>NC_030832.1:7138643-8388643 GCF_001704415.2 Capra hircus
TGACCGTGGGATGCTGAAGAACAAAGACAAACCCAGGCGGGTGTGAGGACCCACCTCAAGTCCTCAGTCGCTCTAGGGGAGGGAGACATTCATCTTTCTCCCCACATCTCAGACCCTCTGCTGACACCCCCACTTGGCTCCCCTAAGAGAGGATGACTTGCTAATTTGACCGCTCCAAGCCGTGCACCTCCACTGAGCCACGTTCACTGCTGGATGTGGGTGTTGGGCCTCAAATGCCTACACCCTGAAGCAGATCTCCCTCTGGTTTTCCACCACATTGTCAGCACATCGAGACAGGATATGGCAAGCAGGGGACCTCAACGAACCTTCCTCCGGGCTTAATCCACATTCCTTGTCTAGTGTTTTACAGCCATGCACTGGGGGTGGTTTTAGGTGCTTACCCAGCTATTTGAAAAGCAGTGCTTTCTTTCCCATTTAGCTGTTGCTTTTTGCACACACCGTACTTTCCTTACTTAGGAATCCTTGAGAGAGCAAGACTGACTGTCGGGGCAGAATTGGAGCATGCCTTTGTTTGGGTTCCCCCAGAAGCAGACCCCTGAGGCAGTGAGCTGAGTGCAAGCTGTTTTACTGAAAGTTCGTGGAACACTGGACAGAAAGTGGAGAAATAATACAGGGGAAGGAAAGCAACCAATAAAAGGTACATTAACAACTCAATTTCCACAGTGGGCAACTGAAGCTTAATCCACCAGGAAAACTTTGCAGAAAGGTGTAAAAAGTATGCCTTAGTGTTGGGGAGCTGGCTTATATCTGCACATCCACTCCCATCAGACACTGGGGGAGGGCTGCTCCGCTGGCTGTCCACTCCCTGCCTTGCTTACGAGCAGAATGGCTTTCCAGAAAATGTCAGGAGGCAGAAAGGCACAAAATGGTAGCTCAAAGCCACTTGGTGGATCACATTGAAATGGGAAGATACAGGGGATCCAAGCATTTCCAAGTCTCCCCCCAACACGTCACCCCTGAACCATCAGATGTTGCCTAGAAATTAGAACACTTTACCAAGATGACTCAAATGGTCAAGAGTCCACCTGCAAAGCAAGAGACCTCAGTTCGATCCCTGGGTCAGGAAGTTCCCCTGGAGAAGGGAATGACAACCCACTCCAGTATTCTTGCCAGGGGAATTCCATGGACAGAGGAGCCTGGTGGTCCACAGTCCATGGGGTTCCATAAAGTCAGACATGACTGAGAAACTAACACTTTCTCACATGGAGCTAAGCCCAAGGATATCTCACCCAATTTTCATTTGAGAATTTCCCTCCTAAAGCTTCCTGCCAGTGTTGTGGAAGGCACTCTTCAAGGGGCTGCGGGCACTGTAGAAGTCTAACCCATCAAGGTGCCTTAGCAGAGTGGTTGGTTAAGAGAACAAAGTCAAGAGTCAGAGTGTTTAGGTTCAAATCTCAGCGGTTTTGCTACGTGGCTGTGCATAAACCACTCTTCACTTTCCTCATTTGTAAAACAAAGGCAATTTCCTACCCACTTCTGTTACTGAGCCAAACTTGGTTCCTCTCACCCATGCAGAGTAAAATCAATCTGCTGACACCAGATTCTGGTGAACTAAAGAAGTGCTGTGTGCTCAGTCGCGTCTGACTCTTTGCGCCCCCATGAACTGTAGACCACCAGGCTCCTCTATCCATGGGGCTTTCCAGGCAAGAATACTGGAGTGGGTTACCATTTCCTCCTCCAGGGGATCGTCCCGACCCAGGGATCTAACCCATGTCTCTTGAGTCTCCTTCATTGACGGGCAGTTTCTTTACCACTAGTGACACCTGGGAAGCTCCAGGCTGGTGAAGTAAAGAGCAGTGTTTATTGCAGATGCCAATAAAGGAGTCCAGGCAGCTAGTGCCTAAAACTCCTCCAAGCCTCTCAGGGAAAGGTTTTGAAACACGGGGTGAGGAAGGAGGTTGTGGGGTGTGTCATCAACTCACTGCACACTCTCGGCTGGTGGTGAGGTAATCAGGAGTCAACATCATCAACCATCTGGTTCCGACTGGTCTGGGGTCTACATGCTGTGGGCAGCATGCAGTTAACTTCTCTCACCTGGTGGGGGTTTCAGTATCTGCAAAACAGAACAAAGAACATGGCTCAGGACACTATCTATAGCCCTTGAGGAGGAACTAAAGGCCCTTGATTTTACTTAATGACTCGACTGTTGTTATTTTGTCTTGCTTGGGTGTGTTCCTTTCTTTCTGCATGTTCTCAATTCTGTGATCAAATTTATCCTTTGGCTAAAATTTTTCTACAGACAAAGGCAGGTGGAGGATATGGCGTGGGGGGAGTTCTATTCTGGAGAGGTCCCATAGGGTCCTTCTTGGTTACATTTCCAAGGGTTGGTATGAGCCTTGGTTAATATCTTGATTAATACCAACGGCTTGGTACGAGTGGCTTAATTAATATCTGTAATGTCTCCAACCTCTAGTAAACATTATGTAGGTACAAAATAAAATAAATGCATCTGGAGGGAAGCCCAGTAAGTTCAAGAACAATCACAAACCATGTATTGGGCCAGGTGATGACATCCATTACTACATAGAATCCTTGCAAGAATCCTTTGAGCTAAAACTGACAGTTAGGATTTTTCATGCATGGCAACTGACTCGCAAAAGCCACATACTCTGTCTTATTCAAGCAACTAAGTCCCCAGCGTATCAAACACAGCACTTATGCAAACAACTAGTTTTATAAGAAGCCAATTAAATAGTACTTCCTCAATCATTCCTGCTCCATGTTAAGTTTACCAATAATTACTCAGCCAACCAGAATAATTGTATGAAGCTGATTCTCTGAATGAGGAATAGGTTTGATAATAACTTCTAAGAGTCATCCTGACTCCCGTCGAGGAATTGAGTCCTTCTCTAGGAACTAGCCTTGTGTCTCATATGTGTGTGTACTCAGTAGCGTCTGACTCTTTGAGGCCCCCTGGACTGTAGCCTGCCAGGCTCCTCTGTCCATGGAATTTTCCAGGCAAGAACAGGAGTGGATTGCCGTTTCCTCCTCTAGGATCTTTTCGACCCAGGGACTGAACTGACGTCTCCTGTGTTTCATAGGATGCTCTAATGAAATGGGAAAAGGAATGCCAGAGTTGAATGGCAGCACCAGCACCTTGAAGATGCTTTCAAAGATGCGGGCTCATGGTTTTAATTCTTATCACATCTATTGCAGTCCAGCTTTGCCTGGAATCTAGGCACTGCCGACGAGCACATCGTCTTCCCATCCAGTTTCTGGCATCCCTTCTTACCATCCTTCCTCCCTCTGACACAGTACTGATCATTTGCAGATCAGCGCGCTCTCTCTCTGTCCTCTGGGTGTTTTACCTTCATCAGAATTAAACTTGCCTCCTCAGACTTCCTGCTGACAGCCGAGCCAGCCCTGGCATCCACTCTGTTTACCCTGAGTTTTTAGATATGCATGGCTTTTCACTCCCAGAGCCAAAGCACCAGTGATTAGAGCTGAGCTTAATTAGACCAGATCTCTATCAGCATCTCCTCCCATATGCTTGGTGCTCAGGTACCTGCAGGCCCCTCACTTCCTCCAGCAACTCTCATGGAAGATAAATTACTTTCTTTTTTCTTCCCCTGCAAGACACTCGTTTTGGATGAGAGAGACTTTGTGGAGTAGCGAGAATGTTACTGAAAGTGGGGTTCGATTGCTTGCTGCTCTGAAGCCAATACTTGAGGGACAAAGCTGGTAAAAAGGAAAGTCTGCTTTATACTGGAGGCTGGCAGCCAGGGGAGAGGGCAGACTCGTGTCCAAAGGTGGATGATCCCCCCAGTGACAATCGGTGGGCAAGAATTCCCGAAAGGGAATTTCAGGGGTGTATGGGTGGAGGGAGGGGGCTACAAGCAGAAACAGCACAGTCAGCTCTGATAGTCATCTTGAAAGGGGTCAGCTTTTCCTATCATTGTGAAGCTGAATTCACCAAGCATTGGACTGTTCACCCTGCAGCGGTCTGATCAACACTGTCTTGATTATTTTGAGTACAGTTACTCTTCAGTTCCAGGGTCGATTGGTTCCCATTTCTTTGAGGCCAGTTCTTGGAGCTGTGGCAGCCTGCGTCATGGCTGCCGTCTGGTCTTCATGCAGTTAACTTCTTCCACCTGGTGCGGGTTTCAGCATCTATAAGACAGTTCCACCTGGTGCAGGTTTCAGCATCTATAAGACAGGTCAAAGGATGGCTCAGAATATTATCCACAGCCCAAGAGGAGGAACTAAGGTACAGCCCCAGAGGAGGACTTTACTTCATGACTAAACTACTATTATTTTGACTATTCACCTTTGCTTCTGCATTTTTTCACCTCTCTAATTAAACTTATTCTTGGGCCAAAGTTTCTCTTCAGACAAAAGGTAGGCAAAGAACATGGCAGGAAGGACCACAGAGTCCTGTTCCATTTCGAAAAGAGGCTGGGATACACATTTAGACAGATTTAAACCCCGTAACATACAGCATCTAAGCTTGGTCAAGTTGCTTGACTTCTCCGAGCTTCCAATTCCTCATCAATAAAGTGAGAAGAAAATACTAGCTAGGTATCATAAGACCCTCTGATGAAGGTTAAGTTAAAATATGCCTGGTATTAGAGCCTGAAATGCAATCAAGCCTCACAAATAAATTCCTATTTGTCAAAAGTACATACCTACTGTACTTCAGGCATGGGGTTCCACCGAGATTACAGTGGTGAACATGGTCCCTGTCATCAAAGGCTTTATCTCCCAGAGCGTGCCCTAAGAATAACTGTTGGAGACTGCTCACATGTCACTCTATCCCTGGGGTGAGAAACTAATTTTAAAGATGGTCCATGGGGCTTCCCTGGTAGCTCAGTGGTAAAGAATCCACCTGCCAGTGCGGGAGATGTGGGTTCAATCTCTGATCCAGGAAGACCCCACACGCCAGGGAGCAACTAAGCCCATAAGCCCATGCAGGTTAGTCACTCAGTGGCGTCCGACTCTTTGCGACCCCATGGACTGTTGCCGTCAGCCTCCTCTGTCCATCTCCAGGCAAGAGTCCTAGAGTGGTTAGCCATTCCCTTCTCCGGGGATCTTCCCGACCCAGGGATTGAACCTGGGTCTCCTGCACTGCAGGCAGACTCTTTACCGTCTGAGCCACCAGGGAAGCCCCAACTAAGCCCACACACCACAACAATTGAGCCTTAGCTCTAGCGCCTGGGAGCCACAACTACTGAAGCCAGCACACACTAGAGTCCAAGCTTCACAAGAGAAGCCACCCAGATGAGAGGCCACCCACTGCACCTAGAGAGTTGCCCTCACTTGCCACAACTAGAGAAAAGTGCACGCAGCAACAAAGATCCAACATAGTCATAAATTAATTAATTAAGTAAAGATGGTCCCAAATCTCCCGGTTTCTCAGCTGATCTTAGCGCGTTCTGAAGCCCTTCCTCTCTTGAGTACCACATTTCCGAAGATGCATTGGCACATTTCTATTGCAAAGGAAGAGTAACTTGAGCTAAACACTTCCTTAGTCTCTTCCTCAGCCATCCCAAGTCACATACACTTTGAAATTGGTGCACAGCCGTCAGTCTTCATAATCGGGTGTATCTTCCCCTTCCCAGATGATCCACTCAGGCTCAGGAATGAAGTCTCTGGCTCCTTCTGTACTGGACAGATCTGTACTGGACATCACACTCCTCGCTCCACCCTCAAGGTATCTAATGATCAGACCAGTGATGAAGAGCTCAACAAATCTGGAGAAACTGGATTTTTCTCTCCTGGAAATTTGGAATTGGGACTTGAACTAAGACAGAACTCTGGAGGTCATACTGGGGAAAGTAGCAAAAAGCATTTTTTTTTTCCCCTCCTGCAGAGAGAGAAAAATTGATCAGATACACAGACAGAATCACAGAAAAGAGACCAGGGAGTTTTGCTGGTTCTTGATTCTTGCTAAAAAGCTCTGATTATCTTTCAATCATCCTGCCTCCCATCACCTTTTGTTTTCTTATTCCAGCCCCAGTGGATTGTACCTGCAGCTAAGATGACTCCTCCAAAGCCCTGAGCCCTGTGTATAACTTAAGTATTCAGCTAGGAGCCCCTCTTCCAGCCATATCACTGGGTAGTCCCTCCATAGTCACCTATCCATCCATCAGACATTTGTCCAGTGCTTTCTGTCAGCCTGTCTTGAATCAGGCTGGAGGAGAAGGGAACGACAGAGGACGAGATGGTTAGATGGCATCACCAACTCAATGGGCATGAGTCTGAGCAAGCTATGGGAGATGGTGAAGGACAGGGAAGCCTGGAGTACTGCAGTCCATGGGGTCACAAAGAGTTGGACACAACTGAGCCACTGAACAACAACAATGCACCCATTATCAGACCTGAAGTCACCCTCACCGGGGACATGGGGTGAGAGCAAGCTTAAGTATCTGGGATCGTGAGACAGCATATAAAGTAGAAGACAATTCTAATCTCTACAGCTTGGCTGTGTGCATGCATACATGCATGCTAAGTCGCTGAGTCATGTCCAACCCTGTGACCCATGGACTGTAGCCTGCCAGACTCCTCTGTCCATGGGATTCTCCAGGCAAGAATACTGAAGTGGGTTGCCATGCCCTTCTCCAGGGGATCTTCCTGACCCAGGGATTGAACCTGCGTCTCTTATGCCTCCTGCATTGGCAGGTGGATTCTTTATCACTAGCGCCACCTGGGAAGCCCAAAACTAATCTTGGTGAGACCCAGATGGAACTCAAACCCACAATCCCCAGCCTTATCCATTAGGCCACTGGGTCACCACTCCTAGCTTCGGGAAATTACTTTTCCTCTCTAAGCCTCAGTTTTCCCATCTTTAAAATGGGTGTTGAAAGTATGGATTGTTGAGAAAATTCAACAAAAGAACCCACGCTCAGAACAGCATCTGATACATTTAAGAAGTGTTAGCTTGTGGGAGGGAGGAATACCTTTAGGCTCTTTGTTTCTATCTTTTGAAAGAAGGGTGCCTTGGTACCCTTGTTACAGATAAATAAGATGATTGATTTTTTTCTGACCAACATTTATCACATCTTAGACACTGTCACCACAGGAAGAAAATTGAGAATGATAACTGCAAGTTGACCAAGCAAAACTGTGTGGGAAACAGCATTGTGGCTCTCAGGATTGAAAGCAGATAATGAGAAGGTGGCCAGGGCTCAGTTCGAAGGATTTCATGCCAGACCTCATTCTCAAGCTTGCACGCAGTTTTCGGAGGAGAAATATTGGTCCAGTCACAGCCTGGCTGTAATCAAAGCGTCTGTGTAAGGAGGAAAAAGTAGGTGATGTAACCTAGTGAAATACTGGGAGTTTCAAAGATGGCCAAAACCTCCACTGCAAAGAGATGACAAGAAACACAGCTTGAACCAAAGGTGGAAGGTTCTAGGTTCTATATGAGACCTCAGAGAACTGCAGGACACACCAGGGGACAGCTGGCCTGGATGGGCAAAAAAAAAAAAATCCTGAATCCCAGTGCTGAAGCTGAGAAGCACCAGGAGAATCCATCAGGAGGCTGAGTAAGTCTGCAGACGAAGAGAGAAGAGCTGAGAAAATTCCTGCTGAGTTTCTTGAAGCCAGGAATACACATGACAACCTGCTGGAGTTTGTTAACGTGGCCTTTGGGGTAAAATTCAGAGAAATGAAATACCTGCATTCAGTACCATGTTAGTGATAATTCAGGATGGTGTGGTTTGTGAATGAACCAAGTTGCCTCCTTGGGAAACTTTTGAAATCATAATAAATATTCTGGTTTTGCTTACACTGGACGTTTGTGGAGGTCACTTTATTTCCCAGGATGTAGAGATGAGGCATGGGGTTTCCCTGGTGGCTCAGATGGTAAAGAATCTCCCTGCAATGCAGGAGACCCAGGTTTGAGCCCTGGGTTGGGAAGATCCCCTGGAGAAGGGAAAGGCAACCCACTCCAGTACTCTTGCCTGGGAAATCCCAGAGACAGAGGAGCTTGAGTCCCACACTGAGCATGCACACGTGCAGTATTACTGACCCATCTGACAGATAAGGAATTTGGGTTCAGAGAGGTTAAATGACTAATTCAAGATCACACAGCATGAATCTATATTTGGAAAACCCAATCTCCTTGCTTTCAAAACTCCCCTTCCAGTTGGGGTATCAAATGGCTGTTGAGCAGTCTTCTTCAGAATTTTCAGTTATAACCTCCTCCTTCTCTCTCTCTCTCTCTCTTTTTTTTTTTTTTTTGTTTCTATTCTGGTTGAACAACCATATGACAAATTGCATATCTAATTAGGGCCGGTGAGATAAAGAGGTACATGGTGATCTTTGCAGGCAGTGTCTGGGGTTAGGCCTTGACAGTGTGATGAAACACCATCACTAATCAAGTTGACGAGGTCAGCCACACTCCTTCCCTTCACCCTTTTCATTCTTATTAGGATAATTTTACACTTCCTGTGCTCGGCAATTGAACAATGATTACTTTGCTAAATACTACATGAGTTTTGACAAAACAAACCCCTGAGGAATCAAAATAAGTAATTTCTATTCAGCAGAAATCATTCTCCGATTAGTCTGTGTGCCATATTATACAACCCAATTATCTCAATATGCAGACATGTATAATCAGTGAAGAGCACACCAATGCCAGCATCTCACGTGAGCTGGGGTTAGGCAGGCGGTGGGGTGGCAGCATTTCCAGGTAGGACCTGTTGATTTTTAGCCTGGGACCTCCAAGGAATGGGTTGTCCGGAGCACTCTCTGATTGGGGAACTAAGATTCCACATGCTGCACGGTAGGTCTAAAAACAAAGCCTGTGCAGTGAATGAATGAATGAGTGAAGACGGTGTGTTGAAGTATCAATCAGGACCTGTAGGAAGGAGGATGTTGTTTAGTCGCTAAGTCGTGTCCAACTGTTTGTGACCCCATGGACTGTAGCCCGCCAGGCTCCTCTGTCCATGGGATTTTCCAGGCAAGCATGCTGGAGTGCATTGCCGTTCCCTTCTCCAGGGGATCTTTCTGTTCCAGGGATGGAACCCACATCTCCTGCATTGGCAGGTGGGTTCTTTACCCCTGAGCCACCAGGGAAGCCTAGCAAGAGGGAGAGAAGACAGGGTTAATTAGGGCATCCATGACTGTAAACCAGGCATGAACCACATGCCTTACTCAGGCTGACATGTGTGAAATCCAACACAACCCCATGAGGCAGGGACTGTGTGCATCTCAGATCCCCAGAACCATACTGAACACAAACCATACTGAACACAAAGGGTTCTGAATCCAAACATTAAATAAATAACCAAACATCTCTCTGTGACACGTATGGAGCTGCAAATTCACCTAGAAAAGAATTTCAGCACTGCTAAGAGGGAGACACGAGCACCCTCGAACCCATGCCCCCATGCAATAGAAGTCCAGAGTATTAACCACTGGACCACCAGGGAAGCTGATGTTGAAGCCGAAGCTCCAATACTTTGGCCACCTGATGCGAAGAGCCAACTCACTGGAAAAGACCCTGATGCTGGGAAAGATTGAGGGCAGGACGAGAAGAGGGTGACAGAGGATGAGATGGTTGGGTGGCATCACCGACTCAACAGGCATGAGTTTGAGTAAACTCCAAGAGTTAGTGATGGACAGGGAGGCCTGGTGTGCTGCAGTCCATGGGGTCGCAAAGAGTCAGACACAACTGAGTGACTAAACTGAACTGAACTGAACAGGGAAGTCCCTGCACAGTCTTTACTGAGCCCTTCTTATGTGCCCATCCTAGAGGCAGACACTATGGACACAGTGGTGAACAGAGGCCACTCTCAAGCCTGCCTTTGTGGGGCCTCCAGGCTGTCAAGAGAGGTGTTGAATAATTGTATGAACACATGTACACCTGCCATTGTGTGAGGTACCAAGAAGAATGATACTCAGTAGGTGGGGGACTTGTAGGAAGCAGATATGCCCCAGCCAGAAAGATCAGGGAAGACTTTTCATGAGACTTGCATGTGTGCGTGCAAGGGTACTCAGTCCTGTCTGACTCTTTGTGACCCCCTGACTGTGACCCACCAGGCTCCTCTGTCCATGGAATTTCCCAGGCAAGAATACTGGAGTGGGTTGCCATTTCTTCCTCCGAGAGTCTTCCCAAACCAAGCATAGAAACCGCATCTCCTGTCTTGCAGGAGGACTCTACCTCTTGAGCCATCAGGGAATCGCCAGACAGCATCTCCTAAAGCAAGAGTTCCAGAGAGCAGAGAGAGGTTAACTGGGTCACTGAGGGTGGAAGAAGGTACACATCAGTTACTTTCACCATACTGTAAGGGAAGAGATGCAGAAATTAAAGCTTGGAGACTTCAGGTCATTTGTCCAAGATCACAGCATGTAACAAGGAAGCTAAGATCCAACCTCAGGACTGGAGCCAGCAAGGGGTCAGTTTCAGGTTGTGCCCTCTTTCTGATGGATATTGCTTTCTCTTTGGAGTCCCTTTGATAGATGTCATTTGATGTTCAAAGTTAAAAAAAAGAAAAAGAAAAAAGGAAAACAGAAGGATGAAAGTAACCAAGTCTTCACAGATGGTTCCTTAGACTTAACCCAGGCTTCTACATGCAAGCATTACCTTTTGAGTCCACCCCCAGGAGTAGAAATAACAAGTCACCAAGTAATCTGTGCTCTGAGGGGGATTTATCCAGTGTTGTCTGTGCCAACATAGGAGCAAGCACAGAGTGCTCCATGAAAAAAAAAATTGTCCAATAAACGTGGGGGAAACGGAGCAGTATACAGTCTTTCCAAAGTGCCTCAGCGATCCCTGACCTTCCACAGGCCTTGGCTTTGAGTGTGCTTCTGAGCTTCGCCAGTTCTATTTTCTAAATAAAGGCTAAGGCCAAGTTTGAGCCCCTGGGTTATTTATTAGGCAAAGCAAGGCATTCAAGGTTCCAGTCAGTGAACAAAAAAACTGCAGTGAGGAGCTGTTCCTGATTAGATGTGCTCAAAGGAAGCCTTGTAAAACAGGAGCTTGGCACTGTAATTGAACAAGTGGCTCCAAGCGGAGCCAAGACATTAGCAGTGAAGGAGAAAGGGCATTAGCACAGCCAACATTATCTTTGCAGAAAAAGGCTCTGAGATCCCACCTGCATTTATTTTATTTGTTTATTTATTTAGCCCTATCTCAACCCCACAAAGATCTGAGTCCCTTAGAGCAATAACACAGACAAATGCAATTTTTTTTTTAAATCAGGGTAAATACCACAGATGGAGCAGGAAAGCAAGAAACAGTCAAGGACAGAGTTATATACAAGCTGTCCAGCAGAAGTTCTGTGCACTTGCTAGAAGTGGAGCTTTTGTTGGACTTTGAGCTTCCTGGCAGCCAAAGCAAAATGGGAAACAGTTTTCAAGAAATGAAAATGTCGCTGCTTGGGTGGGGTGCACATTTCCCTGATTACTGAAGCCTGAGAGCAGTTTGGCCTTATGGGAACTCTGTTTTAGGACCTCAGCCACCTCCCACAATAAATACATAAAACTGGTTTAATTCTAGGTTTCACATCTTATGGTGAGGCTTCTGTCAAATAGAAATTCAGCACAAGCAGTGCATGTGTGCTCATTCACTCAATCCAATCCTTTGGGACTGCAGCCTTCTGTGCATGGAATTTTCCAGAGGAGAATACTAGCATGGTTAGCCATTCCCTTCTCCATGGGATCTTCCCAACCCAGGGATTGAACTCTCGCTTCTTGTGTCTCCTGTGTTAGCAGGCAGATTCTTTACCATTGCGCTACCTGGAGGGGCCAAAGAAAGACATGCCAAACATAAAGTTCCCTGGTCCACCTTTAGGTAGAATTTAGACTTTACAATATAGAAAGCAAGCTTCTAAAACTGGGTTATGTAAAACGCTATTCAGAGAATCCATCCAGGTTAAAACTCGTTTGGCCACTGACCTAGGATATTCATGCCACAGACACTGAGCAGTCCTCTACTAAAGATACCTGCTTATTTTGCACAGCGTGCTTAGTTGCTCAGCCATGTCCCACTCTTTGCGACCCCATGGGCTGTAGCCCACTAGGCTACTCTGTCCATGGGGATTCTCCAGGAAAGAACACCAGGATGGGTTGCCATGCCCTCCTCCAGGGGAAGCTTCCCAACCCAGGCATCGAACCCAGATCTCTGCATTGCAGGCAACTGAGCTAGCAAGGAACACACACACACACACACACACACACACACACACACACACATTTAAGTACTAGGCCTTTTTTATTTACACCCCATGCTGCACACTCAAGAGATGACTAGCCCAGCAACAAAATGCTTCTTACGTGTCCAGTGTCTACCATTAGTAACCTCCCTATAAGTGACTGTTATATGCATCATTATTTCATTTCACCCTTAATGGTACCTGCAAGATGAATGGTAGGCCACCCCTGCCACAGTTGGAAAAACTAAAAAGAGAGAAAGTTAAGATTATTGCCCAGGCACATCACCTGGAAGCAATCGAGCCCTAATTTCTCCGTCTCCCGTGGTGTGGACAGAACTGCCAATCACACTTCCTGAGTGTGTAACATAGGCTGGCCAACCCTTAATCCCTCCCATAGTACTGTTATTGGCTCAGGGATGGGCACATGACCTATGCTGTCAATCATACTCCCTTGGTTTGTAACACAGGCCAATCAATCCTTATCCCTCCCACAGCTGCTGTGATTGGCTCAGGGTTGGGCACATGATCCCAGCCAAGGCCAATCATTATCTTTGTCAGGGATAATAAGGGAAAGGCACTTCCTACTCAATGGCTGCTGCAGCCATCTTCCCTCCCATGGAGTAATTCCTCTGGGAAGAATGATGTCAGGCTGACAAAAGGAGATACGAGAAATACGAAGACAGAGAGAGAGTCCCAACAACATATTTGAACCACGTTCACCCTTGGACTTCCCACTTACACAAATCTCTACGTTTCTTTTTGGCCAGTTTTATTTGGGCTTCTGTCACTTACAACTGTTACTGTCTTTAGTGACTACAGCAGCTGTAGTAGTAACACACATTGTGTGTGTGTGTGTGTGTGTGCGTGCGTGCACACGTGTGTGTGTGTGAAACAGATCTGAGACAGAGTCACACACACGAGTGGTGATAAAGCCCATTTGTCTAAATATCAGAACCAATAATTGAACTATATTCAGAACCCAAGGAGAATAATAATAAGGGCGGAGGGGGAAAAAAATATTTAAAGCAGACTCTGAAATCCCCAAAGAACTCAGTTTAGCCTGGAAATGCTGACATAAGCTGAACCACACTAGAATTAGTTTACCTTCCAGTTTTATCCGAATTCACCTCCTGAGGACTTTGAGCATTCTGAGAGGAATAAAGTCTCAACCACCGATGGCACCGCCAAAAGTCCCCGCAGACATCCTATTGACTTTGCTTCGTTCATTCTGAATAACCTCAGAGCGGCCTAGAAGACTGCTAACAGTCGCTTAGAATTCCTTATGGGACCCAGACTCTGGATCCAGGTCTTGGGGGCACCAGTCAGCAGGCTCTGAAACATTCCAGGAGCCAGGGTGTTTAATGAATGCAGAGCAGGGAGCTACAGGGGCAGCTGTGAATGGAAGGAGGGAGAAGACGTGGGTACAAAGCAAGGCTGACTGCAATCTATTGCTGCTATTTAATGACATCCAGTGCCTGAATCCTTTGCTGATGGAAAGTCACCAAACTTGTGTGCACTGACACATATACATGCACGTAAATACACACACACCCATACACACACCCCACAAAGAATGAAAAGGAAAAAGAAACTCCATGGCAAGCATCCACAATGCAGCTTTGATTGATTAGCTAGCAACCTCCAAAGCCAGTGATGCCAGCAACCCTAGTTTCTGAAAGCTCTCAGCTTCTCTTTCAGGAAAAAGAAGAAAGGAAAGACAGAGGAGTGCTAGCTCTCCTTTGTCTTTGAAATGGTTACGGCATAAAATGATAGGGAGATAAGAAAACGTGCTAGTCATTAATGACAGCATGGGTAACTGAAGAAGAGTGGGTGTGTCCCCAGCCATCAGTGCAAACGGCACCCAGTGGAGCTGGGCAGGGCTGTGTGCGGAGGGTCTGGACAAGAGAAGAGTCAAGATGTTCTGTCTGTCCATTATGCAGTTGCTCCCAATGTTATTCCCAAAGCCGCTTTCCTCGTGTGTTTTGTTTGTTTTCTTTTACTTTTTGGCCACACCGCATGGCATGCCAGATCTTAGTTCCCTGACCAGGGATCAAATCCACACCCTCTGCAGCGGCCGCAGAGACTTCAACACTGGACTGCCTGGGAATTCCCTCCTTACATGTGCTTGTAAAAATTCCTGTCTCATCGCCCCAGTGTCTTCATCTGTAACAGGGTGTTGGACCAGAAACCATCTAAAGAATTACCTAACTCCAAGAACTTGTCCGTTATATCTCTGAGATGGGAAAGATCTATAAAGGTCAACCGGTCCACAATCATGTATTTCACACTCTCAAGATTAGTATAGTTCATTGGTTAAAGATGTAGACTTTGGTGTCAGACAGAACTGAGATAGGGCCGCATCTCTTTCGGTCCCTAGCTCTAGGTAATTAAATGAACCATCCCTCTGTATTTCTGTGTCTGTAAAGTGGGGTGATAATAGAATCCCAGATCATAGAGCTATTGTGAACATTTCATAAAATAAAGCACGTAAAGCTGAGAGCTCACTGCAGGCCCATGATTAGCGTTTTTTTAATGTGGCTGTTGTGAGTACACTCATCTTTCATAGGAAGTGATATGAGTCCCTCAGCTGGTCAGGAAATAGAAGGGGGAGAATGTCTCCCACTTTAGCGTTTCTTATGCTCATCATTGTCATAGAGCAATGGCAAACAAGAGGGAAATAAAATGTCTTCGATGCTGCTGCTGCTAACTCACTTCAGTCGTGTCCGACCCTGTGCGACCCCATAGATAGCAACCCACCAGGCTCCTCCATCCTTGGGATTCTCCAGGTAAGAACACTGGAGTGGGTTGCCATTTCCTTCTCCAATGCATGAAAGTGAAAAGTGAAAGTGAAGTCACTCAGTCCTGTCTGACTCCTAGCGACCCCATGGACTGCAACCTACCAGGCTCCTCCGCCCATGGGATTTTCCAGGCAAGAGTACTGGAGTGGGGTGCCATTGCCTTCTCCGTGTCTTTGATGGAAGAAGTGAAATGGCACTGCCTTCATCTCCGTCCTCACCCCTGCAGCTCCACAGTGCTGGCCTTGGGACCTAAAAGAATACATTCAGAATATGTAGCTGAATTTGCAGGGCTCTGCGAATTCCCTGAGTCCTCAGAAACTTTTCCTATTGAAAGGAAAGATCTGAAATGTCACCATGAGGAGTGCCACCATCTGGGTAAAGACTCTGATCTCCATGAAAAGCCAGATATCCACGGGAGAAGAGTTGAGTTACTAGGAATGAAAAATAACCAGAGAGCAGATTTTGAT
This sequence comes from Capra hircus, assembly GCF_001704415.2. Lineage (NCBI taxonomy): Eukaryota > Metazoa > Chordata > Mammalia > Artiodactyla > Bovidae > Capra > Capra hircus. The sequence continues at coordinate 7,154,028 of NC_030832.1, forward strand.
TGAAGAAGGAAAACTGTGAAATATTAGAGACAGGAAATAAATAACACATCACCAAAAGGTGAGAATAAGAGGTAGGAATTTCAGCTTTGCCCAATTTCCCCTTTGCTAAGGACAGATACAGGGTTGAAAAGTGAAAGTTGTTCAGTCGTGTCTGACTTTTTGCCACTCCATGGACTATACAGTCCATCGAATTCTCCAGGCCAGAATACTGGAATGGGTAGCCTTTCTCTTATCCAGGGGATCTTCTCAACCCAGGGATCAAACCCATGTCTCCCACATTGCAGGTGGATTCTTTACCAACTGAGCCACCAGAGAAGCCCAAGAATACTGGAGTGGGTAGCCTAGCCCTTCTCCAGTGGATCTTCTTGACCCAGGAATCAAATGGGGTCTCCTGCACTGCAGGTGGATTCTTTACTAACTGAGCTCTCAGGGAAGCCTGGTATAGCATTGAAGAGAATACATATTAGCATTCATGGCATGTTTTTTTTGTTTTTTTTGTTTTTTGGTCTTGAGTTGAAATTCAGTAAATTTTCTGAGAGTTTAGAGAAACCTGATCCCATCTGCCTGAATAAGCCAAGTCATAGAAAGAGTTAAAGAACAGTCTGAGGTCACATAGCAAGTTAGATAGAAGACTTACCCCTCCTAATGCTCAGTCCTGGGTTCTCTGCATTAAATCATTCCATCCCCTAACACCATCCTTCTCATAAAGAGGCAAAGAGACAAGATAGATAATTCAAGTCCTCTGGTGTTGGCAGAGTTTGGACTTCAGAGCTATTCCCAAGAGCCCCCAACCCTGTAAAAACAGTTCCAAGGACATAGGCAACACTTCCATTGATGGGTCCTATGACATGAAGGTGGAGATTACAAAGTCAAGTCCTGATGGCTATGTGATCTTAGCCTCATTGTTGTTGTTGCTGTTTAGTCACCCAGTCATGTCTGCCTCTTTTGTGACCCCATAGACTAGCCTGCCAGGCTCCTCTGTCCATAGGATTGCCTATGCAAGAATACTGAAGTGGGTTGCCATTTCCTTCTCCAGGGGATCTTCTTGACTCCAGGGATCAAACTCGTGTCTCCTGCATTGGCAGGCAGGTTCTTTACCACTGAGCTACCAGGGAAGCCCTTAGCCTCATTATGAAACCTCAACTCCTTCAGTTGAGGAATAGCAGTAACATTCCTCCTTATATCCTAGAATTTTTAGAAGATTCATGAGATGCAACGTGAGAAATATTCTGTCAGCCTCTGATGTGCTGGATCAATGTTTCTCCTTTTTGTTTTTCCAAAATCCCTTTAGATCTGATTCTTGACCTTAGAGTAAGCCCACATTCAACACACGCTATTACCTTTTTTCAATTTTCCCCAATATCCAGTGCTCCAAAGTTCTGATTAAATGAGGAGACCCACACCTAAATGTATTCAACAAATCTATTTATTTTCATTTCTATTCTGCACGATGCGTACCGGCCTGCAAGTATCTTCCCAATCATATCTTGTGAAGAATACCTGAAGGTACCTCTCTGATTGACTTCCTCAATCTATATGCAGATTTGTGCGAAGCCAGTAAATAATTTGTAACAATTTGCATTGAGTTTATGGTTTCTCTAATCCAACCCTGATCATTTGTAAATTGTTTCTATTCATGTGCAGATCAACTGTAATAAGATTGCTAATAAAAGAGTGGTTAATAAAATTTATAATGGGAAGACAAAGCATAATTTAGAGGCGGGTATTTTTTACATAAGGGCTTTTCCAGGCTGTAGGCAAAAATAGATTAATGAAATTCTGTTTTGATTTTACATTCTAAAGAATACTTCATGGTGAAATGTGGTCTTGAATCCTATTTCTTCTTCCTAGCCTTGACTGCTGGTCTTGAGTGATAGGGTTTTCTCACGTCTTAAAAAACTTTTCTAATAAGGGCTCAACTCCTTAGCGGCTTCGTGTTAGTGGTTGGAAGGATGAGTGGTTTGTACATACGCATCTACTCATCTCCTCAGGAAACACTATTTGGGTGTCCACTGTGTTGCAGATACCATGACAGGTCATGAAATATCAATGGGAGAGAACCAGGGCTATTCCATCCTAAATTGGCAAACTGCTGACAATCAAGACTTTATATGTATTGTTTGCCATTAGGTCCTTGCTGTCTGGGAAAATACCCAGTACCTAGTTACATGACCAATAAAGGTTCATGGAATAAATAAATCAACATTCAGAAAATCATGGCATCCAGTCCCATCATTTCATGGCAAATAGGTGGGGAAACAATGAAAACAGTGAGGGACTTTATTTTTCTGGGCTCCAAAATCACTGCAGATGGTGACTGCAGCCGTGAAATTAAAAGACCCTTGCTCCTTGGAAGAAAAGCTATGACCAACCTAGACAGTGTATTAAAAAGCAGAGACATTACTTTACTGACAAAGATCCATCTAGTCAAAGCTATGGTTTTTTCCAGTAGTCATGTATGGATATGAGAGTTGGACTATAAAGAAAGCTGAGTGCGGAAGAATTGATGCTTTTGAACTGTGGTGTTAGAGAAGATTCTTGAGAGTCCCTTGGACTGCAATGAGATCCAACCAGTCCATCCTAAAGGAAATCAGTCCTGAATATTCATTAGAAGGATTGATGCTGATGCTGAAACTCCAACACTTTGGCCACCTCATGCGAAGAACGGATTCATTCGAAAAGACCCTGATGCTGGGGAAGATTGAAGATGGGAGGAGAAGCGAATGATGGAGGATGAGATGGTTGGATGACATCACCAATGTGATGAGCATGAGTCTGAGTCGGCTCTGGGAGTTGGTGATGGACAGTGAAGCCTGGTGAGCTGCAGTCCATGGGGTCACAAAGAGTCGGACATGATTGAGCAACTGAACTGAACTGTAAAACAGGGTGTTGGAGGAGGAGATGGCTGAATGGCATCACCAATGCAATGGACTTGAGCTTGGGCCAACTCCAGGAGATAGTGAGGGACAGAGGGCCTGGTGTGCTACAGTCCATGGGATTGCAAAGAGTTGGACACAACTGGGAGACTAAACAGCAGCAACTGGAAATATCAGGCAATAAATCATGTTAAGACTATCCATCTTCATCCCATTTTCCCATTGCTCTAGGACTTTTGGAAGGAAGGCAAACTCTATTTGGCTGAAAGAATCATAAAATCTTTTATTAGTCACAAAATATGTGTCAGACCATGGGAATCAGGTGAAACCCATACCCAATCTGACCAAAAGAGGTTTTCTTCAAGATTTCTGAACTCTCCTAACTGCTACAGCATCCCTGGAAAACTGATGCTGTAGTTTTTATTTGCAAATGAGAAAAATCACGATTCATGGAAGTTGAACCACCTTCTAAGGTCACAAGTAGAAAGTGGCATGTCTGTCTGAAACTGGAGCCCATGTTTGTCAAGAGCTCTTTTCTTGAGATGTGTTTAAGGGGACAGAGAGAAAGAAAGAGAAGGAAGCCCAGACATATTATTTTAACAGAGATTTCTCCACGTGGATGGCAACATTATAAGGATGCAAGATGCTCTCTTCCCAAAAAAAGTCTCTTCTGCTATTTGTTATTGTTGTTTCGTCATCAGGTAATGTCTGACTCTTTGGAGACCCCATGGACTTTAGCACCCCAGACTCCTCTGTCCATGGGATTTCCCAGGCTAGAATACTGGAAAGCGTTAGTCATTCAGTCATGTCCAATTCTTTGTGACCCCATGGACTATAGCCCTATAGGCTCCTCTGTCCATGGAATTCTCCAGGCAAGAATACTGGAGTAGGTTTCCATGCCCTTCTCCAGGGGAGTCTTCCCAAACCAGGGATCAAACCTGGGTTTCCTGCATTACAGGCACATTCTTTACCATCTGAGCCATCAGGGAAGCTTCCTTCTGCTATATTTGAACCTATTTCTTCTTTTTTAAAACCTTTTATTTTATATTGAAGTATAGACAATTAACAGTGTTGTGATAGCTTCAGATGACCAGTGAAGGGATGCAGACACACATATACATGTATCCATCCCCCTCTAAGCCCCGCTTCCATCCAGATTGCCACATGACATTGAGGAGAGTTCCCTGTGCTAAACAGTAGGTCCTTGCTGGTTATCCATTTTAAATACAGCAGTGTGTACCTGTCATTACCCAACTCTCTAACTATCCCTTCCCCCATCCTTCCCCTCTGGCAGCTCTCAGTTAGTTCTCTAAGTCTGTGGGTGTCTTTTCTGTTTTGTAAGTAAGTTCATTTGTATCATTTCGTTTAATGGATTGTCTCAGACAGAGGACATATCAGTTATTAAACTGATAAGAACAGATACTACACTTGATGTTAGCCAAAAGGCCAAGAAGCAATTGAACCTATTTCTTCTTATTTGATCTTTTATCACCCGGTTCAAAACTTAATACCCATCCCCTACTCCAGAAAAAAAACAGCCCTTCTTGTGTCTAGACCTATCCTAGTCTCCTTTTTTTTTTTTTCTTTTAAACAAAACCAGCTCAGTTCTTCCTTTTAAGTTATCCTCCATCAATTTCCAGTGGAGGAAAAATCAAAGGGCATATTCTGGAAATAGAAAGCCCCCTACCATTGCAGACCAGACATGTCAAATATTTCATGGGACTACAGCACGACCAAAAGCTGTGACGTGGTCCCAAGTGGCAGCTGCCAAAGGCGTGTTGTAAGAAGATGACCTCAATTTCCCCTTCTGTCAGTCAGGCCATCTTCCCAGGCCCCGTGTCTAATTCCGTGCACTGCAAATTCACCCCGTTTTGCCCCTGGGGCGCCGGGACTCGAGCCCACGGCTTCCGTAGCTGTCTTTCTCTTTCAATGCTTTTTCTTAAATAAGAAGTGATTGAGGGTGGGAATTGCGGATCAAGAGGAGACAGCGAAATGTCATCAACATTACATAATTTGTACTATCACTTGTCAACATTGATCCCCTTAATACTATCGCTTCGACAGATGAACGAAGCAGGATTGTAGAATACTAAGAAGTGAAAGAGGGGGATAAAAAGACAACCATGTTTGATTACCCTCTGAAGTCCAAAGGATTTGAAAGTCATGACACTGGTTATTACTACGGTCTTTGGAGAGATGAACAGAAACTTAATCTATCTAATAAAATTGCCTCGGGAGATAAACTTAATCTAAACTTTCTTTCAGCTATCTCTCAGTATAATCTAATGGATTTTTCTTGGTCTCCATTGCAACACGAGACAGCTGGGTAGAAGATAGACCCACCACGTTAATTAATCCACTTCACTCTTGTCAAATGGACATGGTGCGTGGAGCAGAGGTTGGTGCTTCTGAATGTATTGGGGTCCCCTATTTAATAGAACTCAACTGATGGGACAATCACAGCCTTTCAGACCATGGGGACTGCCAGAATGCTGGTGAATGTAGCTTGCAGAACTTTTGGAGGAGAATGATTGGGAAATGGGCACGTGGGATGGGAGAGGGGGAGCTGGGAAGAGCTAAATGCATCCTTTTAAAATTTTTATTTATCTTTAGTTTTGTGCTGAGACTTCACTGATGCACACAGGCTTTCTCTGCTTATGGCGAGTGGGGGCTTCTCTTGTTACAGAGCCCAGGCTCTAGGGTGTGTGGGCTTCAGCAGTTGTGGCGCCTGGACTTAGTGGCTCTGCTGAATGTGGAATATTCCTGGACCAAGGGTCAAACCCGTGTCCCCTGCATTGGCAGGAGGATTCTTTACCACTGGGCCACCAGGGAAGCCCTTCTACATTTTTACTTATTTATTTTATCATCCTTTTAAGAATTTCTGAGCTATCACTATAGGACTGTGGCTTGGGGTTGGGGAGAACTGACTGGTCACCATATACCAGGGGTGGTGATGGACCCTTGGGAAACAATATGTAAATAACAGAGAGCCTGACCTTGCAGAGATTAGAGCCTGACATAGAGGCAGTTGATTTTAAAAGCACAGTTCCTGGTACAGACTATATGTTGATTGACACCTGGTTGGAAGAAGATATTGTGTCAGGTCAGACACGTGTGTTTCTGCACCAAGAAAACAGACCATTCCCAGGAAAAGCTTGGTCATGCTAACTTCTCCAAGCCCTGTGAGATACTTTCTTCCCCCTCTTGGATAGTCAGGCCAGAAATCAAAATCCACCAGCAAAATCTGGGTCCAGTCAATGTGCTTGGACCCAGAGTGCATAGCTAGAGGATTAACCAGTCTCAGAATTTATATGGCAAAGTTCCTGCCCTCGAGCGGGGACAATTTCCATCAGCCTTTCTTCCCCGGATCCATTTCCTTCCCTGAAGGCTGAAGAGAAGTGCTTGAAAGGGAACCCAATCTTATTTTAAAGCTGATAGCCCCCACTGATAGAAATTGTGCAAGAATGAGTGACAATCGTTCATGAGCAAAGCAAGCAATTTCCCTCTCCATCCCTGGAAAAGGGGGTCCCTGCTGCTTTCTCGTGCCTTCTCTAATCTCTGTTTTTAATTTTTTCCCCTTTTTACTACATGCTTCTCATATGGGAAAAGGGAATTGATATTTATGCATGCTTAATATGAGCCAGACCCTTGCTCAGTGATTTGGGTCATTATGAACATATTGCCATTTTTTTTTTCCCTTAGCAGAAAGGATGTAGAGAGTGACCGTCATTGACTCAAGTCACATCATTGATCAGTCTTCTGTAAGTTAGATGAGCTTCCCAGCTGGCGCTAGTGGTAAAGAATCCACCTGCCAATGTGGGAGATGCAAGAAATGTAAATTCAATCCCTGGGCCAGGGGAAGATCCCCTAGAAGAGGAAATGGCAACCCACCCCAGTATTATAATAACCTATAATGGAAAAGAATCTGATGAGGAATGTACGCTTGAAGCTAACACAGCACATCCCTAAGTCATTCATGCTGCTGCAAGTGGCATTATGCCATTCTATTTTATGGCTGAGTAATATTCCTCTGTGCATATGTACTGTATCTTCTTTCTCCATTCATCTGTCAATGGACATTTAGGTTGTTTCCATGTTTTGGCTATTGTACATAGCTCTGCCATGAACAGCGGGGTGCATGTTTGTTGTATTTTCAGTAAGTCATGTTCAGCTCTTTGCAACCCCATGGACTATAGCCTACTAGCCTCCTCTGTCCATGGGATTCTCCAGACAAGAATACTCGAGTGCATTGCCATGACCTCCTCCAGGGGATCCTCCAAACTCAGGGATCAAACCTACGTCTCTTACGTCTCCTGCATTGGCAGGTGGGTGCTTTACCACTAGAGCCACATGAGGAGCCCACAAGCCACGCGGGAGGTCCTTATTAAAGTACAGTTGTTTCACAATGTTCTGTTAGTTTCTGCTGTGCAACAAAAGTGACTCATTTTTCTTTTCTTTTTCTTTTCATTTTTTCTTTTTCATTTTCTTTTCCATTATGATATGATATTGAATATAGTTCAACGTAGTTCCCGGCACTATATTTTATTTATCCGTTCTGTGTATTTTTTATCCATTCTGTGTATTTCTGTCGTTGTTCAGTCACTAAGTCCTGTCTGGCTCTGCAACCCCATGCACTGCTGCAAGCCAGGCTTCCCTGTCCTTTGCTGTCTCCCTGAGTTTGCTCAGGTTCAAGTCCATTGAGTTGGTGATGCTAACCATCTCAGCCTCTGCCACCTTCTTCTCCTTTTGCTTTCAGTCATTCCCAGCATCAGAGTCTTTTCCAACGAGTCAGCTGTCTTCACATTAGGTGGCCAAAGTATTGGAGCTTCAGCCCCAGCATCAGTCCTTCCAATGACATTTTTAAACTTTTTATTTTATATTGGAATGTAATGATTAACAATGTTCTGTTAGTTTTGGGTGCACAGCAAAGAGACTCAGCCATACGTATGCATGCATCCATTCTCCACAAACATCCTATATATAATATTGATAGTTTGCATCTGCTAATCCCAAACTCCCAATCCATCCCCCTCTTCCCACCTCCCCCTTAGCAAGTTGGTTTTATCGAGCCCTTTCAAAATCTCCAATTTCCAATTTCCAATCTGTTAGCTCCCTTTTAAATACCCACTTCCTGATGTTTTTCTACCACAACAACCACCAGTGAACATGCTCTGTGTCTCTCAAAGATAAAAAGGAAAAAAAAAAAAAGCTCATTCAAGACAAATATCAAAGCTCACTTTTTGCTTGGAAAGCAGCTGAATTCACTGGGCTCCCAAGATGTGATTTTTCTCAAAGGTCTGGCTGAGAAGTCGATTTGGCAACAAGGAAGAAGTGTTTGCCAGACAGTAGGATGATTTGGGGTAAACGTGCAGAGAGAGGACCACAGGGCAGGAAACCCATGAAGGAGGGGAGGAGGGGCATGCCAGCGGAAAACGACCGCTCAAATGAGCCGTTCCAAACAGACCCACGAGTACAGGGCTTGCTGATTCATTTATTTATTTAATTGTGCCTTTCCCCCTTAAAAAATATTTCTCATCAGCGTTATCAGCGTGGCCTCAAAATGACTTTCCTATTATTGCTTATAAACAAACCTTTATCACAGATAGCTTGCCGGCTGAATTAAGACACTGCGTTAAGCAGTGTATTGCTTCTGTCTGGCAGATCAGCTGTTTGTAGGAAGATAATAATACCTAAAGCAACCACAACAATCAGCTACTGTAAATTAACTTAACTGTGTGAAATAATGCCTCGCCTATCAGATTAGCTTTCTGAATGACTTTATCCTTAAATTAAAGCTTGCTGGGGCTGAAGAGTAAATCATTTAAATGGTGCCGGGTTTTTCAGGTAATGTCTTCATATATTACTGTAATTTCAATCCACCAAGGCATGCAGATGGCTTTGGTCTCTAGCCGCTTGTCTCCAAAAAAACCCTCTCCTGCACTGCCATTTTGTAATTACAGTGTGGATCAGCGCCTGCCGCCGCTAGATTTCCCAGGGTGCACCAGCAGCCGAGGCAATGTATCTTAAAATTATTATTCTTGTGTGGCCCTCGTAACATAAATGTAAATCTTTTATGCTAACGCTGTCAGAGGGTTAGCTCTGGGGCTCCAAGGTGTGCTGATGTAGAAATCACCCGCCATCCATCACCCGTGGACCATTTGGGATCTGGCAAATAACTCGCCTTTGGAGGAGGGGAGAGAATTATAAGCTGATTATTACTTGGGAGTCCGAGTGGTACCAAACAAGTCGCTGCTGCTTTTTTTTTAGGGGAGGGTGTCCTAAAAAGCCACCTGTATGGGGGAGACTCATAGCTCACCAGTCTCTCCTGGGAGAGTGGGGAAGTTTACCACGAATATAGGTCACTGTAATATTGCAGCAATGCCTTCCCCAGATTACAGTTTTGGAGAGAAGCTGGTGAGGTAGCATCTTCAGAAAGCTGCTTGGAAATGACCTTTCTCTTTGCGCTCCTGCCTTGAGGAAGACAGTGTTGAGAAAAAGCACCTCACTCCTCCAGTGAAACCAAGCTCATCGGTGCTTGGTCTTCTCATCTGTAAGCGTCCTAATCCATGCCTCCCCTCTAGGAGAGTGCAGGGCTCAGTGCAAGGGACTCAGGTGAGAGATGGTCCTGCTAGTCAACATGGAAACAGGGAGACACCAAGTGACAGGAAGACCACAGAGGCAACCAGGAGATAGGAACTCCAGTGTTCATAGGGCAGCGTAAGCACTAAATCCTGAGGACCTAAAAAAGCAATCGGGGGACTTCCCTGGTGGTCCAGTGTCAAGATTTCATGCTCCCAATGCAGAGGGTCTGGGTTTGATCCCTGGTCAGGGAACTACATCTCACATGTCACAATTAAGACTGAGTGCAGCCAAATTGAAAAAAAAAAAAAGCTGTACCCCTTAAAAAAATAAATAAACAAAACTAAAAAAAGAAGCAATCAGGAGAGACTTCCCCAGTGGCCCAGTGGTTGGAAATCTACCTTGCAGTGAGGGGGAATGTGGGTTTGATCCCTGGTCAGGGAGTTAGGGCTCCCCATGTTATAGAACAATGAGGCCTGAGCCACAATTACTGAGTTCCCACACTGTAACAAAAGATCTCACATGATGCAAAGAAGACCCTATGAACTGCAACTAAAACCTGACCCAGACAAATTAATTAAATTTTTTTAAGAAAAGCAATCCATGACATACATCTGGGCAGTGAAATATTTTAAATAGCAAGGGAAAAAGAAGAAAAGAGTAGGTCATAAGACCTCAATAGACAAAAATATTAACAGTAATGTAACAGTGATAACAATAGAGAAGAACAATAGTAATGTAATAATAGCAAATATAATAATGATGGTGGTAATAGTAATAACAATGGAGTAATAATAGTGGTAACAATAGTAGTTACAGTAACAAACTGAGTAACAACAATAGCAGTATAGTAATAATAGCTAGAACAACAATAATCAAATGCTATGATGATTACATAATACTGTTATGATTACATAATACTCTAGCAATCAGTTCAGTTCAGTCACTTAGTCTTGTTTGACTCTTTGCGACCCCATGGACTGCAGCACACCAGGCTTCCCTGTCCATCACCGACTCCCAGAGCTTGCTCAAACTCATGTCCATCTCGTTGGTGACGCCATCCAACCATCTCATCCTCTGTTGTCCCCTTCTCCTCCTGCCCTCAATCTTTCCCAGTATCAGGGTCTTTTCCAATGAGTCAGTTCTTCACATCAGGTGGCCAAAGGATTGGAGTTTTAGCTTCAGCATCAGTCCTCCCAATGAACACCCAGGACTGATTTCCTTTAGGATGGACTGGATGGATCTCCTTGCAGTCCAAGGGACTCTCAAGAGTCTTCTCCAACACCACAGTTCAAAAGCATCAATTCTTGGGTGCTCTGGTTTCTTTATAGTCCAACTCTCACATCCATACATGACTACTGGAAAAACCATAGCTTTGACTAGATGGACCTTTGTTGGTAAAGTAGTGTCTCTGCTTTTTAATATGCTGTCTAGGTTGGTCATAGCTTTTCTTCCAGGGAGCAAGTGTCTTTCAGTTTCATGGCTGCAGTCACCATCTGCAGTGATTTGGGAGCCTAAGAAAATAAAGTCTGACACTGTTTCCATCGTCTCCCCATAGAGTAACAATAATAGTAAGGTAAAAATAGTAATAACAATAGTAATAATGATAATAATAGCAATGGTAATAGTAACAATAACCACACTCATAGTGATCATTACCTGTCAGGCACTGTTCTAAGAGGTTTCTACACTGTATGTTTTCTACCAACCTGTCTTTGGGGCTTTTCTTTATAAACTAATGGGAATGATAGATGAGTAACTCAATCTGGCTTAAAGACAGGGCTCATTGCTTGGTAGGCATTTAAATTGGACGGTGGAAACTGAACCTCACTCGCTATCTGGCATGTGGAGAGCAGTAATTAAATGAGTGCTGGGTTGAGTTACAGGGTGTATAGCTTGCCCAAGACATTTCCAGGAAATGTGTCCCTGGTCAATCTGGTGGGCCATGGCTACAGCAGCCAAATTTCATCAACATGTGAATTCATTATCCAAGGATTTTTTTTTCCCTGATTCACAAGTTTATTGATAAGAATAAAAATAATGGCTCGTTTGGCAGAAGCCAAAATAATACTGTCAAGCAATTATTCTTCAATTAAAAATAAATCAATTTTTTTAAGACAAAAAAAAATAAGTGGTTTCACCTTAGAGTGCTTTATTTGTGCCAGGCATCAACAAAGAATATTACATAAATCATCTCATTTATTCCCCGCAGCAATCCTATTGGAGAGATACCATTATTATCTTTTTTTATGAATGAGAAACCTGGAGCACAAGGAAATTAAATTACAGAGATGAAGCCAGAATCTGTGTCCTAGCTGTTTGAACCTTAACCCTTTTAACTGTTCATCTACACAAACTTGGATGTAAAGAATAGCTGTTCTTAATAGGGAGAAAGGGTACCAACATCTGTAGAGGGTCTCCAAAGGCCAAGTCTTACTTTAAACTCTAGTCATTATTTTAATTCAACCATCTAGAGACTCTGCCAGGAAATGGTAAGCCCCTATATTCAAATGTTTGGGGGGCACCTATTTACTCTTATCCTCTCAGCCAAGAATCTGCCCCCATCACAGCCTCTGATAGTCACATGATGCCCTTGTATTAGTCAGCTTTGTCTAGGTTATGCTGCTGTAACAAAACACCCCGGAATCTCAATGATTTTTGAAAACAAAGGTTTATGCTCATGTTTCAAGTTGATGGAGGGCTGTGGCTCTGCTTCTGCAGCTGAAAGAGCAGCCCTATTATTACTGCTCTCATGACAGAGGGGAAAGAGTGGTGCCAGAAGGCACTCAGAACTTCCTCTGCACTGCCGTTCATGCCACTTCATCCACTGGCTTAAATGGAGCCAGTCACATGATCCAGCTTCCATCAGTACAGTGAAGACAAGAATCCCACAAACACCCAAGGAAGCAGGGGCTGTAGGGGATGGACAGTGAGTACTTTACAATAATGCTACCTACCCCTCAGCCCCACCTGTGAGACCTGCCACAGCTGGTTAGACTACAGATAAATATCCAGTTTATTGACAGAGGGTGACAGAGGATGAGAGGCATGACTGACTTAATGGACATGAGTTTGAGCAAACTCTGGGAGATGGTGAAGGACACGGGAGCCTGCCTTGCTGCAGTCCATGGGGTTGCAAAGAATCAGACGTGACTGAGCAACTGAACAACACATATTCCTTGCCCAGAGAGCTTATCCTCAGCTGAGGCCAAGGGAATCCATCTCAGAATTTGGAATTAGGACACCCAAAGCTGGAACTTGAAGCAAAAACTCCTGATGTAGGTTGGGAGGATGTAACCAATCAAATATGCCAGCTGATGAGGAAACAGAGAACGCCCGTCTTCTGGACAAGCAGCATAAGACAGACATGGGGTACAGAGAACTAAGTGCAATATCCTGTGATAAACTACATCAGAAAACAATATAAAAAGAATTTACATATGTATAACTAAGTCACTTTGCTGTAAACCAAAATTAACACAACACTGCAAAGAAACTGTGTGTGTGTGTGTGTGTGTGTGTGTGTGTGTGTGTTAAGTCACTTCAGTCATGTCTGACTCTTTCGCAACCCTATGGGCTGTAGCCGGCTAAACTGTTCTGTCCGTGGGATTCTCCAGGCAAGAATACTGGAGTGGGTTGCCGTGCCCTCCTCCAGGGGATCTTCCTGACCAGGCATCGAATCCACATCCCTTATGTCTCCTGCATTGGCAGGCAGGTTCTTTACCACTAGCGCCACCTGGGAAGCCCAAAGAAACGATACCTTAATTTTTTTTAAAAAGGCACATGGAAAGAAATAGAAATGGGAGAGATCCTGAAGCCTCCATTTGGTCTTAACTTCCAAGAGAAATTGCTGTGTGCTCCCTGTGTGCTCCAGACACCGGTTGCTAACGCCCTGTCTCAATTATAATGTGCAGGCCAGGGAAGGAATGCCTTGTTTAAGATTTTTAGAGTAACAGGCTATTATTTCTAAGAAGAAGAGATCGTCCCTGGGGGCCACTGACCTGGAGAGCTTTTCCATTTTTCTCCTTCTTTTTAAAGCTTTTTCATGACCCAAGGTATCGGAGCTGCAGCGTTATATAAGAAACTCCAAGCAAAGAGATTTGAACTTGACTTGAAGTCTTTCTTTAATATTCAATAAAAAGTTGGAGATTTATTGGCCGATGGCAGAGACCAATTTCCTGTTACATGGACCAGAGAGGAGATTAAAAAAAGATTTTTAGAGCAGCGCCCATATTTCTTAAGAGAGGCGAAGATCGGAGCACACCTAATTTTGCGAATCAGGCTTCTAGCATCGTTCTTTTCTGTAGGCTGATCTGAAATTAGAAGGCTGGAACTAAAATCCTGAAGTCTCCCCACAGGGACCATTTCAATTTTCCTCTGAGTAACAACCCCGGAAGGATCGTCTTCACGGCTTTAAGGTCAAGGTTGAAAGTGGCTGAGTGTGGAGAAGATTGAAGACCCTGCCACAGGCTTTCAGAGATGTACAAGGCGTGCAGCCAGAGAAGAGAGGAGTGATTTCAGCAGGCTTCTGAATTTAAAAGCTCTGCTGCAAAAATGTGGGACAGGGCTGCGGGAAATATGGCACAAAGTACTGACAACAGGTTGGCATGAGCTATCAATTTCCAAAGGGTACCCGGCTCAGGGTCAGAGTGTCTGAGTTTGAATACTGTCTCTGTGACTCTGAGTAAGTTACTTAACCTCTCTGTTCCTCCAGCTCCTTGTCTGTAAAATATAGACACCTGTAGTACCTACTCCACAGAGTAAATGTGTAGGCAAATAAAATAATATATGCCAAGCCTGGAAACTATCCTGGCACATAATAAGTACTTAAAATGCTACACTATTACTATTATTATATTTTTCCCATTGGAAAGCCAGCTAAATCTTTTGTGATCCTGGCGGGCTCTGAAGTAACCTTGGTGGAATTAGGATGCAAGGAATTCAACTGGGTAAATCGTTCTGGAGTCCATGATGTACTGGGGTCTGAGCTAGGCACTGGGGAGCCATATATGAACAAAACATGACTCCTGCACTCGAAAATAAAAAGCGGTACACAGGGCTTCCCTGGTGGTGCAGTGTTTAAGAATCCACCTGCCAATGCAGGGGACATGGGTTCGACCCCTGGTCCAGGAACATCCCACATGCTGTGGGGCAACCAAGCTCCTGTGTCACAACTACTGAGACTGTCCCCCAGAGACCATGCTGTGCAACAAGAGAAGCCCCCGTAATGAGAGGCCTGCAAAATGCCACTAAAGAGGAACCCCGACTCACCGCTACTAGAGAAATCCTATACAGCAATGAAGACCCAGTGCAGCCAAAAAAATAAATAATACATAAATAATTTTTTTTATTTAAAAACCAGTACACAGACCCAGCTGCCACACTTGAAATTATGTTCAAAGCACAGAGGCAGCCCAGGGAGTAATTAAGCCTGCTCAGGAGTGGTCTGCAAAGACATCCTAGAAGGATGATATTGGAAAGGGGTTTTGAAAGATGAATAGGAGTTTGACAAGGTGAGCAATGTGTGGGAAAATGTGAGGCGAGGTGACAGCAGGTGAAAATCCATGTCTGTCTGAAAGCACATCGCATGTGTATCAAGCTTCCAGCGTGAATGTGGGATTGTGGCAAGAAATTGTAGGCAGAGATAATCAGAGACAAGAACACGAAGGGCTCTGGATGTCATGATAAGGAGTTTGGACATCCTGCAAACCACGAGAAAATAAGGCTGTGTGTCACCTCCAGATTTCTCCACTTAGTTCCTTGACTTGTCAATTTTGCCAACCCTTCCTTGCTGCATCAGGTCACACTTTCATTCATCACACTTTAATTGGACATTTTCTGCATGTCAGGTCGAGTGCCATTCACTGGGAAGGCTTCAAAAATAAGTAAGCCCGATTCTCCGTCCTGGAAAATGCTCAAAGTTGAGTAGGAAAGACATATAATCACAATGCAGCCCGAGAGGTCTCATGGTACAGATAATATTGCAGGAACAGAGAGGAGAAAGCCTAGACATGTTTAAAAAATAGGGGCAAGATAAAGTGACATGCTCATGGAATCTTGAAGCATGAGCTCTCCATCAGTTGGAGAACAAACAGCAGGGGCAACTTTCAAGGTCTAGAACTTACTAACTGTACAGAAACATGAAAAAGTTCAGGCTGGCTGAAATTATTGACTGTGAGGCTCTCTGTTTATTGAGGTAGATCATCTCTCCCAGAATCCACAGGTTCCTGTAAGATCCCATTGGCCAGAATTGAGTCACATGTTCATCCCTAAACCAATCATTGTTAAAGGATAATGAGGTTACCGTGATTGGCTGAGATTCCATCATGGACCATCCACTAGGAATGGAAGCCCTCTTTGCCTGAACCCATGCCTGCCTAGACTTAAACCAAATGGAATTCTCTTAACAGAGAGGGAGGGTGATTATCAGGTAGGCAGCCAATGGTCTCTACCATAGGGAATAGAAGACATCTCATCCAGGGAGAATCCAGATGGAGTTTTAAAGACCCAGAACTGCTGCCTGAAGATCATCAACATTTTGTTTTTGTGTTGTTTTATTTTTCTTTTCTATTGGGGTACAGTTGATTGACAATGTTTGTTCATTTCAGGTATACAGCAAAGCGATTCAGTTGCGTACATATATGTATCTATTCTTTTTCCAATTCTTATCCTATTTAGGTTATTACAGGATATTGAGCAGAGTTCTTCGTGCTATACAGTAGGTCCTTGTTGGTTATCTATTTTAAACATAGCAGTGTGTACATGTCCATCCCAAACTCCCAATCCCTCCCCCTCCTCCACCCTTTCCCCCTGGTAACCATAAGTTCATTCCCTAAGTCTGTGAGTCTGTGTCACTGATGAAGTTCACCAATGTCTTGAAGTTAGGGAAGGGAGTGTGTGCTTCAGCCGCTTCAGTTGTGTCTGACTGTTTACAACCCTATAGACTGCAACCCGCCAGGCTTCTCTGTCCATGGGATTTTTCCAGCAAGAATAATGGAGTGGGTTGCCATTCCTCCTCCAGAGGATCTCTCCAATCCAGGGGTCAAACCTCCATCTCCTACGTCTCCTGCATTGCAGGTAGATTCTTTACCACTAAGCCACTGTGGAAACCCAGGGAAAGGAAATACCGGCAAAGAAGTCTGAGAATGAATAGCCAATGAAGTAGGGAAAAAGTGAACATGTGGTGGAGTCGTGGAGCCGCAAAGATGAGGCAGTGTTTAGAAGAAAGGATGTAAGCAGGTCAATCACAACAAAGTAGAGATAACTTTCAGGGGCAGGAAGTTCAGGACATTTCTCTCTTCCAAGAGGAGTAGGCAGAGGGAACAAAAATAGTCGAAGACCTTGAGAGTCAATTCCAAGTGTGGAGGCACATGGCTGGAAATCCTTCCAATCACAACACAGGATAACCGTGGCCTCCCTGTAAACCTGGCTCCAACTGGAGATGAGTCCGAGAAACTTCTGTCCCAGAAAATCTGGTGGCAGTGATCAACTTCGGGGAGAACGCTTCTCTGGGAGTGGAGAGTTCTTTATCTTTCTGGAGCAGAAAGAAGGCAATCTCTTCTGGCAGAAAGGCGACAGGGTTACAATGGATTCCTCTCCCCACTATCAGAATGAAACTAAAGTCTGTCAGCCAACCCGCTGAACACTCAGTCTTCCGTCTTTATGGGTCTAGCTACGACATTATTCCAGGAGTCTTTCAGCAAGTGAAAGGGAGGTCAGCCTGGGAAAATATATGCACAGAGTCTTCTGAGTTCTAGGGACTTGGAACATGTATCTGGGCTTGGGAGGCACTGTCTTGGACAGACTGACAAACAGAGGGAAGCACAGTACCCACCACCAATCCTAGGCAAGACTGGTACCAACTACATCCTTCCATCCTCCATTGCTAGAGTCAATGTATTTCCTTTTGTGCTTGTGTTGGCTGGTTAGTGGTTTTCTGTCTCCCATTTCAAGATAGTCTAGTCTGTTACACTCTGACTTACTCTTTCTGAGGCTTGCTTGGTTACTTTCATTTACAAGATGGAAACAAACAGCGTCTGTCCTACCCATCTCATAAGGTGGACATGAAATTGTTTCTGCAAAATGTGTCCTAAGGATTTAAGTCATTTCTGGATACCTGGCCCTCAGTATGAGGAGGGTTGCAGAGCTCTGGACCCAGCAAAGCCTACTCTCCCTTCAGTGATCCTGACTTCTGTAGATGGCGCCACCTGGTTGCTCTGATTGAAAATCACGGAGTCATTGTTGATGCCTTTCTTTCCTAATTCCACGTACAATCCCTTGTGCATGCTCAGTTGCTCAGTCATGTCCGACTCTTTGCAACTCCATGGACTGTGGCCCACTAGGCTCCTCTGTCCATGGGATTTCACAGGCAAGAATACTGCAGTGGGTTGCCATTTCCTGCTTCAGGGGATCTTCCTGCATCTCTTGCATTCACGGGTGGATTCTTCACCATCTGAGCCTCCAGGGAAGCCCTGGTCCTACCCAAACATGGGAGGGACTATAGGTTGGATGTGACTATGTAGGTGAGCACACTGTGTGTCCCAGGTCAGAAGGAAACAGACAAACTGTGTGTATAATCGAGTGATTTTGCTAGAATAGCCACATAACTAAAGTTAGGCAAGGGGCAGGCAGACTTCAGAGATATTGAGGGTTCAATTATAGATGACAAAAATAAAGCAACTATTGCAATAAAGTGAATCACAGGAATTCATCAGTTTCCCAGCGCATTTAAAAGTTATGTTCATACTATACTGTAGTCTATTATGTATGTGATAGCATATGTACATACTTAAATTTTAAAATATCTTATTGCTAAAAAATATTAACCACCATCTGAGCCTTCAGCTAGTTGCACTCTTTTCAATAGTAACATCAGAGATCACTGATTGCAGATCACTATAACAAATATAATTTTAAAAGCTGAAAATACTGAGAAAATTACCAAAATATGACGCAGAGACATGAAATAAGCAAATGCTGTTGGGAAAATGGTGACAGTAGACTTCTTCAAGGCAGAGTTGGCACAAACCATCAATTCGTAACAAATAGAAACCAACAAACAAAAACGCAGTATCTCAGAAATGCAGTAAAACGAGGCGTGCCTGTTAAGTCATTTATGGCTATTGCAATTGTTTCCATGGTTTTACTTGTTGCATAAAAAAGATTGCTAGAGTCTTTTTTAAATCAATTCTTGTTGGAGTATACTTGCTTTACCTTGTAGTTGTGGCTCACAGTCTAGAACACGGACTCAAGTAGTTGCGGTACACAGTCTTCGTCGCCCTGTGACACATGGAATCTTCTCAGACCAGGGATCGAACCCATGTCCCCTGCATTGGCGGGCAGATTCTTATCCACTGTACCACCCAGGAAGTCTGTGAGCACATTTTCAATGAGAACCCACCCTTGAAAGCCATGGGGACTTGAGGGCTTGCTTGTTACCACAGTACAACCTACCTTATCCTGACTGATGCATTTCCTCCATAAGTATTTTACTAGGATACCAATAGTTTCCACCTTGATTTCTAAACTTCCAGGTCATCTTCCAAACCTGGAAGATGTGATAGAAATTTCTGTAGTGTGATCACATCATTCTCTCTTTCCTAACTCAGGCATCCACAAACTTTTGCTGTCAAGAGCCAGACAGTAAATATCTCAGGTTTTGCCAGCCATATGGTCTCTGCCACAACAATTCGACTCTGCTGCTGTAGCGAAAGCTGCCACAGACAATAAATAAACAAATGTGAGTGGGTTTGTGCCAGCAAACTTTATTTATGAACACGGAAATTTGAATTGCATATCATCTTCATGTGTCACGAAATATTCTGCTTTGGAGTTGTTTCAACACATAAAACACGTGAAGACCATTCGTAGCTAATGAATCACCTGAAAACGGGCAGGTTGCATTGGGCCTTCAGGCTGCAATTTGCTGACCTAACTGAAGGGTCCTAAGTCCTGAGCATGGTATTGAAAGCCATTCACAGTTTCACCCCAGTGGTTTTGTCTCACATGCGTGTGCGCGCACACACACACACACACACACACACACTCTCTCTCTCTCTCTCTAAACTCCAGTCTTGAAGTTAACATCATTCTTTGAACCCACTTTGTTCTTGCTTGCCTCTAGAATTCAGCATGTTCTGGTCTTCCTCCTATGAATGCCCTTTCTCTCCTCCCAAACCAAGCAAGCTTTGACTAATCCATCAGGTTTGAGTTCAAATATCACATTCTCTCTCTCTCTCTCTCTCTCTCTCCTTTTTACTGATTTATTTTTGACTATGCTAGGTCTTCATTGCTGTGCATGGGCTTCCTCTAGTTGCAGCGAGCAGGGGCTACTGGCTAGTTTTAGTGTGAGGTCTTCTTGTTGCTTTGGCTTCTCTTGTTGTGGAGCACAGGTTCTAGGGTGACGAACTTGTGTCCCCTACATTGGCAGGCGGATTCTTAACCACTGGGCCACCAGGAAAGTCTCAACATTTTTGTTTTGTTAGTTGAAGTATAGTTGATTTACAGTGCTTCAGATATACCGCAAAGTGATTCAGTTTCATATATATATATATTCTTTTTCAGATTCTTTTCCATTATGGGAGGGGAGAGGCTTCTCAGGTGGCTCAGTGCTGAAGAATCTGCCTGCAATGCAGGAGACACAGGTTCAGTCTTTGGGTTGGGAAGACCCCCTGGAGAAGGATTTCTATTCTAGGCTTTATAGGTTATGACTAGATATTGAATATAGTTCCCAGTGCTATACAGTAGGTCCTTGCTGTTTATCTGTTTTATATATAGTGAAGTGAAAGTGCTAGTTGCTCAGTCATGTCCAACTCTTTGTGACCCCTTGGACTGCAGCCCACCAGGCTCCTCTGTCCATGGAATTCTCCAGGCAAGAATACTGGAGTGTGTAGCCATTCCCTTCTCCAGGGGATCTTTCTGACCCAGGGATCAAATCCAAGTCTCCCACATTGCAGGCAGATTCTTTACTGTCTGAGCCACAGGGGAAGCCCTTTATATATAGTAGTGTGTATCTGATGATCCCAAATTCCCAGAGGCACACAGAATGTGAGCAACTAAATTGGCCTCTGGCATGGGGAAAGGTTTTATGAAGAATGTGATATTACAGGGACTTCACTGGTGGTCCAGAGGCTGAGATTCTAGGCTCCCAATGCAAGGGGCCTGGGTTTGATACCTGGCCAGGGAACTGGATCCCACATGCTGCAACTGAAGATTCCACATGCCACAACTAAGACCTGGCACAGTCAAATAATTAAATAAATATTTAAAGACAAATCAGATATTCAGTTCAGTTGCTCAATCGTGTCCAACTCTTTGTGACCCAATGGACTGCAGCACACCAGGCCTTCCTGTCCATCACCAACTCCTGGAGTTTACTCAAACTCACGTTCATTGGGTCAGTGATGTCATCCAACCATCTCATCCTCTGTCATCCCCTTCTCCTCCTGCCTTCAATCTTTCCCAGCATTAGGGTCTTTTCCAATGACTCAGTTCTTCTCATCAGGTGGCCAAAGTATTGGAGCTTCAGCTTCAGCCTCAGTCCTTCCAATGAATATTCAGGACTGATTTCCTTTAGGATGGACTGGTTGGATCTCCTTGCAGTCCAAGAGACTCTCAAGAGTCTTCTCCAACACCACAGTTCAAAAGCATCAGTAGCTTCAGTGCTCAGCTTTCTTTATAGTCCAAATCTCACGTGAATACATGACTACTCGAAAAACCATAGCTTTGACTAGATGGACCTTTGTTGGCAAGGTAATGTCTCTGCCTTTTAACATGCTGTCTAGGTTGGTCATAACTTTTCTTCTAAGGAGTAAGCGTCTTTTAATTTCATGGCTGCAGTCACCATCTGCAGTGATTTTGGAGCCCCAAAATATAAAGTCTTTCACTGTTTCCATTGTTTCCCCATCTATTTCCCATGAAGTGATGGGACCAGATGCCATGATCTTAGTTTTCTGAATGTTGAGCTTTAAGCCAACTTTTTCACTCTCTGCTTTCACTTTCATCAAGAAGCTCTTTAGTTCTTCGCTTTCTGCCATAAGAGTGGTGTCATCTGCATATCTGAGGTTATTGATATTTCTCCTGGCAATCTTGATTCCAGCTTGTGCTTCATCCAACCCAGAGTTTCTCATGATGTACTCTGCATATAAGGTAAATAAGCAAGGTGACAATATACAGCCTTGACGTACTCCTTTCCAACTCTGGAACCAGTCTGTTGTTCCATGTCCAGTTCTAACTGTTGCTCCCTGACCTGCATAAAGATTTCTCAGGAGGCAGGTCAGGTAGTCTGGTATTCTCATCTCTTGAAGAATTTTCCACAGTTTGTTGTGATCCACACAGTCAAAGGCTTTGGCATAGAAAACACATTTATGGTTACTAAAGGGGAAAGGGGAAGGACAAATTAGGAATTTGGGATCAACAGATATTCACTACCATAAGTAAATCCGATGATCTATAATGTGATGTAATATCACTTTCTTCATAAAAGCTTTCCCCGTACCAGAGGCCAGTCTAGTAGTTCTCATTCTATGTTCCTCTATGTGCCTTTGCATGCGCCCTTATGGTAGAAATCAGTAGCTCTAATATTCTGAAGCAGGGCTTCTCAGGCTGAGCACCACTGGCATTTGGGGCCAAATAATTCTTTGTTGTGAGCACTGTCCAATAGACTGTAGGATGTTAGAAGCCACCTAGGCCTCTCCCCAGGGGCTTCCCTGGTGACTCAGTGGTAAAGAATCCGCCTGCCAAGCAGAAGACATGGGTTGGATCCCTGGGTCAGGAAGGTCCCCTAGAGGAGGAAATGGCAGCCCACTCCAGTATTTTTGCCTGGGAAATCCCATGGACAGAGGGGCCTGGTGGGCTACAATCCACAGGGTAACAAAGAGTCAGACGCGACTTAACAACTAAATAACAAGGCCTCTACCCACAAGATAACACACTCCCCTAGATGTATCGGTCAAAAATGTCTCCAGATATTGCCACATTCCCTTTTGCCCATCTCCTCCTCCAGTGAGAACCACTGCCCTAAATATTTACGTGGCCATTTAAACTCATAGTCCCTTGAGAACAAAGGCTAAATATTCTTCCTTATACCCATAAGCCCCAGGCACCCAGGCTGGCATTTAGCAGACCTTTAGTAAATATTCAATGCCTGGAGAAATGAATAAGACATTGAAAATCATGGACTCCATTAGCATTGATCTGAATAATCTTTTAAAAGATGTAATTCTAGTCATTCTACTGTTTTTTTTTTCTTTACCTTTGCAAAAAAGGCAGTTTTGTAAAATCTGAGCCTCATAAATGGATTTTCTAGCACATGTATTGTTTTATTTATGCTGCTCTCACAAGTGCAATTAACACTGCATCTGTTTTACTAACAATTCCCTTTGTTTTATGTAGCACTTTATATTTCTCAGAATGTGCACAGGCCTGCGCTTTTCACAGTCTACAAGTGGAGAAAGATAGTTGCATATGGGTTGAGGGGGGAAGACAACGAAAAATCTTCTAGAGCCACGTCCCTGTTCTCTGGCGTGTCCCAGGCTAAATGTGCTCATTTGTTTACACATCCCATCTCACTTCCTGTAGATCAGAGGAGACAAGAAGAGATAATGCTCTCCAGTGATAGCTTTGTATTTGGGAGCCTGAGGAATTTGTCCCTTTAGTGATGTTTGGATGGGTCCTTCCGGAGTATCTTTCCTTTTCACAGTCAAACGTGCTTCAGTAACATCCACTTTACACCCAGTTGTACACAGTTGGATCTAGAGCTTGTCATACTGAGTGAAGTAAATCAGGCAGAGAAGGAGAAATATCATGACTTTGGAAAGGTCATGTACACGCTGCTATATTTAAAACTGATAACCAACAAAGACCTATTTATTGTATGACACATGGAACTCTGCTCAATGTTATGCACCAGCCTGGATGGGAGGGGGATTTGGGGGAGAATGAATGTGTGCTAAGTTGCTTCAGTTCAGTTCATTCGCTCAGTCGTGTCCAACTCCTTGCAACCCCATGAATCGCAGCACGCCAGGCCTCCCTGTCCATCACCAACTCCCGGAGTTCACCCAAACTCATGTCCATCGAGTCGGTGATGCCATCCAGCCATCTCATCCTCTGTCGTCCCCTTCTCCTCCTGCCCTCAATCCCTCCAAGCATCAGGATCTTTTCCAATGAGTCAACTCTTCGCATGAGGTGGCCAAAGTATTGCAGTTTCAGCCTTAGTATCAGTCCTTCCAATGAACACCCAGGACTGATTTCCTTTAGAATGGACTGGTTGGATCTCCTTGCAGTCCAAGGGACTCTCAAGAGTCTTCTCCAGCACCACAGTTCAAAAGCATCAATTCTTCGGCGCTCAGCTTTCTTCACAGTCCAACTCTCACATCCATACATGACCACTGGAAAAACCATAGCCTTGACAAGACAGACTTTTGTTGGCAGAGTAATGTCTCTGCTTTTGAATACGCTATCTAGGTAGGTCATAACTTTCCTTCTAAGGAGTAAGCATCTTTTAATTTCATGGCTGCAATCACCATCTGTTGTGTCCAACTCTTTGCAACCCATGGACTATGGTCTGCCAGGCTCCTCTGTCCATGGGATTCTCCAGGCAAGAACACTGGAGTGGGTTGCCATGCCCTCCTCCAAGGGATCGTCCCAACCCAGGAACTGAACCCAGGATTCCTGTGTCTCCTGCATTGCAGGCGGATTCTTTACCACTGAGCCACCAGGGGAAGAATGGACATGTATATGTATGACTAAGTCCCTTCACTGTCCTCCTGAAACTACTGCAACACTGTTAATTGGCTATACCCTAATACAAAATATTCCTAGTGCTAAAAAAAAAAAAAAAAAACAGTGTTTGATAGGAAAAAAAAGCCTTATTTAACTGATCAAAAATAAATAAATAAATAAATAAAAAGACATGATACAAATGAATTTATTTACAAAACAGAAACAGCCTCACAGACTTAGAGAACAAACTTATGATCCTTGGGGGATAGAAGGCAGGTAGGGATTGTTAGGGAGTTTGGGATGGACAGGTACACATTGCTATATTTGAAATGAATAACCAACAAGGACCTACCATGTAGAACAGGGCACTCTGTTCAATGTCATATGGCAACCTGGATGGGAGGGGAGGTTGGGGGAGAATGAATATGTATATGTACATGTATATGTATATGTGTATATGTATAGCTGAGTCCCTTTGCTGTCCACCTGAAACTGTCACAACATTGTTAATCGGCTATGCTGCTGCTGCTAAGTCGCTTCAGTCGTGTCCGACTCCGTGCGACCCCATAGACGGCCACCCACCAGTCTCCCCCATCCCTGGGATTCTCCAGGCAAGAACACTGGAGTGGGTTGCCGTTTCCTTTTCCAATGCATGAAAGTGAAAAGTGAAAATGAAGTCACTCAGTTGTGTCCAACTCTTAGCGACTATACCCCAATACAAAAGGAAAGGTTAAAACAAAACGAAACAGAACCCACTAGTCAAAGTACATCCAGTGCTCATGAGTTCTAAGGCCCATTTGACCAAAGAAGATCAGGCTTCAAGATGTAAATATGTTCCAGTCCTTTACTGTTTCCTCCCTTCTTCCCAGATGGGTCAAATGTACACCAGAACAGATCCCATTTTCCTGGTATTAAGGAGGATAGGTGACTAGCGAGTTTTCGCTTTCGGACAGTTAGGATGACAACATTTTAAGAGGGATGGAGAACAGTGCACAGGTGAGCGGCATGGACAGTTGAGCCAGGTCACCTGGACTGCTACCCTGACCCGCCCCTCCCAGTTGGGGGAACTTGGGCGTGCTTTTGTTGTTTTTGTTTTTCTAATGTTTTTATTGAAGTACAGTTGATTTACAATGTTGCGTTAATTTCTGCTGTACGGCAAAGTGATTCCATTATATATATATCTTTATATATATGTACACATTCTGTACACACACACACACAGTCTTCTTATATTCTTTTCCATCACTGTTTGGCCATAGAATATTGAATATTGTTTTCTGTGCTATATAGTAGGACCTTGTTGTTGATCCATCCTATATATAATACTTTTTTTAATGTATTTTATTGAAGTACAGTTGATTTACGATGTGTTTTCTGCTGTACAGCAAAGCAATTCAGTTACATATATATAATATACATTCTTTATATCTATGTACCATTCTGTACACACACACACATTCTCTCTATATTCTTTTCCATCATGGTTTAACCACAGAATACTGAATGCTATTCCCCGTGCAATACAGTAGGACCTTGTTGTTGATCAATTCTATGTATAATAGTTGGCATCTGCTAACCCCAGATACCCAGTCCATCCCTCCCCCACGGCCTCTCCCCTTGGCAACCGCAAATCTGTTTTCTACTGGACATACTTTTTAACCTCTTCATAGACGGTTTCCTCTTTGGCAAAGAGGAATGAAAGCAGTCCTAGCATCCTAGGATTGTAATAAAGATTGCAAGACGGATACATAAAAAGCACTTAGTAAAGTGCATGGTAAACACACAATAAATGCTATTTATTATTCATAAGATTCCATGAAAACAGTCAATTAATGATAGCTATTATTATACCAGGAGTTGAAATTGTTCTTTGGAGATCCTATGGTTCACATCTTCCCTTTAAAAGGTATTAGCCCTTAATTCTTATCCCAAGGGAAAAAAAAAATTTTTTTTGAATGCCCAGAGATGCTGTAACAATCATCTTAACAGAAAAGGGAAGGAAGATAAAGTTGAACTTTCTTGTTTTGAGGACCTGCAATGTGCCAAGCTTTCTGCTTTAGATGTATATTTTTCCATCAGAGAATGTAAACTCAGTGAAATCAGGGGCTTTGCCTGATCCAGATGATAAAATGTGATAACACAATGAATGGAAATCACAAGATATTGCAGAGAATAAAAAGTGGGTCCCAGGCCTTGCAATCACACTACGGGAAACATGTCTGGAGAAAAACACGGTCTGAAAGGATACATCACTGAAGGACCATTTACAATAGCCAAGACCTGGAAGCAACCTAAATACCCATTGACAGAGGGCTGGATAAAGAAGATGTGCTGCATATATATAATGGAATATTGTTGCTGTTGTTGTTTAGTCTCTAAGTCGTGCTCAACTCTTTGAAATCCCATGGACTGTAGCCCACTAGGCTCCTCTGTTCATAGGCTTTCCCAGGTAAGAATCCTGGAGTGGGTTGCCTTTTCCTTCTTTGGGGAAACCCTCCAAACCCAGGGATTGAACCCTCCTCTTCTGCACTGGCAGGCAGATTCTTTACTGCTGAACCACCAGGGAAGCCCACAATGGACTATTACTCAGCCATTAAAAAGGATAGAATCATGCCATTTGCAGCAACATGGATGGACCTGGAGAGTGTCATACTGAGTGAGGTAAGTCATCCCTTATCAGCAGAATCTAAAAAGAAGTTACACAAATGAACTTACTTACAAGACAAACACAGATGCAGACTTAGAGAATGAACTTATCACCCAGGGAGAAGGATGGGAGGAAGGGATAATTAGGGAGTTTGGAATGGACATATATACATTACTGTATTTTGAATGGGCAGCCAACAGGGACCTGCTGTATAGCACAGGGAACTCAACTCAGTGTTACATGGCAGTCTGGGTGGGAGGGAGCTTTGGGGGAGAATGGATACATGTAGACGTGTGGCCGAGTCCCTTTGCTGGTGCAACTGAAACTATCGCAACATTGTTAGTCCGCTATACTCCAACACAAAATTAAAAGTTAAGAAATAAATAAATAAAATCTGGCTCCCAGGGGTGAAGTGCTCACAGAGATGGCTACTGAGTCGAGTCTTAAAGAAAAAAGTAGGTGAGAAAGGAAAGGGCTGTGTGCACACTCTGCCCTATTTTGCCTCTTTTTTTTTTTTTTTTTCTCACCAAATCCTCCCTCTTCCCATACCCTGGGATAATATATGGGCAGGACACAAACATTAACATCAGAGACCATTTTTTATGGTCTTTTCCTCTGTGCTGAGGGGGGAATATATTTTTTGCAAGTCTTAACAAAAGCTTGATTCCAAGCCTTGATGAAGCATTACTCATTCTTCCATGAGTAACCTGTTTGGATGACCCTCCCCTAGAGATGAAGCCATGTCTGGATACAATGATTGCCATCTTCTAAATTTAACCGACCGAGTAGATGCATTACTTGTGAGCAAGACAGAGCCTTTCCCTTCCTCAGTTGGAGAAGTGGGATGTTTATGACCTGTTTATAAAAGTCTGCATAAAATATAGCTTCAGAGTCATATCTGTGAGTAGGCTACCTGGAGTCAAGTGTGTCTTTTAAAATATGAGGTGTCACTTGCAAGAATGCTTTCTTGGTCTCTTTCCCCCCAACCTTTGGCCCCCTCAAATCCATAAATAACATAAATAACAACGTGAGGTGATGGCTGGACCACTACTTCCATCGTGCCCTCACCTGTACGAGATGTCCTCCCTGGTGGATTTTTGTTAAGAAACAAAATACAACTTTTATTGAGATCAATAAAAGATTAAGGTGACAAAGTGATTTATTGACTATAGAGGAGGCTCATTTTTCCCTCACAGCTGCAATAGCTGCCAGAAAGGATTTTGTTGTTGTTGTTGTTGTTGTTGTTTTACCCTGGGTCTTTAGGAAAGTTGGGAGAAGCCAAGGCTCATTTATCAAATCAAAAGACAATGATTAAAAACTATAAGGAAACAGACAAAGAACACACACATGAGCCAAAGTTGGCCTTTCATGGGTTCCTTGGCTGAAATACCAGGTTAGAGAGGATGAATAGAGAGAGGAAATACATGGGTGTGATGCAGACTGAAGCTCAGCTGGATGAGAGGAGCAGTGGGTCAGAAGCTTAGGCTGAGGTCGAAACAAAGAAAAAATACATGGTGAGAGGCAAGACACTAGACCAAAAGCACAGAATCTGTTGTTAACCGTGGCTGGGTGCAACCTGGAGATCTGGAAAGAGCATGACCTCAGGAAGGGACGACCACCCCTGACGCTTCATTTGAACCAGACTCTTCAGATATGCAAGGACTTCAGTGTTCTGCTCCCCAGACACTTTCCCATGCTGTTCCTCCTGCTGGCAACATCCCAACATCCAGCCCCCTTCCTTTCTTGAAAACCCATGTACTCATCCTTCAAAGCAAACTGAAATACCTTCTCTTCTGCTCTAATCCCTCCCAAATGGAATGAGTCTCTATAATGTCTGTTGAGGACAAATGCCAGAAACCCTCATGCACATGACTCCCTACTATCCACCAGCCATCACACAGAGCCTTACACATGCTAAGGATGTTCA
The DNA here is from genome assembly GCF_001704415.2 of Capra hircus. Taxonomy (NCBI): domain Eukaryota; kingdom Metazoa; phylum Chordata; class Mammalia; order Artiodactyla; family Bovidae; genus Capra; species Capra hircus. The sequence goes on from NC_030832.1 coordinate 7,182,778, forward strand.
GGCAGCCAAGGAACTGTGGGAGTTTCTTTTTAGGCCTACATTCCCTGAGCCTCACACATGCTTGGTATTTAGTAAATATCTTTTTAACAACTGAATATATGATTTAATTAAATCCTCAGAACAATCCAGAAGGGACAGATATTATTGTCCCCATTTTTGTTGTTGTTCAGTTGCTAAGTGTCCAACTTTTTGTGACCCCATGGACTGCAGGACACCAAGCTTCCCTGTCCTTCACTATCTCCCAGAGTTTGCTCAAACTCATGTCCATTGAGTTGGTGATGCCATCCAACCATCTCATCCTCTGTCACCCCTTCTCCTCCTGCCCTCAATCTTTCTCATCATCAGGGTCTTTCCCAATGAATTGGCTCTTTGAATCAGGTGGCCAAAGTATTGGAGCTTCAGTTTCAGCATCAGTCTTTCCAATGAATATTTGGGGTTGATTTCCTTTAGGATGGACTGGTTTGATCCTCATTTTGCAGAAAGGGAAACTAACAACCAGAACTTCACCCAAGGCTTAAGCATGGCTGACATTTCACGTCTCTCTTCTCTGTCTCTTGCAACAGGAAGCAACTCTACTAACCACACTCCACCCCACCCCCAGAATCCAATAGCACAAGGGCAGGAAAAATAAGCTCTGAGACCATAGACAAAGTCTAAATTAGAGACGTTTATAGTACAGAAGATAATACCGATTTCAGGGCTACTTTTAAAGAAAATTACGTCTAACACTACTGTTAACAGAAAAGTATCCTATGATGTTCTCTGCATTGTGTGATCTCTGAGACTTATGGCACCTTAAGGTGGAGAACAGAGTGGAGTATTAGGGATGGGCTTCCAGTTTAATGGTCTTCATGAGCTCTCCATTAACCGTCTAATGAATTGATTTTTTAACTTATTGAAGTATTGTTGGCTTACAATATTGTGTTAATTTCTGCTGTACAGCAAAGTGATTTAGCTATACTGTTCATATACATATTCATACATATATTCTTTCTAAGAATTTTCTATTATGATTAATGACAGGATACTGAACACAGCTCCCTGTGCTCTGCAGTAGGACCTTGCTGTTTATCCATTCTGTTTACCACACTTTGCTTCTGCTGATCCCAAACTCCCAGTCCATCCTTCCCTCACTCCCCCACCCCAGCCACTGGCACCCACAGGTCTGTTCCCCACTTCTGTGAGTCTGTTTCACAGATAAGTTCATTTGTGCCATGTTTTAGATTCTGCATATGAGTGAAATCTTATGGCAGGTGCTCGTCTTTGTCTGACTTACTTAGTATGATCAGCTCCAGGTCCATCGATGTTGCTGTGAACAGCGTTGCCTCTACAATGAGTCAATTTTAAATTCTGACATGAAGAAACCCAAGAAGTTCCCTGGTGGTCCAGTGGTTAAGACACCACACCTCTACTGCAAGGGACAGGGGTTCAATCCCTGGTCAGGGAACTAGACCCCACATGAAAAAAAATAGAAAAAAAAAAATACCCAGTAGCATTGCTATCTTCTGGATCAGCATTCCTATGAACACCACTCTAGAGAAAGCTGAGTTTGCCAAGCATTGATTTTTTTTCTTTAAATAATCCAACACAATTTCACTTCTAGGAATCCATCCCACAGATATAGTAGCATCTGTGAGAAATGATGTAATCACTGCTTTATTTATTGTAGTCATGTCTGCAAGAGCAAAGTTTTGGAAACTACCCAAAAGTCCATCACTAGGGGACTATGAAAGAATATATGCATGCCCAGACAATTACATAACAGGCAGGCATTTAAAGAGGTGAAAGTGATTCTTCATGTCCTGCTGCGAGGGGACTGGCAAGATATTAAGCAGAGAAGGATGAAAACAGTCTATATATGATGACATAACAGATCTAGATACATAGGCAGATGTCAAGGTAGAGATGACAGAGTCAGGGGTACAGATAAGGGTAAGGCTGAAGAGAGACAGAGACACACAGACACACAGAGGGATGTTTGTGAAGAATATCTCTGGAAAGATTCAGGATACAGGATAATCAGCCATCGCAGTTGCTTCCAAGGAGTGAAAAATGCATGTCTAAAGAGCACTGGTGGGAAAGAAAGTTCTCCCTCCTGTATCCTTTTAATTCTCTGCTGCATACATGTGTTGCCATAAACATGTTACTCAGCAAAGACAAACTAAGTGCCTATTATGTGCCAAGTACATGGAAATGATCAACAGACAGCAATCCCTAAGCCCTGCTAGCACAGAGACAGAAAATAAACATGACAAATAAATTAAATATGTCATCACATGTGCCAGTCACATGAGCTAAGGAGAAGAAAAGTAAGCAAAAGTGCTAAAGAGGAGTTGAAACTTGAGGCCAGTTACTGTTGAGTAGAGAAAGAGAGGAAGGAGAGAGTCTGGTCAGAGTGGGGGGAGGCAGTTTATTTAGGAAAAGCTGGGACCATGGTGTGATGGATCATGTTCCAGGGATGTCTGAGGATGAGTGAGACCCATGTGGCCAGAGTGAGCCGGGGCAGGGCAATGGCTACTGAGGTCAGAAGGGTGACAATGGGTCAGACCACTTAGGTCTTGCAGGAGGAATTTTGGCTTTTACTCTGGGTGAAATGGGAGCTGTGAAGGGCTTGGAGGACAGAAGTGATGTGACCAGACTTAATGCTTTAGTATCAGTGGTCGCTGTGGCTTCTGTGTGGAGAATGGACAATAAGAGGGTGGAGGGGATACAAGAACCACAATGACCAGCTCAGCAGCTATTGCAATACCCAGAGGAAGGAGGACGATGGTGCCCAGAAAGGGGGTGGCTGGGGGCGGGGGGGGGGAGAGGAGTTCTTGGATTCTGGACGTATTTTTTTTTTTTTAGAATATAGTTTTGAGCTTCCCTAGTGGCTCAGACAGTAAAGAATCTGCCTGCAATGCAGGAGACCCAAGTTAAATCCCTGGATTGGGAAGATTCCCTGGAGAATGATATGGCAACCCACTCCAACATTTTTGCCTGAAGAATTCCATAGACAGAGGAGTGTGGCGGGTTACACTCCATGGGGTTACAGAGTCAAACACAACTGAGCTACTAACAAGCATAGTTGCTTTACAATGTAGTGATAGTTTTTACTGTATAGCAAAATGAACCAGCCAGACATATACATATATCCCCTGTCTTTTGGATTTCCTTCACATTTAGGACACCACAGAGCACTGAGTAGAGTTCCCTGAGCTGTACAGTGGGTTCTCATTAGTTATCTATTTTATACATGGTATCAATAGCTCTGGATGTATCTTGAAGGTAGAGCTCACAGGATTCAATAATATACCAGATGGGAGATGTTAGGAAAACAGGAGCCAAAGATGATACTGAAATTCTGGACCTGGACTTCAGGACATGGTGGGAGCAGAAGGGAGAGAGAGGGAAAGAGACAGCAGGAGGGAGGGAGAGAGGGAGTGGAAGAATGAATGGGTAAACCAACAGCCAGTCTGGAAGAACGGGAGGCATCTGAGAAGAGAGTGCTTCAGCGGGCCAGCAGCCCAGACACTACCCGAAGCTACGAGACAGTCCTCAGTGTCACTGGTCCCAGGCAAGTCCAGCTACAACCCAGGAGCTCAGCCAGATTGCAGTCTCTCTACTCCCAAGAGGTTCAGGACTTGAGCTCCAAGTCTAACATGTCTGGGTTCTTTACCTAGATCTACCACTTCCTGGCTGTGCAACCTCAGACAAATTACCTAACCTCTCTTGATATCCCCTTTTCTGTCTGCTCAGTGGAGGAAGTAATGCTATCTGCTTCCTTGGGTTTTGGTCCATGGGAAGTAGTTTAACTCATGTAAAGGGCTGAGCATCACATGTGACTCAACATGACAGCTCAGTTAATACCAGTTGCTTCTAGGAAAATGGAAAATGTTTTACATGGGTCATATGTGGAACTTTTGGGTTGAAAGAAGCAATGGGTGGAAAACCCTAGACCTTCATACTCTATACAGTATCACATAAATGTAAATGATGATTGATGATGGTGACGATGGTGGTGGTGATGATAGTACTGATGGAGATGATAATGGTGATGACGGTGATGGTGATGATGGTGGTGGTGATGGTGATGATGGTGGTGGTGATGGAGATGATGGTGATGGTGATGACGGTGATGGTGATGATGGTGGTGGTGATGATGGTGGCGGTGATGGAGATGATGGTGATGATGGTGGTGGTGATGATGGTGGTGGTGATGGAGATGACGGTGACGGTGATGGTGATGATGGTGATGGTGATGATGGTGGTGGTGATGATGGTGGTGGTGATGGTGATGATGGTGGTGGTGATAGAGATGATGGTGATGGTGATGACGGTAATGGTGATGATGGTGATGGTGATGGTGATGATGGTGGTGGTGATGGTGATGATGGTGGTGGTGATGGAGGTGACGGTGACGGTGATGGAGATGATGGTGATGGTGATGATGGTGATGGTGATGATGGTGGTGGTGATGGAGATGATGGTGGTGATGGTGATGATGGTGGTGATGGTGATGACTACTGGTGTCACCATCTTCTTGACTCTTGATGACATAATAGGATGGGAGGATTAAATCCTCCTTGGGGGCTAAAAGGGCAAAACCAGGGTACAGGAGAGGACAGGCTGGTTAACAAAGAGACAGGAATTTGGCCAACTGAAGGGACAGAGCTGTTTATCCTGGATACAAGGAGATTTCAGAGCAGGGAGCCACTCAGAGTTGGCAGAAGAATGGATTGTTTCAGCCCCCTCCAAACACCTGCCTCTGTGGGGTCTAGTGAAGGTGTTTCAGAGGCACCTGTGTGCAGGCCTTGTCAGAAGCAGAAAGAAAGGAGGTATTGATTTCAACACAGGTCATTCTGCCCCATTAGCGTGTTTTCAGCACCTGGCTGCACAGAGCAGAGGGTGGGAGCCGTTCCGAGCGACCCAGCAGGCCAAGCCTCAGACACATCATGAGGATGGCTGCCTGGCACCATAATGGTCCAGTTCAGTTCAGTTACTCAGTCATGTCTGACTCTTTGCAACCCCATGAATTGCAGCACGCCAGGCCTCCCTGTCCATCACCAACTCCGGGAGTTCACTCAAACTCATGTCCATCGAGTCGGTGATGTCATCCAGCCATCTCATCCTCTGTCGGCCCCTTTTCCTCCTGCCCCAAATCCCTCCCAGCATCAGAGTCTTTTCCAATTAGTCAACTCTTTGCATAAGATGGCCAAAGTACTGGAGTTTCAGCTTTAACATCATTCCTTCCAAAGAACCCCCAGGACTGATCTCCTTTAGAATGGACTGGTTGGATCTCCAAGCCCATCATTTTCCTCAAGCTTGAAAATAACTGGTCTGCTTCCATCCACAGACAAATAGGGGTGATACAAAGAGGGAAAGGATCAACACGACACGGACACACACACACAAAACCCACACACCAAGAGAGACCCCCAGGGACAGCTGATCACAGGTGCAAACTGATGGGAAGGCACAGAGAGACCCTAAAACATACAGTGAGACATACAGACACCGAAACACCACACAAAATGCATCCACAGCGAAACCCATACACACACACGGGAGTTGATCGAGAACACAAATATACAAAATGCAAAGACAGACAAACACAGTGAGAGATACAAGAGGCAGACATAGAGAGGCCCAGACATACAGACCGGTGCATGCATCCACGCACAAGTATGCGAAACACAGTGCCATGATTAAAAACTAAACTTCAACTCGAAATCGGTGTGGAAAGAGTAAAAAGGAATGATGGTGAGAATTCTACGAGTTCCCGTGTTCAAAGGGGGATGGGGGTGCTCTGCCCTCTCCCCACCACGGATCCTGTGTGAGTCTCTATCTGCTGTAGTTTGCTCTGCACGTTCGCAGTTCTGATTTAGATGATAGATAGAAACCATTTATACAGTTAAACACAGTAGGGGTCTAAACGCTGTTCCCTGCAGAACACCAGATGTGAATAGATGAACATTTGATTGTCCTCGCGCCTGTTTCTGACAAGCTAACAGATAAGAAACCATCCCACTGAATTCCCAGAAAACCGGAGACCGCAAATACAGATAGCAGCACGCAGGAAGAACTAGGATGTATTAAGGCAGATTTCTAAATATTAAAGAGATGGCAGCTGGCCGGGCTTCCCTCAGCAGACTTTGTAGGCGGGATATCAGTTGATAACCAAGATGAATGAGCAGAGCATAGACTGGGGAGTTTGCAGAGCCTCAGAATGACCTCATGCCGGCAGTAAACAGGTGTCGTGTGCACGTCTGGACACGGGGGTATTTGGTAGCGGGGAGGTCTCACTGTCTGAAATTGTCTTTTCTAATAGCTGCCTGAAATTCCACTAGGAAGTTTTCAGAATTCCTTGTTGAAATATAAATGCAAACATGAAGAGAGGTCCAACATCACTAGTCACTGGGGAAAGGCAAACCCAAGCTACAAGGTTGTGGAGAAATTGGAACCCTGTGTGCAGCTGCTGGGAATGTAAAATGATGCAGCCGCTGCAGAAAATGGCATGGTGGTTCCTCAAAAACATTCCACATAGAAATTACCGTAGAATCCAACAATTCTACTCCTGGGCATATATATACCGAAAAGAAGTAAAAGCAAGGGCTCAAATATTTGTATACCCATAGTGGTAGCATTATTCATAATAACCAAAAGGTGGAAGTAACCCATGTCCATCAACAGATGAATGGATAAATAAATTGTGGTCTCTACATACAACGGGGTATCATTTGGGTTAAAAACAGAAGGGAATTTTGACACATGCTACCACGTGGATGAATCTTGACATTATGCTGAGGGAAAGAAGACAATTAAGAAAGGACAATTATTGTATGATTGCACTTATATGAGGCACCTAGAGTGGTCTAACTCATAGAGACCGAGAGTAACAGGGTGGTTTCCAGGAGCTGGAAATGGGGGATGGGACATTTGCTTAATGAATACAGAGTTTCAGTTTGAGACTATGAAAAGTGTTCTAGAAATGGATGCTGTTGATATTTGCACAGCAACATGAACATACTTAAAGCCACAGAACTTACATTATTAAATAGTTATTACAGTCAGTTTTGGTCTCCCAGATGGAGCTAGTGGTAAAGAATCTGCCTGCCAATGCAGGAGATGCCAGTTCCATCCCTGGGTTGGGAAGCTCCTCTGGAAGAGGAAATAGCAACCCACTCCAGTATTCTTTCCTGGAGAATCCCACAGAAAGAGGAGCCTGGCAGGCTACAGTCCATGGGGTCACAAAGAGTTGGACATGAATAAGCACCTGAGTACATGTACACGGAGTAAATTTTATATTGTGTGTATTTCACTGCAACAGTACATCTATGTTGCATCATGGGCTAATGTGTGAAAACATGCCTAATCAGTGGGAGCATAAAGATTAGTTAGCAGCCCACAGAAAGCAAGATCTCCTAGAAAGAAAGGAGGAAGCTCTTAGACATGCAATCCCAGAGAATTATCCCAAGTGATAGAGGGTATCCGAATGTCACAGTGACTTCTGTCAACATACCTTCTTTTCTCATCAAAGTCGAACTGTCCTAGGTCCCAATGCCTACCAGTCATCCTCTCCTGAGCAAGGTAGCTGAGCCCATAATTAAGGCTCTTCTGTTTGCACTGGTTTATCCCAACAAGATCCTAAATTGAGAGGGAGCAAAGGAAGAAAAGAGTCAACTCAAGATAGCCCGGATGGCTAAATATTTTTAAGACATTCTAAGGAGTCACTGACACATGGTGCCTCTTTTGTTTTGGGGCACATGGCCCCTGCACTGAGGATTTTATGTATGTTATGTGTACTCGCAGCAGCAGCTACAGAAGTCACCATCTCTGTTTTGCAGAAAAGGATACCAAAACAGAGGCCATTTCTTGAAAAAAAATTGTCCCCAGTCTCACAGTTTGTAAGTGGTAGAACCAAGATTCAAACCCAGAAAGTTCAGGACCAAAACTCCAAAGCATGTGAATGGCAACCCCCTCCAGTATTCTTGCCTAGAAAATCCCATGGTCAGAGGGGCCTAGGGTTGTCTAAGTCACAGAGACAAACAGATGGGTCTCCTGCATTGAAGGCAGATTCTTTTTCATCTGAGCCACCAAGGACGCCCCTTTATTCCCGTGATCCATTCCCAACAATTGGGGGCGCACCATGAGATAGATCTAGCATCTGTAGGGGACTTGCCTGGTGGTCCAGTGATTCCAATGCAGAGGGTGCTGGTTCAATCCCTAGTCAGGGAACTAAGATTCTACATGCCTCGCAGCCAAAAAATCACAACATAAAACAGAAATAATATTGTAACAAATTCAATAAGACTTTTTAAATGGTCTACATCCAAAAAAAAAAAGACCTAGCATTTATAAAAACCTATATAATTATTTAAGACTCCCTAAATAGTTGGGATCAGATAAGGACTTCCAAGGTAGCTCATTGGTAAAAGAATTCACCTGCCAATGCAGGAGATGCAGGAGACCCAGGAGATGCTGGTTTGATCCCTGGGTCGGGAAGATCTCCTGGAGGAGGAAATGGCAACCCACTACAGTATTCTCGCCTAGGGAATCCCATGGACATAAGAGCCTGGTAGGCCACAGTCCATGGGGTCACTAAGAGTCAGACATTACTGAATCACTGAGCAGGCAAAACAACCCAAGCCCCTTAAAAAGCATCAATGTCACTTACGTGGTGCTAGAATTATATCAGGGCTTCTCCCATGGAGGAATTTTGCTCTCCTCCCCAAGGTATAGCTGGCAATGTCTGGAGAGGGTTGAGGGGTATGTGCTACTGGTATCTAGTGGGTAGAGGCCAGAGATGCTAAGCATTCTAATCCCTCCTTCCCCAACAAAGAATTATCTGACCTCAAATGTCAACAGAACCGAGGCTCAGAAACCCTGATTTTTATCAACTGTGTGTGAGAAGGCTGGTTGTGTCTTCCCTCCATCCCTGCCTGCATCTTTGTTTCTCATCTGCTTTCTAATTCATCTGCTCAATCACTTACCCAAAAAGAAAAACACCCACTCCTGCCCCCAAGCATATATTGAGGAGAGACAACACTTGAAGTGCTCTTCAGATCTTCTTAGCAAACACGTGCAGAGTGGGCAAGCAGGAAATAATTGCCAACGAAAAGACTACCCCCAAACCATGGATTAAGAGACACAAGTTTCCAAGTAAACTATGTAGAAATTGTAACGCTTGCAAAGTGGAAATAGAGACACAGACATAGAGAACAAATATATGGATACCAAGGTGGGAAGGTTGGAGTGGGATGAATTGGGAGATTGAGGATGATACATAGAACACTATTGATGGCTACTGTTGTTGTTTCATGTCTAAATCATGTCCTACTATTTTGCAACTCCATGGAATCTAGCCTGCCAGGCTCCGTTGTCCATAGGATTTCCCAGGGAAGAATACTGGAGTAGGTCGCCATTTCCTTCTTCAATACACTATTGATGTTCATACTATGTACAAAATACATAACTAACAAGAACGTACTATATAGCAGAAGGAATTCTACTCAGTGCTCGGTGGGGACCTCAATGGGGAGGAAATCCAAATAAGAGAGGATATGTGTATCCGTATAGCTGACCCACTTTGCTGTACAGATAGTTGCTCTGTTTGAAAGGTGGAGAGCAGCTCCCCTTACACTCAGGGAATCTTATCAGATTGGCTTGGACACCTAGAACTGACATCTCATTCATTAGTATGTAAACTCAGAAGTAAACCTGGCCAAGAAAAAAAAATTCATTTTTTCTTGGACAGTATTCTAAACAGGACCACTACTCATTTCTGTGCCCAAAGCACTCCATAAATATGCCTTCCTCCCTCCCTCTTTTCCTCCCTTCCTCCTCTCCCAGCAGCTCAGGTAAAATATACTCAGCTTGGTCAGCCCATAGTGGTGGGTCACAGGGGCAAGATGGACAGGCTCTAAGGAGACCCCTGTGATTCCTGCCTACGTGTATTCACACTCTTGCATCATCCCCTCTCCCCAAGTATGGGCAAGACCGTGACTTGCTCCCAACCAACAGAACGTGGCAGAGGTGATAGGCCATCCCTTCCGTAACTACATTATATTATGTAAGACCCCTTCTTGCAAGCTCCCTAGGGGCTCTGCTTTCTGGCTTAGAGGTGTAAGTGGTCATGTTGGAGAAGTTCATGTGGCAAGGAACTTTGGGTTAGGAGCTGAGGGTGGATGGCCTCTGAACAACAGCCAGCAAAAGCGAAACAAAACAATTCAAGCTACGATACCAAGGAACTGAAAGCAGCTAACAGAAACTCGGAGTGGGGACATGATTCCTCCCCCAGCTGAATCTTCAGATGGAAACTCAGTCCCAGCTGGGTTGCCACTTCATGGGTCCATAAGGAAAGATCCCATCCCACCTGTGCCTGGATCCTGATCCACAGAAGCCACAGAATAATAAACGTGAGTTGTTTTAGGAGGACTGCATTGGTAAAACACTTTTTCCTGCCTTCTAACCCCTCCCACTAACACAGAGCCTTCCAGAAACAAGGATATTTTCCCCAGCTCTGAGCCCCGATCAGATGAGAAGTGACAGAACCACAGTTCTGTCCGAGCGGCCCTGGATTTATGAATGGCTCTCACCTCCATTAGGCTGTGGGAAGGGGCCAGGGTGTCTCTGCTCATGTTTAGAAGTCCATTTGTTTCCATTCCTTGTCAGCAGTTTGCATAAGCGAGTGGTTTTATTTCTTCCGCGAGAGGAGGGAAAACGCACGAGTTACCCCAGCAGTGGAAGATTTGTCAAATAAAGCTTTTAATAATGGGGCTGTTTGACAGTTTTATAGTTCTTCAACTTCCCAGCCATTTGAAGGTGGTAGGTTTTCAATAAAAATTAAGTCCTTTTCCAAGAGAAACTCGGTCCCCTGTTATTTTAAAACAACTAGTCCAGGGTGCACTGAAGCACCTTAATTCCACTACCGAAAGTAAATCTCCCTCCTTTTCCGTATTAATAACTCGGGCAATCCATCAGCCTGAGACGGACTCTGAGCTTTTTTGCACTAGTATATCCAGGTGGTCTGATGGACCACATCTGTAACTAGACCTGCTGGGTGATCATTAGGCTGTTCCTGAAAATAAATGGCCTGGCCTCCTCCGCAGCTCACTTAAGTACGCCAGGGAGGGGCCAACGACCTGGACTTCATTCTTTAATTTCCCTGGATTCTTCTAAAGTTCTTCTGAATCAAAGGAAGTGATTCAGAAATTAGACTAGAATGAGGGAGGTATCTTATCAGAAAGGACTCCAGATTTGAAGGCTGAAGACCTTCATTCTTAGAACGAGCTTCATCACCCCCCTCAAATTGTATGACCATGGGTTTATCATCTGATTCCTTGGACTTTTTTATTTTTCCATTTGTCAATGGAGGAGTGGTGAAAGAAGGATGAAAATGGGCTTAGAGGTCAGGATTCTTTTTTTAATTTTTTAATTTTTATATTGGAATATAGCCAATTAACAATGTTGTGATAGCTTCATTGTTAATTGGCTATATTCCAATATAAAATAAAAATATTTTTTAAAAAGAATCCTGTCTTCTAAGCCCATTTTCATCCTTCTTTTATCCTTGTGATAGCTTCAGGGAGACAGCAAAGGGACTCAGCCATCATATACGTGTATCCATTCTCCTCCAAACTCCCCTCCTATCCAGGCTACACGTAACACTGAGCACAGTTCCCTGGGGGGTGTAGTCGGTCTTGTTGGCCATCCATTTTAAAACTATTTTTAGTTGGAGTAGAGCCAGTTAACAATGTTGTGATAGTTTCCGGTGGACAGCAAAGGGATCCATCCATCCATATATGCATGCATTCTCCCCCAGACTCCCCTCTCATCCAGACTCCCACGTAACATTGAGCAGAGTTCCCTGCGCTACCCAATAGGTCCTTGTTGGTTATCCATTTAAAATGGCAGTGAGCAATCCCACTTCTGGGCATGCACACCGAGGAAACCAGAATGGAAAGAGACACGTGTACCCCAATGTTCATCGCAGCACTGTTTATAATAGCCAGGACATGGAAGCAACCTAGATGTCCATCAGCAGATGAATGGATAAGAAAGCTGTGGTACATATACACAATGAAGTATTTACTCAGCCATTAAAAAGAATACATTTGAATCAGTTCTAATGAGGTGGATGAAACTGGAGCCGATTATAACTCCCTCCAGAGTGAAGTAAGTCAGAAAGAAAAACACCAATACAGTATATTAACACATAAATATGGAATTTAGAAAGATGGTAACGATAACCCTGTATGCGAGACAGCAAAAGAGACACAGATGTATAAAACAGTCTTTTGGACTCTGTGGGAGAGGGAGAGGGTGGGATGATTTGGGAGAATGGCATTGAAACATGTATAATATCATATATGAAACGAGTCGCCAGTCCAGGTTTGATGCAGGATACTGGATGCTTGGGGCTGGTGCACTGAGACGACCCAGAGGGATGGTACGGGGAGGGAGGAGGGATGGGGGTTCAGGATGGGGAACACTTGTATACTCGTGGCGGATACATGTTGATGTATGGCAAAACCAAAACAATATTGTAAAATAATCAACCTCCAATTAAAATAAATAAATTTATATTTAAAAAGAAAAAAAATAAAATAAAACAAATATAAATAAATAAAATGACAGTGTGTACCTATCCATCCCAAACTCCCTAACTATCCTTCCTCTCAGCCTCCCCCACTGGCAACTGTAAACACCTTCTCTAAGCCTGTGAGTCTGTATCTGCTTTGTAAATAACTTCATTTGTATCATGTCTTTTTAGATTCTGCCTATAAGAGATGTCATATGCTATTTCTCCTTCTCCAAAGTCAGGATCCTGGGGCTCAAATCCTGTCTCCAAAACATACCCGAGTGACCAAGGGAAGATACCTAATCCCTCTGCACCTGAACTCCCTCCTGTGAAAAATGTGATCATAGTTTCAGGCAGTTCTTAGAAGCTCAAAAAGTCAAGAAAAAAAATTAAGCCCCAGAAATGAGTAATTCATAGTAAGTATAGGGCCCTTTCTTTGCCAAGACCTGTTCTTTCTGCCCTCATCAGAGAGAGCAGCCAGTGTCCAACGGAGCCTGCACGGGGTCCAATGTCTCCATTAACTAAATGCCATAGCAACCAGCATCTCGCAACATCAAGTGATGCTCCAGATCCAGGATAAACAGCCAAAGGAATGGTTGGCTCTGAAGATAATGGCTCAGCAGTGGGAAGGGATGGGGGAAGGACTGTTGCCATTTATTATAAGCCTTGTATACGATTTGGGTTGTTTTGCAATGAGTATCTACTGCTTTGATGAGAGATGTGCTTTTTATTGTAGGTGCAAAACAAATGAGATAAAGAGTGTGCCGCTGAGGGCACCAGAGGGATGCTGGTTGTTCCTCAAGTTGACCCTCGGCCTGGACATTCAATGGCTTCCCTGGTGGCTTAGATAGTAAAGAATCTGCCTGTAATGCAGGAAACCTGGGGCCCATCCCTGGGTCGAGGAAATCCCCTGGTAAAGGAAATGACAACCCACTCCAGCATTTTGCCTGGAAAATCCCATGGACAGAGAAGCCTGGTGGGCTACAGTCCATGGGGTCGCAAAGAGTCAGACACGACTGAGTGACTAATGCTTTCACTTTCTTTCTGGACATTCAAGGGCCTCTCTCACCAGGCCTGGGTTTCTTCTCCTCTTCCAGGGCTGCAGAACCATTGATGACCACATAGCAGTTTCCAGACCCCATTTCTAGGGAGCAAATACGTTCAAGCCCTCTCCTTCCAAAGTCCCAAAGGCATCACCCGTCATAGGTTCTGTTGTATCCTAGCTCCTACTCTTTGTTCTGGAAACTCCAAGACCCATCCTTGTTCATCCTTACTTGGTACCACAGGTCTTCGCCCAGACTCACCAGTGCCGAATGTTTCAATCCCTGGGAAGCCTTTCTGGGCCAAGGATACACGCCCCAGTGATGCTCTCCTATCTACAGCCTGTTCCACTGAGACCCTCTTGCTCCCCATGGCATCAACATGGAGCACCTTGTGTACGACAGCGTCCAGAGTCCCCAGCTAAATCCCCGCCCATTGCCAAGGGCACTATCTCAGGTGTCGTCATCACTGTTTTCATCACCTCCATCATCACCCTCACTATCAAGTGCTCTCCTTAATAAGTCAGAAATCCCAGGAATTCCCTGGCAGTCCAGTGATCAGGACTCTGCGCTCTCAGTGCCAAGGCTGTTGTTGTTCAGTTGCTAAATCGTGTCTGACCCCATGGACTGTAGCCCACCAGGCTCCTCTGACCAGGGGATTCCCCAGGCAAGACTATTAGAATAGGTTGCCACTGTCTACTTCAGGGATCTTCCTGACCTAAGGATCGAACTTGCATCTCCTGCATTGCAGGTGGATTCTTTACCACTGAGCCCCCAGGGAAGCCCTCAGTGCTGAGGACCCGGATTCAATCCCTGGTGTGGGAACTAAGATCCCACAAGCTATGCAGTGAGGTCAAAAAAAAAAGTCAGAAATCCACCCCCACCCATAGATCCCTGTGTCCATGCTCAGAAATCACTGCTTTTCTTCCTTCACATCTAAAAAGCTCAGTGTCCTTCGCTCCTGGCCCTTTTCTCTCCAGACTGAAAATGCAGCATCTCCCACAGTCTAAATCATATTTTAAATTTTTACCATGAAGTTTCAGAATCTCATGCCTCTTTTGAAACAGGTGACCCTTTGCCAGTGTCACACTGACCTAGTCGCTCCCTCCTCTGAATGACCACGATCTCCGCCGGCTGGTCTCCTTCCTGACCGCTCTCCCCCTATCCCCGCCACGGCCTGCAGATGAGTTAGTTCTGCCCCGGGTCTCCGCTCTGGCAAAGGAACCTGCTTGGAACAACATGGCTCCATTATGAGCACGCTGTCACTCCTTCCTGGAATTTAATTGGATTTTTTCTCTTCCCTTTGTTAGTCGAAATCACATAATAAAAATCTCTCCGAGTGCAATCACTTTCCATCGGCACCATTCCAAGACGTGTCATGATGAGGTTTGATAGAAAAGAGGCTCTCTGCTTGTCCACGGAGGAAATAAATATTTGACTTGCAACCAAGACTTTATTTTGGGGATGGATTAACTCGTACAACTCCCGAGAGGGGAAGTGAAGAGGAGGTCTCCAGCTCCATACTTAACGGTGGAGGTCTGTTCATCAGCCAATTGCATAAAGGGATCCTACACATGAAATTATTTTGGAATTCCAGCAGGGCAGAGTTTCATAAAGGGTGTCCCACAAGCTATCTAAATCAGAATTTCCCGGGGTGCTTGACAAAAATTCAGATTCCTACACCCAACCTCAGACCTGCAGAGCCCAAAGTTCTGGATGATGAAAACTGAGAGCCTATCTTTTTAACAGTAAGGCATTGGTTCTCAAATTTTCATGTGCATTGATCAGCTAAGATGCCAGGGTTTGGGGGTGGGGAGTGAGGAAGGAAGAGACCCCAAAGTAGATGTTTCTGGATGAAATCAAAGTAGAGGAAATGTTTGGTGTTCCATCAGACAGTCGGGTTACAGCCCTACAAGCAGGCATGAAGACGTTTCTTTCGTCCCACGTGGAGAAACTGTGCATTTAATTTACCCTTGTTTCTGCCCTGTCTTCACTTCCCACCAGGCCCTGCGCATTGAGGGTGAGTTTGAAAAGCACTTCTCCACTTTGTAGAAGCTTTGTTGGCCTTCTTAAAAGTGGAAAACCAGACTTAGAAGGAGAGTAATCATTTGCATGTTAATACATATGTTTATTATGTACATTGTGAATAGAATGATGAAATTCTAAATAAGGAGCCAGAATCACAGTAACTCACCAATGTTTAATATGAAATAAACAAGTCTTTATTTACAAGTGGGCTTCCCTGATAGCTCACTTGATAAAGCATCTGCCTGCAATACAGGTGACTCAGGTTTGATCCCTGGGTCCGGAAGATCCCCTGGAAAAGGAACTGACAACCCACTCCAGTATTCTTGCCTGGAAAATCCCATGGACGGAGGAGCCTGGCAGGCTATGGTCAATGGGGTTGCAAAGAGTTGGACACGACTGAGCGACTAACACTTACTTACTTACTTACTATATGTACACACACACTCCTATATATAAATTAAAACACTGGCTCTAAAATATTTAAGCAATCAATATTGCAGATTGATATCGATGTGCAAAGCAGTTAATTATGCATCATTTCAGTTATTATTCATGTGGATCTAAGGCCAGAAGCTTCCCTGTGTTTTCAAAGATAAGGACCCATTTCAGGAGCGGTCAGATCCAGTAAAGACACTGCAAGATAGAAAATGGACAAAAACTCCTCAGGATGAAGCAGAGAATTCTGAAAGTTTTAAGAGGAAAATGTTAATCTTTTTCCATTGCTTTGCTATCCTTCAGGTTCACCTCCAGACCTGTGCATGCGTATTCACGGTCTCATTTGAGTCCTGGAGAATGTTTTCCACCAACAATATTCCCCACCATATGGGTTCTGAAATGCTTGACAGCATCACATTCAACTTGGCTTTCATAATTAACAAAATGTGCCTATAGAATATTTTATTTAGAGTCAATATCAAAATCATGCTATAACCTATATCAAGTAGGTAAGCTTCTCTTCCATTATTTCCTTAACGATAAATGTCAGGAGTAGGCCTTACATGGGTACATGACTGGGTGGTAAAAAGTTAGAAATATCTTTATGACTTTTGATGCAGACTGTCCTTTACTTTTCCAAAGAGTACCATACCCCTTGTAATAATTTTCTATCTCTGTTGTAACAAAATAACACAAATTTAGAAATTTCCATCTCTAAGAATACAAGTGGGACCTCCCTGGTGGTGCAGTGGTTAAGACTCCACCTTCCAATGCAGGAGACAAGCGTTTGACCCCTGGTCAGGGAACTAAGATGCCATGTGCCTCTGGACAACAAAGCTCATGAGCCGTAACTACTGAGTCCATGTACTCTAGAGGCCATGCGCCAAATAAAGAAAGAAATGAATAAAAGACAGTGACACCCTGGGGACATCCCTGGTGGTCAAGTGCGTAAGACTTCACCTTCCAATACAAGATGTGAGGATTTGACCCCTGACAGGGGAGCTAAGACCCCGCACAGCTTATGGCCAAAAAGCATAAAACGGAAGAAATGTTATAATAAATTCAATAAAGACTTTTTTTATTTTTTTTTTTTTAAAAAGAATCAAGAGGGATGCATTCACCAAGATCCCAGCATCTTTCTTAGCATCACTTTTAGACACTACGTACCAGGTAGAACCTTGTCACAGTGGGGTCTCGAGGAGCCGAGTCTAGAATGGGAATCAGTGGGTGTGGGAGATGTATCAGGGGATGCTGTAGGGATTAGCACCTGCTGAAAGGTGGAGAAGGAAGCAGAACCTGGACCAAAGGAAAATGCAAGCTGCGATGCAGGGCCAGCAAAGGCCTCTGGCAACTCCACTCTCTATCTGAGATGCCCATCAGGTGCGTCCCAAGCTGGGGGAGGGCAGCTTGGATCTTAATATCCGTGCACTAGTTGGGCCTGGGAGGATGGGGCCCCAGGAAGAGGGTGTCACCTTGAGCAAGGCAGGTCTTTTTCAGCTGAGACCATCCTCAAAGAGGGATGAAGGCTGCAGGTCACCAAGCTACACAGCCACCCTCCAGGAGAACAAGACTTCATCCCAGAGAGGGTGTCCAAGTTGAGCTTCTTTGCATCCCTCAGAAAGACAGGATGCGTCTTAATTAAAGCCAAATGTAAAACATTGTACCCAACCTCTTCTTTATGAGACCTCCTTTCAGCTTTCCCACTTCAAACCTGGGCCTTGACATCACTGTGGCTCTGTCTGGCAGCTCTCAGTGCTTCCCTGGTGGCTCACATGGTTAAGAATCCGCCTGCAATGCAGGAGACCCAGGACTGATCCCTGGGTTGGGAAGATCCCCTGGAGGAGGGCATAGCAGCCCACTCCAGTATTCTTGCCTGGAGAATCCCATGGACAGAGGAGCCTGGCGGGCTCCAGTCCATGGGGTCGCTCTCCAGTTACAAAGTGCTGCAAACATTTTTCTTTATCACCTTCCTGCTCGTTTTCCAGAACTTCTTCCACCTCACAGGTTTCCTTCTTCCTGGACAGTTCTCCCTTTCCCATTGAGCCTCCCTCTGCCTTTTTTAAATGAAGGCCTATTTTCCCACTTGTTTCTTTTTTTATTTATATATTTTTTCAACCTGACACTGAAAGCACAGCCTGCCTTTTCCTAAGCAAGGCAGACGATTTTGAACTATAATACAACTGACATAGGTTAAGCTCTGCTAAACTCCATGACACGAGGATTATAAACTAAAGGTCAGCACATTCCTTCATACGTTACTATTGGGGAAAAAAAAAAAAAAAAAAACTAGAAATGGACGAAATTCGGATGAATTGGAAACTCCTTTCAAGGCTACAGGAGAAACTCCAGGGTTGGAATAAAGTTCTGTTTCCAAGAGTGTATTTAGGCAGGATGGGAGCCCTGTGCTTCCGACCCAGAGTCTCCTTTATCAGAATGGGTTTCCCCTTCCTCCTGCAGCCATAGCTAGTCATCAGAGGACCCCACCCTCAACCAGCTGCCCCCTTCTGGGGCAGGCAGGGTCTATTCCACTTGGGGAGCTTTGCAAAGTTTCGCTGAGAACTGAGTTTCCATCTCCCTGGGGCAGCTGCTCTCAGAGTGACAAAGCCCTGACCCCCAGGTCAAACCACCAAAAATGAGTGCAGCCCTGTCCGCCCCAGGGAACACTAATGAGGGACCCGGCCGTGCTGAAACAAGAGACGCTCTGCCACCCTGGATTAAGCCACTTGACTGGCACACTGCTTAGACCCAGCCAGGAATGCATGACTTCCAGTTGCATCTATTTGCATTGGACAAAACTCCAGCAGGTGTGTTATCTCATTTGGATTTATCCATCACTCTGTCGGGTGGGTCGAGCAGAGATCATTATTTGTACAGCAATTTTATTTCCTTCTTTGTGCAAGATAGCAGGTACCTAAGGCCACCATGCTACGCCACACTCTCCAGAAAGGAACATAGACCCAGGTGACCGAAAGGACCAGCTTTGGGCTTCCCTGGTGGCTCATTGGTAAAGAAGCCACCTGCCAATGCAGGAGACACCGGTTCAATCCCCGATCCAGGAAGATGCCACTTGCCGTGGAGCAGCTAAGCCCATGGGTCACAACTACTGGACTTGTGCTCTAGAGCCCAGGAGCTGCAACTGCTGAAGCCTGAGCACCCTCGAGCCCGTGTTCCCCCAAAAGAGAAGCCACCCCAATGAGAAGCTCGACTAGAGAGTAGCCTTCACTTGCCACATAGAGAAAAGCTTGAGCAGCAATGAAGACCCAGCACAGCCAAAAATAAACGAATAAATAAAAATCTTTAAAAAGAAAGAAAAAGAAGAAAGGACCAGTGCTGACCCTCAGACCATCACAAATACACTCAGACCGCAGAGGGTGGTGAAAAATAGGCATTTCCTTCACCCATCTAGTCTTCTTGGTTCTGACCCATCCACCTCTAAGGAATAGCTGTCACCCTGCATCCTCTTGTTCTTGGATGAGGCTCTGTTTCTCACAGTCTAGGCTTTTATCCCACCTGTGCTATGATGTGGAACTCAGTTTGGTTCCTGGAAGCCAAAGCAACCAAGTTCACTTTCCCTAGATCTGTCAATGATCCTAGAAATTTAATAGATAGACCTGCAGATTCCCAGGGTCCGACTCCAGAAATTGATCTATGTGGTCCAGAGTCTCCATAGGCCCAGAAACCCCCCCCGCCCCCCGCCATCATCCCCAGGGAATATTTTCTTAAAGATTTTTTTTTAGACCCCACTCACCGCAACCAGAGGAAGCCCACACAGCAACGAAGACCCGGTGCAGCCAAAAATCAATTAATTAATTTTAAAAAGATCACATCTTAAAAAGACCCCCATAGTTCCTGAGACCCAATAACAATTTTCAGGCATGCAGTAGTCTATATTCAAATTTAAGAAAAAAATTTTAATTTTAATTTTAAAGTGGCTGAGTTCTGCCACAACATCTTCTGTGTGTTGTTGAAAGTAAACTTAATATCTTGGTGGGAAGAAACTGCATTATGGTTACTTGGCTGTCCTTAGAGAGTCTCCAAGGCTGTGGAGAGGTATTTGTCTGACATCGGCACAGCCAGTGGGACCTGCAAAGAGGTCCTTCCAAAGAAATACAAGGATTGTCCATCAAGCCAGAAATAATACGTAAACACTGATAACCACCTCCAAGTTGACAGTTCCTTCCAGATTTCAAATCAGGTGGCACCAGTGGTAAAGAACCCACTGCCAGTGCAGGGGACATAAGGGACATGGGTTCGATCCCTGGGTTGGGAAGATCCCCTGGAGGAGGGCATAGCAACCCACTCCACTATTCTTGCCTGGAGAATCCCATGGACAGAGGAGCCTGGGAAACTACAGTTCATGGGGTGGCAAAGAGTCAGGCATGACTGAAGCTACTTAGCATGCCTGGTAATCGTCACCTGGAATCCAGGTACTCTAACCTAAGCCACTGATATGCTGATGAGAACAGGTAGCAAGCAAACTGGGTTGTTTGCATGAGCGTCTTTGTAGATGGCTGGTTCTGCACATCTGGAAAAACCTTCTCAGCTGGGGATGCCGCTTCCTCAATTCATCTGCACACAGAGGCTGTGGGATTTCTGGTTAACCTCTGGATCTGCAAAAGCAGCTAGGCTACTCTGACCACCTCAGAGATCACAAATCATTAGCTTCATTAACATGCACTCCACTTAGGTATTGGACGGCAGCTCATTTTGAAACCCAGAGCATTACTGGGAGAAGCTTCAAGTCTTTCTTCCCTTGACAAGACATTGGCAGCCACAGCTGGTTAGAGAATACTTTGTATGTTTCCAATCAAAGCAATAGCCACTGCTGAATGGAATCCAGCACTAACAGAGTAGAAGGAAAGACCAAGCCTTTTATTTGGAGTCAGCCAAGTTGAGCTAGTGGGCTCAACTTGCATCTTTGGAATCAGATATGATTTGTAAACAATGCTGTTTTCTTTATCAATGTGTTTCTGGCACGGTTCCTGGATAAACCAAGTTAGTGAATGAAGAAGGGAAGGATAAGAGGGGTTAAGGTATGGAGATTCCTTTAAAAACTAGGAAAAAAGCTACCATATAACCCAGCAATCACACTACTGGGCATATATCCTGAGAAAACCACAACTCTAAAAGACATATGTAGCCCAATGTTCATTGCAGCACTATTTACAATAGCCAGGACACGGAAGCAACCTAGTGGTCTGTTGACAGATGAATGGATAAAGAAGTTGTGGTACTTAGATACATTGGAGTATTACTCAGTCAGTGCTAGTGAGGTGGATGAACCTAGAGCCTGTTACGCAGACTGAAGTAAGTCAGAAGGAGAAAAACAAATATTGTGTATTCATGCATACATGTGGAATCTAGAAAATGGTGTTGATGAACCTATTTGTAGGGCAGGAATAGAGACCCAGACTTAGAGAATAGACTTATGAACACAGCAGGTGAAGGAGAGGCTGGGGTGAGTTGAGAGAGTAGTATTGAAATATATACATTACCGTATGTAAAACAGATAGCTAATGAGAAGTTGCTGAGTAACACAGGGAGCTCAACTCAGTACTCTATGACAACCTAGAGGGGTGACAGTGAGGTTCAAGAGGGAGGGGAAACATGTGTACCCATGGCTGATTCGTGTTGCTGTACGGCAGAAACTATTAATAGCACAATACTGTAAAGCGATTATTCTCCAATTAAAAATAAATTTTAAAAAAAGAGGGGTTAAGGAGGCCCAGGTCTCTTGGCTGGGGCAGGGCATGTCGCAAGAGGTCAACTGTCAAATGGCAGCCAGATTCGTGACAGCTGTCCTGACATTCAGCCCAAATGTGTCATCCATCACATGGAGATCCCGATAAATCCCTTCTCCTTGAGCATTTGTAACATAGCTGTCTCCAAATCCATAAATCCCAGAGGCAAACAGGAAGGGCATTTCTCATCTCTCCCCTGCGTACCATTCCTCTCGGCCCCACGCTAAAGGGAAGACCAGCTCACACAGGAACACCTCGCTCTTCACTCCTCTGTAATCTGTTCTCACCGCTTCGCTGCCATCCTCTCCAACATCAGTAACTAACATTCACACCTTTGGAGGGATTTTACATTGATTCTGTTATTTGACCCTTGCCGCAACAGAGAAGTATAATCATCCCAATTTTATACAGGAATAGCTGGACACACTGAAGTCAGTTTGCTCCAATTTTCTGTAATGACCAGCAGCACAGAAGTGTCTGCTCATCACACCCCAGGCAGCGCCACATCTTGTAATGTTTTAATTGGCCAGTTTGATAGGAAAAATTATGCCTCATTGTCTTCCCAGTTTCCATCTCTTTGACTCCTGTTAAAGATGAACATTTTCTTTATATGCATACGGAGCGTTTGTATGCCTCACTCTGGAAATCAACTTTTCATGCCCTTTGCACATTTTTCTTTGGAATTTTTAAAGATTTTTTTGGCATCATAAAGCTGTTCATCTTGACCATATTGCTTGCAAATTTTCTCTACTCTTGCTGCCACCCCCAACTGCCACCTGCCTTTTAATTTGACTCAAAGTGCTTTGTTGTACAAAGTTCTTAATTTTTTTTTACTCTGCTATCCATTAGACCCCAGAACTTATTTATTGAGTTCTCAATTTTTTAACTGAATCTATCAGAATTTTTCTTATAATTTATTCTATGAGTTTCTTTTTTAGTATATATATTTTTTTAATCTTCATTGAATTTGTGGCAATAATACTTCTGTTGTTTATATTCTGGTTTTCTGGCTCCCCAATCATGACTCAAACCTGCACCCCTACATTGGAAGGTGAAGTCTTAAACACTGGATCCCCGGAAGTCCCTATAAATTTCATGCTTGGAGAAATTGTACCTCAAAATGATATTAATATCTATCTGCATTTGATTCTAATCTTTTTCAGTTTTTACATGTTTTTCCCCCACATTTACCTCTTTAATTCTTTTGGAATATTGTGGGGAGCATAGTTTAATTGTGAAGATCTAACTTGCTTCTTTTGTCCTGAACAACCAATTCTCCTAACAAGGGCATTTTGAATTTACTTGTTTCCCATTGGCTTATGATAGTTTTATTGTCATGTTTTTATATGAAACATATGCTCAGGTTTTAGTCAGCAGTATCTTTTTTATGGGCTTCCCTGGTGGCTTGATGGTGAAGAATCCTCCTGCAATGCAGGTGGCTCAAGTTCCATCCCTGAGTTGGGAAGATCCCCTGGAGAAGGAAATGATTACTCACTCCAGTATGCTTGCCTGGAGAATCCCATGGACAGAGGAGCCTGGTGGGCTAATGTCCATGACGTTGCAAATGGCCAAACACGACTGAGCAACTAAGTATACAAGCACATAATTATTATTAATACTGTTTACCAAAGCCTAGGTTGAAATTGTATCTGCTGACACTCCTTTGTGAAGAGAAACCACTAGCATGTTCTTCTTTCCCACTATACTTTTTTGTTTGTTTTCTCCAACACATCACTTGTCTTTCAAAAAGTATATCAATACTTATAATAGATTTTATTGCCAGTCCTTTTATACCAAAATTGAATTTTCTGTTTTAATTACTTGCATTTTCTGTTTTAATTACTCTCCCAATTGGCTAGAGTGTGTCTTGAAATATTGTTTTAAAGAAATAGATTTAGTTTTTCTAAGTCATTGCATAACCAAAAATAACCAATTACTTTAACACAAAATATAGAAAGATTTTTTAAAAAACTTTTTCAACATGTTCTGTGATGACAATCAGCATTCGCAGAGCAGAGATCCGTCATTGTCCTGTAGTCATTAGGCTGGGAAGTAGGAGGAGAAGAACATTTCTCCTGCGCTGTTTATAGATACCAGGCTTCTCCTGTTCTAGAAATCAACATATGTGTCACCCATAATTATATAGTTCTCCAGTTTGGCTCCATAAGTCCTAACATTAGTGGAACGTTCTTGCAAGTTTTAACAACATATTTAGTATCAGCTTTGGTTTTCAGGGTTGTATGAGTCTCCATGTTGCTATATCTTCTTGTACTTTTTTTTACTATGAAGTTAGAAAGGATGGTGTCCAACACGACTTTCAAACAGAAGTCCATTGATCGTGTTCAATCTGTTACTCTGTAATTCTTGGCAGTTTAGGTATGAGCATTGGACTCAGACAGACCTGGGTTTGTGTATCAGTTAAGAATTTTTTCTTATTTCATGGAACATAAAATCCAACTTACAATGGACTAAGCAATCAAGAGAATCCACAGATTTACATGACTAAACCATCTGCAGGAGGACTTCAGATAAGGCTTGTGCTAGTGAGACCAACAATATCACGAAAGACCCGCTGTCTTTCACTCTTTCTTTTCCGACAAACCCTGTAGTACCATGTACTGGACACTGTCTCATGGCAGCCAGATGGCTGTAGAAGTGTCTGCCCTCATACCACATATTCCAGGGAAAGAGAGCAAGAATTTTCTGAAGACTTCTCCAGAAGAGAAAAAAATTTTCCCCGAAGTTTCAAAAATGGTCTCCTTGTATCTCAGTGGCTTTTGGAGCATGAGGTATCTATCCTGAAACTAACCAATGGAGCCAGGAAATCGAATACATTGGTTTAAACCTAACACTAGAGTCAGTGCCACCCAAAGAGCACAACTGAGAACAAGCAAGATGCTAATATACTCCAGGGAAAATCACAGCTCTGTGGGCTGAAAGGCAAATGGATACGGATGAAACAAACTGTAAGCATCCATTTAATTTCATTTAATGTGAGTAGCACCTCACCTCCCACTTGCTTGTTGATTCTAAGTAACAGAAACTCACTGCTGGGTTATCAATTATCTATTGCTGCACAACAAATTACCCTGAAATTTAGCAGCTCAGGACAACAAAAATTGGATATTTAACAGCTTCTATGGGTCAAAATGAGGGCCTCTCATGAGGTTGCAGTGAAGGCGTCAGTGGGGGGCTGCACTCATCTCGAGGCTGGAGGATACACTTCCAAGATGGCTCCTTCCCAGGGCTGTCGGCTTACCATGTGACCCTTGCCACAGAGCTGCTTGAGTGTCCTTCCAACATGGTGGCTGCTTCCCCTAAAGTGAGTGGTCTAAGAGAGAGACCAAGCAGAAACCTGTAGCACCTTATGACGCATTCTCCAAAGCACACGATTGTTTCCACTTTATTGTATCTGTTAGAACGACAAATATCTTATAAATGCATGTATGTGGAATCTATAAAAATGGTATGAATGAACCTATTTGCAGAGCAGCCCAACTTTCTCATCCTCAAAATAAATGTAATGCCTCCCTGTAGGACTGGTTTAACATTAAGTGAGATGATGCATGTAAAGAGCCTAACTCAGTGACAGATACTCAGTCAATGCTCAAGAAGTATAGCTGTTACTGTTACCAACTGTGGGAGTCCAGCTGCTTGCTGCTCAAAAGCCAGTGAAGAAGTTGGTGGAAAATAAAGTTTGCTTTATTTCTGAGGCCGACAACTTGGGGGGTAGGGGGCATACTTCTAATCAAAAAGGCCAACACCACCCCCCACCCCCGACTGACAACCAGTGGGCAGGAACTTTTAGAGGTGAGTTTTAGGAGTGTATGGGCAGAGGGAGGAGTCTACATGCAGAAACAGCACAGTCAGCTCTGTCGTCTTGAAACTGGTCATGCAGGAGTCTGATCAGCATCATCGTAATTGTTCTAAGTACAGTTAATCTTCAGTTCCAGGGTCGGTTTGTTTCCATTTCTTTGAGGACAATTCTTGGAATTGTGGCAACGTATGTCATGGCTACAGTCTGCTCACCACATAGCTAACTTCTTCCACCTGGTGGGAGTTTCAGTATCTATATGACAGCTCTCAGGATATGGCTCAGAATATTATCTATAGCCCTTGAGAAGGAACTAAAGTTCCTTGACTTTGCTTAATGGCTAAACTATTATTATTTAGTCCTGTTGGACTGTTTCCCTTTGTTTCTGCATTTTCTTACTTCTCTGATGAGAGGACATGGAGCAGGGATGGGGTGGAAGGGTGGGGGGGGGGTGCTAGAAAGGACCATAGGGCACTCTTCCCTTTCAATACCACGTGTTCTCACTATTTCTTGGTCTTGATGCCTTCTGTGAAAACAAGCTCCTAGAAGGTAGAAATCAACAACCAAAATAACCCCCTTCACTCAATAATAGCTTTAAGTCTTTATGGTTTTGCCAGAATGGGAGAGGAATGTGTGTCACCAACATGAAGTGTCGATGAGGCTCATGACAAAAGTGAGCAGGCCTCATGGAAATCTCTGAGCACTCTTGGAGGCCAGCAGAAACCCATGACAGGTTCTCTATAATATATTCTGCTGATGCTGTTGGTAATAAAGTAGCAGCTGTTGAACAAGGAGCCTGCCCCTGGCAATATCTGCTAATTGATGTGATGTGTGTTTTTATGGAAGCTTGATTAAGGTGTTTTATCTCTAACTATAAGGGAAACCCGAGAATGGGCAGATTCAAAGTATTCTTCTAAAAGAACTTTCAGGAAAGTGATTATCAAAAATCATTATCAAAATCTCTACATCAGCCAAAGTGACTCTTTTACTTAATCTTTAAAAAAAAAAAGTTTGCAAAACAAGAGTCATTATTTTTTTCTTTTTCTTATCTTTTTTTTATTGAAGTATAGTTGATTTACAATGTTATGTTAGTTTCAGGCGTACAGCATAGCGATTCAGATATAGATAGACAGATAGACAGATGTAGATAAATATTCTTTTTCAGATTCTTTTCCCTTAGGTTGTTTAGTTGTTAAGTCATGTCCAACTCTTCTGTGACTCCATGGACTCTAGCCTTCCAGGCTCATTTGTCCATGAGATTTCCCAGGCAAAAATACTAGAGTGGGTTGCCATTTCCTTTTCCAGAGGATCTTCCCAACCCATTACAAAATAATGAGTATAGGTCCCTGTGCTATACAGTAGGTCTCTGTTGGTTATCTATTTCGCATATAGTAGTGTGCATTATATTAATCCTAAGCTCCTAATTTATCTCTTCTCCTGCCAGTGAGTTTCTTTAAAAAGGAGTAGGGGATACGACTTTCCTAGCGGTCCAATTGTTAAGGTTTTGCCTTCCCGTGCAGGAAGTGTGGGTTTGATCCCTGGTCAGGAAGCTAAGATCCCACATGCCTCAGGGCCAAAGAGAAAACATAAAACAGAAGCAGTATTTAAACAAATTTAATAAAGATTTTAACAACAACAACAAAAGGAGTACAGAGAATACTTAGTTTCCCATTTTGGACAAGGGTTTTATTTTCATGACTCTGATGAGATCACCATAAACAAGGAATCTCATACACTTAGATATATACACACAAAGACACGCTCAAGGACTATTCATGAGTCCAACAAATGGAAACAAGAGAGGCAAAGAGACAAAAGAAAACAGACACACAGAGACATGAGGATAGATACAGAGATAGACAAATCAAAGGGACATGCACAGCTCCAAGCACACTTTTCTTACAGACCCATCCACCTGGCCTGTCTTCCCTTCTTGGGAAAGAAGAGCTGATTCAGCACTACTGGGAGCAGCTGAATAATTGCCCTTGAAAGATTCCTTGGCCCGAAGACTTAAATATATGACCACCTCCCCGGGCAAGCAGATATAAAGCCTCACATCAGGTTCCAACTTGCAAGTCCAGTGAATCTTTAGTTTTGGAAATGGGACAGACAAAATCTATCAACCTGGTTCATGCATCAATCTTCTAGGCTCCCTCCTGTCACCCCGACAGTGGGGAAGGATGATAAGTTGTGGCCGACCTGGGGTGTCTTCTTTGTGGCCTCAGCTAACTTCACATAACTCATGGAGTTCTATTCCCCATAACATTATAGCCTCATTTCAGAAACTAGAAAACAGAACCAGAGTCAAACAAGTTAACATTGTGTGATTCATGAGGTGCAAATCAGCCACCCACGAGCTATTTCTGCAAGGAAATTGCTAATTGGCCACCAGGAGGAATTAAAGTTTAGGAGCATCCTGCTGTGAGGTCAAGTTGGGTATTTAAACTTTACAGATTGGAATAAATTATGAATCAAGCCTAATTAGCCTCTTAGGTCAAATCAAGAGACCTCCAGTTTCAATCTGGGTTGAAAGCTGAGTCCAGGGCACCCCAAGTCCTCAGTTTTAAGGAGGGACCCTACAGTTTCTTTGCTGAGAATGCATGTGATTATTAAGCTACTCCACAAAACCATGGTCAATCAGTATGGAAAACAGCAAAGGAAGCAATTCTAGGAATGATGGAGGTCATCTGATCCTGGTTGAGAGGGTACAGAGGAATTTTAAGTCTGTGCTCCTCAGTTGCAGAGAACAGTTATCTGGTCTACCTCACTGTGCAGATAAACACATGAATAAATGATCATCTTCATACCCATCAAGCTAAGTTTTACAAAACATCGGTAAAGGGTCATGATGGGGGACTTTTCCCAGTGGTCCAGTGGTTAAGAATCTGCCTAGCAGTGCAGGGGACTTGGGATCAATGCCTGGTCAGGGGACTGAGACTCCACATGGCTCAGAGCAGCCAAGTCTTTGCACCACAACTAGAGAATCCATATTCTGAAAGATCCTACAGGACTCTAGCAAAGATTCCCTCATGCTGCAGCTAAGAATATTGGAGTGGGTTGCCATTTCCTTCTCCAGGGGATCTTCCCAACCCAGGAACTGAACCCTCATCTCTCTCACTGCAGGCAGATTCTTCACTGAGTCACAAAGGAAGCATTAAGACACAATGCAGCCAAATTAATTGATTTTTTTTAGAAGTGTCATGATGGAAGGACTTAAGTCAAATGGGAATATACTGTATTGTGAATGCTCAGGGGTCTGCCATAGGATCCAAGGGCAAGAATCTAGTGGGGCCACAGGAAGAAGCTATAAAGTGAAAATTCATCGGGTGCTAGCTTCTTTCCACCTCACTCTGCACTTTTAATATTCAGAGTCATTCTTCCCCTGCACACCTACATACACATGACAAACAATAATAATGACAACAATGGCAACAATAACAACAGGTGTCCTCAGCTCTCAAGTTTCTATAGACCAGCTTGATAGAGTCTGTAGTCTTTTTAAGCTAAATTTCAACTTCCGTGGGAGGAGCCTATGACTGGCCCAGCCAGGGTCAGGTGAGCCCTCCTGGGCCAATCAGCCACAGCCAGAGGGCTCGGATCACACAGCACCACCACCTTGGCTATTGGGATTTGCCCCTGTGGTTTTCTAGATGAAGAAGGGACATTTCCAGAGGAAGAGCAACTGTTATCAACAGGTCATGCATCTTCTTCATGCATGCCCGTTCAGTCGTGCCGGACTCTTTGTGACCCTATGGATTGGAGCCCACAAGGCTCCTCTGTCCATTTCTCTGTGATTTTCCAGGGAAGAATACTGGACCCTCCTCCAGGGGATCTTCCCCACCCAGAGATCTAACCTGAGTCTCCTGCATAGGCAGGAGGATTCTTTACCACTGCTGCTGCTAAGTCACTTCAGTCGTGTTTGACTCTGTGCAACCCCATAGACAGGAGCTCACCAGTACCATCTTTTCTCAGTGGGTAAGACTGATCCACCAAAAAGTGTCTGCTACAAACATACAGGAGGGGAAGGGGACAGTGAACAAGCTGATACAGAACATTTTTGAGTGTCTCTGTGTATCAGGAATTGTGCCAAGAAAGTAGCCTATGCATCTAAACTCTTCTTTCCATAGGAGTTCAAACGAGCCCAGAGAATTCCAAGACGAACAGACATCATCCCATATCTCTCAGTTCTCCTTTCCAACACTTTGTCCCTTAAACACCCCCTCCAAAAATAAAAATATTATATTTACTTTCCCGCATACAAAGCAAAATTCCCACACTCATAAATGGAGACACACATTAGTCTAAGAGGATGTTATTTATGTTAGCAGCAGCCAGTTGAGAATGTTCAATTATATTTACTTTGAGCTGAATCCATCTGCCTCCACTTTCCACTGATTCAGTTCAGTCCTATGGAAAATAAGTTGAATCTTTCCTGAACAAATTATCCAGTCAGATCTGAATTTGTTTCCTACCAATGAAAGTGTTAATCACTCAGTCTTGTTCGATTCTTTGCAACCCTGTGGACTGTAGCCTGCCTGGCTCCTCTGTCCATGGGATTTCTCAGGCATGAATACTGGAGTGGGTGCCTTTCCCTCATAGCACCTTTTGTCTGTATGTGTCTGTGTCCAAATTTCTGCAATAAGGACACTGTATTTGATGACAGCCCATCTGTATAACCTCATTTCGTTTATTTTTTCACATTTAAAAAATTAATTTTTATTGGAGTAAAGTTGCTTTACAGTTCAATTCACTTCATTTGCTCAGTCGTGTCTGACTCTTTGCGACCCCACGAACTGCAGCCTGCCAGGCCTCCCTGTCCATCATCAACTTCTGGAGTTTATCCAAACCCATGTCCATTGAGTCAGTGATGCCATCCAACCATATCATCCTCTGTCATCCCCTTCTCCTTCTGTCCTCAATCTTTCCCAGCATCAGGGTCTTTTCAAATGAGTCAGCTTTCCGCATCAGGTGGCCAAAGTATTCGAGTTTCAGCTTCAACATCAGGCCCTCCAATGAACACTCAGGACTGATCTCCTTTAGGATGGACTGGTTGGATCTCCTTGCAGTCCAAGGGACTCTCTAGAGTCTTCTCCAACACCACAGTTCAAAAGCATCAATTCTTTGGCACTCAGCTTTCTTAATAGTCCAACTCTCACATGCATTCCTGACCACTGGAAAAACCATAGCTTAGACTAGACGGACCTTTGTTGGCAAAGTAATGTCTCTGCTTTTAAATATGCTGTCTAGGTTGGTCATAACTTTCCTTCTAAGGAGTAAAATTTCATGGCTTTACAAGATTGTATTAGTTTCTGTGGTACAGCGAAATGAGTCAGCCATACATATACACATATCCCCCCTGTTTTAGGATTTCCTTCCCACGTAGGGCACTACAGAGCATCGAGTAGAGGCCCCTGTGCCCTACAGTGAGTTCTCGTTAGTTATTTATTTTATACACAGTATCAGTAGTGTGTATGCGTCAATCCCAGTCTCTCAATTCCTCCCACTCCCTTCTGCCCTTGGTATCCATACATCTGCTCTCTACATCTGTGTCTCGATTCTGCTCTGCGAATAAGTTCATCTGTGTCGTTCTTCCAGATTCCACATGTAAGCGATATTTTACAATGTTTGGTTCTCTCCTTCTGACTTACTTCATTCTGTAGGATGATCTCCAGGTTCAGCCACATGTATGGCCTCGTTTTATAAGGATCCTATCACTCTGAAGCACTGGAGTTTAAAACTACAGCATACAAATTTGAGGGGCTTCCCTGGTGGAGCAGTGGTAAAGAATCCGCCTGCCAAGAAGGAGACAACAGGAGCTGCAAGTTCAATCCCTGGGTCAGGAAGATCCCTTGGAGGAGGAAATGGCATCCCACTCCAGTATTCTTGCCTGGGAAATTCCATGGACAGAGAAGCCTGGTGGGCTACAGTCCATGGGGTCACAAAGAGTCAGACACCACCGAGTGACTAAACGACAACAACAAATATGAATTTGAAGGGATACCATTCAGTCCATCACTAAGCCTTTGAAGACAGCTCCTCTTCTGCCCCCAAGCCTGTGTGATCTCACCACAGAGACTTATCTCACCACAGAGCTTTTCCTCATGCTAACTAAGACTCTGATTTCAGGGTATACAATCTTTCAGTATAGAGTGAATACAAGACTTGCTGCTGTGGGAGGAGGTATGTATTCAGCTAATGCCTTACCAGGAAAGAGCTGGCAGCTATCTCAGATTTAAAAAAAAAAAAAAACACTCCAGAGAATAAAACTCCACGGATGCCTGGGTTAGAAGAAAGAGTCATAGAAACAAAATGAGAAAGAAAGAGGATGAGACTTTGGGATACATTCCACCCCCTTCAAGCTGTAGCTTTTTTTTTTTTTTTTTTTTTTTTCATTTTTTAAATTTTAAAATCTTTAATTCTTACAAGCGTTCCCAAACATGAACCCCCCTCCCACCTCCCTCCCCACAACATCTCTCTGGGTCATCCCCATGCACCAGCCCCAAGCTTGCTTGAAGCTGTAGCTTTAAAAGCACCTCGTGTGACATAGTTTTGACTCCTTCCGTGGCAACTTTGAAGACCTAAAGCGATGACTTAGAAGGATAATGGTGTTCTTTCACCTGCTTAGTACATGGCATACAGTGTTGAAGACCTCAGCATCAGGACTTCCCTGGTGGTCCAGGGGTTACGAATCCACCTTTCAAAGCAGGGAACATGGGTTTGATCCCTGGTTGAGGACCTAAGATCTGACATGCCACAGAGCAATGAAGATCCCTCATGCTGCAACTAAGACCCAGCACAACCAAAACTTAATTAATTAAATATATTAACAATAGGTGATAGATCTAGAAATGCTATTTTAAAAATGCCTCAGCATCTTCACAGCGCTTCTTTTCAACAAAAGCAGTCTGCATCTGACCACGACATTTGTCCCTCTCCAAGGAAATTGGAGAAGAAATAAAACTCACTGTTTGCAGGTGACATGATACCATTGACTCTTTGCAACCCCATGGACTGCAGCACACTAGGCCTCCCTGTCCCTCACCACCTCCTGAAGTTTGCCCAAGTTCATGTCCATTGAATCAGTGGTGACATCCAGTCATCTCATCTTCTGATGCCCTCTTCTCCTTCTGTCCTCACTCTTTCCCAGCATCAGGGACTTTTCCAATGAGTTGGCTATTTGCATCAGGTGACCAAAATACTATAGCTTGAGCTTCAACATCAGTATAGCATACTATACATAGAAAACCCTAAAGATGCCACCAGGAAATTTAAAATCTTGACATACCCAGGTCAAGATGTACCATGTTTCTTCTCAATGGAGTATCAGAGTTTTGTCTATTTTCCTTGGGATCCAGGAAGGTGGTTGAGTTCCCATTTTAAGCCTCACTCTTTCTGGAAACTTCCACAGGCACAATTTCAGAGAAAGGGGTGAGTAGTTGGTGATGAGCAAATTTAATACCTGCTGCCAATGTACTCAGTAGTTAAACAGATTAAATTAATTCTCCTCAGAGCAGCAGTTTTCAACCCTGGCTGCACATTGTATTCACCTTGGGAGCTTTAAAAAAAAAAAAAAAAAGTACTGATGACTGAGTCCCACCCCTAGGTTCTGGTTTAATTGGTCTGGGGTGCAACCTAGGTATCAGGATATTAAAGAGCTCTCCAGGTGGTAGAAATTACAAGCAAGCTGGAAACAGTTGCCTTAGCACCGAGGTTCAACATGTGGTCCCCAGACCAGCAGCAGCAACTTGACCTGGGTGCTTATTTGAAATGTACTTTCTCTGTACATCCCAGACTTAGTAACTCAGAATCTCTGGAGGTGGGGCCATCCATCTGCAGTTTCACATACCCTTCAGGTGATGCTGGTGGTCCTCAATGTTGGACCAACATCTGCCTGTTCATAGATACTGCTCAGGTCTTGTTCAGCATCTTCTTACTGAGTCTGCTCACAACTGAAGTTCCTTTGCGTCACTTCTAGATTCAATCTCAACTTCATCTCCAGATCTAGTTCTCACCTAAGGTAGGAAGGATGTCAGGCATCCAAATTGGAGAATGAAATGGCAACCCACTCCAGTATTCTTGCCTGGAGAATCCTGGGGATGAGGGAGCCTGGTGGGCTGCCATCTATGGGGTCGCACAGTCGGACACGACTGAAGTGACTTAGCAGCAGCAGCAGCAGTAGGCATCCAAGCTCAGTGTTCTGGACATAGGGTTCATCTTCCTGGCACACTTACTCTGATCTCTTGGTACCCATCTCTAAGATGTGGACCTGGCTTCACAGACTCAGTTCTTTTTTTTTTCCAATGAATCTAAATTCACTTAATTTAAAAATCTATCCTCTATGTTTAGATTATGTCTTCTCCAATTTTTGGAGAAGGAAATGACAACCCACTCCAGCACTCTTGCCGGGAAAATTCCATGGGCTGAGGAGCCTGGTAGGCTACAATCCATGGGGTCGCTAAGAGTCAGACACGACTGAGCCACTTCACTTCACTTCTTCTCCAGTTTTGGCATTAAATATGTCTTTTTTTTTTTTACAGTAAGTCCTTATTGGTTATCCATTTTAAATATACCAGTGTGTACATGTCCATCCCAAACTCCCTATCCCTTCCTTGCATCCTTCATCCTGGCAAACAGAAGTTAGTTCTCTGTGACAGACTCGGTTCTGAGAACTAGTTCAGACAATCAAGTTGTTGTCATTCTGCAGAATCAGAACATCTTAATCATCTGCCTCCTATCCCCTAATCTCTATTAGATTGGGGACCCTAATAGTATATACTGATGCCATTGTCCCCAAAATCCAATGCCTTCCTCTTAATTCCCTCTGAAATAACTGCTTCTGCGTCTCTGTAACTGCCTTCAATCTATAACAGATATAATGAATTATGTAAGTGTCGGTTTATTATTTTTTATTTTGACATTTTTTTTTTCCTTTGGCCTCTCCATGCAGCTTTTGGGATCTTATTTCCCCAACCAGGGATCACACCTGGGGCTCCCTGCAGTAAGAGCACTGAGCCCTAACCACTGGATTGCCAAGGAATTCCCTATTGTCTGGCTTTTTAAAGTAACACCTACTCACTGCAGAAAACTTAGAGAAACCAAAAGGACAAAGAAGAAAACAAAAATCATCTTTCATTCCCCCTTTCTGTAGCAACCATGGTCAATGTTTTTGTATATTTACTTCTTTTTTTTCTTCTTGCATGTTATGTATGAAGGATCTACTTTGTTCCAACAATTATATAAGGTAGGTTACAAAGGGGCATAAATTACAAGGCATAATGATTTTGAAATACCCCATTGAGTTATTGGTCTCAATGCTTCACTGCTCAGTAGTGAATTATATATATATATTACCATCCTCAACAGAATGGGTGGAATATATATCCCCCACATACACTCCTTGGCTTTGGAACTGGCCGTGTAACTTGCTTCGGCTAATACGTTGGCAAACATGGTATTAAAAAAAGATGCAAAATCTGCTTATTTTGTTGACTTGCCCTTTTATTCTCCAGTGATCCACCACTTTCCGTTCAGCCAGGGTCCCTAAAGGGCAAATATGGAGCTGACGCCTTCCCTGTCCCTAAGCAAACCAACAGATACTTGAGCAATAAACAATTCCTTACTTGCGTGCTATTGAGTTGAGTCTGGATAGTCTTTTATCTCATTTTATTGTGGCTTCAGTTGATTGATACATATCCTGTGTCACTTGTTCTTAGAATCACTTGTTTTCACATAATGACATCATTGAAGTCAGGTTATGTCTTATAAACAATTACATGCCATAATTTGTTTTGGCAAAGTTTTTTGTTTTGGGGTTTTGTTGGGGTTTTTTTGTATTTTCTTAGGGGTCGCACAGAGTTGGACATGACTGAAGCGACTTAGCAGCAGCAGCAGCAGCAGCAGTGGTGTGTAAAGGAATGGTATTTATTATTTGATAGCATCCTAACTGTTTTGAAAAATAATAAGTGAAAAATCAGCTGTGAATTAATGTGTATAGTGCTTGGTCATCAAAATTCATCCATACACATATATTCTTCATATACACTTTATACACTTTTTTACTAGAGTATGTTGGTTTAGAATGTTGTTAGTTTCTGCTGTACAGTGAAGCGAATCAGCTATATGCATACACATATCCTCTCTTTTTTGGATTTCCTTCCTATTTGGGTCCCCACAGAGCACTGAATAGAGTTCCCAAGCTATACAGTAAGTTCTCATTAATTATCTATTTTATACATAGTATCAGTATTGTGCGTGTCAATCCTAACCTCCCATTCATCCCACACCCTCCTGTGTGTCTTAAGTAAAGCAAGTAAGTAAGTAAACTCACTCACTCGTGTCCGACTCTTTGTGACCCCGTGAACTGCAGCCCACCAGGCTCCTCAGTCCATGGGATTCTCCAGGCATGAATACTGGAGTGGGTTGCCATTTCCTTCTCCAGGGGATCTTCCCGATGCAGGAATCGAACCTGGGTCTCCCGCATTGGAGGCAGACGCTTTAACCTCTTTATAGATACATATTTTATGTGTCTGTGTGTACCTATGAGTAAGTGTGTGTATATATTCATGTATGTCATTTAAAAAGTAAATTTTGATTGTTCTAGAGGACATAAATAATTATTTTAGGAAAATAATTTATCTTTAGTGTGGGAGTACAAGTGGACAGTGGGCTTCCCCAATGCCTTGGCAGGTAAAGAATTGCCTACAAAGAAGGAGACACAGAAGATGCGTGTTCAATCCCCTGAAGGAGGGCATTGAAATCCACTCCAGTATTCTTGGCTGGAGAATCCCATGGGCAGAGAAGTCTGGCAGGCTACAATCCAAAGTGTCACAGAGAGTCAGACACGATTGAACAACTAAGCACGTACAAGTGGACAATAATTTTTGAATATAAAGTTCAAGGCTCTTCATATATGTCTAGATGGAATGAAATGATGGGAGAATTAAGCCTCTGAATATACTAATAGGATTATTTAACTGAATGCTAGTTGATCAGGATAGCAGTCACGACGGTGGAAAGCTAGAATTTAAGAGCGTGACAGTGAGAAATTCCCTGTGGTACAGAATTGCCAATGAAGTCCAAGAAGAGTGATGTTTAACATTTTTTTTAGTATCACCAGCTTATCCCAGCCCCTTTTCACATCAGAGCCTTTTTGAGAAGATACTGGAAAGGGGCCAGTGTACCCTTTGGGGTGATAGATCCCTGGAGGCAGAGTGGGAAAGAATAGAGTAAATTCACTATGATAAGGCACTGGACCACCCCCAGATTAAGAAACAGAGACACTAGCTATGTTAACTGCAAAGACAAGAGTGTTGGCAAAAATTGTGACGATATGAGAAGTCTAATGTAACACATGCAGAGACGCTCCCTCGTGGCTCAGCTGTAAAGAATCCGCCTGCCAATGCAGGAGACCAGGGTTCAATCCCTGGGCCAGGAAGATCCTGTGGAGGAGGAAATGGCAACCCAATCCAGTATTCTTGCCTGGGAAATCCCATGGACAGAGAAGCCTGGAGGGGTACAGTCCATGGGGTCACAAAGAGCCCAGCACGACTTAGCAATTAAACAAACAAGAACAAAGGAAATGCTCCAAAACCTTGGCTTGGCAACAGTTATTACTATGTAAAGGAATTGTGGGCCCTTTTTTATACTTTTCTGTGCTTTCCAAGTTTCGTTGATATAGGTGTATTGACTTCATAAAAAAAAGCAAAATATGTTTCTATTAAGTGTATGAGAATGAAGAAAATGGTGAAACCGTAACATGGAAAAAAAGAGTGTGATTGAGACAATGTTCTGCTTGTGTACCCTGCTTATATTCCACAGATCAAAAGTAGCTTCCCCATTTTATTGCAAATTCTTCAGAGTATCATTAGTGATGGCTATATAACAGCCTATAAATGAATGAATCGTAATTGATTTAATCCTCTATCATTATATAATTGAGAAATAATTGAGTTATTTCCATTTTTCATCCTATGAGTGCTAACTGTGCTGAACATTTTTGTATGTAAATCTCATCCATCCCCATCAACATTTTTACATGCCTGGTCCTCTGATTATCTAAATGTCTTGACATTTACTCTTCTCACTTTCTGGAACACTCTATAACCAGTTGCTAAATATCCTCAGTGCTTTTTGCCTTCCCACCTGCTTCCCATCACTGACGCTACATAAAACCGTGTTCTGATGTCTGAGCTGGAGCCCCTTCTAGCCCCAGCCCAAGCCTCTAGAAGGCCCAGCCCTCTGGCACTTCAACTAGAAACAGCATTGTCACCAGAGTGCTCATTTCTTTCTAAGCAGGGCCTCATAAAAACTCTTCTAGCAGCTGTGAACGTTCATCACTGGAGCAATAAATGATGCTGCTGCTGTGATTCATCAAATGTGCAGAGTGATCGAGTCAGTTGGGTGAACTCCCAAGATCTTTTGTTTTGGGTATATATACATATTTTAATTTGGCTGTGCCGAGTCTTAGTTGCGGCTTGTGGAATCTTCCGTCTTTGTTAGGCCACACAGGATCTTTTGTTGCAGTGTGTGAATTCTTAGTTGCAGCACATGGGATCTAGTTCCCTGACCAGGGACAGAACCCAGGCCCCTGCATTGTGAGTGCAGAGTCTTAGCC
Organism: Capra hircus; assembly: GCF_001704415.2. Lineage (NCBI taxonomy): Eukaryota > Metazoa > Chordata > Mammalia > Artiodactyla > Bovidae > Capra > Capra hircus. Next base: position 7,221,011 of record NC_030832.1, read on the forward strand.
ACTGGACCACCAGGGAAGTACCCCCAGGTTCTTAATGATTCTTCAGAAGTCAGCCCCAATACCTCCCTGTCTCTCTCTCTCTTTAAGATCCACATGAATCAGCAACATTGCTAGTAGGTCACGTGGGAGATGGACAAGTTTCACTGATTTCCATTTACTTGATGGGGCCTTAACACACTAATTCTAGGCTTTTGTTTGTTTATGCGGACCACTTTTAAAGTCTTTATTGAATTTTGTTACAATATTGCTTCTGTCTTAGTTTTGGTTTTTAGGCCACGAGGCATGTGGAATCTTGCTCCCTGACCAGGTATGGAACTCCACATTGAAAGGCAAAGTCTAAACCACTGGACTGCTAGCAAGGTCCCTAATTCTGGTTTTATGGAAATCTACACAGAGAGAGAGAGAGAAAGTAAACCTTGTTCTAACAACATTACATCAGAAAATGGTCTTCCTGTGGCTCCTTAGCTCTGTCTTGGCACAGAAGGGAGGGGAGGTGGATTTCCAAGGCCTTGGTTGAACATGTAATTTGGGAGAGGATGGGAGCTTACTAATGACTGGACTCTGCTCTGACATCCCATCCCCTCAAGCGAGTTTCCAGAGCTTAATCAGACCCTTCCGAGTCCAATGTTATGGGCATTATTGTTTGGCCTCTCTGGAATCTGTTTGTTGACAGCATCCAAACCTTTACCTTCTAGGAAATGACCTCCTTCTCTTCCTCAGTTCACAGGGTTCAGAGATCTAACACCACCATCTCTCTGGCTCCAGCACAGTCAGGTGATCCAAATTCAGCCAATGAGATGACAGCATTCCCTTCCCCACCATGATTGGTTCAAAAGAAGACACATGACTCCAACCAAGCTAATCAGAGCCTATGAATATCAGTCCTGAGCTCACAACTACAAGGCAAGAAAGCCATAAAAAGAAATGAGAAAAAATAAGACTGTTTACTATAGGATCTGAGCACCTAGATTCAGGATACTTAGACTTAAAAATGACATAAGTCAATATACTTTTTTTTCTCTCTTAAGGCCATTGGATCTGCATTCTTGTTTATTTAAAATCTTAATTAAAAATTAAAAATTCTTGTTTAATTAAAATTACATTATTTGTAATACCTGAATAAATATGTTTCTGAAGCTCTTTTGAAAAATAAATAAAATAAACATATCTGATGAGCATAACCAGCACATATATTTACTTGTTTATTTATTTAATAAACATGTCAACTGATATAAACAGGCCTGATGAGAGCTCCACCCACTGGTTCACTAATTGAACCCAATGCAGGAAATCCAAAGCTGTCTCTCTATGAACAGGGTTACAAAGAAATTCCAGCAACATATTCAGAGAGGTTTAATGAGAAAAGCATTATGCTGAGGATCAGGAAGCAGATATATGTCCAAGTTTCTAACAACATGACCTTGGATAAATTACTCAGCAGTTGTGAACCTCAGTTCTCTTGACTATAAAATGGAGTAAACCAAGTTCATAGCAGCACTGATTACAATAGGCAGGACATGGAAGCAACCTAGATGTTCATCAATAGATGAATGGATAAAGAAGTTATGGTACATATATGCAACAGAATATTACTCATGCATAAAAAGGAATAAAATTGAGTCCGTCGTAGTGAGGTGGATGAACCTAGAGCCTGTTACAGAGAGTGAAGTAGGTCAGAAAGAGAAAAACAAATACCATATATTAAGACATATGTATATGGAATCTAGAAAATGGTACTGATGAACATTTTTGCTGGGCAGGAATGGAAATGTAAATGTAGAGAACAAACTTTTAAACACAGTGGGGGAAGGAGGGGGTGGGACAAATTGGGAAGTAGCATTGACATCCATACATCATCACTGGTGAAATAGCTAGCTAGCAGGAAGCAGCTATATAGCTCAAGGAGCTCACCTTGGTGCTCTGTGATGACCTAGAGGGGTGGGATGCAGGACAGGAGGGAGGCTCAAAACAGAGGGTGTATATGTGTACTGACATGACTTAAGTGAATAAACAACGACAAAAATAGGAGATTTACATCATTGTACAGCAGAAATCAACACAACATTTTAAAGCAATTATCCTCCAATTAAAAATAAATTTTAGAATAAACAAAATAAAATGGGATAAAAAAAATCATTAGGTCATTGTAAGGACTGAAGAAAGTGTCTTTGAAGCACTATTGCAGTGACTTTCACGCAGGGCACTGAGTGTGTAATTTCTCAGTATAACATTAGACAACCAGCTAGCCCTTCTAAGCTTCCATTTTCTCATCTCTAGAATGAGGGCTTTTTTACTCTTTCAGTGGTTTTCAGTGCTGGCTGCAAACTAAAACCACCAGGGGAGTTTTAAAATATACAGATGCCCAGGCTCCATGCCCAGAGATACTGATTTAATTGGTCTGAGTGGGGGCTCTTTGCACTGACAGCTTTTAAATGCTCCCAGGTGAGTCTGATGTGAAAACAGAGTTGAGAACCACTGCAAGAGATGAAGATCACTTTACAAGTTAGCAGTCTAAGCCTCTTATTAAGAAAAGAACAATTTAAGTAATCATTAAAGCTATAAATTTTCCTGGAGAAATATCCCAAGGTGATGCCTTTGAAAGTGGGCAATTAACCCTTCAGCAGAAAATGTTTAAAAATTTAAATTCAAACTCAGCAAAGTCATCTGTTTAAGGAGAAAATTAATTAAAAGAGGAAAATTTTTTATCACTCTAAGATTGTTCAGCAAACTCTTTTATTGCCTCTGTCATGCTATTGGAAAGACTCTCATCCCTAAGTAAAAAAAAAAAAAAAATCTCAGGCAAAAGAGATATCAATTTTATTTTGTGAAAATACTTGGAACTAATGTGTGTTTTTCATAGCTCCCTTGGGAAATGCTGTACAGTAAATATAACTGAAAGTAGGAGGTGGAGTGTTTATTCATCATGTATATATTTTTAAATGCAATTATGAAAGGAACAATGCAACATGGAACATGATTTGGCTGCTAAGAATTCAGCATAGTTTCTAAAAAGTGTTGTAGAGACCTCTCCAATGCCTGAGATTCATAAAATTATCACCTTGATATCTTGATATCTTACTCAGTCCTTGCAATTGACATTATTGCATAAACGGTACAAATGAACTTACTTAAAAAAAAAAAAAAAAGAAAGAAACAGACTCCCAAACTAAAAGAACAAACTCATGGTTGGGGGAGACGGGTAGGGAGTTTGGGATGGACGTGTATACACTGCTATATTTTGAATGGATAACCAACCAACAAGGACCTACTGTAAAGCAAAAACAAAAACTTAAAACAGAATGGAATATATCTTCATCTCAAAACAAAATTCTCTTAAAATAAGAACCCAAAAGAAACCTTGGAGAACTCACACTGGAAGGAATCTTCAAAAACAGTGGAATGAGAACTGAAATATGACATAGTATACAGAGATGTGATCCCAAGCTGTAAAAGAAATTAATTGTGTGGCCTTGGGAAATTATTTAGCCTGTAGAAGACATCTGCTTGCAGACAAGATGAAGTAAAAGGGACCTGATGTACATTCTCACCCAAAAAGCAACACAATGACAACAACAAATACACGGCAATTTTTAGGAGATCGTGCTACAAAGGATGATGAGACAAATGAGTGAGCCATAGGACTTCCCAAGAATACTGCCTAAGGGATGCTCCAGGGCACACAACACAGGAAAACAGAATCCAGGTGGAGCCCAGCAGACTTCCTGAGGTGAGCTAATTCCACAGAGGCCAAAGCAGCTAGGACTTGCAGAGTAGAGGTCTGCACAGAGACAGAATCCTGAAGCTCTGCAAAAGGTCTTCCTTGAGCATTCAGCAGGGTGCTGATGGTAGGTATGTATGAGAAAACTCACAAGGACAAAGAAAGAACCATTTGATGGGTTAAATGGAACAGTAGCAAGTGTTCACAAGGGCTGGGAATAATGCCCATTCCTACAAACCAGACTGAAAGCCTCATAATTCAGACTACTCAGAAGGATCTTGCCCCAGGGGTGGGGAACAATTCTGTTGTATAGTTAGCCACTCAGTCATGCCCGAATCTTTGTGACCCCATGGACTGCAGTCTGCCAGGCTCCTCTGTCCATGGGATTCTCCAGGCAAGAATTCTGGAATGGGTAGCCATTCCCTTCTCCAGGGGATCTTAAGGATCAAACCTGGGTCTCCTGCATTGCAGACAGATTCTTAACCGTCTGAGCCACCAATTAGCCATAGGACTAAGCACTTCTCTGGTCTCACCTAACAACTCTGTAAGAAAGATCCAAAAGAATCTAACTGTTTCCAACAACAACTACATTGCAGATAAAAGTGCAAGAATATTTATAGGGCTACAAAGATATCCAACAGCCAACAATGTTTTGCATTCTATCAGAGATTTCCAGAAAGAACAGAAATAATACAGACCATGAGGAAAAATTTTTTCTTAAATTTTTTCTTTGTTCTAGAAATATTTTAATATAATCATAGTACAGTTATGAAGTAACATTCAATCCTCTGAATGTAGTCAAGGTATTAATAAAAATATCACACATTTTTATTCACTACCTTGATATAATTGGATTTCCCTGGTGGCTCAGACAGTAAAGAATCAGCCTGCAATGCAGGAGACCCAGGATCTGTCCCCTGGTCAAGAAGATCCCCTGGAGAAGGGACTGGCCACCCACTTCAGTGTTCTTGCCTGGAGAATCCCACGGACAAAGTCTGGCAGGCTACAGTCCATGGAATCGCAAGCAAGTAGACACAACTGAGTGAGCGATAACCCCTATAAAAGTCAACTAAATTAACAAAACAGTCAAGCAAATCAATCAACAAGGGAGATGAAATTAAATCATAAAATTAAATTGGCAACCCACTCCAGTACTCTTGCCTGGAGAATCCCATGGAGGGAGGAGCCTGGTAGGCTACAGTCCATGGGGTCGCAAAGAGTCGGACACGACTGAGCAGCTTCACTCACTCACTCAAAAGAAGTAAGGAAAAGAGAAAAGGAGACTAAAGAACAGATATAGCAAATAGGAAACAGTAACAAAATGAAGTAAACTTAACTGTATCCAAAGTCACATTAAACTTAGACAGGCTGAACATCATCAATTAAAAGGCAAAGACTATCACATTTGCCAACTAAACAATATGTACAACTTGAAAGTTGTGAGTTAAGTTTTATTTCGGGCAAAATGAGGACTGCAGCCCAGGAGGCAGCATCTCAGATAGCTCTGAGAGACTGCTCCAAAGCAGCAGTGGGGAGAAGGTCAATATATAAGGTTTAGGTGAAGGGCGAGTTCAATGCCATGAAGCGCTCATTTTGCAAAAGGTTTTTTGTTATTCATGAGGATTTGATGTCACCATGAAAGGATTTAGTGCTTTTCTAGATATGAGGAGATGCAAGGATTGAGATCATGGAATCTGTTCCTAAGAAACCTCCAACTATTAAAGAGCATCTAAGGATGGAGATGAGTTTGAGCAAGCTCTGGGAGTTGGTGATGGACAGGGAAGCCTGTCATACTGAAGTCCATGGGGTTGCAGAGTCGGACACGACTGAGCGACTGAACTGAACCGATCTAAAGAGCTGTCCCACCAGATTCCCTGGAGCACAGAGTGCCTCTCTCCACCCTGAACTAACTCAGGGGTTGCTGAAGGTCAAGAGCTATAGCAGCATGGGGCTCAGTCTCCACAGAGGCAGATGGCAAACACCTTTGTTGTTCAGTCATTGGCAACGCTCTTGACAAGTGCCCATTTGTAACCGATACATTGAATTTTTACAAAAGCAAGATCCAATTATATTCTGATTACCAAAAATAAATAAAAAGCACTGCAAATTGGAGACAAAAATAGGTTTAAAGAAAATGAATGAAAAAAAGACATACCAGGATATTACAGCAAAGAAAGCTGGAGCTATATTAAAGGTTATATCAACATCAGACAAAGTAGATATTAGAACAAAAGAAATCACTGGAGAAAAATGAAGTCATTTCATAATGATTTGTTGTTGTTTAGTCACTCCGTGGTGTCCAACTCTCTGCAGCCCCATGGACTGTAGCCCGCCAGGCTCCTCTGTTCATGGGATTTCCCAGGCGAGAATACTGGAGCGGGTTGCCATTTCCTTCTCTGAGAGATCTTCAGGCCCAGGGATCAAACTTGAGCCTCCTGGATTGGTGGAAGATTCTTTACCACTGAGTCACTGTTTTGCCGAAAGTTTTCACTTTCATCTCAGGTACAAAGGATTTGTTAACAAAATAAGCCACTTGTTATATACAAATAAATAATACAAATATTTACTGGAGAATTATCTAGCATACCTTCAATACACCAACATGAAAAGAAAAGAAAAATAAAGCAGAGAATACCTCACCAAATTGGGTTTTGACCAACATCCAGGCTTAAACAGTGCTGGTAAGTTCTGTGTCACAGCACATCTGGAGTCCCAGCTGGGAATGGGTACTAGGCAGCGTGTCTGCTCCGTGGGTGAGACTTCAAAGATTGCAACTCGGGTTCCATTTAAAATCCCAGGAGGGTTGCAAACTGATATCACCATCAACCTGTAACCAGATTGCAGCTCTGGTTTCCTGTTAACTCTGTTTTGTGGTATGAAACTTGGAATGTGGTTAAGCCAGGGGCTTGGTTGGCCAGGCCCCCTCCAGGGGCTCAGCAATCTCATGATTCCTCCCTCGACTTATCTGAGTTCAGTTCAGTTCAGTCGATCAGTCATGTCCGACTCTTTGCAACCCCATGAATCACAGGACGCCAGGCCTCCCTGTCCATCACCATCTCCCGGAGTTCACTCAAACTCATGTCCATCGAGTCAGCGATGCCATCCAGTCATCGCATCCTTTGTCATCCCCTCTCCTCCTGCCCCCAATCCCTCCCAGCATCAGAGTCTTTTCCAGTGAGTCAACTCTTCACATGAGGTGGCCAAAGTACTGGCATTTCAGCTTTAGCATCATTCCTTCCAAAGAACACCCAGGGCTGATTTCCTTTAGAATGGACTGGTTGGATCTCTTTGCAGTCCAAGGAACTCTCAAGAGTTTTCTCCAACTGCTGCTGCTAAGTCGCTTCAACCATGTCCGACTCCGTGCAACCACATAGACAGCAGCCCACCAGGCTCTCCCACCCCTGGAATTCTCCAGGCAAGAACACTGGAGTGGATTGCCATTGTCTTCTCCAATGCATGAAAGTGGAAAGTGGAAAATGAAAGTGAAGTCGCTCAGTCGTGTCTGACTCTTAGCGACCTCTTGGACTGCAGCCCACCAGGCTCCTCCGTCCATGGGATTCTCCAGGCAAGAGTACTGGAGTGGGGTGCCATTGCCTTCTCTGGTCTTCTCCAACACCACAGTTCAAACGCATCAATTCTTCAGCGCTCAGCTTTCTTCACAGTCCAACTCTCACATCCATATATGACCACTGGGAAAACAATAGCCTTCACTAGACGGACCTTTGTTGGCAAAGTAATGTCTCTGCTTTTCAATATACTATCTAGATTGGTCATAACTTTTCTTCCAAGGAGTAAGCATCTTTTAATTTCATGGCTGCAGTCACCATCTGCAGTGATTTGGGAGCCCCCCCCAAAAAAGTCAGCAACTGTTGCCACTGTTGCCACTGTTTCCCCATCTATTTCCCATGAAGTGATGGGACCAGATGCCATGATCTTCATTTTCTGAATCTTGAGCTTTAAGCCAACTTTTTCACTCTCCTCTTTCAGTTTCATCAAGAGGCTCTTTAGTTCCTCTTCACTTTCTGCCATAAGGGTGAGGTCATCTGCCTATCTGAGGTTATTGACATTTCTCCCGGCAATCTTGATTCCAGCTTGTGCTTCTTCCAGCCCAGCGTTTCTCATGATGTACTCTGCATAGAAGTTAAATAAGCAGGGTGACAATATACAGCCTTGACGTACTCCTTTTCCTATTTGGAACCAGTCTGTACACTGAAATCAGATTGATTATATTCTTTGCAGCCAAAGATGGAGAAGCTCTATACATTCAGCAAAAACAAGACCAGGAGCTGACTGTGGCTCAGATCATGAGCTCCTTATTGCCAAATTCAGACTTAAATTGAAGAAAGTAGGGAAAACCACTAGACCTAAATCAAATCCCTTATGATTACACAGCAGAAGTAAGAAATAGATTTAAGGGACTAGATCTGATAGATAGAGTGCCTGATGAACTATGGACTGAGGTTCATGACATTGTACAAGAGACAGCGTATTATAGCTCCCAATTATTAATGCTTTCCTAGCTGCCATGAATGCTTAACTCATATCACCTTAGTTCGACCACAGACCAATCACATCATAAGGTAGATGTTTTACCAATGAAGAGAATCAGGCTAAGAGGTAAAATGACTTCTGAGCATCTCCTGGCAGAGAGCAGCTCAAACCTTAAGGATGCATGATTCTGAAGGTTTGTGTTCATAATCAACACACAACACCCTCCAATTCCAAGAGTGAACGAAACTCACAGGGTGCCTATCACATGATAGGAGGGGTGTATTGAATCCTTCCAACAATCCTGTGAGATTGGTACTAACTTGTTTAGTCACTAAGTCATGTCCAACTCTCTGCAGCCCCATGGACTGTAGCCTGCCAGGTTCCTCTGTCCGTGGGATTTCCCAGGCAAGGAAACTGGAGTGGGTTGCCATTTCCTCTTCCAGGGAATCTTCCTGACCCAGGGATCGAACCCACATCTCCTGCATTGCAAGCAGATTCTTTGTCACTGAGTCACCAGGGAAACCCTTCCCCTTTAACAGATGAGGAGACTAAAGGGTAGAGAGGTTAGTCAATTTGCTGATAAGTCGCATCCCAGATGCAAACCCTGGTTGCCTGGATTGACAATCAACAGTCTCACCACCTCTAAAGTTAGAGGTATGCCTCTTTTTTGTGCAATCACTGGCCTGGGGATATAAAATGTATGAACTTTTCCCTTCCTTAAGGAAATCAATGTTGAGAGAAACTCTTATGCTAACAGGATAAGTCAAAATCAGGATACAGCATGACATGCCCTGCGTATTAGCTGTGTCTACTATGTAAAAATATGTGCAAGAGATGTCTGTAAAGTATTTGTATATCTCTGTCCGTGGGCAGTAATTCCACTTCTGGCAATCTATCCTGAAGAAATCACCAACAATGTGATCAAAATGTATGTGTAAAAGTAACACTGTTACTTTTACCATAACAAAGATATGGAAACAAATGTTTATCAACAGATGAATGAATAAAGTAGATGTGATATATAGATAGATAGACAGACAGACAGCTAGATAGATAATGGAATATCTCAGCCATGATAAAGGATGGGATAATGCCACTTGCAGAGACATGAATGCAACTGGAGATTTCATACCAAGTGCAGTAAGTCAGAAAGACAAATGCCCTATGATGTCACTCACATTGGAATCCAAAATATGATACAGATGAGCCTGTCTACAAAACAGAAATAGACTCACGGAAGTAGAGAACAGACTTGGGATTACCAACAGTGGGGTGGGTGGAGGAAGAAAGGGTTGGGAGTTTTGGATTAGCAGATACAAACTATTATATACAGAATGGATAAATGACAAGGTCCTATTGTATAGCACAGGGAATTACCTTCAATATTCTGTGATAAACCACAGTGAAAGAGAATGTTTTAAAAATAATGAATGTTTTTCATGTGAATGTAAAGATGCTTCTTACAGCAAAACATGATAGCTAAAGTTGTCACCCCCAGTGAGAATGTTAAATTCATTGTGACAGATCTATATGAAGAGATGGTATGCAGTCACTAAAAGATTAGGTTGTAATATTTAATGCTTTTCTAAAATATCTTTTAAAACTTTTAATCACAAGGAGACATGCTCATGACATGGTATTAAGCAAACTAAGGTGGGGGGGGGAAGAATTGGTAGGTTTAGCACAATTTCAGTCATGTAAAACAATAATTAAAAATAATTATAACAACAACAATAATAATGTGAGAAAATAGTCAAGGAATTAACAGTGATTGCTTGTAGCTGGTGACTTATGGATGACTTTTGTCCCTGCCTTTCAGTCGCTATGTTTTCAAATTCTTAGAAAGTCATTATATATTCATAATTTTTAAAATATTTATTTCATTATTTATTTATTTGGCTGTGGCAGGTCTTAGATAAGGCACATGGGATCTTCCATCTTAGCTGCGGCATGTGGGGTCTAGTTCCCTGACCAGGGATTGAACCCGGGCCCCCTGCATTGGGAGCATGGGGTCTTAGCCACTGGACCACCAGGGTAGTCCCTACATTACTTTCATAGTCAGGAAAAGGTGAACCTAAATTATGTGTGGGAGAAAAAGTAGAAGAAAATACAGAAAAATATTAGAAGTAGTTATGATGGTGGTGGATGTTTGATATTTTTTATTTCTTTTTCAAAACCTTATGTACAACAATTAGTCACATTTGTAGTGAAAAGATATATGAACATAAAACCAGTTAATACCAACATTATTTTAGCAGTGAAAAGCTGAAAACAACATAAATATTCAGTTGAAGGTTGGTCAAATGAATTACCTGCACAGATGTTACCTGTGTAAGAGGCTATTATGCAACTTCTGGAACTAATATTTGCAGTGGGCTTTTAATGGTGGCAGAAATGTTTATGGCATGTGTTTAAGCCAAAATTTTGCATCAAAGACATCTCCTGATTTTATTACTAACAGTAATACTACTAATAAGGAAAATAGACTGAAGTGTTACCAGTTGTTGCCTATTGGTTATAAATGATTTTCATTGTACTTGCTGTGTATTTCTCTCTGACCATGTTACATATAATGAACACAGGTAGCTTATGTGTTTTTAAATTTTTTTAATGGATGAAGAAAAAGCTGGATTCATTTAAGGTTTTCTAATCAATGCTGACTTTTTTCAGTTGCTGTTACCTCGGTTGGCATTACTGTCTTCTCTCCCAGGGACAGTGGTTTGACACTCTGATTTTAGTTTGGGACCTGAATGACTGTAGTCCCTGGATGAGAAACTACAGGCCTTGGCTAATAGGTAGAGGAAAAGCTTTAAGTCCCTGGTGACTCAGGTGGTAAAGAACCTGCCTGCAGTGCAGGAGACCAAGGTCCAATCCCTGGGTGGGGAAGATCCCCTGGAGAAGGGAATGGCTCCCACTCCAGTATTCTTGCCTGGAGAATTCCATGGACTATATAGTCCATGGGGTCACAAAGAGTCAGGCACGACTCAGTGACTAACACTTCCACCTTTCACTTTTAGGAGATCTCTACCAAAATCACCCACTTAGAGAATTCCTCCTGCCTGAGTTCAAAGCATAGTTCTGTGTAACCTGCAACCCTTCCCTTAACTTCTCAGAGGCTTGCATGCTAAGTGGCTTCAATCACATCTGACTCTTTGCCACCCTATAGACTGTAGCCCACCAGGTTCCTCTGTCCATGGGATTCTCCAGACAAGAATACTGGAGTGGGTTGCCCTGCCCTCTTCCAGGGGATCTTCCCGACACAAGGATCAAACCCGTGTCTCTCGTGTCTCCTGCATTGGTTAGTGGGTTCTTTACCACTAGCGCCATCTGGGAAGCCCTCTCAGAGGCTTAGAAGCCACTATGTTGAAGGCCCTTCTGAGCTCAGGCTTTTAAGAGGTGGTGTGTAACTTCTCCTCACCGTCTTGTCCCTTCCATCAGCTGGATGGAGACAGTCATGAGATCCTAAAGAACAGAGGAGCTACAAGGACAAGGTAGAAACAGCCTCAGCCTCCACTTATAGAAGAGGTGCCTTTCAACTTGAATACCCACTGAGGACTGTTTCAGAGCAGACCAGGCCCAGACTTCTGGTGTGTGGTTCCATCACATGTCTGGAGCTGTTTATTATTTCAGTCTAGCCCCTACCCTCACTCATCCAAGTAATGATATGTGAACAGTTCATAGGGCTCACCTTATGAAAGATTAAAAAGTCAAGCTTAGGACTTCCCTGGTGGTGGTGAAGAGTCGGCCTGCCAGTGCAGTGCAGGGGATACGGGTTCGACCTCTGATCTGGGAAGGTCCCATATTCCTGGAGGCAGCTGAGCTCTGTGTGCTGTTAACTGTTGAGCCTGTGTTTTAGAGCCTGGGAACCGCAACGACTGAGCCCACGTGCTGCAGTTACTGAAGACGTCGAGCCCTCGAGCCCGTGCTCGGCAACAAGAGAAGCCTGTGCACTGCAACTCGAGGGTAGCCCTCACACAGCAACAAGGCCCAGGGCAGCCAAAAATAAGCAAAGAATATCTGAAACTATGTGTCCCCATGGCTAACTCACGTTGATGTGCAGCAGAAATCAAACTGATATTGTAAAACAATCATCAAGCAATTAAAAATAAATATTAAAAATTAAATGAAAGTTGAAAAGTCAGACTTAGAGGAACAGAGTAAGTGCTCATTAAATGTTGGTTGAATGATCGAATGTTTAGGATGCTGAGCAGATTGAACAAAATCAAAGAGGAAGGCAAACTTCATTCCTTCCACCCTTCCAAAAGATGCTGAAGGGGACCTTGAGAGATACTTCTCAGTCTCTGCCTCTGCCGTATCATCTTTGATGAAAGAAGAGTCTCACCCTCAAGTCAGCTCAGGTGCTCCAGGCCATCCGGGCCCGGGGATTTATTTCAGAAAAGAATCGGTGAGGACGTATCTGCTTCATTAGGCGCGCATCCATGTGGAAGATGGGCCAAAAAAAGATGTACTTCCCAGGCTTTCCAGAGAAAGTACCCGAAGGGTTTTGATGGATATCCCCACAGTCCGTGTGTGCAGCTTTTAAACACTTGACTTAACAACTTCCTTTAATTTCACTAAACATAAGTTATTGATTCTGATCTCTGTTACCTGGAAGCCTCAATCCTGATTGTTAATTGAGCTATTGATCTGGGCTCACATTAACCGTTCCTGAAGGGGTGAATCCTGGGTACGGTGGGCAGGTGGGCTAGGGAGGCAGAGGAGATGGCAACACTGCAGGGAAGGGCTTTTAATTAGTAATAATAGCTTCATACTTAGCCGACCGGTTTGTAATATGTGTGCTGACGTTGTGATAGATCAAGAGACAAACCAGCGGTCATCCTTCTATAGGAAAATTAAATTGGGTCAATTATCTAACTGTTGGGTGATTTCAGGTCGTTACTTAACCCAAAATGAACCTCTTGCCATATGCATCGAATCCATAGCTCAGCCCCCAAAGCTTACTCAAGTTTGGAACCATAATTAATCAGGTTGGCCTCTCCCCTGCTTTTCCATCATAGTGCTTTAATGCTCAGAAATTTCCATCAAACAAAGAAAATGACCATGGATAGGGCAATGGTTGTATAAAAGCATTTACATCTCTGCCATGGAATTATTATGTGGTCATTTGTTGACACCAATTAACTTGGTGGAGAAGATTCCAGAATTTAAATATCGTAAGGGAAAAAAGTCATGTTCCAGAGAGATGTATGTAATATGACCACATTTTTTATAAAATAAGCAATTGCCAACAACAATACACAATTTATGGGGCAGAAAAAAAAGCATGAAGTATCCACAACTGATCCTAATATTAGCTAACATTGGGGTGGGTGTGGGGGTGGGCAGGGAGACCACAAATGTATTTTTAAAGATTTAATACATATTTACATAACACTTATCAGCTACCAGACATGATTTTAAATGTTTCATAAATATTAACTCATCTTGAGACTGATCGGGCAGTTCAGTGGTTAAGACTTGGCTTTCCAACACAGGGAATGTGATCCCTGTTGATCCCTGATGAAGGAGCAAGATCCCACAGGCTTCGAAGCCAAAAAAAAAAAAACATAAAACAGAAACGATATTATAACAAACTCAATAAAGACTTTGAAAATAGTCCACATTAAAAAAGAATCTTTATTTTTTAAATTAATTTATTAATTTTAATCAGAGGCTAATTACTTTACATTACTGTGGTAGATTTTGCTATACATTCATGAATCAGCCATGGGTGTACATGTGTCCCCCTGTCCTGAAGCCCCACCCACTTCCCTCCCCATCCCATCCCTCTGGGCTGTCCCAGTGCACCAGCTTTAAGTGCCCTGCTTCATGCATCGAACCTGGACTGGCGACCTATTTCACATACGGTAATATACATGTTTCAATGCTATTCTCTCAAATCATCCCACCCTCGCCTTCCCCACAGAGTCCAAAAGTCTATTCTTTACATCTATGTATTTTGCTATCTTGCATATAGGGTCATCGTTACCATCTTTCTAAATTCCATATATATGCATTAATATACTGTATTGGTGTTTTCTTTCTGGCTTACTTCGCTCTGTATAACAGGCTCCAGTTTCATCCACCTTATTAGAAGTGATTCTAATGCATTTTTCTTAATAGCTGAGTAATATTCCATTGTGTATATGTACCACAGCTTGCTTATCCATTCATCTGCCAATGGACATTTAGGTTGCTTCCATGTCCTGGCTATTATAAACAGTGCCACGATGAACATTGGGGTACATGTGTCTCTTTCCATTCTGGTTTCCTCAGTGTGTATGCCCAGCAGTGGGATTGCTGGGTCATATGGCAGTTCTATTTCCAGATTTTTAAGGAATCTCACACTTTTCTCCATAGTGGCTATACTAGTTTGCACTCCCACCAACAGTGTAAGAGGGTTCCCTTTTTTCCACACCCTCTCCAGCATTTATTGCTTGTAGACTTTTTGATAGCAGCCATTCTGACCGGCATGAGATGGTACCTCATTGTGGTTTTGATTTTTATTTCTCTGATAATGAGTGAAGTTGAGCATCTTTTCATGTGTTTGTTAGCCATCTGTATGCCTTCTTTGGCAAAATGTCTATTTAGTTCTTTGGCCTATTTTTTTACTGGGTCATTTATTTTTCTGGTATTGAGCTGCATGAGCTGCCTATACATTTTGGAGATAATTCTTGTCAGTTGTTTAATTTGCTATTATTTTCTCCCATCCTGAAAGCTGCCTCTTCATTTTGCTTATAGTTTCCTTCGTTGTGCAAAGGCTTTTAAGTTTGATTAGGTCCCATTTGTTTACTTTTGCTTTTATTTCCATTACTCTGGGAGATGGGTCATAGAGGATCTTGCTGTGATTTATGTTAGAGACTGTTCTGCCTATGTTTTCCTCTAGGAGTTTTATAGCTTCTGGTCTTACATTTAGATCTTTAATCCATTTTGAGTTTATTTTTGTGTATGGTGTTAGAAAGTGTTCTAGTTTCATTTCTTTACAGGCGGTTGACCAGTTTTCCCAGCACCATTTGTTAAACAGATATTTTTTAAAAATTAAGTCGGCTAATTTCCTGACAACTACCTGATATATGTTCTAGCATTACCCCACTCTACAGATGGGAAAATTGAGGAACAGAAAATTAAGTCATCACTAAGGTAAGCTGAGTGAGTGGTCAAGCTGGAATTTGACCCCAGATTCTGGGCTCACAGCACGATGTCTGCTGTCTGTATAAAAGTATGTAGTGGGACTCCAAGAAATTTTTACCTTTTTCACATATTAATACTTTCATATATTATTCAAATATTTTGATAAACACAAACTATGTATTCAACTGGGAAGAAATAAAATATTATTCAGCCACAAGCAATTAGACCAGCGACTTATTTTAGTCATTTAACAAGCATTTACTGAGCTCCTACTATGTGCCAATCAGTATGCCAAGAAGTTCGCATGCATTATCTCATTTAACTTATGGACTGTTTCTCTACTGTCTTATTATTGCCTGTGTTTCACAGATGTGGCAGTGAGAACCCAGAGAAGGAGTAGTTTTCTCAAGTAAATGCAAGAAGCCTGTGGTAAAGGGGAAATGAACCCATAACTTCCTAGACTGGTGTCACAACATAGAAATAGAACATAGGTCAAAGGTACAATTTCAAAAGTGCTCATAGCCACATCTTCAAAGTAGGAAGGAAACAGGTGAAATTCAAATCAATGTATTTTATTTAATCCACTATATCCAAAATATTATCATTTCAACATGCAGTCAGCATTTTCAAAATTAATCATGAAACAGTGTACAATCATTTTTACCAAATATTTGAAATGCAGTTTGTATTTTGCACTTACAGAACCTCTCAATGTAGACACTAAATTTTCACGGCAAATGATCTATCTTTATTTAGAGCTAATAAACGTTACCATTGAAATGAAAGTTTCACAAGATACTGCAAGCACATGTGAAAGTTTTATTGATAAGTGAATTATGCATCAGATTTTAAATTTAGCGAAATTTAAAGTTCCATTCTTTAGTTGCACTTGTGTGTGTGTGTGTGTGTGTGTGTTAGTCACTCAGTCGTGTCCAACTGTTTATGACCCCATGGAATATAGCCCACCAGACTCATCTGTCCATGGAATTCTCCAGGCAAGAAGACTGGAGTGGATTGCCATTCTCTTCTCCAGAGAATTTTCCTGACCCAGAGATCAAACCCTGGTCTCCTGCATTCCAGGCAGATTCTTTACCATTTGAGCTACAGGGAAGTCCTAGAGTCAGGTGTGGCTAGTGGCTACCATATTGGACAGAGGAGATCTGCATTATAAGTGCCATATAGGATGGGACCTATCTGTCTTCTTCACCCAGCAGAGAGTATAAAATATAGTAGGTGCTCAATAAATACCAGGGGAATGGAAGAAACAAGGAGACAGATTTAAACCAAACTATCATAACCTTGCTGGCTCTTCTTTTGTAAATTATAGCCAATTCAGTTGGTATACTAAAAAAGGGAAAACCCAAGAAGATAAATGCTTTAGTATTTATTGGAGCATCTGCTCAGAGTTAAGGACTATGACCTCTGCAGTTATCTCATCTTCAAATCCAAATCTTACCTCCACCACTTGCTAGCTGGGAACTTTTTTTAGCCTCTCTTAGGATGGCAATGATGATAACTCTTCCTCAGAGTGTTAATATTCGGACTGATGTCAAATTTGGGCTTTCCCAGTGCCTCAGTGGTAAAGAACCCACCTGCAGTCCAGGAGCCATAAGAGACAGGGGTTCAGTCTCTTGGTCGGGGAGAACCCCTGGAGAAGGGAATGGCAACCTGCTCCAGCATTCTTGCTGGGAAATCTCATGGACAGAGGAGTCTGATGGGCTATAGTCCATGGGGTCACAAAGAGTCAAACATGACTGAAGCAACTTAGCATGCACACACAAAGTCAAGTTCCCCACACAGAGCCTGGCACATTGCAGACACTCAACAGGGAGAATTCAGCTCCCCAGAGAGGTGGGAAAATATACCTACATCAGCCTCAATTTGTGTCTCCTTAGTGAAAGAGGAGAGTGAAAAAGTTGGCTTAAAACTCAACATTCAGAAAACGAAGATCATGGCATCTGGTCCCATCACTTCATGGGAAATAGATGGGGAAACAGTAGAAACAGTGTCAGACTTTATTTTTGGGGCTCCAAAATCACTGCAGATGGTGACTGCAGCCATGAAATTAAAAGATGCTTACTCCTTGGAAGGAAAGTTATGACCAACCTAGATAGTATATTCAAAAGCAGAGACATTACTTTGCCAACTAAGGTCTGCCTAGTGAAGGCTATGGTTTTTCCAGTAGTCTTGTATGGATGTGAGAGTTGGACCGTGAAGAAAGCTGAGCACCGAAGAATTGATGCGTTTGAACTGTGGTGTTGGAGAAGACTCTTGAGAGTCCCTTGGACTGCAAGGAGATCCAACCAGTCCATTCTGAAGGAGATCAGCCCTGGGATTTCTTTGGAAGGAATGATGCTAAAGCTGAAGCTCCAGTACTTTGGCCACCTCATGCGAAGAGTTGACTCATTGGAAAAGACTCTGATGCTGGGAGAGATTGGGGGCAGGAGGAGAAGGGGACGACCGAGGATGAGATGGCTGGATGGCATCACGGACTCAATGGACATGTGTCTGAGTGAACTCCGGGAGATGGTGATGGACAGGGAGCCCTAGCGTGCTGCGATTCATGGGGTCGCAAAGAGTCGGACACGACTGAGTGACTGAACTGAACTTAGACCAGTGTCTCTCGATCCTTTTCTTTCATTATCACTCCCCTAAAGAGTCTTTGGTTAGACTTTGTTTATTCCCAAACCAACACCCTCCATGAAACTTTAACACCACAGATACACTGTATATTTGTGCATATATCATATACATATCTGCACCTTATGCATAAGAAGAATAAGATTTTTCACCACAGAAGACTATTGACTGCCCCATGGGGCACATATCATCCTTGTCAAGAATGTGTAATTTAGTGACTTCCTTGGCTGTCCAAGGGTTAAGACGTTGCCTTCCATCTCAGGGGGTGCCAGTTTGATCCCTGGTCAGGGAACTAAGATCCCACATGCTTCAAAGTCAAAAAGAAAAAAACCTATAAACAAATTCAATAAAGATGCAGAACAAAATCTTAAGAAAATAAAGAATGTGTAAGTTAAACCAGTGGACCTCAACTGGGTCCCTTTGACAGTGTCTGAGGAGACTTTGGGTTGTCACAACTGGAGATGGGGGTGCTACTGCCATCTAGTGGGTGGAGGCCAGAGATGCACTAGACTTCCTACAATGCACAGGAAAGGTCTCCACAAAAAAGAATGCTCCAATCCCAAATTCAAAGAATGTGCAGGCTGCAAACCCCCCAGTTTTAGGCCAGTTCTTACTGCACAGTTGTGGTTGCTCAGTTGCTAAGTCCAACTCTTTGTGACCCCATGGACTGCAGCACACCAGGCTTCCATGTCCTTCACCATCTCCAGAAATTGGCTCAAATTCATGCTCATTGAGTTGGTGATGCCATCCAACCATCTCATCCTCTGTCATTCCCTTCTCCTCCCAACTTCAATCTTTCCCATCATCAGGGTCTTTTCCAATGAGTCAGTTCTTTGCATCAGGTGGCCAAAGTATTGGAGTTTCAGCTTCAGCATCAGTCCTTCCAATGAATATTCAGGACTGATTTCCTTTAGGATTGACTAGTTTGATTTCCTTGCAGTCCAAGGGACTCTCAAGAGTCTCCTCCAGCACCACATTTGAAAGCATCAGTTCTTTGGCACTCAGCCTGCTTTCTGGTCCAACTCTCACATGCATACATGACTACTGGAAAAACCCATAGCTTTGACTAGACAGACCTTTGTACTGTACGGAGGATGGACCTATCCAATGGCTACCTGTCTTGGCCACTGAAGTCGTCACCAGGCAGGCAGCATGGATACAAAAAAGTCATCCTCCCCATAATCTTTCATGAAAATACAATGGAGAGTGGATGGGGAGAACCAGTATCCCAGACCCTTTTCTCACATCCATGCCCCTTGCTTGCAGCTCAGCAGGGAACACAGCCTGTTTGACAACTGTAAGCTTCTTGTCAGTGTTGTGAACAGTTTCACAGCCTCTCCAAGATAGAGGTGTTATCTGAAGGAGAAACATCCCAGCTGGGAGTGGGGGGTACAGGCGGCTCCTCCCCTCCCCCTGAAGTCCCCCTCCCGCCACACCTCACCCCTAGCCAGTGTGATTCAAACACTTGGCTCCTTCCTGGAGCGAAGCCTGACCTTGCAAGGACCAGCAGCTTGGTTGAAGGGGGAGCAACGTTGATTTCTGAAGACTGTCAAGCGAAGCTACCTTGGGCTGAGTTGTAGGGAACTGGAGATCTATAAACCTTTTTATGTGCTGGGAGAGAGAAGCCAGCATTGTTTCCAATGAGTTTCCCAGACAGGGGCGGGTGGCAAGGCTGAGTGACAGTCAGGTGAGGAGCAGGTTTTCCTTTTATTAACAGGCTCATAAAGCTACTTAAAAAAAATAAATTAAAGCTAGAAAAAATGTCCTCAGATTTACTGCCAGAAGGAAAAGGTGATGGGGCTGTGATGATCAGCCTGACTTTGACAACTGCAGGGACACACGTCTATAAGATCAGCTAGATGTCCACGGGCTACAAAGCACATCCCAGGGTGAATTGCTCTGAGCTTTGGCCCCTCATAATTAACACAGGCAGCCTGCAGCCTCAGGTGTGTCCTAGGACAGGAGCTCACCCACAGATCCTGGCTGCAAGGTCTAGGGACCTCTGAGAGTTCACCCCTCCCACTCAATCAGGAGATGAGTTGAAGACCTGTAAATCACCATGACAACATCCCTTGCCCCTCCTCCAGCCCTGGTACCCACCCTGAGATGCCGGATAATCTAGATGCAAACCCTGGCACCAAACTGATGTATCCACCAATTTTCTTGCCTTTCATCTCTTCCTCTTCCCCATCTACAAGTTCCCATTGTCTTTTCTAAGTTTTTTTCCCTTCCTTCCTTCCCCACTCCCTTTCCTTCTTCTCAAAGAATCCCTATTACCACTGCATAGGGTAAGACAGTCCCCATCTCTCATGTGGACACACTTAACCATGTCGCTCCACCATTTGTCAGTCTCACTGGTTCCCCCACTAAGGCCAACCAATTCCCCTGGCATGGGAGACATGATAGCTTGACCCCTGCTGACTGTCCAGCCTCATCCCCTAATTGTCGTTGCTGTTTTTCTGTTGCTAAGTCGTGTCTGACTCTTTGCAACCCCATGGACTGCAGCACACCAGAATTCCCTGTCCTTCACTGTCTCCCAGAGTTTGCTCAAATTCATATCCATTGCATCAGTGATGCTATTTAACAATCTCATCCCCTGCCACCCTCTTCTCCTTTTGCTTCAGTCTTTTGCAGCATCAAGGTCTTTTCCAATGAGTCAGTTCTTCGTATCAGGTGGCCAAAGCATCGGAGCTTCAGCATCAGTCCTTCCAATAAATGTTCAGAGTTAATTTCCTTTAAAGAAATGAAGTGAAGTTGCTCAGTCATGTCCAACTCTTTTCGACCCCATGAACTGTAGCCTAGTGGCCTCCTCATCCATGGGATTTTCCAGGCAAGAATACTGGAGTGGGTTGCCATTTCCTTCTCCAGGGGAACTTCCCGACCCAGGGATAAAACCCGGGTCTCCCACACTGTAGGCAGACACTTTACTGTCTGAACCTCAAGGGAAGCCTAATTTCCTTTAGGATTGACTGATTTGATCTCCTTGCAGTCCAAGGGGTCCTCAAGAGTCTTCTCCAGTGCAATAATTCGAAAGCACCCCCTAATATCACCCTGTATAAACACACTCCACTGTCTGCCATTCCCAAGCCCAGCATATCATTTTAATCCTCTACTCTTAATTATAATAAGCTAGCAATTAACAAGAGGATTCCCTGGTGGCTCAGTTGTAAATAATCCACCTGCCATACAGGAGATGCAGGTTCGATCCCTGGTTCAGGAAGATCCCCTGGAGAAGAAAACGGCAATTCACTCTAGTATTCTAGCCTGGGAAATCCCATGGACAGAGGAGCCCGGGTGGCTAAAGTCCGTGAGGGGTCACAAAAGAATTGGACACTACTTAGCGACTAAACAACAACAGCAACATTTAACAATTGGCTCCCTCTATGCCAGAAGCTTTGGATTAACTCATTGAATTCTCACGCAAACCCAGTGAGGCTAATTCTGTTATCATCCCCACTTTCCTGAGTCAGGAAAGGAGGTGTATGGAAATTTAAACGACTGTCAAAGATGACGTCATACTAGAAATGCTGATTCCACTTATACAAGGGACCTAGAAGAGTCAACTTCATAAAGCGCGAAAGTACATTGGTAGATGCCGTGAGCCTGGGGGTGTGGGTGGGGGGAATGGGGAGTGAGTGTTTAACAGGGACAGAGTTTCAATTTAGGAAGGTGACAAATTCAGGAGATGGATGATGGTGAGTTGCCCAACACTGTGAATGTACTTCGTGCCACTGAACTGTAGTTAAATACGGTTAAAATAGTATGTTTTACTTTATGTGACTTTTACCACACTAAAAAACTATATTTTTTTTAAAAAAGATGATGTCATGCCAGAAATGGGACTTGAACGGAGGCAGATCCAGCCGCTCAAATGCAATGGCCCTGCTGCCTCCATCCCTGTGTCCTTGGACCTGCCTCATTCTCCTCTGAAAAAAACCCTAACTCCTTCTCTAGGTGCAAGACCATTTGCCTTTTCTGTACAAGCCCACTCGGATGTGTGTATGTCTTGAAACTGTTTCCTTTTTAATTTTATTTAGCATATTTATTGAATGCCTAAAGCTATGATAACTCCTGGTGATACAATAGTGAAAAAAAAACAAACCCCAGGGACTTCCCTGGTGGTCCAGTGGCTAAGACTCCTCAATCCCAAAGCAGAGGGCTGGGGTTCAAGATCCCACATGATACAACTAAGAGTTTTCATCCTGCGACTAAGACCCGGTACAGACAAGCAATCAGTTAAAATAAAATAAAAATATTTTTTAAAAGAACCTCCAAAATAAACCCCTGAGTTTGAAGTTGTATGAAGCCAGGCACCAGCTCTGTCTTGTTTGCCGGGTTTCTGCAGCCCAGCCCAGCACTTGCTACAGAGAAGGTGTTGAAAATTTATTTGATACAAAAAGACAAAAATGGAAGAAGGAATGAATGAGGACAAAGTCAGACAGAGGTGGCCTCTTCTTGCTGATATTCTGTCTTAGAAATAACCGCAAGGACAGATTCTCAGAAGGACTGTCACAGAGCTGCATCCATTACTCCTGCTGACGACATCATTCATTCATTCAACAAAAGTTTGTTCTGTTCAGTTCAGTTGCTCAGTCATGTCTGACTCTTTGTGACCCCATGGACTGCAGCACGCCAGGGTTCTCTGTCCATTACCAACTCCCAGAGCTTGCTCAAACTCATGTCCATTGAGTCAGTGATGCCATCCAACCATCTCATCCTCTGACATCCCCTTCTCCTCCTGCCTCCAATCTTTCCCAGCATCAGGGTCTTTTCCAATGAGTCAGCTCTTTCCATCAGGTGGCCAAAGTATTGGAATTTCAGCTTCAGCATCAGTCCTTCCAATGAATATTTAGGACTGATTTTCTTTATGTTTGTTGGGCTCCTGCTAAACATGATGCTTTCTAAGGGAGGGGAGAGTGTGTGTGTACAGAGAGGGCTAAGATTTAAAGAGGACAGATATGTTCCAATATCAGTGGCCCTGAAATACCAACTCAGAGTTCAGAAATGGAGCATTTCCCACCATATCAATAAACAAGGATGCCGCAAATCATCAGAAGATTCCAGCCCTCCAGGGCAACCAGGAAGGAGAACAATACCTGCTATCCAGCAGCCATCAGGCTGCAGCCACTCCCTACAGTGAGCACTGAGGGAAGACACAGGATGCTGGCCCCAGAGAGCTGAGATGCCTATGAGAGGAATGGTTTCAGTGAGCCCAGGTTCCTGCATCTTTCCACACAGAGAAAAGCACTAAATTCCTTAACATGGAATATCTGGTTTTCTTTAATTCACAATAATCTTTTAATGTTCAGACGACCTGCCCTTTGTTGCAAGCGTCTATATAATGTGCCTCCTCCCTCTGACCTACCTCCTCAGGGCAGTTCTCTCAGGGTCACCTGAGATGCTGTCTCCCATGCTCGAAGTCCTAAAAATTCACACCAAATAAGCCACAACTCTCAACTCTGAGGCTGTGACTCCTGTTTCAAGGGGACAGAGTGGATTCCATTGTGCTGTCGGTAGTGGAGGCGCTGTAGGGAGACACTTACTGTCTGAGCTTCCGCTGCTCCAGGCAGCATGAGGACTAGGTTTTAGCTATAGGCTGAAGGAGATGGGCACCAAAGGAAGCTAGTGTGACAGCCCTAGTTTGAGGGGCCAGAGCTTGGGCAGTGGCGCTGAGAACAGACAAGAATGGGAGCAGGAGCCACTACTGCTGTCCACTAACAGACCTGGCAGGTGAGTGATGGGGGTGACGGGAAGAAGCCAGAGTGACCATCTCAGAATACTCCCGCACTGCCCCCAGGGGACACTTGTCCTCCACTGCACTCATCAGCAGGAAGGGTGACCCCTGCATGTCCATTTTTAGACCAGGAACCCTCCAGCCCTCTGTATTCCAGGAACCAATATCAATGTTCATCAGTTCAGTTCCGTTCAGTTCATTTCAGTGGCTCAGTCGTGTCTGACTCCTTGTGACCCCATGGACCCACTGCACACCAGGCCTCCCTGTCCATCACCAAATCCTGGAGTTTACTCAAACTCATGTCCATTGAGTTGGTGATGCCATCCAGCCATCTCATCCTCTGTTATCCCCTTCTCCTCCTGCCTTCAATCTTTCCCAGCACCAGGATCTCTTCAAATGAGTCAGCTCTTTGCATCAAGTGGCCAAAGTATTGGAGTTTCAGCTTCAACATCAGTCCTTCCAATGAACACTCAGGACTCATCTCCTTTAGGATGGACTAGTTGGATCTCCTTGCAGTCCAAAGGACTCTCAAGAGTCTTCTCCAACACCACAGTTCAAAAGCATCAATTCTTCAGCACTCAGCTTTCTTTATAGGCCAACTTTCACATTCATACAAGCTACTGGAAAAACCATAGCTTAGACTAGAGGGAGCTTTGTTGGTAAAGTAATGTCTCTGCTTTTTAATATGCCGTCTAGTTTGGTCATAACTTTTCTTCCAAGGAGTAAGCGTCTTTTAATTTCATGGCTGCAGTCACCATCTGCAGTGATAAAGTCTGCCACTGTTTCCACTGTTTCCCCATCTATTTGCCATGAAGTGACCAGATGCCATGATCCTAGTTTTCTGAATGTTGAGCTTTAAGCCAACTTTTTCACTCTCCTCTTTCACTCTTATCAAGATGCTTTTGAGGTTTTCTTCACTTTCTGCCATAAGTGTGGTGTCATCTGCATATCTGAGGTTATTAGTATTTCTCCCAGCAATCTTGATTCCAGCTTGTGCTTCATCCAGCCCAGCATTTCTCATGATGTACTCTGCATATAGGTTAAATAAGCAGGGTGACAATATACAGCCTTGGCATACTCCTTTTCCTATTTGGAACCAGTCTGTTGTTCCATGCCCAGTTCAAACTGTTGCTTCCTGACTGCATGTTCATAGAAGCACTATTTATTATGTAATAACCAAACCATGGAAGCAACCTAAATGTCCATCAGCAGAGGAATGGATAGAGAAGATGCGGTACACATACACAACAGAATATTATTCATAAAAAGAACGATATTGGGTCATTTGTGGAGACATAGAGGGACCCAGAGGCTGTCATAGAGAGTGAAATAAGTCACAAAAGAGAAAGAAAAATAATGTATATTAACGTATATATGTGGAATCTAGAAAAATGGTACAGATGAACCTATTTGCAGGGCAAGAATAGACACGCAGATGTAGAGAGTGGATGTGTGGCCGCGAGCGGGGAATGAGAGGGTAGGCTGGACAGAGATGTTGGGATTGACATATGTACCCTACCATGTGAAATAGATAGCTAGTGGGAAGCTGCTGTATAGCAGAGGAAACCCAGTTTGATGCTCTTTGATGACCTAGAGCGGGGAGGGTGGTCTAAGACAGAGGGGATATATGTATACATACAGCTGATACATTTCATCATACAGCAGAAATTAACACAACATGGTAAAGCAACTATCAGCCATTATCATCCGTCATGTGCTCAGTTGCGCTGGCTCTTTCGACCCCCGTGGACTATCGAACTTGCGACCCCATGGACTATACAGCTCAAGACCCTGGGGACTATAGACTGCCAGGCTCCTCTGTCCATGGGATTTCCCAGGCAAGAATACTGCTGTGGATTGTCATTTCCTCCTCCAGGGATCTTCCCAACCCAGGGATCAAACTTACTACATCTTAATTTTAAAAAACAAACAAACAAAAAAAAAGGGTTGTTTTCGTGCCTACAAAGTCCTGCTCCCTCTGCCCTGCCTGCTTCTCTGACTGGGACTTCTACCCTCACCCCCTCCCCAATATTCTCACCATGCCCCAGCCTCACCAGCCTCCTCTCTGCTCCTCAAACATTTCAAGGGCATTCCCACCTTGTCCATTTTCTCCTTTCTCCTCCTTCTGTCTTAAATGCAATTTTCAAATTCCTTACAAACTGCCTTCTTCCCATGATTCATATCTCAGCTAAATCTTCATGTCTGTAGAGAAGTTTCCCTTGAGGTTCCCACACCACCCCCCGGTGACCCAGAGAGAAAGGAGACGGAGGAGGGGAGGACTTTTCTGTGTCTGATAATATTGGAAAACCCTGAATGCTTTAAGAATGAGCATCCTACATATTACAAGTACCAAGTAAAAAATGTCATTTCCATGCAAATGACCCAGACGAGCAAAACACTGACTCACCCCAAGAAACATCTACCTGGGGGAAAAAAATATTGTTTACACGAACAATACCAGATGTTGGACCAGAATGCCCTGCCTTGACATTTGAAGGCTACCAAGGGAGATACGGGAACAGGCAAAGGCAGAGGAGCAGAACTGGGTTCATTTAGAAGTGACTTTACATATTAAGTTAATTCCCAGTATAATTCAAGGGTCTGATGGGGGATGGAGGAATAATGGAAAGAGAGGAGTCCTTTAAAAGTGCTGAAGAGAGAGCAGGACCCATAATTCCATCTGCAAGTAATGGTAGTTGAAATTGGTTGTCCCTGATTTGAATAATCTTGATGGCATCATTATTTTTAATTGTGATTAGTAGTCGTAATGTGCTAATAAATAAGACTTGAGACAAGGTACAACCTTGCCTTGTCCCACTAGCGATTTGGAATCAGGCCTGTCTGAGGCCTGGCCGGCTCTGGACAGGAAGAACCACAACCAGGAGAGGTGCCAAATGATGATTTTTGTGAGCTCTTGAGCCGGAAGGCTTAGGAGTAAATTTCCTCCATCCAAGGTCAAGCAATGCCACACAAACATAAGGAAGCATTGAGGTGTCTTTTCTTTATGGTAGCTCTTTCACTGAAGCATCTCATTAGAAAGTGTCCCTCAGAGCATTTTCCCCTGGTTTGTTAATATCCTCCAGCCCTGGAGCAGGGCATCATCATAGTGGTCCACTGGAAAGTTCTCCTCTAGGTCTTTTGAAGACAGTCTTAATGGTAGGAAAGTTTCGAGGTGGTGGTAAAGCAGGTAAGTAACAGACCAACCCCAGAACCAAGATGGCAGGCAAGCCAAGACCCCAACATCAGCATTGCTACTGCTGCTGCTAAGTCGCTTCAGCCGTGTCCGACTCTGTGTGACCCCATAGATGGCAGCCCACCAGGCTCCCGCATCCCTGGGATTCTCCAGGCGAGAACACTGGAGTGGGTTGCCATTTCCTTCTCGAATGCATTAAAGTGAAAAGTGAAAGTAAAGTCGCTCAGTCGTGCCCGACTCTTAGCGACCCCATGGACTGCAGCCTACCAGGCTCCTTCATCCATGGGATTTTCCAGGCAAGAACACTGGAGTGGGTTGCCGTTGCCTTCTCTGATTATGTGGGTAAAATTCTGCCTGAGGGATACGTGTTAATTTCCTAAGGTTACTGGTGTCTCAGTGGTAAAGAACCCACCTGCTAACGCAGGAGACACGGGTTTGCTCCCTGGGTCAGGAAGATTGCCTGGAGAAGGAAATGGCAGCCCACTCCAGTATTCCTGCCTGGGAAATCCTGTGGACAGAGGAAGACTGGAGGGCTACAGTTCATGGGGTCACAAAAAAATCAGACATGACTGAGCGACTAAACAACTGTAACAAAGTAACACAAACTATGTGACTTCAAACTATAGGAATGTATCCTTTCATAGCTCTGGAGGCCAGAAGTCTGGTGTCAAGGTGTCAGCAGGCTCATGCTATCTCTCTAGCTTTGACTGGTTGCCAGCAATCCTCGGCATTCCTTGGCTTGAAGCCGTAAGACTCCTGTGTCTGCCCACGTTGTAACAAGGCATCCTCCTTTCTGTGTATGTCTGTCTCTGTCTCTTCTTCTCTCCTTATAAGGGCACTTGTTGTTGTTTAGTCTCTAAATCATGTCCAGCTCTTTTGCAACCCAATGGACTCTAGCCCTCCAGGCTCCTCTGTCCAAGGGACTTCCCAGGCGTGAATACTGGAGTGGGTTGCCACTCCCTTCTCCAGGCCGTAAGGATGCTAGTGACGTTGAATTAAGGGTCCTCCCTACTCTAGCCTCACATCTGTCCTCAGTTGTTCCAGTCATGGCCAACTCTTTGTGACTCCATGGACTGTAGCCTGTGAGGTCCTCTGTCCATAGGATTTTTCAGGCAAGAATATTGAAGTGGGTTGCCATGCACTTCTCCAGGGGACCTTCCCAAAGCAGGGATCAAAGCTGCATCTCCTGCATTGCAGGCAGATTCTTTACCACCAGGCCACCAGGGACTTAACATATCTTAATCACATCCACAAAGATCCTATTTCCAAAGGAGGTCACATTCATAGGCACCAGGGGTTAGACTTCAAGGCAACTTTTGGAAAAGACATAACTCAACCCATTACAGGAAGTGGATTGTTAAAAAAGGCTAGTTGCAGAAAAGGGAAGAAGTCAAGCGAGAGAGGCAGGGATGAGAGAGGGAGGGAAGGAGGAAAGGAAGGGAAGGGAGGAAGGAGGGAAGGAAGAAAAAGAGATATTGCAACATGGAAGGGAGTTCAATTTATATAAAATTTTGTGGACATTTACTACTTTGACAATACATCTATTTTCACCAAGGATTGAATCCCATTTAGGGATTCAGAGTTGACAAGTCCTATGGGTTTTTGTCTTCTTAGCCCTACCTTAGATCCTTGACTATGATGGGAACAGGCCACCTCAGTTCACCCCAACTGAGGTTACTGCTGCTACTGCTAAGTCGCTTCAGTCGTGTCCAATTCTGTGCGACCCCATAGACAGAAGCCCACTAGGCTCCCCTGTCCCTGGGATTCTCCAGGCAAGATTACTGGAGTGGGATACCATTGCCTTCTCCAATGCATGAAAGTGAAAAGCGAAAGTGAAGTCACTCAGTCATGCCGACTCTTAGCGACCCCATGGACTGCAACCTACCAGGCTCCTCTGTCCATGGGACTTTCCAGGCAAGAGTACTGGAGTGAGGTGCCATTGCTTTCTCCGCAACTGAAGTTCAGAGAGGTTAAATGGTTTGACCAAGGTCACATGGCTAGCCTATGGCAGAGCCGAGGTTTTAATCCCAAAGTATGCTCTTTCAACGACACCGCAATGCTGTTCTAAACATTTATTTCAGCGAATGAATGAGGGAAGGAAGGAACTAGTCAGTCACACCTATAGTAGCCTCTAGGGTTTCCTGGAAATGTTTGGGAGTCTGGAAAAACACAGAAAGGCTGTCTCACTCACCCATATGTGCCAGGGCTTGGCAGAAATACAATCACAGTGCTCTGAGCTAGGATCCAATCTCTTCAAGTGTCAAGCCATCTGATTAAAAATAGTCCTTCTGTCCTATCCTCTCCTTCTCCCCCAAACAGATGTCGGGGCTCAGCCTCTCCCTGTGACTCATCTAATTCACCTCGTGTCATTCATGGCTGGTCCACAGTAATATTCTACTTTTAGGACCAGAGAAACCTGGGCTGCCATCAAGACAAGAAACTTCAAATAAATGGGATAAGGGTATAACATGTATAATATAGCCAGTACCCAAAAGATAATGCTATTAATTACTACTCAGTCACAAAAAAAAGAACAAAATAATGCCATTTGCAGCAACATGGATGGAATTAGAGATTGTCATATTGAGTGAAGGAAGTTCAGTTCAGTTCAGTCGCTCAGTCGTGTCCAATTCTTTGCACACCCATGAATCACAGCACGCCAGGCCTTCCTGTCCATCACCAACTCCCAGAGTCCACCCAAACCCACGTGCATCGAGTCGGTGATGCCATCCAGCCATCTCATCCTCTGTCATCCCCTTTTCCTCCTGCCCTCAATCTTTAGTAGCATCAGGGTCTTTTCAAATGAGTCAGCTCTTTGCATGAGGTGGCCAAAGTATTAGAGTTTCAGCTTCAGCATCAGTCCTTCCAATGAACACCCAGGACTGATTTCCTTTAGGATGGACTGGTTGGATCTCCTTGCAGTCCAAGAGACTCTCAAGAGTCTTCTCCAACACCACAGTTCAAAAGCATCAATTCTTCGGTGCTCAGCCTTCTTCACAGTCCAACTCTCACATCCATACATGACCACTGGAAAAACCATAGCCTTCACTAGACGGACCTTTGTTGGCAAAGTAATATCTCTGCTTTTGAATATACTATGTAGGTTGGTCATAACTTTCCTTCCAAGGAGTAAGAGTCTTTTAATTTCATGGCTGCAATCACCATCTGCAGTGATTTTGGAGCCCAAAAAAATAAAGTCTGACACTGTTTCCACTGTTTCCCCATCTATTTCCCATGAAATGATGGGACCGGATGCCATGATCTTAGTTTTCTGAATGTTGAGTGAAGCAAGTTAGAGAAAGATAAATATCATATGATATGGCTTATATGTGGAATTTTTTTAAAGGGGAAGGGGGGATATAAATGACCTCATTTACAAAGCTGAAGTAGAGTCCCAAGTGTAGAAAATAAACTTATGGTTACCAGGAGATACAGTGGGGGAGGGATAAATTGGGAGATTGGGATTGACAGATACACACTGCTGCATTGCTGCTGTTCAGCGGCTAAGTCGTGTCTGACTTTGAGACATGGACTGCAGCACTCCAGGCTCCTCTGTCCTCCACTATCTCCTGGAGTTTGCTCAAATTCATGCCCTTGAGTTGGTGACACTACCTATATACCAAACAAAACGGATAACCAGCAAGGCCCTGCTGCACAGCCCAAGGGACTCTCCTCAGAGCACTGTGGCAGGTGGGAAAGGGGTTTGGGGGATGACGGATGCATTTTATGTATGGCTGAGTCCCCTTGCTGTCCGCCTGGAACTACCATAGCATTGTTAATTGGCTGTACTCCAATATGAAATGAAAAGTTAAAAAAAAAAAAACTAGAAAGATGGTACTGATGAATTTATTTGCAAGGCAGCAATGGATAAGCAGACATAGAGAACAGACCTATGGGCACAGTGAGGCGGAGGGGTTGGGGTGGGGAGGAGGGAGAGGGTGGAGTGTACGGAGAGAATAACACGGAAACTTACATTACGGTATGTAAAGTAGATAGCCAATGGGAAGTCTCTGTATGACTCAGAACTCAAACAGGGACTGTGTGACAATCTAGAAGCACCGGGTGGGGAGGGAGATGGGAGGGAGGTTCGGGAGAAAGGGGACATCTATGTACCTATGGCTGATTCTTGATGATGTTTGACAGAAAATAACAAAATTCTGTAAAGCAATTATCCTTCAGTTAAAAAATAAAGTAGCAAAAAGAAAAGTTAAAAAAAATAGATCACCAATAACAACTGCCTATATAGCACAAGGAAGTATACCCAATTCTCTGTAATGGCCTATATGGGAAAAGGAACTTGAAAAGAAAAAAAAAAAGAATATATCTTTTTATATATATATATATATATATATATATATATATATATATATATATATATATATATATATATATATATATATATATATATATATATATATATATATATATATATATATATATATATATATATATATATATACTGATTCACTTGGATATACACCTAAAACTAACACAGTATAGTAAATCAGCTCCACTCCAATATAAAAAAGTTAAGAGAATGCTATTAATAGTAGCAGAAGTATTCATATTTCTTGAAATAATATTACTGTTTATTTGTCTAGTTGTATTAGTTTGCTAGGGCTGCTAACACAGTACCACAGACTACGTAGCTTAAGCCACAAATACCTATTTTCTCCAAAAGCTGGAAGTCCAAGATCAAGGTGCCTGCAGGGCTGGTCATAAAGGAAGGGTTTGTTCCAGACCTCTCCTCTGGCTTGTAGGGGACTGTCTTCTCCCTGTGTCTTCCCTCCTTTTGTGTCTCTGTTCAAATTTCCTCTTATTTCCTTATTCCTGTTAACACAAGTTCATGTGCCAGACACACAATGAGGCCAAATAAACTGAAACGTCAACATTTGGAGCAGAAAAAGGTCTACTGCAGGGTCAGGTAGCGAGATGGATGGCTCAGACCCAAAACACCTTGAACTGCCTTTGCCTTTCAGCAAAGTGTTTTAAAAATGAGGGCGGGGGGTGTGGGGGGCAGTGGTCACAGGGACCATGATCAGCTTGTGCAGCACTCTCTAACCGGCTGATGGTGATGTCACAGGGGTTAAGGTTCTCTGTCCTTAGTCTCCTGGAGGCGTGGCGCTGTGTGCGCAGAGTCAACAAGTAGCTAACATCTCCCATTTGTTGTGGGGATGGGAGTGGGAGTTCACATCTGCTAAACAGCTCAGTAAACATGCCTCAAGTACTATCATCTAAGCAGTTGAGAGAGGAACTAAAGCAGAGGACGTGGGGAAAGGCCTGTCCCCAGGAAGGCCCCATCACGTCCTGCTCAGTTACACTTCCTTCTAAGGATATGAGTCAGGTCGGATGAGGGCCCACCCATCTGTGAAGATCCCACTCCACATGTACTTACATCTGAGTTACTGAGGGTGTTACGACTTCAAGATATCAATGGGGCAAAGGGACAGGGAGGGAGAACACTATTCAATTCATCCCGTATAACTCTGTTGTTTCTATTGGCAATATGGGGATACCAGACAAAGCTTTTGAATCAAGAAACAACTCCAATGACTCAACAAACTTTAGTTCCATTCATTGGTATCCCTGGAGCCTCTCTGGGCTCAGATTCCCCTCTGTAAAAGTAAGGAATTGGGGGGTGGATTGGGAGTTAGGGATTAGCAGATTCAAGCTAGTATACGTAGGATGGATAAATAACAAAGTCCTATGTACAGCTCAGGGAACTACGTTCAATATCCTGTAGGGAATTCCCTGGGCTTCCCTGGTGGCTCAGCGATAAAGAATCTGCCTGCACTGGAGGAGACGAAGTAGTCTCAGGTTCAATCCCTGGGTGGGGAAGATCCCCTGGAGAAGGGAATGGCAGTTCTCTCCAGTATTCTTGCCTGGAGAATCCCATGGACAGAGGAGCCTTGTGGGCTACAGTCATAGGGCCACAAAGAGACAGACACGACTGAAGTGACTTAGCATGCATGCAGTGAGTTCCCTGGTAGCCAGTAGTTAGGATTCCATGCTTTCACTGCCAGGGCCCAGGTTCAATCCCTGGTCAGGGAACTGAGATCCTGCAAGTCACACAGTGTAGCAAAAAAATATTTTTTATTAAAAAAAAATCCTGCGATCAGTCCAAATGGAAAAAAATATGAAAAAAATTATATATGTGTATAACAGAATCACTTTGGGCTGAAATTAACACAACATTGTAAATCAACTATACTTCAATAAAATAATATTTTTTAATAAATAAAAGTAAAGAGTTTGGAAGGAAAGAATTTGAGTCAGTTGAACTGAGGTGGATGAACCTAGAGCCTTCTCTTTCTGAAGTAAGTCAGAAAAACAAATATTGTATATTAATATATAGATATGGAATTTAGAAAAAGGTACTGATGAACCTATTTGCAGGGCAGGAATAGAAACACAGATGAAGAGAATGGACTTGCGGACACAGCATGGGGAAGGAGAGGGTGGGACGAATTGAGAGAGAAGCATTGAAATATATACATTAGCATGTGTAAGACAGCAACTGGTGAGAAGTTGCTGCATAACACAGGGGGCTCAGCCTGGTGCTCTGTGATGACCTAGAGGGGTGGAATGGGGTGGGAGGTGGGAAGGAGATCCAAGAAGGAGGGGATGTTTGTTTGTGTATGTGTGTGTGTGTGTGTGTGTGTGTGTGTGTGTATTCATAATGTTGTATGGCAGAAACCAACATAACATTGTAAAGCAATTGTATCTCCAATTAAAATAAATTTTAAAAAAGTAAGGAATTTGGGTCATAGAAGTTCTCCAGGAATTGGACACTCCTGCTCACACAGTACCCACAGTCATAGACAAACTTTAAAGTCTACTTCTGTCTCCAGAAGTATATTCAAAGTCAAGGGAAGTAAGAAGGTGATGGAGACGTCTGACTACAGGAGAGTCAGGGCTCTGAAGGATGGGTAATATTGAGGCGAAGGAAATAGAGGTGGAAACGTGTGCCAAATGGAGCCAGAACATGAACAAAGGATCAGAGGAAGAAAATCCACTTTTCCCTCTGTCTAGCACATTCTCTACTTGCAGATGTGCCCAAAGAAATACTCATCGTTTTGAGTGCCCCACTCGGATCTGCTTTGGGATTCCGAGCCCTGAGAGATGCAAGGGTACCACATCCCTTTGTGAGGCACCTCTCCATCTACCGAGCGTGTGTTTCCTATTCCCACGTGTCTATTCTTGCCAATTATCATACTACGCTAATGGAGGGGAGTTAACAGGAAGTGTCAGAGAGCTTTATAAAATTACCGTGTCAACTCTCTTCCTGTCACTGTGCATAAAGGAAGAAGACAAGAAAATGATATTGTCATTTAATAGTTCACTTTAGATCTTCATCTCTTATCACTCATCATTACTCCATATTAATTACTTTGCATTGGCAATCTCTGGCTGTCAGTTACTCCGTAACGAATCTTGCTCAGATCCTGGCTGGACAGTTTTCATTAGGAAGCAATTTGAATCAAATTTAACTTGGGCAGATTAACGGGGGCCACCTCCCACCTCCCACCAAGGTGCAAGCAGCGAGGGACAGGTGGGGAAAACATAGACTCTAAAAACAGGGACACGTGGATCCTGATATAGCCGCTACCCCATCCGGGCACACTGAATGTACCGTCACATCTTGGAGTCTCAGCTTCCTAATTAGCAAAATAGGCCAGCACAATTCTCTTTGGAGCATTGCTATAGGATTAGAAACATATGGCAAATATTTGACATGGTCTTTGGCACAGAGTTGGTGCCGATAAATAATACAGATTAATGTTTTTAAGTAATTTAAGTCAACTCCCTGGAGAAGGGAATGGCAACCCATTCCAATATTCTTACCTGGAGAATTCCATGAACAGAGGAGCCTGATGGACTATAGTCCATGGGGTCACAAAGAGTCAGACACGACTGAGCCACTAACACTTGGCACAGAGTTGGTGCCAATAAATTACACAGATCAATATTTTAAGTATAAATGGAATGGGAAAATTCCATAGGTGACAACACCTACCTAAAAGGACGGTAGTGAGAATGAAGTGGAATCAAATCTGTAGAAGTACTTGAAACCTCTCAAGTCTGTTCATTTGCAACACAAGCTGGCCCCCGTACAGAGAAGGCAAGAAAAGACCAAAGAGAGGGGCAGATCACTCCAGATTGGTGGTTGTTGTTCAGTTGCTAAGTTGTATCTGACTCTTAGTGACCCCATGGACTGCAGCTCACCAAGCCTCTCTGTCCTTCACTGTTTCCTGGAGTTTTCTCAGATTCATATTCATTGAGTCAGTGATGCCAGCTAACTATCTCATCCTCTGTTCCTCCCTTCTCTTCTTGCCCCCAATCTTTCCCAGCATTAGGGTCTTTTCCAGTGAGTTGGTTCTTCGCATCAGTTGGCCAAAGTATGGGAGCTTCAGCTTCAGCATCAGTCCTTCCAATGAGTATTCAGGCTTGATTTCCTTTAGGATGGACTGGTTGGATCTCCTTGCAATTCAAAGGACTCTCAAGAGTCTTCTCCAGCACCACAATTCTAAAGCATCAGTTCTTTGGTGCTCAGCCTTCCTATGGTCCAGCTCTTGCATCCATACATGACTACGGGAAAACTACAGCTTGGACTAGACGGACTTTTGTCAGCAAAGCGATGTCTCTGTTTTTTAATATGCTGTCTAGGTTTGTCATTACTTTCCTTCCAGGGAGCAAGTATCTTTTAATTCCATGACTGCAGTGACTTTGGAGCCCAAGAAAATAAAATCTGTCACTGTTTCCACTTTTTCCCCTTCTATTGAAGTGATGGGACCAGAGGCCACGATCTTAGTTTTTTGAATGCTGAGTTTTAAGCCAGATGGGTAGATGATAATAAAAAAGGGAACTTGCATCTGAGGCTCATCTCAGGTGGCTGCACAGTGAGTAGGCTCAGCACCTGACCACAGAATCTTAGCAGTTTATAGAGACACCTCTATGGGGTTCAGTCACTGTCCCATCCGCGTGGTTTCAACACCTCGCTCCCTCACGGCGGCACCCTTGGAACAGCGCCCACTGCGGAAACGATGTGAGGAGTGTATATTCCATGGATGGGGGAGTGGGTAAGGACTCTCCAACGGCCCAGGTCCAGTTTGTGGATCAACCCGTGGCCACATCCTCTCAAGGACCACCTCCAGCCATCTTTTGTTTCACCCCTGTTGCATCAACACAAAGGCATTTAGGAGTAGTGTAGGTAGTTTCAGTTTGCAAACATAGAGTAGACCCCTGCAAAGTTCCAAGCTCTGGCTTTGCCACCTTGACTGCGAATAAAAGCAACAGTGAAGCTCCCATGTGTGGAGCTCCTGCGTGCTTCAGGCACTGTGCCTCGTGCTTTCAATTCAATGTCCCCTTTATCCTCGTGATTGTGTGCTCAGCCGCCTCAGCTGTGCCTGCCTCTGCGACCCTATGGACTGCAGCCTGCCAGGCTCCTCTGTGCCTGGGATTCTCCAGGCAAGAGTACTGGAGTGGGTTGCCATGCCCTCCTCCAGGGAGTATTCCTGACCCAGAGACTGAAGCTGCATCTCTTAAGTCTCCTGTAGTGCCAGGCGGGTTCTTTACCACTGGCGCCACCTGGGAAGTCCTTTATCCTCCAAACAACCTTATTAACTGTGTTCAGGCATTTATCCCCTTTTTACAGATGAGAAAAGTGTATGCCAGGTAAAGTGACTTAACCATGGCCATCCAGATAAGTGGAGGAGCATTGCCTTCTGATCTCACTGAATCGTGGCTTCCCAGGTGGCACTAGTGATAAAGAATCCATCTGCAATGCAGGAGACTCAGGTTTGATCCCTGGGTCAGGAAGATCCCCTGGAAGAAGAAATGGCTACCCACTGCAGTATTCTTGCCTGGAAAATTCCATGGACAGAGAAGCCTGGCCATCTACAGAGTCACAGAGTCGGACATGACTGAGAACACAGCACTCACTGAATGGAGTCCATGCTTTTATCCAGAATAAAAAACAAACAACCCATTTTTTTAATATATAGGCCAATGATTTTTTTTTAGAAGACTCCGCATATTCAAATGGTCAGTAAGCATAGGGAAAGTGCTCAACATCAAAAGTCATCAGGGAAAACTCATTAAAACTAAATGAGGTACCACCGGGACCACCATTCACTCCCACCAGAATGACTAGATTTGAAACCAACAAGCAAAACTGACACCCCCACATCTTAATGATATCGTGGAGCAATTGGAACTCTTAAATGTGACTTTGCAGATACATTGTTTGTACAACTCCTGTGGCAAGGAGTAGGGGGGGAGGCCTAGCAGTTTCTTAGAAAATTAAGCATATACTGACCCCACGATCCAACAATTTCATCCCCAAATATCTACCTAGGATCAAGAAAACATCCATTCACAAAAGGGCTTGTTCCAAAGGAAAATGTTTCATAACAGCTTTATATGTAATAGCTGATAACTAAAAATATCCCAGATGTCTCTCAGTAGAAAAGTGCATCCGTAAACTGCGGTATATCTACATAATGGAATACTACTCAGCAAGAGAAAGGGAAAACCTGCCGATACCTGCAGCAACACAGATGGCTCTTAAAAGCGTTACACTGAGTGAGGTAATCACAGACAAAACAGTATACAATGTGTAACCCCAATCCTGTGAAGTCTTAGTTCAGAAAGAACTATTGATGATAGAAAAATCAGAACAGTATTTGCCTCCAGCAGGCAAAGGGGAAACTACTGGGAAGGGGCTTGAGGGAGCCCTCTGAGGTGGGGTGGTGATAATATTCTATATTAAGATAAGGATTTGGGGTACACATTTATCAAGGTTCGCCTAATATACATTTCAAGATTCATGCATTTCACTGTTTGAAAATTTTGCGCCAAAACAAAAATCTGCAAACCAAAAGTTGGGAAAAACAAAATATAACAAATACTGTTTTTATTCATTTTTATTGAAGTACAGTTGCTTTACAATGTTGTGTTAGTTTTCATTGTACAAAAGTCTTACCCTCTTCTTTTTTTAGCTGCACCACATGGCATAGGGGAATCTTAGCTCCCCAACCAGAGACTTAACCTGCATCTCCGGCATTGGAAGCGCAGAGTCTCAACTACTGGACCAACTGAAAGACTGACTACTCAAAGGAGGGCTAATATTTTTATGGTTCTTTCCATAGTATGATGCGTGTGTGCTTAACTGCTTAGTTGTGTCTGGTACTTTGTGACCCCATGGATGTAGCCTGCCATACTCCTCTGTCCACAGAATTTTTTCAGGCAAGAGTAGTAGACTGGGTTGCCATTTCCTCCTCCAGGGGATCTTCCTGATCCAGGGATCAAACCTGCGTCTCCTGTGCCTTCTGCATTGCAGGTAGACTCTACCCGCTGAGCCATAAGGGAAGGCCTTCCTGGGGTATGATAATAGCTATCAAGAGAACTGTCCCCCAAATATCTCAATGACCTCCCGGAATGACTACAGTTTCAGAAATGAAAATTCCTCCATTTGCCGCAGTAAGTCCTAAATCCAGGAATAAAACCATCTGGACACAGAGGTCTCCCTCCTGACCACCACATCACAGTGCCCCAGGGGCTCTCCACCACCCTACGCCCAGCCACCTTCTCTCTCTTCCCAAGTTCCCTGTCTGGCTCACAAGCACTTCCCTGGCACACACAGCCACCTTGCCCTCTGGGTGCCCAGCCCACACCCCCAGCACCTGCTAATTATAAGAAACAGCATATGGCAGGCAGCCTGGCTGCAGACCCCGCCGGCTCTCCTGACGTGCAGCCCAACAGCGGAGGCAGGTCACCCCGCTGAGCTGCTGGGATCAAAGAGATGTCATTAGAAAATGATCTATACCCCTCAGCCTTAATGAGGACTCACACCCGAGGGCTTCCAATTACCCAATCGATGGCTGCAGTGCTGCTCCCGCCAGCGGCCTCTTGTTCAACCTTCTCTTCTTCAGTAAGATTAACAGGAGGGTTGGTTGCATGCTTTCTCTCCTTTCTGTGGCCTCCACAAGCCTGGGGAGGAAATCAAACCAGGACACCATCTCAGAATGTCCCTTGGTTCTGATGGATGAATCCTACCTGGCTGATAAAGGTCATGCCTAGAGAGAGGGGCCAGCTCTGTGAGGTGGCTTGTGACCTGGGACAGAAGGATAGGAAAGGACCGATCATTCAAAGACTGGGCAAAGAGTAATGTAAAAGTGTGAGGGCCCTGGGCGTCCACCAACACCCATCAACACCTTCTGTCCCTGCAACCGAGTTGTAGCAGAGACACGACTGCCCCGCCTGGGACTCATGCTGTGCGCATGTTCAGTGGCTTCAGTCATGTCTCACTCTTTGCAACCCCATGGACTATACCCCGCCAGGCTCCTCTGTCCATGGGATTCTCCAGGCAAGAATACTGGAGTGGGTTGCCGCGCCCTCCTCCAGAGGATCTTCCCCACCCAGGGATCGAACCAGCATCTCTTAGGACTCCTGCATTGGCAGGTGGGTTCTTTACCACTAGCACCACCTGGGAAGCCCCTGGGATTCATACGCTACACTTTATAGCCCTTCAGAAGAGAGGTGGAAGTTCTCACCAAAAGAATAAAAGTAGATATGTGCGTGCTTGTGTGTGTACATGTATGTGTGTGTGTTTACAGCTCTCAACCCTGCATTACCTCTTGCGAGTGTGACCTTTCTATATTTATGATTCATTACCGGGAATGACAATATGGCCCCGGGAGATGGCACCACCACTAATAAGTGCAAAGAATTTGAGACCACGAATGAAGATGTGACCCAAGCCACCTACCTGCCTGGAACATTCCCCTTGGAGTCAATCAGCAGAGAGAATTTTCAACTTTTTGTTGTTTTAAGCCTCTGAATTGGGGTGGGGGGACCTCTTGGTAATACTGGCTTAACCTACTCCAAGTACCAGCAAATATTTCAGCCTCTGTGCATTTCAATGTCTTCATCTACCTGAAAGAATTCCTTCTTCCTGCGGATGAAAAATGTCCCCTGCCATATCAGTAAACAAAGAATGTTGTGACCCTCAAGCTCTCAGCCATTGCAGCTGCCCCCCAACTGTGTACCCCAAGGGGATTCAAGGATACTGAGCCTAAATAGCTGAGGTGCATATCAAAGGAATGATTTCAATACGCCCAGTCTCTTGCATCTTCCAACACAAAGAAAAGTGCTTAATTCATTAACAAGATATTTGGTTTTATTTCATTAATAGTCATGTTTTGATGCCCTGACTACCTGGCTTTTTGCTGCAAAAACTCATATATATCTTGGTTCCTCCTTTATCTCTCCAGAGCAGTCCTTCAGAAAAATCTGAGAGGCTGTCTTTGGACTTAAGTCCTCAGTTTGTCTGCAAATAAGACATAATTCTCAACTTTTAGGTTGTGCATTTTTTCCCAGTTGACACTCCCCACGGCTCCTAGGAGAACTAAGTGAGCTGATATCAACAAGGGGCCCAGCACTAATTCAGGGACCTCCCAGTGTCCACCAGCCTGGCTCAAACAACCTCCATGCAGGCCTCCAGTCTCTGGTTAACCCCTTCCCCTCTCTCCCCACCCCCCACAAGACCCACCCCCCTGGCTGATTCCTCCTAGCTGATTACAGTGGAGACCCGGCCTGTCATCTTACACCGAACTCTGCATCTCTGCTGTCATCTAGTCTTTGCCTGGCCACAGCAGCTGCAAGACAATAGATCTTTTTGTTCCAGCATGGCTGTCCCCCAAGACTCAGAACTCTGTTGATTTCACTTTATCACTGCTTTCTGAAACCTGAGTGGAGTTCACACAACTTTTGAAGGACCTCCTTACAAAGTGCTTTGTGAGTCCATCCTCTGTGTGTGTGTGTGTGAGTGTGTGTGTGTGTGTTAGTCTCTTGGTCGTGTCCAACTCTTTGTGACCCTATGGACTATAGCTGGCCAGACACTTCTGTTCTTGGGATTCTCCAGGAAAGAATACTGGAGTGGGTAGCCATTCCTTTCTCCAAGGTATCTTCCCCACCCAGGGACTGAACCTGGGTCTCCTGCATTGCAGGCAGATTCTTTACTGTTTGAGCCACCAGGGACTCCCTGAGTTCAGCCTAGTGCAGTAAATATT
Organism: Capra hircus; assembly: GCF_001704415.2. Classification (NCBI taxonomy): domain Eukaryota; kingdom Metazoa; phylum Chordata; class Mammalia; order Artiodactyla; family Bovidae; genus Capra; species Capra hircus. The sequence continues at coordinate 7,261,990 of NC_030832.1, forward strand.
AAAATGTGCAGAGTGAGTAGAATCACTGCCCACAAAACACGCAGGAATATCCCTCCAGAATATCTCTTCCAGCCCCTTGGTAAATACAAATGGAGAGACTGAGGTCCAGAAAGGAGAAATCTCCGAGACAAGGGACCTAAAGACAATGTCATCTTTCTCTCTGTCAGTAAATGGGAACCAGAACTGTGTTTGAAGAGCTTGAGTTCCTTCGAGTTTAGTATGAGAACATTCCACAAGGCCTAATATCAAGTTGGCCATAAATTCGTTCAGTTAGTAAGTAGGTTGTTCAACACAGTTCATGGCAAAAATGAAAGATATATCTTTTCTTTGTACTTAAAATGGAACAAAGTTTTTAGCCAACCCAATATAGGCACTCAGACAGCTTAAGGAACTCCAAAAATGGACGAGAGGCAAGGAGTAGATTTCAACTCACTTTTTGCTGTGATAGGTTTCTCAGGCCTCCATCTGAGGCATTGGAGGTTGAAGTTCAAGGTTAAGTAACCCCAGTGGGAACACAATAGAGCTGGAACACAATGCCAGCAACATGACGGCAAGGGCTTCCTCCACTCCATGACACCCCTCCATCCTTAAGTGTTAGGTGCAGGCCTGAACCATGGTCCAGGTGGCTGTTTAAGGTTGGTTTGGGGATTCATGGTCTTAAGGCTCTTACTCTATTGGCTAGTTTTGTTTCTTTAGTTAGCGCCTCTTCCATGGTCTTGAGAAATGAATTTCCAGCTCCAACATGACCCTATGGCGCCCCACTGGCCAGGTCAGTCCCCTCCTCCTCCATAAAGGGGGCATTTGGGCAGCACAGGTCAGCTTTTAGTAGCTCGTTCAGTTCTTCACCTTGGGATAAACTCTGCATTTGGCAAGTACACACTCACAAATGAGTTTCTGAGCTCTGGGGCGGGGGAGGTGGGGGGGACAAATAAGTAAAACTCTTGCCATTAAACCGGACAGTAAGAATCATAATTAAAAATCCCCATTATGCCATTTCGACAGGAACACTCCAGCCGTCATTAAGCGAAAACAGAATTCCTTCAGGGAGAAATTATTTCTCGTTGGATTTCTGTCAAAATGGCTTTGACTTTGCGGCTACATCTACAAAATGGTGTCTCTGGGCCCCGCCTCCGCAGCGGTGCTCAAACAAAGGAGACGTTTGCTCAGAACAGATGAAACCTGATTAAAGATTCATTTCAAATGAACTTGCCCTGCTTATTTCTCTTTTGTAATCTTTATTATTACTTGAAGAGGGGAGGAAACATAGAAAGAAAGCGAGCAAATCTCCCTGGATCCACACATAAATCTTCATAGTAGCCACTGCACGGTATCATTTACTCCCTCTGAATATTGCAACCATGCAAAGCAACAGACACTTATGCAACGGCAATTTATCGGGAAATCAAGCCAATCTATTTTTCGGTGTTATTTTGTTCAAGTGAGAGGGGGGAAATTACTGGTGAGATGGATGGAACAGAGAAAGAATGTAATGTTCACAAGTCCTGATGTTCTGTCTTCAAGGTCATGATAGACGAGAGGTAAGAGGAAAAAGAATTAACCTCTGAGTGTCTGCACAGGGCTGTGAGCTTCTGAGTGCTTCTGGTGGGTGCTAGGGGGAAGGTAGTCCTAGCTATTCACAACTTCACAGAAGCTAAGGAGAAAGTTGGAAGAGGCTTCCAGTCAACAGAGGGATCTGGGACTACTGCACATCTGATCAGTGAGGACGCAGTATCAGGGGTCAGATTGGAGGAAGGACACAGGGACTCCTGGGAAGACGCCCTGAGGAGAAGACAGAACCTAGCACTACAGGTCAGATTCAGCAGCAAGGCATAAGCATCAAAAAGAAGGAGAATTTGGTTTTCCTTGGTGGTCCAGTGGTTAAGACTCCCTGCTTCCAATGGAGGGTGTGCAGTTTGGATCCCTGGTTGGGGAACTAAGCTCCAACATGCCTCGTGGCCAAAAATTAAATAAATGCAAAAAAGAAAAAAAAAGTGGTTTGTTTTTGTTTGTTTTTTTAAAGAAGGTGAATTCCAGCTACTGAGGGGGAGAAGATGTGCCTTTCCTGAGGCTTCAAAAAAAGGACTTGTAATGTGGGCATTGCTCAATGCAGTAATACTTTGACTCTCAAGCAATTTATTCATGCGACACCCCAACCAAGAACTTGTCACATTTTCTGAGTTACCATCTATGTCTCCGTGCTGGCGGTTCCAATCCACCAACACTGAGTGTGTCCAGGCTTTAGGGTCGCTGCCCCTGAGCACCAGTGATGTGATGGGAGCAGAGTCCCAGCCTCTGTGTGGTCCCTCAGTGAACACTTGGGCCAGAAACCATAAGTGGATTCCTGGTCCACTGAGGTATGGGAAAGGGTGCGAAAGTTTTATTAACAAAACCTGTGACACTTGGATTTCCCTGGTGGCTCAGATGGTAAAGCATCTGCCCGAAATCACAATGCGGGAGACCTGGGTTCGATCCCTGGAGAAGGAAATGGCAACCCATTCCAGTACTCTTGCCTGCAAAATCCCATGAATGGGGGAGCCTGGTAGGCTACAGTCCATGGGGTCGCAAAGAGTCAGCCACGACTGAATGACTTCCCTTTCACACTTTTGTGACACTTGGAGCTCGAGCAACAACCTGTGGGGGCCTCCTATCTTTGCAGCACAAGGGCATCCTCCTCACTTCACAAGCGTTAAGACTCTGTTCTTTGACATCAGGCTTCAGAAGGGGCATATCCGGTTTCTAAAGGGCATTTCCGGTTCCCTCAGCTTTGAGGAGAGACACAGGGCCGTTCTGCTGAAACCCAGACATCGGCAAACTATCATTGAGAATGTGGGCCATTTGAAGCAGCAGCATCCTGTGACGCTCAGCTGGACTGGCAGTGAGAAAAAACAACTCTGATTTTTGGACCCCCATGGATACCATGGGGATTCATGAATTTATTGGGGAAGTGTTCTTGCCATAGTCAAGAACTCAAATTTTAATTTTAATGTGATTTCTCTTGGTACTTACGAACAGATGCAACCCAAAGCATGCATTGTACTCTACTTAATACTTAGAAAATCCTGAGAAAAGGGTGTTACTGATTTCTAATTTAAATTTAATTATTAATTTTAAATTTTAATTTAAAAAAAAGGGATGTTCATTCATATTTACAAAACAGAAACAGACTCACAGACCTCGAGAATGAACTTACTGATGCCAGGGAGAAAGATGGGGAGAAGAGATAGTTAGGGAGTTTGGAATGGACCTGTACACAGTGTTATATTCAAAGTGGATCATCAATGAGGACCTACTGTATAGCACAAGGGACTATATTCAGTACCTTATAATAACCTAAAATGGAAAATAATGTGAAAAAGGATAGATAGAAGTGAATTACTTTGTTGTACACCTGAAACTGACAAAAACATTGTAAGTCAACGATACTTCAATAAGGAACTGGCCAAAAGACATGCAAAGATCCAAGAGAACTAGATGTCGTGGAAGCCAAGAGTCTTGGTAGGAATATTTCAAGGAGGAGACAGGATCAACAGTAGCAAACCAGTCAACAGGGTCAAGCATGGTAAATTAACTGGATCTAAGGCATGTCACTGAGCATTGTCAAGAGCATCCCTGGAACCCTGAGAGGAGAAGCCTAGTTATCATGGTTTGAAAGGGAATAGAGGTGAGAAATCAGAGCAGGCGATGGCACCCCACTCCAGTCCTCTTGCCTGGAAAATCCCATGGATGGAGGAGCCTGGTAGGCTGCAGTCCATGGGGTCCCTAAGAGTCGGACACGACTGAGTGACTTCACTTTCACTTTTCACTTTCATGCATTGGAGAAGGAAATGGCAACCCACTCCAGTGTTCTTGCCTGGAGAATCCCAGGGATGGGGGAGCCTGGTGGGCTGCCGTCTATGGGCTTGCACAGAGTCAGACACGACTGAAGTGACTTAGCAGCTGCAGAGGTGAGAAATGGGAAGAAAAAGAGACAACTCTCAAAGATGCTGGGTGAGAAATGGAAAGGAGACTGGAATAAAAAGCCACACAAGGAGAAGCCCATGAAAGGAGACATTGTTTCTGACAAGGCAAAAACAAAAGGAAGGGAGAAACTGAAAGTCTGGGAAAAGATGACGTGTCTTACGGAAGAGCTCCCTCATTCACGCAGCCTGGAGGAAATAAGAGAGTGATGGGTAAATATATCTTCAGGAAGATGGAGAAGCAGAACCTGGTGACCTCAATTTTTTCCATGAATCTCAGAGTTGGAATAAAGTAAATATTGCCATGAAAGTGAAAAGTGAAAGTCACTCAGTCGTGTCCGACTCTTTGCAACCCCATGGGCCATACAGTCCATGGAATTCTCCAGGCCAGAATACTGGAGTGGGTAGCCCTTCCCTTCTCCGGGGGGTCTTCCCAACCCACGGATTGAACCCAGGTCTCCTGAATTGTGGGCAGTTTGTTTACCAGCTGAGCTATCAGGGAAGCCCTAAATATTCCCGTTAAGAGAAATAAATGAGCCCAGTATCTCAATGGCTTGAGACAACAGAACTTATCACTCACTCACACCGCATATGGCGATTGGGTCAGCAGAGGTATATTCGAGTTGTGGTCATTTGAGGGTGCAGGCTGATGGGCTGTGCACTCTGTGACACTTAAATGATTGACACCGCAGTGAGAAGGGAATGTGTTAATTCTGCACCTGTTCTTTTGTTGTTTTCTTTTATTTATATATTTATCCTTTAATTGGAGGAAAATTGCTTTACAAGGTTGTGTTGGTTTCTGCCATACAACACAATGCAGCCATAATTACATGTGTATCACTTCCGTCTTAGCCTCCCTCTCTTCCTTGCATCCCACTCCCCCCGGTCATCACAAAGTGCCAGGTTGGGCTCCCTGTTTTATACAGCAACTTCTCACCAGCTATCTCTTTTGTACACGGTAATGTATATGTGTCGACGCTACTTTCTCTCTCCCTCCCCCACTGTGTGCACAAGCCCATTCTCTGCATCTGCACCTCCATTCCTTCCCTGCAAATAGGTTAATCAGTACCATTTTTCTAGATTCCACATATATGCATTAATATACAATATTAGTTTTTCTCTTTCTGACTTACTTCACTCTGTATCACAGGTTCATGCTGCGTGCCGCTGCTGCTGAGTCATTTCAGTCGTGTCCGACTCTGTGCGACCCCATAGACAGCAGCACACCAGGCCCCTCCGTCCATGGGATTCTCCAGGCAAGAACACTGGAGCGGGTTGCCAATCCCTTCTCCAAGGCATGAAAGTGAAAAGGGAAAGTGAAGTCACTCAGTCGTGTCCGACTCTTAGCGACCCCATGGACTGCAGCCTACCAGGCTCCTCCGTCCATGGGATTTTCCAGGCAAAACTACTGGAGTGGGTTGCCATTTGTTTCTCCAATAACAGGTTCATACATCTCACTCTTCTTTTCACAGCTATTTGTAAGGCCTCCCCAGACAGCCATTTTCCTTTTTTGCATTTCTTTTCCATGGGGATGGTCTTGATCCCTGTCTCCTGTACAATGTCACAAACCTCCATCCATAGTTCATCAGGCACTCTATCAGATCTAGTCCTTTAAATCTATTTCTCACTTCCACTGTATAATCATAAAGGATTTGATCTAGGTTATACCTGAATGGTCTAATGGTTTTCCCTACTTTCTTCCATTTAAGTCTAATTTTGGCAATAAGGAGTTTATGATCTAAGCCACAGTCAGCTCCCAGTTTTGTTTTTGCTGACTGTATAGAGCTTCTCCATCTTTGGCTGCAAAGAATATAATCAGTCTGATTTCAGTGTTGACCATCTGGTGATGTCCATGTGTAGAGTCTTCTCTTGTGTTGTTGGAAGAAGGTGTTTGCTATGACCATTGCGTTCTCTTGGCAAAACTCTATTAGCCTTTGCCCTGCCTCATTCTGTATTCCAAGGCCAAATTTTCCTGTTACTCCAGGTGTTTCTTGACTTCCTACTTTTGCATTCCAGTCCCCTATAATGAAAAGAACATCTTTTTGGGTTGTTAGTTCTAAAAGGTCTTGTAGGTCCTCATAGAACCGTTCAACTTCAGCTTCTTCAGCATTACTGGTTGGGGCATAGACTTGGATTACTGTGATATTGGATGGTTTGTTTTGGAAACGAACAGAGATCATTCTGTCATTTTTGAGCAAAGGAAAAAAGGAAAGATATAAGCATCTGAATGCAAAGTTCCAAAGAATAGCAAGGAGAGATAAGAAAGCCTTCCTTGGCGATCAATGCAAAGAAATAGAGGAAAACAATAGAATGGGAAAGACTAGAGATCTCTTCAAGAAAATGAGAGATACCAAGGGAACATTTCATGCAAAGATGGGCTTGACAAAGGACAGAAATGGTATGGACCTGACAGAAGCAGAAGATATTAAGAAAAGGTGGCAAGAATACACAGAAGAACTGTACAAAAAAGATCTTCACAACCAAGATAATCACAACGGTGTGATCACTCACCTAGAGCCAGACATTCTGGAATGTGCAGTCAAGTGGGCCTTAGAAAGCGTCACTATGAACAAAGCTAGCGGAGGTAATGGAATTCCAGTGGAGCTATTTCAAATCCTGAAAGATGATGCTGTGAAAGTGCTGCACTCAATATGCCAGCAAATTGGGAAAACTCAGCAGTGGCCACAGGACTGGAAAAGGTCAGTTTTCATTCCAATCCCAAAGAAAGGCAATGCCAAAGAATGCTCAAACTACCGCACAATTGCATTCATCTCACATGCTAGTAAAGTAATGTTCAAGCTGGTTTTAGAAAAGGCAGAGGAACCAAACTGCCAACATCCTCTGGATCATCAAAAAAGCAAGAGAGTTCCAGAAAAACATCTATTTCTGCTTTCTTGACTATGCCAAAGCCTTTGACTGTGTGGATCACAATAAACTGTGGAAAATTCTGAAAGAGATGGGAATACCAGACCACCTGATCTGCCTCTGGAGAAACCTATATGCAGGTCAGGAAGCAACAGTTAGGACTGGACATGGAACAACAGACTGGTTCCAAATAGGAAAAGGAGTACGTCAAAGCTGTCTATTGTCACCCTGCTTATTTAACTTCTACACAGAGTATGTCATGAGAAACGCTGGGCTGGAAGAAGCACAAACTGGAATTAAGATTGCCGGGAGAAATATCAATAACCTCAGATATGCAGATGACACCACCCTAATGGCAGAAAATGCAGAGAAACTAAAGAGCCTCTTGATGAAAGTGAAAGAGGAGAGTGAAAAGGTTGGCTTAAAGCTCAACATTCAGAAAACTAAGATCATGGCATCTCGTCCCATCACTTCATGGGAAACAGATGGGAAAACAGTGGAAACAGTGTCAGACTTTATTTTGGGGGGCTCTAAAATCACTGCAGATGGTAATTGCAGCCATGAAATTAAAAGACACTTACTCCTTGGAAGGAAAGTTATGACCAACCTAGATAGCATATTCAAATGCAGAGACATTACTTTACCAACAAAGGTCCATCTAATCAAGGCTATGATTTTTCCAGTAGTCATGTATGGATGTGAGAATTGGACTGTAAAGAGAGCTGAGTGCCAAAGAATTGATGGTTTTGAACTGCGGTATTGGAGAAGACTCTTGAGAGTCCCTTGGACTGCAAGGAGATCCAACCAGTCCATTCTAAGGGAGATCAGCCCTGGGTATTCTTTGGAAGGAATGATGCTAAAGCTGAAACTTCAGTACTTTGGCCACCTTATGTGAAGAGTTGTCTCATTGGAAAAGACTCTGATGCTGGGAGGGATTGGGGGTGGGAGGAGAAAGGGATGACAGAGGATGAGATGGCTGGATGGCATCACCAACTCGATGGACATGAGTTTGAACTCCAGGAGTTGGTGCTGGACTGGGAGTTCGGGCATGCTGTGCGATTCATGGGGTCGCAAAGAGTCGGACATGACTGAGCGACTGAACTGAACTGAACACTTCACTAAAACTGATTCAAAGCTGCTACTCACATTTCATTGGCCTAAAGTGAGCCACATGAGCAAACCTAACCTCAGGCTAAGTAGAAGTGTGCAACCCTGACATCTATCCACAAAGGAAATTGTCAGAAATATTTGGTAAAGGGCCCACTGGATTATTATGGTGAGGTGCGATCTCTACAAAGTATTAAGGACATTGGATGAGCTTTGGGAGAGCCTTTAAGGGAATTAGGAGAGAAATGATTTATAACAAATGAACAGATCGATAGCTCGCCTTGATAGCCCAGTTGGGTTTGACATCCATAATTTGCAGCAGTGCCAATCTTAGTGTTTGCATGACCTTTAGCAAAAACCATCTCCTCTCTGAAGCTCTGTCTTTTGATCTGTGAAACAGGAGAGTCAGAGCAAATGGCTTTTCAGTTTCCCTACCGGATTCACCATCAGCATCGTGAATCTGAGGACTGAAATTCCACACAACATAATTGCCTCACCCAATGCCTACAACAGGTCTTGGGTGTGTGTGTTGGGGGGCTGGGGGGCGCTGTGGAGTAGAATGTCCAAGACTCCCTGGTGGTATCCACAAGCTGTACCAGCATTTGCATCATGGGTGCTGTTGAGCTTAATGAGTAGAGAAGAACCATTCCTTTCCCACTTTAACAGATGTACGGTGGGTCCAGAGGTCAATGGGCTTAGTTTTCTATTTTTTCCATTTTTTTTATTTCCTCCCCCAAGGCTAGTCCAGTTCTCTGCTTCCAATTCCCTGCTGGTGAACAGACTCATGCCATGGAGGTGGGTAGGGGTGAGTGTGGGAGGCGGCGGAGGAAGGAGGGACGGAAGAAGGGGGGAAAGCATTAATAGAACAGAGGCAGGCAATGATGAATTAAGGGAGCAGCCATTAATTTTTCATTTTGACAGATTATCGTCTGTCAGAAGGCAGAGGAGATGGCTCTTGTGCCCAGAGAAGAGACACTTGCTCTTTGTAATGCAGGCCTCTGCATTTTTTTTTTTTTCTGAAATTAGGTAGTGGGCACCCAAAGAATGAAAATTTTATGACAATCTATAATTTACATGCTAGAAGATAAATAATGAACTAAATCCTGTCATTAAACTGGCCCTTCGTTTTTCTTAATCCCCAGGGTGATAAATCTGATTTTGCAACAGCATTTAGTATAAATTGATTTGGTGGGGGGAGGGGAGGGTGAAGTGGAGAAACTATTTTAAATGCTTTGGATATAAATAGATTGTCCTGGGAATTGCATCACCCAGGACCTCTTGATACAATGGTCTTATTAATGGGGTTTTACATTAAGACTGGCATTAATTAAGGGAGGATGTCACCGAGGCATTTCGCAAACCAACACTGATTCTGTAAAGCTTTTAAGTTTAATGAATGGAAGCTTGAACTGCCAGCATGGCAGTGCAGCTAGCTAGCGACCACAGAAGAAAAACTGAAACGGTTGACTTTGGGAGGTACCATAAAGATGCCTTCTCTGGAGACTGATTAAGGGCATGGTGGCAAACGGTATCACCTTTTAGTCCCTCTATCTCCTCATCTGTAAATTGAGGATAGCAATGATTTAAAGGAGTCAATTTGATCATATACATAAAATTAACATTGACACAGTAGAGGTCTTTAAGGGACATTTGGTATCAATACAGTGCTGGGCCTGCAGTGGATTATGTCATAGTGAGTAATTATCGAGCGCCCATTGTGTTCCTGCCATTGTTTAAAGCCTTTTATGTGCACTAACGGCTTTCATCCTCACATCCACCAAGTGAGGTGGATATTAGCATTTTCTCAGTTTTCCTATGGAGGAACTGAAGTGAGGAGGGAATAAGTAATTTACCGAAGCAAGTTGGCAGCTACTAAGGGACAGAGAGGAGAAGCTGAGATTACCCATGGACTGAGTTATTATGAATATGCCTACCTTGGTCCAGGCATCTTCCAGGAGTGGAGATACAGTGATGGATAAAACAGGAAGAAAAAAAAGTTCTGTATTCACAGAGATTATATTCAAGTAGAGCGAATGAAGGCAATAAACAAAATAAACAATGCCATATGCAACCTGTAAGAAGGTGATAAGTGTTTAGGAGAAAAACCAAGCCGAGAATGGAAAGCAGGGAGGCATGAGGGAGTCAGGAATGCTTCTGCTTTAGTATTGGTCATTTTTAATAGATTAGAACGCCAGGAGTCTTTTTCTAAAACTGAAAATCATAATCACTCTCCTCCATGGGTTTGAGAATCAGAGCTAGGCTTTGAATCCCATCTCTATCTTCTACTCTCCTGGAGAGATTGGCTTAATCTCTCCAAGTCTCAGCTTCTCCTGCGCAATGAAAATATCACTTGTGATGGGGCTGTTGAGAGGATTCAGAATGATGGAAATGAAGGTAAGACCACGTGGTCTTGTAAGGCCTCTGTTTCTTTATGGGTACCACGGAGGTCATAGCAACACCCACCACTTAACTTTGCTATGTAGAGTAAAGGTGATCATCTATACCACAGCAAATAAAAAAGAATTTCTAGGCAGCCCCAGGGGCCCACCTGAGTTTGGCATCCATTACTTTTTCTGACCAACTGTCACACATTGTGAGTATGGCTGTTTTCTCTTGTATCAAATGTTGGTGCTGGATCCGATGGCTGTGAGATGACGAGAAAAAAAAAAATTATAATGCAGCAGCATAAACGAAGCATGAAACAGTCTGCCTGGCACGTGGTAATAAGGACTAGTTAACAACCAGCTCTGAAGAGCTTTCTCTGCACTGAGAGCTGGGCTAGCCACTTGGCAAGAACTTTCTTCTCTAGACCTCATCATAACCCCAAGATGAGATGATACGGTTGTACTCACTTTACACACCTGCAAACCGGGTTGTCGAGTTTAAGAACTTTACTGCAGGGACTTCCCTGGTGGCCCAGTGACTGACCTTGCCTTCCCATGCAGGGAGTGCCGGTTCGACCCCCGGTCAGGGAACTGAAGATCCTACATACCTTGAGGCCAAAAAAACGGAAACATAAAACAGAAACAACATTGTAACAAATTCAATAAAGACTTTAAAAATGGTCCCCCACAAAAAAAGAATCTTTAAAAAAAGAAATTTTGCTCCACATTTACCTTGCTATCCTATAGCAAAGATAGTCTTTTTCTCCAGAGTAATTTCCTTGCCTGAGAAGTTTGATGGCATGAAGATAGTGCAAGGGACATAGTGTGCGGGGCGGGGGGGTGGGGGGGTGGAGAGGGTGGGGGGGAAGAAGGAGGTAGGGAGGGGTGTGCTCAGTCGTGTCCAACTCTTTGCAATCTCATGAACTGTAGCCTCTTCTGTCCATATGATTTCCCAGGCAAGAATACTGGAGCAGGTTGCCATTTCCATCTCCAGGGGATCTTCCCAACCCAGGGATTGAACTTGCATCTCTTGCATTGCCAGGTGGATTATTTACACTGTGCCACCTGGGTCATAAGAAGTGTTCACTAAATGTTTCTTAACTAAGCCATCCTTTTCTTCCATGATCAGAGCAGCTATGTAGAAAGTTGAATTTGGTGTCCTCAAAGGGATCAGCCTTTTTTTTTAACAAACCCCCATGCACAGAAACCCTGGAGTTACACTATATTGCCTGACATGAAATGTTCCAGTGGAATTTACAAGACTGCTCATGCAGGATTCCGTTAACGTCTGAACGCATCCCCTCTCTCTCTTATTCATGATAAATCCACCTAATGATCCACTATAAAAGATTGGTGAGTGGAGATGACAGAATTCAGCACCTCCTTTGCCTCCTGGGTACAGAGCGAAATCGGGGTGGGGGAGGGGAGGAGGCGCTAGAAACCTCTGTAGAATTACTAAAGATTGAGGCCAGATGGTATCTGCCAGAATGTTTTAGGACTTGGCTGTAGCTCAAGCACATGCAGGTTTTTAACCTGCCGGAATCGATAGAGAACACACAGCACAGTGAAATGGGTCCATGGGAATCGCTTGGTCCAGCGTATGGACGGAAAACTGAAGTTCAAGGACAACGTGTCTTAGCCTAGGGGGGTCTTTCTACCATAATAGCCCCCACTGCACAGATCAGAGAACCAGTGTGGGGTTCTGCCCACTGCTGAATACACCTGCCCTGGAACTAGGGATAACCACAGGGTGGTTGGGGAACAACTGGACCCACTGTGAAACAGCCCTGAGCTGACACACCTTGATCACGTGACCTCCATAGTCCCCCGACTCTCACTAGACAGCCCAGTGACATTTTGGTCTCCTGGAATCAAAAGCATTTCAGAGCCAAAAGATAGTCCCCCAAAGAGCTCTTTCCTTTGCCCCAGGGTTGCACAGCAACCCTGATAAAAGGCCACAGATCTTTTGGGTCAAGCTGGGAGAAAGATACACAGTATGAATTTTCAGCATGCCAAGTCCTCCCTTGGGAAGGCCTGACCTCCCCTTCATTTGAAGGGCTCTGGGTCTGTAAACTTGCTCAAGGCTAGGTCATTGATTATTGAGGGAATGTTATTCTCTGATTTTATGGTTTGCGTTCCACTTGTGTTTACTTGACCTAAAACTTTTCTGCATATACAGATCAGGTAAGAATTAGTAGGCTTCCTACCTATTTCAAGGGCTTCTCTGGTGGTGCAGAGGTTAAAGTATCTGCCTGCAATGCGGGAGACCTGGGTTCGATCCCTGGGTCAGGAAGATCCCCTGGAGAAGGAAATGGCAACCCACTCCAGTATTCTTGCCTAGAGAATCCCATGGACGGAGGAGCTTGGTGGGCTACAGTCCACAGGTCGCAAAGTGTTGGACACGACTGAGTGGCTTCAATCAATCAATCTACCTATTTCAATTCCAGGAACACCATGATTTTTTTCTTAATTTGATGTAGTTTGTTTTTTAAACACCAAAAACTGTTTGTGTTGGGGTATAGCCAATTAACAATGTTGTGATCATTTCAGGTGAACAGTGAAGTAAGAGAAATGCCATGATTAACTAGCCAACACCACGGGTCTATGTGAGTCAGAGCATCTTGATTTCTGCTTTGATCCTGCTCCCCATCATGTTAACCATGCCCACCTTGTCTTTGGTGGTTGTGCTGCAGGAAGAGGGACCCCCCCTCCTTCCAGGGCCTGAGAGTGGGCTCTTGTCTAACACTTGGAAATGAATTTTCCAAGGAGACACACATGGTAACAAATCAAGAGACTTTATTAGGAAGGGGCGCCCAGGCACAGAGCAGTAGGAAAGAGAACCCAGGAGAACTGCTCTGCCACGTGGCTCGCAGTCTCGGGTTTTATGCTGATGGGATTAGTTTCTGGGTCGTCTCTGGCCAATCACTGTGACTCTGGCTCCTTCCTGGTGGCTTGTGCGTCACTCAGCCAAGATGGACTTCAGCAAGGAGGATTCTGGGAAGTTGGTAGGACATATGGTCTGGCGTCTCCTCTCTTCTTTGACCTTTCTGGAGTCCTTCTGACTCGTGGTAGCTTGTTAGTTCCATGTTCCTTACCAGGACCTCCTGCTGTGAGACAGCTCATGCAGGTGGCTGCTCTCTTGCCCAGCCAGGGTGGGCTGTTTCGGTCAGTGCTTCCCCCAACAGTTGAGTGCTGCCATCTGGCCCCAGACACCAAGATCCAGCTACTCCCACTGCATTTTGGCTTTCCAACCGAGTGGCTGTGTTTCCCTCTGTAAGCTCTGGACCACAGAGCAGAGCCACTACAAAGCGCTTCAGGGATGCTCTGGCTTCCCTCACAAGTTGATTTCTTAAAATATTGGTAACAGGTCTCTCCTCAGTGTGGGTGAGTAGGTCTTAAATGATAAATCCCCTCTAACATTCCCATCTCCCTAAGTCTGTGGATCCAAAAGAGATGGGGCATTTCCAATCCGCTCAGCTTTAGATCCACATTTCAACCAAATGAACAAACAGAATCTTTTCTTACTCTCTGAGCTACAGCATTTACAGCAGAATCTCCACTTCCTGGGCCCATATCAATCAATTCGACCTGATCCAACTTTATCTTCCCTTCATCTTCCTACCACACGCTTAATGCCCATCCCCACATATGTTCCCCATATCTCTGCTCCTGTAAATGAGAAAACTCAAATTGTTGCTTTGGAGTATAACACACCTCCCCATAGGTCCCACTGCAAACCTTACCTTTAGGAATCTGTTGGGATTTGCATCTGGTTATAGGTCTAGACTCTTTGCAACTCTTTGGACCGTAGCCCCCACCAGGCTCCTCTGTCCATGGGACTCTCCAGGCAAGAATACTGGAGTGGGTTGCCATTTCCTCTTCCAGGGGGTCTTCCTGATCCAGGGATCGAACCCACATCTCCTGCATGACAGGCAGATTCTCTAGAAGTTCCAGTACCTTGGCCAGCTGATGCAAAGAACTGACTCATTGGAGAAGACCCTGATGATGGGAAAGATTGAGGGCAGGAGAAGGGGCTGACGGAGGATGAGATGGGTGGATGGCATCATCAACTCAATGGATATGCATTTGTGCAAATTCAGGGAGACAGTGAAGGACGGGGAAACCTGGAGTGCTGCAGTCATAGTTTGCAAAGATTCGGACACAACTTAGCAACTGAACAACAATAGGTCTAGAAGCCTAGAGGTGTGGAGGAGGGGGTCTGGAGGAGAATCAACATGATCTTTCCTGCCAACTGCCTCAGGGGAGGCCGCCACCATTTTCCCAGGCAATTCAGGGTCAAGTCTGGGAAGCCTTGGGGGGCATGGAAAGGTCCATGCCCCTGTAGGTGGGGAAGCCACTGCCATGAGGGTGAAGTGGCCTCTTCCACTGGCAAAAAAAGGGCTTCATCAGAAATGAAGTCTCAACATCGCCAGTTTCATCTGGGTCTTCCCACACATACTATCCCAACCTATTAGATCCCCTTCTTTTCCAATCAATGGCCCTCACTTTAACAGTAGACACCCTGGGAGGCTGGGAATTCAACTGGCTTTATAATTCAGCCAATTACAGGATGAGGTCCTGTATTTGATTCTCAGCAATTTCAGCCCTGCAGCTACAGGAGATAAGTCTTTCCCTCAGGGCACACCTAGAAGCTCTCGGTCATTCATGTAGGCTTGAGCTGGAATTGGAATCCCTGAGCTCATCCTTTTCTCTCACCACTTTGTCCAGCAATATTAGGAGAAACCAACCAACGTCATTATATTGCTTAGTTTTCTAGAAAGATTCAAAAGCATCGCGCACAGAGGTACTGAGCTTCTTGCTTCTTACAAGCGGTTGATTAGGTGCAGCCAATGCAGATACCATGTGTCTCTATGAGCAGGAATGGGCTTCCCAAGGAGGCTCAACGGTAGAGAGAATCCACCTGTTAATGCAGAAGGCATAGGTTCGATTCCTGGGTCGGAAGGATCATCTAGAGAGGCAAATAGCAGCCCACTCCAGTGTTCTTGCTTGGAAAACCCTGTGGATAGAGGAACCTGGTGAGTTACAGTCCATGGGGTCACAAAGAGTCACACATGGCTTACAGACACAACAACAACAACATAAGCAGTTGATGCCATGAGCTACCTTTGTTCTCTTTACTACTGGAAAAAAAGAGTCATTAGCATCTTCGGAGAATTCCCTGGTGGTCCAGTGACTAAGACTCTCTGCTCCCAATGCACGTTTGATCCCTGATCAAGGAAGAAGATCCCACATACCCAGACTAAGACCCATCAACCCAGCAACTAAAACCCAGCACAGCCAAATAAATAAATAAATCTAGATTTTAGAAAATATATTAGCATCTTTAAATCTAATCAGATTAGAAGGCCCATTCCAGAAAACACGAACCAGTTCAGAAAACTCATCCTTAAAATCCTGTTCTAGGACCATGTGTGTGTGTACGCTCAGTCATGTCTGACTCTTTGTGACCCCATGGACTGTAGCCTGCCAGGCTCCTCTGTCCATGGGATTCTCCAGGCAAGAATACTGGAGGGGGTTGCCATTTCCTCCTCCGGGGGGATCTTCCCAACCCAGGGATGGAATCTGCATTTCCTGAATTGCAGGCAGATTCTTTACTGCTGAGCCACCCAGAAAGTGCTAGGACCATTGTCAGCACCAGAATCTGCATCAATCAGGGTTCTCAAGAGAAACAGAATCAATAGAGACAGACAGACAGACAGTTATGGAGTTGCCTGCAAGCTGAAGATCCAGAAAAGCCAATGGTATAATTCAGTCCAAGTCTCAAGGCTTGAGAACCAGCAGAGAGCCCATGGGTGTCATACTTCATCCAAAGCCAAACTCCTCAGTACCAGGGGACAGGGGGTAGGAACAAATGTGATTCCAGGAGCCTGAAGGCCCAAGAGCCAGGAGCTCCAGTGTCCAAGGGCAGGAAAAGATGAGAGTCCACTTCAGGAAGGGAGAAGATAATTCAACTTTTCTCTACCTTTTTGCTCTACTCAGTTCTTCAGTGGATTGGACCAGGCCTACCTGTACCGGTGAGGGAAAATCTTTATTCAGCCTACTGAATCCAAAGCTAATCTCTTTCAGAGACACCCCAGACAGATGCCGCCAGGAACACTGTTTCACCATCTCTCTGGGTGTCACCCTGTTGCTCAGGCGTTCAGTCGTGTCCGACTGTTTGTGAGCCTAGGGACTGCAGCGCATCAAGCCTCGCCTAGTCAAAATGACACATGAAACTGATCATCACAGCTAGTGATGAGTCCTTCCTCATCTCCTGACATTGGGATATACTCCCTCCCAAGAGTCAGAAGCACAGTGATGGTTGCAAGCCTGCAGTTGTTTCCTAGGTAACCTAAAAAGAAAGAAACTGATGCCCATGTGGCATCCTAGGATCTGCTCAGATTACCTACCAAAGGCAAGTACGACCTTCTCAATGTCAAGGTCAGGAGGAGCAGAATTTTCCTTTCCTCCATGATCTCACCCAGGTCCATGGCTCCCTATGACCTCCACACCATTGCGTGCGTGCATGTGAGGTTGTTTCGGTAGTGTCTGACTCTTTGCGACCCCATGGACTACAATCTGCCAGGATCCTCTGTCCACGGGCTTCTCCAGGCAAGAATACTGGAGTGGGTGTGCCATGCCCTCCTCCAGAGGATCTTCCTGACCCAGGGATCAAACCCTCATCTCTTCTGTCTCCTGTACTGGCAGCCCAGTTCTTTACCACTAGCGCCACCTGGGAAGGCCCCTCCACATTTGGGTCACTCCCAAATGTGTCCCAGGGATGGCAGAGCCTGGTGGGCTGCCATCTATGGGGTCGCACAGAGTCGGACACGACTGAAGTGACTTAGCAGCAGCAGCAGCAGCAAATGTGTCCATCCGGCCAGATTCTCCCTTGACCTGCAGACTAGACTCACCCAGTCAATTGCCTCTTGATAGTATCACTTGGAGGTCTTTTAGGTATCTCAGTTGAACGTGTCCAAACTCAAACTCCTGATCGATCCCTTCCAAAAAACAACTGCTCACAAATAAATTTTTTTTTCTAATTTCCAAGGAGGTAATTTATACTTGGATTATTCTATCAATCAGTGTTTTTCTTGGCAGCCTGCCATTACCCATCCTGGCCACTCAGAAGGAAAAGATCAGTGCCTGACAATCGGGAGTATCACTAAGGTCTCTAGGAGACTCCTAGGTATCTGCGAGATGAGCATTTTCCTGCCCATCCATCCCCGGTGAAACCTCTGCTTTCAGGACCAGAACAAATTAAAGTCCTCATGTATGATCTGCCCTCAGGTCTCACTCCTCGGAGGTAATCAGCCCTGAGCACTCTCTGAAGCAAAAAGAACCAATTTCGGTTGCAACAGTGAGAGGTTTTACCTAAAAGGCCAATTAAACCATGAGAGATTATTTGCAGATAGACTTTAGAGGAGGGCATTCGTCTGGTCCCCTTCCTGTTGTTGTGTTTATTTCTTAGGGGATTTTTTTTTTTAAGACCTCATTAATCACTGGAATTTAACTCTAATGGAAATAAAGTAAATATCAAAGAGCTTTGCTGGAAATTACGGATCGCTTTTGTTTTGGAGAAAGGTTAGAGGATTTCTCTCTAAGGACTGAACCTCAAGAAATCCTGACCCACACCAGAAACTTTCTCCCAGACTCCCTCTCTCCCAGTAATTTTGTATAAATCTGGGGAAATGACTCTCATTGGTCCTTTCAGTTCAACCCCTACCCTTTGGGCCAATCATTTTTGCCAAAGGATGGGGCCCTCTGATTGGCTAGTCACTTGCATGGAATGATACTGTTACCAGAAAAGGAATGGGAAATAGCTACTAGCTTCCACCCCTCTGCTATTGAATTCCTTTGGTGGTGATGGTGGTGGTGTTGGTGATGATAATAGCCGCCATTTATCGCCCATGTGCCCAACTCTGTGCAAGCACTTTTCATGTGTGATCTCATTTAGACCTCACAGCAATCCTCTGATGTGGGTACCACTTACAGATGAACAAACCAAGGTTTAGAGTAGTGAGAAGATGCCAAGTCACTCTGCTAGGAAGGAGAACAGTTTGAAAATCACTACTTTAATACTTGCATTAGTTATCTCTCACTAGATAGAAAATTATCCCAAATCTCAGCATTATTCAGTGACAAGCATGTATTATTTCATAGTTTCTGTAGGTCAGGAATCCAGGCACAGCTCAGCTGGGTGCCTCTGCCTTTAAGTTTCTCGGAGTCTGTCATCAAGCTGTGAATCAAGGCTGCAATCTGAGCTGAAGCCTCAAATGCAGGAGGATACACTTCCAAGTTCAAGTTCATTCATGTGGTTATTGGGAGGCCTCAGTTTCATGTGAGATGCTGGGTGGCGGTAGCGGGGAGGGGGGTGTTGGTAGGCCTCGGCTTCTCACTGACGGTTAGCCGGAAGCCTTTTTTCATTTCTTGCCATAGAGTCCTCTCACCATGGCAGCTGGCTTAAACCGAGCAGAAAGCTAGAGGCAAAGAAAGAGGGTCCAAGATAGAATTAACCATCTTCTTGTGACCTAATCTCCAAAGTGGCCTCCTATGCTTTTTCCTTACTCTGTTGGTTAGAAATAAATCACTAGGGTGAGTGGATTACACTGGGGCTATCTCGGAGGCTGCCTACTGCAGTGCCCTCCTTTTAAACAAGCAGACTGCTTTCACATACCGACCATTTAGTATTGACGCCAGGTCCTCTCCTTTAGCTCTCCAAACTCATTCGCTGGATTTATCATTTTTGCCCCATCCTCGGGGGACCTCGTGATATGTTCATTTCCGAGTCTAGCCACACTCTTCCTTGGCTGCATTTCTCTCTCCTCCCATCTCTCCGCCACTCCTGAAACATCTGAACCTGAGAGGCATCACATCCTGTAATTATCTGGAGGTGGCTAATCCAATTCCCTCATTTTGCAAATGAGAGCGCAGAGGCACAGGGAAGGGACGGGCCTTCCGGAGGTCCCGCAGGAAGCCAGGGGCAAGGCTGGGATGCTGAACCTCGTGTGCTTCCAATATGCTGCACCTCCCAACACACCAGGATCCTTGCTGGGAAATCAATCCAAACCAGGCACTTGAACACTGGGGAGACTGCCAACATTTCATCAACATACAAATGAGGGAAACATTTAGGCAGCGCTTCTCCCTGTGTCCCCATCCCTTTCTTCACAGGGGGCTGACTGCACTCCCTCCTGGGAGCAGGGGAGGACTTACTTGTTAACTGAGCAGCGAACATGCCTTTTTGTGTGAAAATCTAAGGAGCTTTCACACTGCGCCCGGTGTGTTTTCTAGGTACACAATGCCCTCTAGTCCTGATTCAGGGTACTTCCAAGAGGAAAGATTTTTAAAACAATGGGGAATCAAGAAATATACAAATTCCAATGTCAGTAATTATTCCCAGACTCCTTGGGGTCCAGGAACTCCCCAAATCCCAGGTGAGTTATTGTTTAATGCAAAATTTTCTAAGGAAAGCATCTTTGTAGGGGTGTGTGTGTGTGTGTGTGTGTGTGTGTGTGTGTGTGTGTATGGTCGGTTGCTTCAGTCATGTCTGACTCTTTGCAGCACCATGGACTATATCCTGCCAGGCTCCTCTGTCCATGGGATTCTCCAGGCAAGAACACTGGAGGGAGTAGCCATGCTCTCCTCCAGGGGATCTTCCCAACCCAGGGATCGAACCTGAGTCTCCTGCATTGCAGGAGGATTCTTCATCACTGGACTACTGGGTAAGCCCGAAAGAGTCTGTAATTCCCAGTGAATTTTAAAGAGTAGCTATGTCACTAAACGAAAAGACTGGGACCCACTGATTTGGACTTTCAGAGTATCTAGAACACCTTTGATAGTTTAAAAGAAATATCCCAAATAGCAATCAGAGCCTAAGCTTATTAGACATAAACCCCAAAGACCCTGAGGATTTAATATCACATGTTTTCCCACTTCAGCCCATTACATCTTGCAGGTTTTTATTTGGAAGCTACTATTGCAGGGGTCTTTTTTTACTTTAATAGATGTTTGCTCAATGCCTGTCCTGTTCTAAGTTCTGGCAATTCGGAAATGAATCACAGGGACTTCTGTGGTGGCCCAGTGGTTAAGTCTTTGCCTTCCAATACAAGGGGTGCAGGTTTGATCCCTGGTCGGGGAGCTAAGATCACATACGCCTCACAGGTAAGAAAACTAAGACATGAAATAGAAACAATCCTGGAACAAACTCATTAAAGACTTTAAAGTGGTCCACATCAAAAAAATCTTTTTAAAAACCTGAGAGAAAGAAATGGACCACAGTGGGCGTTGGTTAATTCTTATTTTTCCATATAGCTCTCCCATTCTTTTGGCAACACTATCCCAATTTTCTTCAGAAAACCAGCCATTTTGCTGTTCCTAAACCTTGAGGTCCATCTGAATCCCCCTCAGCACCAGGGTCAGCAATTCAGGGCACCACCAGCCTTTTGCTCATGAAGAGGGTACCAGAACTAACCTTGGGACTCGAGCTGGGCCTCACAGGAGAGAAGACCCTGCTTTCACTCAGCCCTGGAGCTGACCTGAGAGGATGGAGGATAAATCTGCAGGAAGGGCTGAGAAAATTGAGCCAAAACCTGGAGAGAACCGAGTCCTCAGTGGAGCCACATCGGAAAGTTCCTCAGTCTCTAGGTAATTTTTTGTTTGGTTGGTTTTTTTTCCTCTAATGAGAGTGAAACTGGCTTTGTATCATTTGCAGAGTCTTCATAGATACCCTGCCCTTGAGAAGTGCACAGTCCAACATGGTCATTTGTTAATAATGCAAAATGTTGTACAAGTGCCATAGTAAGTACAGTCACACACAATATGTGTGTGTGTGTGTGTGTTTGCGTGTGCACGCTCAGTCATGTCTAACTCTTTGTGACCCCATGGACCATAGCCCACCAGGCTCCTCTGTCCATGGGATTTTCCAGGCAAGAAGACTGGAGCAGGTTGCCATTTCCTTCTCCAGGGAATCTTCCCGACCCAGGGACTGAACATGAGTCTCTTGCATCTCCTGCACTGGCAGAGATTCTTTATCATCGCGCCACCTGGTAAGCCCATATGTATATGTACATGTATGTATACAACATATAGAGCGTAGCATACATATATATGTCTATACATATATGTTCCCTGTAGGATGGGAAAGAATCTGCCTGAGGTGCAGGAGACCAGGGTTTGTTTGATCCCTGGGTCGGGAAGATCCTCTGGAGGAAGGAATGACATCCGCTCCAGTCTTCTTGCCTGGAGAATTCCATGGACAGAGGACCCTGGCGGGCTACAGTTCGTGGGGTCACAAAGAGTCTGATACAACTGAGCAACTAACATACACCAATAATATGTTCAAAAGAAGATGCGGACAATATTTGAATCCCCAGTAGAAGTAGTCTGCACTCTGCCTTGATGGAAAAGAAGAATTTGAGTTGGAAGCCATGAGTCAGGAGGAAAGACACTCACAAGAAAGAACACTGGGATCCAAGAACACGTGGAGTGTGACTATGCTTCCAGCCAGGTTGTCATGGGAAGGTCAAGAATTCCCCTCGAAACGGTGACTTTCCGTGTCCCAGAGCCATCTCAGACCTCAGCTTCTTGGACCACAAAATTAGACCACATTTCCTTTTTTATAATTTTTAAATTAAAAATATAATTCACAGACCATAAAACTGACCCTTTTAAGGTCTACAGTTCAGTGGTTTTAGTACATTTGCAAAGTTGTGCTTCCATTATGGTTATATAATTCCAGAACATTTTGTACGGCCCCCAAAGAAACTCTGTACCCTTCAGTAGTCATCCTCCAGCCCCTCCTGCTCCCAACCCCAGGCAACCCCTACTACACTGTCTAGGTCTATGGATTTGACTAATACAAGTGGAATCATAAAAAATGTGGCCTCATGTGACTTCTTGCATTTAATATAATGTACTCAAGCTCCCTCCATATTGTGACATGCATCAGTACTTCACTCCTTCTTGTGGCTGAATAATATTCCATCCTATTTATAGACCCCATTTTTTTTTTCATTCATCACTGGACATTTGGCTTGTTCCCACTTTTGGGCTACTATGAATAGCCCACTCCCATGAACTTTCACATACAAGTTTTTTGTGTGTGTGTGAACATATATTTTCAGTTCTCTTAGGTGTATTCATAGGCATGGAATGGCTGGATCCTGTGGCAACTCTATGTTTAACCTATAGAGGAACTGCCACTGGTAAAGAATCCACTTACCAATGCAGGAGACTCGAGAGACATGGATTCAATCCCTGGGTCAGGAATATCCCCTGGAGTAGGAAATGGCAACCCACTCCAACAGTCTTGCCTGGAAAATTCCATGGACAAGAGAAGCCTGGCAGGCTACAGTCCATGGGGTTGCAAAGAGTCAGACACGACTGAGCACAGTTCAGTTCAGTCGCTCAGTCGTGTCCGACTCTGCGACCCCGTGAATCGCAGCACGCCAGGCCTCCCTGTCCATCACCAACTCCTGGAGTTCACTCAGACTCACATCCATCGAGTCAGTGATGCCATCCAGCCATCTCATTCTCTGTCATCCCCTTCTCCTCCCACTCCCAATCCCTCCCAGCATTAGCGTCTTTTCCAATGAGTCACTTCGTCACATGAGGTGGCCAAAGTACTGGAGTTTCAGCTTTACCATCATTCCTTCCAAAGAACACCCAGGACTGATCTCCTTTAGAATGGACTGGTTGGATCTCCCTGCAGTCCAAGGGACTCTCAAGAGTCTTCTCCAACACCACAGTTCAAAAGCATCAGTTCCTCGACACTCAGCTCTCTTCACAGTCCAACTCTCACATCCATACATAACTACTGGAGAAACCATAGCCTTGACTAGACGGACCTTTGTTGGCAAAGGAATGTCTCTGCTTTTGAATATGCTATCTAGCTTGGTCATAACTTTCCTTCCAAGGAGTAAGCGTCTTTTAATTTCATGGCTGCAGTCACCATCTGCAGTGATTTTGGAGCCCCAAAATATAAGGTCTGACACTGTTGCCACTGTTTCCCCATCTATTTCCCATGAAGTGATGGGACCAGATGCCATGGTCTTCATTTTCTGTATGTTGAGTTTAAGCCAACTTTTCACTCTCCACTTTCACTTTCATCAAGAGGCTTCTTAGTTCCTCTTCACTTTCTGCCATAAGGGTGGTATCATCTGCATATCTGAGGTTATTGATATTTCTCCTGGCAATCTTGATTCCAGCTTGTGCTTCTTCCAGCCCAGCGTTTCTCATGATGTACTCTGCATAGAAGTTAAATAAGCAGGGTGACAATAGACAGCCTTGACGTACTCCTTTTCCTATTTGGAACCAGTCTGTTGTTCCATGTCCCGTTCTAACTGTTGCTTCCTGACCTGCATATAGGTTTCTCAAGAGGCAGGTCAGGTGGTCTGGTATTCCCATCACACATGCATATATATAGGAACTGCCAGACTGTTTCCCAAAGCAGCTGCATCTGTTCATGTTTCTACTAGCAACATAGTAAGGTTCCAATATCTCCACATCCTCACCAATACTTGTTAATTGTCTGTTGTTCTTATCGAAGCCATCCTAGTGGGTGTGGAGTGGTGTCTCATTGTGGTTTCAATTTGCCTTTCCCTGATGGCAAACACATTTCCTTTTAATGGTCCAGTCATGGTATGTAGAGCTTCCCAGGTGGTGCAGTGGTAAAGAATCTTCCTGCCAGTGCAGAAGATGCAAGAGACGAGGGGTTGATCCCTAGGTTGGGACGATCCCCTGGAGTAGGAAATGGCAACCTACTCCAGTTTTCTTGCCTGGAAAATCTCGTGGACAGAGGAGCCTGGCAGGCTACAGTCCCTGGGGTCAAAAAAAGTGGGACACCACTGAACACACACCCACCGTGGTAGGTGTTTTCCCCCAAGCTTGACTGTTGGAAACTAACTCCACTGAAAGGGATCTCTAGAGAGGAATTTCTTGTGGTGCCACTTGAGCCCACAAACCAGCAGTTTGCCAAACTCAACATGGCTATTCCACCTCCTTTTGCAGACCATGCTGCTCTGCACCCTCTGCCCACAGACCCATATGGGAAGACTTCCTTGCAATCACAACTCAATGTTCATGCTGAAAATCCTGTCTCCAGCAGCCCTGTGGCTTGCAATCTTGCTGGGTTCAGAAAGAGGGGGACAGAGTGCTGTTCTGTTCCATTGGGAGGCAGAAAATCACTTTTCTCCAATTCTGATGAGGGACAGGGAAGCCTGGCATGTTGCAGTCCATGGGGCCACAAGAACTGAACACAACTGAGTGACCGAACAACATCAGCCAATTCTGGGGATAAATCCAGCTCCGCACAGAGTCTGAAAATTCTCTAAAGAAACGTTCTCAGGAATTCCCTGGTGGTCCAGAGGTTAAGACTTGGCGCTTTCAGTACCATGGGCCTAGCTTTGATCTCTGGTCGGGAAACAATGATCCCACAAGCTGAGCAGCATAACCAAGAAGAAAAAAGAAAGGAAGGAAGAAAATGAAAAAAGAAATGTTCCCTAAGCTTCTGACCAGCTCTCCACTGACGAACAGTGTTTACAGAGCCAGACGAGTAATGGAACGTACCTAGGTGAACATCCTCCAATACTCTTGTAAGCCTCTTCCCCAAATCCATCCTTCTTCTAGTTCAATGTTACACATTAACATAATTGATTGAGAGTGTCCGCTGAAGCCCTGGATTGACACAAGCCCTGAGCCTGGGCCCATCGATTAGTGATGTCTGCCATGAGCAAGGAATGGAAGGTTGTGGCATGCGTGTAACGGGTTTCCCATCCATACTCTAATCTTTCGTTGAGCAGATGTGGACCAAACACCTGAACACCAGGAAGACATATCCAGGTCATGCTGTAGGAAAACATGTGAGCATGCATGCTCAGTCCCTCAGTTGTGTCTGACTCTTTCTAATAAGCCTATGGACTGCAGCCCTCCAGGCTCCTCTGTCCATGGGGATTCTCCAGGCAAGAATACCAGAGTGCGTTGCCATTCCTTTCTCCGGAGGATTGTCTCAACCCGGGGATCAAACCTGCATCTCTTGCATCTCCTGCATTGGCAGGTGTATTCTTTACCACTGAGCCACCTGGGAAAGCCGAAACATGTGAGAAGAGGTTATAAAACTAAAATATGGTTTATCATAGAGGTACAAACACAGCGCTATGGCAAGACAGCGAAGGAAATTGGGAACTATGTCTGGGCAATCAGGGAAGAGTGTAGGACCAATTAAATAGGAGTTTGAACTTGGAGAAAGAATAGGAGTTTTCAGGTGAACGAATGGGGAAGACATAGCTAAGCAAGAAAGGATAACATGCATAAAAGAGAGAGAGGGTTTCTGGAATTTGGTTAAAGATTAAAATGTTGGGACTTCCCCAGTGGTCCAGCGGCTATGACTTGGTGCTCCTAGCACAGGGGGAGGCGGGGTTGGATCCCTGGTCCCTAGACCCCACATGCCACTACTAAGATCTGCCAGCCAAATAATAAAATAAATAACATAAAAAATAAACTAAAATGTCAACTGACTGAAACACAGAGTATATCAGGTCTGGTGGCAGAAGGTATAGCTACAAAGGTCACCTGGCAACAGCAAGGAACCAAAGTTCTTTTTAAACAACCGAAACACACACAATCAAAAACAAAAACCCACAGAGAGAGAGCAGCCACACATGTGTAGGAGAGAGAGATGGGGGAGCTAGAGGAATGAACTAATGACAAACAAACTTGGGGGACTTCCCTGGTGGTCCGGGTGGCTAAGACTCCATGCTCCCAATGCAGAGGGCCTGGGTTCAATCCCTGGTCAGAGAACTAGATCACACTTCCCACAACTAAGACCTGGTACAGCCAATTAATCTATTTTTTAAAAACCTTGGAAAACATGAAGTGGGGAGCCTAAAAACTCTCTCATAAAAAAAAATAAATAAATCAACAGGTGCTAAAACCTGCCCTCCCATGCCCTAAGGCTTTATGAATCCTTAGACCTCATAAGGACAGTAACCACCCAGTGTATACTCAGCAAATGAAGGGATGCAGGTTTTCTTGGTAGTCTCTCATTGGCCAGGTACATTTAAAGTATCCTACTTAATTCTCACAACAACCCGACAAGTCTTTCTCAGCCTCTCTATTTTATAAATAAGAAACTGAGGCTCCCAGAGGGTTCCCCCTTTTAGAGCCCATGTTGTAACTCAGGCCTTTTCAACAAGTACCTTCAACCCAAGGATGGAACTCTTACCCTGTGAATCGAATCATTGGTCTGAGAGCATGTGAATGGAATGAAAATGCATAAATCCTGGAGGCATCTCCTAGGGTCTAACCACAGGGCTACACAAATGCCATTAACAGCTGTGTCCTAGGGCTCCACAAAAATCAAAAGCGAAGTTGTTTATTTTTTAAATAACTCAAAATAAATAAAGACGAGTGATTGTTCCAGCATCCGCTGGATCTGTGTGGAGTGTCGGCATGGGGATGGGTTTTGATGTGGGGAAGAGTTAAGCCTTGAGTTATTATCAGAATTAGGGTGCTTTATTGGTTCACATCGTCCAATCTGCCCCAGCCATTATGGTTTTGCCGAAACATTAAACTACTTTAAACTTTCATTTTCCTCTTAAAACTAAATTAGTTTGGAGGAAATTGTATTTGCCCAGTTCTAGCACCAGCCTCGGGCAGAGAGAGTTACAGTACAGCGCACAGATAAACAACAATCAGGGCCTAATTACTAAGTGGTAAGAGCAGCGTTTCTCCAGTTACATTTGCTTTAGAGTCTCTGAGGTCCTGGAGGAAGGTAGCCCTCCTGATGATTTGCTCACAAAGCTTTGTGTTATTTAGATGGTGGTCTTCCTGCTTCTCTGGCTACAGGAAGCAAAAGAGCAAAGGCATTTATAAACCACCTACTGTGTGCCTGCACTGTTAGGTTCTAAATGTATTACTCAATCCTTACTACAGGTATTATGAGATTCCCATTTTATAGATAAGGATCCTTGAGATGAAGGCCAATGCATAGAGGACAATTGGTTGAGGACCTATTTCTAGGCCAGAAAATATGCTGGGATCTTTTTTAAAAACAACAACAACTATAGCAGAAGTCTATTACTTCTCTCTGAAGCACTTTCCTTCTTTGGAAAAATAACTGCTCTTATTTCAACCACACATACACTCCCAAAGAGCAGTCATGTGATTAAAGCTGAGCCAATCACGGACCTCACCACTCTAGCCACAGTGATTCATCCAAGGAGTGGGAACAAGGTGAAAGCCAAATTAATCACACTTCTTCCCCAGGATATCTCTACCTGCAGCTGGAGGTAGAGTTCTACCCTCTCTGATGGAGAAGCTACAAAAATCTCACATGGAGGCAAGTGAAAACCATTCTCAGAAAGGCAAAAAAAAAAAAAAGGTTGACAGACATAGAGGGAAAAGCTGAGAACTGGAAAAAGAAAGAAACCTGGCTGTATTCCCATCCTACCCAGAGTTAGGCTACTCAAGCCCATAACCCACCACCACCTCGGCCCTCCACGAGTTTAGTCAAGAGTCCTGATGACAACCTCAGTGCCATAGCTAACATTTACTGGGCCCATACTCTATGCTGGGCACTAATCTAAGTGCCTCAATATTGCTACATTCAAATAACTTAACGAGGTCGGTACCAACAGTCATCTCATACATTTAAGGAGATTGCATGCTAAGTCACTTCAGTCATGTCCGACTCTGTGACCCTATGGATTGTAGCCCACAGGCCCCTCTGTCCATGGGATTCTCCAGGCAAGAATACTGGAATAAGTTGCCATGCCCTCCTCCAGGCGATCTTCTTGACCCAGGGACTGAACCTGCATCCCTTCATCTCCTGCATTGGCAGGTGGGCCCTTTGAAAGCAAAGCACAGAGATATTAGAGTTACTTGTCCAAGATCTCAAACCTAGAGCTTCCAAAATGACAAACATAGAGTATAGATGGTTCTCATGTATCAGTGCTCACTTGCAAATTTGGGGGTAGGGGCTGAGAATCTCATGTCTCATCTCTATCGGATGGGGAAGACAAGTCTCAGTGTTTAAGGAAGAGTCTCAGTGTCATGGAGCCCAGATTTGCACCCAACTCCAAAGCTAACACACTCATTCCCTACCTTCAGTTAACTCAAGACAAAATCTTCCTGTAGAACCTGCTCGGATATCTTATCAGTTCACTGCCCTTCACTGATCTCTTTTTCTTTCTACAAACAGAAACATCTTTTTCTGTTTTCCCTTTCTGATGACTCTAAAGATGCTACATGCTACCCAATGTTATTCTTATCAGCAGACTACAGAGGGTGAGGGCTGAAATTTCCTGTTATACAACAGTTCCGAACTTCCTAGGCTGACTGCCCCTGGCAGAAGCTGCCCCAGAACAACCGGAGGGTTTGATGCTGCCAGAGCATGTCAGGGCTGCCCAGGCATTTGCTAGCCTCTTTCAGTTTTGAAAGCAAGAGAGTCAGGATGCTTGAAACAGAAGGAAGACAAGACAAGGAGAGAGGAGGCAAGGTGAGATGATACAGTGCTTTTGCAAAGCAGTAGTCAAGAGCAAACTGGTATCATGAGGGCTCCTTCCCCCGCTAGGTTCCTGGTGGACGGGGCATGTGAAGATGCTCTTGAACATGAGAATCTGACCAAGGTAATCTTTCACACAAAGACACTCCATTCAGATTTCCCTGGTGGTTCAAGGGTTAAGACTCCCTGCTTCCAATTCAGGGGGCACAGGTCCCATCCGTGGTTGGGGAACTAAGATCCCACATGCCACCTGAGGTGTCACCAAAAAATAAAGAGAAGTGAATAATTTTTTTTTTTTAATGCTTCATTCACCGAGGAACCCAGGACTCTTCCTAAGTGGGCACGGCAGTGGGCTTGGTGTGAGAAGATTTCCTTATCTTCCCATTAAACCTTGTGATTCAATGATATCGATGCACATGAACAAATATGGAAAAATCTCCAGGACCACATCCCCTTTGTAGGAAAAGAATGACACAAACTTTCAGGCACACACAAATCCTGCACCCTCTTCTGTCAAAGTCAGGATAGTCTCTCTGGTCACGGGTGTCCTCTTAGGCCATTATGTGGCCACAGAGCCAACAGAGGCCATAGTTGGTCCTCCAGGATGTCGGTTCAAAGGAAGCGTGACAGTCACATCAGAGGTTGCAGTGAGGTGTGGGGACGCAGCTGTGGGGTGTCCGTGCATCCCGACATGCAGGTGCTCCTGGACACCCCAGCTGCATGAATGGGTTGCTGCAAACTCATGCTGTGTCAGCAGAGCATCTGTCTAATGGAGTCTAGGGCTCTTGGGCCTCAGCTGGAAGGGTTCAGCTGGAGCCAGGGCAATGGGTCCAGATTCTTGGACCACAGACAGGATACCAGTGGGACACCATTGCCCCTTGAAGAGCGTCTTCCATTCTCCCATTCAACTGAAGTTCTGGGTGCATAACGAGCTTTAAAAGGCTTGAAAATGAGGTTGGCTTGCTTTCTTTTCTCAGGTTGAATGTCACAATTAATGTCACTAGGAAAGGTTCCTGTTCCTTTCTACTGTGTTTCTCTTTGCATTTTCCCTCTCTCTCTCTCCTTTTCTTTCTCTCTCCCTCTGAGTGTATGTGTGCATGCATGCACACACACATCTCTCCCTGTACACATGTGTGTGTGTGCAAGCATGTGCACCCCTGCACCTGTGTATCTGAGTATCTGTTTCTCTCTTTGGGCATTTCTGTGCCTCTTTCAATTGTCCTCAGGACTCTGGTCTGAACCCTCTCATCTTTCTCTCTTTTTTGATTCCACCCCTTGATTCTTCTCCCGTTTCTGTCACTCTGCATCAATCTCCCTCCGTCTTGCGTGTGTCTTTGATCTTCCTCTCCTTCTTCCATTGTCTGCCGAAGGAGAGTGAGAGAGAAAAGAGAGCGCCCTGACTCTCTCCCGCTTCCCTTTCTTCTCTCTCCATCAGTCCCAGAACATGAGTTCACGTTGCAGCCCTGCCACACAGCACCCTGCAGCCAGAACTCCGGGGACCAAGAGTCAGCCCTAAGCACAGAGGAAGCACACCCAAGCTGCTGATGGGTTTGGTAGGACCATCACTATTTTTAAGGAAGTTGCAGGGTTCTCAGTGGAGCTTCCCACATGGCTCAGTGGTAAAGAAGCCACCTGCCAATGCAGGAGACTCAAATTCGATCCCTGGGTCAAGAAGATCCCTGGAGAAGGAGATGGCAACCCACTCCAGTTATTCCTGTCTGGGAAATCCCATAGACAGAGGAGCCTGGCGGGCTACAGCCCATGGGGTCTCAGAGAGTCAGATATGACTGAGCAACTGAGCATCAACAACTAAGTTCCCAGTTTCTTTGATTTTTCCCCGAGAAGAGCAGAGACCACCAGGCTTCTCCACATCCCCGTCCAAGTGCCACAAACCAGCTTACAGTCAGCAGTTTTATTGTGAACTTTCTCCATTAAAAAACTCTTCCACTCGAGGACTGTTTGGGAATGAGGCTGAGAGAAAAGAAGAAAAGAATCATCGTGTACCCAGCTCTTGTCAGCTGCAGACTCTTTCCTCCCGCTATATGTATCTAGTCATAATCTCACACACATAAAATTTAAGCACCACTGCATTGTTAGCATTTTGCAAAGAGAAATTTCCTAATACCACCCCACCAATTTACTTGAAAGAAGAGCTGGGGTGGGCATTTACAGCTAATGGGCCAAGTTTTGCTTATCACGCTGCTGGTGAACCGGATGGCAGGTGCCACTGGTTTTCCTTTATTCCAGTCTTCATCCGTGTAACATGCGGGCTTATTATGAGCCTGCTGCTTCTCTGACAGGGACAAAGCCCCACTCTCAGTCTCTTGTTAGGGAAGATGGCAAAGGTACTGAGGGAAAATATTGGACGTTGGAGCCCCCGCCCCGCCCCGCCCCCAGCTGGAATTACGATCTTACTCCTGCACATACTGTCTTGGTTACTTTCAGCAAATCACTTAACCCTGATGAGTTACACTGCTGATTCCTTAAGTGCAAAATAAGGACAACGATCCTATGTCTAGGCTGTTGTAAGAATGGCATGAAACGCTCTATCTGCATGTCCCCAGCACATACATTGTACACACACGGCACATATAAGTTACAAGATGATCAGTGTCCATTCTCCTGTCCCTTCTAGGTCAGGGTACGACTCTAGCAAACTGAGTTCCTCAATCAATCAATGGCTGAAAGAGTGCTTGGGGTCTTGGGTGGGCTGTGGGTGGGTGGGATCAGACTCCCTGCTTCTAGCAGCTGACAGGGCTCCATGGAGGTCTCCAAGTTAAGATTTTTTAAAGCCCCTTTCCTCCTCCTGCTTCTAAAGTCTTTCCAGCTCAGGCATTTTACAACTTTAGCACTCCAAGAGCAGAATACTGGCGACAGAATTATAGGAGTCACAATTTTCTTTCATGACAAAAGCCCATATCAAATTGCCTTAAGCAGTAAAGGGTACTATTGGACTACATAACTGGCTATTCAAAGGATGGCCTCCTTCAGGCATGGCTAGATCTAGGGGTCAGTAATGGCTCTTGGAGTTCGTTCTCTCCAACTTGTAGTTCTGTTTTCCTCTGAGTTGGTTTTTTAAAATATTTATTTGGCTGCATCAGCTCTCAGTTGCAGCCTTCGGGATCTAGTTCCCTGAGCAGGGATCGAACCAGGGCCCCCTGCCCTGGGAGCACAGAGTCTTCGCCACTGGTTAGTCAGGGAAGTTCCCTTCTGAGTTGGTTTTAACATGGCTCTTTTCACAAGGTAGGTCTTACATTCCTGCTTTCCAATGGTTTTATTTTAAAATAGAAACTGGCAACAGCCCAAATCCAGTAGCCTGCCTGTTTTTGTAAATAAAGTTTAATGGGAACACAGCCACGCTCGTCCATTTTTGTATTGTTGGTGTATTATATTGCATTGTATTTTTCACTACAAGAGCAAGCTTAGTAGATGCAACAGGGATGGTATAAACACTTAACACTTGGATCTTTACAGAAAACACTCATCACTCTCTGATCTGGAAGGAAGAGTCCTACCTTTGCCCTGCGCAGGTATAAACTCCCAAGGGTCCCACTTGGTCCTGTCCCTCTCCCTGCATCACTTGCTGTGGCTGGAAATGGAGAAAGCTCCAGCTGGCCAGCCTTCATCACGGGCCTGCCCGTGGCTAGGGGTGGAAGGGGCACACTCAGCTGAAAGCCCCCTGAGGCCACAGGGAACGGAACACTGGCACTTCTCCTGGGGAAGAGCCATGGGCTGTCACCTAAAGAAGAGGGAATTCACTCTGTGCAGGAAAAACCAAGGGTTGTTGTTGTTGCTTCTGTTCAGTTGCTAAGTCGTGTCCGACTCCTTGAGACCCATAGACCGCAGCATGCCAGGCTTCCCTGTCCTTCACTCTCTCCCAGAGTTTGCTCAGACTCACATCCATTGAGTCAGTGATGCCACACACTCATCCTCTGTTGTCCCCTTCTCCTCCCACCTTCAATCTTTCCCAGCATCAGGATCTTTTCCAATGAGGCAGCTCTTCACATCAGGTGGCCAAAGCATTGTAGCTTCAGCTTCAGCCTCAGTCCTTCCAATGAATATTCAAGGTTGATCTCACCCAAGACAAAGATATGAATGAATCAAAATAGAAATCGAGCCCGAGGTAATGGGCACAGATGGAAGACTCCCTGCCTTTTGAAATAGGTCTCCAGCAATTCACTCTGATACAAGTTTGAGTCAATGAGCTGATGCTTCTTTTCTGGAAGAAGGACTATCACAGATTCCTGTGATCAAGAATTCTAGGGCTATCCGGTTCTTACCACTGATGATGAGTCAGTGGAGGAAAGAGAAAACAAAATAAAATACTATTGATCCTTGAGTTCAAGATATTGCCAAGGGCAGAGGCTGAATTGCTCAAGCCTCTTAAACCAGAGCTATCATCTGAAGCTGGAAATGACCCTTCAGACACTGCCCAACAGCCCCTAACGTGCTAGTTAAAAGACCTGGAGGAGCTAGTGCCTTACCCAGAGGGGCTATGAAACTAGCCAAACAATTTAGATGGGAATGTAAATACATCATCACCTCCCCCTCCTGCCAAGAACATGGAAGACATAGCCAATCTATCACAGAGTTCTTCAACCCCTGAGCAACAGAGCAGGCATGCACTCAGCACCAGTTGATAGTAGCATTAAATGTATTTATCTTTCCTCGTTAGCCAGATCCAAGATTCCTCGCCTGGCCACAAAGTGCCTCTCCCTTCTAAACTCCTGCCCATTCCCTCAACCCCCCAAACATTTTTCTCCATGAATGTCCATACACAACAGTCTTTTGCTCAAAAGCACTAAATAACAAACCAAATGTCCATCAAGAGACAAATGGAGGGACCTGCATGGTGGTCCAGTGGTTGAAAATCTGCCTTGCAATTCAGGGAATGCAGGTTGGATCCCTGGTCAGGGAATTAAGATCCCACACGCCACAGAGTAACTCAGTGCATGCACCACAACTGGAGAGTCAGTGTTCCACGACAGGGATTCTATGTATGGCAACCAAGACCCGACGCAGCCAAGTAAATAAATAATTTTTTTAAAAAAGAGACAAATCAATAAACCCAATGTAGTATATACATATAATGGAACATTGCTGCTGCTGCTGCTGCTGCTGCTAAGTCGCTTCAGTCGTGTCCGACTCTGTGCGACCCCATAAACGGCATTTTTCAGCCTTAAAAAGGAAGGAAATTCTGACACACACTACAGCATGGATAAACATTAAAAATTTTATGCTGAGGGCTTCCCTGGTGGCTCAGTGGATAGGAATCCATCAGCCAGTGCAGGAGACGTGGGTTCAGTCCTTGATCCGAGAAGATCCCGCATGCTGCGGAGCAACTCAGGCCGTGTGGCATAACTACGGAGGCTGTCTGTGCTCTAGAGCCTGGGAGCCGAAACTGCTGAAGCCCGTGTGCCCCAGAGTGTGGCACCAAGAGAAGCCACTGCAACGAGAAGCCCGCACGCCACAGCTAGAGAGTTAGCCCCACTTCCCGTAACTAGAGAAAAGCCCAAACAGGAACGAAGACCCAGCTCGGCCAAAAAATACATAAATGCATTTTTTTTAATTTATGCTGAAAAAAATAAGCCAGATACAAAAAGCCAGATAGTATATGATATTACTTATATGCATTTCATGGAATAGTCAAATTCAATGAGACAGAAAGTAGAATGGTCGTTAGCAGGGCCTGGGGGAGAGGGAAAGGGGAGGGAACGTTTAAGGGGTGCAGAGTTTCAGTTTGGAAAGACGGGAAGATCTGGAGATGGATGTTGGAGATGGTTGTGCAGTAAAATGAATGTACTTAAATGCCACCGAACTGTATGCTTTAAATGGCTTAAAAAGTAAATTTTATGTTTCGTATTTAAAAAAGCAAATGGCTTTGCATTACCAGAGTGATATTTAGCTTCTTCACCATCTACATCCATGATTCCAGCTTTATTTCCCCTATTTTTCATATTTTTAATGCTCCTACCACAGGTTGCTTTCCCAAGATGTCCTGCATGTTTGCTTTTATCACCATCCCTAAGTCAAGCAATTTCCCTGGGCTATGGGGTGGACGGTGATAGCTGTATTTCTTTTCTCCCTGGGACACTCATCCATTCCCCCACTCTTTTTACTTCCTTCTGGGGCCCCTCTTTCACTTCGTGTGACTTCAATATCCTGCAAATCTTACTCTAAACCCACCTTTCTTTCGTGTGTGTGTGTGCTAAGTCGCTTCAGTCATGTCCCACTCTTTGTGACCCTATGGACTGTAGCCCTCCAGGCTCCTCTGTCCATGGGATTCTCCAGGCAAGAATACTGGAGTGGGCTGCCATTTCCTCCTCCAGGGGAGCTTCCTGACCCAGGGATCGAACTCTCATCTCTTATGTCTCCTGCATTGACAGCTGGGTTCTTCACCAGTAGCACTACCTGGGAAGCCCTTCTTCTTTCATACTCTCTTGATTTCTTCAAGGCAAGTTCCGTACCTTGCCACCATCTGTTTCCCTAGACCTCAGGCTTACGGTGCCCCTGCCTTAATCACGCAGAGTCACACCGAGTTTGGGGGTGCATGACCCTTGAGAAACATGTCCCTGTCATGCCTGTAAAGCCAGGACATCTATTCTCCAACATTCTCATACATCAGCTCACCTGAGAGTTTGTATTAAAAGCAGACTCTGCACCCCTTCCCCATCACCCCCAGAAATTCTGGTTCAGTTTCCCTAACACTGATGGGCCAAGGGCCACACTTTGAGAAATCTGTGATATGTACCTAGGTGTGATATTTCTCTACATTTCTCTCCATCTTTCTTTCCCCTTCAATCGATTTCTGACTTAGTTTTGCACAATCACTGTTAGATACCACTAGGTACTATCATGCCTTCAACTGTTGAAAAGACCTTGATGCTGGGAAAGGTGAAAGGCAAAAGGAGAAGGGCGCAGCAGAGGATGAGATGATTAGATTGCATCACTGACTCAATGGACACGAGTTTCAGTAAACCACAGAAGATACTGGAGGACACAGGAGACTGGCCTGTTGTAGTCCATGAGGTTGCAAAGAGTTGGACATGACTTAGCAACTGAACAACAACTATCATTTTGAATCAATTTTTGTTTGTGAACTAACAATGGACTTTTTTATTATTTATTTTTTATTGACTTGTTTATTTATTTATTTGGCTACACTGGATCTTAGCTGTGGCATATGGGATCTAGTATCCTGACCAGGGATTGAACCCAGGCCCCCAGCATTGGGAGAGCAAAGTCTTAGCCACTGGACCTCCAAGGAGGTTCCAGATACTGTCATCCTGGTAACTTATCCTTCTACAAGTAGCATAATTAAGAAACCCCCCCATATGGTGTCTCTTTCATTCCATTAGTTACTGTGGGCTGTTTTAACCACTGAGATGATAAACCACAAGAAGGTGCCACCCTCCAAACGATGCGTGTGTGTGTGAGTGCATACTGAGTCACTCCAGTCCTGTCTGACTGCCAACACTATGGACTGCAACCCACCAGGCTCTTCAATCCATGGGATTCTCCAGGCAAGAATATTGGATTGGGTTGCCATGCCCTCCTCCAGGGAATCTTCCCAACTCAGGGATCAAACTCAAATCTCTTACGTCTCCTGCATTGGCAAGTGGGTTCTTTACCACTAGGGCCACCTGGGAAGCCCCCTCCAAATGATGAAAAGTACCCAATTTGTAGGTATGGTGTATAGGAGGCAACACTCAGCCTCCATTCATTCATCCAACTGATATCTACTGAGTTTGAGCCATCCCAGCACTGTGCCATGTAATTGTGTCCTGGGAATCCAGACAAATAGAAGATTGAATAATCTATCAATTAGAAGACCCAAACTGGTAATCTGAGAGGCTTAACTAACAGCCGTTGATAAAGCAGCGGTCCAGAGAGACAGACAAGAGGAAGAATGCCTCTAATCCACTAATTAACCATGGTCTTGTTCATTTCTCATTGCCTGCCTCCCCAAAACCCTTAGTCCAAAAAAAGTCAAGGTTTTGTGTTTGAACCAATCATGGTAACCAAGGGAGTGAAATATGCCAGGTGTAGATGACGTTTGTTTTTCTAAAAATTTCAAGTCTACATTGTTGTTAACCATGGTCACCGTGCTGTACACTAGGTTTCCAGTACATATTCGTCTTATAACTGAGAATCTGTGCCCTTTGCTTGACATTCCCCTTTTTCTCCCATCCCACAGCCTCTAGTAACCACTGTTCTATTCTGAGTTCTCTATGAGTTTCAGTTTTTCAGATTCCACATATAAGTGGGATCATGGGGTATTTGTCTTGCCTGTCTGGCTTATTTCACTAATGGCCTGCAGGCTTATCCATGTTGTTGCAAACAGCAGAATTCTTTATTATGACTGAATAATGTTTCATTGTATATATAATACCACATTTTCCTTATCCATTCATCCATCAACAGAGTTTAGACTGTTTCCATAGCTTGGCTGTTGTGAATAACGCTACAAAGGGCATGGGAATGCTGAATTCATTTCTCTAATTCATTTCCTTTGAGTATATACCCAGAGTGGGCTTGCTGGATTGTATAGTAGGTCTATATTTAATTTTTGGAGGAATATCCATACTGTTCTCTGTAGTGGCTGTCCCAATTTATATTTCCACCAACAGTGCGCAAGGGTTTCCTTTTCTCTACATCCTAGCCAATCCTTGTCAACCTTTTGACTTGTTACTGATAGCCTACCTAAAGGAATGGGAGAAAATATTTGCAGACCATGTATCTGATAAGGGGTTAATATCCAAAATGTATAAGGAACCATACAGCTTCACAGCGTCCCTGATGGCTCAGACTGCAAAGAATCCACCTGTATGCAGGAGACCCAGCTTCAGTTCCTGGGTTGGGAAGTTCCCCTGGAGACTGGAATGGCTACCCACTCCAGTATTCTTACCTGGGAAATCCCATGAACAGAGGAGCTTGGTGGGCTACAGTGCATGGGACTGCAAAGAGTCAGACCTGACTGAGCAACAAACACTTTCACTTTTCATACGACTTAATAGCAAAAGAAAAAAGCTACATAACCTGATTTTAAAATGAGTAAAGGACGTGAACAGACATTTTTCCAAAAAGCACATATAAATGGCCAATAGGTATACGGAAAGATACTCATCATCACTGATAATCAGGGATGATTCGCATCAGGGAGATGTGAATGAAAACCCCAACAAGCTATCACCTTGTATTTGCCTGTATCCCACTTAAAGGCTTAAAGGGGGGTGTTGGGTCAGTCCTACCCCAACTACAGAGGCTGGGATCCAGGCAGCGGCAGTTACCCAAAGGAAAATGCCTTGCTGTCATCAGAAGAAGGTGAGGGTTGCACTAATCCCACCAGGCGCTCCTTTCACCACTATATCCATTTCCAAAGCCAACTGGATAACTTGCTCCCGGGGATCATGACTCCATCTGGGAACCCCCATCACCACGACTCGTCTTTGCCCACCAGCTTCCTGGGGCTCTGTATCCTGTCCCTGAAGCCTGCCCACTTCACCCTGGCATGACAGGATAAAGAACTGGGAACCAGCTACTGGTGGTGGAAGAGACAGGCAGTCTCTGCTTGATCCCATAACAAACAGGCACCTGTCAGAGAGGAACTTAGACACGGCCCCTGAAGATCTCTTGCTTGTAGACTTTACATTTTTCCACCGCTCCCTGGTTTGGCTATTAATTAACATTATTATTGTCTTTCACTGAGATGGATGGGAATACTAATTGCTCCTTTCCCACCAATCTCTCCACAGTCATACTTGTCTTCAGATAAATAACAATCTAGGGACAAATGGTGGAGTCCCTACATTTAAGACTCTTTTTATGAAATGAACAAGAAAGAGGACAATGAGGTTGAACTTCCATACTTGAGCGTCCTGTGCCAACCTGTGTGTCGCCATCCAGGAACCCTCTGTTCTGAACTCTCCTCTCCACTGCCCTCAGCATCTCACCCTTCTGTCTGTCCCTCTTTCCGCAGCCTCTTCCTTCGGTGGCCACACTGCTGGTTACTTAGATGGTGGGCAAAGACAGGGAGAGATCTCTTTGAAATAGAGTATGACCTAGTGGGAGAAAGGGGGCCTATGGAATCAAACACACAAGACCCAAAGCTTTAGCTGGGTTGACTATGAGAAGTCACCAGTCCCTCAAAGCTGCCTCAGTTTCTTGGAAATAACGGAGACCACCCACATGAGAACACGTTCTGTTGCCATATGTGGTCTGGTCGCTGTCCATTTGTATACTCAGTCTCCAGTTTCCCTGATCGTAAGATGGAAATGAAGATAAACCCTAACTCAAAGATGGCAGGGGGCTTCCCTGGTGGCTCAGTGGTAAAGAAACCGCCTGTCAGTGCAGGAGCCTCAGGTTCAACCCCTAGACGGGAAGACTCCCTGGAGCAGCAAACGGAGACCCACTCCAGTATTCTTGCCTGGGAAATCCCATGGACAGAGGCGCCTAGAGGGCTACAGTCAATGGGGTCACAAAGAGTCAGACACGACTTAGCAAGTAAACAGCTAGGAACATGGTAGGGGAAATAGCAATTAGACGTGATCTAAAAATGACTTGAACGGAACCCCTGTATATACTGTTGGTGGGAATGCAAATTGGTGTAGCCATTATGCAGAACAGTACAGAGTTTCCTTAAAAAACTAAACAGAACTGCCATATGCTCCAGCAATCCCACTCCTGGGCATATATATGAAAAAATGAAAGCACGAATTCCAAAAGATACATGCACCTCAATGTTCATAGCAGCATTATTTACAATAATCAAGACATGGAAGGAACATAAGTGTCCACTGACAGATGAAGGAAGAAAGAAGAATACAATACATATACTATATATATGTAATACAATAGAATACTCAGTTCAGTTCAGTTCAGTTCAGTCACTCAGTCGTGTCCGACTCTTTGCGACCCCATGAATCGCAGCACACCAGGCCTCCCTGTCCATCACCAACTCCCAGAGTTCACTCAGACTCACGTCTATCGAGTCAGTGATGCCATCCAGCCATCTCATCCTCTGCTGCCCCCTTCTCCTCCTGCCCCCAATCCCTCCCAGCTATTACTCAGATATAAAAAAGAATGAAATAATGCCACTTGAAGCAACCTGGGTGGACCTAGAGATGACCAAACTAAGTGAAGTAAGTCAGACAAAGACAAATATCATATGATATCATTTATATATGGAATCTAAAAAGTGATAAAAATGAGCTTCTTTCTAACAGAAATAGACTCAGAGACATAGAAAACAAACTCATGGCTACACAAGAGGAAAGAGGAGAGGAATGAATTTGGGATTAACAGATACACATTAATATATATAAAACAGATAAAGACCTGCAGGACAGTGCCTGCATGCTAAGTGGCTTCAGTCGTGTCCGACTCTGCAACCCCATGGACTATAGCCTGCCAGGCCTGTCCGTGGGATTCTCCGTGCAATAATGGAGTAGGTTGCCATTTCCTTTTCCAGAGGATTTTCCCGACTCAGGGATCAAACCCGCATCTCTCGCAGTGTCTCGTGCATTGCAGCCGGATTCTTTACCACTGAGCCACCAAGGAAGCCTCCTGCTGTATAGTTTAGGGAACTATATTATTTTCTAATAACCTATAATGGAAAGGAATCTGAAAAAGAATGGATAGATAAATGGATAGATGTGTACAACTGAATCACTTTGCTTACACCTGAAACATTGTAAATCAATGCTACTTCAATTTAAAAAGAAAAAAAAATCACTTGACTTCACTCCTGGCATTCATTCACGCATTCCACAAAAGTTTTTCAAGCATCTTTTCTTGGAGATACTGCGAAGGGCAAACAGGAAAGGTTCCCAGTCCCACTGAACTCACTTTCTAGTGGCAATACGCAGCTTTGTTATTATTGTTGTCCAATCTTTGTGACCCCCTGGACTGTAGCCCGCCAGGCTCCTCTGTCCATGGGTTTCTCCTGGCAAGAATACTGGAGTGGCTTGCCATTTCCTTCTCCAGGAATATGCAGCTTATTGTGTAGCAAACTATAAATAAACGAAATAGTTTCAGACAGTGAAATATGCTATGAAGAAAATCAAAGAGGGCCTGGGAGCAGGGTTCCCTGGGAAGTGGGGCCGTCTGGTACTTTAAAAGGGTGGGCAGGAAAAGCCTCAGTAAAGATTGGAGACTTCCCTGGTGGTCCAGTGGTTAAGAATCTGCCGTCCAATGCAAAGGACGTGGGTTCAATCCCTGGTCAGGGAACTAAGATCCTACATGCCTTGGGGCAACTAAGCCTGGGTGCTGCAACTACTGAGCCTGCATCCCACAGCTAGAGAGAAGGCCCCCAAACCAAGAGCCCCCATGACCCAACTAAGACCCGACGCTGCCAAATAAATCAATAACTACTTGTGGGGTATTTTTTTTTAATAAAAAATAAGGATGATATTCAGACCTGAAGGAGTCAGCCACGCAATGTCCTGGAGGACAAGTGTCGGGTCAGGGGCATTTTTTAGGAGCATGATGAATGCCAGGGTGGGTGGAAGCCCGTGAACCCTGGGGAAAGATGAAGACACAGCCTCAGCGAGGCAGACACGGGTCAGCTCACAGAGAGGACTTCGGCTTTTATTTTAAAAGCAAAGAAGAGTCACCAGTGGGTTGAGACAGGGTAGAGCCACATAAGGTGATCTGCATTTCTAATGGATCATCCAGAGTTAAGAGACTATCCTGGTGCTTTGAGCAAGAGATGGGTGCCTTAGACCAAAACAGCAGCAGAGATGGAGGGAAATTATCTGATCCCACGTGCATAACTAGAGGCAGAGCCAAGGGGCCCTGCTGATGAGTGGGACTTAGGGCAAGAAAAGGGCAAGACAGGAGGCAGAGTGGCTCCTGGGTGTGGGGAACGGAGAGGGAGCATAATCAGTGTCTTAATTGCTATTGATCATCAGCTGCTGGGAAGAGTCGGGAGCCAAGTGTGTAGCTGGAGGGGTGGCAGGGGAGAGGAAAGCTTCCAGCCAGTTCTGAAAACACATGAAAAGTCCCTCTGTGGCCCAGAGTTCCCTGAACACACAGGCGCATGCTTTTCTGTCCTCTCCCTTCTCATCTGGATGCAGCCCCTCCCTTCCCTTCCGCGGGGAGGAGGGGGAGACCAGTTTCCAGTGGCCAAACTTTCCTAATTACCTTCACAGCGGCTCTCGGGTCCCTGGGAGACTCTCCTGAAAAAGAGAAATCGCCTCTGGATGCAGGCCCCAAGCAGGGAGCAGGCCTGCGATTGGCCCAAGATAATTGGGCTGTTGTCTGGGTCTCAGGGAAAGGTCTGTTTGGGAACATTAGCTGAGGC
This sequence comes from Capra hircus, assembly GCF_001704415.2. Classification (NCBI taxonomy): domain Eukaryota; kingdom Metazoa; phylum Chordata; class Mammalia; order Artiodactyla; family Bovidae; genus Capra; species Capra hircus. Next base: position 7,304,107 of record NC_030832.1, read on the forward strand.
CACAGGCGTCTTGCTGGGCTGGGGCGTGCAGAGAGGCAGAATGAACCAAGTGGGGGGTGTTCTGGTCATCAGAAACGCTGCTGGGGCCCAGGGCTGCCTCGGGTCCCCTGGGGGTGGGGGTGGGGTGGGGGAGGATAGAGTAGGGATGGGGAGGACTGAGCCACCAGCCCGGCTGGGGGCTACAGCATCCTCTCTGGCCCCTTCTCTGGACAGGCGTGTTCCGCTTCACTGTTGGCTCTTCAGGGGTGTAGTGGACAAAGCATTGTTTTCCCAAAAGCCCTAAAATACCTGGGATTCCCCACCTGCTGCTCAATCCAATTCACTCTCCAGAACCCTCGTTTTCTCACCTGTAAACTGGAGATGAGGATGCTACATTACTGGTCGTGGTCAAGGATTAAAGGAAAATGCTATGGTTTTTCCAGTAGTCATGTACAGATGTGAGAGTTGGACCATAAAGAAGGCTGAGCACTGAAGAACTGATGCTTTCAAATTATGATGCTGGAGAAGACTCTTGAGAGTCCCTTGGACTGCAAAAAGATCAAACCAATCAATCCTAAAGGAAATCAACCCTGAATATTCATTGGAAGGACTGATGCTGAAGCTGAAGCTCCAATACTTTGGCCACCAGATGCAAAGAACTGTCTCATTGGAAAAGACCCCGATGCTGGGAAAGACTGAGGGCAAAGGGAGAAGGGGATGGCAGAGAATGAGATGGTTGGATGGCATCACCAACTCAATGGACATGAGTCTGAGCAAGCTCTGGGAGATGGTGAAGGACAGGGAAGCCTGGCGTGCTGCAGTCCATGGGGTCAAAGAGTCAGGCAGAACTTAGCAACTGAACAACACAAGGGAAATGATGAATGTGAAAATGTCCAGAAGAGCCTCCGGGATGTCCCATAAATATTACCTCCTCTACTCTCTACTTTAGATGGAGCCGCTCTTTTTTAAATATTTATACTTATTTATTATTTATTTGGCTGCATCAGGTCTTAGACACAGCACACAGGATCTATAGTCACCGCATCTGGAATCTAGTTCCCTGTGTGTGCACATGGAATCACTCAGTTGTGTCCAACTCTTTGCAACCTAAGGGACTGTAGCCCACCAGGCTCCTCTGTCCATGGGATTCCCCATGGAAGAATATTGGAGTCAGTTGCCATTTCCTACTCCAAGGCCCTACTCCAGGGGATCTTCCCAGCGCAGGGATTGAACCCATATTTCCTGCGTCTCCTGCATTGACAGGCAGACTCTTTACCACTAAGCCTCCTAGTTCCTGACCCCCTGCACTGGGAACATAGAATCTTAGCCACTGGACCACCAGGGAATCCCCTGATGGAGCCACTCTTAAGATGCCTTCTTTGTCCCAGCACCCAGCCCAAACCACAGGAACCCCCAGGCTCTTCCTGGATCCCTCAGTGAGATTTCTCTCCCCTGCCCCAAGCCCTGCCACCTGCCACCAGTCCTCGGCCAGGTTTCCATATTGCCTTTCGGCTCCTACTGAAGCCCCCTGACAGGTGATGCACCAGAGACCCTAACAGGTCCCTGTTAGAGCAATACCTAACATCACTCTGTGTTTACAAGGCACCAGGCACTGTGCTGGGCCTTTCCCAGGTGCTACCGCAGGAGGCAAAAGCTATTGCCACCCCCCGTTTCAGCAGTGGGTACAGGAAATCTGCCATCACCCTCCAGAAAGCCAGAGATGCTTGTTCCTTGGTGTTCTCTCTCCTCTCAGCAGCGTACACATCCTCCCTGGGTGTCCCAAGGTACCATCCACGTCCCAGTCTCAGCCACCATCCACCTCCCACCAAACTCATGGGGCTCCTTTGAGCTTCAGAGATCCTTCTTTCTCATTGGTTCACTTCTTCCTTATTAAACCCAACTCTGCCACCCTCTACCGGAGAGCATTCCCAGAGGCCCCTCTGGTTTAAGGATGAGAACGTCATCAAAATGGCCTAATTGCACCCTGGGGAGCAAGCGTGGAGTCTGATCACTGGTTTGCTCCTTACTGAGGAGTGGTAAGTAACTCATCGTTGGAAAAGACCCTGATGCTGGAAGAGATTGAGGGCAGGAGGAGAAGGGGACAACAGAGGATGAGATGGTTGGATGGCATCACTGACTCAATGGATAGGAGTTTGCGCAAACTCCGGGAGATGGTGATGGACAGGGAAGCCTGGCGTGCTGCAGTCCATGGGGTCGCAAAGAGGCAGACACAACTGAGCGACTGAACAGCAACAAGTAACTCACAGATTTCTTCCAGAGTCCCTGCTCCTGTAGAGTCTGGAGAAGGATTCCTTGTCCACTCCAGAAGAGGCAGATCATCCAAACTCTCTCCCACTTGAAGAGCCCATTGTGCTTTGTCACCCCATTCATGTTGGCTCCAACATGGCATGTTTGAGTGAGTTTGCAGCCCATCTCTCAACCAACCAGAACACCCACGCACTCTCTCGAGAGGACACCTTACCATCCTCACGCACTGCAACTGGCTGAGACGTTAACGAATTTCAGAAAAAATGGGTTCCATGAAGATCCAAGTTTCAACAGGAAGGTCATCTCAGCAGGGGTGTCAAACGAGAGATGAATGAAGTGTTTTCCCTGGAAGTGAGTCGGAGTCATAGGGAAAATCAGAAGACAAAACCAAAGTGATATATCCACCAGTTCATCTGAGATCAAAGTGAGCTCCAAACCAAAGCAGTCTGAGCTGGATTACTGGGGAAACGACAGAAGCCAGAGTCCACAGTGGGTCACATGAACAGCTCCACGAGGTATTTAGGTGGGAAGCAGTGCCCATCACCCGCCGTGTTGCTCCGCGTTACTCCACGACCTCACCTTGGCAGCCTGAGATCAGCCATGCTGGGAGTATATACACCACCGTGATTGACAAGCTCTACAAATCAGAATTTTGATTAGTTTGGTTTTGGTTTTGTTTTTTTGCAAGAAGCTGGTTGTTAAAGTTTACCAGCACACCAGTGGTAGCATGGCCGAGTGGTTAAGATCACGGGGGTTGTAACCAGACAGACTGGGAAACCTGAGTATGTTATTTAACCTTACTGAGCCTTGATTTTGTAATCTGTAAAAAGGATTGGGTTATTTTAAAGGAATTCATCAGATTAAATGTTCTCCTTGTATAAGGCATGTCTTAATGTCCATCAGCAGGGAAATGGATAAAAAAGGTGTGGTACATATAAACCATGGAATATTACTCAGCCATTAAAAAGAATGAAATAATGCCATTTGTGGCAACACAGAAGGACCTACAGACTGTCGCAAAGTGAAATAAATCAGACAGAGAAGGAGAAATGTCACATGGCATCCCTTATATGTGGAATCAAAAAAGAAATGGTACAAATGAACTTATCTACAAAACAGAAACAGACTCACAGACTTAGAATATGAACTTAGGACTGCTGAGGGGAAGGATGGTGGGTGGGATAATTGGGGAGTTTGGGATCAACATGTAGACAGTGCTACATTTAAAATGGACCACCAAGTACCTACTGTGTAGCACATACAATGTTATGTGAGCAGAGTTATGTATGTAACTCAGAGTTATGTATCTGGGAGGGGGGTTTAGGAGAGAATGGATGCATGTATGTGTATGGCTGAGTCCCTTCGCTGAGTCTACCTGAAACCATCACGACATGGTTAATCGGCTATACCCTAATACAAAATAAGAAGTTTTAAAAAATAAAATAAATGTTCTCCTTGTACAAAGCACTCAGTCAATGTCAGGCAGTCAGGAAACCCTCTTTGATCATTGTATCACAAATGCCATGCTCCCGGGGCTACTGTAACAGAGTTAAAGGCTTCTTTTCCCGTGTTGCCTTCCACGGTCATGCCTGACCAGCTTAAAGGAGACAGGCAGCTCAGAAACTGAAAAAAGCTGAATATACAGAGATGGTTTCAGAAGGGCCAGGGTTGAGAGGAAAATGTCGGTGTCTCACCTCTGCCAACTTACTTTTTGAGTGTTTGTTTCGAAAAAGAATAGAGTTAGGAAAGCCAAGTCATTCTAGGAGAATTTTTCAATAATTGCCTTTTTTTCCTTCAGATGTTCAGAGGTGATCTCCGCCACCGTCAAGATCCAAATAAAAAGAAAGTCGAGTGTCTCAGTGCAGAGCCTGGCCTGCGTCGTGAGCAGGGAGGTTATAACGAGAAGACAGCTGTCTCTAAGAAAAGCTAGTCCGCCGTTTTCACGTCCAATCTTTACAGATCAGGCCCGTGTGGCGGAGGTTGAATCACTCTCTCTGAAAACAAATGCAAAAACCTTTCAAGTTCATTCAAAGTCATTACAGCACTTTCCAGAATTGAATCCATTACCGTAACCTCTGTGGGTGTGTAAAATATGAAATGACCAGCACCCTAACATAGCCAGAGGATGGGCAAATTAGCAGAAATTTATTATGGAAGCTTTGGGAGCAGCCCCTGGTGTATTAAGTGTCTCGGTGACAAACAGCAATACATCATTTGTGAAATTTTGTTTGATGAAATTGTCTTGTCCGCTAATGGGGCTTCGCCTTGCTGATCACAGATTCTGCTGTCTACCAAACTGACGTGGGGGCTGAGCTTACCATGTTGCAACGGATGGCAACAGGAGAGCGCCATGGTGGGGATACGTCTGATATCCATTTTGTGTGACAGTCAGGATGGGAATGGAGTCATTCCAGACGAGCTCAGCATGGTTTCTCCTCCCTCCACCCCGTGGGTCATACTTTCAGAGCAGACTATCATTTAAACTTCTTTTGCCCTGCTCCTCACCCCCTTCTCACACCCTATTCTTTGCTTCTCTTCCCTCTTTTTATCTTATGGATCCACTTCTGAGCCAACTTTGTTAGCAGGCAAGATCAAGGTACCCTAAAAGATAAGTCAGCCCAGTGTAGTCCTTTCTCCTAGCTCCTGGTTTCTGGTTTATGTGTATATATATAATTGAATTCTTTTTAACTAACTTATCCATTTTGGCTGCATTGGATCTCCTTTGCTGTGCAGGCTTCCCACCGCCCTGACTTCCCTTTTGCAGAGCACAGGCTCTAGGGCGTGCTGGGTTCAGCAGCTGCAGCTCCTGGGCTCAGTAGTTGTGGCTCCCGGGCTCTAGGGCACAGGCTTGGCAGTTGTGGCACACAGGCTTTGTTGATCCGTGATATTTGGGATCTTCCCGGATCAGGGATCGAACCCGTGTCCCCTGCAATGGTAGGCAGATTCTTTACCACGGAGCCACCAGGAAAACCCCTGGTTTATGAGTTGATTTGAATCAAAGTTAGTTGGTTTGCTGGGAACGGAGAAGGAAAACCAGCAGTAGGATGAAACCCTCCAACATTCCAACACTAGCTTGCTGAGACCTCTAGGCTCACAATAACATACCCTCTAGAAAGAGGTGTGACTCTGTGACCTCGCTTCTCCCAACTTAGCCATGACTGGGAGACACCAGGCATGAGCCCCTGGAGCAAAGCTGCACCCTTTGGCTCCCCTTCTAGGACTTCGCTACTTGGAAGGCTAAGTAGGGGCTGTATAGCTCCGAAGCTGAGTCGTGGCACTCTGGGCTTCCCTGGTAGCTCAGCTGGTAAAGAATCCACCTACAATGCAGGAGACCCCAGCTCAATTTCTGGGTTGGGAAAAATCTGCTGTAGAGGGGATAGGCTACCCACTCCAGTGTTCTTGGGCTTCCCTGGTGGCTCAACTGGTAAAGAATCTGCCTGAAATATGGGAGACCTGGGTTTGATCCCTGGGTTGGGAAGATCTCCTGGAGAAGGGAATGACTACCCACTCCAGTATTCTGTCCTGGAGAATTCCATGGACTGTATAGTCCATGGGGTCACAAAGAGTCGGACACAACTGAGCGACTTTCGCTCACTCACTCATGGCACTCTAAGAGAAGCATCATGGAATCTTGAGCTTAGGTCATGTGAGGCGCACCTGGTTGGCTTGTGTGAGCTTAGTTCCTGAATCAGGGATTGAACCTGGGCCCCCAGCAGTGAAAGCACCAAGTCCCAAACTCTGGACCACCAAAGAATTCCCAGTTCTTGCCTTTATTGATTCTTTGTTATCCACTACTTTCTGGGATTCCTTATGTTATCACCTAGTTCCTTCTCAGTAAAACCCCTCTTTTTTTTTAACTGTTTGCTACAGCTCATTTCTATTGCTTGTAAACCAAATAGCTTTAATACAGTAAATACAGAGAAGGTATAAACAATCAAACTCGACTGAGCGATATGGCCAGTGATTTCCACACTGTTTATGTGGTGAGTAGAAGAGTCTGGGCTTTTAAATCAGACCCAGGTTTGATTCTAGTTTGACTGTCTGTTGGCTGAATATTAGAGCTGGTTCCCTCATGTCTCTGTGCCTCGATTTCTTCATCTGTAAAATGGGGATAAACTGCTAAGCTCTTGAGGCTAATATCTTTTTTTTAATTTATTTATTTTAATTGGAGGTTAATTGAAGTATAGTTGATTTACAATGTTTCTGGTGTACAGCAAAGTGATTCCGTTTGTTGCTTAAAGGTGCAGGAAAATGGTACCTAACAGAGCCCCCTCTTAGAAAGGTTAGTCCTCCGGAGAATAGCATGACCCATGCTGAGAAAGCTGATATGTTCTCCTAACCACCCAGGTGTCCCTTTAAAAAGACATCTGGACACCTTCGAGCAGGAACCAAAAGCAGAAAGAGCTCAGGTAATGAAACTCAAATCGCTACACATGTTCAGAGCCATCAATGACCACCTGAAACCTACATTTCTAGCCTACCCATCTCTCCAACTTCCACCATACCCTGGAATTCAGCCACATAAAGGCAATACTCCCAGCTCCCTGGTATGCAAGGAAAGTTAATGGATGTGGGTTAAGTTAGAACACATGAACATTCTTCCATCGATATTTTAAACTTGGGATATGAAGACACTGAGAGAAACCAGACACAAAAGGACAAGCATTGCATGATCCTATTTGTATGAAATGTCTGTAGACACAGAAAATAGAATTGAGGTTGCCAGGGCTGGAGGGAGGAGGGAATGGGCTTCTTTCTGAGGTGATAAAAATGTTCTGTAATTAGATAGTGATGATGGTTGGCCAACTGTGAATATACTAAAAACCACGGAAATGTATGCTTTAAAGGAGTGATTTTTTTTTTTTTTTTTTTTTTTTGTGGTGACACGCAGCCTGTGGGATCTTAGTTCCCGGACCAGAGATCGAATCCTCACTCCCTGCAATAAAAGCACAGAGCCTTAACCACTGGACTGTTGGGAAGTCACTTTAACAGGGTGGATTTGATGATATCTGAACTATATCCCAATTTTTGGAATTAGGAAAATAGTGGAAAATGGAAAAGAAGAAGGAAGAAAAAAGTGGAGGAAAGAAAGGGTTGGATTTAGGCTCTTAGGGTGGTGGCGGTCTTGCAACCCCGTGTACAGTACATTAGCAGACTCCTCTGTCCATAGGATTTCCCAGGCAAGAATACTGGAGCAGATTGCCGTTTCCTTCTCCAGGGGATATTCCCGACCCAGGGATTGATCCTGAGTCTCCTGCATTGAAGGTGAATTCTTTACCACTGAGCCACCAGGGAAGCTTCTTAGGCTCTTAGGAGTGGGAGATAACTGTTGGAGTTAACTCTTAGGGAGAGTCAGAGTTAATAAGGGTGGTGGTTCAGCTCAGTTCAGTCACTCAATTGTGTCTGACTTTTTGCAACCCCATGGACTGCAGCACGCCAAGCTTCCCTCTCCATCACCAACTCCCAGAGCTTGCTCAAACTCATGTCCATTGAGTCAGTGGTGCCATCCAACCATCTTATCTTCTGTCATCCCCTTCTCCTGCCTTCAATCTTTCCCAGCATCAGAGTCTTTTCTAATGAGTCAGCTCTTCGCATCAGGTGGCCACAGTATTGGGTGGTGGTTAAGAGTGTGAATTCTGAAGTCCCGCTGCCTGGGTTCAAGTCCCAGCTCCTTTGCTTACCAGCCATGCATTTGGGGCAGGTCACTTTACCTCCTTCAGCCTCACTCCCCTGGAACTAAGACGGAAATGATTTGGAAACTGTTGGGAGGATGAAACTAAATAATCCATGTAAAGTGCCTAGCGCAGTACTTGGCACACACTCAGGGCTTCAGTAAATATTTGTTCATTTCCTTAGAAAGGGAGGAAATCATTGAGTTGAAGGGAGAGGAGAATTGAGGTAGAGGAAAAGAAAAGGAAGATGAGTTGGGAAGCAGGAGGGGAGGAGGTTGGGGCTCTCTCTCAGGGATAAAGTCTGAGGGAAGAAGCTTGCTCGGAGAAACAGACCAGTACCTGCAAGAGAGATCAGGGCAGCCCCAGTACAGACACCGCAGTCAGAGCTCTCACCTTCCTGCTGCTGCTTGAATGAGATGCTCAAAACCCAGCCCTGCAGAAAGGACCCTAGCCCTCCAAAGTCAGCTCGTGTTTTCCAGACTGCTTGCGGGGCCCTGGTGAAGCAGGAACACAGAATGCTTTTCCTCTCCCTCTCCTAAGGCAAAGCTGGGTTGGAGGTGGGAACAGGAGAAGATGGCAGTGTTTAGTGAGCTCTCACCAGCCCGGGTGCCTTTCCATGCACGACCTTGGGGTGCAGTTTTCCTTTCCTTTTGATATCATGAGAATGCATTACATCTCAGCCTTCCATGTCCCCAAATCGACCCTGTGATGCAGGTATAGCCACCTCCATTCTATGGAGAAGGAAACCGGGACTCCGGAAGATGAAAGAGCTTTATCGACTCCTTCACTCATCCATTCAATCCATTCAACAATATTTATTGAGCACCTGCCTCATGCCAGACAATGTCTCCAGGCCTGTGGCTGCAGCAGGGGAAAGACAGAGTAGTTTACATTCTCCCAGAGGAAAAGAGACAAGAAGCAGGAGATAAATCACTGAACACAACGATTACAGACTGCGCCAACCTGGGGAAGGAAGGAGGGAGACAGAAGCACCGCTTTTCCTAGGGTAGCTTCTCGGAGGAGGGGACATGACAGGGTGAGATCGGAAGGGTGAAAAGAGCTGAGGTGTCCAGATCATGGGGAAGCGCATCCTGGCAAGTGCAAAGGCCCTGGGGCAGAACCAGCTCACCTTGCATGGTACAATGGCACCGTACAAAAGCCAGCACGGTGTTTAACTCTGAAGTGAAGTGAGCCGGAGTCACTCAGTCGTGCCTGACTCTTTGCGACCCCGTGGACTGTAGCCTGTCAGGTTCCTCCATCCATGGGATTTTCCAGGCAAGAATACTGGAGTGGGGTGCCATTTCCTTCTCCAGGGCATCTTCCTGACCCAGAGATCGAACCTGGGTCTCCAGCACTGCAGGCAGACTCTCTACCATCTGAGCTACCAGGGAAGCCCTGTTTAACTCATAGCAGGTACACAAATAGTATTTAATAAATGTTCATCCCTCACTGTTCATCTCAAAGGTTTTTGCCGCTTTCAAACCCATGAAACCAAAAGCAGCAAAGGTCTTCTCTCGGTCTGTATGCTCGGGACCTGGCATAAAGTGGAGACCTCTTACCAAATGGCTTAATAAGGAGGTTGTGTCATTGGCTACCCTGTTCTTGCTAAGTTTAGATGTCAGGGAGACCCAGATTCAAATCCCAACTCTGCCTGTCAGTGCCTGTGGGATTCAGGGCTCAATTCTTATCCAAGCCTCAGTCCCCTCACCTGTGAAATGGGCATAAAATTGTTACAGGAAGGGGGAACCCCTTCCAGGGCCCCAGACCTGGCTCTTGTCTAACACTTGGAAATGACCTGTCCAAAGAGACACTCCTGCTGACAAAGGAAGAGACTTTATTGGGAAGGGGCGCCCGGGTGGAGAGCAGGAGGGTAAAGGAAATCAAGAGAACTTCTCTGCCACATGGCTCGCAGTCTCGAGATTTACGGTGATGGGATTAGTTTCTGGGCTGTCTTTGGCCAAGCATTCTGACTCAGGGTCCCTCCTGGGAGTGCATGCATTGCTCAGCCAAGATGGATGCCAGCAAGAAGGATTCTGGGAGGTGATAGGACACGTGGCATCTCCTTTTGACCTTTCCCGAGCTCTTCCAGTTGGTGGTGGCTTGTTAGTTCCATGTTCCTTACTGGGATCTCCTGTCATAAAATAACTCACACAAATGGTTACTACGGTGCCTGGCCAGGGTGGGCGGTTTCAGTCAGCGCGCTTCCCCTAACACAGTGGATACTTCCCCATGATTTCGTTGTTAGCACAAAATGAGAAAATGTATGTAAATCCCAAACAAGATGCCTGGTCTATGATAAGACTTTTTTTTTTTTTTTCGGTCATGAGATTTTTCTGACTTGAGCCAATCACAATGAGCTCTTTACTCTGAGCCTGCACTAATTCCCTCTCCTGTGTTGTCCTTGAATCCTCATATGAGACCATTAAGGGAGGTAGTTTTTGCCCCACTTTGCAGGAAAAGGAAGCTATGCCCAGAGAGGTTAAGGAACTTGCCTAAAGTCACACAGCAGTAAACAGCTAATAAGCAAGATCTGACTCCAAATTAAACTCCAGTACCTCATGCGAAGAGTTGACTCATTGGAAAAGACTCTGATGCTGGGAGGGATTGGGGGCAGGAGGAGAAGGGGATGATGGAGAATGAGATGGCTGGATGGCATCACTGACTCAATGGACGTGAGTATGAGTGAACTCCGGGAGTTGGTGATGGACAGGGAGGCCTGGCGTGCTGCGATTCATGGGGTCGCAAAGAGTCGGACACGACTGGGTGACTAAACTGAACTGAACCCTTCTTTTCCCTATAAAGGGTGGTGGGGGAGCATTCTGTGAGCTGTTTATTTTTAGCAAGTTATTATTTTGCCCTCCCCATCATCTCCATGAGATCTGTCAAGCTGCTTGTTTCATGATAGATTCTGGTATGAATTTACTCACCCAAAATGCACTCACATATACACACTCTCACTTTCTCTCTTGCTGGCTGCGTGTGTGCTAAGCCTCTTCAGTCATGTCCAACTCTCTGTGACCCTGTGGACTGCAACCCGCCAGGCTCCTCTGTCCATAGGATTCTCCAGGCAAGAATACTGGAGCGGGTTGCCATACCCTCTTCCAGGGGATCTTCCCGACCCAGGGATCAAACCCAGGTCTCACTACATTTCCCCCGCATTGGCCAGCAGGGGTTTTTTTTACCACTAGCTGCGATTCATGGGGTCGCAAAGAGTCGGAGACGACTGAGCGACTGAACTGAACTGAGCGGTACCTGGAAAGACCTTCTCTCTTGGAGGAATCCTTAATTCCTGATAAGGCACCTGGCTTCCACCCACTGTCCCCCCCTTCTCTGCAGACGCCTCCATGCTGATCTAGTTAATAGGCCCTGCTGCGCCTTTCTGACCTGCTCCTCCAAAGCCAACAAGTACTCCCAAAGCATCCAATCATCGCTTCCCCCACCTCTTGCACAGTGGGGAGTGTCTCAGAAGGAAGCCAGAGCAGAAGAATGAGCTTCTAGGGGAGCAGGACAGACTTCCACGGATCAGAGGGGAGTGACTTAGCTGCTCCTGGCTCTGTTAACATAATGAGGGGATAACCTGGTATTTAAATCGCAGCCCAAGTGGTAAATCTGCATTGTCAGCCTTCAACGTGATTTACAAAATAATTTTTAAATGCATGAACCTTCTTCTTGATAAAGCACGGCAGTGGGGAGCGGGGGTTGCTATGGTAGCTTCTAAATATTTTATCTCCCAAGGTGAGCTGTTTGCCTTGTGGCCATCACTCATGGAGCTAGCAAGGGGGGCTTGAAGTGTGTGAGCTTCTGAAGACCCTCCTTCATCAAGTTCATTGCCATCAATTGGGTAGGGGGAGGGTGTGGGCAGTTCCTGTCACCTCTGGTCCTTGGAATCATGCTTTGGCTTGCCATCTTTCTGGAAAATGGCTGCTTGCAGACATCCCCAGCAGGCTTAAAGGTGCTTCACTCATTAGGACCTAGCCAAAGATCGCTGATTTTGAGGGTCTACCTGGGCAAGGATGTCTGGAAGCCTAAGGGGAACCTGCAGGGCAGACGGGGGCGCCACTTAGACAAGCACTTTGGAGAACAGGTAGGGAAAAAGCGGCCTCTCCAGCAGCTTTGCTACCTGGAAGATGACCAGGGCGAGAAGCAAGGACAAAGATGCCTTCAAACTGAGGAAGAGAAGAAATGCCACTTGAAAGAAGCAGCTGTTGTTTTGTTTTCTTGTATCACTAACTTCTTAGCCAAGGCAACGGTCACGTGCATATCCCTGAAGCTAAATGTTGTCCCACACCGGTTCTGAGCAGGACTCCCAAAGCCATCTTTGTCCGTGGGACTCAAATGAGAGTTCTTACAGGCCGATGGGGTGGGAGAGGTTCAGGAAGAAAGAGAACCAGGTATGGATTTCTTGACATAAGACAACCCTTTCTTTTTTCTTTCTTTTTTTTTTTTTTTTTTTTTTGCCATGTGGCTTATGAGATCTTAGTTCCCCAATCAGGGATTGAACCTGGGCCCTTGGCACTGACAGTGGGAAGTCCTCACCACTGGACCGCCAGGGAAGCCCCAAGACAAGCCATTTTTGACCTAAACCATTTTGTGATCTAAGCCTGGTCTCAATGCTTGCCCTTGAACAGGTCTCAGTAATTAATGATCTTAAGGGAACAAAAGGATTCAGGAACAAAGAAAAAGCAATTAAGAAACAACAGTTCCCAGATAAAACAGAGTCCTAGTTCCTCCTCAAGGGAAATACATTACAATCCAATACAAATCTTTGGGTTCTATAGAAACCAAGGCCTCTACCCAGGTGGAGGTAACTGCAGGCCGAGACCCCAGGTTGATCAGAACCTCAGTGCTGATGATGTTGACTCTTTCTGACCTTTGTGACTTCAATCAGCTAAAGCTTGGATTCTGTCAACCTTTGCCCTGATTCTATGCTGAATTTTTCTCTGCCCAAGCCCCTTCATGAATATGCATGTACCCTTAGCTTCTGTGTGTGTGCTCACTTGCTTCAGTCATGTTCATCTCTTTGTGACCCCATGGACTGTAACCTGGCAGGCACCTCTGTCCATGGGATTTTTACAGGCAAGAATACTGGAGTGAGTGGCCATTTCCTTATCTAAGGGAACTTCCCGACCCAGGGATCTAACCTGAGTCTCCTGTGTCTCTTGCATTGGCAAGAGATTCTTTACCACAGTGGCACCTTTAGCTAAAGAATTCCCCAATTTTGCTGTTCAGGAAGATACTGCTTTGGGAAAGATCCCCAATGCTCTCCTTACTTGCCGCAAGTAATCAATCTTTTCTTTTTCCCATCTTTGGCTGGTTGTGTCTTTTAACTCGATACCCACAAAGAAGTGAACCCAGTTTTCAGGTAACACCCTGAACGTCAATCCATCACCTTGGATCTGGCTCCTCACTGTCACTGGAAGAGAAGTGGTGGCTGGACAACGGGCCATGGAGGAACGGAATCAGAATATCTGGGAAGACGAGCCCAGGAACCAACATTTACAATCAACTTCTGCAGTGGTTCTCATGCACACTAAAATTTTAGAACTTCTGGGCTACAGAGCTTCTGAAGCACTGTGTTTGGACATTAGAATTTGTAAAGTGCAAGTTTTAAAAAGTGCTGATGCTCCAGATCCCAGCCCCCAGAAATCCTGATTTAATCAATGCTCCGTGTCACTTGGATGTGAAGAGCTTTAAAAGCTCCCCTCCAGCTGAGATGCAGCCAAAGTGGAGTCACTCAGTCGTGTCCGCCTCTTTGCAACCCCACGAACTGTAGCCCACCAGGCTCCTCTGTCTGTGGCGTTCTCCAGGCAAGAATACTGGAGTGGGTTGCCATTTCCTTCTCCAGGGTGGTGCAACCAAGGTTGACCTCTATGGAAGCAGAGGCACTTTAGGCTCTTGGATTCCCATGAATTTGTGTCTGCATTCAACTTGAACTTCTCTAAGTAATGGCACGCTCCCCACTTTACCTGGTTGGCCATTCCTTGACTGATCATCTGATTTTGAGACCTTATACCTCCAACTGAGCTGAAACTTCACCTCAATTCCACTTGCTGGTCCTAACTGCCTTGAGATCAGTCATCCCAATGGACAAAGTCTAGACTTGATGAAATTCGCATTTGCTGAAGTTGATGAGGTTGCATTCACTTTTCCCTGTTACATTTCTTCTCTCAGGGCCCTCACCTCTTTCCCATCCTCTAATCCCACCTGGAAGCCAGGGCTCTAATTGCTCTCCCTCCATGAAAACACTCTCAAGGAAAGTGTCAGAGATGAGTCAACTGCACCTTAGCATGGGAGAGCTGATGGAGGGGTGAGTGTTACATGTCAGCGACCTGACGCCAGCTGGTTCTACTCATGTAGGATCTTGGATGTGACCCATTCACTCTCTGGGCTTCAGAGCTTCCATCCTTAAAACAAGGAAGGGTTCATCTAGATCCATCTTCGGCTCCTGCAATCCCATCTGGGAAAGGTAGGAATAATGGCTGATGTAGCTGACCGATAGAAGGAGAATGATGGGGGTAGGTGTCGGGGAGAAGGAAGGAGACGAGAAGGGAAGGAGGGAGGAAGGAAGGAAGGGAAGAGACAAGGAAGGAAAGGGAGGAGAGTCAAACAGGAGATGAAGGATGGGAGGGAGGGAGAGAAGCAGAGAATGGGAGGAGGGAGGAAGGAAAGGAGAGACGGAGGACGGGAGAAGGAAAGAAGAAGGGAAGGAGGGAAGGGAGGGAGGCAGGGAGAGGAAGCGGGAAGGGAGAAAGGAAGGATGGACCCCTGGAGTCCTTTGAGAACTTTCTAAGGCATGAAGTAAAATATTTTGAAACTGTAGACAACACAACTCTTTATATAGTTACTTATTACACGGTGCTGGTGTGCTGTTTGAATCACAAATTGCATGCTAATGGTCTAATTCATAAACCATTGACATTCTTTATGAGTCCTTAGCATTCAGAAATGAAGAATTTGTGTGCAAAATGTAATTTGCATTGCAAAATCCAATAATTTAGTTTCTCATATTCATTAATGCCTAAAACCACAACACATAACTTATCCCATTCCAACTCCCTCTTTAGGACCCTGGGAAAAGAAGTGGTTCAGCCAAGATCTCAAGTACTGCCTTTTAGGGCCAAGTAGGGAACGGCTCTGAGAATCATCACCAGGGGCAGCCATGCTTTCCTTAAGGAGTGGACCCTGGAGGAGTCTGCACGCTAAGCAAATAGAGCTAGGAGAGCCTCTTCAGCACATGCTTGTTTCAACTCCCCAACTGAAGAAACCCCGTCTGAGACTTGCCCAGCTCAGATGGTAAAGAATCTGCCTGCAGTGCAGAAGATGCAGGTTCTATCCCTGGGTTGGGAAGATCCCCTGGAAAAGGGCATGACAACCCACTCCAGTATTCTTACCTGGAGAATTCCATGGACAGAGGAGCCTGATGGGCTACAGTCCAGAGGATCATGAGTGGGACACAATTTAGCAGCTACAATAACAACCAAAAGAAACCACATGAGTGTATTCCCAGCACCCAACCTACACATCATACATGCTTGAGAAATAACCCCCATTCACTCAGCAGATGTGCTCTGAACACGGACAGTGTGACGGGCTACCTCCTGTCACAGTGAAGATGCTGTGAAGAGCAACACAGATCGAGTCCCTGCCTCTGTGGGGCTTCCATTAGAGTGGAAGAAACAGGCAACAAACAAGTAAAGCTCACATAAATGAATGCAAGCAAGCAAACAAGCTCACATAGTGATAAGAGCTGATAAAACGGGCTTCCCGGGTGGCTCCGTGTTAAAGAGTTGGCCTGCCAATGCGGGAGACTCGGGTTCTCCCACAGGAGATGCACGTCTCCTCTCTGAGTCAGGAAGATCCCCTGGAGGAGGAAATGGCAACCTGCTCCAGTGTTCTTGGGGGGGAAAATCCCATGGACAGAGGAGCCTGGCAGGTTACAGTCCATGGGGTCTCAAAGAGTCGGACATGAATGAGTGACTAAATAAGAGCTGATAAAATAAGGTGACGAGGTGGAGAGTGGTAGGGATGGGCTCTTTAGATTAGGCGCTCAGGCTTATCCTGACAGTGGGGGGAACATTTAAGCTGAGATCTGGACCAACAAGAGGCAGCCACGGGAAGATGTGGAGGCAAAGCACTGGAAAGCGGGTGCGGCAAATGCAAAGGTCTTGGGCAGAGACATGGCTCTGTGTGTTCACAGAAGATGAGCAAAGGCCCAGATGGATGGGGTACTGCGACCGAGGGACAGTGAGTAGGTGAGGTGGTCAGAGGAGCACTGGATTATGTAGGGCCTCCCAGGCCCCCGGTCAGGAGTTAGGAATTTATCCTAAGTGTGACAGGAAACTCTGGAATGTGCTAAGTAGGTTAGTGGCACAATCTGGTCCTTAGCTCTAAAGACGCCGCTGGGATGCTTCATGACAAACTGAATGGTTGAATGAATGGGGATACAAAATATCTCCTCTGTGCGCCTAGGAGGGTGATGCCCACCCTTGAGAAGGACGCAGTCAAACATTTCAGAAACCCAGCGTGACCCCTGCTGTGATGGCAGCTGGCCGGGAGAGCCACTGCACCCACCTGGCACCCAGCTCCTCGATGTGAAGCCAGGAGTGACTCTCATTCGAAAATTCACTCAACATTCGCCTCCTCCCATCTCTGCACACTCTACAGCCTTGTCGTGAGACCAAGTCGTTCGTCAGCAAATCTGGAATATTTATTAGGCATATTTTAAAGGCCAAAGTGCTACCTCACTGAGCTCTGCCCAGAAAGGGACAAACCTTTGTAGTGCCAATGACCAGGATGAGGACGTGCTGGACAAAATTGCAGACGATTAATCTGAACAAATGGAACTCTCTTCAAAGGGGACTGAAGAATTCACTTAGGTGCCAGAGACAAACCAGCCTATAATGACCACCATTAAAATTTAATACAGTTTGCTTATTTTGAGGAAATTAAATTCCTCATGTCCTTTACGGCCATCACTTATCCTGCAGGGGAAATGTGAGAGACGGTAGGACTCCTCTGAGGGCAAATGTTGAACCAGCTGCTGCAAAGAGGGTCTCTCCAGAGGCATCCACATTGGTAGATGTTCATCCAACACTACTTTTCCTCGGGGAGAGGTGAGATAAAATGTGTAAGTCCTTGGTGGAGGTGTTGGAGGAAGAGGCACTGGTGGGCAAGGTGCACAGGGTGGTGCAAAGTCTCTAGTCTTCTCTAAGTCTCAGGATCCTTATTTACCAAAATGAGGTGAGAGGAAAATCTGTTCCGTGGGGTTGTGGTGAGGACTGAAAACAATGGCACGTGCAACAGGCTGAGTCCTGTGCTTGGCATCTGGTCTCATTGGATCCACATAACCATCGTCATGGTTACGCTGGATCCACGTAAGCATCATCATAGTTACATCGGATCCATGTAACCATCATCCTGGCCAATGGTGGTTGGGGTACCATTGTTACAGACGTACTACCTAGAGAGCAGCTATGGGGCTTTGGGCAAATCTCCTAATCTTCCCATCAAATGGGGTTACAATTGTCTCTTCCCTACAGAGTTCTTGGGAAGATTAGACAAGGCAACATATGCCAATACTTAAGACCGAATACAACTCCAGCTGTTCCCATCATTATTACCATCTTCATCATCTTCAGAGACTGACTTCATCCTCATTCGGGAGTCATCTTGGACCTAAGGCTGGTGCTCAGATGTTTTCAGAGGGGAACTAGGCAGTCGGAAGTCTCAGCATCCAGGTGCCTGCTCTCCCTAATCCCTATGCTTCTCCATACCTCAGTGTCCCCAGTCGGTGTGCCAGCAATCATATTGGGCCCACACTTTTCATTAGCACTGTTTTCAAATGAAATGCAAGAATGGATACTAAGGACCTTTGTTGTTGTTTACTTGCTAAGTTGTGTCCAACCTTTTGCAACCCCTGGACTGTAACCCACCAGGCTCCCCTCTTCATGGGATTCTCCAGGCAGGAATACTGGAGTGTGTTACCATTTCCTTCTCCAGGGGATATTCTTGACCCAGGGATCAAAGCCATGTCCCCTGCGCTGGCAGGCGGATTCTTTACCACTGAGCCATCAGGAAAGCCCACCTAAGGCACTAGAAAGGTTTTTTTTTTTTTTTTAAAAGCTCTCTATAAATATAAGGTGTGGATGGTTATTATTTATTAAGTAAAGAGGAAGGGGTTTTTTTGCTATTATTTTGATTCTTCCAGCCCTGAGATAGCAGATAAATCAGAGCAACATCAAGTTAGAGTGAAACATGTGTTTCCAAAATCCAGGGAACCAAGTTTCATGGGGACTTTTTTTTTCTTTTGGCAATCTTTGCTGAAAGACATTTGAAGTGAAGTTAATAATTGAAATGTAATGAATAATTGCAGTTTGGGGTCCATAGCACAATCATAATTGCCAGTTTATTACTTTTTTAATATATTTGCCGAGTATTAATAATATTGAAATAATGCAAGAAGATCATGGGGAAAAAATGAAATATATCATTTGTCAAGAAAAAAGGATTTCCAAACTGTAGGCACTGCTCTTATGAGTTCTGTGATGAATGTGGCAGGGCGCTGAATCCTTCATCATAGAGACATCACCTGCAAATTTGGGTTCCTGCAGAATTCTCATCAAGTCAAATCAACGTGAAGATCCAGAAGGTTCCTTGTGCAGACAGCCCTGCCATCTTTTATGTGCTTCTTGCAGAGGGGAGGGTGTGGGTTATGTTGCCATAGAAAGTCCCTGATCGAGGAAGAGCCCTGGCTCTTTGGTCTTGGACAAGTCCCTTCCCCAAACAGGCCTTCCTGGAAAAGTGGATGAACAGCATATAAAGTGGGAAGCAAAAACAGAAAAATAAGATAAAGGGGTTAGGAACTTCCATGCTGATCCAATGATGAAGAATCTACCTGCCCACACAGCGGACATGGGTTCGGTCCTTGGTCTGGGAAGATCCTGCAGGCCTTGAGGCAGCTAAGCCCGTGCACCACAACAACTGAGTCTGCACCCTGGAGCCCACGCTCTGCAGTCCAGAGAGAAGCCCCACAAGGAGAAGCCCCCGCACCACAACTAGGGAGTAGCCCACACGCAGCAACAAAGACCCAGCGTAGTCAAAAATAAGCAAATAACAAATTTTAAAATGACACAGAAAGCTTGGAATAAGACCTGGATCTCAACTCGGTTATCTCTAAGAACCCATTTTATTATTTCTCACACACACACCCCACCCCCCAGCCCAGGGACTGCCTGCTTTGAAAGTTCTTCATATACTAATTTGAACTTGACTCAATTCACAAATTTTACTTTGCCCACCTGAGGTGAGGAGCTGACTCATTGGAAAAGACCTTGATGCTGGAAATATTGGGAGCAGGAGGAGGAGCGGGCCACAGAGGATGAGACGGTTGGATGACATCATCGACTCAATGGATATGAGTTTGAGCAAACTCCAGGAGATGGTGAAGGACAGGGAAGCCTGGCGTGCTGCAGTCCATGAAGTAACAAAGAGTTGGACATGACTTAGCAACTGAATGGTGACAATTCACCAAGGCTTATCTTCTGCTAGAGGAGTAGTAGAGGGAAAATACATCCTCATCTGTCAAGGGAACAGGCTGATTTGGGCAGAGGCATCTCAGCACTGGAGAACCATGGCTAACAATGGGGAGGTCACAGCTAATTTATTACTACAATCAGCTGAAGTGATGATGTTCACAAATGAGGCTCTAAAACAAATGAGAGTGGATTTGAAGATCTCTCTGACAAAGCCATTCCTGCTTCTTTATGTACAGACACTTTACCTTTTATCTGCTACATGTCTAAGGCACTTTTGACATGCCCAGCACCCAGGGAGGAGGTGGGCTTACAGCTGAGGTTCCGAGGACCACCACCATTCCCGGTCTGTGTCTTCCACCCTCTGCTGCTGCTGCTGCTAAGTCGCTTCAGTCGTGTTCGACTCTGCGACCCCACAAATGGAAGCCCACCAGGCTCCCCCATCCCTGGGATTCTCCAGGCAAGAACACTGGGTTGCCATTTCCTTCTCCAATGCATGAAAGTGAAAAGTGAAAGTGAAGTCACTCAGTCATGTCCGAATCTTAGTGACCTCATGGACTGCAGCCCACCAGGCTCCTCCATCCATGGGATTTTCCAGGAAGAGTACTGGAGTGGGGTGCCATTGCCTGTAGGGTTGCCATCCTCACCCTATAGTAAAAGGCAATACACTGGGTCTGGAGGATGGGATCACAGCCCCAGTAAGCCTGGAAGACAGAGCCTTGAGCCAAAGAGGATTATTCTCCAGTCTTAAGATTTCATGGAATTTGTCTCATAGTTTGGACTCCCTTGAAATCTGGTTTTGCTTTTTTTCTTATTTTCTATTTCTCTTTTTGAGAATAGAAATGTCTGTCCCACACTTGTCCCAGAATTTCTTATGATGAGCTCTGCACATAAGTTAAATAAGCAGGGTAACAATATATAGCCTTCATGTACTTCTTTCCCAATTTGGAACCAGTCTGTTGTTCCATGTCCAGTTCTAACTGTTGCTTCTATACCTGCATACAGATTTCTCAGGAGGCAGGTAAGGTGGTCTGGTAGTCCCATCTCTTGAAGAATTTCCCGGTTTGTTGTGATCCACACAGTCACAGGCTTTGCATTGTCAGTAAAGCAGAAATAGATGTTTTTCTGGAACTCTCTTTTTTCTATGATCCAGCGGATATTGGCAATTTATTTGATCTCTGCCTTTCCTAAATTCAGCTTGAACATCTGGAAGTTCTCGGTTCATGTACTGTTGAAGCCTGGCTTGGAGAATTTTGAACATTACTTTGCTAGCATGTGACATGAAGACAACTGTGCAGTAGTCTGAACATTCTTTGGCATTGCCAAGTTCTAGCACCACGGATTAGTTTTGCCCCTTCTCGTAATTCATGTAAATAAAATGATACAGGTTTGTCATGCTGTCATGCCTCAATAATTTGTTCTTTCTTATCGCTGTAGAGCATCCCATGGTATGATTATACTAAAAATAATTTAACCAGTCTCCTGTTAATGGCCACTTGAGCTATTTCTAAGGTTCTTGTTGTTGCTGTGATTAGTATATTCTAAAGAAGATGTGGTACACATATCCAATGGAATATTACTCACCCACCGTTGTGTTTTAGAAGCTCATCATCTGTTGGATTTCACATGGTTCATGCTAGAGAGCAATTTGTCTCAGGATGACTCAGACCTGGTGTCTCTCCCATCTCTGATTGAGGTCATGCTTAGATGAGATTTAGGATTTTAGACTTGAAAGTTGATGTTGAGATGAGTTAAGATTTGGGAGCTGTTGGGATGTAATGAATACGTTTTGCAGGTGAGAAAGACATGAATCAGGAGGATCAGGAGTGGATGCCATAGACTACATGTTTACAGACCCACCACCACCACCAAATGACACCGAAAGCTCAGCTTCTCTGCACACCAGTGCGGAATTGAATCTCAGAGACAGCTTTGGGTGAAACAGAAAAGGGGCGCTTTATTACTTTGCCAGGCAAAAGGGGACGCGGTGGACTCATGCCCTCAAAACTGTGTCTCCCAACTTGGGGAAGATAGAAGTTTTAAAGTAATGATTCAAAGAGGGCATGATCATGTCATGGACATTCTTCTGATGAGTTGGTGGTGAGGTAAGTAGGAGTCAGCATCATCAACCTTCAGGTCCAACTGTTGGTCCAGGGTCTACATGCTTGTGGGCAGTCATACCATCATTAATCTTTAACTTCTCCCACCTGGAGGGCAATTCAGCATCTGCAAAACAGCTCAAAGATATTGTTGTGGGTATCAGTCGATGGGGAAACAGGACCTTGCCCTGAGGCTGCTCTTGACCGTTTCTCCCTGGTCTCGTATCCCCTCCCTTCCCTAATTAACAACTGCTTGAATCTGCCCAGTAGAACTCAAGGAAGGCCATGGAGGCTGAATGAAGCCTGTATAGCAAACGAAGCAACAAAGAATTAATCTCAAAAATATACAAGCAACGCCTGCAGCTCAATTCCAGAAAAATAAAAGACCCAATCAAAAAGTGGGCCAAAGAACTAAAGAGACATTTCTCCAAAGAAGACATACAGATGGCTAACAAATACATGAAAAGATGCTCAACATCACTCATTATCAGAGAAATGCAAATCAAAACCACAGTGAAGTACCATCTCATGCTGGTCAGAATGGCTGCTATCCAAAAGTCTACAAGCAATAAATGCTGGAGAGGGTGTGGAAAAAAGGGAACCCTCTTACACTGTTGGTGGGAATGCAAACTAGTACAGCCACTGTGGAGAACAGTGTGGAGATTCCTTAAAAAACTGGAAACAGAACTGCCATATGACCCAGCAATCCCAGTGCTGGGCATACACACCGAGGAAACCAGAATTGAAAGAAACACGTGTACCCCAATGTTCATCGTGGCACTGTTTATAATAGCCAGGACATGGAAGCAACTTAGATGCCCATCAGCAGATGAATGGATAAGAAAGCTGTGGTACATATACACAATGGAGTATTACTCAGCCATTGAAAAGAATACATTTGAATCAGTTCTAATGAGGCGGATGAAACTGGAGCCTGTTATACAGAGTGAAGTAAGCCAGAAAGAAAAACACCAATACAGTATACTAATGCATATATATGGAATTTAGAAAGATGATAATGATAACCCTGTATGCGAGACAGCAAAAGAGACACAGATGTATAGAACAGTCTCTTGGACTCTGTGGGAGAGGGTAAGGGTGGGATGATTTGGGAGAATGGCATTGAAACATGTATATTATCATATGTGAAATGAATCGCCAGTCCAGGTTTGATGCATGATACAGGGTGCTTGGGGCTGGTGCACTGGGATGACCCAGAGGGATGGGATGGGGACAGAGGTGGGAGGGGGGTTCAGGATGGGGAACACATGTACACTCATGACGGATTCAAGTCAATGTATGGCAAAACCAATACAATATGATAAAGTAAAATAAATTAATTAATTAATTTTTTAAAATGACAATTTTTTTTAAAAAATAGGGGACACAGAAAGGCTCTGTGCCCAGGAGACTGAGTCCTGATGGGTACCACAGATTCATATGCTGAAATTCTAACTCCCAGGGTGATGGTATGTGGAGGTGGAGCCTTTGAAAGGGGATTAGGTCATGAGGGTATGGCCTTCATGAATGCAATTTGTACTTTGGAAAAAAGACCCCAGAGAGCTCCTTATCCCCTTCTGCCTTGGGAGGACTCAGAGAAGACAACTGTCCATGAACCAGGAAGCAGATCCCTATCAGACCCCAAATCTGCTGGCACCTTGACCTTGGACTTCCAGCCTCTAGAACTGTGAGAAAGAAATGCCTGTTGTTTATACCCACCTAGTGGCTCAGATGGTAAAGAATCTGCCTGCAATTTGGGAGACCTGGGTTTGATTCCTGGGTTGGGAATTTCCCTGGAGAAGGGAATGGCAACCCACCCCAGTACTCTTGCCTGGAAAATCCCATGGACAGAGGAGCCTGGAAGGCTGCAGTCCACGGGGTTGCTGAGGGTCAGACACAACTGAGCGACTTCACTTTCACTTTTCACTTTCATGCACTGGAGAAGGCAATGGCAACCCACTCCAGTGTTCTTGCCTGGAGAATCCCAGGGACGGGGGAGCCTGGTGGGCTGCCATCTATGGGGTCGCACACAGTTGGACACGACTGAAGCGACTTAGCAGCAGCAGCAGCAGAGTTACTAACACTTTCACTTTTATGGGTTCGATCCTGGGTTGGGAAGATCCTCTGGAAAACAGAATGGCAACCCACTCCATTATTCTTGCCTGGAGAACTCCATGAACAGAGGAAACTGGCGGATTACAGTCCTTGCACAAAGAGCTGGACACTGCTGAGCAACTAACACACTGTTTTACATAAACATGGTAATACAGGTGCTCAAATATAATCTGGGTTTTTTTTTTTCCACCAGTTCTATTCTATGCCAGGAACTTCTTTTCATGACAGCAAAGCCCTGCAGAAGTTTTCCATTGTATTGGTTTACTATTAATAATTCACCATTGACATCCCCACAGCTATCCAAAAGTAGCAGTAAAAAGAACATGAAAGCTTTTTTGTGTACTTACAGGGAACAATCTTTAAGATCAGTTGTGAAGCGTAGAAAGCAAGGTTAGAACAGTGTTTACTTTGCTCCCATTTGTGTAAAAATAAAAAGAAAGAAAAAGGTGGAGTAGGAAGAATAGATAAACTGCTCTGTATATAAAAGAATATATAAAGCAGGTATATAAAAGAATATATACCTGGTCTGGAGAACCTAAAGGGATGGTGGTGCTGGGTGGTTTCTGGGAGAAGCCCCAGTGGGCAGGGACCTGAAGCTGGAGAGAGACCACTCATTACAGACACGAGTCTATCTTCTGAATTTGGGACCATATGATTGTATTAACCCAGACAAGACACGTGTGTGTTGTGTTTTTCATGTTTTATACACTTCACTGTGTATGAGTTAAGGTTTGGGGTCTGTCTTGCCTGGAGAATCCCAGGAACAGGGGAGCCTGGTGAGCTGTCGTCTCTGGGGTCGCACAGAGTCAGACACGACTGAAGCGACTTAGCAGCAGCAGCAGCAGCAGGATATAATGAGTGTATTCTGCATATGAGAAAGACATAAATCTGGGGGACCAGGACTGAATGCTATAGATTAGATCTTTGTCTATAGCCCTTTAGGTTCTCCAGAGCAGATATGTTTATATATTCTTCCTACTCCACCTTACTTTTTCTTTCTTTTTATTTTTATACAATAGCAAAGTAAACAGTTTTAACCTTGTTTTTTACACTTAACAACTGATCTTAAAGATTGTTCCCTGTCAGACAAAATCCACCCAGTGCTTACTGACCACTCAGTGTATAAAAACATATCATTTTAGACAGGGTGCTCAGGGCTGGTGCACTGGGATGACCCTGAGAGATGGCATGGGGAGGTAGGTAGGAGGGAGGGTCAGGATGGGGAACACATGTACACCCATGGCTGATTCATGTCAATGTATGGCAAAAACCACCACAATATTATAAAGTAAACAGCCTCCAATTAAAATAAATTTTTAAAAAAACATATCATTTTAGATGACACAAATGAGCTTATCTATTAATATGAAATAGAAACAGACTCACAGGCATAGAGAAGACTTGTGGTTGCCAGGGGGGTGTGGGAAGGGATGGATTGGGTGTTTCGGGTTAACAGATGCAAACTTTTATATATAGAATGGATAAGCAGCAAGGGCCAATTGTATGGCACAGGGAACTACATTTGTGCTCAGCCGCTTAGTCACGTCCAATTCTTTGTGACCCCACTAGACTGTAACCCGCCAGGCTCCCCTGTCCATGGGATTGTCCAGGCTAGCATACTGGAGTGGGTTGCCATTTCCTTCTCCAGAGAACTACATTCAATGCCCTCTAATAAGCCATAATGGAAAAGAAAAATAAACTTTTTTTTCAATTTATAGCTATTCTCCTTTCTTTTTAATTCTCATCAACTTCTACCATCTTCAAAAGATGATTCTGGTGTTGTTGCCTATAATTCTTGGAAATAAGTATGTAAAAGCAGCAATATGTATCATTTTAATATTATAGTGAAATTTGTGCTATATTTAAATTATACCATTATACCGTATGTATTTGAGACTTAAAAATATATCCCCAGTCACTGTATCCTCACTCCCCAACCAAGTACCTAGAATACAATGAAGGGCTCAATAAATATTTATTGACGAGTTTAATCCCTGGATAGATTAATACGTTGATTACTAAAATACCATATTTGTGAGTTGCTATTTTTTCCACAGTTACTTCCATTCTCTTTAAACTTGGAGGTTTTGTCACCATCTGGCTGTCATCTGTGTGAACGATATAGGGGGTGGTGAACAAATGTTTGAGATCCCTGAGCCATTTTTGCTCAGGCAGTCCAGGGTTCCAGGACAGTATCTGGAACACACGAGAATCAGGAGTCTTGTCCCTGTGGGATGCTTGGGGAGGAGGGGAGGGAAGGTGGGGGCGTGGCTGGGGAAGAGGATGGGGTGAGGCTGGGGGTGCTGTACAGTAGGACCTTGCCAGTTATCTATTTTATATGTATGTAGTGTGGATATGTTAATCCCGAAGTCCTAATTTATGCTTCTCCGCTTTCCCCTTTGGTAGCCACATTTCATTTCTGTTTTGCGTGTAAAGTTCATTGGCATCATTTTATTTAGATTCCATATATAAGTGATAACATATTGGTCTTTCTTTGGCTGGCTTACTTCGTTTCGTACGATAATCTCTAGGTCCGTTCATGTCACTGCAAATGGCATTGTTTCATCCTTTTTGATGGCTGAGTCATATTCCATTGTATTAAATTCACCCACTTCTCACTGACCACTTGGGATGCCTTATCATTGCAATGGGTACCAGGAACCAGTGACAAGCAAAGGGGACACAGTCCCTGCCCCCTTGGTGCTGACAGCCTGGCAAGAGAGTTGAGCATGAACCAAAGGATCAGCAAACTGAATGGAAAAGCGCTCCAGTGTCAAGTTCTACAGGAGAGGGAGGTGTGTGATGCTGCAGGAGCTGATAATGGGGGATTTGATCTCACAGGAGGAGTCAGGGAAGGCTTCCCTGGGAGTGATGTTTGAACCAAGATCTGAAGATTAATTAAGAATTATTCAGGTGGAAAAGGGAAGCAGCCAGTGGCCTGAGACAACTCGACAGACACAAAGAACCAAAAGAAGTCCCAAGTTGCTGGAGAGAGGCTGCCTGGAGGAGTGCAGTGGGGAGATGAGGCCAGGAGATAAGTATGGACCAGGCCTCTGCAGAGTCTAATGAGAGTAATGACCACAGTTATGATGACAGTGATCATATATTAGTCACTTGCTGTATGCCAAACACTGTGCCAGCCATGTCACTCATCTCAACCCCTAATAACATAAAAGTAGCATTACTATTATCTCCTCTCTACCAGTGAGGATCCAGGCTTGAGAGGTATTGTGCTCCAGTGTTCATTGCCGCAGTCTCTACAATAACCAAGACATAGAATAAAGAACATAAAGTGTCCACCGACAGATAAACGGATAAAGATATGATACAAACATGTAATGGAATATTACTCAGCCATATAAAAGAATGAGATAATGGCATTTGCAGCAACATAGACAGAGTTAGAGATTATCAGACTGAGTGAAGTAAGCCAGACAGAGAAAGACAAATACCATATAGTATCACTTATATGCACACACACACACACACACACACACACACGTGGAATCTATAAGATGACACAAATGAGCCCAGCTATGAAACAGAAACAGACTCACAGACTTAAAGAATGAACTTACGGTTGCCAGAGGGGAAGGATGGGAGGAAGGGACAGTTTGGAGTTTGGGATGGACACATACACACTGCTTTATTTAAAACGGATAATCAATAAGGTCCTACTGTGTAGCACAGGAAACTCTGCTCAATGCTATACGGCAGCCTAGATGATAGGTGAGTTTGGGGAGAGAATGGATACATGTAATAATATAGTAATGGCTGAGTCCTTTTGCTGTCCACCTGAAACTATCAAAACATTGTTCATTGGCTATAGTCCAATACAAAATGAAAAGTTTAAAACAAACAAAAAAATTTTTTAAGCAAAATTTACACTCCATGGGAGGAAAAAAAAAGTGCTGTGGTATACCAAGAACTTGAACCAGTTATGTCTAGTGCAAAAGTCCTTGCAGTCTTGGACTCAGGCCATATAATTTGTCACCCAAACAGGAGCAGCGATCATTATCAATAATGCCAAGAACACGAACATAAACCAAGACCATCCCAGGCCATACTAGAAAATATCTCAGATAAGGAAAATGGAAGGACTTTGTAAACAATCCCGTCCTTTAAGAGACATGAGACCTTATTAAGCTGAGCTTGGGGTTCAGGGAGGGAAAATTCAGCGTCACCAGAAGATGGTTTCTGGAAACAATTCTTCCCTCTGCTGCAACAGGAAACCCTGTTCTACTCTGGTCCCACCTCTGAAATATCCTTGACATTTCAAAAAAAAAATTTTTGTGTCAGTTTTATTAATGTTTTAAAATATAAATTAAAAATGTGACAAATGAATGAGAAACAGCAGTCTGTTTTAATGAAAATTTCATTCTCTCCATCAATAAATCATAGATCAGAGAGAACCCAACATGGGCCACAATATTTCTTGCCTGTCAGGGTAGGGGTTACTGGAGTTTACTAATGTTAACCTGGCAGGATTCCATTCGGGGACTGGGAATCCCTTGTCCCGGGAGGGTGGGAAGCCGGCCCCCTCCCACCCCCCCACACCTCGGTGCCCCTGGTC
This sequence comes from Capra hircus, assembly GCF_001704415.2. NCBI lineage: Eukaryota > Metazoa > Chordata > Mammalia > Artiodactyla > Bovidae > Capra > Capra hircus. The sequence continues at coordinate 7,332,344 of NC_030832.1, forward strand.
CAGACTCTGTTCCAACTTGAGGACTCATTCCCCAAATTTTCATCCAGAACCTCTACTATTTTGTCTTCTCTTTTTTGAAGTCTTATAAGACATGCTTTGGGCTTCCCTGGCGGCTCAGCAGTAAAGATTCCACCTCTAAGGCAGGAGACTAGGAGACAGGGGTTCGATCCCTGGGTCAGGAAGATCCTCCGGAGGAAGGCATGATGACCCACTCCTGCATTCTTGCCTGGAGAATCCCATGGACAAGGGAGCCTTGCAGGCTACAGTCCACACAGTCGCACAGAGTTGGACACGACTAAAGCAACTTAACACGCACTTGGAGGGTCTTCAGTTGCGGCATTTGGTATCTTTAGCTCTGGTGTGTGGGATCTAATTCCCTGACCCCGGGAATAGAACTTGGACCTCCTGCACTGAGAGCGCAGAGTCCCAGCCGCTGGACCACCAGGGACGTCCCCATCCGAGCTAGCTTTTAATCCGAAACTTGGCTCCTGCCTTCAACACCATCTTGGAAAATCTTCATATTTGATCTGGGGTTTACAAAGAAGTGAGTCAAGGACTTCCCTGATGGTCCAGTGGTTAAGAATCCACCTGCCAATGCAGGAGACACAGGTTCAATTCCTGGTCTTGGAAGTGACCACAGGCCATTAAGCCTGTATGCCACCACCACAGAGCCGGCCCTCTAGAGTTCATGAGCTGCAACAAGAGAGGCCACTGCAGTGCACTGGACAGTGGCCTCCACTGAGCGCAACTAGAATACGTCCGCTGGCAGCAACCAAGACTCAGAGCAGCCAAAAAGAAATAAAATAATAAATAAATTTTTTAAAAATTCACTTTAAGAAAAAGCAACCAATGGAATCAGTTCACTGTGTCCCGAATTAGTTGTTGGAGAGCTTTAAGTACACAAGAATGACTTGGGGAAAGTGGGGCAGCTGAAAATGCAGATTCTTGGGCCAGGGTCTTTTAAATGCTGATTCCCTGGTTTGGGGAAGTGGGGACCAGGAGTGTGCCTTAGACACAAGCATTCCACGGGGTCTAATGAAGGTCATTTGAAGACCATGCTTTCAGAAGCACTAAGCTGAACAAGCCTTGGCTGGAGCATGAAGTCTGAAACCTGGGTGGGCAGGGGGTGGGTGCTTGGGAAAACTGGGATATTTCTCAGCTCTCTAGTCCTCCTGGACTCTTTCCTCCTTTTACGCCCGAGTTGAGCAAACCTCGTCTTCCGAGGCCAGATTGAAATGCCAGAATGTATGGAGATTAATCACAGAATAATACAAACTGCCGCTTATCATCTCCCATATATTTGACATAATTACCCTACAAGCAACATGAAAATGTTATACTGTAATAACTCCCAGGCAGAAGAAAAAGCAGTGTTGCTGATAACGTGAAAATAGAGAAGACAGAATAGAGCCCTTCGAAAACTTTTAATTAATTTTCTCCCCTTTCAGCATAATTGATGTCAATTCAGGCTTCAGCATTTTCAAAGCGCTTGGCCTCAGAGCAAAGGAATTTAGGGCTGGAGGAGGCTAGCTACAGAGCAAAGTTGGGTCCTCCTGCATTTCTGCATCTTTTTAAATTATTCTATTGAAGGATAGTTGATTTGTGATGTTGTGTGATGTTGTGTTGATTTCTGCTGTATAGCAAAGGGATTCAGTTATATGTGAATATACATTCTTTTTCATATTATTTTCCATTCTGGTTCATCACAGGATATTGAATATAGTTCCCTGTGCTATATAGCAGGACCTTGTTGTTCATCCATCCTGTATATAATAGTTTGCATCTTCTAACTCCAAACTCCTAACTGACCCCTCCCCACCCTCCTCCAGCTTGGCAATCACAATCTGCTCTCTTTGCCTGTGAGGCTGTTTCTGTTTCAACATTCATTTGTGTTGTGCTGCAGACTCCACATATAAGTGAGGCCATGTGGTATATGTCAGTGGTATATGTCTTCCTCTAACGTCCTTCGCTCAATATGATAATCTCTAGGTCCATCCATGCTGCTGCAAATGGCATTATTTCATTTTTTAAGACTGAGAAATATCCCACTAAGGGCTTCCCTGTTGGCTCAGTGGTAAAGACTCCGCCTGCCCAAGCAGGAGACATGGGTTTGATCCCTGGGTTGGGAAGATCCCCTGGAGAAGGAAATGTCAACCCACTTCAGTATTCTTGCCTGGAGAATTCCATGGATGGAGAAGCCTGGCAGGCTACAGTTCATGGGGTTGCAAAGAGTCTGACATGACTTAGCTACTAGACAATAACAACATATGCTGGTAAAGAATCCACCTGCAATGTGGGAGACCTGGCATCGATTCCTGGGTTGGGAAGATACCCTGGAGAAGGACGTGGCAACCCACTCCAGTATTCTTGACTGGAGAATTCCACGGACAGAGGAGCCTAGCTGTCTACAGTCCCTGGGGTCATAAAGAGTAGGACAGGACTGAGTGACTAACACTTTCACTTTCATTTTCTGTGCATATAAAGAGGAGAAACTCACAGGTCTCCTCACTGAAGGAATTCTTTGTCTCCTGGGAAGCAGTCATGATCACAGCACAGTGCAGGAACCTGACATGGTGGAGGCATGTCCTGGGCACCATAGGAGTAAAGAAAGCAAAACATGAGGCTTCCTGGGGGAGTTGGGAGGGGCTTCCTGGAGGGGGTGGTGTCGAGTGGGGTCTTAATGGACACATAGGAGTTCATCAGTTTGCTTCAAGAAAGTGCAGTGATCTTACAGGAGCACCACATACGGGATGGAGGGGTCAGCAGACGACCAGCCTGTTAAGACAAGGGAAGGCTAGATCATGAAACACACAGAGGCAGACCCCGCTGCCGAGTTTAGATTCTATCCTACGGGCCACTGGCCTATAATAACTGTTTTGCATACCGGGATCCTGTTTCAATGTTCAGAAATTTCACGGCAGTAGTTTCATTGCAAATTATCTGAGAAAACATATCACAGCGAAAGTTATGGTAAGCTCAGTGATGCATTTAAATTAATTTGTACTTTGATCAGCCCAATCAAATCTACAGACGTTTGAAAAATAGCTGTACCCAGCAAAACATACGCTGTTCTCCTCGTAGCTATAAATAAAATATGACTGGGTCTATTCTACTCGGTAAACCTTCTCCCCAGCATCTTACATGGTGAGGCTCAACACTGAAGTACTATGATCTCTGCATTATGTCTTTCTACGTGGTTCCCACTTGTGGACTGCTTTTATCAGTTGCTTCTCTCTTCTATTTAATTACGCCTGTTCTGCACCTTTTCTCTTCTTTATAATTGCTTTCCACTTTCTTTCATGTTCTTTCTGGATAATCTGTTGTCAAATTGCACTCTGAGGTGTTCATCTAAATCAGTGGTCCTCCAACTTTCCTGCTCATCGGCATCACCAGAGGACTGGTTAAAACACAGAGAGCCCAGACTTCCCTGGTGGTCCAGTGGTTAGGAATCTGCCTGCCAATGCAGGGGACACGGGTTCAATCCCTGGTCCAGGAAGATCCCATAAGACTCGGGGCAACTAAGCCCATGGACCACAATTACCTTAAGCCCTCGAGGCCTAGAGCCCACCCTCTGCAACAAGAGAAAGAAAATGCAAGTGTTAGTCATTCAGTTGAGTCCAATTCATTGTGACCCCACAGACTGTAGCCCTCCAGGCTCCTCTGTCCATGGGGTCCTCCCGGCAAGAATACTGGAGTGGGTTGTCATTCCCTTCTCTATGGGATCTTGGCAACCCAGGGATTGAACCCAGGTCTCCTGCATTGAAGGCAGATTCTTTTACCAACTGAGCCATCAGGGAAGCCCAACCGGCTATACCCCAATACAAAATTAAAAGTTAAATGTTTGTTTTTAGTTTAATGTAGAAAATTAATTAATTAATTTTTAAAAATACAGATTGTTGGGCCCACACCAGAGTTCCTAGTTCAGTGGACTGGGGCCTGGAAATGAGCATTTCTAACAAATTCCCAGGTGATACTGATGCCACTGGTCCTGGGACCATTTAATTACATTATTTCTCTACTACTTTATTATCAGCCTGTCTATGGTTTCATGGATTTCTTACATAGTTTTATCTTCTTAAAATTTTCAAACTCCTGATTTCCTGGGTTTGGGCTCATACACTTAGGGTATATAAGGTTTTCAAAAAAACTGGCCGGGGTCCTTGGCTAAGAGGAGACTCTGCCTTGGGCCCGCCGGTGTAACAGACTGCACTCCGCTATCTGCATTGTCCTTCTGAGTGAGTTTGTTTCCCGGAACGTGTGGCTACAACAACTGAACCCCAGGCTCGCTGCATTGGGAGCCTGGAGTCTTAGCTGCTGGACGACCAAAGAAGTCTCAGTGCCTCACTTCCAAGTGGCTCATCCCCAACCTCCCCATGCCAACAGCCTCCAACCAGGGCACATCTGAAGTCTCCCCCTTTTTCTCCTACAAAGCTTTCCCACTCCTCTGCCTGCCTTTGAGCCTCTGCCAAAACACAAGGGAGTCAGCCACCATCACTTGTGTTTTGTCAAGCTCCGAATAAATAACCTTTTCTTGTTCTCATCTGATTGGTCCTTGTTTATTTCCTATGGAGGAGCCAAAGGAAAGCCACAGCCAACTGAACCCTGGAGAAAAGTGTTAGTTGCTAAGACATGTCTGATTCTTTGCGACCCCATGGACTGTAACCTGCCAGGCTCCTCTGTCCATGGAATTCACCAGGCAAGAACACTGGAGCAGGGAGCCATTCTCTTCTGCAGGGAATCTTCCCAACTCTGGGATGGAACCTGGGTCTCCTGCATTGCAGGCAGATTCTTTACCATCTGAGCCACCAGGAAAGCCCTTAGGGGTGTGGGGGGTGGTGTCTCTAAAAAAGCATTTCATGAAAAGAGTTACACTTATAAACCCCATGAGGGTATTTTTCCAGACTATGTACAATGGTGGCTGTGCACATGTGTTCTCAGGCCCTTCTTTGTAATTTATGTTAAAGGATCACGTGGCCTCAGGGATGGCAAACATGGCTGTAGGCGAGGGGAAGCCCTCTAAGAATTTTTGAGCTGAGACATGTATGATCGGTGAGTTAAAAGCACCATCTTAGCAGCTGTGTGGAGGATGAAGAATAAGGACGAATAGGATGAGTCAACCAGGGCTTCTTTAAGGAAACAGAGCTAGAACTCTAGATGAATCCGGCATCCAGCGCACCTTTCCTTGTCCTGAAGTGCATTTCCATCGTCCTTGGAGAGCCAAGCTTTCATTCCAGATCAGAAAGGGTGGGGTCATCGTCTCCCCAGGCTTTCCCATTGTGTTCTTAGGGTCTTGAGTGAAGCTACATGGAGCCCCAGGCCACAGTCATGGTTATTTAATTAGCAGGGTAGATTTTCAACAGGAAGCTAGGGGCATATTCACAGCTGAGAATCCCCTCTTAACTGCTGGGTATGGGATGCCCATCATTCCTTTGATGGGAATGAGGCTTGCTCTTTTGACCTCCACCATCCTGCCTTGCTGGGGCCATGGAAGTGATTCCAGGCTTGGTGACTGGAATCCCAGGAATGAGACTCCGGCCTGAACATTTGGCGAGACTTTAAATTCCATGAGAATGGGAAATGCAAACTTCACACTCTCAGAGACGCTGCAAGCGAGACCTCCCAGAAAGCCCTGCATGTAACTGCATCTGTGAGCATGCGCAGTCATGTCCGACCCTACAACCCCGTAGACTGTGGCCCGCCAAGTTCCTCTGTCCGTGGGTTTCTCCAGGAAACAATACTGGGGTGGGTTGCCATTTCAACCCTGATCTCCCAGTAAGGTCAGATGTCCCCAAGTTTGATCCAAGCCTCAGCACTTAGCAACGGCAAGATCCTGAGGGTGCAAGCGCCTCACCGCTCCACCCCTCCACTTCCTCCATTTGTAAGATGCTGCAACGTGAACATCTGCCTCTCAGAGAGAGATGGTGGATCTGAAGGACTTGGTAGTCTGGCGCACAGCAGATGCTGATGACAGTTATGACACACACATCTCAAGTTCCAGGTGACACTTTATGGCGTCCCGCAGTTGAAGTCAGCAGTTCCCAAATGCCACCCCTCGGGCGCAAGAAGATCCACAGCAGCTCTTCATGAGCTTTCATTCACCATCACCTCCACTAAACAGTCTTTTAGACTTCTTTTCTTAATTGCTACCCCACCCGTGAAATTTTAATAGCACAGATACACTGTACATTTATGGACTATAGTTCTTTGGAGAGTCAAAAGCCATGAATTTTTTTCACCTTTAACAGCCAATTTTTCTCAGCAGAGATGAAATCTTACATGCATTTTTGACTCTTCTCCCCAGCCAGAGGAAAGTTAGCTAAGATTCACTGTATCGATACATGTGCAAAGCATATACACACATGTATGGATGATGGTAGCTTTAATTAACGGATATGTTAGGGGAAGCACACTGATTGAAACCACCCATCCTGGCCAGGCACCATAGTAACTATTTGCATGAGCTGTTTTATGACAGGAGATCCTGGTAAGGAATCCAGAACTAATAAGCCACCACCAACTGGAAGAGTTCGGGAAAGGTCAAAAGGAGACACTGCATGTTCGTCTAGTTCCTAGAATCCCACTCGCTAGCATCCATCTTGGCTGAGCGATGCGTGCGCCACCAGGAAAGACTCTGAATTAGAATGATTGGCCAAAGACCACCTGGAAACTAATCCCATCACTATAAAACCCGAGACTGCGAGCCACGTGGCAGAGCAGTTCTCCTGGGTTCCCTTCCCCTACTGTTCTCCACTCGGGAGCCCTTTCCCAATAAAATCTCTTGCTTTGTCAGCACATGTGTCTCCTCGGACAATTCATTTCCAAGTGTTAGACAAGAGCCCAGTTTCGGGCCCTGGAAGGGGTCCCCCTTCCTGCAACAGATATGACAATGTAAAATATTTACATTTTACATAGAAGAGGGACCAGTGTTAAATAAAGCACCTCCTAAATTTAAAAATTAAAAAATGTCAATTTTCGCTCATGTTAAGAATGCATGGGGACTTCCCTAGTGGTCCAGAGGTGAAGACTCCAAGCTCCCAAAGCATGGGGCCCAGGTTCCATCCTGATCTGGGAACAAGATCCCACTTGCTGCAACTGAAGTTCCCGTGTGCCACAAATAAGACCCGGTACAGCCACAAAAACACATATTTTTGAAAAAAGAAGTTACATACTGTAGCCTCCACTCATGTCATTGTCCCTAAATGACAAAACTCTGGTGATGGAAAATGTGACCAACATGGGGCAGTGGTGGATATGCAACTCGAAAAGTGTAGCACAAGGCCGTTTGTTTGTGACCAGGGGAAAGTTCTGCGTCTTAATTATAGTGGGGGTGCAGGAATCTATATAGAGGAGGAAACTGCATAGGACTATACATCAGGGGCTTCCCTGGTGGTTCAGACAGTAAAGAATCTGCCTCCTATGCAGGAGACCCGGGTTCAATCTCTGGATCAGAAAGATCCCTTAGAGAAGGGAATGGCAACCTACTCTGGTATTCTTACCTAGAGAATTCCATGGATAGAGGAGCCTGGTGCGATACAGTCCATGGAGTCACAAAGAGTTAGACAGGACTGCGTGACTAACACTTTCACACAAACACACATACACACACACACACGCGCACACACATGCACACAGAAATGAAGTCTGTACCCCCTCTTGTCAAGTTCCCAAGCTTAACATTGCACCCCCATAACAGGGTGTCACCCCCGGGGTTCACGGGACTCTGTGCACTATTTTTGCAACTTCCTGTAAATCTATAATTATTTAAAAATATAAAGTAAAAGCCCCAGCAAAAGACAATGGCCGTTGCACCAGGCTTCTCTGGCATTCTCCAACTCTGAGACTTGAAGGGGAATCCTCGCTGGGTGGGCACCAGCCCCTGCCCTCTCTGCAGCCCCGAGTCAAGGCTGACACAGCTCTCACCCAGCTGCGCTGTGAGTCCAGAGCGCCTCTGATCCTCCCTCTCCTCTCTCTTCACTTAACGCTGCCTGTGTTTCACGCTCCCTGACTGATCTCCATCGTTTCATCCAGGCCCTTTGATGACTTAGCTCTGGTCACTCGCTAATCCAGCCAAGCTTCCTGCCTCCCACCAGGTTTTCTTCCATCTTCTCATCATCTCCTCTGTTGCTGGCCCTTTGCTGGGCTGAGAGGCCATGACCAAAATGCCAGGAGACTGGGGAACTACTGACCACACCTGGGGCCTCCCTCTGGCCTGAGGAACACTAAGCTGACCCTGGGACTTTGGCTCACCAATTCTGCATTCCCAGCCAAGACCTATGATTTAATGGGCATCGTTTCATAACACTTTGAAATTGGTGTGCTGGGAAAATCCAGCAACAGGTGGTTCCTTCTGCGGGTACTTGCAGCCAGAGAACTCATTCAGGACCACTACAGAGGCTGTTGAGTTTAAAGAATCAGGAGGTGGGGATTCACACAGTCGCATTACCACTTGCCAACAAGTGGTTACCTCTCCTGGAGACAGAAATAACTTGTTCTGGACCTACAGATGTGCTCCAAGCAGATGATAAGACAAAGGCAGGAAGGAGATTTGCAAACAGGACAGCACTTTGCCAATTAAATTTATAAGTTACTACCCTAGCGACTGGTGGTCCAATGGCTAAGACTCTATGCTCCCAGTTCAGGGGGCCTGGGTTCAGTCCCTGGTCAGGGAACTAGATTCCATGTGTTGCCACTAAAAGAACCCGTATGCCACAAGGAAAGATACAAGATGCCCTGCCGTGCAATTAAGACCTGGCACAGCCAAATAAATAAATATTTCTTTAAAAATAAAAAATAAAAGTTAGTACCATAGTTTCATCTTTCTCTTCTGAGAACACTTCTTTGCAGTTGCCTCACTGGTGGTTCCATTGATGTCTTTCTGTCATTAGACAAATCGAAGATGTCCCATCTAAAGGCAAGGAAGCTGGAGTATCTACAAGCTCTACCCTGTTGTAGGTTGAGAGATGCTCCCAGGGATCCTAATTCCCCTATGCTTACAGCCTAATCCAGGTATTAGGCAAGCAGACGTCTGAGGACAAAGAGAGGGTCGTGGATGCTAGATACATCAAACCATTGGGCCAGAAGGAAATGACAGCCAAAAGGAGACGAGTGGGCACTGACGGTCTCTGCTGTAAACACAGTATTCCACAGAGTGCTGTTCTAGGTGGCCTCCCCAGTGGCTCAGCAGTGAAGCATCCGTCTGCAATGCAGGAGACAAGTGAGACGTGGGTTTGACCCCTGGATCAGGAAGATCCCCTGGAGGAAATGGCAACCCACTCCAGTATCCTTGCGCGGACAATCCCATGGATAGAGGAGCCTGGTGGGCTACAGTCCATGGGGTCCCAAAGAGTCTGACACAGCTGAGTGACTGAGCAGGACCATGACTGTTCTACGTATCCAGTGCTGCCTAAAAAAACACCCCGAAACAGTATGATCTATCACCACAACCACGTTTGTTTTGCCTGTGAGTCCACAAGTCAGCAGGGCTCGGGGCAGAGAACTAGTCACTGCTCCACTCAGCCTCAGCCGGTGGTACAGCTCGGAGGATGGGATTTGGAGTCCTCTGAATGGTCACTCCATCACACGGTCCAGGGGTCGATGCTGGCTGTCTCCAGGACCACAGCAGGGACCAGAGCTGGCACACTGCAGATGGTCCCTCCACGTGGCTGCCTGGGCTTCCTCACAACATGGCAGCTCAGTTTCAAGGGCAGAGAGGAGCAGAAAGAGGCAAAAACCGGGCAGAAACTGCACTGTCTTTTATGACTGAGCCCCAGGAGTCATGCAACAGTACTTCTACTGCCTGTTGGTTGAGAGCAAGTCACGAGGCTAGCCCGTATTTAAGAGAAGAGGGGGACTCCCTGGTGGGCCAGCGGTTAAGCATCCACCTTCCAATGTTGGGGATCAACGTTTGATCCCTGGTCAGGAAGCTAAGATCCCACCTGCTGCAGAGCAACTAAGCCCGCATCACAGCTAGAGAAAGCCCGAACACTGCAATTAAGACCCAGCACAGCAGCCAAAAAACTTTTTTTTAATTTTTTTAAGAGAAAATGAATTAGATTTCACACTTTCAGAGACTCTGCAGACGTAGTTTAGAGCCACCACACTACACTTCCATTCAGTTTTACAAACAGAGCATTTCCTCTCTGTCAAGCATTCTGCTAGATACCAAGGTGACAGGACGGACAATTCATTTCGAAAAGAGATTTTAAAAAGAATTCTGGAGTCAAAGTGTTTAGGTTCATTGCCGTACTTATCTCAACAGTAGTTTTATGATTTGCATGAATTTTTGACTAATGCTAATTTCTTCAGAAATGATTCAGAAATACGTACGTTGTTCGAGAATGCTTTTGTGCTCAGGGCCAACACTTTCGGTGGGGCAGGGTGAGCACTGCACTAAAGCACTTTCCCCCTCCCCAAGGAACCAAGGTGGGGAAGAAATCCAAATTGCACCTGCTCATCAGACAGTGCCCCACTGCTGGGCTGGCTCATAAAACGGTGTTTTCTGGTTCCATGTGCTAAGCCATTCACCCCTACCTGGAGGGGGTATCTTTTATTTATTTACTCAAAGGTGCCAAAAATACAAACATAAGTGACAGAAGCAATATTATTTAAAATTTTAATAAAGTTTTTTTTTTAAGAAATGTGTCAAAAAAAGAGAAATGTGTCAAAATATTAATAGATGTCATCACTGTGTGGTGAACTATAGGAGGCTTTTATTCACTTTCTGTTGCTTATATGTATTTTTCAAATTTTCTATAATGAATACATACTATTGTTATGAAGAAAAAAGTAATAATAAATTGTTGAGACCCATTCAACTGTACCTGTCAAGCTGTCCAGGGAATGGAGCAGAAAAATCCCCTTGAACTTGGATCTGACCCTAGACCCTAGTTTGTGACCCTGAACACACTATTTTTTTTTCTCTGGAAAAGTTTCTTCATCTGTGAATGGGTGAACACCTCCCATCTTGGGTATTTTCTGGGATACCCAAAATCTCAAACAAGATCTCAGAAGTGAGCAAGCCGTAAGATGCTCTACAAATAGGAAGAACATTTCAACCCAAATACCCTCAAAATAAAGGGTAGGTCCAGCAGGAGCCCACAGGCATCAGAACTAGGGTGAGGCAGTGAGCCACCGGCCCTGGGTGCAAAATCTAAGACCACCTCAACGACTCGCTCATCTGGATAAATAACACAGCAGTTTCCTGCTTGTTAAAAAACAACTTTAAGCTTTTTATTTTGTACAGGACTATAGCCAATTCACAACGCTGTGATAGTTTCGGGTAGACAGCAAAGAGACTCCGCCATACATGTATCCATTCTCCCCAATACTCCTTTCCATCCAGACGGGCACAGAGCATTGAGCAGAGTCCCCCGTGCTACACAGCAGGTCCTTGTTGGTTATCCATTTTAAGTATAACAGTGTGTACATGTCCATCCCAAACTCCCTGACTACCCCTTCCCCCATCTGAACTTCCCCCGTAAGTTCACTCTCTGTTTACGAGCCTCTCTCTGTTTTGTAAGTTCATTTGTCTCATTTCTTTTGCGATTCCACTTTTAAGGGATGTCATATGATATTTCTCCTTCTCTGTCTGACTTACTTCCCTACTGGGACGATATCTAAGTCCATCCATGTTGCTGGAAATGACATCATTTCATTCTTTTCAATGGCTGAGTGATATTCCACTGTGCATATGTACCATATCTTCCTTATCCTTTCCCCTGTCAGTGGACATTTAGGTTGCTTCCATGTCTTGGCTATGCTGCAATGAACATTGGATGCACTGCTTTTTTAAGCTTCCAAATACCCATGGTGAAAAGAATAGCAACATCTGTAAATGAAGACAGGATCTGACTCAGCACCTCCACCAGCTTCACTCTCCTCACCCTGGTCTCGACCCTGAGACCTGGACTCTAGAGCAGAAGTGATTGGAGGTTTAGCGTCCAGGAGGGGAATGGCCTGAACTCCAGGTCATCCTTCTGGTTTGGAGGTCCAGCCTGAACCAGGGTCCAAATCTCCCAGCCTTTAACCAGGAGTATTTTCCATCATGCCAGGTGGTACCCACCCCCTGCCAGGATGACACTTTATGGAAGATGTCTGTATGTGTGTGTCCCCTGTCCCCACCATCTATACTAAAATCAACCCGAACAAGCAGGTGGTTTTCTCCAGAAAAGCCAGGAGGCTTAAGGAACAGCTTTAACACTGCCCCTGTTTCTCTACATTTTCACCCACATTTTGAGAACTTGGTGTTTCAATCCAAAGCTGAGCTTGAAGAGACTGAAGCCCCCTTCAATAGAAATAGCAGGCCCTAAGACTGCTTCACAGGAATCCTTTCTCCAGGACGATGAAAGATGCATTGGAGAGGGTTTCCATCCTTGACTTGCTCCCTTGGTGGAGGGTCAGGCCCTGCAAACAGCTGTTGCAGAGTTGCCTGCGGAAGCTGCCTGCAGCTGAACCGAGAAGGCAGCTGAACCGAGAAGGAGTCTGCATCCCGGCTTCTCTTGCCCTTCATCACAGCACTTGTCTCCATCTGTAATTACATGTGTGACATTTGATTAATATCTGTCTCCCCCAGCCCGCCCCAAGCCCAGGCTTTCAGCAGGCCGGGGTCTGCCTGCCTCCTGCTCACTGCTCCTCCCCCAGGGGGAGCACGGAGTAAGGCTCCTGGACATATTTGCTGAATGTATGACTCATGGAGTTAATTAAACCCGTGAACTAAGGCAAAGTCCAGGTCTGGAAATGAGCAGAATACTAAAAACAGCAGCCCCGGTTTACACTTTCAAATGAGAAGCCCGGTCTGAAGCTCTGTGCGGCAGAGACACATGAAATCAACTATCTCGAAGCCAGGCACTGCTGCAGGTACCTGTCTTAGGGCTGAGGAAGTAGAGACATGAGAGGCTTAAGCTGTTGGCCCATCACACTCTGCAGTCCCTCCCTGGCCACAGAGTCCAAGCAGAAAGGTGATGCTCACAGCAGGCGAACAGAGGGAGATGGGGGTAGCAGACCACACCCTGATCTGCCTTCTTCTGGGCTTGTCCCTCCTTCCTTCCCCCAGCCCCTCCTTCTTGGTGAGTCTGGTGGTCTCTGCTGGTTGTGCCCCATTGGAGCTGGGGCACAGACACAGCGGGCCTCTGCGCTCTCACACCACAGTGACCCTCTGAGCATCTCAAGGAGTCCAGAGGTTTACACCACCTTCTAGATACAGACTCTCCAAAGCACTGGACCGAGTAGTTCTCACCAGGAGCAACTGTGCCCCCCAACCGCAGGGGACATCTGGCAATGTCTGGAGACATTTGTGATCGTCACGCCTGAGAAAGGGCTGTAATTGACATCTTCTGGGTAGAGTCCTAGACAGCATATTAAAAAGCAGAGACCTTACGTTGCCAACAAAAGTCCATCTAGTCAAAGGTATGGTTTTTCCAGTAGCCATGTATGGATGTGAGAGTTAGACTATAAAGAAAGCTGAGTGCCAAAGAATTGATGCTTTTGAACTGTGGTGTTGGAGAAGACTCTTGAGAGTCCCTTGGACTGCAAGGAGATCCAACCAGTTCATCCTAAAGGAAATCAATCCTGAATATTGATTGGAAGGACTGATGTTGAAGCTGAAATGCCAATACTTTGGCCACTTGATGCAAAGAGCTGCCTCATTTGAAAAGACCCTGATGCCGGGAAAGATTGAAGGGGACGGGCGACAGAGGATGAGATGGTTGGATGGCATCACCGACGCAATGGACATGAGTTTGAGTAAACTCCAGGAGTTGGTGATAGACAGGGAAGCCTGGCGTGCTGCAGTCCATGGGGTTGCAAAGAGTCGGACACGACTGAGCAACTGAACTGAACTGAATTGGGTCGAGTCCAGAGATTGGGCACCCCATCAATGCACAGGGTAGCCCCCATAACACACAGTGACCTGACCTCAGACATCACTAGGGCTGAGGCTGGGAAGTCCCAGCCGATCTCACCCTCTGTGCTGACAAGCATTCCCAGGAATTCCCTGGCAATCCAGTGGTTGGGACTCTGCACTCCCAGAGAGGATGGTAGTCCCTGGCCGGGGAACTAAGATTCCACAGGCAGCACAACGCAGCCAAAAACAATAATAATCCGGAAAGCAATGTGCACGTGCGTCTGCTGTCGTGTCTGAGTCTCTGCGACCCCATGGACTGCAGCCCACCCGGCTGCTCTGTCCGTGGGATTCTCCAGGCAAGAATGCTGGAGTGGGCCGCAGGGGGGCCTTCCTGACCCGGGGCTCGCACCTGCATCTCTTGCATCTCTTGCACTGCCAGGTGGGCTCTTTTTTAGAAAAAATGTTTATTATTTATTTGGCTGCTCCAGGTCTTACTTGCGGCACACGGGATCATTAGCTGTGTCATGCAAACTCTTACTTGTGGCATGTGGGATCTAGTTTCCTGACCAGGGGTTGAACCTGGGCCCCCTAGCTTTGGGAGCTCAGTGTCTTAGCTACTGCACCAGCAGGGAAGTCCTGGCAGATGGATTCCTTACTACTGCACCACCTGGGAAGCCCTTTCAAAGCAATGCATAATTTTAAAAAAAAAAAAAAGGATTCCCAGCTGCCTCCTGTGTGGGTCCACTTGGACATCCCCTGAGGTCTCAGTGTCCTCCAGAGAGAAGTCATACTTTGCACCCCTCCTCCAGCATCACCAGTCAGCTGGCCTTCCAGCATTTTCCAGTCCTGGAAACACCAGTTCCACGCACATTACTATCCCACCTGGGAAACTGTTATCACCTGGGCACATCGGGCACCCACCCACTTCAGTAACCCCATCACCTAAATGCCAGCTCTGAATTCTTCTTGCCTTCCCATCACCTGCGCCCCGCCTGAGCCCCCACACTCCCTGCACCGACCAGCCTCTCTGCTGGCCTTGATCCCTGCAGCTTCACCACCACCCACTCTGGCCCATCACCCACGCAATGAGCAGAGAGAGCCTTCTCGAGCCTGAAAGTGTCGCCTCTGGGACTTCCCTGGAGGTTCAGGGATAAAGACTCTACATTTCCAATGCAGGGAGCATGGGTTCAATCCCTGGCTGGGGAACAGAGTTCCCATATGCCCCACGACTCAGCTGAAATATAAAAAAATAAAAGTATCACCTCCTCCAGAAAAATCCCCATTGAGGACAGCGTTTCCTTTTGGAGTGATGATAATGTTCTCGAACGAGACGGCGATGCTTGTTTACCATTGCGTAGGCGCTAAATGGCCCTGGACTGTGTGTTTTAAAAAGTTTAAACTTTTCTCTGTAGATATTGGACCGCAATTTCTTAAAAACCGCCCCCTTGACCTCTGGGCCCCTCTCTGTGGCTTCCACAATCTGGCCTCTAACTCTCCCTCTGGCCTTCTTTCTTGCTAAGGACCCAGATCAGTCACTGGGCTTTGCTGGGGACTGGAGCAGGGAGCGGCGGGGAATGGGGGTGCCTGAGACCTTGCAAGCGGAAACAGTGAAGCAGTGAGATTAAGAAAGAAAATTAGACTGCCTTGGTGCTCCAGTGGTTAGCACTTTGTGTTCCCACTGCTGAGGGCCCAGGTTCAATCCCCAGATGGGAAGCTAAGATTCCGCAAGTGGTGTAGTGCGGCCAAAAAAACAATAATAAAATAAATGGAAATTTTTTTAATTAAAAAAATAAATAGAAACTGCCCGGGCAGCCTGGCAGTTAAGAATCCACCTGCTGATGCAGGAGACACAGGTTTAGTCCTTGGTCCAGGAAGATCCCACATGCCAAAGGGCGACTAAGCCTGAGGCCAGAGCGTAGCCCCTACTCAAAGACCACAAGAGATTTAAAAAAAAAAAAAAAAGATGGCTGCTGGTTTTAGATGCTGCTTTTGGGATGACGTGTTACGAAGCAACAAAGAAACAGGCACCTGGTCAGCCAGCCTCGACCCGTGTCCCAGACCCACCTCTCACCAGAGGTGCGCGCTTGGGCCATCATTTCCCCTCTGGAAGCCTCAGTCTAACTTCCCTGGTGGCTCAGATGGTAAAGAATCTGCTGCAACGCGGAAGACCTGGGTTCGATCCTTGGGTCAGGAAGATCCCCTGCAGAAGGAAATGGCTACCCACCCCAGTATTCTTGCCTAGAGATTCCCATGGACAGAGGAGCCTGGTGGGCCACAGTCCATGGGGTCAGAAAGAGTCAGACACAACTGAGCAACTTCACTTTAGCTTCAGTCTGCTCATCACGGAAGAGAGAAAACCAGCACGTGCCTCACAGGTGTCTTCAGACAGAAGAAGAGAAAGTACGCTCAGCACGTGACAAGTACTTACTAGTGTAGCTGAGGTTACTATTCTGACGTGCTTTTTAAAGTACGGATTTGGCTACACCAGGCCTTAGCCGCAGCATGTAAATCTCTAGCATGTGGGATCTAGTTCCGCAACCCAAGATGGAACCCCAGCCCCCCTGCATTGGAAGTGCAGAGTCTTAGCCACTGGACCACCAGGGAAATCCCTATTCCGATTTTTTAGAACAACCCTGGTCATAGGGCCTGTATTCATTTCCCAAGACCACCATGACAAAGGACCCGAAACTGGGCACCTAAAAACAACAGAAATTTATTCTCTCACAACCCTAGAGGCCAGAAGTCTAAGACCAAGGTACCAGGGGACTTCCCTGGTGGTCCAACTCACTGCCAGGGCCCAGTCTCAGTCCCTGATTGGGGAACTAAGATCCCGCAAGCTGAGTGACATGGTCAAAAAAAAAATTTTATGAAAAAAAATAATAATAATAAGATCAAGGGTCAGGAGGGCCATGCTCGTCTGAAGACTCCAGGGCAGGATCCTTGCTGCCTCTTCTCGTCTCTGGAGGCTCCAGGTGCGCCTTGGCTTACGGCAGCATCGCTCTCTTCACCTGGTCCCCTCTCTGTGCGTTGGTGGCTTCCTATGGCTTCTTATGCCCGCCAGTGCCGAAGACAAAACAGACTCGGGTTTGATCCCCAGGTTGGGAAGATCCGCTGGAGGAAGAAATGGCAACCCACTCCAGTATACTTGCCTGGAGAATCTCGTGGACCTGGTGGGCTACAGTCCACAGGGTCGCATAGAGTCGGAGATGACGGAAGTGACTCAGCACACGCACACACGGCTTCTTATAAAGACACCAGTTACTGGATTTACCCTGATACAGTGTGACCTCGTCTTAACTAATTACATCTGCAAAGACTCTCTTTCCAAATGAGGTCATGTTCATAGGTACTAGAGTTACAAGTTTTGGAGTATACCCCTGAGCCCACGTGTGTGTACGCACGCATATACCTGTTCAAGTCCCACTCTTTTTCAACCTCATGGACCGTAGCCCACCAGGCTCCTCGGTCCATGGGATTCCCCAGGCAAGAAAACTGGAGTGGGTTGCCATTTTCTCCTCCAGGGGATCTTCCCGACCCAGGGATCGAACCTGCATCTTCTGCATTGGCGGACAGGTCCTTTATCTCCGAGCCAATTGGAAAGCCCTTGAACCCAGAGCAGTCCCTTTGCAGGTAGGCGACTACCTGAACACACACCTCCCCTCTCAGGGCCTCACGGGTGAAAGATGAACGTCAGGTGTGGACATCAGGCCGTCTAGGACTGACACCAGCTGGTTGCGTGGTGCAGACTCAGGACCACGTCCTCAGTGAGGAGGAAAACCGACAGCCTGCTCCAGGCATCACAGGTGAGGCCTCAGCTCGACGCTCGGGCTCCCCCAGGCTGCTGCTTCCAGGCAAGGACTCAACTACACAGGGAGGCGCAGGAGGGAGCAAGCCCCACGAAGGAGCAGGGAGGCAGGGGACGGGGGAACTCGGCTCTCCCAGCGCATAAATATTGTATTAGTCATCCCAGGCTTGTTCCTCCTCTGGGGCTCCGAGTATTCCATTAAATTAAGCATTTCTAATTGAGGAAATAGAAAGGAACACGGAACAAATGCCAATGTTCTGAGAAAGTCCCCATGTCCTCCTGACGGGGAGAGGTCCGCTCCCCAAGCTGTGGTTGGAATACAGGCGACTTAACCTGGTTGCTGATGAAAGGGCAGGATCTCCAGGGACAGCTGCATCAGGTGCCCTGGGGCAGGGGGATCCTCAGACCCCAAGGAGGGTGGAGGCGGAGGCAGAAGCCTGTGGCTCGGCTGAGTGATCGGAGCACCAGGTTTGGGTCTTGGTCCCGGCCCATGACCTTGGAGCGTCCTTGGCCTCGCGGAGCCTCTGCTGGTGTGCATCTGACGATGGGAACCACAGAGGACTCCCCCACCCCGCCCCTTGCAGGACAGCAGCTGGGCTCAGATGGGAGCCAGGACCTTAGGAAACTCTCAAGTGCTCCCAGGTGTAAGTCAATCCTGTCTGCTGGGTGACCCACCTTCAATGGTGCTCCCAGGAAGCTTCCAGAAGAGGCCAGAGCAGATGACCCGTGATTGGGCCCAGGGGAGACGCCTCCTACAGACCTTCAGCGACATCTGAGCAGCTGGGAGGTGATGTGCTCCCTCTCCACTGGCCTGGCCTCCCGAGAAAAGCTCAGACCCGCCAGGGAGGTGAGAAATGGAGACCCGAACACGAGAAGGGACTTTCCCAAGTCAGCTGTCCAGGAAGCAAAAGAGCACGTGTTCAGGAAGCAAAAGAGCACGTTCCCAGGAGCCGGGCGGCCCAGGCACAGCCCGCAGCCTTTTGATCCCTGAACCATGCTTTCTCCCCGCCAGCCTCAGCCCCACTTACAGAGTCTCTTGTCCCCTGGCTGGACCCCTGCTTATGAGAGAAGGTGACGGGGTAACGGCCACCAGAGAGCCACTAGAATAGGGGACGCCATTCCCCTAGGCGGGACTAGGGTTTCGCAGGACCTCGTGACCTGTTTGGCTAACTGGTGCGTTCCCAGTGCCTGGCTGAGGACTTGGCATGAAACGGCTCTCAGGAGAAGCTTGGGGGACTGAACTGGATTAAATGGGCTTGGGGAGGATGATCCGTGTGCCCATTTACAGGCAAGAAGACTGAGGCCCAGAGGGAGCCAGGGACTTCCCCAGAACCACACCCCTGAGCTGGAAGAAGTGCATCGGCTGTTCCTGGCCTTTCTCAGACCTGACATTTCACAGCTTCCCAGTCTCAGCTGGGCTTTCTGCGTTTTCCTGAACCTCCCTCAGTCTCTTCCTGTTTTTCCCTCTTCTTTCTCTCTGAACTTGGCTCCTTCCTTCTCTGTCTGCCTCTGCCTTCAGTCCACTCTCTCCATGCCTGCACGCTCAGTTGTGTCTGACTGTGCGACCCCATGGACTGTAGCCCGCCAGGCCCCTCTGTCCTTGGGATTTCCCAGGCAAGAATACTGGAATGGGTTGCCATTTCCTTCTCCAGGAGATCTTCCCGACCCGGGGATGAACCTGCGTCTCTTACGTCTCCTGCGTCGGCAGGCAGGTCCTTTACCACTGCACCACCTGGGAAGCCCCCTCTCTGTCACTATCTCTGTCTTTATCTCTCTAAGGGTGTTGATATGTTTCTCTGAGCCTCTTGTGTCTGTGTGTATGTGTCCATCTGTCATTCTGTCCTTCTCTCTCCCTCTCCCTTCCCCTATCCTCCAGACGCTCCAGGGGCGGGGCATGCGGGGCGGGGGGTGGTCCCAGTTCTAAATATCTGGGAGGCACAGGCTTCCCAGGTGGCACTAGTGGTAAAGAACCTGCCTGCCAATGCAAGAGATGTCAGAGACACAGGTTCGACCCCTGGGTCAGGAAGATCCCCTGGAGGAGGGCATGGCAACACACTCCAG
Source organism: Capra hircus (assembly GCF_001704415.2). Classification (NCBI taxonomy): domain Eukaryota; kingdom Metazoa; phylum Chordata; class Mammalia; order Artiodactyla; family Bovidae; genus Capra; species Capra hircus. Next base: position 7,352,050 of record NC_030832.1, read on the forward strand.
TCTTCTTGTCTGGAGACTCCCTGGTGGGCTACAGTCCATGGCCCGGGCTACAGAGCTGAACACAAGTGAGCAACTAACACTTTCACTTTCCCTTCATAGGTGAGTGACGACGTGGATGAAGAATATGAGTGAATCACTACGTATTCATACATGATGAACGTATCTGTGGATGGCTGGGTGGAGGGTGGACGGTGAGTCAACCAATGAGTGAACTTTCTCGCCAGGCAGAGACGTCCTGAGTGGGGAGTGGGTCAGTTCCATGGACCATCCACATCAGAGTGTCCAGCCAGGTCTGGACCAAAGGACACAGGTCCAGGCAGAGCTCCCTCTGCGAAGGGGAGGCAAGTTCTTCCTCCCCCTCTTGTCCTATTTACTTTTCTGAAATAAAAGCACCCTCCCCTCAACCCCCGAAGCCCACCCTGAGTCCAAGCCCAGCCTCCTCCTGGTCTGAACACCCTGATGCCCCCAGATGATGGGAGAAGCCCCTCCTCCATCTGCTCTCCACCCCCAGACCAAAGGAGCTTCTGTAGGGGTTCTCACTCCACCCCTGCACAGCACAGTCACCTGGGGAACTCTTTTTAAAAAATACCAATGCCTGGGCCCACTTTCGAAGTTTGGATTCCTTTGGGCTCAGTTGTTAGAAGTTTGGTTTTATTTTAAAGCCCCTGAATGATGCTATTGTGAAGCCTGTGGTGAGAACTGCTGTGTTAGAGCCGATGCGCCTCTGCCATCCAGACAGCAATGGAAGGACTTCCCCGGTGGTCCAGCAGTTAAGACTCTGCACCTCCCCTTCAGGGGGCACAGGTTTGATCCCTGGTTAGGGAACTAAGACCCTGCATGCTGCACCATGCGGCCAAAACATTGAAAATATATTCAAATTAGGGATGGAATGAAAGGGAATGGGATGCGATAGGACAGAATCCCAAACACAGCTCAACCATGAAGAACCTCCTCACCATGGGCCAGAGGAACCCCCAGCCCTCTTCCTCTGCCTCCTCCTCCCCTCTCTAACTTCACCTCCTACCGCCATCCCCCAACACGCCTTCCTTCCCTCCCTCAAACACCTAAGCCTGTTCCCACCTCAGGGCCTTTGCACGTGCCGACACCTACCTGGTCGGCTGTTTCCCACATGGAGGGCTTCTCATCTGAGTCTCTGCACAAATGCCACCTCCCCCCAGAGGCCCTTCCTGACTGTCCTTCCGAGAGTACCCCGCCCCAGCACCTTCCATCTCATGACCCTGTTTTCTTCACCGCGTGAGTTTCTCATATGCCCTGCTGGTTCGCACGTGCGCCGTCAGTTTCCATGTAATGCCAGGGATCTTGTCATCCATGCCCACGGACGCATTCTCAGACCCCAGCGCAGTTTTCGGGACATAGCAGGCATTTGGTAAGTGTTTATTGAGTGAATGAGATCCTTTACAACTGTGCAGTCAGTTCCTTGAGAACACAGGTGCCCTCTCTTTGTCACTATTCCTTTTCGTTCCCATAGCCGGGTTTCTCACACTCAGCGCTTTGACAAGTGGGACTAGAGATCTTTCTTGTTTGGAGGGCATCCCGTGACCTGTGAAAGTTGAATAGCGGCCCCGATCTCCACCCACTGGAGGCCAATAGCACGCACCCGTCCCCAGGAATGACAACCAGAAATGTCTCCAGACACGCCCCAAAGGCCCCAAGTGGAGAGGGAGCAGCGAATCTCCCCCAGTGAAGAACCCCTGCCGTGAGCGTTTAACCCACTGAAAGGCTGAGAACAAATATCCTTGGTCTGATTTGAATATCAAGGCCAGCCTCTGGTGCAGGTCCCCAGTATGACCAGCAGGTGGCAGCAGAGCCCGCCCTCGCACTATCACAGTTTGCTCCCGCTTTGTGAAAACTTTTTCATCTTTCTCCCCAGACTAGAAACTGATTTTTGGAAATGCACTCACCCACTGCCACGAGGTCTTGTGATCCACTTTATTTGCACTTTTTCAGACTAGACAGAAAGGGAAGCAGCAGCAATGATTTGAACCCAGAAGTGCGCTGGAATCAGGTAGATATGAATTTCAGTCCCAATTGTACCCCCTTTCTCTCCTTAGCTTGGGCTTCCCTAGAAGCTCAGCTGATAAAGAATCCACCTGCAACGCAGGAGACCCCAGTTCGATTTCTGGGTTGGGAAGATCCACTGGAGAAGGGATAGGCTACCCACTCCAGTATTCTTGGGCTTCCCTGGTGGCTAGGGAGACCTGGGTTTGATCCCTGGGTTGGGAGGATCCCCCAGAGGAGGGAAAGGTGACCAGCTCCAGTATTCTGGCCTGGAGAATTCCATGGACTGTGTAGTCCATGAGGTTGCAACGAGTCGGACACGACTGAGTGACCTTCACTCTCTCCCAGCTTAGCCAATCTGCCCCTCAGTTCTGACCTGTACGCACTTTGCCCATCTCCATACTCATCACCGTCAGCCATATATTTCACCTGCCTCTGTCCTCAACCGTGTGGTAACTCAGGGAGCAAGGGCTCACTCTGGTGGGGTCACCACCCCTAGTTCCTAGCATAAACGGCCGGCCCTCGGAGGTTTGCTGAATGACTGATTGATGGGTTCACTGGACAATGTGGGGGCAGAGTAAGCAATGACTCAATGGGTGTCAGCCGTGACGATGACCATGCCCTACTAAGGATGCCCTACTTCACGATGATGGCCATGCTACGGTGAGGGGGAGGACATCACAGTGTAGGCAGTGACGTCGTGGCAAAAGCAATCATGTCATGGTAGAGTGATGTCATGGTGAGGATGATGACGTCATGCAGTTGGTCTTAGTGTTCTCATCTTATGTCCACACCAGGGGGCCCCAGGCCTGAACCATCAGCCCTTCCTGTGGAGTTTCTTTAACAGGTATTTTATTTTGTTTTTAGCCATGCCATGCAGCAGGTGGGATCTTGGTTCTGAGACCAGGGATCGAATCCACACCCCTGCATTGGAAGCACAGAGTCTTAACCACTGGACCACCAGGGAAGTCCCTCCTGGGGAGTTTCTTAAACCTGCAGCTCCCCGGCCCTCTGCACATCTCATGACTCAGAATCTTACAGAAGCAGGTTCTCAACCTTAGCTGATGTTGAGTCATCAGAAGAGGTCCACAATTATCAACGCCTAGGCTGCCTCCTCCTCCCGCTCCGCCCCCACCCACCCCCGGCCCCGGAGACCGTCAGAGCAGAGGTTGAGCCCCAGCATCAGGCCTCGTGATTCTAATGCGCAGCAAGGCAACAGCCAGCCCTGACACTTAACAAACTCCCCAGGTCAGTGTGATACAAAGGGTGGTCCCAGCCCAGGAGTGTCTGCAGCACCTGGAAACTGCTTAGAAATGAGCCCCACCCAGACCCACCGACTCAGAGACCCCAGTGGGCCTGGACTCCCGGTGGACTGACGTGTGAGCAGCACTGCCCCGGGGGAGTTCAGACACACAGCCACTCTGGGGCCCCCATCCCCACGGACCAGAATATCAGGAGGAAAGAGGGATGGAACTTTCTGGAGGAGGGAGGAAGAGTTATGATCAGTCCCCAGAGGTCACTCTAGCCATTGACCAACTCCTCGGGGACCTCCCAGCTCCCTATTCTAGACTGAACTTCCCCACCACACAAGAAAAAACCAAACTACAGTGATTTTCACCCCAAAGGAACCGAGTCTTCTCTGAAGAGCGTTCAGTGCCAATGGGGCCACGGAGGCGGGCACAAGCCCCCAGGCAGACCCGCCGGGGCCATGCCAAGAAAACACCTTCCCCCTCCAGTCACAGAGCTGCTATGCTGCTAAGTCGCTTCAGTCGTGTCTGACTCTTTGCGACCCCATGGACTGTAGCCCGCCAGGCTCCTCTGTCCATGGGATTCTCCAGGCAAGAATACTGGAGTGGGGTGCCATGCCCTCCTCCAGGGGATCTTCCTGACTCAGGGGTGGAACCCAGGTCTCCTGAATTGCAGGCAGGAGAATCATCATACCAACGAAGCCTGTAAGGAACCAGGTGAGCATGAGCCTGGCTGGGGCAGGTGAGGCAGGACACATCCACCACCTGGCTGTTGAGGAGCCCACGTCTCTGCGGTCTTCCCCCCGGTTCCCCACAGGGCCTCCTGCCTGGCCCCAGGTCACGGGGAAGCCTGAAGCCCAGTGTCTGAGATGCAGCCGCCTCCACACGCAGGATCCAGGCCGCAGCCAGTCAGCAGGAACCACCCAGAGAAACTGCAATGTCGGAGAATACGCCTGTAGCTTCCTGTGTTTCTCTAACAGTTACCTAACCTCTCTGGTCCTCCATTGTCTTAACAGACAGACTCATCCAAAGGGCAGGTGTGAGGATGCAGTGGAGCCAGAGGAAGTGCACAGAGGCTGCAGTGACCGAGGGGGCGCTTTGTGTGGTCTCACGGGTTCGGGCTCCTCCAGGCCACAGACACACAGGTGCCTGGACACAGCATCCCCCACGCCAGGCAGCGCTAACACGACCGCCAGGCCCGGAGCTCAGCCCACAGCAGCTCTCTGGTGGTGGCCTCAGACCAAGGGGAAGCCACAGCCCACCAGGATGGTGTCCCTGAGCACCGGCCCCTCCAGTCCAAGCCGCTCCCTCCGCCCTCAAGCTGGAGCCCCCCCCCGAATTCAGATGGCCTGGTCCTGCCGCTGTCTCAGGCTGAGCACGCGGGCTGCCGCCAGGAAGGTGGCCCCGGTGAGCAGCTCGGCGACGCAGCTGACCCAGCCCAGGGCCAGGGACCAGCCGAAGCGGATGTCCACCTGGTCCAGCAGTGTCTTCTCCTGCAGGAGACACAGCGCCTCCTGGAAGGCGGCGGCCGAGTAGGCGATGTAGACGCTGATGCCGGCAAGGGTCACCAGGGCTGCAGTGGACAGAGGAGAGCTGGTGGACCCCCACAGACACCCAGCACCACCCTCCTTCCCTCTGCTGCCCGTCCTCTGCCCCCCCGCCTCCTGCCACTGGTAGCTCCTCCCCATCCATCTTTCACTTGTGAGTGTGCGTGTCCCCTCTGTCCATGGGCTCTCCAGGCAAGAATCCTGGAGTGGGTTGCCATGTCCTCCTCCAGGGGTCTTCCCGACCCAGGGATGGAACCCAGGTCTCCCTCAAGTTGGCAGCTGGATTCTTTACCACTGAGCCCCCTGGGAAGCCCCCGTCTATCTCAGCTCGTGTCAATTCCTGGATGCCATCCCCCGCACCCCACAGCTGGCCAAACCACCCCCTCCCATGGTTTCACAGCGCCTCACGGCACTCCATCACTGCCCGGGTCAGAACTGGAATTTTGTATCTGTTTGTGAACCAGCTAATGTCCATCTGCCTCAGTGTGAGCCCCAAGGGGTCCGCCCTGGACTCCCCAGCACCCAGAACAGCACCCTGCACACGGCCGCTCCCTGTCCCTGTGTGATTAGGGCCCGCTGTCCAGTCTCACAGTCAGTGGACCCGGGGGGCTATTTAAACACATTAGCCTCAGTCTACATCTCAGCTCCACGCTGGCACCTGCCACATGTCAAGCGCTATATTGCCTGGTCTCGTGGCAAATCAGAGATGGAGACTTCTCCTGGGGAGGCGCCATTTGGAGAGTTCATCACTGGGCAAACTGTTAATGCCGATATTCTTAATAACATTACAGTGAATGGAAGGGAGCCTATGGTATTCTCCCCTCCAGGCACTACTCTGCCGTTCCCTCCATGGATTTGATTGTGTGTCATCCCTGTTCTTGTTTTGTGTTGCTTCTGTGACTGTGCAGGGTGTTTAGTTGCAGCTTGTGGGGTCTAGTTCCCTGAGCAGGGACAGAGGCAGGTCCCCTGCATGGAAAGCATGAAGTCTTGGCCGCTGCACCGCCAGGGAAGTCCCTGTTTTTGTTCTTTTCTTAAGGACCGTTTCAAATGACCCAGGAAAATTCCCTAGTGGCCCAGTGGTTAGGACTTCACACTTTCACTGCCAAGGGCTCAGATTCAATCCTTAGTCAGGGAACTAAGACCCCACAAGCCATGCAGTGCGGCCAGTAAGTAAATAAGCAGGAGGCTATAAAGCTCCGGAGAAGGCAATGGCGCCCCACTCCAGTACTCTTGCCTGGAACATCCCATGGACGGAGGAGCCTGGTGGGCTGCAGTCCATGGAGTCGCTAAGAGCTGGACATGACTGAGCAACTTCACTTTCACTTTTCACTTTCATGCATTGGAGAAGGAAATGGCAACCACTCCAGCGTTCTTGCCTGGAGAATCCCAGGGACGGGGGAGCCTGGTGTGCTGCCATCTATGGGGTCGCACAGAGTCGGACACAACTGAAGCGACTTAGCAGCAGCAGCAAGTGCTAGATCCCATCTTTGAAGCCCAGCCATTGCCTGACTTGCCTGATTTTAATCAATCAAAGCAAAGCAATGTGTCAGGATGGCAGGTGTGCATGAGACAGCGAGGGTCTCCCGCCAGCCTGTGACCCTGACCCTGAAGCTCTCGGGACTCAGCTTCTTTTATGAAACAGTGAAAACGATTCTCAGAACCTGCTCTCACCCCCAGGCTTCTCTCCTGGGACCACAGACCCAGGGACCCTGGGCAGGAAACCTGTTCACCCCTTCCAGCTAGGAGATCACAGCGGGGCAAACCAAGCCCCAGAGGGGATGCGGTCTCCCCCACCCTCCTTCCTTCTGGGGGACCATGCACGGCTCCTCCCAGCACCAGGGGCCCCATGCCAGCCAGGCACCTACCTCCAAAGAGGAAGAGGGTCCCCGTGAGCAGGAGGAGGCAGGAGGCTCGCAGGAGGAAGCTCAGAAAGCCCGTCATGCCCCCGAAAACCATGAGGATCAGGCTGAGCGGCAGCAGAATCACGAACGTCCCATGCATGGCTTAGGGGAGACAGAAGCAGGCAGTTACTAACATCCTTCAGTCAATCAACAAACACCTACCGAGCATTTCCTGTGACCAGCACCCAAACGCTGGGGGGAGGCGGGGAATTGCCACTACTACTGCCGATAATGATGATGATCTGGGCTTCCTGGTGGCTCAGGGGTAAAGAACCTGCCTGCTAACGGTGGGGGCAAACAGGTTTGACCCCTGATCTGGGAAGATCCCACATACTGCAGAGCAACTAAACCCACGCCCTGCAACTACTGAGCCTGTGCTCTGGAGCCCAGGAGCTGCGACTACTGAAGCCTGTGCTCCGAAACGAGCGAAGCCCTGGAACCTCCACTAGAGAAAAGTCCGAGCAGCAACAAACCCAGCACAGCCAAATAAGTAAACAAAATTATAGAAAATAGCCATGATAAGAATATGATTAATGTGCTGCGCTAAGTCACTTCAGTTGTGTCTGACCCTGTGAACCGTAGCCCGCCCGGCTCCTCTGTCCATGGGATCCTCCAGGCGAGAATACTGGAGTGGGTTCCCGTGCCCTCCTCCACGGCATCTCCTGACCCAAGGATCGAACCTGCGTCTCTTGGGTCTCCTGCACTGACAGGCGGGTTCTTTACCACTAGAGCCACCTGGGAAGCTGTGGTTATTGAAGCTGTTATGCCAGGCTTTGTGCTGTATAAGTACCATCTCGTTTAAATCCCACGCACCCTGTAAGTAGGTATTGTCCTTGTTTGTCCGCTTATTCACTCAGCACATGTGTATTGAGTACGTGCTGGGTGCCAGGCTCTGTCCCTAGATTGGCAGACGCATAAGCAAATTCACCAAGGTTCCTGCCGTGTGGGGTCAGCAGTGAACAAGTGATGAAGCTGAGAAACGGTGACAAACGCACCAGGAAGGGAGTGAACAACAACGCTGAGAAGCGGGCAGGGCAGCGGCTCTACTGCGGAAGTGACATCAGAGCAAAGACCTGAAGGAGGTGAGGGAGGCAGCCGTGAAGAGGGGCTAGAACTGAGGGACAGCAGGGGAGGATGGAGCAGGGAGGAGTCAGAGATGGGAGGGGGTGTGCCCGGAGGGGCTTCCTCCGGGAGAGCCAGCCAGGGTGGCTGAGGGGAGGGAGAGTGAGGACGTGGGGAGGGGAGATCGTTCAGAGCAGCTTGCGTGGGGCTCGGGGCTCCGGAGCCATCGGGAAGATTTTTCATTTCTCTCCGAATGAGAGGGCTTCCCTGGTAGCTCAGACGGTAAAGAATCCGCCTGCAATGCAGGAGACCTGCGTTCCATCCCTGGGTTGGGAAGATCCCCTGGAGGAGGGCATGGCAACCCACTCCAGTATTCTTGCCTGGAAAATTCCAACGGACAGAGGAGCCTCCCAGGCCACAGTCCATGGGGTCACCAAGAGCCAGACAGGACTGAGCGACTAAGCACAGCACTGATTGAGACAGAGGCCTCCAGCCTGCCTTGAGGCATGAGAGACATGGACTTTCACTTCAGTTTCTACAGGTTGCTCTGGTCGCTCTATTGAGAGCAGCCAGCAGAGGGGTGTAGGCGGTTGAAAGAAGGCTCCCAAGTTCACATCCAGACTTCATTTCCTTGGGCTCCAAAATCACTTCAGATGGTGACTGCAGACGGTGACTGCAGATGTGACCTTAAAAGACGCTTGCTTCTTGGAAGAAAAGCAATGACCAACCTAGACAGCATATTAAAAAGCAGAGACATTACTTTGCCGACAAAGGCCCGTCTAGTCAAGGCTATGGTTTTCCCAGTGGTCATGTATGGATGTGAGAGTTGAACCAGCAGGGAACACCGCCAGAGAAGATGCTTGAGTTCACATCCCGAAGGGTCTGCCCCAGCCATGCCCCCCTCTCCCCTCCCAGCCACGGGAGCCTGAAGAGTGACAGGTTGGGGGGGGGCGAGGATTGAACAGGAGAGAAGGGGGGAAGCCAGAGAAAGAACCACTCAGAAAAGTGCCACCCGTCCATCCCCTCCCCCTGCTCTGTCCCCAGACTGCGTGTCTCCTGTGAGTCACTTCATTCCTCAGAAGCTCCGTTTTCACGTCTCTGACCTGGAGGTCATGAGATGCGGTTCGCTGTGTTACCACAAGGACAATGTGCATGGAGGAGATGGAGAGGCCCATAGAGCCCGGATTAAATCAACCATGACCGCACCAACCGTACAGATGATGAAGGTGATCGTCCGGCCTGCCTTCCCCTGTATCACACCCCTTGGTCTGCAAGCCCCTAAATGCCAGCAGCCTTGGCGAGTCGAGGAGACAAGGCCCATCTCCTTCCCGGGGCTGTCACAGGACAAAACGTGATTCCAGGGCACGGGGACTTGGGGTCTTTCCTCCTTTGCTCCCTCCCTCTTTTCCTTCCTTCCTTTCTCAAGGAAAGATCTTGGACAAGGAAGCACAACAGCTGGTGTGAAAACCGGGTTCTGTTAAGATCAGTCTGGTGCATGCTACTGCCTCCAGACACTAGCTGAGAAATGAAATCATTTCTCATTTAGAAATTAATGAGGTTTCCCGGAGTTGATTCGTCCCTGCAGCCCCACGTGCGAGCTCCCCAGACACACTGCCGGCTGAGTTCCTGTACATGTTCAATTAAATATCTGGACGAGAACAGGTCTCCCCCTGGGAGAGTTGTAACATTTCCTGCTGAAATTTGGTTTAGTACTTTTTTATTTTTTTTTAATGTGCCTTGGTCTTCTGTTAGTTTTTTATTTTCAGGACTGCTGTCTGGGGACATAAATATTGATTCTGAGTTCTGTTCTACTTAGAAAGGTCCCCATCTCCAGGTACATCTCATTCAGAAACGAATGTCTAAGGGCCCCATAGAGCCTGGGCATCAGCAGGGCACAAGGTCTCTGGCCTCACTGAGATCACAGTCCAGGAAGGAGACAGACTCTCAGGAAAATAAAGGGGATGATTACAGACCGAGTGTCACAAAGGACATGAGCGTAATGATGTGGAAAAAAAACAAGGTGGCCACTTCTATAGCTGAGATGGCTGTTTTAATTTCCTAGAGCTGACATCATAAATTACTACAAACTAGGTGTCATGTATGGATGTGAGAGTTGGATCATAAAGAAAGCTGAGCACTGAAGAATTGATGCTGTCAAAGTGGGGTACTGGAGAAAATTCTTGAGAGTCCCTTGGACAGTAAGGCGATCCAACCAGTCAATCCTAAAGGAAACCAACCCTGAATATTCACTGGAAGGACTGAAGCTGAAGCTCCAATCCTTTGGCCACCTGATGCAAAGAGCTGACTTGTTGGAACAGACCCTGATGCTGGGAAAGACTGAAGGCAAAAGGAGAAGGGGGCAGCAGGGGATGAGATGGTTGGATGGCATCACGAACTCACTGGATACGAGTTCGAGCAAAATCTGGGAGATAGTGAAGGACAGAGGAGCCTGGCATGCTGTAGGCCATGGGGTCGAAAAGAGACTTGACTTAGCAACTGAGCAACAACAGCAGATGTCTTAAAAGCAGGAGGAATTTATTCTCTCACAGTGCTGGAGGCTCTAAGTCTAAAATCAAGGTGTCAGCAGGAACTTGGTCCCTCCAGAGGCTCTGGGGAAGACTCCTTCCTGCCTCTTCCAACCTCTGGTGGTTGCTGACAAGGCTCGGCATTCCTTGGCTGGTGGCAGCATCCTTCTGATGTCCACCTCCATCTTCCTATGACCTTCTTGTCTCTCCTCTGCGATTCTCCCTTTTCTTACGAGGACACTTGTCATAGGATGTAGGTTAGTCCACAATGATCTTGAGAGCCTTAACTATATTGGCAAAGATGTTTTTTTCCAAATGAGGTCCCATTCCCGGGTACTAGGATCATGTTTTTCTGGAGGGTGATACCCTTCAGTCCACTCCAGCATTGGGACTTCCCCGGTGGTCCAGTGGCTAAGACCCCCGCACTTCCAATGCAGGAGCCTGAGTTTGATCCCTGGTCTAGGAAATAAGATTCCACGTGCTGCGTGGCAAAAGCAAAAGACTCAATGAACCCAATCCACTACAGTGTTTACAGTAGGAGCACGACCCAGGAAGAGCTAAGATTACCAACTAGAATTAATCATGGGCCTTCCTGGTGACTCAGTGGTAAAGAGTCTGCCTGCCCATGCAGGAGACACGGACGTGATCCCTGGGCCAGGAAGACCCCACGTGCCATGGAGCAGCCTGGGAGCCTCAACTACTGAAGCCCGAGCACCCTAGAGCCTGTGCTCCACAACCAGAGAAGCCCCCGCAGGGAGAAGCCCTCTCGCCGAAACTAGAGCAAAGCCCTGGGCAGTGCTGAAGACCCAGAAGAGCCATAAATAAATACAGTTGTTTAAAATGATACTAATAATCGTGTTGGCGATCAGGAAGACGACGATGGTGCAGTTCCGGTCCTCCAAGGAGCCACGTTCTAGTGACAACAGATTCGAAAATTCACCAAAAAAAAAAAAAAAAATCTGCCTGCAATGCAGGAGACGCAGGCTAGACCCTTGGGTTGGGAAAATTCTCTGGAGAAGGGCATGGCAACCCACTCCCGTATTCTTGCCTGGAGAATCCCATGGATAGAGCAGCCTGGTGGGCTACAGTCCATAGGTCACAAAGAGTCGGACTTGACTGAGCACGCAGACACCTCTCTGCTCTCCATAACAGAAAGACTATTACTTCTTAACTACCCTGGGGCTTTCTGACCTCGCAAGCATTCCGGAAGCCTGCTCTGCCCATCAAGCTGTTCTTTGAACAGTGCGATAATGGATCGTTCACGAAGTTATTCTTGGCGTGAACATCTTGGCTTTTCTCAGGGTTTGCTTTTCCTTTGCAACAAAGCATTTCTGAATCAAAAAAAAAATCTCTTGCACCTGGGTACCTATTTGCTCTTGATGAAAAAATGACATGTTGCTGTCAACATTATTTGTATTATTAATTCTACATGGTAATCTTAGTTCTCAAGTGTTGAGCTCCTACTGCGGGCAGTGGAGAAGAGCGGGGTTCTGAACCCAAGAAACAGGCTAGGAATTTTTCTTCCGGTCTCAGCACCGTCACATTATACTGAAATTACCCTCGGCGTAGCATCATTCTAAGAGAGTAGAAACTGCCTGTGTTCAAATCCCAGATCATCCAGTTACTGTGCAAACTTTGGTCACTTACCCAACCTCTCCATGCCTTGGTTTCCTCATTTGAAAACTGAGGATAAATCACAGTGCCTGCCTCATGGGACTGTTGTGGAGATTAAATGGATGGAAACACATGAAGACCTCAGGACAGGGTCTGGCACCCAGCACCTGCTCTGTAAGCACTGACTGTTATTTTTACTGCTCTTCACCACTCCACAAAAGGGGTCCCACCTCCCTTTACTCCATGCCCCTGTTTTATTTCCTTTGTTACAGCTACTACTGTTTGAAGCCATTTTAGTTTATTTATTCACTGCTCACCAGGTGTTTGTTACCTGCCTCCTGCATTAGACACTAAGCTGTAGGCGGCAAGCACCCCACCAGTCTCACCATGTTTTATCCCCAGCATTAAGTAAAAAAAAAAAAAAAAAGGAGTTTGCAATGATTACCCCCATTTTAGGGCAGGAGGAAAAGGGGACAACAGAGGATGAGGCATCATGGACTCAATGGACATGAGCTTGAGCAAACTCTGGGGGACAGTGAAGGACAGGGAAGCCTGGCATGCTGCAGTCCAAGGGGTCACAAGAGTCGGACACAACTTTGCAGCTGAACAACAACAACAAAGCCCCATTTTACAGATGAGAAGCCTGAGGCTCAGGGAGATAACATGACTTTAACGCAGAAGACGCAACTCCCCTCCTGTTTTAGGTAACCTAAGCTGGATTCTTTGCCATCTCTGAGTGACTAAAACAGCTATGCTGGAAGCTTTGCTTATATGACCTCATTTCATCTCAAAGCAACCCATTTATTTTTTCAATTTATTTTTCATTGAAAGTGAAAAGTGAAGTCGCTCAGTCGTGTCCAACTCTATTCGAATCCATGGACCATAGCCCACTAGGCTCCTCAGTCCACGGAATTCTCCAGGCAAAAGTACTGGAGTGGGATGCCATGGTACATTAATTACTGCTGTACAGGAAAGTGACTCAGTTATCATATATATATGTTCTTTTTCATATTCTTGTCCATTATAGTTTATTACAAGATATGGAATATAGTTCCCTGTGCTATACAGCAGGACCTTGTTGTTTATAAAACAGCCCATTTATGGAAGCAGATGACCAGCCAGAAGTTACAGAACTGGTCAGAGGGACCTTATCTATGATGAGGCTGACCCCACCTCATCTTGTTGAGAGAGGCACATGACTCAGCCTGGCCAATCAGCACACTCCTTGCCCTCGGCCATACTGATTGGCTCAGTCCTAGGCATGTGATCTGATCTGATCCAATGAGAGACCTACCAGGAGTTGCAGAATGATTGGGCAACAGTCTCCTATTTTGGTTGCTGAGACTGGAGAGCATTTAGTTGAAAGCAGAATCCAGAGGCAAAGCCCAGAGAGAAAAAGAAAAAAAAATGTGTTTAACTCTTTAGGTCCTGGGGGTGGGGGGGGGCGTGAGCTTTTCAGCGCCATGGACCAGGAATTCCGTGTTTTGTTTCAACCAGTATGATTTGGGGGCTTCCCCGGTGGCTCAGCGGTAAAGAATCTTCCCGCAATGCAGGAGCTGCAGGAGATGCGAGTTCGATCCCTGGGTGGGGAAGATCCCTGGAGGAGGACATGGCAGCCCCCTCCAGTATTCATGCCTGGAGAATCCCATGGACAGAGGAGCCCGGTGGGGTACAGTCCATAGGATCACGAAGAGTCAGACACAACTGAAGCAACTTAGCATGCATGCACAGTGTGATTTGAGTTTCCATCACTTTCAAAAGGCTGATACAGCTAGCTTGGGTGGCTCTAAACTGTGGCTCTTTTATCTAAACTGTGCTGGGACTTCCCTGACAGTCCAGTGGTTAAGACGCTGAGCCTCCAATGCAAAGGGCAAATCCCTGGTCAGGGAACTAATACCCCACATGCCATGCAGCAGGGCCAAGAAAATATTTCTAAAATATAAAAGTAATAATAATAAACTGTGCTGAATTTGAAGATTGCCTCTCTCTGCCAAAAAAAAAATTCCCAGTCCCTAGCCAGGGAAGCAAACCCTTGACATCCCCAGAGCTAATCAAGAAGGTAAAATATCCAAGCAAGGTGGAGTTTTACTGGGTACAGAAGTAAGCTGCCCGCATGGGTTTTCTTGGAGGAAAAATCAATGGTTCTTCCCATACACCCTCAGGAGGGGGTCTGTCTAGAAGGCTGACTCACAGAGCATGCAGCTTGTCACTTGGTCTTCATCCTCTCTGACTCTTCTGCAGGTCCGAAAAGGAACACGGCCTCTTTGTGCAATAAAAGAACTTGGCCAGCATTCAGAACTCTTTCTGGGGATAAAGAGATTCTGGGAAAAAGCTGTCTCTGGGGCTGATTTTCAGTGAGCACGAGGTCTGAAGGGCCAGCCTCCTCTCTGATGATACAGTGGTAGCAAGAGCAGCTAATACTCGGGGTACACTTACAGGGCCAGACACTGGAGGAGGCTCTTGAAATACACTCTCTCATTTCAGCCTCGACTGTTCTTATAAGGAGAGATGAGAGTTATCTTCAATTTGCCCATGAGGGAACTGAGACTCAGAGAAGTAGAGGAATTCGCCCAAAGCCATCATGTACAGATGTGAGAGCTGAACCATAAAGAAGGCTGAGCACTGAAGAATCAATGCTTTCAAATTGTGGTGCTGGAGAGGACTCCTGAGAGTCCTTGGACAGCAAGGAGATGAAACCAGGCGATTCTAAAGGAAATCAACCTTGATTATTCATTGGAAGGACTGACACTGAAGCTGAAGCTCCACTACTTTGACCACCCAATGTGAAGAGCCGACTCATTGGAAAAGACCCTGATGCTGGGAGAGATTGAGGGCAGGAGGAGAAGGGATGACAGAGAATGAGATGGTTAGATGGCATCCCCGAGTCAATGGACATGAGTTTGAGCAAACTCTGGGAGATACCGAAGGACAGGGAAGCCTGGCGTGGTGCAGGCCATGGAATCACAAAGCGTCAACACGACTGAGCGACTAAATAACAACAACAACATGCCTGGCTGGCGGTGAAGCCGGGGCGTAGACCTGGGGCAGAGGGTGAACAGATGCACAGACTGTGGACGTGGGTTTTGCCTGTTTCTCAAAACCCTGGACCATGCAGGGCCGCTGCATTGTCAAGTTTCACAAAGAGGCCAGACCAGTGCTGACTGGTTAGCCATCCAGTGTACCCACTGATGTGATAAGTAGGCTGAAGGCCAGCATCCAGCCCAGCAAAGGGCCACAGATGTGACTGCATCTAAAAGAGGCTGGAAGGAACGGTACAGAGGACTAGAGTTTACTGATCACTTAGTATGTTCCTAGCACGTTTACATCAAATCATTCTTTGATGCAACAGGGAGATCACACAACAACAGGCACTAAGCCGGGTGCCAGGTAAAGGTCCATTTTTTCATCCAGCTAGTTCGTGGAATCCTGACCCCACACCCCTTTAGGGTTTTGTTATCTCGTTTCAATAAATATGGAAGCTGAGGCTCAGAGAGGTTAAGACACCAACCCCGGAATCACAGAGGGGTCCTGGTAAAGGTCTAAGCTGGGCTTTGACTTCTAGCCCTCAGTTTATGGGCAAAAATTCTTGATTATTCTCCACCCACCCCACCCCGCACCCCCCACCCCCCGCCCCGCCATGGGAAAGCCCTCTTGTTTACTTGATTAAACAAACAAACAAAAATAAGCTGGGCTTCCCTGCTGGTCCAGCGGCTAAGACTCTGCACTCCCAATGCAGGGGGCCGGGGTTCAATCCCTGGTTAGATCCAGGGTTAGATCCCAGGGAACTAGATCCTGCATGCCACAACTAAAAAGATCCCTCATGCCACAACAAACACCCAAGATCCTGTGTGTTGCGACTAAGACCAGGCGCAGCCAAATAAATACATTTTTAAGTTTTAAATAAATAAGCTGCATAGGCATAATTTCCACGTGCAAAGGGACACCCACCTTTGGTTTAAGGCTGTAGTAAGTGATACAGCATCTCCTGGTTATGTGGACCAGAGCTATCCATTCAGAAGCCTGCTAACTAACTCATAATAGGAGGTTTGGAACGGGAATTCCTGATGATGCTTGAAATGCTCTGAGAACACCCAGAGGTCTTCCTGGTGCAACTTGGAGCTGAGGACAGAGTTTGTGAGATCCTTTCCTTTCCTCCATGCCCCGCCCCTCACATTCCAAGCATCTAGTGGATATTTCCTTCAGTGGGACTTCACGCAGTGGTGTGCAGGTGGTGGTTTAGTCGCTAAGTCATGTCTGACTCTTGTGACTCCATGGACTGTAGCCTGCCAGGCTCTTCTGTCCATGGAATTCTCCAGACAAGAATACTGGAGTGGGCTGCCATTTCCTTCTCCAGGGCATCTTTCCGACCCAGGAATTGAACCTGGGTCTCCCGCATTACAGGCACGTTCTTTACCAACTGGGCTACAAGGGCAGCCCATGGTGTACTGGAGCTGGATTATATCAGAGTTGTTCTATTGCTAAATCCTGTCTTGCTCTTGTGACCGCAGGGACTGGAGCACACCAGGCTCCTCTGTCCTCCGCCATCTCCTAGAGTTTGCTCCAATTCATGTCCATTGAATCAGTCAACTGTTAAGTTTTCAGGAATATGCAGAACCAGTTGACGTAATGTAGACAGCTTGAAATTGACCACAGTGGGAATATTTACTGCACAGAGGTTGGCAAATGCCACAACTCAAGATGCTCCCCTCCCCCAGAGAGCCAATTGTTGAGCATTTTCCAGCACACCAGTGGACTTCAGAGAAGCAGTCCGGTTCACTCATGTACTCATTTATTCATTCAACAAACATGGATTGAGTTCCACCTCTAAAATATAGTTTGCATTCACTCTCACCCTGCTCAGCCAACCTTGGCTCGTGGGCTACTCTGTGCCAATGCTGTGTGTGCTAAGTCACTTCAGTTGTGTCTGACTCTGTGACCCTATGGACTGTAGCCCGCCCAACTCCTCTGTCCATGAGATTCTCCAGCCAAGAGTACTGGAGTGGGTTGCCACGCCCTCCTCCAGGGGATCTTCCCCACCCAGGGATCACACCTGCATCTCCTGCATTGGCAAGCGGGTTCTTTACTGCTAGCACCACCTGGGAAGCCCAGGCTCTGTGCTAAATACTAAATATTCTGTGCTAAATTCCAGCTGTGACAAGAGAGACATGGTCCCTGCTGGCATGGAGCTTGTTTAATGAGGGCGTCAGCTTTTAACTCTAAAAATGTCACACAACCTGTACTGTGAGTAGGAACTAAGTCAGGCTGGCAGGATGGGAGCAGGGGGACTCGAAGTGGAGGCAATGGCGTGTGCAAAGTCCCTGTGGCAGGAGGAGATGCGGCACCTTCCAGGAACTGGTGCATGGCCAACACAGCCGGAGAGGAAAGAGCAAAGGGGAGAGTGGAGCTGAAGAGGGGCCCTGGCAGCCCTCGTGGGCCATGCCAGGGACTTGTCTTTGTTCTAAGAGTCCCATCCCCAACCCTCACTAAGTCTATCAAAAGCTGCCCATACTTTTCAAGGTCTGTGGAACTCCGTTCTCATTTCCTCATCATTTCCTTTGTATGGCACCTCTCACTACACGTGTTTCCTCTTTGCAAAAGTAATTAGGATGGAGATGACAAGAACTAGAACTTTGTAGGAAGGCTGTGGGGATTAAATGAAGGCTGAAATGGAAAGCGTTCAGCTCCAGGTCTGGCCGCAGGTGAACTGAACTATGACTCTGATTTTTCCCCCCTCCCTCCAGTGTCTATTCAGCCCCTTTGCTCTCCCGAATTCTGTCCTCAATCCTGCCAGCTTTTCTGACTTCGGAGCACCGTGCCAGGCACTGGGAAGTCAGCCAGGAACAACAGACACAAGGCCCCTGGCGATGGGGAGCTGTCCTTTGCCTCCTGGTTTTCCTCTCTTGGATCGTTCAGCCAATATTTGCTGCATCCTGGGTGGTGCTGCCAAGCGCTGGTCCTCAACAGCGAGGATGCAGCGACGGCTGACCACGGGGTGTGCCAGGCAGCTCCCCAGGCTGGTTAAGGTGTCTTCTCGGGCTCCGAGTCACCCTCCCCCGTGCTGCTTGCCACTCTGAAATGGAACTGCGCACTTCCCCCTCGGTCTCGCCCGCTAGCCTCTGCGCCCCCTAAGCGCTCTGCCTGGGGCTTGGAGCGCAGCAACCCGCTGCCCCGCGCACCGAAAGCCTGCAGCCAACGTTTGTCGAATGAATCCCCAACCACACAACTTCACGCGTGGAGCCAGAGGGTCCCACCGCCTTCTCCTATACCCCTTCCCCCGCTCCTGCCCATGTCAGAGGCCACCTCTGCCGCCCTCTCCTCCGCAGGGCCCCCGCCCCCTGTTTGGATAAAAGCTCCCAAACTGGCGTCCAGCCCCGGGTTCCGCTCCCCATCTCACCCTTCCCGGACTCACTGAGAAGTTGTCGGCTCGAGTCGCTGACGGTCACGTTCTCCTGCCAGAAGGGGTTCATCAGCGGCGCACACGGGCTCTGGACTGGGTGGGGCAGAGGAATCGGTGGGCGTGGGGGGGGGGTCCCCGGGGGTTCAGACCCGGCCCGCGCCTTCGTCCCCACGTCCCTCCTGGATGTCCCACCCGGGGGGTGTGGGGGCGCGGAGCAGCGGTGGCCTGAGCGGGGCATCTCTTTATAGGGGCGATGGCAGCCCCAGGACCCCGGGCCACCTCCCGTCCGGCCCCGGACCTCGCGTTTCGCGGGCTCCGAGGCTTGAGAGCCGAGTGCGCGCCAAGCAACAGGTCCGGCCACCGCCCGGGCTCCCCGGGTGCCCCCTTACCCCGGCAGGTCCGCCAGAGGCCGGAGTGCGAGCTCAGAGGCTCGAGCTGGCTGTGGTTGGCGGCCCCCGCCGGGCCCCGCGCCCCCGGGCCGCCCCGCTCCAGGCGCTCGGTGTCGATGATGTACCAGAAGTCGGTGCCGATGGCCGCCGCCAGAAGCACGAAGCTGAGCGCCCCGGTCAGCGCCGCCGCGCCGGCCAGCGCGCCCAGGTGCACCCGCATCGCCGAGCCGCGACCCCGCCTGCCGCCCGCAGCTCGCGCGCCCCGGATCTGGGAGCCAGAACTGGGTCCGCGGGACCTCGATCCCTCCCTCCGCCCCTGGCTCCGCCCCTCAGCCCCTCACCTGCAGGATGGGACGGGCACCGCCTCCCCGCTCAGACCCCATCACGATCTAAAACCCCACCTCCATCAACACTCGCAGCCCGGCGTACCCTTTCGCTCCTGCTGCTCAATTGCTCGCAGACCTCCCATCTATCCGCTCCCGCACTCCCCTCGCATCCCACCTGTTCGCGGCTCTGCCGGGCGTCTGCGGTTCCTCCCAGCCCTGCCCCGCGACCCCACCGCCCACCCCCAGCTCAGGGAGTCTGCCCTCCGACGCCCTTCCCACAGCTCTGGGCTCAGTGGACGCGCTCTCCTCGGGGGGATTAGGAAGGACAGCTCGCACCTGTCCTGTTGGCAGGTCATCCTCAATAGCCCCTCCCTCCAGCTTCAACCACCCTTTCTCCAAAATCTCCCTCTTCAGTTGATTTTTCTAGGCTTGCTACACAGAAAAAAGACAGGTCAGTTTTTTATATAAAAATTCTTTAATGGATAATCAACAAGGTCCAACTGCATAGTACGGGGAACTATATTCAGTATCCTATGATAAACCACAATGAAAAAGAAAGAAGAATGTGTGTGTGTGTGTGTAACTGAATCATTTTGCTGTAGAGCAGAAATTAAGAAAATACTGTACGTGGAAACAACAGATGAATGGATAAAGAAGTTTGGTATATATATATATATATATATATATATATGTATAATGGAATATTACTCAGCCATGAAAAGGAATGCATTTGAGCCAGTTCTAATGAGGTGGATGAACCTAGAGCCTATTACACAGAGTAAAGTAAGTCAGGGAGAAAAACAAATAATGTATATTAATGCACATATATGGAATCTAGAAAGATGGTACTGATGAACCTATTTGCAAGGCAGCAATGTCCATGGGGGTGGCACAGAGTTGGACACGACTGAGTGACTGACACTTAGTGGAGACACAGACATAGGGAACAGACTTGGACACAGTGGGGGAAGGAGAGGGTGCGACGAATTGAGAGCGTAGCATGGGAACATATATTAATACACTTCCAAATGCAAAATTAGAAAGCCAGGGGAAATTTGCTCTGTGATGCAGGGAGCTCAAACCCTGTGCTCTGTGACAACGTCGAGGGGTGGGATGGGGTGGGAGGTGGGAGGGAGGCTCCAGAGGGTGGGGACGTATGTGTCCCTGTGGTTAATCCATGTTGATGTATGGTAGAAACCAACGCAATATTGTAAAGCAACTAGACTCCGATTAGAAATAAATAAAAATTTTAAAAGACCACATTGTAAATCAACTATCCGTCAATAAAAGGGAGTCTGGTTTCTAGTCTCGGCTCCTGGTCAGTGTGGAGAAGAGTAGGTGAAAAGTTGTAATTTACATTTTTTAAAATCTCACCCTCCCTACAGATTTTGTTGTGGAGCAGAGACTGTAGAGAGACAGCACAGGAAGAGAGGAAGCCAGTTAGGAGCAACTCAACAATAGAAGCACGAGAGGTGTTTGGATGGTCAGGCCCCAGTGGTGGCAGCTGCGACTAGGTGGGGAAGTGAATAGATTGTCTTTTTAATTGAGAGGGGTTGCCTTGATAGGATGTGGTGATAGACTAAGGCTGACAACTACTCTTTCCCTTGTTTAATCCTCTCTTACCAACACCATCCTACTCTTCATCACTAGCGTCCTCATCTCCACTAGCAGCAGCAGCAGCACCCTGAACAGAGCCATCACCAGCAAGAACACATGCTCCCCTTGATTTTACCACACCATTCTGCTCTAGGACCCCTTCAACCACCATCTGAGTAGGACTGATATCTCCCGTAACCATCCCCTTAGTTATCCCAGGTGGCACAGTGGTAAAGAATCTGCCTGCCAATGAAGGAGACGCATGAGACATGGGTTCGATCCCTGGGTCGAGCATCCCCTGGAGAAGGAAGCATCCCCTGGAGAAGCATCCCCTGGAGAAGGAAGTGGCAATCTGCTCCAGTATTCTTGCTTGGAAAATTCCATGGACAGGGGAGCCTGGTGGGCTACAGTCCATGGAGTCGCAGAGTTGGTCATGACTGAGCTTGAACACACGCAGTTAACCATCCCCACTAAAGAGTCTGCCTTCCACTCTATCATGTTACTATCATTATCTTCAATTACACCATCATCCAAACAGTCCTCAACTGTTCCATCAACATGTGGGAGCTTAACTGAAGGTACAATTCAATGAGGTGGGTCCCAGGACCCCCTAATAACGTCTTCAGGGTTTAATCTCTTCTCTCTCCATTCCTCTCCATCTCTCAGTTGTTGGTCCTCTCCTGGCTTTGTTGTTACTCAGATTCTCATTGGTTGGAACCCCAGGAGGTACTTTTTTCATCACTTAGCGATCCCAACAAAAAGAACAAATGTCTTTCTCAGTGGTGCAAGTCAGATTTCCAGGATTCCCTTCTCTGACCCAATCTCTAGGAATGACAGGAGTAGAAGGCACCGCCTGGCCAAGCCTGGATCAATCACCTGCCTGCTCCTGAAACCAAGGGAGGGTGAATCGGTCCCATCGCCACCATTTGAGTTAAGAGGCATCCTGGCTGCCAGATGTAGCAAATAAAAACAGAGGCCTCAGTGACATCTGAGGCCTTCCCAGGGGCGCCGGAGGTAAAGAATCCACCTGCCAATGCAGGAGACTTAAGAGATGCAGGTTTGATCCCTGAGTCAGGAAGATGCCCTGGAGGAGGAAATGACAACCCACACTGTAGTATTCTTGCCTGGAGAATCCTACAGACAGAGGAGCCTGGCGGGTTGCAGTCCATGGGGCCACAAAGAGTCAGACACGACTGAGCGTGCACACACACACACACACACACACACACAGAGTTACATTTGAATTTCAGATGAATAATAAAATTTTAGTATAAATATCCTCCATGCAGTATGTGGGAGACACTTATATTTTAAAACTGTTGTTGGACTTCCCTGGGGGTCCAGTGGTAAAGAATCCACCTGCTGATGCAGGGGACACAGGTTCGATCCCTGGTCCAGGAAGATCCCACATGCCGTGGGGCAGCTAAGCCTGAGAGCCACGACTGCTGAAGCCTGCATGATGCCCTGGACGCTGTGCTTCACAAGAGAAGGCACCGCCATGAGAAGCCCATGCCCTGCAACTAGAGGGTAGCCGCATCTACCACAATTAGAGAAGGCCCGTGCACAGCAACGAAGATGCCGCGAAGTCACTAATTAATTATTTAAGAAAGAAAATAAAACTGTTGTTGCTGTTTAATCTGAAGTTCAAACTTTACTGAGTATCCTGTCTTTTCTCTGGCAAATGTAGCTGGCTCCCCAGGGGACAGTGAAAATCACTCAGTCGTGTCCAACTCTTTTCGACCCCATGGACTACACAGTCCATGGAATTCTCCAAGCCAGAATACTGGAGTGTCCCCAAAGGACAACCAAGGCACTATGACCTCAGCCAGGAGAAGGGGCGGTGGCAGGGTGGATGAGACCCCCTCCACCCGGTAAGGGCACTTTCCTTCACTGGGTCCCATGTCCCTCGTCTCCATAAGGAGAACTTCCACGCCCCATTGCAAAGGCAACCTTGTAGGCTTTGATCATTCTATTTTTTCCTGAGGATTTTGATAGAATCTACCTGAATCATGCTCAGTCACTGTAAAATGAACAGAAAGTAATGTTTTTCAATGACGCTGGGGCCGTGGGGGAGGTGCACATCAAACCCTGGATGCTCTGACTACTCAGCCGGTCAACTGAAGACACAGGATAAAACTGGAAGGCTTCCAAGGCAGGAACCGAACAAAGCGCCACCTCTAGGAGTAAAGCCACATGCTGAACCCCAAGCTGGTAGAGAAGGGCTTTGCACAGGGGTTCAGGAGGCTGGTCTTGAGTCTTAAATCAGCATCTGTGTGAGCCCTGAGAAGTTGCCTCTCTGAGCTTCAGTTTTGTTTTTTTTCTTTCCCAGCTGCAAAAAGTGGGTAATCGTACCCACCAGTCCCAGCAGGGCACTATAAGGGTATCAGGATGGTGGGTGTGAAAATACTCTGTGACCAGGTTTCCAGATAAGAATCCGCCTGCCAACTCAGGGGACACAGATTCAATGCCTGGTCTGGGAAGATCTCCCCTGCCTTGGGGCAACCAACACAACTACTAGAGCCCGTGCTCCCTAGAGGCCGTGCTCCGCAATGAGAGAAGCCACAGCAGTGAAAAGCGTGCGCACCGCAGCTAGAGGGTAGCCCCCATCACTGCAACTAGAGAAAGCCCACGAAGCAACGAAAACCCAGTGTGGCCAGAAGTGAATGAGCGAGAGAAAGAAAGTCTGTTTAAAAAAAAAAAAAAAAGTACTTGTGACTTAGGCAGAGTCATACCAATATTATTACCAGAAGATGTGAGAGACACTTTGAGAAGCGGGGAGGAGTGCATTTCAGAGATGCAAGGAAGAAATATTTGAAAGAAAGAGAAGGGCAGAAGGGAAGGAGGGAGAAGTCAGGATGCTGGAAAGAAGGGTTTCCTTTCATTATGAAGCGTCGAGTGTCATGGGAAAGCCAATATTTTTTTTAATCAGTAAGCTCTGGATTTGTGCACGTGTGTAGCCCTGAGGCCCTGCCAGCCTCACCAGCCTCACACACCTGGACCTCGAACACATGAAGTTCGTTGCTGCCTCTGAGGCTTTGCACATGCTGTTCCCTTTAACTGAAATACTCTTATCCCCAATTTTTAAAAAATATCTCAACTTAAAAATTACCTCTTTGGAAGTGAAAGTGTTAGTCGCTCAGCTGTGTCCAACTCTTTGCCACCCCATGGATTGTAGCCTGCCAGGCTTCTCTGTCCATGGAAATCTCCAGGCAAGAGTACTGGAGTGGACTGCCATTCCCTTCTCCAGGGGATCTTCCCGACCCAGGGACTGAACCCAAGTCTCTTGCATTGCAGGCAGATTCTTTACCATCTGAGCCACGGGGGAAAACTCCTCTTTGGAAAGGGCTTACCTAATACCCAACTTTGGTTAAAAGCTCTCGGGATATGATGATTTATGATGATTCAGGTAGAGTTAATGCCCATCATAGCTCCTTAGGCTCGCAACCGCTTAGTGCATTTCTGCAGCATCCACTACACGCACCTGTGTCTTTCCATGTATGGACTCCTCTCCCCAGGTGAGAAGGCTGGAATTGACGGAGGGTGAAGACTCCCAGAACACCAAGCATGAAAGAAGTTGGAGGATAAACAGCCTCAGCTATCTCCCTCCTTCAGGGAGGGAAAAGCTCTGAGGCCTGTTCTACTCCATCCCCCAGAGTTTCCCAGTGGGAGTGAACCCCAGCCGCCCACGGCAGCGAAAAACTGATAGCCTTCCTTCTTCATCTTAATTTCCTACTCTTGTACCAGTGTGTCCTAGGATCACCCGCCCCAGTAAAATCACTAGTCTTAAATCCTTATCTCAGAGTCTACTTCAAAAGAAACCCACACTAAAACACAGGCTATCTTGGCAACCACACTGTCCCCATAGTAATTAACGGTTTTTAAGCAATGAAGTTGTTTTCTACCATCTGCTCCTTTGGACATTCAGGCAGGATGGTACATACTATAAGATGGTTTGTCCAACAGCAATCTCCCCCTTCACTTTTGAAGGTACCTTCTAGCCAGTGGTGGCCACGTGACAGACATAATCCTAACCAATGACTTAGAAGCAGAGTCTGCTGGGAAACAAAACAAAACAAAAAAAAAAAAGACCAGGCCCTGGGAGTAGAAGGCTTTTGATCCACTTGGGATAAAGATGTAATGTCTGGAAGCACAACAGCGATCTTGAAACCATGAGGCTAAACCTCCTGCTGCTAAGTCACTTCAGTCCTGTCCGACTCTGTGTAACCCCGTAGATGGCAGCCCACCAGGCTCCCCCATCCCTGGGATTCTCCAGGCAAGAACACTGGAGCGGTTGCCATTTCCTTCTCTAACGCGTGAAGGTGAAAAGTGAAAGTGAAGTTGCTCAGTCGTGTCCAACTCTTAGCGACCCCATGGACTGTAGCCCACCAGGTTCCTCCATCCATGGGATTTTCCAGGCAAGAGTGCTGGAGTGGAGTGCCATCGTCTTCTCAGAAACCTCCTAGTGAGTGGCAAAAACAAAAGATACAGAGTCTGAGGCTCTGATAGCATCACTGAACAGCTGCCCCATCCTTGAATTGCCTACCTCAGGAATTCTTTTTAGAAGATAAAACTAAGCCCCCATTTGTTTAAGCCACCCTCTCAGGATTGTCTGTGTTTGCAGATGAATTCCTTGCGAACCTCTGCAGACACGGATTGTGTTGGTCCTATCCCAAATACATCACTGGCTTTTAGGTTAGTGCATGATACACAGTAGATGTGTAATAAAGATTTGTGGATTCAATAAATGAAAAGTCTTCCCAAAAGTCTCTTCTTGCAAGCACAGAGCTTATTTTGTGTGGCAAACTCATAAGGAACCAACTCAAAGTTATAGACATATAGCCAAGATATTGGTACGGTTATTAAGATCACCACACTAGAAGGAAATGGCCTCTGTCTATTAAGTCTCATGAGGTCATGATGTTGTTAGGAGTCATTTGACTCCATGGACCTGACCTGTGCATAACCATTTAAGTGTAAAGCCTCCATCTGTCTGCTAGAAACTTCTGGAGGGGCTCACTGCCACTCTTCAAATCCTATATGATGTAATCAACTTTGAATGAAAAGGGATCAGTAATGCACTGGTCTAATTTTCCCATCACATGTCTGGCATGATACCAAGAGATGAAGGCTAAGCAGCCTTTTTTGGTTTCAGGGAATCTCTTCCCAAATTGGAATAAAAATCCCTCAGCCAGAGAGAAACCGCTTCTGGGAGCAACGTGGTAGGGAAAGAGCTAGGACCATGAGCCAGTGCACCTGGATTCCAGCACCACCAGGAGCCTGCTGAGAGATCTGGACTGGTTGCTTCCCCTCTCTGAGCCTCAGTTTCCTCATCTGTAAGAGGGGCTAGCACAAGTGCTCTTCTGGGAATCTATTCCTGCAGCAGCTTACATGCTGCACTGCTGCAATGTGGAAGGCATCACCATGCACCCGGGCATGTTGTGCGCTTGCTCAGTCGTGTCTGACTCTTCGCAACCCCATGGACTGTAGCCCACCAGGCTCCTCTGCCCATGAGATTTCCCAGGCAAGAATACTAGAGTGGGTTAACATTTCCTTCTCCAGGGGACCTTCCTGACCCGGGGACCGAACCCAAGTCCCTTGCATCTTCTGCATTGGCAAGTGGATTATTTACCACTGTGCTACCTGGGAAGCCTACGTATATAAGCAACCTTCTCCAGTATTCTTGCTGGGAAATCCCATGGACAGAGAAGCCTGGCAGGTTATAATCCATGGGGTTGCAAAGAGTTAGGCATGACTTAGCAACTAAACCACAAGTAGATACACAAATTTGTAAAAGCCTAGGCCGGACTTGCCCAGGCTTGAACAAAAGGAATTTTCCAGGCAATAATACATTTTAGGCATTCTAAGGCTGAACCGCAGGACACCTGGCTTTACTTTCCACCCTGTTCCACAGACCAACACCAACACATGCGACGTGAGGGGAAGAAACTGGGAAGCTGATGCCCACAGGCACACCGGGCCACTTGCCCCTGCAGTTCCTCATCACTGAGACAGAAATAGTAGGTTAGCTAGAAGCTTCAACAGTTCAACTAATGGGACTTCCCTGGCAGCCCAGGACTTTGCCATCCAATGCAGGGGGCGCACGTCCCGATTCCCTGGTCCGGAAGCTAAGATTCCCACGTGCCTCGTGGCCAAAAAAAACCCTCAAACCATAAAACAGAAGCAATATTGTAACAAATTCAATAAAGAATCTTGACTGAAGATCCTGTGTGACTCAACTAAGACCCAGTGCAACCTAATAAACAACTCTTTCCAAAAAGAAAGGAAGCAGGAGACGTCCCTGGTGGTAACTCAGCTGGTAAAGAATCCACCTATTCAATAGAGACAATGATCCACACACACAAAAAAAATCTTTTAAAAATGGTAATAATAAAGTGAGCACATTCAGAGACTTCCCTGGTGGTCCATCGGCTAAGACTCCACGTCCCCAATATAGGTTTACATCCCTGTTCAGGCGACTAGACCTTACACGCTGTGACGAAGACCAAAGATCCCATGTGACTCAACTAAGACCAGTGCAACCTAATAAATAAATATTAAAAAAAAAAAAAAAAAGTAAGCAGGGGACTTCGCTGGTGGTAGCTCAGCTGGTAAAGAATCCACTTGCAATGCGGGAGACCCCAGTTCGATTCCTGGGCCAGGAAGACCCACTGGAGAAGGGATAGGCTACCCACTCCAGTATTCTTGGGCTTCCCTTGTGGCTCAGCTGGTAAAGAATCTGCCTGCAATGCGGGAGATCTGGGTTCAGTCCCTGGGTTGGGAAGATCCCCTGGAGAAGGGAAAGGCTACCCATTGCAGTGTTCTGGCCTAGAGAATTCCATGGACTGTATACTGAGCGACTTTGACTTTCCCAGGTGGTAGAGTGGATAAGAATCTACCTTGCAATGCCGTGGACACAGGTTTGAGCCCTCATTCGGAAAGATCTCACACGGCACCGAGCAGCTAAAGTCCATGGGCCGCAACTACTGAGCCTGCGCTGTAGACAGCCCACCGGCCACAACTACCGGGACCACGTGCTGCCAACTGCTGAAGCCCACGGGCCAAGAAACTGCGTCCTGTGGCAAACGGAGCCCCTGCAATGAGAAGCTGCGCACAGCAAAGAGCGGCCCCCTTGCTCCCCGCAGCTGAAGCGAGTCCGTGCACGGGAATGAGGACCTGGCAGAAACAAAATTAATTTTTTTTAGGTGAGCGCAATTCTCTTTTCTTCCTCCCTCCTTCCATTCTTCCCCTTGGCCCTGAGGTTTTGTTCAGAAACACCTTTCCAATGTTAAGAAATCTCTCTTTTCTACAACAACCGAGGGAAATGAGGTGTCTAGACACAGGCCAGACGAGCCTGGCCTTATCCAACCGCAGCCACGACTTAAAGTCTGAATAGAATCCCCCAGAGAATGTGTAGGCAGGGACTCCTGGGATGGGCTGGGCCGGGAAGGTGTGGAAATGTTCAATATAAAAACCGTGTGTAACTTTTTTTTCTTCTTGGGAAAAAGGGGGGAAATTAAAATGGTATATTATCCAAGAGCTGGAGAAACCTCTATGAACCTGCCATGTACGTTTCTGATTTTTTTTTCTATGAATAAAATCATGATAGTAGCATTGATTAAGCTTTCTCCGGGGGCAGGGCCCTGCTCTAAGAGTTTTACATTCTTTGCCCCAGTTGTCATGGAGGTTCTGTGAGGTAGGTGCTGTACCATCCACCATTAACAGACAGGAAAATCCAGACAGAGAGAGGTGAAGCAATAAAATGATAAACAGAGCCAGGATGGTGGACAAAAGCACAAGTTCTGAGGGCAGACCACCAGGAGTTCTTTTCTTTTTCTCTAACTTTATGTATTCTTTGTGCAGGTAACATCGACACAAGTTGTGAAATGCACAGGTTTTAAAATGCAAAAGGTATAGGGACTTCCCTGGGGGTCCAGTGGCTAAGACTCCACACTCACAATGCCAGGGGCTTGGGTTCGATCCCTGGTCAGAGAACTAGATCCCACATGCATGCATGCATCCCTAAATTGTGTCTGACTCTCTGCAACCCTACAGACTGTAGCCCGCAAGGCTCCCATCCCTGGCCTGGGATTTTCCAGGCAAGGACACCGAAGTGGGTGGCCATTTCCTTCACCAGGGGATCTTCCCCACCCAGGGCCGGCAGATTCTTTACCACTGAGCCACCTGGGCTTCCCCTAGTGCCCATAAGCCTCACCTGAGAGTTTGCATGCTGCAACTAAGGATCCCACATGCCACAATGAAGATCAACGATTTGAGTGCCACGGTAAGACCTGGGGCAGCTTTTAATTCAAATGTTATAGAATGCCATATGCGAAAAATCTCCTTCCCTCTCCTCATTCCAATCACCAGGTTCCCTTCCCCGGAGGGAACCACACTTGGCAATTTCTTTGTATGTTCCCAGAGATGTACTGTGCAAGCAAATACGGTTTTGGACACATGTTTACATGTGTGTGTCTCTGCACGCCATTTCATTTTGCACAAACTGGCAGTCTACTCTATACCTTGCTTTGTCAAGTTAACCACTTATCTCACGGGTCATGCATCAGTCAAGGGTGGGTTCTAACTTAATCCATGCATATCTCTGAGAAGATACTTAACTAGTTCTTCCTGAAACAACACAGGTAAAAACATTTAGCTGGAGCCTTACCCATAGTAAGCACTCATGATATGTAAGGTCTAATTATTGGACTTTTAATCATGCTATGTGCAGAGTTTTCTCTTCAACTGTCATTACATCATTCAGTTGGACATCATTTGCAAACATATAAACCTCAATCTGCACCCTGCACTAGATAGAAAAATTAATTCCAAAGGGCTCACAGGCCTAAGTGCAAAAACTAAAGCTATGAAACTACTGGGGACTTCCCTGGTGGTCCAGTGGTTGAGAATCCACCTTCCAATGCAGGGGATGTGGGTTTGACCCCTGGTTGGGGAACTAAGATCTCACATGCCACAGGGCAACTACTGAACCCAGGTCCTGCGACGAGGGTCTTGAGTGCTGCAACTGAGCCCCGACACAGCCAAAAATAAATAAATATTTTTTTAAAAAAATAGGGGAGGACATAGGAAGAAATCCTGTGGCCTTGGAATCAGAAAGATTTCCTAGGCAAACACAAAGAACACAATTCACAAAAGAAAGACGTGATGGTCCCCAGTGAGCCCACCTTCATGTAATTCCCCTCTTTGTGACTGTGAGTGAGACATGGGACTTGTGTCTAACCAGCAGAATGCAGCAAAGGCGGCAGGATGTCATTTCTGTGGTTATAAGAGACTGTGATGATCTTGCTGGCATGCTTTCTGCGTTTGCCTTTTCAACCTACACTTGATGTTGCAAAGGCCAGCATGGCCAGCAGCTATACATGGCCCTCCAGCTAGTGAGGAAATGAGACCCTTAGCAAACAGCTCTGGAGGAATTCAGTCCTGCCAACAACCCGAGTGAGCTTGGAATCAGATCCTATCTCAGTGGAGCTTTCAAATGAGACCCCAGCCCCAGCCAATAGCTTGACTGTAGGCTTACAAAAGACTGAAGCAGGACTTCCCTGGTGGTCCAGTGGTTGAGAAGCCACCTGTCAATGCAGCGGCCACAGGTTTGAACCCTGGTCTGGGGAGATGCTACATGCCACAGGGCAAATAACCCATGCATGACATTTACTGAGCCTAAGCTCCAGAGCCCACGTGCCCTGGAGCCCTGAACAAAGAGGAGCCAGCACAATAAGAAGCCTGCACCCTGCAGCTAGAGAGCAGCCCTCACTCACTGCAACTAGAGCAAGCCCGAGTGCAGCAGCAAAGACCTAGCACAGCTAAAATAAATTAAAATAAATTTTTTTAAAAAGACTTAAGCAGAGGCCCTAACCTATCTACACCTGGGCTCCTGATCCACAGAAATGGTGAGCTAATAGAGATGTGCTCTTTAAGCCACTAAATTGGTGGTGATTTGTTACATGGCAACAGATAACTAATACAATTGGCATGTTTCTGAAGAGCAGTCAGGGGCTGTGTGTCGAGGACCTTAATAAGGGCATACTCTTGATCCTGAAATTCCACTTTAAGAAACAGAGAAGCAATTGCTCCGAAAGGTACATTCAAAGATGCTCATCACAGAGTTCCCTAGTCTGAGAAAAGTATCTGATGTCTCATGAGGACCTGCTGTTACAGAGTCCAGGCTTGCTCTGCTTGCCACATGACAGGCCAGTTAACCAAGAGACGAGGTGTTGAGGCAAGGAAAACGACTTTATTCAGAAAGCCTGCTGACCGAGAAGACGGAAGACTAATGTTTCAAAATAACCATCTTACAGGGGCTGGATGCCATTAATCTTGCAAATGTCTCCTAGAATGGCCAGTCTCAGGGAGGGGATGTGTTAATTTCTTCCTTCCTGTAGCCATCCACAGGTGGACAGGGTCCCAAACAAAGGCATTTTGGTTTAACCTTCAGGCAGAAGGGCAGGGATCCCTGAGGCAGGCTGTTATGTATGGACAGTATACATTTAGTGAACAGAAGCAAAGGTTAAAGTAAGAGAGACAGATCCAACATGGAGTCAGTTCTTCCCTGTAACACTACTACGATATGCCAGGTGCTCTGTATGTTTTACTTACTTAAGTCTCCCAACAATCTTATTCTTACAACATTACGCCTACTTTGAAAGTGAAAGTGTTAGTCACTCAGTTGTGTCCGACTCTTTGTGACCCCATGGACTGTAGCCTGTCAGGCTCCTCTGTCCATGGAATTCTCCAGGCAAGACTACTGGAGTGGGTAGCCATTCCCTTCTCCAGAGGATCTTCCCAACCCAAGGATCAAACCTGGGTCTCCTGCACTGCAGGCAGATTCTTTACTGTCTGAGTCACCAAGTCAGAACACACCTACTTTACATACTAGCAAATGAAGTCTCCAAGAGACGAAGTGACTCGCTGGAAACGAATCAGATAATGTTCATCAAACTCTTAGCACTGTGTCTGGCCAAAGGGTAAGTGCTCAATAAATCCCACACTGTTTATCCTCATTCAGTTTCAAGTTGCAGAAACCTAACTCAAAGGAGTCTAAGCTCAGGGACTTTCCTGGTGGTCCAGTGGCTAAGACTCCAACCTCCCAATGCAGGGGAACTGGGTGTAACCCCTGGTTGGGGAACTAAATCCCATTTACTGCAACTAAGACCTGGCACAGCCAAATTAATTAATTAAAATAAATCTTAAAAAATATTTTTTTAAAATAAGAGTCTAAGCTCAAAAGAGCTCATATAATTGGGGAGCTCTGGGTGGTTGGCTCCAGGCATGGCTATATCCAGGAGCTGGAAGGATCTCTATCAGCAGGACCCTGTCTTTACCAATCTATGAGCTCTGCTTGCTTCTGTTTTTCAGGCTCTGTCCACATGCTTCCTCCTGGCCTAGCAACCCTAGGAGAACAAAAGCATCCATCTCCCCAAATCCACAGGCTAATCTGAAAGGAGAATCTGATTGGCCTGATTACATCACCAGGAGGTTGGCACTTTATGACTGGCCATCCGGGGTCACATGACCATCTTCCAGGCACAGGAGTGTCATGATTAACAGTTCCCACCCAGAACCCAGGTCCACAGAGTGATTTAAGGAAGGCGTGTTGGGGACAGAGTGAGCATAGCTACTTCCATTTAGCAATTATGACTCCGGCGTGGACACTGAGGGAAGACGGGTCAGAACACCACCACCCTGCTTTGGGCCTCACGTTCTTTCCATTATGCACACCTCATCTCCCACCTCCCCACTTTAACCTTTTCACACTTCACACTGTCAGCTGGCCTGAAAAACACCTCCTCTGCCTGACAGTGTGCAGCAAAGAAGCGGCTCGTAAAAGAGCCTTCTTGAAGGGAAGTTGACTGGACGCAAAGGTCAGAGCAGATGGGGTTGACTTGCCCACTGGTCCTTGCACATCGGGGCTCCAGGGCTACCAGCATTTTCAGCGAGCTCAGGAAAGGGTCTCTAGAAGGGTCTTCTCTGTGTCCCTGCTGTTATTGTTTAGTCACTGCGACCACATGGACGGCAGCCCCGCAGGCTGCTCTCTCCCTGGGATTCTCCAGGCAAGAATACTGGAGTTGGTAGCCATTTCCTTCTCCAGGGGATCTTCCAGACCCAGGGATCGAACTCAAGTCTTTTGGGTCTCCTGCAAAATTAGATTAGATTAGATTAGATTAGATTACTGACTCCTGAGCCACCAGAGAAGCCCTTTCCATGTCCCTACCCAGATGATTTACAAAACTATCACAAATCAGCAAACATTTACTGAGTGCTTGCTGTGTCCTTGGCCCTGTGAGAAATACTGTACCCACATTGACTCCGTCCCCGCAAAAACCCTATGAGGAACATACTAGCATTATTCCCACTTTACAGATAGAGAAACTGAGGCACACAGAGGAAGCGATGTAATTTGCCCAGAACAAACACTCCTAACCCTGCAATCCTGATGCAAAGAGAAGTGAGGTGTTCAGAGCCCACTAGAAAGACCACCATATCCCCCGGAAAGCTCTACTTTAAGTCAGGCATATTTTCATAGGCATTACCAATGATGCCCCTTTCTGACTTGCGATGGGGGGCCAAGGGGAGGGGGTTCCCTGTCTGACCCTGGACACCATGTCCTAACACATGATTGTAGGTAAGGAAGATGCTGAATGGGATGCTTACTCCTTGGAAGAAAAGCTATGACAAACCAAGACAGCGAATTAAAATGCAGAAACATCACTTTGCTGACAAAAGCCTGCATAGTCAAAGCCATGGTTTTTCCAGTAGTATGGATGTGAGAGTTGGACCATAAAGAAGGCTGAGCGCCGAAGGACTGATGCTTTCGAATTGGGGTGTTGGGAAAGGCTCTTGAGAGTCCCTTGGACAGCAAGGAGATCAGACCACTCAATCCTGAAGGAAATCAACTCTGAATATTCACCGGAAGGACTGATGCTGATGCTGAAGCTCTGGCCACCTGATGTGGAGAGACAACTCAATGGAAAATATCCTGACATTGGAAAAGATTGAGGGCAGGAGGAGAAGGGGGCAACAGAGAATGGGATGCTTGGATGGCATCACCGACTCAACAGACATGAGTTTGAGCAAACTCTGGGAGATAGTGAAGGACAGGGAAGCCTGGCGTGCGTCCATGGGGTCGCAAAAAGTCGGACACAACTCAGCAGCTGAGCACCAAAATCTGCACTAAACTCGAAGGCACCCTGCTCTCTGCTCGCCAAGACGCTTCATGGCAGAACGGCTTCTGGGGCCGTGACGAGAGTTCCTTGGTGGAGATCTGGATGAGAACGTTGTAGAAAAAGACAGAAACGAGTGAACAGCCTTTGGCATATGCCAGCCAAACAGGCCTGCACGAGCTAAACACCGTTGCTGTTGCTGCTGCTAAGTCGGTTCAGTCGTGTAGTCTTTAGCTATTACTACTAATGAACGCTTGCAGCTAGACTTGTCCTTCACAAAGCTAAACAAAGCTAATTACTCTCAGACACCGTGTGAATTGTACTCTGCACCTGGCATTGTTCACCTCCTACACTCTCTGGTAGCAGTCTGCATTTCAAAAAGAAGGTCAAGGGCCGATAACTTCAGGGACACTGGACCCAGCTGCTCAGCCACCTGATGCCAGCTTTGGCAGTAAATTTGCAGAAGAAAAGAAATGCAAGGTCTTCACTTCCCGAAGCCCTGGATAAAAAACCTCTCCCTACTTCCCACAGAGAGAGTCACAGTTCTTGAGGCACAAGCCTCTAGTCCCTCTTTGCCTGGCAAAGAATAAAGCTACTCTTTGCTCGTTCCCCTGAACCTCTGCCTCCCTTTTGCTTTCGGGCATCAGTGCACAGCGAGCCAAGATTTTCCACAAAGCCTGCTATTGTTGTATCATGTGAGAAGCCACAAACGTAAACGAGTGGGCCTGGCTGTTTGCCAATAAAACGTTATTCACAAAAGCCAGGCTGGATTTGGCCTGAGACCAGAGTTCTGTGTGAACTGTTCAGGGACTGAGGAGAGACAAGTGTATTTATTGAGCAAACATTATAAACCATGGACCAAACTGGGCTGTTCCCTTTAGTCCCTGGAACCATTCTGTCATGTGGGGGTGCTACTTATCCCCATTTTACAGATGGAAGAAACTGAGGCTCTCAGACATCAATAACTTGCCCACATTCACATAGCTTGTTAGCAAAAGAGGACTTGAACCCAAGACTTCAAAGCCTGGGCCTTGGGGTCCACGTGGCACTGCCTCCCCTGGGGATGGCTGTTGATTCTGAAACCATGTACAAACCCCTGTGTCCTTGTCTTTTGAAGTGAAATGCTGACTCGAGAGGTAATGACCGGGAAAGGTGAAGAGGACTAGCTGTTGGGGCTGGAGAACTGGTAACAATTTAGACTCTAATGCTGCCCCTTAGCCGAATCACAGAACCCCCAGTTCCCTGAAAGCTACAGATAAAGGCCTGACACACTTTCCTGAGTTGCTTTTGCAGGAAGCCGACCCCCTCCAGATGGAACTGCTGACCACAAGAACACAGACCCTAGACTGGTTGCAACCAGAAGGCTAATGATACTTGAAGCTTCACCTCGATGCCAACCAATCTGAGAAATGTCCACAGGCTGATCACGCCCTGCTCCTTGAATGCTACAAAACTCCTCACTCCCCACTCCAGGGTAGGTCACACAGTCTTCAGGGCATCAGCCCACTGTGGCCCCCTTTGCCAGCCAAACCAATGAAAGCTACTCTTTCTACTACATCCAAAATTCTTGTCTCCACGTTTATTTTTTTTTAACTATTGTTTATTTCTGACTGTGCTGGGTCTTCATTGCTGCGTGTGGGCTTTCTCTAGTTGCAGTGAATGAGGGTTACTTTTCATTGCAATGCACAGGTTTCTCACTGCGGTGACTTCCCTTGTTGCGGAGCACGGGCTCTGGGGCACGTGGACTCCTGAGGCTGTTAGGATTTATATCTTGGGCTCTGCAGTTGTGGCTTAGGGGCTCAGCTGCCCCAGTGTGGAATCTTCCCAGACGAGGGATCAAACCCTTGTCTCCTGCACTGGTAGGTGAATCCTTTACCACTGAGCCACCAGGAAAGTCCCTGTCTCTGAGTTTCTATTTGGCACCGGGGAACAGAGGCCAAGTTTGGGCGACAGTTCCCATACCCAGTTCCAGGTCCCTTGTGGGTGCCCCCCTTCCCACAGCATCCCAGCCTCAGGATCCAACTTAATCCCAGACAACGTGAAGCACCTCCTGCCTGCCTTCCTGCCAGCCCACCTTCCCAGAACCGCC
This sequence comes from Capra hircus, assembly GCF_001704415.2. Taxonomy (NCBI): domain Eukaryota; kingdom Metazoa; phylum Chordata; class Mammalia; order Artiodactyla; family Bovidae; genus Capra; species Capra hircus. The sequence continues at coordinate 7,387,937 of NC_030832.1, forward strand.
CCCGCCTCCCTGACTCTCTTGTTCTTTCCTTCTCCACTGAGCTCAGTGCTGCCCTGAGCTGCAACACATTTTCCCAACTGGGAACGAAGAAATCGAAATATTTGTTTTTTTGCGCAGAAGCTGCCCTTTTCAACCGTGGCTAAAATTCCCCCACAGAACAGGAAGAATAGACACAGTCACACCAAACATCAATACTTATTGAGTTGGCACCACCACGGCCAAAAGCTGGCTGGAGAGAGGAGGGGCAGACCACAGTGTAGCCACCTCCAGGAGCTGACAGAAGGAAGCCCAGGGCCCCCTGCGGGAGCACAGAGTCCCCTTAACTCAGCCCGGCAAGGGGATGGGGAGGGATGGAGAGGAGGTACTATTTAACGGCCAAGGCACAAGGGAGGGCATTCTGGGTACCCAGAGTGAGAGCATGGTCTTTGCAAAACCACCAGCACCCTGATATGCCTGGCACACCTGGAGTGGGAAGGGACTCTAGGTGGGCATCTTGGGTTTACGGCTGCCCAGCACCCTTCTCCTTCAGGCAATGGTATCCTAGTTTTTCTTAGGGGAACTAACTGCTCCGTTGCGCAGTCTTAGGGGACTGCCAAATAAGGTCCCCTGTTCACTCATGGCAAGGTAGACCAATTAGATGCTCCTGTTTCCGAAATCTGCATTGTGAATAGAGAACTCGATGAAGGAAAGTGCTTGAGGCTACAATTACCCCATTTCTAACGTAACGCCTTGAGCCAGGACCCTTTTCTTCAGTTCTAAATTTCCCAAGCTCTCTGGATCCTGTCCCTCTGAAGGGCTGGCTTTCCCAGCTTTTCCATTTGTTTGATGCTAGAGTCCCCAAGCACATGGTCACACTTTTTAGTGTATTTTTGCCATTGCTGGTTTCCAGGGCTTCCAATCAAGCCATCAAAAGCGGTATAGGGCTGGGACTTCCCTGGCGGTCCAGAGGTTAAGACTCCATGCTTCCAATGCAGGGGGGTTGGTGGGGAGGGGTATGGGTGTGATCCTTGTTCAGGGAACTGGGATTTCCCATTCTGCGTGGCACAGCCCAAAATTTTAAAAATTAAAAAGAAGAGGTACAGGAATATGGGCTTCCCAAGTGGCTCAGTGGTAAAGAATCCACCTGTCAAGGCAGGAGATGTGGGTTTGATCCCTGGGTTGGGAAGATCCCTTGGGGAAGGAAATGGCAACCCACTCCAGTATTCTTGCCTGGAGGATCCCATGGACAAAAGAGCCTGGTGGGCAAGAGTGCACGGGGCTGCAAAGAGTCGGACATAACCAAGCACGTGCACACACGCGCAAGGCTGTGCAGGGTCAGATGCTCTAAGAAAGCAGCAGAGTAGATTAGACATTAGAGGAGTGAGTCTGTCGTCAAAAGGTCATCTTGGATTATCTCTTAGAGCCCTAGATCCAAAGGTTCTTGTAAGAAGAAGAGAAGATATAGACACAGTAGAGACGGCCACACAAAGATGGAGGCAGGGACTGGAGTCTATAAGGCAAGGAACGCCCAGGGCTGTCAGCTGGAAGACAAGCGTGGGGTAGACCTTTCCCAGCGGCCTTCAGCGGGAGCCTGGCCCTGCCAACACCTTGCTTCTGGACTTCTAGCCTTTGGAACTAAGAAAGAGAGAGAGAGAGCGTGTGTATGTGTGTATATGTGTGTGCATGTGTTTAACCGGTAACTCATGTATGACTCTTGCAACCCCATGGACTATAGCCCACCAGGCTCCTCTGTCCATGGGATTTCCCAGGCAAGAATACTAGAGTGGGTTGACATTTCCTCCTCCAGGGGATCTTCCTGACCTAGGGATCGAACGCGGATCTCCTTCATTGACAGGCGGGTTCTTTACTGCTGACCCACTGGGGAAGCCCAGTCATAAGAGAAACTCCTGTTGTTCTAAGCCACCTAGTCTGTGCTCCTTTCTTACAACGGCCCTAGGAAACTCCTGCAGAGAAGGCAATGGCAGCCCACTCCAGTACTCTTGCCTGGCAAATCCCATGGACAGAGGAGCCGGGTAGGCTGCAGCCCATGGGGTCGCTAGGAGTCAGACACAACTGAGCAACTTCACTTTCACTTTTCACTGTCAGGCATTGGAGAAGGAAATGGCAACCCACTCCAGTGTTCTTGCCTGGAGAATCCCAGGGACGGGGGAGCCTGGTGGGCTGCCATGTCTGCGGTCACACAGAGTCGGACATGACTGAAGCGGCTTAGCAGCAGCAGCAATGCAGGAAACTCCTGCACTTGCCTCAAGGCGAGAGAAAGACTGTGCCGCGACCTCTGCCCTAGGGCTCCCTGCGGGATGGGGCTGAGGCTGGCCTTCCGCCTGACCTCTCTCTCCTGCTGGTATTCTCGCCTTCCCTGTCCTGGCTCCCTCACTCCCTTCCCAGTTTCTCCCGGAAACACTTCCTTGATAAATCACTTGCCCATGAATTCTCATCTCTGGGGCTGCTTCTGGGAGAACCTGATCTAAGAGGGGGAGGAGGGGCAAGGACAAGATTGGCCCTGAGGCTGCCTGACTCCAGAAAGTTGAAGCACATCTTAGAAGATTCCCTTGACTTTTCCAAACCACTTTTCAGGGTCGGACTGAAATGGAGCAGGACCCTCTGGTCCTTGCCCCGCCCCCCCATACCATGCCGTCTGCCTGCCTTCTGTCTGTGGAAAAACTTTAATCAAAGAATAAGTTTAATCAGAGAAGTGAGAAATGCACAAAAAAGGGAAACAATCAAAATAAAAAAGGAAACCAAATAATAATGATGTAGTCATTAAACATAGTCAAAGACCTTTAGTTCTTTCTCACGGGCTATTGATAATATTCTGAGCCACATCCTGAGAGCTGTCTTATAGATACTAAAACACCAGGTGGAGAAGTTAGCAACATGGAGACCAGACTGTACCCAGGACATGAAATGCCACAATTCCGAGAACTGACCACAAAGAAATGGGAACAAATGGACTCTGGAACTGAAGATTAACTGTACCTAAAACAACCAAGATGATGTCGGTCAGATCACCGATGACCAATCTGAAGATGACTGTCAGATTCTGCATGTAGTCCCCCAGCCCCGATTTCTGTCTATAAAAGCTCATGCCCCGCTGGTTGCCAGGGAAGGGAAAGTCAGCCTCTGGACAGATGTCCACCACCCTCAGCACCCCCAACCAGTGGCCGGCATCTGAAATAAAGCCTTTCCACCAACCTGGCCTGTTTATTGGCTTTTGAACGGTAAGCAGCCAGACTCCACACACTTTTCGGTGATAAGACCCATCTGGGCCAGCCCCCTAGGAATTCAGTGACTGTGAATCTCTGAGCCTCAGTTTGCTGGTCTGCAAAATGGGGCCAGTCTTGGTGTCTCCCTCTTAAGGCAGCTTGGAGAATAGGAGATGACCCGTGTAAGCATGCAGCAAGCCTCCGAGCCAGGTGCTGTGTTCTGCACTGCTTTGTGGGTCCAGGGTGGGTGCAGCCAGCCGAGTGTGAGTTCCCAGGTGAGGGCACCCCCATCTGAGGCAGGGCTTTTGAAGGAGGCCCTGGAAGACGTGGACCTTCCATGAGCCCTCTGCCACTCTGTATTGATTAGATCTGGTTTGCCAAATGTTTCTGAGATAAAAGGATCTGATGATGGTGAGCCATATGATCAAAGCAGCTCTGTGAGATCTAAAGGCTCACGGAGTGTCATCAGCTGACAAAGAGAAATTTCGAGTTGGAGAAAGGTGGGGAGCGGGGGGAGATGACAAAGGCTGGGAACAGAATCAAAGGGGCCCATCTGCAACCTGACTCTCCAACAACTCTCCACTCCTGTTCTGGGGGCAGGGGTGCCTATGTGAGGGTGGCAGGGGGGAGCACTGCAGGGGAGAAGGCATTAAATCAGCCTGTTCTGGTCCACCCAGAAGGAAGCCAATGCTCAGGGTGGTCAGCCAAAGTCTCACAGGTGGGGGCCAAAGTCTCATAGGTCTACTGGAGTCCAGAGCCCAGAAGCTCAACCCCTGCCTCCCTTAAGCTGCCTGAGACCCCTCCTGACCCCAATTCTGTGCTTTTCCTCCTCCCCCAGCCTATTCCCTATCAGCCAAGTCCGGCATTTCAAACCACAACATATTCTAGGAAGTCATTACTCAATACAGCCACAACCCCCAGAGGACTCTCGGACAAGAGAGATTTCCCTGGTGGTCCAGTGAGTAAGACTTCACCTTCCAATGCAGGAGGTGCTTGCTCGATACCAGGTTAGGAGTCTAAGAACTCACATGCCTCCAGGCCAAAAAACCAAAATGTAACACAAAAGTAATATTGCTACAAATTCAATAAAGACTTTTAAATGGTCCACTTTTTTAAAAAAAATCTTTAAAAAACAGACAAACAAAGAAGAGAGCCTTGCTATGAGAGGAGTCATGGGCATCCATCAAAGTCACCTGAATGTTGAGACCATGACTACCCACCTGTGCATCAGATTTCAAGGCACTGGGAGAAAAAGGAGCTACAGCTCAGATGGAGAGGTCCCTGGGGCTATGGACTGCGGGTAGAGGGAGCAGTTTGCAGGGGACACATTGAAGCTAAATCTCTGTAACTTTCCATTCAATTTTGCTGTGAACTGCTCCCAAAAAAATAACATTTATTAATATTCTTCATGTTTTAAGAAAAGAAGGATGGAAAGGAGGGGAAAATAAGGAAAGGAATGGATGCTAGGCCCACGACTTAACCCCTCTGACCTCTTTGTAAAATGGGAACAATACTTCTCTCATAGAGTTGTTGTGAGAATTAAAAGCGATTTAAAAAAAAAGTGAGATGCCTGGCACAGCCTCTGTTGGTTCGGGAATTACTAACCAGAACACGGCTTCGAGTTCCAGATTTGCTGCCCCTAACACAGCTAGCAAAGATCAATTCCTGCCCAAACTTGAAGGAAATAGATATATGTAAAATAAGATGAAATAGGTACCAGAGAGGAGACCCACCAAAAGAGGCTGTTGGGGCAGAGACAGTTGAAAAGCAGCTCTAGGGTCTCCCTGGTGGTCCAGTGGTTAAGAATCCACCTGCCAATGCAGGGGACACAGGTTTGAGCCCTAGTCCGGCAAGATCCCACAAGCCGTGCAGCAACTAAGCCTGTGTGCCATAACTGCTGAGCCTGAGCTCCAAGAGCCTGCGCTCTAAAACAAGAGAAGCTACTGCGAGGAGAAGCGCGATTACCAGAACAAGAAAGTAGCCCCCCGTGCGCTGCAGCTCGAGAAAGCCCACGTGGAGCAATGAAGACCCAGTGCAGATGAAAGTAAGTAAATAAAATGTTAAAATTATAAGAAAAAGAAAAGCAGCTACAAGATAATTTTTTAAAGGGAGGAAGGAAGAAAGGAAAGAAAGAAGTTAATCCTTCCCTGGGTGGGGGGTATGGTACATTAGTTTCCCCCCATCCCCCAATACTGCCCCCGCTTTTCAGAGGATGTACCCCACTAACTAGACACTACTGATTCCACTGCTTTGCTACCTACAATAAGGGCCAAGATACAGCGAACAGATACCTTGTGAGGAGATGGCCATAATCAGAAGAGGGAGGGAGCCTTGCAGGGAAGAGAAGGTGCCATTCAGGGTCTTCCCCCAACATCCTGGGTCCTGGGGTAATCTGGGGAAAAAAGGAAACAGAGCAGGCGCATGACACTTGGAAGTATTCATTACTCTTAAAAATATTCATTACTCTCCCGAAGCCAGACACGGGAAGAGAACAGGGTGACTTCTTAAGCTGATATCAAAAAGAGAACATTTTGATCCACTCCGACCGGGATTTTCTTTTCCCTGCCACGCACAGAGTCACTGGGGTGTCAGAGGGCAGCTTCTCTGAAGCTACATCGTCCCCATGACACGCGGGTGCAACAGAGCCTCCAGAGGCGCTCCGAAGGTCTCCAGCCTCTCCTTCATCCTGCAAAGAGCCCCTTATTGCACCCCAGGTGCTCAGGATAAGAATGAGGCAGGCAGGCCTGGCCCTGCTGTCTCGCATCTTACATTCTAGTGCAAGAGACAGATGATAAACAAGAAGAAATTAAACAGCAGGTCATTCTGGAGCGCCACAGGCTTAGGAAGAAAATAAAACAGGTGTGCAATAGAGATACTTGAGTGGATGGTTGGTGGTGTTTAGCTGCTCAGTCGTGTCCAACTCTTTGCAACCCCATGGACTGTAGCCCGCCAGGGCTATCAGAGGACCCCATGGCTGTCCTCTGTCCATGGGATTTCCCAGGCAAGAATACTGGAGTGGGTTGCCATTTCCTCCTCCAGAGGATCTTCCTGACCCAGTGATTGAGCCCACATCTCCTGAGTCTCTTGCATCGGCAGGTGGATTCCTTCCTACCGAGCCACCTGGGAATACAGAACTGAAGGTTACTTATACTTAAAATGATCAAGATGATGCTGGTCAGACCACCACAGAACCAATTTCAAGATGACTGTCAGAGCTCACTGCTGTTTCTACAAGCACCCCCTCCTCTGTCTATAAAAGCTCTTGCCCACTGGTTGTTGGGGGTGTTGTGGCCGGGGGCGGGGGGGAGTCAGCCTTTGGACAGGTGTCTGCCCTCCTCCCGGTTGCTGCTGCTGCTGCTAAGTCCCTTCAGTCATGTCCGACTCTGTGCGACCCCATAGACGGCAGCCTACCAGGCTCCCCCGTCCCTGGGATTCTCCAGGCAAGGGTACTGGAGTGGGGTGCCATCACCTTCTCCCGGTTGCTAGTATCCAAAATAAAGCAAACTTTCCTTTCCACCAACCTGGCCTCTTTATTAGCTGTTGAGTGGTGATCTGCCAGCCCCCCACTTTTGGTTACAGGAGGGCACTGATGGGCTCAGGGTTTGTTTGAGGGTGATGATCCTATTCTGGAATTAGACAGTGGTGCTGGCTGTGCAATGTGAATGTGAATACACAAAATCCACCCATTTTTACACTTTAAAATAGTGACTTTGATGGTATATAAGTTATCTCTTGGGCTTCCCAGGTGACTCAGCGATAAAGAATCTGCCTGCCAACCAAGCAGGAGACACAAGTTCAATCCCCAGGTCGGGAAGATTCCCTGGAGAAGGAGGTGGCGACCCACTCCAATACTCTTGCCTGGAGAATCGATGGGCAGAGGAGCCTGGTGGGCTACGGTCCATGGGGTCACAGAGTTGGACACGACTGAGCGACTGAGCAGCAGAAGCAGCAGACTGTTAAATCCTGGTTCCTTCCAGCTGTGATCACAGCACACTTCAGCCTGGGCAGCTTATAAACAACAGGAATTTCCTCCTCACTGCTCTGGAGGCTGCAAGTCGGAGATCAGGTCAGTGCGGACTGTGTGTCTATCTTATCTCTGAACTGTCTTTTCCCCAAGAGAACATCCACTGATGGCTCTCCTCTGGATCAGTCATTATGTAGGTGACTTTTAAGACTGACTTTCTATCACTATTCACCCTTCCGTCCAGTTTCTCACTGAAGCTTTCCATCCATGCCTTCCCTCTTAAAAAGTCTTTGAGGTAATCATATGGCTTTTATTTTTCAATTTGTTAATGTGGTGAATTACGTTGATTGATTTGCGGATATTGAAGAATCCTTGCATCTCTAGGATAAAGCCCACTTGGTCATGGTGTATGATCTTTTTAATGTGTTGGATTCTGATTGCTAGAATTTTGTTAAGGATTTTTGCATCTATGTTCATCAGTGATATTGGCCTGTAGTTTTCTTTTTTTGTGGCACTTTTGTCAGGTTTTGGTATTAGGGTGATGGTGGCCTCATAGAATGAGCTTGGAAGTTTACCTTCCTCTGCAATTTTCTGGAAGAGTTTGAGTAGGATAGGTGTTAGCTCATCTCTTTAACAAGTGGTGCTGGGAAAACTGGTCAACCAGAATAAAACTAGAACACTTTCTAACACCGCACACAAAAATAAACTCAAAATGGATTAAAGATCTAAATGTAAGACCAGAAACTATAAAACTCCTAGAGGAGAACATAGGCAAAACACTCTCTGACATAAATCACAGCAGGATCCTCTATGACCCACCTCCCAGAATACTGGAAATAAAAGCAAAAATAAACAAATGGGATATAATTAAAATTAAAAGCTTCTGCACAACAAAGGAAACTATAAGCAAGGTGAAAAGACAGCCTTCTGAATGGGAGAAAATAATAGCAAATGAAGCAACTGACAAACAACTAATCTCAAAAATATACAAGCAACTCATGCAGCTCAATTCCAGAAAAATAAACGATCCAATCAAAAAAATGGGCCAAAGAACTAAATAGAAATTTCTCCAAAGAAGACACACAGATGGCTAACAAACACATGAAAAGATGCTCAACATCACTCATTATCAGAGAAATGCAAATCAAGACCACAATGAGGTACCACTTCACACCAGTCAGAATGGCTACAATCCAAAAGTCTACAAGCAATAAATGCTGGAGAGGGTGTGGAAAAAAGGGAACCCTCTTACACTGTTGGTGGGAATGCAAACTAGTACAGCCACTTTGGAGAACAGTGTGGAAATTCCTTAAAAAACTGGAAATAGAACTGCCTTATGACCCAGCAATCCCACTGCTGGGCATACACACTGAGGAAACCAGAATGGAAAGAGACACGTGTACCCCAGTGTTCATCGCAGCACAGTTTATAATAGCCAGGACATGGAAGCAACCTAGATGTCCATCGGCAGACGAATGGGTAAGCAAGCTGTGGTACATATACACAATGGAGTGTTACTCAGCCATTAAAAAGAATACATTTGAATCAGTTCTAATGAGGTGGATGAAACTGGAGCCGATTATACAGAGTGAAGTAAGCCAAAAAGAAAAATACCAATACAGTATACTAACACATATGTATGGAATTTAGAAAGATGGTAACAATAACCTTGTATGCGAGACAGCAAAAGAGACATAGATGTATAGAACAGATTTTGGACCCTGTGGGAGAGGGAGAGGGTGGGATGATTTGGGAGAATGGCATTGAAACATGTATAATATCATATAAGAAACAAATTGCCAGTCTAGGTTTGATGCAGGATACAGGATGCTTGGGGCTGGTGCACTGGGATGACCCAGAGAGATGGTATGGGGAGGGAGGTGGGAGGGGGGTTCAGGATTGGGGGTTCATGTGTACACCCGTGGCAGATTCATGTTGATGTATGGCAAAACCAATGCAGTATTGTAAAGTAAAATAAAGTAAAATTTTTTAAAAAAAGAGAGAGAGAGAAAAAGGGGAAAAAAAGTCTTTGAGGACTTCCCTGGTGGCTCAGAGGGTAAAGCATCTGCCTTCAGTGTGGGAGACCTGGGTTCGATCCCTGGGTGGGGAAGATCTCCTGGAGAAAGAAATGGCAACCCACTCCAGTACTCTTGCCTGGAAAACCCCATGGATGGAGAAGACTGGTGAGCTACAGTCCATGGAGTCATAAAGAGTCAGACACGACTGAGCAACTTCACTTTAGCTATTTATTGTATAGTATCCAGGTTTTAAAAATAATAATAAAAAAATTTTTTAATAAAAAGTCTTTCAGTTTCATTATGAATTCATGGATTTTTAAAAATATTTATTTATTTTGGTTGTGCTGGGTCCTAATTGTGGCATGCAGGATCTTTAGTTGCAGCACAAGGGATCTTTTTTCTTTTTTTTTCAGTTTCAGCATACAAACTCTTAGTTGTGACATGTAGAAACTAGTTTCCTGACCAGGGATAAAACCTGGGCCCTCTGCATTGGGATCAAGGAGTCTTAGCCACTGGACCACTAGGGAAGTTCACTCATGGGTTTTTTTTTTTTTACCAAAGTAAAACTCATATAAAATACATCATTCTAAAATGTACAGTTTAGGGACTTATCTGAACCCTGGCCCAGCGATTTAAGAATCCACTTTGCAATGCAGGGGACAAAAGTTCGATCCCTGGTCTGGGAACTGACATCCCACGTGCCTCGGAGCTACTACGCTGGAGAGCCACCACACGCTACAACTAGAGAGTCTGTGCCCCACAACGAAAGATCGCACGTGCCGCAACTAAGACCTGAGGCAGCCAAATAAATTTTAAGAAATAAAGTGTACAGTTCAGTGTCATTTAGTATATCTACACTGTTGTACAGTCACTCTACCTGGTTTCAAGCCATTTTCATCACCCCCAAAGGAGTGACCCATCAAGCAGTCTCTCTCCACTTTTTCCCTCTCCCCTGTCCCTGGTGGCCACTAGTCTGCCTATTGTCTCTGTGGATTTGCCTTTTCTGGATGTTTCATTACACTGGAACCGTACAGTGTGTGTGCGGTCTTTTGTGTCTCCCACAGTTCACTGAGGGTCACTGTCCATCCACATCGTAACACGTATCAACACTTCCATTTTGAGGCTGGATAATTCCCCACTATAAGGAGAGACCACATTTTATTTTTCCATTTTTCAGTCGATGGACACGTAGGTTGTTTCTTTTTGCTACTATGAATAGCGACTTACCAACACTTGTGTCCAAGCATTGGCCAGAATGTATCACGCCAGGGGGGCCTTCACCACAACCATGCTGGCACCCTGATCTCAGACTGCCAGCCTCCAGAGTGGCCATTGTTTATACAGCACCCAGTGTATGGTCTGCTGTTACGCAGTTTCAACAGACGGAGACACATTTGTTTGAGTACCTATTTACATGGATTGCTTTTATTCAGTGCGTCACATTTTTTTCTCACCAATATATATTCAGAGGCTCCCGTGCTCGGTCGCTTAGTCATGTCTGTTTCCACGTTCTATTTCACTCCTTCTCACAGCAGTGCTTCAAGGTAGGTGGTGTTATCATCAGTACTTAAGAACTTAGAAACTTAAGTTTCAAAGAAGTAACTTGCCCGAGTGCCTAGCATGTGAAAAGCTCTCCACCATCAGGCATCAGATGAGTGTCTATGATTACTCAGTGGCCCAGCTGGGATTTGAATCCAGCTCATTGTACACCCAGGTCAGCTAGGTGCCTCTCTACACAGAGCCAGGAACCAGAGAGGCATTCACTGTGCCTGTGTAGCAACTGCTGCCAGAAGCTGGTGGGAGGTGGAGTGGGGTTGGGGACAGAATTATAATCACCTGTTCTCAGCAGATCCAGGGGAAGAGCTGTCTCTCCAGGAGGACAAAATCTAGGGCCAATGGGGAAAATGCATCAAGCGTTTGGTAAATGCATGACCTCTGCAAACGTGGTGACTCTGAATACCCAGGCTAATAATGATCACCTAATAGCGATTTCCTGCAAGCTGGTTTCTTTCCACATATCTGGCAGTCCGTCCGCTTTCCTCCGTTGCATACATGATCTGTCATTAGCCAAGGCAGCGCGGGTGATGTGTGCTCCAGGGTATGGGAGTTAGCACAGTAACCCTTGCATCGCCAAGCCTAGGGGAGCCTCTCAAAGGAAGAGAAGTGCCTGGGATGCCAGAAAGGGCTTTTCACTCTAAGGCTCCATCCAACAGACTCACAGGGTGGTTTTGCAGACCTGAGTCTGCACCCCAGATCTGCCATTCAGTGACCGGCACTTTGAGCAAGGCACCTCACCTGTCCGAGCTTCAGAGGTGTTTGTTTGTGTAACTGAGACTCAGGCGCCTGGGGGGCCACCTCTCCCTAACCGGCAAAGCTCTGCAAAGAAGGGCAGTGTTTCCTTCCCCTCTATTCTGAGCGTCTGTGGCTGTGTTACAAGTGAAAGTAAAAGTGTTAGTCACTCAGTGATGTCTGACTCCTTGCTATCGTATGAACTGTAGCCCACCAGGCTCCTCTGTCCATGGGATTTTCCAGGCAAGAATACTGGAGTGGGTTGCCGGTCTCTTCTCCAGTGGATCTTTCCAACCCAGGGACTGAACCCCAGTCTCCTGCATTACTGGCAGATTCTTTACTGTCTGAGCCAAGGGAAGTGTTATGTTGCAAACTACCCCCAAACATAGTGGCATGATGCCACCAGGGGTCCCCAACCTCTGGGATCTAATCCCTGACACTCTGAGATGGAGTTGATGTAATAATAACAGGCATAAATTCATAATAAATATCATGTGCTTGAATCATCCCAGAACCATCCTCCCAGTCCATGGGAAAATTGTCTTCCATGAAACCAGTCCCTGGTGCCAAAAACGTTGAGGACCACACAGACCATAAGAACATTTCTGCTATGTTTACAGATTCTGTGGGTCAGGATTTGGACAGAGCAACATGGGGCTGGCTTTTCCCTGCCCCGCGATGTCTAGGAAGAGGATCCTGGTAGCTGAGGTGACTCACAGCTGGGAGCTGAAAAACAAGGTCTTCAAGCATCCTTTCCAAGACATTTCCCACTGGGAGTCAAATTATGTTCCCCCTGCTCAAAGATACGTTCAAGTCCTAGCCCCAAACCTGTGAATGTGACCGTATTTGTTAATAGGGTCTTTGAAAGGTGAGCAAGTAATTATGAGGTCATACTGAATTTCATTGTTGTTTAGTTGCTCAGGCCTGTCGGACTCTTTGTGACCCCATGGATGGTAGCCCGCCAGGCTCCTCTATCCATGGGATTCTCCAGGCAGGAATACTGGAGTGGGTTGCCATTTCCTTCTCCAGGGGATCGTCCCAACCCAGAGACTGAACCCATGTCTCCTGCATTGATAGGCAGGTTCTTTGCCACTGAGCCACCAGGGAAGCCCCGTAATGAATTAGCAGGCCCTGATCCAACAACTGGTGTCCTCAGAGAAGAGATGTGGAACAGACACATGGGGAATATGGCCATGTGAAGATGAAAGGAACTGTGTCATTGAATCTACAAGTCAGGGGTCACCAGAGTCACCAGAAGTTGGGAGAGAGGCAAGAAAGGCATTATGGACTAAATGGGTCCCCACAGATTCATATGTGGAAGCCCTAACCCCCAATGTGGCTGTATTTGGAGATGGGGCCTCTAAGGAGGTAATTAAGGTTAAATGAGGTCATAAGGATGGACCCTGATTTCATAGGATTAGTGTTCTTATAAGAAGAGACAGCAGGACTTCCCCAGTGGTCCAGTGGTGAAGACATCACCTTCCAAAGCAGGGTGTTGTGGGTTCGATCCTCGGTTGGGGAGCCTTGCAGCCAAAAACACCAAACAAAACACAGATAAAAATGGCCCACATCAAAAAAAAAACCTTTAAAAAAAACAGAAGAAGAGAGACACCAGGGAGCATTCTTCCTTTCTCTCTCCTCACACACTCAAGAGAAGAAGTCACAAGAGGACATGGTGAACAGGTGGCTGTCTGCAGCCCAAGGGGAGATTCCGCACCAGAACCCAGCCATGCTGGCACCTTCATCCTGGACTTCAAGCCTCCAGAGCTGTTAGGAAACAGATTTCTGTTGTTTAAGCCACTCAGTCTACGGCATTTTGTTACTGTAGTTCAAGCTGATACAGGAGGATTCTTCCCGAAAGCCTTCAGGGAGAACTCAGCCCTACTGACACCTTGATTTTGGACTTCTGGCCCCCAGGACTGTGAGAAAATAAATGCATTTTGTTTTAAGCCATGAAATTGGTGAAAATTTGTTACAGCAGCCATAAATATTAATACATTTCCATTTGCAGGGCCTGGCCGGATGGTGAACGATCAATCAAGCTGAACCTATTCACCAAACGGTCTCAGCCGCCCCTCTAACATGTCTGGTGTTAGGCAGAATAAACTACATACATATAAGAAATAATATAGTAGAGCTTCGAACAATGCAGGGGTTGGGGGGGCACAGATTCTCTGCACAATCAAAAATTCAAATATAACTTTACAGTCTGCAGATTCAAACAACCATAGATTGTGTCATACCACAGTACTTATTTAGTGAAAAAAAAAATGCTTCTATAAGTTGACATATGATGCACAGTTCAAACCCATGTTCAAGGATCAACTGTAATAGTCTAAAAGTACTGTGGCTATATCTTGAGTGCTCATAGCGTGCAAAGGACGACGTTAACTGTTTTCCAAGCATCATCCAATTTTTCCCTTGCAGATATGGACAAATTTGGTATGAGTTGCTGATGAAAACTAGCAGCTGCTCCTGCCTCCAAGGCACTCACAACCTGGTAGAGGAGTCACACGCACTCTGATGGGGAGAGTGGAGAGGACTGGGCAGGCCCACAGACCCACCAACATGAACTGGCAGAGGAGGAATCAGGGAAGGCTGCCAGAAAGAGGTGACCCGCAAGCAGGGTTGCCACTCTGCCAAAACTTAGTGTAGGGAGGGCCCTCAGGGCAGATCTGTTTTGGGCTTCATGAATGAGGATGGGACAAAGTATCAGGGATCAAGGACTCCCCAGCCTCCTTCTCAAGAAAGGGTCCCAGAAACTGCTCTATAACACTCCTCTTACATTCCACTGCCTTAATCCCATTCGTTTAACCCCATGACTTCACTCTACTGCAAGGGAGGCTGGGAAATAGTTTTTAATTTAGAGGACTTTCCTGGTGGTGCTAGTGGTTAAGACTCCATGTTTCCACTGCAAGGGGCACAGGTTCAATCCCTGGTTGGGGGACTAAGGTCCCACATGTGGCCTGGTGTGGTCAAAAAAAAAAAAAGGATGAGAAGAAAAAAATAACACACAAAAAAAAAAACTGAGGGAGAGGCATGTGCCCAGCAAAATATTATACAACTATGGGAAAAGATGAGAATGGATACTGTCCATGCCTCAGGGCGCAAAGGTTAACGGGGTCCAGATAGAAGAGTTTGAACTTGACCCTGAGGATTGTTAGGAATCCTGCAATGACGGGAATTCCCTCAACATCACAGTGAGGGACCCAGACCCCCAGTGGGTCTCCAGCTCCCTAACACATCCCATCCCTCTCTCTTTCCCTCTTTCATTCGACAAATTGAACTTTCTGAGCAGTTCCCATGTACCAAGAGTGCCTGGGTGGGGAGAGACAATTATTTTAAATAGGATGGTCAGGGAAGATCTCTCTGAGAAGAGGATGCCTGATCACAAGCCCAAAGGAGGTGAGGGAATGGGGCAGGGCAGATGGGTGTCCTGGGGAGATGTACCCTCAGTGAGCAGAACAGTCAGTGCAAAGCACGTGAAGGGGAACACAACTGATCAGGGTGGCTGGAAGGGAGCAGAGTTGGGTGTGAGATGGGAATCGGATGCCTTCGAGAACCCTGGCTTCCCTTTCTGCCCAAGGTAGGGATTTGAACAGAGGACAGATGTGATCTGACTTTTGTTTTTAGAAGATGACTCTGCCTGCTTAAGGGGCTTCCTGGTGACTCAGGCGGTAAAGAATCTACCTGCAATGCAGGAGACCCGGGTTCAATCCCTCAGTCAGGAAGATCCCCTGAAGGAGGCAATAGCAACCCACTCCAGCTTTCTTGCCTGGAGAATCCCCATGGACAGAGGAGTCTGGTGGGCTACACAGTCCACGGAGTCACACAGAGTGGAACACGACTGAGTGGCTAACACTTCCACTTTCTGCCTGCTCTCTTCTCACAAGTTTTTAAATAAAACAACTCCAGAGGTGTCTATGTCATCTTCCCCAGTGACCTTCCCTCTTTCATTCAGCAAACTGAACTTTCTGAGCAGCTCCGATGCGCCAGGAGTGCCTGAGTGCCTCCCACTCAGACATTGCCTGAGAACAACCCAATCAAGACTAGAGTGAGGTTTCAAGATACACAGACAACTCTCCGTGTACTGTTCTGGGCAGTTCAGGAAACAATGTTTCCTTAGAGAATATTTATGTTGTTTGGTCACCGTATTAACGCCGCGCCAGTTTTATCCATAAAACTTACATTAATGCTCCGTAAGTGAAGTAAAACTGTTAGTCGCTCAGTCATGTCTGACTCTTTGCAACTCCATGGACTGTAGCCCGCCAGACTCCTCTCTCTGTGGGATTTCCCAAGCAAGAATGCTGGGGTGGGTTGCCATGCCCTGTTTCAGGAGATCTTCCCCACCCAGGGATGGAACCCAGGTCTCCTGCATTGCAGGCAGATTCTTTACCGTCTGAGACATGGGGGAAGCCCAAGACTTACACATGCATGCGCTCTTTACATCTGTGGTCCTGTGTGCTTGGAAACTTACTCAACGTGCAACAGCTGTATCGGATTTCATTTCCTACTAGATGCCAATTAACACGGAGGTTCTTCATTCACCTGATGTTGGAGACTTGATGAGTGGATGAATGAATGAAGCAAGTACCAGCTATTATATTAATGAGGACTAAGAGCAAGATGACACCACACTTAGTGCACAAAGCAAAGAAGAACTCAAGAGCCTCTTGATGAAAGTGAAAAAGGAGAGTGAAAAAGTTGGCTGAAAACTCAACATTCAGAAAACTAAGATCACGGCATCCAGTCCCATCACTTCATGGCAAATAGATGGGGAAACAGTGACAAGCAATTTTGGGGGGCTCCAAAATCACTGCAGATGGTGACTGCAGCCATGCAAGTAAAAGACAGTAGCTCCTTGGAAGAAAAGTTATGACCAACCTAGACAGCATATTAAAAAGCAGAGACATTACTTTGCCAACAAAGGGCCGTCTAGTCAAGGTTATGGTTTTTCCAGTAGTCATGTATGGATGTGAAAGTTGGACTATAAAGAAAGCTGAGCGCCAAAGAATTGATGCTTTTGAACTGCGGTGTTGGAGAAGACTCTTGAGAGTCCCTTGGACTGCAAGGAGATCTAACTAGTCCATCCTAAAGGAAATCAGTCCTAAATATTCATTGGAAGGACTGATGCTGAAGCTGAAGGTCCAATACTTTGGCCACCTGATGTGAAGAACTGACTCATTGGAAAAGACCCTGATGCTGGCAAAGATCGAAGGCGGGAGGAGAAGCGGGGATGACAGAGGATGACATGGTTGGATGGCATCACCGACTCAACAGACATGAGTTTGAGTAAACTCCGGGAGTTGGTGATGGATAGGGAGACCTGGCATGCTGAAGTCCATGGGGTCGCAAAGAGTCGGGCACGACTGAGCGACTTCACTTTCACTTTTCACTTTCATGCATTGGAGAAGGAAATGGCAACCCACTCCAGTGTTCTTGCCTGGATAATCCCAGGGACGGCGGAGCCTGGTGGGCTGCCATCTATGGGGTCGCACAGAGTCGGACACGACAGAAGTGACTTAGCAGCAGCAGCAGGGAGACCTGGGGTGCTACAGTCCATGGGGTCGCTAAGATTCGGACACGACTGAGGGACTGAACTGAACTGAACAGCAAGGATAATAATAATTAACAAATATCTAGCACAGCGCAGGCTCTAGAGCCCTATTAGCCGGTTCGAATCCCAGCCTCGCCACTTAGCTGGGTGACCTAGAGCGAGTTATGAAACGGCTCCCGCACTCGCAGGTCCATCCCACCCAGGAAAGCCACTCCCGCCAAACCTGGGCAGGTGAGAGCAAACCTGCGCAGGTGAGAAACGAGCTTCTTCCGGGCTGCCCCTGACGGCAACGCTGGCGTGCACGCGCGATTCGGCAGGTGGGCGTGGCCACGAAGCGACGCAAGGAAGACGGGTGCGCGGGGGTGGGGCCGCGCCTGCGCAGGCCGCCCCACCATGGCGGCCGCCTGAGGGCCGTGGTGAGAGGCTCGGGTGTGACTTCGGGCTGCGGCCGGCAGCGGGTAAGCCCTTTGGAGGAGCGGCGGCACGGGGAAGGATGCAGGGGACCTCTTGGCACCGAACCTGGCCTTGAAGCGCGGGCTTCCCCACGGACTTGAAGCCTGGGTCCCGGGTCAGCCTCAGTTTCCATAAGCGCGCATGTCGGGGGGCGGGGGGCGGAGCCCATGCCTGCCTGTGGGTTTCCGTCTGGGGTCCAAGCAGCCCCTGGGTTTTGGATTAGGAAGGGACGACGATGCTGGAGCTGTGACTCCTGATTGAGAGGGCATGCGTAGCCCGCCGGCTGGAGTCCTCGGAAGCGGCATGACAGAGGGAACGAAGAGTCCTAAGGACCGAGGACCCTGGAGCCCCCGACTCTGACCCGCGCCGTGGCCGGGGCCAAGTTTCAGGCCCCCAGCCCTGGGTCTCGGCTGCGGAATTGCACCCAGTTCCAGGCGACTTCACTTTGACTTTTCACTTTCATGCACTGGAGAAGGAAATGGCAACCCACTCCAGTGTTCTTGCCTGGAGAATCCCAGGGACGGGGGAGCCTGGTGGGCTGCTGTCTCTGGGGTCGCACAGAGTCGGACACGACTGAAGCGACGCAGCAGCAGCCCGGTCATTGATAACCCTGTGACACCTGGCAGAGAGAGAGCCTGGGAGGCAGGCAGGTGGTTCAACCCCCTAGATCCCGGCAAACTGGTTTTAGCGGGCAGCCCTGGCAGGGTTAGGATGACAGCGTCGGCGTCAGGCCCCCATAGCCTAGCAGAACCAAAGACACTTGTCAGCAACTCCTGTGAGATGAATCTGCAGCACGAAGGAGGGGGCGGAGGTCCCATTGCATTTGGGGTGTCCTTTCCCTCCTCCCCAGTCAGGAGAGGGGACTGAAGCCCATCCAGCCTCAGAATTCCCAGACCGACCGTGAGTCAGCTGTTCCTAAGTAGAGAAACTGATTATTGCCTTTTCCCATCTTCCAGCACATCCTTTAATAATTACTCTTATCAATGCTATAATGATTAAAGTGAAAGTGTGAGTCACTCAGTCGTGTCTGACTCTTTGCAACCCCGTGGACTGTAGCCCCACCAGGTTCCTCTGTCCATAGATTTCTCCAGGCAAGAATACTGGAGTGGGTAGCCATTCGCTTCTCCAGGGGATCTTCCCGACCCAGGGATCAAACCCTCTTCTCTTCTCTCTCCTGCACTGGCAGGCAAGTTCTTTACCAGCTGAGGCACAGGGGAAGTTGAGCACTTACTATGTATTGAACCCTGAAAGTGATCATTGTCTCATTTAATGCTCATGTAGACCCTGAGACGGAATTCCCAGAAATCTGGTTCTAGGAAAAGCCCCTTAAAGGGAATCCCCTTTACCTAGTACTTACTCCATTGTAGAGTGTTTCCTAGAAGGCTGGGGCATGTTGGATTTCAAAACAGAAATTTCAAGGAGTCTAGATCATACCACCTGAACGTACCCGATCTCATCTCATCTCAGAAGCTAAGCAGGGTCAGGCCTGTTTGGCACTTGGACGGGAGAAATTTCAACTGCAGATTAAGAAGGGAGCCTATTTTTTTGTCTATATTTAAAAGTATTGGTGTATAACTGCAATGTATACACCAATACATCTTTCAGTCCTCAGGGAGTCAAATATGCCTTTAAAACGCATGGTTGGCCTACACTGTGTTTAGACTGGATCCTCTGTGGATCCATCCTTATTTTTCAAGTCCTCATTGTTTGAGGTCTTTTGCCTGTGAGGTAGCAACCCTCCCCACCCACCCACCCCCCAGCATTTCTCCTCCATCACTTTCATTGACACCATGAAATCTTGCATCCGTTTGTCAGATTCAGCTCACAACCCACTTACTTTGTGCTGGCTTATCGCGTCAGATAGAAAGGCCAGCGTGGAGTGACTCTTTTATAGAAAACGTTTGTGTTGGTGCTTTTGCTTGCCCGTGGCAAGTGCTTAAATGTAGGAACTCCAGTTATGTGGACTCAGATTATAGACTGTGGCTTATGACTATCCCATTTTCCAGTTGAAGGAATGGAGGCTCAAGAGGTTTCATGACATTTGTGGGGCACACCGCTAGTGCACGCATCTACCCAGATACATCGGGGAGGGCGGTCAGACGGGGGTCAGGGGTTGTGGCAAGTTTGTGTCACAAACACCTGAAACCAACCCCATGACAAGAAAACTGTGGGGTTTATTAACAGTTGCTGTGCACCAAGGAGTCTGCTCAGTGCTTGACCCACAGCCTCCACATCCTGCTGCCCCCCAACCCTGCAAGCTGAGAATATAGCTGAAGAAACTGATCCAGAGAGGTGAAATAATTTTCTCAGGGTCACCCATGAGGTTGGAGACCAGATTTAGCACCCGCTCCGCCCAGCATCACAGCCCTCGGCTCTGTCCACATGCTGCTGCTGTTTGATGGTTTTTGACGAGGTGGAACAGTTGGATGGAGGAAGAGCCTTCCTGTTTTTGTTTCTTTTTTTTTTTTTGGCCATGCCTAAAGGAATGTGGGATCTTAGTTCCCTGACCAGGGATCAAACTCACCCCCTGCATTAGAAGTGCAGAGTCTTAACCACTGGACATCCAGGGAAGTCTCAAACCTTTCTGTTTTGTTTTGTTTTTCCCACATTTTAGAAAAGTTTACTTTTGTGTGTGTATGTTGGTTTCTGCCAAACATCAGCATGAATAAGCCACAGGTATATTTATGTCCCCTCCCTCTTGACGCTCCCTCCCCATCCCACCCCTCTAGGCTGTTACAGAGCCCCAGCTTGAGTTCCCTGAGTCATACAGCAAATTCCACTGGCTGTCTATTTTACATATGGTAATATCACCCTTTACTTCCTCCCCTACCCCCTCCCCGCGCCCACCCCCTCCCTGCCACCGTAACCATAAGTCTGTTCTCTATGTCTCCATTGCTACCCTGCAAATAATTTCATCAGTACCATCTTTCAGTCGTGCCCGGACTCTGCGACCCCGTGGACTGTAGCCTACCAGGCTCTTCCGTCCATGGGATTTTCCAGGCAAGAGTACTGGAGTGGGTTGCCATTTCCTTCTCCACCATATATATGCATTAGTATATAATATTTTTTTTCTGACTTACTTTGTATAATAGCCTCTAGGTTCATCCACCTCATTAGAACTGACTCAAATGTGTTTACTTTTATGGCTGAGTAGTATTCCATTGGCTCTGTGCACCACAGCTTCTCTGTCCGTTCATCTGTCGCTGGCCATCTAGGTTGCTTCCCTGCTCTAGCTACTGTAAGTAGTATTGCAGTGAACGTTGGGGTGCATGTGTCCTTTTCAGTTTTGGTTTCCTCAGGGTGTATGCCTCGGGGTGGGATTGCTAGGTCATGTGGTGGTTTTATTCCTAGTTTTTTAAGGAATCTCCAAACTGTCTTCCATAGTCCAAGCCTTCCTGTTTTTAACCGCTTTGCCTCCAGCATGAGTTTCCAAATTTTAGTTATTGCTGGGTCACCTTCATAATTTTTCAAAACCTATGAATCACCTGTACAGTGATTCCTTTAGTTGATTTTGCTTTAAATCCACTATTTTTAAAGTTTAAAAAGAAAATTTTAAAACAAATGATATGTTGGCAGCTGGCATCAATTTCTAGGAAGAAAAAAGATTATAGGGAAAAACTACTAAATGTGATGTGTAAATTGTGATTAAATACTGCTTTAGGAAAAACTAGCTGCCAGAGACAGTTGACTAATGGAGAAAACTGACCATGAACTGGGTTTTAAATGATATAAAGGAATTCTTAGTTATCTTAGGTCTGCTAATGGCCTTTTGGTTATGTAGGAGCATGTTCTTATGAGACAGACATGCTGAAGAATTATTTAGAATTAAAATGTCATGATGTCTGGAAGGTGCTCAGTTCAGGGGAGAAAAAAAAACCTAGATAGGTTGATTGATCACATATGACAGTGTGAATGATCATTGAATCTAAGCAGTGGATATATGGCTGTTTATTACACTGTGCCCTCAACTTGCTAGTATTTGAAATTCTTCATAATGAAAAGGTTGGAAAAAATAGAAAGGGTAGGAAAACTGTTTTCAGTATAAATGGAAATGTGGATCCCTTGCCATAAATAAAAGGTTACTATGAAAGTCAGCACAGTGCAAAACAGAGTGACAGTTCTGTGTATTATCTTGCCAGGGCTCTGAGACTTTCTCCTGCAGGATTATGAGAGGACTCGAAAGGGAAGCCTTTCTTGCAGGGTGACCGGGAGCGCTCTGCCCCCGGGGTGGGTCGTTCACACCGCTCCCCACAAACCCCGGGAGCTGCTGTTTAAGGACTTGCTCTCGCCCCTCAGGTGCTGCTGTCCATGGTCACTGTGGAGCCCGGGCCCATGGTCACCGGCTCCCGCACTGGCCATGGACGAGATCACCTTCAGAAGCGACACCGTGCTGTCAGACGTCCACCTGTACACCCCGAACCAGAGGCACCTCATGGTGCGGCTGAACGGCATGGGGCAGCCTGGTAAGAAGCCCACTGTGTTTCCTGCGTCCTCACAGAAAGGACGGCGGGGACTGGCTTGTCTCACTTACCCTCGCACCACTTCTTAGGAGCCCCTGTCTCACGGAGCAAGCCCCTGAGCTTTCCCGAGCACCTGCCGTGTGCCAGGCCTGATGTGATGCTGGGAGAGTGGAAGGAATGGGCAGAACTCTGCCCTCCGGAGCCCGCGGACCAGTCGGGGAGAGCTGGCCTCTACCAGGCTGGCGCCGCCCACCAGGGCTCCCTGGTTTTCTTCCCACACACCCTCCCCCACTCCTCTAGCCCAAGGGATCTTTTCTTCCTTTCTTTTCAATATTTACTTTTATTTAATTATTTGGCTGCGCCAGGTCTAAGTTGCAGCACACAGGTTCTTTGCTCTTCTTTGCCACACATGGGATCTAGTTCCCTGACCAGGGATCGAACTGGGACCTCTGCACTCAGAGTTCAGAATCTTAGCCACTGGATCACCAAGGAAGTGCCCCAGGGGATCTTTTGAAAAATGCAGATCACACCACCGCCCAGATTCAGACCCTCCGGTGGCTTTCTGTGCTCTCGAATGAAACCAGAGTCCTTACCTTGGCCTTTGAGGCCCGGCCCGGCCCCTGCCCGAGTGCCCACACCGCTCTCTCCCGCCATCAGTGCCTAGCAGCCACTTCCAGGTCCTTCTGTCCCTCACAGCGGGCACACACCTTCCTCTCTGAGCATCTTTGCACCTGCTCTCCCCCTACCCAGAACATTCCCCCTCCCAGGACCTCCCTGGCCGCCCTCCCCAGCTCCTGTCACCCTGTGTTTGCTTATTGCTCTGTCACGGTTGGTCACTCTCCCTTTCCCTCGTGTCCCCGTTTGGATTCCAGGATTCAGGGAACTGGCTCGGGACAGATGAGCTACTTGCCCCGGGGGGTCAGACAGCAGAGGCGGGGAGGACTCTGGCCCAGGACGGCCCACTCAAGTCCTGACACCTCCTCCCTCCAGCCTGGCACCGTACTCTTACCAAAACCTGTCCCAGTGACTCTGTGGGCCCCAGGTGGTGAGGGCCTGGCATCCCTGTCCCAGCCTGCAGACCTCAAGGCAGGACGGTACAGCAAGGAGGGCAGTAGCCCAGGGGTCGGGGAGACTGCATTTGGATCCTGCCTCAGCCATACCCACAGCTGTGTGACCGTGGTCGGCTCACGTAACCTCTGAGCCTCAGTTTCCTCGTCTGTGAGATGGAGCACCACTGTTGTGTTCACGGCCGCTGTGCGGCGTCAATGAGAGCACGTGAGCTGAGTGCCTGCAGCGTAGGCAGAGCTCGGCTGCTCTGAAGGCCGCAGCTTCACGGCCTAGTCACACGGGCCTTCTCTGCTGCCGTCACGACGTCCCCACCTGGCGTGAACAGAGTTCCTTCTGCTGTGCAGTAGGACCTTATTTGTCTCCTCCCCTCTCCCCCCGCCCAGCCTTTAAAACTCTTTCCAGATGGAAATTGAGGAAAGCAAATACAAAAGGAGACAGTGTAGAAATACTCTACTTGTGTGTTTCGCTTTCAGTCTTCCTGTCCCAGTTCAAGCTTCTGTGGGACCGAGACTCTCAGACTGACTCAGGGGCCAAGGGTGGTGACCACACAGAGGGGACCCCTCCCGCTGGCGCCGTCTGCAGCCGCACGGGGGCCTCCCTCCAGGCGGGGGCCGGCACCATCACCCCAGAGGGGTTGGAGGCTCAGCTGGACGAGGATGGGGACTTGGACGTCGTGAGAAGACCCCGGGCTGCCTCCGCCTCCGAGCCACCGGGGCCTCCGAGAGACAAGGTACATCCCACGATTCTAACACAGGAGGAAGACGACGTCCTGGGAGACGAAGCCCCGGAGAGCAGCCCCTACAATGTCATCAAAATAGGTAAATAAAGGGCCGCTCACCTGCCGCCAGGGCAGTGCCACAGTGGGTCAGGGCACACAGCCCCCTGAGCGCAGGCCAGTCCAGGCATCGCAGGGCGGGCCAGGTCAGCGGGACCTGAGCACGGACACTGGAGCCCGCCGGGGAGCGCGCCAAAAGGTGGTCTGATCCCCCTCCTACTCCAGCCTCCTCAGTGGCTCCCATTGCCCTCAGGACACAGTCCGTGTGCTCAGCTTAGCTCTGCCCACCTCCCCAGCCTCAGTTCCCACCACCGCCCGCCCTCTCACTTTCCTTGCGCTTCCTCACCTGCACGCCTCTGCTCAAGCGAACCACCGTCCTGGAGGGCCTGCCCCTGCCCTGCCTCCCTGGCTGACAAGTTCCCGGTTGTCATAGTCCGAGTCCCAGCTAGGCAGTCAGTTGTTCCAGAAGCCTGCTGCCGCCGCTGCCACCTGCATCAGCATTCTGAGCCCATGCAGCCGCCCGGCTGTGGGTCGGGGTTATCGGTGGACGACTGGGCCAGCAGGGGTGGGCACCAGGGAGACCTGGCAGATTGCAGAGCCGGATCGGGGCAGAGGAAGACGAAGAGGGAAGTAGGTCCATAGTCAACCTGGAGGAGCGGGTGGGCTGATCAGATGGCCATGGGAGTGGGAGCTAGAAGCTGGGGGTACGGTGCAGACACAGCGGCGGGAGAGGCGGGGCGGAAGGGGGTCTCAGCAGGCCCTCAGGCAGGGCCCAGAGCGTCCATACCTGCCCGGGGTCAGGGCAGAGGGCGTTGGCGGAGCAGGGATTTTGATCTCTGGAAATGCCAAGAGTGGAAAGCGGCCAGGACAGGAAGTAAGCCAGTAGTGATGAGGCACCTGTTGTGTTTTGATGAATCACCTCACATGGTCTTCACAGCCCCTCTAGGGCGTGGTTCAGATGAGGAGGTAACAGGCTCAAGGCCCTGCAGTATGGGGCCAGTAAGGGAGGTTCTGAACCCACGTGGACCGTCTCCACAGGCAGGACTCCGGCCACCCCAGCCCTGCTCGTCTGCGAGGAGGAGCTCTGATTTGAATCTGTTCACTGAGATCCAGAGTCCAGGTGGTGCCTGGGGTCCCAGGTAAAGGCCTTCCTCGATACTGGCCCAGGTCGGGGGCTTGGGGTCCACTGAACTCTCTCAAAAACCCTAATAGAACAGCCACTCTGATGGCAGCCCGGTCAGCAGCCCAGCGGACAGTGACCGAGCGCCTGCAGGTCTCTGGCCAGCTGGGTCTGGATCCCCCGGTGGGGACCCTTCTCTGTCTTCTGTGGATTGTCTCTAGTCCCTGTGGCCTTCCCAGGGATGACAGTGAAGTCGCTCAGTCGTGTCCGACTCTTTGCAACCCATGGAGCCTACAACGCTCCTCCATCCATGAGATTTTCCAGGCAAGAGTACTGGAGTGGGTTGCCATTTCCTTCTCCAGAGGATCTTCCCAACCCAGGGATCAAACCTGGGTCTCCCTCATTGTAGGCAGATGCTTTACCATCTGAGCCACCAGGGAAGTCCAAGGGATGAGTATTCCCATTTCACAAAGGAGGGAACTTGCCCAGGTCACACAGCTAGTCAGCAGCAGAGCCTTGACTCACACACCGCCCACGTTCCCTACCCACGTCGTGTGATCAGAACATTGGAAAGTTCTGTTGTCAAAAATCTAACAGTACTCGTGGACCAGCTAGGAATTCGCAGACACAAGGTTCCGAGTAAATTATGAGCATTTCCCCCACTTCATAGATAAAGAACTGGAACCCAAAGAGAAAGCAGAAGAGGCAGGGCTGGAACTTGGGCTGTTGGATCTCAAGTCACTTGCCTTTTCCATTGGCCTGTGACTCAGGCAAGTACTTTAACATCAGAGTTCAGTTTCCTCTTCTGTGAAATGGGTATAATCTCCCCTGGTTGTAAGAAACAGAGAGAGCCGGCCCACATAGAGCTCTTAGCACAGTGCCTGGCGCATAGTAGGTGCTCAGTAAACATGAGCTGCCATCAGGTTTCATTCCTGAGGATCAATCTGAGTGCGGAGGAGGGAGATAGCTGAGGAGGAGAGTCTGGGTTCCCACAGGTCTGGAGACTGTCCTGACAGCCGGGCACCCCTCAGACACTGAGACTATTTGCCTCGCCCCCTTTGCTAACCCTGGGGTTTCTCATGGGGCTTCCCAGGTGGCTCAGAATCTGCCTGCCAATGCAGGAGACTCGGGTTTGATCCCTGGGTCAGGAAGATGCCCTGGAGGAGGAAATGGCAACCCATTTCACTATTCTTACCTGGAAAATCCCCTGGACAGAGGAGCTTGGCGGGCAGCAGTCCATGGGGTCACAAAGATTTGGACACAACTGAGCGACTGAGTACGCATGAAAAGTCCCTTGGGCTGGGCTTTTATGCTCTCATGAGGCCACTGGGATTGTTTAAGTATAAACTGGCTTTCCCGTCAGGAGCTCCCCACCCTTGACCCTGGTTAGGGAGGCCTTTGAGCCCACGAATGAGGTGACATTATTTCTACATCTTGTGAAGGAGCAAACCATGGCTCTGGTCCTGAGAAGGTCGGTGACTCATGCCACCAGCCAGATCCGTGACCGAGCCTGGGTCACCCTCAGGTCTGTGAGCTCAGTCCACGTTCTCGCTCATGGGAAGCCAAGCACCCCTTAAATGCAGCCTGAGGCAAAACTTAAGTCCACGGGACCTCTGGGAGAAAAGACCAGGCTCAGACTACTGAGATCCCCATGGAAGGGTGCCCCTGGCTTGGCCAGGCAGACTGGAAGGAGGCAAAGAAAGATGGGATGAGGCCCCTCTGCAGGGGGACCTGAGTCACAGCAGGGACAGTGGGCCAGGGGCCGTGCAGGGGCCACAGAGACTGGGAGGAGGTGGGGTGGGGTCTTGGGACTGAAGGTCCAAGGCAGCTGGAGAAGAGAGCCCCCCGGGAAGGCCCCTTCTCACACACACACTCACTCAGACGCGCGCGCACCGCTTCAGCCTCGCTGTCTCTTCTCCCACGCTTGCTCCCTGCTCCCGGTTTGGTGGGGGTCGAGCTGCCCTGCTGTGCGTGTGTCCTGGCATTTGATTTGCTGGCCGTCACCATCTCGCTTCAGGACGCAAGGGCCGGCTCTCCTCTAACAGGAAGAATGTTCGCCGTCACTCTTTCTCCTTGATCTCGTAGTTCTGTGCTCCATCCCGACCCCAGCAACCGACACTAGATTGCGTTCTGTGTTTGAGCATACTTCGAGTGGAGTGTGGGGTATGTGTTCGTGGTTAAGTCGGGCCAAGTCCTCTTGTGACTGGTGTGTGCAGGCTTCAGTGATCTGAAGGAGAGGAATGCTCATCCCGCCCTGGAGGCTGGCGGAGGGCCGTGTGGCCTGTGTTTCTGCTGCTGTTTAGAACGCCCGCCTCCAGCCCCCGTCCCACTGTGTTGGCCACCTCCCCCGCACCCCATCTGTGTTCTGTCCATCCCCGTTTTCATGGTGGCCCTTTCTCTTTTGGTTTCCGCCCCCTCCAGAGCACACCATGGCCACCCCCCTGGAGGATGTTGGCAAGCAGGTGGGTAGGTCCCATCCACTCCCCGTGGCCCTGCAGGGTCTCTTGATTGCCTCCGGTCACCCGCCGTTCCTGCCCCCCTCCCCTCCAGGTATGGCGGGGTGCCCTGCTCCTGGCAGA
This sequence comes from Capra hircus, assembly GCF_001704415.2. Classification (NCBI taxonomy): domain Eukaryota; kingdom Metazoa; phylum Chordata; class Mammalia; order Artiodactyla; family Bovidae; genus Capra; species Capra hircus. The sequence continues at coordinate 7,415,423 of NC_030832.1, forward strand.
CTACATCCTGTTCCAGCGAGACCTCTTTCAGGGTCGCACCGTGTTGGAGCTTGGGGCGGGCACCGGGCTGGCCAGCATCATCGCAGCCACCGTGGCGCAGACCGTGTACTGTACAGGTAATGCCCCGCCATCCCAGGCTGGGGGGAGCATTCTCTTCACAAGGGTGTGCTGACTGGATAAAAAACGGAGGGAGGGAGACTGGGAATCTGACCTTGGCAGCTCTTGATTCTGCCCTCCTCCTTGGCTGGTTTTCTCCACCCTCCGCTGTTTTCCCAGCAATCCTAGGGTGCAGGACCAGCAGCTTGACTGGTACCTGTGCTCACACCCCCTCAAGAGAGTAAACATCTCAGGAAATCAGGAAGAATGTGCCTCTAATAAGGCTTAAAGATGGGTTTCCCAGATAGCACTAGTGGTAAAGAACCCGCCTGCCAACACAGGAGACATGAGAGACACGGGTTCAGTCCCTGGGTCAGGAAGATCCCCTGGAGGAGAGACCGGCAACCCACTCCAGTATTCTTGCCTAGAGAATCCCCATGGACAGAGGAGCCTGGTGGGCTACAGTTGCAGAGTTGGACATGACTGAAGTGACTTAGTATAAAGCTTCAGTTCAGTCGCTCAGTCGTGTCTGACTCTTTGAGACCCCATGAACCATAGCACGCCAGGCCTCCCTGTCCATCACTAACTCCCGGAGTTCACTCAAACTCATGTCCATCGAGTCGGTGATACCATCCAGCCATCTCATCCTCTGTCGTCCCCTTCTCCTCCTGCCCTCAATCTTTCCCAGCATCAGGGTCTTTTCAAATGAGTCAGCTCTTCGTACCAGGTGGCCAAAGTATTGGAGTTTCAGCTTTAGCATCAGTCCTTCCAGTGAACACTCAGGACTGATCTCCTTTAGGATGGACTGATCTCCTTTAGGATGGACTGGTTGGATCTCCTTGCAGTCCAAGGGACTCTCAAGTCTCCTGCAACACCACAGGCTTAAAGACAGTTTGTTTGTTTTTTTTCCTGATTATGGAAATCTTGCCTACTCTCTGTGGAAAATTTGTAGAACAGCAAATAAATTTCGTCATAATTTCACAATCCCCAGATAGTGTCAACAGTGTGCAGGTCACTGCATGCCAGACATGGGAAACCTGGGGTGAATGAAGCAGATGAAGTCGCTGTACGCGGGAGGCTTCGGAGGCTATTTTTTAACTGTGTAAATAATTTTTTACAGTCTTTTCCTTTGTGTGTACATGTTCCCAAATAACTTAGATCAAACTATATATATTCAGTGCCTTATCCTGTCAAAAATGTCAGAAAATAGAAAGCACATTTTCCGTTGTCATTAAAAGTTACTTATAAATAACTTTTAATGGCTGATTCATGTCAGTATATGGCCAAAACCACTACAGTATTGAAAAGAAATTAGCCTCCAATTAAAATGAATTAATTTTTAAGAATTAATGATCAAGCTGTATTTCATCCCCTTTTTTTTTTTTAACCATTCTCCTATTGCTAGACATTTGGTTGTTTTCATTTGGTATGGTTGTGTGTTGGTTTGTTTTTTTTTTTTGCTTTTCCTTTGTACTGCAACCAATACCTTTTTGCATCTTCGGTTGATAATCCTTAAAGCAGATTCCTGGGAGTGAGTGGGACCTTTCTTAAGGTTTGATGTAAGTGTGTTAGTCAGTCATGTCTGACTCTGCCACCCCATGGACTATAGCCTACCAGGCTTCTCTGTCCATGGAATTCTCTAGACAAGAATACTGGAGTGGGTTGCCGTGCCCTCTTCAAGGGGATCTTCCCAACCCAGGGATCAAACCTAGGTCTCTTGCATTGCAAGCAGATTCTTTACCGTCTGAGCCACCAGGGAAGCCTGTACTTAATGTACTTAATGATTGCTTTTTAAAAGTTCTATTTTGAAATAATGTTAGATTCACACAGAAGTTGCTAGAACAGTACAGAAAGTGCCTGCACCCTCCGCCCAGCTCCCACCATGATAACATCAGGGATCACACCCGCAAACTGACCCAGGGCAGTACTACCAGCTACGCTCCAGACTTGGCCAGCATGCTTTCTCAGGGACAGTCTACCAGTTTATAAGAAAGTAGGATCTCAGCAGGCTATTATTATTAATGTTACTATTTTTTGAATCTTTAGTAGCTGCTAGGCAGAAAGTGGTGTCTGCTGACGTGCTTTGCATTTCATCAGATTTTTAGTTTATGTTTCTGTGGCGCCCATCTTTTGCATCTGAGCTGAGAAAGGGGAAGCCTGGGAGGCAGGCGTCCTGCTCAGATACCCTGCGTCAGCCACTGGTCAGGAGTCTGCAGTGAGGCCCCTCTGTGGCTCCTTGGCAATTGGGTATAAATGGCCGGTGAATTTCACAGAGTCAAGCCACCAAGCAGCGCCCAAGTGCTGTGCTCACACCTGGAGCCTGACAGCGGCATCTCATCTCTTAGTGATTATCTTCCCCTTGAGAGGGTGTGCATGCAGGCAGCATATTACAGTTAGTAAGGCCTTTTCGTGAGCGCCAGCACCTGCAAGCTCACAATGACCCCAGGCAGCCTGTCACCATCCCCTCTTTCCAAGCGGGAGGTGCTGAGGTCAGGTGGCTGGCCCACAGTCACCCGGGGAGCCCCCTCAGGGCCGACCGAGGGGTGGAGGGTGGAAGCAGCCCCAGGGCTCTGGGTCTCCCTCCCCCACTCAGCCAGCACTGCTCCTCTCGAATCTGCTTGGCACGTTAGAATCCCACACGAGATGTTCTGACAGAAGTACCATAAAGACGTAAAAAGTGCTGACCCAATCCCGTGCTGCCAGGCGCATCCCTCAGTATTCTCTGCTCCTAGAGCCCCGGAAGCAGGAACAGGGCTTCCCACACCCCCACCACCCCCAGGCCCCGCACGGTCCCTGGGGTGAGACAGTGGTCCAGGCCCAGGGAGGTCTGGGGCGGGGGACAGCGGGGGGTGCTCTATGGCTGCAGGGAGCCCAGGAGAAACAGTCACAAGGCTTCCGGCGCCCTCCACATGCTCACTCTCCTGCTTGGAGGTTAATTTTGGCAAAGCACTGCCCTGGCCCCCTTCCAGGGCTCACTGAGCTACAGCTCAGTTTTGCTCAAGTGGCGGGAAGCCCTGCCTGGTCAGAGCAGCAGGCGGGTGGGGAGATGCGATGGTGGCAACAGTGAGTCGGGCCCTGGAGCATGGCCGTCAGCCCACTGACTCTGCTGTGTCCCCACCAGTCACATCCAGATGCCCTCCTGGCTCATCCGTCTTCCGGGGCATGAAAGAGCGAGCCTCAATTTGGAGTCAGAGACGCTTGGGTTCAGGCTTTCCTGATGGTCTAGGGATCCGCTAAGGATCCTGCCAATGCAGGGGACACAGGTTCAATCCCTGGTCCGGGAAGATCCCACATGCCGCAGAGCAGGTTAAGCCCCGGGCACCACAGCTACTGAGCCCATGCTCTAGAGATACTTAGGTTCTACTCCCAGCCATGGCTCCACCCAACCACATGACTCTGCCCCAGCCACTTCGTCTGTGATGAGGGACCGTGACACCAGCTCAGGGTCATTAGATCAAGGGTAGACTCGGGGAGTGTGTGTGTGTTTCATGAGCTCTGAAGATGCTGGAAGCTCTCATTTCTCCTCTCTGGAGTACAGAGTCTGCCCCACGAGGACAGTCTTCTCTAAGGAAGAGATCATAAGAAGGAGCCTTAAGGTGAACATACTTCATTTTGGCATAAAACACACAGGAGGAATGTTGGTTTCCGTTTTGCACATCTCTGCCACCAGGCTGTGGACAGGAGCTCTCTGCCAGCCAGAGCACGGAGGTGAAGGGCCGTCGCGGCCAGCGCTTCATGGCTGCCCTCTGTCTCCCCAGATGTCGGTGCAGACCTCTTGGCCATGTGCCAGCGAAACATCGCCCTCAACAGCCACCTGCTCGCCTCTGGAGGTGAGGCCTGGTGGGTCCCCGCCCGGGAGAGGGGCTCCTCTGTCTGGCAGGTAGGGCAGACACCCAGAACTGGGGCACCGGGAGGCGGGGTTCTGCCCACACCCATGGACGCTCCAGACAGTGGAGGGAGCGGAGGTCCTGGCCTCGTGTCCCTGCAGGTGCGCCGTGCCTCTGTCCTTCCTCCTCTCTGCCCACGCCTCTGCTGCAGCCTGCCTCCGCCCTCTCCTCCCCGCAGGCCACGAGGCCCCCGCCAGGGCTCCCCAGCTCCTTGTCTGACCGCTTCCCTCCCCACTGAGCATCTTCTAGGGGCAAAGTCTGAGCTCCTCCTCTGGCTCCAGACTCCCTGCTCTGGCCTAGCCGACTCCTGCCCCCTCTCCTGACAGCCGCACCGTCCAGCCCTCCGCCCAGTGAGCCACAGACTCACTTCACATGCCCTTCCTTCTGCCTGGGGTGCCCCCCTGCCCCATCGGCCTGACCACCCGAAAGAAGAAGCTGCTGATGGAGGCACACCCCTCCCTCACACAGCCGGGGGAATTTCCCAGACTCGGACAGGGTCAGCTGGTCCTACAGGCTTCAGACCCTTCAGAGATTGCCCGTCGTTCTTGGAGCAGAGACGCGGCTCCTTTGCTCGTCTGTGGGGTCTGGTCCCTGCCCACTGGCAGTCCCTTCCCTACCTCCACTCCAGACATCCTGGCCTGGCTGGAGACTTGGTGCCCTCGGGGCCTTTGTTTGGCTCTTTCCTCCTGTCTGTTTCCCTTCCCTCTGCCTCCTGTCAGTTCCTAATCGGGCTCAGGCCTCCAGCAAGGTCACAGTCCCCTCACAGACTCCCCTTTTCACCCTGAGCCATTGTGTTTGGACATCTGTCCGTGTGACTAGTTGATAGGGATCTGCCATTCCACTAGAGCTCCCGCCCCTGAGGGCAGGGCCCTATCTGTGGTGGACCCTTTGTGTCGTGTTTGCTGAGCACCCAGGACAGAGCAGGCCTGGAAGGGAGGAGCATGCATAAAACACCTCCTTCTGGAAGGCCTCCCTGACACCCCATCCACACGAGAGCCCCTCTCTTCCCTTGCACCTGGTACGTCCTTTTCATATCAGCGTCTGCTGCCTGCCGGTCTCCTGGAACAGGGACGTGCCCCATGAGACTGCTCCCTGGGCCAGCACCAGGCCTGACGCTTAACGTGAAAAGGGTGGGGTGGGGGACTTCCCTGATGGTCCAGTGGTTACTACTCCACGCTTCCACTGCTGGGGCCCCAAGTTCAGTCCTCGGTCAGGAAACCAAAGTCCCGGAAGCCACACAGCATAACCAAAGAAAAATAGTGGGACGGGTGGACCGTGAGGTGAGGTGTGAGGCTCACCTTCCCTAACTGTGCTCAGAGTTTGGGGGATTCCACTTGCGCTTGTTTTGCAGGCGGTATGGTTAAGGTCAAGGAGCTGGACTGGCTGAGAGACGACCTCTGCACGGGTGCGTGGCCTCCTCGCTCGGGCCCCCGTTCGTGGCTCCTCGCGCCGCCTCGAGGCCATCTGCCATGTGGCCTTGACTGGCCAGCAGGGTCCTGTGTCCACTGGCTGATGAGCAGCAGCTGCCCACCTGGCTGCCGCATGCCAGGCGGCCCACGCTCGTTCTGTCGTTTAGACTCGCAGCGTCACCGTCCCATCTGTCCCGTAGTCCCTGGGTCACGGGGCAATACGGGTGCTCAGTGAGGTACAGTGCCTGCCCAGGGTCACAGGCACCGGCCAGGCAGGGTGCGAACCCAAGTCTGTGACCTTGGGGACTGAGCCCATTTGCCTCCAGGAGTCGGGGTCACACAGCGAGTCCACGGGGCCAGGAGTGCCATGGATGGAGGGGCAGCCCCTGTTCTGTTCAAGCTGCCGGCTGAGGCAGCAGGTCAGGCCCCTCGTGGCTGAGGCAGGCCCGGCAGAACCTCCTGCTGGGATTCAGGGCTGCCCAGCGGTGCCCACTGCACCCAGCCTCACCCACTCCGGTTTCTTCTCCTAAAGCTTACTTCAGTCCATCTTGGTGAGAACTGATGGCCCACAGAGCAAGAGCTGAGCCCACGGTGTCCTTCCGTTTTCACAGACCCCGAGGTCCCCTTCAGCTGGTCCAAGGAGGACATCTCCCACCTGTACGGCCACACCACCATCCTGCTGGCGGCCGAAGGTGAGGGCACCTCTGCCTCACCGCACGTGGTCCTCGGGGGGTGGTCCTTGGGTGGTCCCACCACGCTCCTGCTGCTTCCCTTCTGAGCTGCGACTGTTCACATCCATACAGATTCCGACCAGGGGTCCTTGGGATGCGCTTAGGGATCCTCCTCCCTGACGTTTGCCTGTTTTCTTCCTCTCAGTGTTTTACGACGACGACCTAACTGATGCTGTGTTTAAAACCCTTTCCCGACTGGCCCATAAGCTCAAGAATGCCTGCACCGCCATCCTCTCAGTGGAGAAGAGGTAAGCTCCGTGCGGGCCAGGCCACCCTCGCCTCCCAGATGCATCCATCCGTGTTGTCGTCCTCCCTTTCTCATCCAGCACCTGCTGTCCCTGACGTGCGCAGCCGCGTATGACCCCTCACTCAGCAGCGTGTGTGCGGCTCTGCCACCCCCATCGCACAGCCACAGTGGGGGGGCTGAGATCTCAGGCTGGAGCTCCGAGGACCCGTCCAGGCCCCACCGGGCAGTGGGCATCCGGGAGCCTGGATGCATGGCCACTGCGCTCGCCGAGACGCTGCCCGTCTGTGCCCTGGGCCCCTGTCCGCGCTGGCTGCACTCACAGCCCCTCCAGGGCGTTCCCCTCGGGACGTCCTGACACACTAGGGCTCCCGTTGCGGGAGTGACCCTCATGGTGGATGCAGCGCGGGGCCCGCTACACACATTTTCCTCTAATTCATAAGCTGCTAAGTCGCTTCAGTTGTGTCCGACTCTGTGCGACCCCATAGACAGCAGCCCACCAGGCTCCCCCATCCCTGGGATTCTCCAGGCAAGAACACTGGAGTGGGTTGCCATTTCCTTCTCCAGTGCGAAAAAGTGAAGTTACTCTGTTGTGTCCAACTCTTAGCGACCCCATGGACTGCAGCCCACCAAGCTCCTCTGTCCATGGGATTTTCCAGGCAAGAGTACTGGAGTGGGGTGCCATTGCCGTCTCCTAGTTCATAAGCTGGCCCCCAGCTATCCTGAAGGCAGTTTAGAATCGATAGCAGAAGTCAAAACCGAGCAGACTGACTGACCCCGTAGTTCAGCTTCTAGAACTGGCCCTGTGGCAGCAATCGCAGCCAGGCACAGAGCCATCCAGTTGGGCACGGCTGCTCCAGCAGCTTTTACACGATGAGGCCCAGGACTCCCTCCTGCTTGGTCTCCGTGACCTGTGGCACCTTGTGGACCCAATCACTTGGTTTGAACGTGGACACCTGCCCCTCCCCTCTGAGCCCCGTCCTTCGTGGGTGAGTGGAGGTGGTCACTAACCCTTCTCCCTGGCTTCCTGCTCAGCACGCGGCCCCACTCGCTTAAAGTCCAGCGGGACGGGAGGGACCGAAAGCGCCGGGGGTGACGGCTCGCTCTCCGGTTGTGCACAGGCTGAACTTCACGCTGAGGCACCTGGACGTCACGTGCGAGGCCTACGACCACTTCCGCGCGTGGCTGCAGCGGCTGGAGGGGCTGGCCGGCGGGCGCCTGCGCTTCGCGGTGGAGCCGGTGGATGCCACGTTCCCGCAGCTCCTGGTGTACGAGCGCATCCAGCAGCTGGTAGGTGCACACACCAGCGCCGGGCCACCGGCTCTGGGTGAGGCCGTGGGTTGCGGGCATGGGAGGCGATAAGCCAGCGTCCGGATCAGGCCCGGCCCGGGCTCTCCCTGCTGATCGCTGCCATGGGCCCTTCTGGTCTGGCGAGGGCCCGCTGGGTGAATGGTCACCCTGCTTTAGGGCACGTCCTTTCCCTGTGGGCTGTGCGGACTCCAGGGGAAGCCGGCAGGCAGGGGAGGGGGCGCTTGGCTGGGCTGCAGACAAGAGTTGACGGCCACTCTTCACTGTGAAAGTGTGTGGCCTCGCTGGCCAGGGGGCCGGGTCTGATGGCCCAGGGCCTTCTAACTGTGGCAGGCAGGGTCTTCTCAGGGGGCCTCTGAGCTGTCACCCTGATTACAGGGCCAGGTGCTGGCTGGCTCCCCGCCTGGGCAAGGTGAGTTCCCGTGGGAAATGGCAGCTGGGTGTCCTCGGTCCCTCAGTCGTGTCTGACTCTGTGTGACCCCATGGACTATAACCCACCAGGCTCCTCTGTCCTTGGGATTCTCCAGGCGAGAATATTGGAGTGGGCAGCCTCTCCCTTCTCCAGCAGATCTCCCTGACCCAGCGATTAAACCCGGGTCTCCCGCATGGCAGGCAGATTCTTTCCCAGGGAAGCCCAGGTTAACCCTACAGACACGTTGCTTCCTATGACGGTTTTAAGATCAGCACTGGGGGAACATTTGGAAAGTGTAAAATCCCCGTAAAAATCCCTTAAAATGCCCAGGAGCTGAATTCGTAGAAGTCCCAAGGGCTTTCGTTCCCTTGGCCCCTTGTCTGCAGCCGCCCTTTCTCTGGGCCTGTGAAGACCAGGCCTGACTCCCAGGAGGAGGGGTCCTGCTCGGCTCCCCCTCGGCCTGTCCCCCCAGCAAGCACAGCACTGGGCGCACTGCCCCCAGGAGCAGGAGCTGTGTGACCTGCTGCCGTCCTGGCCCCTTAGACCATGGGCAGCCTCAGCCTCTCAGATCCGTGTCAGGACTCAGCACGCAGCTCCTCCATGGAAGAGCCCAAAGCCGTCAGAGGGGGTGCCTGCTCTTCCAGTAGCTTCCACGCTGCCCAGTGTTCGCATCTTGTTGGGGCTTCTCTTTTGCCAATTTACAGCCCTTTGTGAAACTAAAGTCTCGTTTGCTCACCTGGGAATCCGTCCCTCCGTTTGCTGCAGGAACTCTGGAAGATCTTTGTGGAACCAGTAACGGACCCCACCGTGTCTGTAGACACAGCTTCTCAACCATTCTCATGACATTTCTAATAAAATTGAAAGCTCACAAAGTCATGTGCTTGAGAATTTTATCATTGATTTTTTATCATTTAAAAAATACGGTAAATGGATCTTCTATGACGCAATACAGTTTAAACTCTTCATAACCAAAATCGGAGCAGATGTAAAAGCCGCGCCTGGCTGCCCAGGGTCCGGGCCCCCACAGCCATCTGCCGCGTGGGCGTCTCCCTTCCTCAGCCTGGGCTGGCCGCCCCCCGCCCGCCCTTCTCTCCACTGTGTGTCACCTGCGCAGGTGCCTGTCTGGTCTTTAACCCGCTTCCCTGGGCCTCTGCTGCATCTCACCCCTCACCCTGTCATCCCCGCTCCTCCCACCCCCGCTCTCCCTCCTTCTCTCCTGCTTTCCAGTTTGAGTCCCACCTTCCCTCCCTGCGGTCCTCTCCCCCAATCCCCTCGACGCTCCTGCACACTGTCCACACCCCGCCCCGGGTGAGCACGGCCCCATCCCGATGCCCTTCCAGCTCCAGCCCAGCCTCCCCCGCCCATGTCACTGCCCCCCAAGCACAGGTCCCATTTCTGTCCTGACGCAGTGGGCCAGGCTTCTCAGGTCTTGATTCATTTCATTTTCCCAACCACTCTCCTCTAGTAAGTCAGCAGCCTGGTTAGACCGACCCATTTAATGGTTAAGAAGACTAAGGCTGTTGAAGGGGAAAAGTCTCCGTGAAATCAGAGACCTGTTTGTCTTACACACCAATACATTGCTACCGTCTGACCCTGGCCCAAAGCAGGGGCTCAGTGCATTTTATGGAATTAATTGTTCAGAGAAATTGTTGCTTAGGATGGTGTTTTTCACTTGTGGGTGCTCTTGCTTCCAGGGGCACTTGGCTAAGTTTGGAAACATTTTGGGTTGTCACACCGTGGGGAGATGGGTGCCCCCGGCCAAGGAGGCTGCTAAACATCCCATACCACAGGACAGTCCCCGCAGCAAAGAACAGTCTAGCCCCAAAATGGTAGTGGTGCCAAGGCGGAGAAACCGTGGCCTGGAAGAAGAGCATCAGCTACTTTAGGAAAGAAAAACGGGCCTCGGTTGAACCTGCCATGAAGGCGACGCAGAAGAATGAGTCTCAGCCCTTCCCACAGGGAGTGGAACGAGATGTACACGCACCGTCTTTAAGTCTTACCAAGACCTTGAGAGACAGAAGGATCCCTATTTTAAATGTGAGAAATCTGAAGTTCAGAGAGGTTAAGCAACTTGCCCACCACCACACTGCTACCATGTGGCAGAGTCAGGCTCCCAGCAGGCCCGTGCTCGCCCCTCATCCCTGGCAGTGCCATCTCCTGGGAGCCTGTTAGACATGTAGCAGCAAGCCCAGCCCAGACCCGAGTCAGACCTGCATTGACAAGATCCCAGGCGATTTGTGAACACAGAGGTTTGAGAAGCCTAGCCTTTGAGATTTTACCCTTTTCCAAGGTTCCTATACACAAAAAAACTTCCCTGATTGCTAATCAGCTATACCCCAATACTAAATGTTTTCAATATTAAAAAAAATTAAATTTTTTTAAAAAAATTTAAAATTGTGAAAAAAGAAAAAACTTCCCTGATTGACTTGCCATAATCAAGCAGAGTAGCAGATCAAGATAGGATTCATTTATATTTTGATATGGATTTCTGATATAATTCCACAGTAATAAGAGAACAGACTCTGTATAATTTCAATACCTTTAGACCATGAAGTTTTTGTACCTTGTTTTATATCCCTGGATATGTTCCAGTGTCTCCTGGTTTATAGTCTATGGGAACTTGAATTTGTGTCTTACTGTTGTGTGAAAATTGTATAAATCTTAATTATGTGGAATTGGTTCATGGTGCTTTTCAGGTCTACTATATCCTACTTTTCTGTCTATTCTAATAGTTTTTGAGAGTTTGATATTGAAACTCCAGCTAAAAATCTTAATTTATCTACTTAAGTAATTGTAATATATAATGGAACTATATGTAACTTGAAAAGGAAATAACCTCTTGATGAAAGTGAAAGAGGAGAGTGAAAAGGCCAGCTTAAAACTCAGTCTTTAAAAACTAAGATCATGGCATCCAGTCCCATCAACTCATGGTGAATAGAAGGGGAAAAGGTGGAAGCAGTGATGGATTATCTCTTCTTGGGCTCTAAAATCACTGCAGATGGTGACTGCAGCCATGAAATCAGAAGACAATTGCTTCTTGAAAGGAAAGCTATGGCAAACCTAAAAGGCAAAGACATCACTTTTCTGACAAAGGTCCATGTAGTCAAAACTATGGTCTTTCCAGTTAGTCATGCATGGATGTGAGAGTTGGACCACAAAGAAGGCAGACCACTGAAGAATTGATGCTTTGAAACTGTCGTGCCAGAGAAGACTCCTGAGAGTCCCTTGGACTGCAAGGAGATCCAACCAGTCCATCCTAAAGGAAATCAACAATGACTGTTCATTGGAAGGACTGATGCTAAAGCTGAAACTCCAATCCGTCAGCCACCTGATGCGAAGAACTGACTCATTGGAAAAGACTTTGATGCTGGGAAAGATTGAGGGCGAAGAGAGTGACAGAGGATGAGATGGTTGGATGGCATCACCAATTCAATAGACATAAACTTGGGCAAACTCCGGGAGATGGTGAGGGATAGGGAAGCCTGACTTGCTGCCATCCATGGGGTCGCAAAGAGTCGGACACAAATTGGTGACGGAACAATGACTTTCATCATTTAAAAAAGAGAAAAGGGGAGGAAAAAAAGACAGGATTTATTAGTAATAAGTGTTCAAAACAGAGCACCACCGGTGACTTTCCCAGCACTCCTGGGGACAAGCCTATCAAGGTAACTGACACCAAGTGATAGAGTTTTCATGCCTTTCACCTGGTGCATCAGGGGACATGCTTTTATATGCAAACCACTCGGCCTGAAAGCTTCCTCTAAGTGGAGCCTGGAATTAATCTTGATTCACTATAATTCAAAGCATCATCAGATTTTCAGTCCTCGGAGTCTAAATGCACCCTTATCACCGTGTTTTACAGCTTTGCTTGAGCTTCTGGAAGTGCCTGTTTGGCAGTGATAGTTCAGAATCATCAGACCTTCAAGATGGTATATTAGGGTAGGGAATTAATCCAGGCCATTGGACTCAATTTTTTTTTTTTTTTTTTTGGACATATTCTAACATTTTCCGAAGATATACAGCCCAGGGAGGGGACTTAATGGTTCAGGCCTGCTGGGAAATATTTGGTGAAACCAACAAACAGGAATGATATGGGCCCAACACTTCTCATTCTGTGCATGGGAACCACCCAGGGTTTTGACAGACACAGTTTCTCAGTCCCGGGTGGGGCTCCATGCTGCAATTTAGCAGGCTCCCAGGTGACGCTGGTGCTGCTGGTCAAGGGACCGCAGGTCATCCCTTCTTGAGAGCACAGACTCGGGGGTTGGGCAGATCTGGGTTCAGTCCTAGCTCTGCCATGGACCAGCCAGGTGACCTTGGACAAACGACCTAGTCTGTCTGAGCCTCAGCTTCCTCATCTGTTAAATGGTAAGACTCCCCGTCCTCATGGAGCTACTGCAAAGATGATAGTAGATAAGCTGAGGAAGACGCACCAGAAGACTTCCCGGTGGTCCAGTGGCTGAGAATTCACCTTGCAGTGCAGGGGACACACGTTCCATCTCTGGTTAGGGAACTAAGATCCCGCGTGTCCTGGAGCAGCTAAGCCCAGATGCCGCAACTGCTGAGCCTGAGCATCACAACTAGAGTTGTTCCCATGTGATTCAATTCCACATGCCATAGCTGAGACCTGACACAGTTGAATAATTAGTTAAATATATATATTTTTTAATTTTTAAAAAAAGATAAACTGGGGATGTTTAGATGACAGGTATTGGCCCAATGCAGGCTTGTTGGGGTGGGAGCATTTTCAGTTTGTACACTGTGGCCTGCATGGTTTGGTCTGATTATCCTCTTCTCCTGCTGGATGGAATCACCGAGAGCCATCTCTTCCTATCTGTGTCAGTAAAAGGGGTCCTGGGAATTCCCGGGTAGCAGTGGTTAGGACTCCGTGCTTTCACTGCCATGACCCGGGTTCAGTCCCTGGTGGGAGAATGAAGATCCTGAAAACTGAGCTGTGCGACCAGAAAAAAATCCAGACACAATAGCTGGACAGAGAGCAAATCTGAAAAGTCACATTATACAGACCTGCGTAAAATCCCAGGCTCCGCGTTACACACAGAAGTCACTTTGGAGGACTTGGGTGGCCTTTAGAGGAGGAACAGGCAAGTCACCCTCGACGCTGCTGGTAGGGGAACCTGCTTCCTGGGGAAACGATCTTGGGGTCCAGGTATCGCATACAGTAGCAGTGGCCCCCGAACTTTTGGCACCACGGTTGGTTTCATGGAACAAAATTTTTCCACAGACTGAGGTAGTGGGCAAGGGGTGGGGGCTTAGATGGTTTGCGGAGGAATCAAGTACGTGACATTTGTTGTGCACTTCATTTCTATTGTGATTACATCCGCTCCGCCTGAGATCATCAGGCGTTAGTGCCCGGAGGTCGGGGACCCCCGTCACACAGCGTGGAGCTGAAGTGGGATGTCGTGTCTGCCCATCCGTGGTGAGCCCCTCGGGTGTGGGGCTGACCGTGCACCAGCAGGCCGATCCTGGCCCTCTGTGACTGGCATAAAGCTCCTTACAGGAGCCCCAGCTCGCTGGTCTCTGTCAAGGTGACCCTTAGGCATCTGGGCGCTCAACTGCAGCAGCCGTCCAGAGCGCCCCGGCACTCATCTCCTGAGGAGATGATGGTGCTGTGCATGCTGGGTTCCCTGCCCCTCAGCCTTCTAGAAAGCCACACAAGAGTGGTATTAGATCTCAGGAGCGTGACTGCAGGGTCAAACCCACCTCAGCCACTAGACCAGCACACGGGCTCAGGTGCTGAGCAGGCAGTCACCCCACAGATGAGGGAAGAAGGCAGCAGTTCACCCCTGGTCCCAGCAAGAACCTGGGAGAGGCCCCACATTCGGGGCCATTTCCCATCTGGCATGGTGGTACAGTGCCCCAAAGCCAGTATCTGTTAGGACTTGCAGGTCTGACCCTGATTAGTGATTCTGCCCCGAAACACTGGATAGTTTTGAAGTCTGCGAACTTTCAAATGATGTTATGGTCTCCTTCTCTGTCTCTGTCTGTCTGTCTGTCTCTCTCTCTCTCTGGCTTCCCGGGTGGCTCAGCGATAAAAAAATCCACCTGCAATGCAGGAGACACGGCTTCGATTCCTGGCATGGGAAGATCACCTGGAGGAGGGCATAGCAACCTGTCGGGGTCTAGCCCCAGTAGGATCTAGGGGAACCTGAAGGAAAAACGGTGTCGGCGGATGATTTAGAGAGAGAAGGAAAGAGTATTGTAGATAAGAAAATAGAAGAGAGAAAGGCTGATATTGCTTGGTTTACACAGAAAGCTAATAAAGTCTTAGAAGCTCAGGCAGATAAGTGAATGCAGGGAGCCTCTATGCTCCAAGGGATCAGCCTGAAAAAGAGAGGGAAATAAGAGAGAGAGGGAGATAGAGAGAGGGGGAGAGAGAGAGGGAGAGAGAGAGGGGGGAGAGAGAGAGAGGGGGAGAGAGAGAGGGGGAGAGAGAGAGGGAGAGAGAGAGGGGGGGAGAGGGAGAGAGAGAGGGAGAGAGAGAGGGGGAGAGGGGGGGAGGGAGAGGGGGAGAGAGGGGGAGAGGGGGGGAGAGAGGTGGGGGAGAGAGAGGGGGGGAGAGAGAGAGGGGAAGGGGGGGGGAGAGAGAGAGGGGGAAGAGAGAGAGAGGGAGAGAGAATGATTGACGCGGGGAGACCAAGCTGCTTCGGTGAGCGAGGCCCATTTTTTTTTTAATTTTTAAAAGGGTCTTTTATACCTTTACTTGTACATAGAGGGAAATGAAAGATGCAAAGTCATACAGAGTCAGCCCAAACATTACATCTGTTTGGTCTTTATCGAAACCAGGATTTTTTCTGCAAACCTTTCCCATAGACAGTGTTGTGTACATTATCTTCTGGCCTTGGAGGCCTGTGGACATTTTATGACCCTCTTTTGATAAAGGCTGTTCAACCAGAAAACTTATTTTTCCTTGAAATGTTTTTTCTTTATATTTCTAATCTATGTCAGCCTCAGAAAGTATTAAACAAGTTACATTTTTCACGGAGCAAAGGTGCAGTGAGTTACAAGAAAGAACCAATTAGCTCGAAAGTCTGATGTGGTTAATTTCAAGGCTACACTTGTTTTTCTTACTTTCCAACTATGTTAACTAATGCTCTCCCAGGTGCACAGTGGATAAGAGATATGGGAACTTAGCAACAAGCATTGGCCCAATAATGAAATCCTACACCAGCACGACTCTAATAACTTTTAACTCTTTAAAAGGCTCTATGTTTTAAGCTTTCCGTGCCTCTCACAGTTATGAGGCTGTAAATAATCATATGTGTAGCTGCAAGAGTCTGGATATACCTGCCAAGCAAGCTAGAATGCTAACAGAGGGGGTTTGATTTGAAATATTTTTCTCATGTCCAAGAGACTTATTAGCTATAGCCCTAAGTTGATTTTCTCCAGAGAAAGGTGGTCAGGGATTAGCCCCCTGTTAATGTCTGAGGAGTTGGTGAAAGTCATTAAATGGTAAAACAGACAGATTCTGGTTTGGGGGTAGATGCTCCAGAAAGCCTAGGGAGCCCATTGGGTCCTGAAGTCTTGCTTAACAGTTCTCTTCCACATGACCTTGCCATGGGTGGGATCTCCCGTGATGGCTTCCGACAGCAACCCACTCCAGACCTCTTGCCTGGAGAATCCCATGGACAGAGCAGCCTGGTGGGCTACATACAGTCCAAAGGGTTGCAAAGAGTCGGACACAACTGAACACTAGGCATGCACACACGCAAGGTCTCTCTACCAGCAGACTGAGAAGTCAGCCTGCTGGCTTTGTGCATTTTAACCCTCAGTTAAAACCACAGATTTCCCTGGTGGTCCAGTGGCTAAGACTTGGAACTCCCAATGCTGGGGTGGGGCGGGGTGAGGGGGGGGCAGGTTTGATCCCTGGTCAGGGAGCTAGATCCCACATGCCACAATTAAGGGCCTGCATGCCATAACTAAAGATTTAGCATGCTGCAACAAAGACCCAGCACAGCCAAATAAAATATTTCTAAAAAAAATAAAGCTGCAAAGGGCGAGGGCAGCCCTTCAGACCAAAAAGAGACCTGTGGGCTTGGGTGATGGAAGCAGCCCTAAATGCTCAGTCCTCTGTCCTCTCACAGGCACTCTTCTCATCAAAACAGTCTGGTACCCGGGGACTGTGATTTCTGTGCTGATCAGAAAATATTGATGGATGATTGGAAAGAGCATAGGAATCAGAGAAACAATCCCACCATTGATGATCACACCCATAGGAATAAACCAGTGAAGTGCAGTGGACAAATGAATCAATGGAATAAATCAGTCTCTGTTGATTGATAGATGCCTGATCCAAATGGGTCTTGAGTTTGTTTCCCATAGGGAAAGCTTGCTGGTTTTAAGCAGCATAGTTATAATGATTAAAATCTAACTTTATTCTTAAGCTGCCCTCTGTATTATGTGTGCGCGTGTGTGTGTTAGTCACTCAGTCATGTCTGACTCTTCGAGACCCCCATGAACTGTAGCTCACCAGGCTCCTCTGTCCATGAAATTCTCCAGGCAAGAATACTGGAGTGGGTTGCCATTCCCTTCTCCAGGGGATCTTCCCAACCCAGAGATGGAACCCAGGTCTCCCGCATGGCAGACAGATTCTTTACGATCTGAGCCACCAGGGAAGCCTGTCCCATGTTGTAAAACCTTAATTAATTAGAACTCAACCCACTAAACATGCTTCCCCATCACTTCCAAGGCTCAAGCCACTGGGAGTTAAGCATAATATGGGGACTTGAAAAAAGTTCATAGCACAGAAGTCCCTAAACACCTGGGCAGTGAGGAGCCACCTAAAAAGATGGTGACCTCAGAGCCTGAGAAAGCCTGAGACAGGACTTCCCTGGTGGACCAGTGGTGAAGACTCTCCCTTCCAGTGCAAGGGGCACAGGTTCAAGCCCTGGTAAGGGAATTAAGATCCCACATGCTGCAAGGTGCAGCCAAAATAAATAAAGAGAACTCTTTAAGTTAAAAAAAAAAAAAGTGAAGTTTGTCTTTAAAAAAAAACATGCTTTAGATAGATCGGGAGTTTAGGATTGACATGTACACGCTGCTATATTTATAATAGATGACATGGACCTACTATATATAGCACAGAGAAAGCTGCTCAATATTCTGTAACAACCTAAATGGGAAAAAGAATTTGAAAAATAATAGATATACGTATATGTATAACTGAATCACTTTGCTCTACACCTGACACTAACGCAACATTGTTTTTCTTAATACGTTTTGAAAAGTAATTAACACATACTGTTAAGAGGATGAGATGCGACAGAGAATGGGGTGGTTGGATGGCATCATCGACTCAACAGACTTGAGTCTGAGCAAACTCCGGGAGATGGTGAAGGGGAAGCCTGGTGTGCTGCAGTTCACGCGGTTGCAGAGAGTCAGATGCGACAGAGCAAGTGACCAACAAGAACTCATATTGTTAATAAGCTGTGCTCCAATATTAAAAAGAAAAAAGACCTGAGTAGACTGCTCCTCTGGGAGATTCAGATGAGTGAATGAACTGCCTGGGAACCAGGGCTCCCGGGCCTCCCTGCTCGGCCCCAACCCGAGGTGACAAAGGAGTTCTGAAAGCTCCTTTTCTCCTCCCGCCTCGCTTCTGAGCAGGCCCCTGAAGGCCTTTCACCACGGGGTGGCGCCCCAGCCTCATGAATCGACTGCAGTGAGGCATCCAGGACATAGTCGTCTATCCCCTTGGCCACTGGCAGCCTCTCCCAAGCGGACCCCAAGAGTCACGGGGGGACTCTCCACCCAACCCATGCTACATTATTCGATGGCACATGAGTTCCGAGAGCAGCCAGAACCCAGCTAACCCCATACCCTAATTCGGATCAAGCCTGGCTTGCTGGTGGCTCAGATGGTAAAGAATCCGCTGACAATGTAGGAGACCCAGGTTTGATCCCTGGGTCAGGGAGATCCCCTCTGGAGAAAGAAATGGCTACCCCTCGTCTTCTTGCCTGCACAGAGGAGCCTGACAAGCTACAGTCTTTGGGGCCACAAAGACTCAGACATGACTGAGCAACTAACACACCATGGCTCTCATTTATCAGCCCACCAACCCTGAACCTGTTTTAGAGGTAGGTAAGCTGAGGCTCAAAGAGCACACACAGGCTGAGGTCACACTACTCTGAAGTAATAGGAGTGGAATCTAAGCCCAGGTCTGCCTGGCTCTGTAGCCAGCATTCTTCCAATTACCCTCTTGCCCAAGGTGAGGACTGTTTTTCTGAAGGCAAGCAGGAATCCTGTGGATCGGAGACTATGTTATGATGTTGTGCTGGGATAGAGCCAAGGGTCTGAAGGCCTGGACTGAGACATGATTCTGCCTCAGGCCTTAGGAAACAGTGGACATGTGAACCACACAGGACCATTCCTCTGGGGCCAGAGTGTCTGGACCAAGTAATCAAGCTCAGAAATGGGTCCTGTGAGCAGATCAAGGCGTTTCCAGCTTCCAACTTACCACAGAGAGAGCCTGGAGCTGATGGTTTGGGTGCAGGGGTCAGGGACAAAAGGAACTGAGCCTTTTTCCCCCTACCCTCCTCTGCTGGCAGCTCCTGAAAGGCAATGAAGATTGGTGGCTAGAGCATGGTGCCTGGCATCTGAACTAGGCTCAAGGCAGCCCAACACTCGTTTCTCTGAGCCTCGATATTTGTGTCTCTTAAAGATGGTGCTTGATGCATGTAAAGCATGTGGCCCACCACCTGCTTCAGGAGAGGCACAAGAGCGGCGGCCGTCATTTTCAGCTTCATCACCACTGCCACCACCATCACCAGCATCACTCTTATTAAGTGTCCACTGTCCCATCTCGATTGACCGCCTGTCTCAGTGGGGGTTGGAAACTCCCCAAGCAGCTAATGATGTAAAACCATTTTGCCTAAGTGTTGTTTGACTGACAGGATGGGTTATTTTGGGGAGGGAAAAAAAAATCACTCGAGCTCTTGAGTGCACCATCCCTGAAAGGTTTCCACGACAACGCACCCCTGGATGTTCCAGGGGGAAGGCAGCCACGTGGGGGAAGAGCGAGAATGAAAATCAAGAGATGGGGAGGGGTCCCCCCTACTCCGCCTATTTTTCTGGCTGCATTTGTACAGCAGGATGCTTTACACAGGTTCTCTGTTTTACACCTCATCAGGACCTTCAGGGCTAAGCACTGTTACATTTTCCAGATGAAGAAACTGCGACTCAAAGAGATTAAAACTTGCCCAGGGGGTGCTTTCCTGGCCATCTGGCGGTTAGGACTCTGAGATTCCACTGCAAGGGACACAGTTCGATCCCTGGTCTTGGAACTGAGATCCCACATGCTGCGCGGTGTGGCAAAAAAAATATATATATATAGTGTTTCCCCGGTAGCTCAATGGGGAAGAATCCGCCTGCCGATGCGGGAGCCTTAAGTTTGTCCCTGATTCAGGAAGATCACATGCCACGGGAGAACTAAACCCATGCACCACAACCACTGAGCCTGTGCTCTAGAGCTCAGAAGCTGCAACGCCTGAAGCCCGAGTACCCAGAGCCTGTGTTCCTCCAGAGATGCCACTGCAGTGAGCAGCCCAGCCCTGTAACTAGAGAGCAGCCCCTGCTCACCACAACTAGAGGAATGCCCTTGCAGCAACGCAGACCCAGCAAAGTCAAAAAAAAAACACACACAAGAGACTTGCCGTTTGGGGCCAGATAGCTCTTTGTTGCGGCCCGTTCGGTGCACTATGGATACTGAGCAGCATCTCAGGCCGCTTGCACTAGCTTGCACTAGCTTCCAGCAGCACCTCCCTCCTCCCCTGCTCATGACAACCCAAACCCACTCCAGACAGAGCCAGGCATCCCAGTTGCTGACCCTGGGCTAGGTTAATAGTCTTTCCGTACACGTGTAGGACACACTCCATCGGTAAAGCTCTGTCAGAGGACCTGCCTCCTGGGATCCCATGCAATCGTGTGACTTTGCAGTCTTTTAACAGTGAGGATCCTGGGAACTGGGGGTGAGCCCAGTGCCTGAGCCAGACAGACACGGGAAATCAAGGGGAAACTCAACCGTCTAACCTCCTTGCTGGGCAGACACATCTTGCTGGGCAGTACCACCTCTTCTTATGGGCAAGGAAACAGAAATCAGGGTTTCCCAGGTGTCTCTGCAGGAAGGAATCCACCTGCCAGTGTCGGAGACGTGGGTTCGACCCCTGGTTTGGGAAGATCCACTGGAGAAGGAAATGGCAACCCACTCCAGTATTCTTGCCTGGAGAATTCCATGGACAGAGGAGCCTGGCGGGCTATACAGTCCATGGGGTCACAAAGAGTCAGACACGACTGAGCAGCTAAACAAAACACAACAGCAAAACTGAGAGTCGGAGGAGGAGCGGCCCCCGGGGGACCCTGGGCCTGTGAGTGGCAGGGCTGGGTGGGCACCCAGTGAGTGGTCTCCACTGTAGCCTCTAAGGGCTCCAGACCTCAAAGATCATGTTGGTTCACATGGACCCACCCAGCTCCACTTGCTGTGTGGTATCACAGACTGGAGGGTGGGCTGAGGCAGGCAAGGGTCACAGGCATTCCGCTCAGGACCCAGTGTGATAGATGTCAGGCCCTTGGTGACACATAGGACCATGGTATAGGGGGGAGCGCTGTCACCTGCCTGTGGCTACAGAGGAGAGTGGAGGATATTTAAACGTTACATGCTGCAACAAAGATGGAAGGTCCCTCCTGCCACAACCCAGAGGCCTGGTGCAGCCAAATATCTTGAAGAAAAAAAAAGATATTAAGGAGTTCCCATCCTGGGTCTCAAAAGACACTTGCTCCTTGGAAGAATAGCTATGACAACGTAGACAGTGTATTAAAAAGCAGCGTCATTACTTTGTTGACAAAGGTCTATATGGTCAAAGCCATGGTTTTTCCATTAGCCATGTACAGATGTGAGAGTTGGACTATAAAGTCTGAGTGCTGAAGAATTGATGCTTTGAAACTGTGGTGTTGGAGAAGACTCTTGAGAGTCCCTTGGACTGCAAGGAGATCAAACCAGTCAATCCTAAAGGAAATCAACCCTGAATATTCACTGGAAGGACTGATGCCAAAGCTCCAATACTTTGGCCACCTGAAGGGAAGAGCTGACTCATTGGAAAAGATGCTGGGACAGATTGAAGGCAGGCGAAGGGGGCGACAGAGGATGAGATGGTTGGATGGCATCACCGATTCAATGGTGATGGAAGTTGGTGATGGACAGGGAAGCCTGGTGTGCTACAGTCCATAGGGTCACAAAGAGTCAGACACGACTTGGTGACTGAACAACAAATCCTGGGTCTCAATCAGTCTCTGGAAGACACCTGGAGCCCCAGGCGGCCCCACAGGAAAATGGTGAGGCTGTGGGAAATGCAAACAAAGCTGAGGTGAGCAGGGCTTTCTCCACCTGCCAACAGTTTTCTTCACAAGAGTCACAATGAAGCTATTGGAGAACCAGCTTGCGAAGCACTTGGCTCTGAAAATCCTTCTCACAGGCTCCTCCAAGCAGAAACAAGGCAGTGCCTCCTGAATGTCCTATGCCAGGCCCTAACCCGCAGTGATGCTCCATACGTAGACGAATGAATGAGTGAACAGATGAATGGAGACTCCGCCGCCCACTTTGTCTCCCCTGATTGCCTTAGACCAGGGCTTGGCAAACTTTTCCTGAAAACGCCAGATGGTAGATATTTTGGGCTTTGCAGGCTGTATGGTCTCTGTCGCAACTGCTCCTCGGCTCTGCCGGGGTAGCACAAAGACAGCCACAGACATCCAGAAGTGGGTGGCGCGACTATGTTCCAGTAGAACCTCGTGCACAATGAAATGTGAATTTTATGCGATTTTCTTGCGATACAAAATATTCTTCTTCATTTTTTTTCCTACCATTTACAGTGTAAACCCCATTTTATAGCCCAGATTGCAGGTCATGTAAACGGATGGTGGGTTGCATTTGACTACACTTTTGCTTTTTGTTTTTCATGTTAACTATTTGTTCTTAGTACAAAAGCAATGTATATATATATATATATATATATATATATATATATATATATATGACACAAGAAACATGCAGATAAAATAAAATTATAGTCATCCACAATTTGAACATGCAGAGATAACTACTTCTGCTCTACTAGTGGGCATTTATTTTTTTTTTCAGTTATCGATCTATGTATCATCTATATTGGTGATGTCCAGTGTGATAGACAGGAGCTTCCCTGGTGGCTCAGCGGTAAAAGAATCCACCTGCAATGAGGGAGACATGAACTCGATCCCTGGGTAGGGAAGATCCCCTGGAGGAGGAAATGGCAACCCACTCCAGTATTCTTGCCTGGGAAATTCCACGGACAGAGGAGCCGTGTGGGCTACGTCCATGGGGTCATGAGAGTTGGACACAATTTAAGGACTAAATCACCACCACCACCAATGTGTGACTATTTAACTTAAAACAAAAGTTAGATAATATTTTAAAATTCCATTTCACAATCAACTAATGACATGTCAAGTGTTCCATACCTACCTTGGCTGGTGGCTACCATATTGAACAGCACATTTCTACCATCATGGAAGGTTCTATTAGACAGTATTGATTTATTGATATCTATTTATTTAGATTTACCAAAAATAGAATACCAAATAAGCTTTTTTTGGCAAATATCTTTTACCCACTTAATATTTTGAGTAAACCATTCAATATTCAATACCTATGTTTTATTTAATTCCATACCATTCAATATTCAACATCTATGCTGTATTGGAGGCATCTAATTTCATGCAACAGATGTCCTTTCTGAGTCCCTGTTGTACTCAACTTATAAGTACTTATAAGTTGTTTCTAGATTTTTGCTACAAGAAACAAAATGACAGTAAACCACTTTATCACTAAACTTTAGCACCTTTCATTGTTTTAGGATAAATTCATAGAGGTTTAACTGCTAGATCAAAGGGTAAGCTTATTTCTCAGATTTTTTGAATAGGAATACTCAGTTTCTTCCCAGAAAGGCTTTGTACATTGATATTCCCTATAGCAATTTATGAAATTGTCCACTTCCTTGAAACTTCCACAAATAATCCTAATTATAATAATAAAAACAAGGCCATTTTGGTAGATGAAATTTTCCATCTCTTTAACTTGCCTTTCTTTGGCAAACCTTCCTTCCTTCCATATTTACTGACCATTTTATTTCTTTGGACAGTAAAAGGGATTATCTGCATGGCTTGGGTTTTAAGGAGAAATGTATAACCCAGGCCTCATAAAGTTCTGCAAGGTGACAGCATTAACATACCAAAGGGACTGGCAAAGCTCTCGGTTTTAGCAGAACGGTGGTTCGGTGGTACGTTCTATCTGTTCCTTTGCAGTATTCTCCGTTTGGGGCTGCACTGGGTCTTCGTTGCTGCGCTCAGGTTTTCTCGAGCTGCAGTGAGCTGGGGCCACTCTCTAGTAGTGGTGCAGCGGCTTCTCGCTGCAGTGTCTTCTCTAATTCTGGAGCACAGGCCCTAGAGCTCGCAGCCTGCGGGAGTTGTAGCCCACGGGGTGAGTCGCCTCTCGGCATGTGGGATCTTCCCAGAGCAGCGATTAGACCCCGTCCCCTGCACTGGCAGGCAGCTTCTTAACCACTGGACCACCAGGGAGGCCCTCCTTTGTACTATCCTCATGTACTGTTTCTCTTGGTCCCTGTAGTCCCAGACCACACTAGACGGCAGGTGGTTTGTTCGGCAGTTTTTGAATGTATTCATTCGCTTTGGCGTGCTCAGTTGCTTTAGTCGTGTCCGACTCTGTCACCCCATGGACTGTAGCCCGCCAGGCTCTTTTGTCCATGGGATTATCCAGGCAAGAATACTGGAGTGGGTTGCCATGCCCTCTTCCAGAGGATCTCCCCAACCCAAGGATCGAACCTGAGTCTCCTGTGTCTCCTACATTACAGGTGAATTCTTTACCCACTGAGCCACCTGGGAAGCAACCCCCCCCCCACCACAACTTTTTTTTTTTTTCTTAATATTTATCTTAATTCCCAGGATTATAGTCCTGCTCGCCTAATCGAATATAGGGCAGCCTGGATTCATGGAAGGCAGGAAGGAAGGACCTCAGGGTTTTGCAAGATGCAAACAAAGGAAATAGTTACCTGATCAGGCTGAGTGGGGAAACCCAAGCTGTATTCTTTCTTGGCATTTTTAATTCTGTAACAGCTATTTATCATGAGCACTTGGTGAGCTCTTGTTGTTTTCTGATGGGCAGTTTCCTGTGTCTTTGATTTTACCATTGAACCAATGCATCCTCTTTCCAAATACCTTTAGAAAGCTACTGGGCTGGCAGTTATTCACACTTTAGTATTAGCTAGTCTTCATACAGCACTTTAATTTTTGTAAAGGCAGCTTCATCACATCTACCCTCTCACTTGTGCTCATGAAGGAGGCGTTAGTGCCCGAGGAACCATGGGCTCCTAGTCCAGTGATTTTTGCACTGCCCCAAGGATGCACTAGCTGGGAGGTGTTAAATGAATAGCAGCTCAGAGAGCTGAGAGCGAGAAGACCCTGAGCACTTGCCCGGAGGGAGGGTGTGCGTGGGCGGGGTGGTGGTGGTGGGTGGAAGGGGACTCTACGCTCTTTTGCCCTCCCTTTCTTACGGAACCTTGTCTAACTCTGAATCTAGATTTCCCGGAGCCCGAGATCTAAGGCTCATGGTGCAGAGGGGGCAGCTACACACGTCTGCAGCCCCCAGTATCCAGAAAAGGGGCAGGGGGCAATTAAGGTCTAGGTTAAACCAGCCTATAGAGCCTCTCCCCCCCGCCCCCCATTTCAGAGACTGGCTCCCCACACCCCAGCTCGGCTGGGGCTCCTCGCCGCCGCGGTCACAATCCGGCTCCTCCATCCCGGCCCTCGCGGCCCCTCCTCCGGGCCCCCGGCTCCTGCGCCCCCGGGAGGCCGGACTCTGCCCCGGGCCCGCCTTCCCCCGCCCTCCCGGGGGCGGTGGCCCGTGGCGGGCGCGCTCATTGGCGGTGGCGCGCGCGAGGGCCGGGACCCGCAGCGCTGATTGGCCAGCGCGGCTCGGCGGAGCCCAGGAGCCCGGCGAGTCGCTGGGGGAAGCGAGGCAGAGACCGGCCGCCGCCGGAGCGCAGGACGCCGATCGCTCAAGTCGCAGCTGGGCGGATTGGAGTCCGCACATTGGAGCAGAGGCCTGGAGGTAAGGACCTGGCGCCGGGTCGCTTGAGGCGAGCCCTTGCGCGCTAGCTGAGATGGAATCCTTCGGCCCTGCCCCCCAGGGAGCAAAAACGGGGCATCTTCTCTTAAGAGACCGAGCCCTCATCTTTCCGAGACGCGGGTCCCTCTGTCCCGAAAAGAGACAGCCGTCCACCGTCCAGAGAGCAAAATAGTTTCCTTTTCCCTTCGGACATGGGCCCTTCCTTCCTGGCCCCCCAGCTCTAGAAATAAAATTGCTCTCCCCACATTCCCCCTTGGAATGGAACGTGCTTCCCTCCGCCCCCAAAGTGGGTTCCAGCCTCCCCGGGTTTCTAAGGCCCATCATTTCTTGGGAGACGCATGTCTCTACCCCGTCCCTAAAAAACTAAGTTTGGATTCTTCTCCCCACCCTCCCTTCTCAGCTCGGAGATAACGGGGTGCTTCCCCCAGGAGGGAAAATAAGCCCCTCCCTAAAAGAAGGATATCGCTGGCCAGAGACGCTGCATGTAACCCTCAAATGCAATCAGACCTCCGTGTAACCCCACCCCCCCCAACTCAGAAACTGGACTCAATTCCCTATCTCCCCCCGCCCCAACCCCTCTTCATCCATCAGAGAGAGAAGACTGATTGCCTTGAACACCTTTACATTTAAGGCATTTGGGAGATTACTCCTCTTTCTCAAGATGCAAGAGGAGGGGTTTTCACATTCAGAAACAGGGCAAGGCTCCGGTCACTGGTCTGGACCAAGCCACACACCTCACCCCACCCCTTTAACCCTTTTGCACAAATCCCATCCCATAACCACCCCCCTTACCCTGTCCCATCCCTCCCACCTCTCTACTCCACCTAATCCCATCTCCTTTCCTCTCCCACGATTGCCAGAGATAAGAGCAGAGGTTGAGGTTTAGTAAGAAGGTTTAGAAGACTGAAACCCTTAGAACTGGGCTCCTCGGCCTAGAGATCATACCGGAGCCTCCAAACTGCCAGCAGAGATGGCCTCTGAGGCAGCAGGACCAGTGAGGACCACCACCCCCCCCCAAAATACACACACATACACAAAGGACTGTGTTCCAAATAAACTCCCCTGAGATGGACCAACCTGTCTCCTGGAGAAGAGGGTGTCCATGCAGAGAGAAGGGCCCCCATTTGCCTCCTGGGGCTCCCCCTTCCTAGCTCCTGTGGACATTGCCCTGTGGAATTCCCTAGGCCCTTAGCCAAGAGAGATGCTTGCAGGAGCCATCCATCGGACTGGCTTCAGTGAAGCTGGACTGAGGGACAGGTTGATGGTGACCTGATGGGGGCAGGGAACCGCTTTGATCTGGCGGGTCAGAGTCAGGGGTGGCAGCAGAGGAGAAAAAGCAAGGAGCTTTGCTCTGGAGCTGCAGCTGAGAGGTGGAGAAAGGAGAAGTGTGTGTCCCAGATGCCCAAAGAGGTCAGCCCCGAAAAGAGAGAAATGGCGCTACCTGGAGACCTTAGACCTCCCAGGGACTTGAGACCAAAGATCTTGCTCCTTCATTTGACACTTGAACAAGCAGACGCACCGAGACGGGAAGAGACTTGCTCAAGGTCACCCAGCCAGAGAGTGGCGAAGCTGGTCACAGCCTCTCTGGGACTCGTGGACCGGCAGGGTCCGGAATACTACCTCCCGTCCTCACATTTAGAACCAAGGTGGTTGGGCACCAGGCTCCCCACTTGTCAGAGGTGGTGCAGAGGCTCCGCCAATGTCACGCAGCTAGGAGGGGACACAGCTGGAACTCGGTGCCGCCCCCCAGCAGGCCGCTGTGTAGAATCCATTCCCAGGCCCCTGCACTTCCCCGCTCAGCCTGTGGCATCTTTTTATTGAGCCAACTGCCAAATCTAGGGTTGCCAGAATCCGAATGGACTCAGGATGGCAAGTGAGATCAGTTGCATTAGTCTGGAGCTGCTGCTGCTGCTGGAGTATCTCTTGCAGGCGAGGCTTGCTCCAGGCTCTTTGGACAGCACCCCACCCCCACCCCCACCCCGCAATGGAAGTCACAGCCCCTCCCTCCAGGGCCCCCTCCTTATCCATCCCTGCCTTTTCCCTGTGACCCCAAGTTCTCTGCTGCCATGTGCCACCCTAGCTCAGAGCCTGCTTCTTTTCCTGAGGCATTGAACCCCCACAGAGCAGCAGTAACCAGGTCCCTACAGATGGGAGGGTCTTGAGGTGGGGACTCCCCCCTGCCTCCAGCTGAGGGCTTGGCAGTGCTCCAAGTTGGAGCAGGGATCCAAGTTCAAGGTGCCAAGGTGAAAGTTCACAGGATGAGGGAGAAGCTTAGTGCAGTGGGGGTCGAGGGATCCATCTCTGGCCCCTCTATTCAGGGTCAGAGCCCAGACTTGCTACTTAGTATGTGTCTTGGTGGAATGATTAACCTCTCTGCAGCTAATTCCCTTAGTGTCCTTATTAGGGTAAAATGAGTTCGTCCTGGTAAAGTACATAGCATATGGCGAGTGAGGGGAAGCAGTGATTATGACAAGTCATAAAACCTCTAAACCTGGGTAGGGAGCTTATGCTTTTAGGTAAGACTTATGACTCCCAACGTAGATCATCTGTCAGGCAGCGAACAGTCAGCTCTTGCTTGGAGTCTAGGATGGTGTCTTCCCAGAGAGATGGTACGGGATGTGGAATGCACCCCAGGCCCTAAAGTCAGATGGAGCCGGGGATCTACTGGTACCGCTGGCTGGGCAATGTTGGGCAGGTCATCACCTCTCTGAGCCTCAGTTTCCCCATCTTCAAATTGGGCTTGTTGTGGGAAGAGGCTAGGCATCAGATAAAAGATAGGTCTAGAGCAGGGTTTTCTTTTTTTTTAATCATCAACAGTGTTGCCATTTGGGGCCAGATCATTCTGTGTTGCCAGGGGCGGGGAAGGGGGGCTGTCCCATGCATTGTAGGGTGTGGAGCCGCATCCTTACCCTCTACCCAATTAAAGCCAGTTGCTACCATTTCTAGTGATAGCAACTAAAATCATCTCCAAGCATGTCCTCTGGGGGGCAAAATCCCCTTCCCCACATTGAGAACTGCTGGTCTAATGTAGATTCTCCACTCATAGTGGATGATTGACGTTAGGAGAGCATCCTTCTTACTCAGGCTCCTCGTTCCACTTTGTGCATCATAGAGGTCATGTGTCAACTGCTGAGCCTCCTAATGTTGAGGGCAATATTAACCCCTCACATTTCAACAGGAAAATCCAGAGCACCTCCATGTGCATTACTATAAGCTTCCCATTTTACAGGTGAGCAAACTGAGGCCCACGGAGGTTAAAGGACTCTGCTAACAGCATTACCCCCATCCCTGCTAGAAGTCAAAGCAACTGTCCCTGCTGGAAGTCAAAGACAGTTTTAGAAATAACCTAGTTCTGGAGCCATCTCAGTTCCTTTAGCAGTCTCAGAATTTTAACTGCATGCTCTGGGGCCCAGCCATCCCATGGCTAAGAAAAAATCTCCTGTAGAAATGCTAGGCCAAGAAAGAATCTCCTGTAGAAATGCTGGCCAATGCAAGAATGTTCACCCAAGGGCTTGGCAATCCAAGATGGGAAGGGGTTACATTATGTGGAAAAATGAGCCGTCTTTTTAGGAGAATGGGGTGGAACTATGCTGCTGACCTGAAGAGATCTCTAAGACATCATTTAGTAAAAATGATAGTCACAAGATCGATATATAGGTATTTTAGTAAGTATATGTACATACATATAGGGAAGCAAGAAACATGAAAGGGGCCTCTCTGTGTGTGTGTGTGTGTGTGTGTGTGTGTGTGTGTGTGAATGTCTGTCCATGGGGGAGGAAGAGGAAACAGGATCCTTTAGCCAGCTTACCGTGCATTAAAGGTGAGCCAGACACAGCCCCCAGAGGTTGAGACTTGCTCGAAGTCCTTTAGCCACGAAGATGGCAGGGGATGAAGACGGCAGGGGATGACTGCGTCCCGAGTTCTGCACACCAGGCTGGGGCTCTTTCAGCTGCCTGGCCCCCAGGAAAGAGAGGCAGGCAGGGTCTGAGGACTGGACATTCCTGCACACCCACTCCCTCTTTCCTGGAAAGTGGTCATGCCAGAAGCTGCCAGTGACCGGAACTCAGGCCTTTGAGCTTCCTAAGAGTTCTGGAGCCAGGAGACAGAGATGTGAGGCCTCATGTCCACAGGCTGAGCCTCCGTCCTGCCCACAGGGGGTTCTTGTCACCAGCATCCTGGTGGGGCCTGAGGTCACACTGACCAGAGCTGAACTGGGCTTCCACCAGCATGAGGGGGGCTTCCCTGGTGGCTCAGATGGTAAAGAATCCACCTGCAATGCGAGAGACCTGGGTTCAATCCCTGGATGGGCAAGATCCCCGGAGAAGGGAATGGTTACCCACTCCAGTGCTCTTGCCTGGAGAATCCCATGGACAGAGGAGGCTGGCAGAGCTGCAGTCTGTGGGGTCATAGAGTCAGACCCGACTGAGCCACTAACACTTTCACTTCCCATTTTTCCTCGCATCATGACAGTCTAGGCTGTGGCCATTCTGTCTGTCAGTGTTTTCCCATCTTTAGAAGGTGAAAGAAAGGAAAGAAGGAAGGCATAAAGAAAGAAAAGAAAGAAAGGGAGAAAGAGGGGAAGGTAGACGGAGGTGCAGTGGGAGAACGCAGCTCTGGGTTACTGTGAGGACTGGCTGAAACCCTTGTTCAAGCACCTGGTACCTAGCCCCTCTTCAGTAGTGTGAGCCCTGCTCTCCCCCTCTCTCTCCTTGTCTGCCCTCCTTGCCAGGAAGCCCGGGACAAAAGCGTCGTGGGTGACAGCTGGGGGGCCTGAGGGCTTCCACAACGCCCGGCTGGCTGAATCACCACCCGCTCCCCACTGCATCCCTGCAGAAGGCCCAGGAGGTGGTTCTGAGCTGTGTGTCCTCCTTTGTCTCCACCACGTCTGACTAGCCTCGCTTTCCTAGAGGCACCAGGCATTTTAAACTGTTACCCATCCCAGGAATGGCATCGCCTGATACAGCCTCTAATCACACACTCTCTCTGTCTTGAGGTCGACTTCCCAAGGGCAAATTGCACTCCTCCTTCAAAAGCTGTCTCCGTGACCCTTCCCGCCCCCAGCCTCCCCCCAGTGAGGATCCTTTTATCCTCAGAACTGAGCGCTTAAACATCCGAGGCTTCCTTGGGTCTGTGACTGTTGGCTGGGTTTCCTCCCCGTCTGTATCCCTGGGGAGTAGACATACATTCGAGTCTCTTTCACTTCCATCCTGAATGCAGAGCACCATTCCTGGCACACAGTAGACACGGGATGAGCGTTTACTGCGCAGCGTGTGCAAGAGAGTGCTTGTGTGCTCATTCGTGTCCGACTCTTTGCAACCCCATGCACCGTAGCCCACCAGGCTCCTCTGTCCATGGGATTCTCCAGGCAAGAATACTGGAGTGGGTTGCCATTTCCTTCTCCAGGGGGCCTTCCCGACCCAGGGTTTAAGCCAGCATCTCTTGCCTCTCCCCCATTGACAGGCGAATTCTCTATCACTGCACCACCTGGGAAGCCCCAGGTGATTAAAACAATGTGTATGGGATCTCAGTTCCCTAACCAGGGATCAAACGCATGTCCCCTGCATTAGGAGTGGAGAATCTTAACCACTGGACTGCCGGGTAAATCCCTTAATAATTTTAAAAGGTACAATTCAGTGACATTAAGTACTTTCACAATGTCGTGCAACTATCACCTCTCTCTGGTTCCAGAACTCTTTCATCATACCGAAAGGAAACCTGGTCCCCATGAAGCAGTCACCCTCCCTTCTCCCAGCCCCTGCCAACCATTTGTCTGCTTTCTGATTCGATAGATTTGCCTGGTCTGACTGCTTCATATAAATGGCATCATCCAACTTGTGGCATATTGGTCTGACTTCTCTGCGGTAGCATATATCAATACTTTGCTCCTTTTCATGGCTAAATAATATTCTATTGCGTGGATTATAGGCCAGTTGGTTTATCCGTCTGTCAGCTGAGGGACATTTGGGCTTCCGACTTTTGACGGCTATGAATGATGCAGCTGTGGACATATGTGGACAAATTTCGGCTTGAAGATCTGCTTTCCGTTCTTTGGGGAGTGGAACTGCTGGGTCCCACGGTAGCTCTTTGCTTAACCTTTTGAGGAACCGCCATGCCAGACTCCACCATTTTACAAGCCCACCAGCAATGTGCGAGGGTTCCAATGTTTTCCACATTTTTGTCAACATTTGTTATTTTCCGATTACTAGTATTACAATGTATTACCTTATTCTAGTGCATATGAAGCGGTATGTGATTGTGGGGGGTTTTTTAATCTTTTTTTCTCACTTTTTCTCATTGTGGTTTTGATTTACGTTTCCCTAATGATTAGTGATGTTGAACATCTTTTCATGTGCTAATTGGCCTTTTATGTATCTTCTTTGGGGAAAGGTCCATTTAAGTCCTTTGCCCATTTTTGAATTGGGATGTTTGTCTTTTTGTTGTTGTAAGAATTCTTTATATACCTAAGTACATCTTTGTCTTGCTATTTCCTCTAGCATTTAAATATTCACTTAGCTCCTGGGGGTCAGGAGTCACTTTGGGATGTCAAAGTGACTACAGTACAGTTTCTGCCCTCAAGGGGTTCCTAATTTAGAGCAAAGTTTCTTTCTTTTTTCTTTTTTTTGCCTCACTTTGCAACTTTCAGAATCTTCATTCCCCAACCAGGAATTGAACCAAGGCTCCAGCATTGAAAACACCAAGTCCTAACCACTCAACCACCAGGGAATTCCCAGAACAAAGTTTTTTTTACACTATTGCCACGGCTGGGGTGGGGTGGGCATGGAGGCGGGTGGGGTGTCCTGTGTACTAGGGGATGTTCAGCGGCATTCCTGGGTTTTATCCCACTCAATGCCAGTAGCACACTTTCCTCCCAGTTGTGACAAGCAATAATGTCCCCAGACATGGCTAGATATCCCCTGGCTGAGCATCAGTGGTTTAGAAGCTTAGACAGGCATGTCTAGCTACAACTTCTTGTGCCTAACAAGATGCCTAGTGGGCATTCACAACTTATCTGTTGGATGTTGGACAGGTGGGTAGATGGATAGATAGGTGGAATAATGAATGCAATTTACAGGGTCTGGACATGTGCCTGAAAGTCGACTATGTGAAACAAAACATTGTTCTTCCAACTGGAATATTGTACCCCTTTCTGCCTAGCACACTAATTCTCAGGCTTGCACATCAGAATCCCCTGAAGGATGTATTAAAACAGAGATCAACAGGTCCCACCACCAGAATTATCACTCTGTCGAGTCACTGGCCTGGCAGAATTCTCCCAACCTGGTTTCCATGCCTCTTGGGAACCCTGCACCCAACTACCCCGTCTCACCAACCTGTCCATCCTCGGAGTCTCACAGTCTTAACTGTCAGCCTCTCCCACTTGGGCACTAACATTTATTACTTTGAACGATCAGCAAGCAGGGCTTCCCCAGCGGCTCAGCGGTAAAGAATCTGCCTGCGATGCAGGAGATACAGGAGACGCGGGTTCGATCTCTGGGTCAGGAATATTCCCTGCAGGAGAGAATGGCAGCCCGTGCTAGTAATCTTGCAGGGAAAATCCCATGGATAAAGGAGCCTGGCAGGGTACAGTCTGTGGAGTCACAAAGAGTCGGACACGACTGAAGCAGCTGAACACACATCAGCCACCTATTGGTTATCTGTCTTTCAGCCGCTGCTCGGAGAGTTCCTGCAAAGCTGGGACTCACTGTGTCCTGGCATCTTGCTGCTCAAAGTGCGGTCCAGCGCCCAGTGGCATGACATCGCTGGGGAGCTGGGGGGAAAATGCGGGCGCTTGGGCCCCACCCAGCATCCTACAAAATGCAGTCTGCTGTTTAACACTATCCTGGTGGGACGAGGGGCTTCGTGTGCTCCTTCAGGTCGTTTGGGAAGCTTGTCCTTGGCCATCTCTGTGACCTCACAACTCAGAGCTAACCCCTGTAGCTTCGCTGATGTGTTACCTTGACAGCAGCTGTTATACTGTAAATGGTGCCTGAGCCGGAACATCATTAGGGTGTTACTGGCCATCCGTATCTCCGCTTGATGTATTTTATCTCTTGGAATGCGTGAACTGACCTTGCTTCACCCATTGGAAAGCCAGAGGGGCGGCGTCTTGCTCAAGGTCAGGCGATGACCATAAGGCAGAATGGAGAGATGGCCATCCGTTCCCTAGAGGGGAGCAGTTGAAATGCCACGGTTACAACACATGAAAATACAGGGCGGAAGGGTAGAGTTCGGAGGCTGCTGGGGTGCTTTTCACACGTGGAGAGCTGGGAGATGATTTAAAAGTGGGCCAAAAACGGGAACTGAAATGGTATTTTTTAATTAATTAATCTGTTTTGGCTGTGCTGGGTCTTCGTTGCTGTGCGGGTTCTCTCTAGTTGCGGTGTACGGGCGTGTCACTGCGGTGGCTTCTCTTGTTGCAGAGCAAAGGCTCCAGGGCGCATGTGGGCTCAGGACTTGCGGCTCTGAGACTGGGCTCACAGGCCCAGGAGCTGTGGCTCACGGGCTTAGTTGCCCCGTGGCATGCAGAGTCTTCCTGCACCAGGGATCAAACTCGTGTCCCCTGCATTGGCAGACGGATTCTTAGCCACTGGACCACCAGGGAAGTCCTGAAATGGGTTTGTTTTTTTTTTTTTTTTTTTCATTTATTCAGCCAGTGTTTGTTGAGTACTCTGTAGATGTCAGACTTTGGCATCCCATGCATGGTACTAACAGGGGAAACAAGGTCTCCCTCTTAGTGGCTTCTGTCTAGGTGGGCAGTCGAGCAACCTGCATTCGTTCATTCCTGAGTGAACATGCCTGCTTGTTGCACACTCCCGCTTGTCTTATACACTAATGGTAGGGTGTGTGTGCATGGTAACAAGAGACAAACACCCAGCTTCCACGCCAGACGATCTTCTAGGCCAGCTGTCAGGATGTGCTGTGTGCACTAAGTCACTTCAGTCGTGTCCAACTGTTTGTGACACTATGGACCATAGGCCACCAGGGCCCTCTGTCCATGGGGTTCTCCAGGCAAGAATACTGGAGTGGGTTGCCATTCCCTTCTTTAGGGGATATTCCCAACCCAGGAATCGAACCAGAGTCTCTTATGTCTCCTGCATTGGCAGGCGGATTCTTTCCCACAAGTGCCACCTGGGAAGCCCAGCTATCAGGGAACAGGCCCATAAACAACCAGAGAGAAGAGTACCAGGAAGGTGGGAGTAGCTAGAGAAGGAAGAGGTTCTCTGTCTCTGTACCTGGGCATGCTGGGAAAGAAATTTCTGGAGGAAAAGGCAGAAAAGACAGGAAAGATATTCTCAATAGATAGTACACAAACAGGGGCTCACAGACTTCATGGAAAACTCTTAAAATCTTCAGGAATAAGTAAAAAGGGGGGTAGTGATAAAACATTGACTCCCTTAGAGATACAAAGATGAACACTTAATGATTCTGTAAAGCTTATTCAATGAAAGAACCAAGCAGATGTTGGAAGAGGTTCAAAGGAAAAGTCAAATAAAGCACAGTTGTCTATGGAGTAAAGGAATGGTGCAATGCATTGCAAACAGAGGCAAAAAAATGACTGGACAAGACAGGATTGGCTCCTCTGTGAGATTCCTGGGCTTCCCAGGTGACTCACTGGTAAAGAATCCGCCTGCCAATGCAAGAGACGTGGGTTCGATCCCTGGGTTGGGAAGATTCCCCTGGAGGAGGAAATGGCAACCCATTCCAATATTCTTGCCTGGAAAATCCCATGGACAGAGGAGGCTGGCAGGCTACAGTCCATAGGGTTGCAATGAGTTGGACCGACTAAGCAGCTGAACATGCGCACACACATCAGATTCCTACGACTTAGAAAGAGTTGGGAAAAAAAAAAAAAGCTTGAAGATAATGTAATGAACAAGGCTAGAATCAGATATCTTAAAAGTTTGTGTGGTATGTAAACAATGCATGGTTTTCCATTGAGATGGCTTTTCTAATAAAAAAGCAGTGTGCAGAGGATGGGGGAGGTGTTTGGCAGAGGCTCCCCAGGGTGGATGGCTAAGAAGAGGGGAGCTGTGAGAAGGCCAGATCATAAACAGCCTGGTGACCCTTGATGCTGAGTTTAGACTTGACCCAGAGACCCCTGGGGAACCTGGAAGGGTTTTAGGTAAGGAGGTGACCTGATTTGATTAGCACTTGAGAAATACTCTTCAGGAAGCTTCATGGAGAGTGGACTGACTGTAGGAGGAGCCTGTTTGTTAGAAGATGAGATGGTGGGGGCTTCACATAGAGTCCAGCTCAGCAGATTTTTTTTTTTTTTAAGGGGCAGATAGTAAATATTTGAGGCTTTGTGGGCCATGCAGCTATAGTCACAACCACTCGACTGTACCGTGAAATGTAAATGAATGGATGTGTTTGTGTGCTAATAAAACTTTATTTACATAAACAGGCTGGGGGGGCCGGAGGTCTCCCACCTCCCAACCAGTTTGTCGATCCCTGACCTAGAGCGGCTAGAGCTGTCCATGGTTTTGACAGGCCTCCTGTATCCCTTTCTCTAGATGTTTAGAGTCTACCGGCAGCTATTGGTCAGGCTTCCCTGATGGCTCAGCCCCTGTTAGTGGGAGCAGGGACACCGGTCCCCTAACTTTGCGTGTGGGTTCCCTGAGGGAATCAGACAATCGCGGGGGCGGATCCCTGGCCTTTCAGCAAAAGCTTTCAGGACCTCGAAGCTCCTTCAGGGCGAGACTGGCTGAGCAGCCTCTTAAAGCAGCCAAAAGAGCAAGCCACCACCACCACCTCGGCAGGGCCATTCCCATGCGAGATCAGAGCCTGCCTCCCTTCTCCTTGCCCAGAGCTGTAAATAGCTCTCTGCTGGCTTTGCAAGCCGAGCGCCGTTCTGGGGACAGGC
Organism: Capra hircus; assembly: GCF_001704415.2. NCBI lineage: Eukaryota > Metazoa > Chordata > Mammalia > Artiodactyla > Bovidae > Capra > Capra hircus. The sequence continues at coordinate 7,451,556 of NC_030832.1, forward strand.
TGGAAATGAGCACACGAGGAGCATTTGTGCAAATTACTGCCTGCATGCGGATTTGCACGGCTGGCGTTCTGCCCCAGCTGTAAGTGCACAGTCCTCCCAGGGGCTGAAAACGGGACTCAATGAAGAGCCACCCACAGAAGAGCATGGACGCCACGACCTAGGGTCAGGGTCCCAGAGGCATCCAGGGCTGGGCTGCCAGGGTGATGATCAGCTTCAGGGACAAGAGGAAACATTCAGAGGACCCTGGACAGACTTTCAACTTAGGCTCTGTCCATCCTATTGCAACGGCCCATAAACACTGGCAGCTCATATTTGCCGAGCATTCAGCGGGTGCTAGGGCTGTTCTGAGGGTGTATTTGCTTATCTCATTGCTTGTAACAACCTAAAGAGGAAAGACTGATCAGGTTTCAGAGGTGGGAAATGCAGGCTCAGAATAGATGATTGACTTCAGGCGCTCATAATAAAAACATCAAGTCTAGAGAGAAACCCAGGCATACAGACCATCTGCTAATACTAAGCCCCATGGATGCCACTGTTCTCTCTGGCCTCAGTTTACTCATCCGTCCATGGGAATAATCTTGACTTATCCTTTGATGTTCACAACAGAGTTTGCGAAGACCAGCTGCGATGGCAAATGAGAAAGCAGTGTTCGAAAGTCCAAAATCCTGAATAAAGCTAGGGGTGAGTGGGTTCAAAGTTCAAAGCGCTTCCAGAGGCAGCCAACAACTTGGATCATTTGCAGTAATTGATCAGGTTCAAACCTGTGCAGCCCCTTGACATCCTGCTATGGGCTTAGGTTGGAGTCCGTTGCTTAGATGTTCCTTTGGTGTCAAGGAAGAAGTCCTATGTTTGGAAAGCAGCTGTGTATCTGGCCTCCTGAGCTCCCTGGAGGTTGTGACTTCTGGGTCTCAGTTTCCTCATCTGTAAAATGGCAACAATACTGCCTTTTGAAATAGCATATTGGTGGTTATTAGGGCTTCCCTGGTGGCTCAGTGGTAAAGAATTTGCCTGCCAATGTAGGAAACTCGGGTTCAGTTCCTGGTCTGGGAAGATCCCTTGGAGAAGGAAATGGCAACCCACTCCAATATTCTTGCCTGGAAAATCCCATGGACAGAGGAGCCTGGCAGGCTACAGTAAATGGGATCACAAAAGAGTCAGACACAACTGAGCTCACACACACACACACACACACACACACACACACACATACACACAGAGATTAGATGGTAAGAGTGAGTGGTCGGATGCTTTCTACCTGCCAGGCACTGGGTTCTGTTTGGATTATCTCATTTAAAGCTTTCAATAATCCAGGTGGGAATGACCTTCTTTGTGGTTGTGGAAACAGAATCAGAGAATTTTTTAAGTTTCTTGGCCAAGATCACAGATGAAAGAAGGGCCAGAAACTGGACACATGAAACATAATCCGGTCCATAGCAAGACTATTATGGCAACAAACTGGTTGCCCCATTTAGACTCCGCCAGCTGTGTGTATGAGGAGTCCCCTTCCTCCATACCCTCTCCAGCTCCAGCACCTCAACTTGCTATTATATTTCAGCCATTCCAGGAGTTGTGTATTTTTTTCTAACATTTCTCTACTAACTGAATCCATCACCTTTTCTATGCTATGCATGTTGACTACCTGGAATTCCTGTTTAAGAAGTGCCTATTAAGATCGCTTGTCCATTTCTCTTTGCATTTGTCTGTTTTTCTTTTTCTTCTAGATTTTTAAGAGTTTTCTTAATCTTTCTGGATAAAGATCCCTCTGCCAGTTATGTGTTATGGATCTTCCTCTACTCTGTGGCATGCATTCACTTTTCAGTGGTGACTTTGGGTTATTGGGACTTTAATTTTTAGATGAGCTCATACTCATCTTTTTTGTGTGGTTTTGTGTGCTAGTTCAGGAATTTAAAGTCCTTCATGTTGCCCCTCTATTTTCTAGAAGCTTTCACATTTAGTTTTTCATATTTATCTCTAACATCTGCCTGGGGTTGATTTTTAGGTATTGAATGAGGTAAGATCATGCTAAATTTTTCTTTCTGTATGAATAATCCCACTGAGCCAACATCACAGACTCTTTAATTTATTTATTTAGTTTTGGCTGTGCTGGGTCTTTGCTGCTGTTCGCAGGTTTTCTCTGGTTGTGGCGAGCGGGGGCTACTCTTCATTTCGGTGGCTTCTCTTGTTACAGAGCAGGAGCTCTAGAGCGCAGGCTCAGTAGTTGCGGTGCACGGGCTTAGTTGCTCCGAGGTACGTGGGATCTTCCCGGCCCAGGGACTGAACCCATGTCCCCTGCATTGGCAGGCGGGTTCTTATCCCCTGGGCCACCAGGGAAGGCCTCGGATTGCTTCTATGCTGGGGAATCTGTTACCTCTGTAGTAACACATGGGTCCTGTGGCCTCATCCCACAGTTCCTGGCTCTGAGCATCTTTGTTTTGCCGGCAGTGGAAGCAACAGTTTTTCCTCGCAGGCAGCCCAGGTTTCGCTGGCGATAGCATCTGCCAGGCTCGACATCAGGTCTGGAACCCTTCCGTCCCCGCCAGCGAGCATGTCCTGCCTGCTGGGCATTTGCAGGACGTGCCTGATGCAGGCCCTGCGCCATGGACTTGAGCCAGTGCTCTTCATTCATTGTCATCTCTGCTCATCACCCCACGGATGAGCAAACAGCAGCCCAGAGCACTCAAGCCACTGGCCTAAGACCACACAGCTTCCAAGGGGCAAACGTGATGGTTTTCTTTCTTATTTAAAATGTTGTTTATTTCTTATTTTAGTTTTGGATGTGCTGGGTCTTTGCTGCTTTGCACAGGATTTCTCTGGCTGTGGTGTGTGGGGGCTACTCTCTAGCTGCGTCGTGCGGGCTTCTCACTGAGGTGGCTTCTCTTGCTGTGGAGCATAGTCTCTAGGCTTGCTGGCTTCAGTAGCTGCGGCTGTAGATGCAGACTCCATAGCCGTGGTGCACGAGCTTAGCCGCTCTGTAGCGTGTGGGATCCTCCCGGACCAGGGATCAAACCCGAGTCCCCTGCATTGGAACGCGGAATCCTATCCACTATGCCTCCAGGGAAGTCCATGACGGGTTTCAGCTTGCTACGAATTTCATTTTCTAAACTTGAATAGTACTTTTTTTTCCCCCCTCTTCCAAATGGTGGATCCTATTCTTCAGTAATTTCACCTGAAGAATTCCAATTTTGTTTAGAGTCTGGATTCTAAAATATTCCCAAATCTCTGCCTAAGACCCCTCATTCTGCCCTTGGCACTGCTTTTTCAATTTTGTGCCCAGCATGAGGTTTTGTTTCTTTCTGCACCACGTAGAATAATTAAGAAGATTTTAATGTGTCAAGATACATGTCTGCTGGTTTTTTACAGAACTGGAGGCGGGGGGAGAGAGCTCTGTCTATGCCAGCACTCAAAATCTCATTAAATGGATCCATCCCTGTTTGGGGAGGGCTTCCCTGGTGGCGCTAGCAGTAAAGAGCAATGTAGGAGATGTAAGAGACTTGAGTTCAGTCCCTGGGTCGGGAAGATCCCCTGGAGGAGGAAATGGCAATCCACTCCAGTACTCCTGCTTGGAGAATCCCACGGACAGAGGAGCCTGGTGGGCTACAGTCCACCGGGTTGCAGAGAGTCAGACATGACTGAAGTGACTTAATACGCACTGTTTGGGGATGGGAAATCCAGACAGAGCTGACAAGATTGATGATGTTTTCATGAAACTGGGCATCTGTTGTGTTCCTTGTGGGTTCTTATTGCAGGAATTTTCTGGCAAGAGGACAAAGAAGCAGAAACTTTAGAGTCTGGAGAGATGGTATAGTTTTGGAATAAGGATCCACTTCCCCCTCCACAGTGGGATGCGTGGGGGGTGGAGATGACTACACTTCCGACTACAGATTTCCATTAGTCCCTCCATTTGCAAACTGCGCTTCCCATACTGGCTCCCACTTCTGTTTTCTGAGCACCTACTCTGCACGGTGGCGTGCTGGGTGCTCCAGTTACCCTCACCTTATAGTTGTTGTTTAGTCGCTAAGTCATGTCCAACTCTTTACGACCCCATGGACTGCAGCCCACCAGGCTCCTCTGTCCATGGGATTCTCTGGGCAAGGACACTGGAGTTCCCTTCTCCAGGGGATCTTCCTGACCCAGGGATCAAACCCACATCTCCCTCATTGCAGGCGGATTCTTTACCACTGAGCCACAAGGGAAGGTCACCTCAAAGAGAAATAAAGCAACTATACTCTAATAAAATTAATTAAGAAAGCAAGCTGGCCTTGGGCCACATCTGGGATAGTGCTCACGGACAGAGAAGGAGAAAGAAACTCTGGAGGCCACCACATCCTAACACCAGAGTTCCAACTGGGGACCCTCAGAGGGTGAGTTCACACAGCTCTGTGCCCCATTCTCCACCCACACAGCGCACATCCCCGACCTCCTCCCCGTCCCCCACCTAAGACCATGCTCTGGGAGCCGCTGAGCTGGTACTGGGAATGCTGGCATCCACCTGTGTCTACCCCGAGTTCATAGCCAGAACTTTTTCCCCACCTCTCTTCAACTCTGTGGAATGAAAAGCCCCAGGTTTGCCTGGGGACATCCTTTGGAAAGAAGTGGCATGTCAATGCCACATGGTGATCGGGGAAAGCTGCTGAGTCTGCAAGGCTGGCAATGGGAGCGAGAACTCCTCGGAGACGTCTGTGAAAAGACAGGAATGAGAAGCAGATGGTTCCTAGTGGCTGTGATAAGAGGCCAGTGACTTGGTGTACTTCTCATTTTCTGCAGGAGCCAAATGATGGTAGAGATTATGTTTCTCCGCGAGCATAGTATCACCCCATAGCACCGTGCTCGTGATTCTGCAGAAAAGCAGGCCCCATTGTCACTTATTCAATACAGCAGGGGTGGGGGGTGGGGAGGGGTGAGACTTACTTAACCTTCTGTGGGTCTCAGTGTCCCCATCTGCAAAAAAGCTCTGCCTTTGCCTCACAGGATGTTTACAAACATCATTGATCAGAGAGCAGAGAACACCAAGGGGCACTTCAGCTTTCTTTGCCTTGGCTTTCTCATCCACTGAATGGGAAGAAGTCTTCCTTGTGGAGCAATTCTGATTCCTGTGCTGGGTCCTCGTTGCTGTGCACTCCTTTCTCTAGTTGTGGTGAGCGGGGGTTACTCTCTAGTTGCGGTGCATGTGCCTCTCACTGCGGTGGCTTCTCTTGTCACAGAGCACAGGCTCTAGGGCTCAGTAGTTTCAACACTCGGGCTTAGTTGCCCTGAAACATGTGGGGTCTTCCCAGAACAGGGATGGACCCTGTGTACCCTGCATTGGCAGGTGGGTTCTTAACCACTGAGCCTGATGCCCCAGCCCCAGAGGTGTCCACATCCCAAGGACTGAGCAACACTCAACACGTAAGTTATATTTTGCGTCAACAATAAGAGAGAGGTGAAGGGGAGCTTGCATCCTGGGGCAGGGAGACAGATGTATCCATGAACAAATGGAAAACGGCGAAGGGCCTCAGTGAAAATCAGATTCCGTTACTTGAATTAATGGGAGTCAGCAAAGCCATGTAAGAGTCAGACCATAAAGAAGGCTGAGCTCCAAAGAATTGATTCTTTCAAACTGCTCTGCTAGAGAAGACACTTGAGAGTCCCTTGGACTATAAGGAACTCAAACCAGTCAATCCTAAAGGAAATCAACCCTGAATACTCACTGGAAGGATTGATACTCCAATACTTTGGCCACCTGATGCGAAGAGCCAACTCATTGGAAAAGACCCTGATGCTGGGAAAGACTGAGCGCAAGAGAAGGGGGTGACAGAGGATGAGATGGCTGGATCGCATCCCTGGCTCAATGGCCATGAGTTTAAGCAAACTCCAGTAGATACTGAAGGACAGGGAAGCCTGGCGTCCTGCAGTCCATGGGGTGGCAAAGAGTCAGACACGACTGAGTACCTGAAGAAAGAAAGAGAGGCCTCTCTGACTGGGTGGTTTCTGAGCTCTGAAAGATGCCAGTCGTTCAGAGACAGGGAAGCATGTTCCCAGGTTGGGGGCTAGGCTCTGCACAGCAGGCGCACGCGGGACCCAGTCCAAGGACTTTGAGGTTATAGTGAGAAGGTGGGGTTTTATCCTCTTTGCAATCAGACACTGTTGGTAGGTTATTAACCACGGAGTGACGTGATCTGCTTCACTTTAAAGCAATCGCTCTGGGTTCAGCCCTCGCTACAAAACTGGTCCCTGCTGCCGGAGAGGTTGGGGACCACTGCTCTACAGTGACCTACAGCATTTACAGCAAATAATACCGCTTTCAGACACTAGAGTGATGTACAGGTTTTCACTTAAAATTTTTTCTGGTCAAAAAGCAAGATGGGGGCCTTCCCTGGTGGTTCAGTAGTAAGGAATCCACCTGCCAATGCAGGAGACATGGGTTCGATCGCTGGTCCAGGAAGATCCCACAAGCCACGGAGCAGCTAAGCCGGTGCACCACAACTACTGAGCCTGTGCTCCAGAGCCCGTGAGCTACAGCTATGGAAGCCCGAGTGCCCTAGGTCCCGGGCTCAGTAACAAGAGAAGCCGCTGCAACAAGAAGCCCGCTCACCGCAGCTAGAGAGCAGCCCCATCTCGCCGCAACTAGAGAAAAAGCCTGCTCAGCAACGAAGACCGAGCACAGCCAGAAATAAATAAACAACTTTTTTTAAAAAAGCAAGATAGGATGTCCCTGGCGGTCCATTGGTTAAGACGCCACACTTTCCTTGCAGGGGACTCCGGTTAGATCCCTAATCAGGGAACCAAGATCCCACAGGCCACACGGAGCAGCCAAAAACTAGGGAAACAAAAAAAGCAAGATCACGTCAAGGTGGGTGTGGGGGAATCTTGTAAATGTTGGTAAAGACAGAAAAATGGGGCAGACAGCAAATGCTGGCTCCGGAGGAGCACACACCTCCAGCGCTGCCGGTGTGTCAGCAGGAAAAAGAGCCCGTGCGTGCTGCAGCGGGTGGCATGGCCAAACCCGCGCAGCGCGCTTTCTCTACAGACTGAACTCTGAACCTGGAGACCCGTGCGTCACCGCTGCGTCCTAAGGAAGATAGGATCGATCTGTGGTTTCAAAGCTTGGAAAGCTTGCATCAGTGTCGGCTAACTTTTTCTGGAAGGGCCAGATGGCCAGTGTTTTCCGCAGTGCGGCTACATGCTTTCCGTCGCAGCCACAGAAACGAACAAGCAGGGATGAGTCTTCATTTGCAAAAATCACGCAGCTGGCCACAGTGTGCAGACTCATAGCCTAGAATTTGAATCCCCGGGCTGCCAGGCCTCAGCACATGCTCTTGCCTGGCCTTCCAGGAACCCCAGGTTTCCTTTCCCAAGCTCCCCTTTCCTTCTGTGTCTTGGGATGAGTCTAGAAGTTTCGAGTTGTGGCGACAAGACGTGCGCTGCGCTCCCTGACCCTGCTGACCTACTTTCAACTTTCAACTATTTTACACCTGGGATCAGAATCCAGTTTGACCTGGTTCAGTGCCAGAGAACAAATGTCCTCTTTGGAGTCTATCTGAGAGCTCATCTCTTCCCACACCTTCGGAAACCAAACTGAGCACAGATCAATGTCCCAGTGCCTGTGAGGCTCTCTGTGAATGCCAATAATGTCAAGTTATCCAGTACTTATTTTCCTGCGATTAGCTGTCTAGACACATTGCGCTGCCATCAACACAAGGCTGCCCGTGTTATAGTTTCTTTCTGTGTATTATTAGAGAAGGAGAGAGGCTGCTTTCAGGTCATTAGAGAGGATTCAGAAAATACCAAGAGGTGGAAAACAGTAGACTTCTCCATAGTTCCATATCCAAGGCAAAACGGTGTTGAACAGAAATTTCATTTCTTTCCAGCCTTCTTTTTCCCGTATTGGTTTATGGGCTTGTTTTTGCGTCTGTATGAAATTCTAGCCAGACTGCATATAAAATTTTATGGTCTTTTCGCTCTCATTTATATCACTTCAAAAATCGTTCCCCTGCCATTCTACATGGTTTTCAGTAAATAATTGTCATATCACAACTTATTTGAGCAGTCCTTTGCTGCTGCTTGTTTACATCGTCTTTAGTGGTCCACTCTTCTAAAATACACTGTTCTGAACAACAGAGCCTGGAACTATTACTTTATTTAAGATTGATTGCATTAGCTACGTTTCTGGGGGTGGAATTATTTGGGATTCAAATGTTTAATATCTCTTGACTCTTTGGGGCTCCATTGTTTTCTAAAAGTGTTGAACCCAGATACCGTACATCACAATCTGTTTGGAGAGAGAGCGGGCATGATGTTCTGACTCTCAGATCGGAAATGCAAATAACATAACTCCCAGGTGCTTGCTTGCTTGGTTGGTCCTACCTTCTGGGTCTCATTTCAAAGAGAGGGAATTGACTCCATAGTTAACACACACCCTTAATTTCACAGGTGCTATTTCTTGAGGTTAACTGTTTGCTAGCAAATTGGCCACATTTCTAGAACTTCTATACTTGTTGGATTAGGACTTTGCACACAAGAGGATGTCATTCATTTTTTTTCTTTTGCCTTTTAGTTAACTATAAGGTGTTGAATATAGTTCCCTGTGCTATACATTAAGACCTTGTTGTTTATTTTATATAAAGTAGTTTGTATCTGCTCATCGCAAACTCCTTGTTTATCCCTCCCCGCCTCCCTTTCCACTTTCGTAACCATACATTTGTCTTCTATGTCTGTGGGCCTCTTTCTGTTTTGTAAAGTTCATTAGCATCATTTTTTTAGATCCACATGTAAGTGATATCATATGATGGATATCAATAATTTTGTAATATAGGTGTGTCATTTTGGAGAAGTTTATTTTCTTCTAAGTCCTGAGCTCTCTTATCTATAAAATGAGAATAGTAAGAATCCACTCAGGTCAGGAAGCAACAGTTAGAACTGGACATGGAACAACAGACTGGTTCCAAATAGGAAAAGGAGTACGTCAAGGCTGTATATTGTCACCCTGCTTATTTAACTTATATACAGAGTACCTCATGAGAAACGCTGGGCTGGAAGAAACACAAGCTGGAATCAAGATTGCCAGGAGAAATATCAATAACCTCAGATATGCAGATGACACCACGCTTATGGCAGAAAGTGAAGAGGAACTAAAAAGCCTCTTGATGAAAGTGAAAGAGGAGAGTAAAAAAGTTGACTTAAAGCTCAACATTCAGAAAACTAAGATCATGGCATCTGGTCCCATCACTTCATGGGAAATAGATGGGGAAACAGTGAAAACAGTGTCAGACTTTATTTTGGGGGGCTCCAAAATCACTGCAGATGGTGATTGCAGCCATGAAATTAAAAGACGCTTACTCCTTGGAAGGAAAGTTATTACCAACCTAGATAGTATATTCAAAAGCAGAGACATTACTTTGCCAACAAAGGTCCATCTAGTCAAGGCTATGGTTTTTCCTGTGGTCATGTATGGATGTGAAAGTTGGACTGTGAAGAAAGCTGAGTGCCAAAGAATTGATGCTTTTGAATTGTGGTGTTGGAGAAGACTCCTGAGAGTCCCTTGGACTGCAAGGAGATCCAACCACTCCATTCTAAAGGAGATCAGTCCTGGGTGTTCTTTGGGAGGACTGATGCTAAAGCTGAAATGCCAGTACTTTGGCCACCTCATGTGAAGAGTTGACTCATTGGAAAAGACTGATGCTGGGAGGGATTAGGGGCAGGAGGAGAAGGGGACGACTGAGGATGAGATGGCTGGATGGCATCACTGACTCAATGGACATGAGTTTGGGTGAACTCCGGGAGTTGGTGATGGACAGGGAGGCCTGGTGTGCTGCGATTCACGGGGTCACAAAGAGTCGGACACGACTGAGCAACTGTACTGAACTGAACTGAACTGACTCAATACATAGTGCTCGAGTGCGGGGCACTGTGCTGGGGACCCATCCCTTCTCTGGGGAATGGGGAATGGCCTGGAAGACACAGATTAGGGAAATACGCAGGGCTTCCCAGTGGCCCAGCAGTTAAGATTCCAGCTGCCAGTGCAGGGAACACTGGTTCAATCCCTGGTCTGGGACGATTCCAAATGCCACAGGGCAACTAAACCCATTCAGCACAATTGCTGAAGCCCACGCTCTCCAGAGCCCATGTTCCACAACAAGAGAGGCCACCACAGTGGGAAGCCCGTGCACAGCAGCAAAGACCCAGCACAGCCCCAAATAAATAAACAATAAAAATTGTTAAAAAGGAAGATATACAAATAAATGTAGATGTGCAATCTGTGATAAATGTGAAGGAATAATAACACAGGGAGCGGTGAGAAATTCCAGCAGGATAAGCATATTTCCATGAGGTTATAAAAAAAAAAAAACAAGCTTCTCTAAGGAGATAACATGTGATGTTGGAGACCTGTGTGTGTGTGTGTGTGTGATCTCAGTTGTATCCAACTATTTTCAACCCCTTGGACTACAGCCCACCAGGCTCCTCTGTCCATAGGGTTATCCCAGGCAAGAATACTGGAGTGGGTTGCCATTTCCTTCTCCACAACTCCAGTATTCTGGCCTGGGATAACCCTATGGACCGAGGAGCCTGGTGGGCTTTAATCCACAGGGTTGCAAAAGAGTCAGACTTGACTTAGCAACTAAACAAAAACAACGTTATATATAACCTTAAAAAAATTGGAATTACTGTATCAGCTCTCTAGAGAACATGATGCTGCCATCACACCACTTTTCATATATATCCTTCCATACTGAAATCCCCCCAAAACAACGGGATTTACCTCATTTTCATTAAAGAATAAGAAAGAAAATACCAAAAAACAAGAACACTGGAGTGGGTTGCCATTTCCTTCTCCAGAGGATCTTCCTGACCCAGGGATGGAACCTGTGTCCCCTGAATTGCAGGCAGATTGATTACAGTCTCAGCCACCAGGGAAGCCCCAAATAGGACATACAACTAACTTTAAAATTTCATCTCTTTCCCTTTTTTGGTAACATATTCAGTGGCGGGGGGTGGGGGGCAGAGTTTTAACAGGGATATTCAGTCATTTGAGAATGGCTCAGGTCTTTTTTTTTTTTTAATTTTTATTGGAGTACAGTTGACTTACAATAGCTAAGTGAATCAGTTATACATATATCAGCTCTGGTCTTTATCATGTCCTATTTTAGATGTTAGGTGATCTATGAATTTCCCAATGATTTATATCTTTTTATTTAATTTTAAAATTTTATTAAATTATAGTTGATTTAATAGAAGATTTTAAATTACATACCTGACTCGCATTTAGAATTGACCCTTGACCAACAGATTGAACTGCACAGATTGTTTTCAATAAATATAGAACCTAGAGACTTCCCTGGCAGTCCAGTGCTTAAAGACTTTGCCTTCCAGCGCAGGGGATGTGATTCAGTCCCTTGTGGGGGAGTTAAGATCCCACATGCCTTGCAGCCAAAAAATCAAAATATAAAACAGAAGCGATATTGTAACAAACTCAACAATGACTTTAAAATAATGATCCATATCAAAAATATCTTTTGAAAAGTACAGTACCTATATTTTCACCTTAGAGGTCTTTGAACTAACTAAGCGTGGTGGAGAGTTTGTGCAGGATTAGAGCTCACAGTATGTGGAATACAAAAAACTAAGATTTGCATCCTGATTCTGTCCACATATGTCAGCTTCCTGCCCCTGGGTGAGTCGTTTATCAGTTCTTTTGTTTTTGAGGCAGAGAGAGCGCTACGCAGATTTTGGACTGTGGAGGTCGGTGCCCATGATCCCCATGTTGTTCGAGGGTCAGGTGTCTATTTTTAACTGCACTGATCTAAATGGGGCTCCCCAGGTGGCACAGTGGTAGAGAATCCACCTTCAATGCAGATGACACAAGAGATGCAGTTTTGATCCCTGGGTCAGGAAGATTCCCTGGAGAAGGAAATGACAAGCTGCTCCAGTATTCTTGCCTGGAGAATCCCATGGACAGAAGAGCTTGGTGGGCTACAGTCCCTGGGGTAGCAAAGAGTCGGACATGACCAAGTGACTGAGCATGCACACACACAAAGTTCTGATTTAAGAAGTAGGAATGATTAAGGAATGAGAAAATCGTGGACTTGGCAGCCAGAAAGATTTGGGGGTACCCGCGTAGCACCCTTCTGTATGTTATCGGGGAAGCTCATTAACCTCTCTGTGTCTCTTTCACATCTGCAAAATAGGAGGAAAAATCCCTAACAGAAAGGAGTTGTTTTGAGGCTTAAAAGAGATTATATAGGAAAAGTGCTTACCTCAGTCCTAGACACAAAATAAGTGCTCAGACAGAAGCGACAGCTACAGCTTTTGTTCCAGGTGCTTAGGGGTGTTTGGCATTCAAAAGTGCCTGAGCATGCTATAGAGAACAGTATGAAGGTTCCTTAAAAAACTCAGCATTCAGAAAACTAAGTTCATGGCATCCGGTCCCATCACTTCATGGCAAAAAGATGGGGAAACAATGGAAACAGTGAGAGACTTTGTTTGGGGGGGCTCCAAAATTACTGCAGATGGTGACTGCAGCCATGAAATTAAAAGATGCTTGCTTCTTGGAAGAAAAGCTGTGACCAACCTAGACAACATGTTACAAACCAGAAACATTACTTTGCCAACAAAGGTTCATCTAATCAAAGCTATGGTTTTTCCAGTAGTCATGTATGGATGTGAGACTTGGACTATAAAGAAAGCTGAGCACCAAAGAACTGATGCTTTTGAACTGTGGTGTTGAGAAGACTCCTGAGAGTCCCTTGGACTCCAAGGAAATCCAACCAGTCCATCCTAAAGGAAATCAGTCCTGAATATTCATTGAAAGGACTGAGGCTGAAGCTGAAGCTCCAATACTTTGGCCACCTGATGCGAAGAACTGACTCATTGGGAAAGACCCTGATGCTGGGAAAGATTGAAGGCAGGAGGAGAAGGGGATGACAGAGGATGAGATGGTTGGATAGCATCACTGACTCAATGGACATGAGTCTGAGCAAGCTCTGGGAGTTGGTGAAGGATAGGGAAGCCTGGCGTGCTGCAGTCCATGGGGTCGCAAAGAGTCAGACATGACTGAGCGACTGAACCAAAAAAACCCCTAAAACTAAAGTTACCATGTGATCCAGCAATCCCACTCCTGTGCATCCCAGTGTTCACAGCAGCAACGTTCACAATAGCCGAGACAGGGAAATAGCCCATCAGCAGGTGAATGCATCAGGAAGAGGTGGTCCATGGACACAACGGAACACTACTCAGCCACGAGGAAGAATGAAATCATGCCATTTGTAACAACATGCATGGAGCAGAGATTATCATGCTGAGCAAAGTCTGAAAGAGAAAGACAAATACCGTATAATACCCCTTATATGCAGAATCTAAAATGCAACACAAAGGAACGTATTTGTGTTACAGAAACAGACTCAGACACATAGAGAACAGACATGCTTGCAAAGGAAGAGGGGCGTGGGGAGGGGGGGAAGGATTGGGAGTTTAGGATCAGCAGATGTAAACCATTATTTATAGGATGGATAAACAACAAGCTCCTACTGTATAGCACAGGGGACTATATTCAGTATCCTGTGATAAACTATAATGGAAAAGAATATTTTAAAAGAATATACATATACACACGCATATAGGTGTGATTGAATCACTTTAGTGTTCGACAGAAATTAACACAACATTGTAAATCAACTATAATTTAAAAAGAAGTGGGCTGGGGCTTCCCTGGTGGCAGGGTGGTAAAGAACCCGCCTGTCAATGCAGGAGACGGGGATCCAATCCCTGGTCTGGGAAGATCCCACACGCTGCGAGGCAACTAAGACCCGGCAGCACAGTTACTGAGCCTGTGCTCTCGAGCCCAGAGCCACGACTACTGAAGCGCCCACACCCTAGAGCCCATACGCTCCGCAGAAGAGAAGCTACTACAGTGAGAAGCCCACACCCTGCAACTAGAGAGCAGCCCACACAGCAACAAAGACCCAACACAACCATAAATAAATAATTTTACAGCAACTAAAAATAATACAAAGTGGGCTGAGCAGATCTGAAGGTAACTCCCTGGGCATAGCAAGATGGCTTCGGGATACGCTTTTCACCTCTATCACCACCTTTGATCTTGAGAACCACCCTGCAAGGTATAGTCAGCCCCTTGCAGAGCTGGGGAAACTGAGGCACAGAGGCCCTGCAAGGTCCAAATGTGACCGCAGACCAGGTGTCCTGTCAACCCCGTCGTGCTCCCTTGAAATTTGCCACACTTCCGAAGTGTGTTCCATTTTTTGCTTCACCCTCTGGTTATGTATGGCGCTAGAGGGGGCAACCTGGTGGGCTGCCTTCTATGGGGTTGCACAGAGTCGGACACGACTGAAGTGACTTAGCAGTAGCAGCAGTGGTGAAAGAACCCACCTGTCAACGCAGGAGACTCAAGAGATAAGGAAATGGCAACTCACTCTAGTATTCGGGCCTGGAGAATCCCATGGACAGAGGAGCCTGGTGGGCTACAGCCCGTGGGGTCGCGAAGGGTCGAGCACAACTGAGCAACTAACACACACTCTGCCGTCCTCCTGAAACCGGGAAGAAGAGCCTCGTCGAGTACCGACCAGCCCCTGCAGGGCTGACCTTCCCTGAGGGTGCAGTGGGGGTGCTATGTGTTTTCTGGGGAGGCTCACAAAGCAAGGAGGCATTTCTCATGAAGAGCTAGTGTTGACACTTGTAACTGCTCATAAAGCCATGTTCCCCAGACCCACTGGTCCACTTAAGTCTCAAACCAATGTGATATCCAAGTCTAAGAGCTGCTGGGGACTCAGGGGACATTGTCCCATTCTGCTCCTTTGCAACTTCTTTGGCTTAGATTTTGATCAGTTGCTCTCCCAGGTATTTATAGAAATGTGTGCCCCCACCAGCACGATCAGATAGTTCATGATGATCAATCAGTGTGGAGAAAGCGGAGCAAGAGTGAGATGGCAGTCAGGAGGCTGGGGCAGCCATCCACCTAAGCCACGATGGGGACCACAACTGGGACAGGAGAAAGAGGAGAGCATGGAGGCTGGAGCTGGTGTGGAGGGGAAATGCCAGGGCGCAGTACTGAGCGAAGGGGGGGAGGGAGGGATCAAGGCTGCGTCTCGGGTTTCCGGCTTGAATAACTGGGTAGACAGTGGTTCTACTTGGTGCTGTGCTGAACACAGGGAATGGAATAGAAGCGGTGAAGGGGAAAAACGATGGTGTTTGGCTGGAAGTGTATCGAGCTTAATGTGCAGGACTCCGGTTGGAACAAGGAGGAAGATTCAGGGATGGGGAATCATGTGTGGAAACCATGAGCGCACATGAGCACTCCCAGGGATGGATGGAGGGATGGATGGATGGATGGATGGATGGGTGGGTGGACGAGGGGGAGACTGGGTGGGTGGATGGATGGAAGAAAAGATAGGTGGACGGGTGGATGTTTAGGTAGATTAGTGGGAGACTGAGTGGGTGAATGAATGTAAGAAAAGACAGGTGGACAGATGGATGGATGTATAGGTAGATTAGTGGGAGACTGGGTAGGTGGATGAATGTAAGAAAAGATAGGTGGACAGATGGATGGATGTATAGGTAGATTAGTGGGAGACCGGGTGGGTGGATGGATGGAAGAAAAGATAGATGGGTGAAGGCAACTGGAAGTATGTAAAAAATCTGATTTGTGTAATGATCTTATATAATTTGAATATTTTTTTTCAAAATCAATACTGTGATACTACTTTTGAGTTGAGGCTCATATATATCTAAATCTGAACATTGTCTTTCTATTTCCTTTTCCTGTGAAACTTGTTGATTATGTATTATGCAAATAGTTTTCTCCTAGATGGACCTCAAAGGCATGTTGCTAAGTGAATAAGTCAAACAGAGAAACACAAATACTGTATGATCTCACTTATATGTGGAATCTAAAACAAAAGTACCCACAAAACTCATAGGAAAAAAGGTCAGACTTGTGGTTGCCAGAGGTATGGGCTACAGGAAGGGAAAATTGAAAGAAGGCAGCTGAAAGTTATGAACTTCCAGTTATAAGAGAAATAAATACTAGGGATGAAATGTATAAGGATGACGATAGTTTACACTGCTGTATAATATACAGGAAAGTTGTTCAGATAGCAGACCCCAAGAGTTCTCATCCTAAGGAAAATTTTTATTGTATCTATGTGAGATGATAGATGATAACTAAACTTACTAGGTGATTAGTTTACAGTATATGTAAAACAAACCATCATGCTGTATACCTTAAACTTAGTGATGTATGTCAGTTATTTCTCAATAAAACTTAGAAACCTTTTAAAAAAAAAAGATAGATGGGTGACTAGATGGATGGTTGAATGAGTGGGAGACTGGGTGGGTGGATGGATGGAAGAATAGACAGATGGGTGAATAGATGGATGGATGGATGGATGGATGGATGGATGGATGGATGGATAGAAGGATGAGTGGGAGACTGAGTGGGTGGATGGATGAATGGATGAGTGAGAGACTGGATGGATGGATGGATGGGTGAATAGATAGATGGGTGAATAGATGGATGATGGGTGGGAGGATGGATGGATAAATGAGTGGATGGATGGATGAATAGAAGGATGAGTGGGAGACTGGGTGGGTGGATGGATGGAAGAAAAGATAGATAGGTGGATGGGTGGATGGACAGCTAGATGACAGAAATCTAGATTTTATTCTATTTAGATTGAATCAGGTGGAATTGCTGTTTTGGTTGTTAAAAATGATCAAATATTTAATTTTTTGCAGGCTGAAGCACTTGAGGGGGAAGGGTACTGATGTCTGCAATTTGCTCTGAAATGCATCAACAAATCAGGAGGGTTAATGGATGAAGAGAGGGGTAGATGCTGTGATGAAGTGATTATGGTAAAAACGTTAACAGCAGAAGCCGGGCTGTGGGCGGACAGGTATTCAGTGTCAAATTCATCTTTGCTGTATGTTGGGAATTTCCATAATAAATTCAGGGAAAATGTTTTCCAGTGGTCAAATGTTGACATTTTCGTGTCGTTTCACCGAGTGTTTATTCCTCATTTCGCCAAAAGATCCTTCCAGGTTTCCTTTCTGTGTCATCAACAGATCTGCCTTGCTGAGACTCCTCTGGCCTTATTCTTCCCAGAATTGGGGGCTGGGGGCGGGGGTTATTGTCCCCCACACCACCCCCAAAGTTCAGGTTGAACTGCCCCAACGTGCTGATTACCGCCCCAAGTTCACCGGTATCTGGCTTGTAATAATTATAGATTTCCTCTGCGATTTGATCGCACTGGTTGCCACGGCAACGGCGTAATAGCTCAACTGAAGCGCTGTCGCGGTGATTTAGAACCAACCCGTCTCTCTTGCATCCTCCGGTCTGGGCGACCCCACCTCCTTGCCGTCGTCATGGCAACTGATGAGCAGCATGTGATGGAAAGCTCTGGGCTCCCCCCACTCAACCTCCCCATCTTGTGACCATTTCCACGCCCTCTTCTGGGCCCCGCTGTGGTCAGGCACTGACCCCAGCTTGGGCTGTAATGGGGAGGCTAGAGTAATCCCTCAGACCCTCTCCCACAGAGGCGGGTCAGATGGACTGTAAGGACCAGGGCAGCCGCCCCTCCCCCTGGCCCCAGAGGTCTTAGAGATGACCTGGCACCCCTCAGAGCCCCTCAGGGCTGTGACACAGGCTGGTTCTGCCACCACCGTCCAGGGGAAGCCATTTAGTCTTCCACAGCCTTGGGTCTGTGCTTTGTAGGCTCAGGAATTCCTGAGCTGGCTAGAGAAAAATCAAGAGAGAGGCTCCTGGAAGAGGTCAAGGGGACAAAAACAGCCTATTTCAGAAAGTCCCAGAGCAGGTGGTTCCTGTGGATCTTTTCCTTTCTGCTTCTGTCCGGAAATCTTTCTCTCTGTCTCTCTGAATCCATCTTTCCACCTCACGCTCTCTCTCCCTTCCCTCCTCCTCACCTTCTCCCCATCTCTCTCCTCTAAGCACTTGCTAGGAGCCAGCTGAGTGCATCCTTTTCCAAAGCTGCTTTGCTTCGGAGGAGCCCTGTTCCCCCTCCAGTATCTGAGCCAATGTTCTGGGGACAGCCTGGGAGTCTAGAGCATCCTCCCAAGGGGGGAACTGGTACCCGGCGGCGCCTCTTAGGACGAACCAGCTGGCCGCGTCCCTGAAACTCTGCAGGATGGCATAGAGGAGACATTGTAAGCAGGCAAGAGCTGGGCTTGCTGCAGGACCCTGACGACCGGGCACTGTGAGTGCAGACGTGTGTGTGTGTGTGTGTGTGTGTGTGTGCATGTATTTGCACGTATTGCATGTATCTGCTGACATATGGAGGTGTGTCACTGTTATCTGTGGTAGCGGGTGTGTAAGTGTGTACCCCGCGGCACATGTGCGAGTGTCCCTGTGGGTGACTTTCTATCTGAAGGACACACAAACCTGCATGACAGATTTTTTAAGGATATTTTGCCAAGAGAACATGGCAGGATGAGCCCTCCTATTTTAATTTTTTATTGAAGTTTAGTTAATTTTTTTTTGATGTATGAGCTCCTTTCAAATGATAACAAGATAAACAAAGATGGATGTTAAAATGCTAAGTAAGGAATTGAATTTGCATCAGTAGGTTGGCAGAACCACTTCTGAATGCATCTGCCTTCTGGCCCTAGAAAATGAAGTGAGGGTCACCTTGAAAGGGCATTTTTGCTCAAGCCCCCAAAGAGATCCTTGCCTTTTGTCATAAGGGCTAAAACAGCACATAGGCACACACACACGTACACACACGTACACACACGCACACACACACGCACAACTTCCTCTTTGAAACTCGAAGGCTCAGGGGGTCCCTTCAGGGTACATTTCGCTTTCTTCCTCCACAAGACAGGAGGGATTTGCTTGACATATGGGGGGCTTATGACAGGGAGATGTAGGAAACTTTGGCTGGAACATGCTCACAGTGTTTATTTCTGTGGTCGATTAGAAGTTCCTTTTGTATTTTTTGACTGAAGCAGCCCAGGCCTCAAGAGGCAAGCAGGTTGAGAAAGGGAGATTTGATTTCCAGGGCAAGATGTGGAAACCCTGGCAACTTGCCGTTTAAGATCGAGCAGTTGGTGCGTGAGGGCAGGAGGCCACGTCACTCCCTGGAAGGGAATTCTTTGTGCTTCTCCGTTCCTAAATGTCTGGGAGGCTTGGCGGCTAGTATCTGCGGGTGAACGCTGCTGGTGGGCTGGGCAGTGCCCTTGGCATTTTGAAGGAAAGAACAGATCCAAAGACAAGGACCAGCCTCAGGAAGGTTCCAGTTCACGTAGGCATGGACCCTGCTTATTCAGCACCTCGCCCTCGAGACCTCGCTGCTATTTGTGATTCTAAGTTGCTGCCCTCATTCTCCTACGCTGCAGCCTCTGTCTGCAGAGGCCCTGCCACCCTGGCCCACCTGCCAAAGTTCTAATCACCTTTAAACATCCTCCGTTACTGCTTCCGGGAACCTCTTAGACCCAGGTAGACCGGATGCCCTACGTCTTCCTCTGCAGGCCCCCAAGTCCTCTGCATCTCTGGCATCAGGTACCCTGTAGACTGCTTTCTGCATTTACCCATGAGCTACAGTTAACTTTACAAGGAGTCAGAAAAATATGAACACATTCAAAGTGACCCGCCTGGACTCTTAAAATATCAGTGGCATGAAAGGCAAAATGGCTGAGAAATGGTCCCAGGTTAAAAAGAGATGAAAAGAAAGAAAAAAATGAGAGAGAGAGAGATGAAAGAGCCTTGCACGTGAGTGTAGTGATGAGTGGTTCCCAGGGGGAGTCTGAAAAACAGAAAGAGCCACCAGACATGTTTTGGGGACAAATGGGGAAATTTGAATACAGAAAATATTTGATACTATTATGTAAAGAATCCACCTGCCAGTTCAGGAGACACAGGTTCTATCCCTGGATTGGGAAAGTCCCCTGGAGAAGAAAATGACAACCTGCTCCAGAATTCTTGTCTGGGAAATCCCATGGACAGAGGAGCCTGGCGGGCTGCAGTCCATGGGGTTGTGAAAGAGTTGGACACGACTTAGCGACTAAACAGCAACAAATTAAGTCAATGGTGAATTTCCTGAAGGTGGCATATGTCGTGTCTCAGATCATTTGTACTGAAGTTCTAGGAGACAAGGTCTCGTTTTCAGAATGTACAGGCTGGAGGATTCAGGGATGAAATATCACAGAGTCTGCAAGTACCTCTCAAAGAATTCAGAAGAGAGAGAATCAGTACCTTGATTGATAGATGGGATAGGTGCATATGTGGCTCAGTGCTAACGGCTGGTGATTCTGCGATTATAGTTGGTTGGTGAGCAACTCGCAACTTTCCTGTGGGTTTGAGACCGTTTGAAGCCCCACCACGTGCTGGACATTCTGCCTAGCTCCGTCCGTGGACGGCCTGAGAACCCCTGGGAACCACTCATCACTACACTCATGTAGTCCGTGGACGGCCTTACGTAATGCTCAGAGAAGCCCCAGGTTGGGGGAGCTCTGTCATACCCATTTTCCAGTTGAGAAAACAGAGACAAAGCCAGATTCCGGCCCCAGCCCAAATCCGCACAGTGCCACCGCTCTACTGCCTCCCTTCTGGGGAAATTACGAAGGGAAGTCTTGCCCACTTCCAGTCTGAATCTGAGTGAGTTCACATCTTCACTCTGGTGTAGAGGTTAAGAGCATTGGATCAAGAGCCAGCCTGGGCTTGTAGCCTGGCTCATCTGCTTAGTGGTTCTGTGTTTTGGGGCAAGTCACTTAACCTCTCTGTGCTCCCATTTCTTTTTTGGTAAGAGAGGATGATAACTGTAACTGCTACAGAGAGCCATTCTAAAAATTAAAAGCCCTAGTATATGTAATGGAGAAGGCGATGGCACCCCACTCCAGTAGTCTTGCCTGGAAAATCCCATGGATGGAGGAGCCTGGAAGGCTGCAGTCCATGGGGTCGCTGAGGGTTGGACACGACTGAGCGACTTCACTTTCACTTTTCACTTTCATGCATAGGAGAAGGAAATGGCAACCCACTCCAGTGGCTCAGATGGTGAAGAATCTGCCTGCAGTGCAGGAGACCTGGGTTTGATCCCTGGGTTGAGAAGATCCCCTGGAGAATAGAATAGCAACCCACTCCAGTATTCTTGCCTGGAGAGTCCCATGGACAGAAGAGCCTGGCCGGTTACTGTCCATGGGGTCACAAAGAGTCAGACACGACTGAGCAACTAATACACACACACACACACACAAACACACACAAGTGATGTCTAAATATTGTTGTTGCTATTCCTATTACTCTTGTAAACCTGGCATCCTTGCCTCAGCCAGTAATGGATAATCCTAGAGGGGTCTTTCTCTTCCACACCCAGGCCTGGCTTGCTTTCTAGACCCTGGCAGTCTCTACAGAGATATCAGGCCGGGGTTGGGGGGTGTGGTAAGAGACTATCTTATCCCACCTCTTCCCAGCAGAGCTGCCCTCCACAACTCACCTGCGAACCAGTTTCTCAGGTATGCTGTAAAGACCTCCAGGGAAATACACACCAGTTTAGTCAGAGCTCGTAAGCCCATGAGCTCCTCGGAGCCTTCAAAGTCCGTCCCCAAGGCTGGAAGCAGGCGCCTGTGTTTCGTCTGTTGGGTGTCGCTCTCACCGCTTGACGTTTTAGGGGCAGCTCCGCAGGGTGATCAAGAAAGAATCTCGACCGGGAGTGTTCATCCATTCCCTCGTGGCCTTTCGGTTTTGTGAACCGGATGCTCGCACACCTGAAAAGTCATCCTAGGAGTGGACTGTGGGGGCCAGGGGTGGGTGGGGGGTCGTGTCTCAGTCCTGAGCAGCTGGGGTGGTCCTCGGTCACCCTGGTCCCCCTCCACCTCCCCCTTTCGAGAGGTGGGAAAGGAAAGGACTGTCACCATGGTGATCACAGAACCCAGGCTGCCTCGGCAGGACCCTGTGCTCAGAGCATCCCGCGTGTGAGGTGCTGCTCGGTGCTGGAGGTGATGGGTTGAATGAACAGGCCACTCTCTGTCAAGGGATGCTGATGACTCTCATCACAATGGGAGATTATCTTCTTTGTTTATTTATTTATTGTCTGTCTCTTCGGCCGGAACAGAGGGCCAGGACTCTGCTGTCTGGTCCCACCACCGCCGCCTAGGTCGTCGGGATTTACTGTTGTGTGTTTAGGTGACAGGCGGTCAGGAAATAGCAGAGCCTGATGGCAGACCTGTGAATGAATGAATGAGTGAATACATGCATTTCACAGGCTAAAGGCAGAGACAGGGATTGTGAACAGATTGTCACAGTACAGGTGAACATGCGTAAGAATATGTGTGTAAACCTGTGGCTAATCTAATCATGACAGATACTGACAGTTGGAACAAGGTGATAGGTAGAGCTAAGTTCGTCTTGGGTGTTTGCTTTTTTTTTTTTGCACGGGGTAGGGGGCCACCGTTCAGATTGCAGAATCTTTGTTCCCGATCAGGGATCGAACTTAGGTCCCCTCCAGTGGAAGCTCAGAGTCCTAACCACTAGACCTCCAGGGAATTCCCCTGAACTTTTTTATTGAAAAAAAAAGAAAAGAATGATTGCTGAGATTTCCCTGGCGCTCCAGTGGGAAGCAGGGGGCGTGGGTTCCATCACCAGCTGAGGAACAAAATTCCACATCCCTCAAGGTGCGGCCAAAAGAAAAAAAAGAATGATTACTGGAGAAATACAGATGAGTGGTGTATAACCCTGAACTGAGTGCCAGGAAGGCTTCTTGGAATTGGTGGCCAGAAATGGCTACTCTGAAAAAGCACCCAAGATTCAGGGAATACCCACAGGAGGAGGGGGCAGAGAGGACCATCCAGCAGACAGAATCTCGTGAGAGATGACCTGGAGGCAGCAAAGAGCAGAGTGTAGGTGAGTCAGCGCCCAGGGGACAGGGGGAGGGGCAGGGCATACAGGTTGCAGGCGGTGGGGGGGTGGGGGTGGGGGGTACCCAGATAAGCAGCTGGGCTTTATCCTGGGGATAGCAGGGAGCCAGGGAATGTTGGGGCACCCGTGTAAACTAAGATGATTTCAATATAAAGCTTTTAATTCCTTCCTGCAACCCTTACCTTTTTGCCTAGAGGATGGCTGGGGGTTTTGTACCTGTCTCAAGGAGTATCCTTCCCTGGTGGTTCAGTGGTAAAGAACCCGCCTGCCAATTCAGAAGATGCAAGGGACTTGGGTTCGATCCCTGGGTTGAGAAGATCCCCTGGAGGAAGAGGAAATGGCACCCACTCCAATATTCTTGCTTAAAAGAGAATCCCATGGACAGAGGAGCCTGGCGGGCTATCCATGGGATGGCAAAAGAGTGGGACACGACCGAGTGACTGAACAGAAGCAAGGAGTATCATTTTAGAGATGTGCTTTTTTTACTTAGCAAGTCTGTTTTCCTAAAATTGTCTAAACGCATAAAATGGAGGCATTTTTCTCAACAGGAGGTAAGGTAGAAGTAAGGCAGAGAATGGCTGCTGATGACAGAAACCAAGGGGGGTTTGGACACCTGGGTGGGTTTCTCCTCCAGGGAGCATGCCAACCAGGATAAATTCCATCCCAGGTTTTGTTGTTGTTGTTGTTGTTGGCAGCGGGGGGAGGCGGGGGAGCTGTGCCACGAG
This sequence comes from Capra hircus, assembly GCF_001704415.2. NCBI lineage: Eukaryota > Metazoa > Chordata > Mammalia > Artiodactyla > Bovidae > Capra > Capra hircus. The sequence continues at coordinate 7,475,133 of NC_030832.1, forward strand.
GTATACAAGGCTACCTCCGTGGCTCAGCAGTAAAGAATCCACCTGCAATGCAGGAGTTGTAGGAGACTCAGGTTCAATCCCTGCATCAGGAAGGTCCCCTAGAGGAGGGCATGGCAACCCACTCCAGTATTTTTGCTTAGAGAATCCCATGGACAGAGGAGCCTGGGGGGCTACAGTCCATGGGGTCGCAGAGTCAGACATGACTGAGCAACTGAGCGCAGACGCATGCAGCATCCGGAATCTTAGTTCCCCAGCCAGGATAGAGCCCAGGCCCCCTGCAGTGGACACCCACAGTCTTAACCACCGGACCAGCAAGCAAGTCCCCATCCCAGTTTTATTTACTCTGAATATCTGGCTCTATGTGGACAAAAGACAGGAGAGGCGATTGATGTTTTGCACTTCCTTGACACTCTACTTTGCACACTGATAATCACCAGCAGCTGGGACCAGCCTTCCTCCTCAGGTTCAGGTCCCAGCCCTTTCTTTGGCGCTCTATTGTGTCCTCGGGGCCCCACTCCTTTCAATAAAAAAGCTAAACAAGGCATTGCAAGCTGTAGGGTTAAGAGCTTCAGCCACCTGCCCTCTGGTGCCTTGGGAAGCCTCCCTAAACAGACAGGTTACATTTGATGTCTCAGATGCTGCCAGACTGCAGGGGAGATGGGGGGAGGTGGATAAGACTGGCATGAGGATCTTGGAAATCAACACACATGTGTCATCCAGAAGGCCCCAGGTTTTGGCCAGGGTCACGTGATTGACGGCCATTGTGCCAGTCAACAGCTTGATTGGTTCAGAAGACGATGCATCAGGGGCTTTTTCATGACTCTGTCCTTGGATCTCCCCTCCTCTTCACTGTCTCTCCTGCACCAAAATTTTAAAAGCATAGGCTAGAAGAATTAGGAAGCAAGAAAAGGTAGGCAAACTTGGTCATATATTGATTTTTTTTTAAATTTTATCTTTTGGCCATTCCACATGGCATGCGGGATCTTAAGTCTCCAGACCAAGGATTGAACCCATGCCCCCTGCATTGACAGCGTGAAGTCTTAACCACTGGAGCACCAGGGAAATCCCTCATACACTGATGTTTGAAATGTGCAGGCAGCACTCTCCGTTCCCTGGAGCGGTCCTGAGTGCTGTAGGGTCACAGAGATGTTGCTTCTTGCACACCAAGGACCTTACGTGCCTTAGGGTAGGATAGAGTGCCTCGTGGAATTCAGACCTCTGCACCCTGAAAGGGAAGGTGGGATAAGAACTGGGATGTAGGGAAAGTGCCAAGTGTGGGCTGAGGTTGGAAATGAGTGCGAGGCCAAAAGATGAAGACTTTCTTGGGACTTCCCTGGCAGTCCAGTGGGTAAGACTCCATGCTTCCAATGCCAGGGGTGTGGGTTCGATCCCTGGTCAGGGAACTAAGTGTCCTCATGCTGCAGCCGAAAAAAAAAAAAGAAAATGCACAAACCAAAAAAGATGAAGATCTTCAGGAAGACTGCAAACAGTGACAGCTGTTAGGTATTTTTGTCCCTGTAAAGGAACTGTTTGTTGGTCTCCGTTGATTGATGAGGTTTCTGGGTAAGGACCACAACCACCAATCTGGTAATATCCCCCGATCTTGGTCTTCAAGCCCAGAGGGCCCTGGTTCCAACCCAGCTCCACGATCTCTGGCTGTGTGTCCTTGTGCAACTGTCTGAACCTCTCTGAGCCTGTCCCCTCACCTGAAAAATGGGAAGAGTAGAATTTGCATTTGGGGAGCAGATGAGATGGTGTGGGTCACATTCAGCCCAGCAGGCATTTGTTTGCTGAATCATAGCAGACCCTCCATCAGATCCTTTGAATTTCTGAAGCTAAGGCATTTCCAGGGGATTGTAGGAATACTGTCAGGCGTAGGTGGTACCTCCGATCACCAAAAGAGTGTTTCCAAGTTGCCCTCGGTGCAGACTGGGGAGAAAATAAATGGCCCGTTTGTAACACGCTGCGGTATTTGCACCCTCAGCAGTTCCTGGAGTCCTTAAAACGATCTGGTTTCTCTGAACAGGAAACGTGTCTCTTCTCATCACGCGGGCCTTATCTGCTGGTTTTTCCTGTCCACCCCCCAACCCCCCCCCCCACCTCTCGCAGGAACGCTGGGTCCCCAGGGCAGAGCAGAGCCTGTGTTCACTGGATTGACACCTGGTAAACATTCACGAAACTGAGCAAACAGACTCCAGTCCGCTGGCCCAGGTCAGCTTGTTCAGCGTTGGCACAGCATCTTTCCCAACCCAGATTCTGTTCTCTCACTCCCGCTCCCTTGTGGAGTCAGAAATCCGGAACTCACCCAGCACTTCCAGGACGTGCCTTTCCGCTTATGTCCTGCCTCCAGAAGGAAGCCTCTGCCTCTCCCATTCAGGGCTCGGGTTCGAAGCCTTGTCTGTTCTTTTCTCCTGTATCCTAGAGACGCCGTGTCCACGCTGCCTGCGTGAGGGATTTAAGTTCACCTTATTCTCCTGACGGGGCTTCCCAGGAGGCTCCATGGTGAAGAATCCCCCTGCCAGTGCGGGAGACCCGGGTTCGATCCCTGGGTCGGGAAGATCCCCTGGAGGAGGGCATGGCAACCCACTCCAGTATGCTCACCCGGAAATTCCATGGACAGAGGAGCCTGGCGGGCTACAGTCCATGTGGTCGCAAAGAGCCGGACAGGACTTTGTGACTGAGCACACACACACACATTCTTCCCGATAGAGCCTAGGGGCCTGGGGCAGTGTGGGCAGGTGAACTGGGAGACAGAAACCTAAGGATGGAGAGTTTGAGGCAGACAAGCTTCTGTCTCGTGGAAGCTAGATCTTCAGGCTCGAGCAGAGCCACAGATTTGCACGTGCAAATGGTCCCTCCCAGGACGTTAGACTGTAGAAGAAATGCCTTCCCTACAAGGTGGAGGTTTCTTTGGAAACTGAGAACGTGGCCTGCGAGGAGCAGTCTCTTCTACATCCTGTGTGCAGGCTTCAGTTGGCCAAATTCTGTGCCTTGTGACCATGTGGGTAGGTTTAATTCTTCCCATTTCACAGATGAGGAAACTGAGGCCCTGGTAAGCTCAGCAACCTTTTTTTTTTTTTTTTTTTTGGCCATGCCATACAGCTTGTGGGATCTTAGTTCCCCAACAAGGGATTGAATCTGGGCCCTTGGCAGGGAGAGTGCGGACCTCTAAGGAATTACTGAACTGAGCAACTTGCCCAGTCATCGAGCTACTAGGTGGCACATTTGAGCCCAGTTTCTGGCTGACGTTACTTTCTCAAATGCACCCTCGGTCTGTCTTAGGAGTCAATACTTGCCCGTTTCTAACAGTATTCCTCTCCCCTTATACAAGTCAGTGATGATTGTATGGTGTTCCATCAGCAGGTTATAGGAAATCATGAATTCATGAAAGCAGGGAGGAAGGGCCGGGGTCTGTTTTGCAGAGAAAGCTGGGGTGGGGAGGGGGCTTGGAGGAGGGAAGCCAGGTCCGAGATAAAACCTTCTGTCCCAAGGCCATCATCACAGGCCCTTGAATGGGGCCCTGTTAGCCATCTGCAAAGGCCAGGCCTCTGGCTTTATTGGTTGCCATGGCGACCCCTGGCCTTGACAATGGAGGCCCACTTAGCTTGAGCCCGTCATTGTGTCCCACTGAGTCTGCAGAAAAGCCGACAGTTGGGGCTGCAGACAGGGAAAGGAATGTCCCCAGCCTCTGCCAGCGTTTCTGTCTCCGTTCCAAGAGCAGATAGAAGAATGAGAGAGAGTATCTGGGGGGGCCTCAGAGAAGTCCAGAGGTTCCATCTCCAGCCAGTGACACATGCGAATGGTAGAGAGATGAGTCCGTCTTCATCGGATGGTTTTGGCGCATTTAGTGTGTATTCAATGATGGTTTGCAGCGCGGCACTGGGGCTGGGGATAGCTGTTCACCCGCAGCTAGGCCATGAGTCAGGTGCAATTGGGGTTGTCCCCATTTTACAGAGGAGGAAGCTGAAACCCAGAGAGGTTACTTAAGATGCTCAAGGTCACACAGCAGGCGAAAGAGGCTGGTTTCACATCAGGCACTCCAGCTCCCCAAAGGGCCACCTTGGTCTTCATCTTTTTCTCTTCTTTTTCATCTTTGGAATGTTTAACTTTCAAAGCCATTTCCAAGGACCTGGGGACAGTGGAGACCGGGGTCAAGTGCAGGGCCCACCGTCTACCCCTTAGGGAGGCGGTTGCAACCCTGCCTCGGGAGCGTCGCCAGTCCCAGGTCACACTCACGGGTGTCCCCGGAGGGAGGGGGTGTCATAGATGGAGGGCTCCCCTGATTCTCACCAGCAGCAAGGGAAAGAATCACTGGCTTTTGAGCCCCAAGACCGTGGGGGGTCATTCACCTCTGAGCCTGTCACCCGAGGCAGACACAAGATGTCACACAGAAGGTTCAATGCACACAATAGGTGAGCCGTAAGCGGCAAGCAGCACTGGGATTGATTGTTGTCGTTCAGTCGCCAAGTCGAACTCTTTGCAGCCCCATGCAGCATGTTTGTCTTCCCTGTCCTTCACTGTCTCCAGAGTTGGCTCAAACTCATGTCCGTTGACTCAGTGATGCCATCCACACGTCTCATCTTCTGCCCCCCTCCCCACCAGCTTCTCCTCCTGCCCTCAATCTTTCCCAGCATCTGTGTCTGTCTGTTTATTCTCTATGACTTTTTATTCATAGAAAAAAATCAGAAGCTTTTTTTTTTTTTTGCCCTTTCACTTGAATTCCTCTCGCCCTATTGATTTCAACATTGCTTCTGCCCAGCCCACCCTCCAAATGCACCAGGAAGATAAGAGGCAGCAGAGAGAACTAATTAGCATTTTAATTAAAGGAACCGGGATAGGGAGCGGTGGGTGGAAACCCAAGGACTCCTGTATCTGGTGAGACCAGGGTTTCAACTTGTTTTGACTGAAACCGCACACTGAGAAACAGATTCTTTGTAGGGGCTCCACGTGTCTGAAACAAAGGTCACCCCCCACCTACCGTGCGCTCTGATGGTTCCTATTTTCTTTAGTTTATTGATTGATTGAAATTTCTCTTTTGGTTCTCATCATGGCAAGGAGAAAAGTTCCTGTCTGATGCTAGCCTGCTTTTAACACCTGTCTGAGAGCTGCTCGTCTCCATCTTAGCAAGCAGATGGGACCCTCTGCAGAAGATGGGGCCCAGCAGAGGCTGGAAACCTTGGGCAGTCAACCGCATCCAGCTTTTAATTTCACAACCTGCCTTGATTTTATTACGTTCTTTCCCCGATCACTTTTATTTGCAGCAAATGAAAGTTTGAGGGAAGGATGCTGGGCAGTGATTAGTAGGGGCTGTTGTTGATCAGTCGTTCAGTTCTGTCTGACTCTTTGTGACCCCATGGACTGCAGCTTGCCAGGCTTCCTGGTCCTTCATTATGTCCCGGAGTTGGCTCAGACTCATGTCTATTGAGTCAGTGATACCATCCAACCATCCCATCCTCTGTCACCCCCTTCTCCTGCCCTTTATCTTTCCCGGCATCAGGGTCTTTTGCAATGAGTCGGCTCTTGGCATCAGATGGCCAAAGTATTAGAGCTTCAGCATCAGTCCTCCCAATGAATATTCATGGTTGATTTCCTTTAGGATTGAATGTTTGATCTCCTTGCAGTCCAAGGGACCCTCAAGAGTCTTCTCCACCACCAGCTATAGGAAAGTAATTTTAAATAGGAAAGTTTAAAAAGCAAGTTGATCTCGAGAAGTACGTTAAGTGGGGACTTCCCTGGCGGCCCAGAGGTTAAGACTCTGTGTTTCCACTTCACAGGGCATGGGTTCAATCCCTGGTCAGGGAGCTGAGATCCCACATGCCGCGTGGTGGGGCCAAAAAGACAAGGATTTCAGGGGCCAGGGGTGCCTGGCAAGCAGCCTGTTTCCCATTCAGAGTCGGGATTTCTCCAGCCCTGCCTTGATCCCAAGCCTCAGGGTGGGCTGGTGCTCAGAAAGCTCCCCCTCCAGCCCTGGATTCCTCGGGCCACCCCATCCCTTTTCCAGATGTGCAGCAGATTGCAGCCGGGGGGTGGGGTGGGGCCCGGTGGAGGGGAGGCTAGTGCCACTGCTGGGGCAGGAGTGGGGGCCAGGGGCAGCGCTGCAAGGAGTTCTCCATAAACTGCGCCCCAGATGCTTCTCAGGGTCAGAAGAGGCCTCAGCAACGACATGATCCTACACCCACGTTTTACACACAAGGAAATGGAGGCCGGAAGTGGGGTGTGTCTTCGATTCCAGAGCCAAACAAGGGCTGTGGTGGACAGGCAGAGACTCAGTGACTTCGGAGTTAGGGGAGGGGAGTACTACTATTAAATTGCCCTTTTAACACGGATTTCAGACCTGCTCACTAATTTTATTTTTTTAATTATTATTTTTGTTTTTAGCTGAGCACGGTCTTCATTGCTTTGCACCAGCTTTTTCTCTAGTCGCGGAGTGTGGGGACTACTCCCTAGTTGCTGAGTGGAGGCTTCTCATTTCAGCGACTTCTCTTGTTGTGGAGCATGGGTTCAATAGTTGTGGCTCAAGGGCTTAGTTGCTCCTCAGTTGTTCTGTAGGATCTTCCCGGACCGGGGACCCCGGCATCGGCAGGCAGGTTCTTAACTACTGGACCACCAGGGACATCCCTGGATTTACATATCCTCGAAGTTTCAGACATAAACAGAACCTTACAATAGGAGACCCTTTATGTCTGGATTCCTGCACTTACGATGTCTTTAAGGTTCATGCATGCTGTATCAGTGCCTCTTTCTTTCCTTTTCATGGTGAATAATAATCCATGGCATAGACAGACCACATGGTGCTCATCTGCTCATCCATCGGAGCCCGCTGGGTTGTTTCCACCTTTTGGTGATTGTGAATGGTGCTACTGTGAACATGTGTGTTCATGTTTTTCTTCAAGTTGCTATTTTCAGTTCTTTTGGGTGTATATTTAGAAGTGGAATTGCTGGACCATATGGTAATTCTGTGTTTAACATTTTGAGGGACCCATAATTCTCAAACCACCCACTCTAAGGCTGGGGGTTTAGGAGCTGGTCCCTGGCTTCTTCCTTGCCATCAACTCCCACCCGACTTGATGTTCTCCACTCAGCTCATCCTAGCAAGTCCCTCCCCCCAACTCATCAATGACCCCAGCATCTCATTAACATCCTGAGTACCTATGCCCTCCTTGCCCTCTGGGACTTGGCTGAAGAGGTTCCTTCTGGATAAGACAAGAGCAACTGGCACCTTCCTTCCTTCGGAGGGTCTCTAGTGGGTTCCATCTGGCAATTAGAAGATTTTTTTTTTAATATTTGTTTACTTGGCTGCGCTGGGTCTGTTGTAGCATGCGGAATCTTGAATCTCTATTGAAGCATGTGGGATGGTATAGTTGCCGCTTCCGGGGCTAGTTCCCTGACCAGGGATAGAACCTGGGGCCCCTGCATTGTGAGCATGGAGTCTTAGCCACTGGACCACTGGGGAAGTCCCATGACCTAATTCTGTGCATCTTCCATTTCACCGCTCTGAGATATCATGCTTGAGTCCATGGGCATTCCTCATCCTTTTATGCCTTTGAGCATTAGCTCAGCTTCCCAGGTGGCCCTAGTGGTAAAGAACTCGCCTGCCAATGCAGGAGACATAAGTGATGTGGGTTCGACCCCTGGGTCAAGAAGATCCCCTGGAGGAGGGCATGGCAACCCATTCCAGTATTCTTGCCTGAAGAATCCCATGGACAGAGGAGCCTGGCACAATATGGTTCATAGAGTTGCAAAGAGCTGGACACGACTGAAGCAACTTAGCATTCATTTCTTCATTCATTACCTCCCCTTTCTTTCTATGGCTTCTGGAACCTTGCAGCTTTTCAAGGGGCAGCACCGCCACACACATACGCTTAGAATTAATTCCTCTGTTCCCCTGGCAGCTTGTTTATACCAGCAAAGGTAAAGATTCCATTCTGTCTTATGCAGAATTAGCTGTTGACAGTGAACTGGGCATTTCTTTATCTACATATCCTGCCAGGTTATTTTAAGGATTTATTGACATGATGGGTAAAGCAGTTACTACATTAAATTCTCCTGTTTTCTCCCCCTCATTCCTCTGACACTAAATTATGAGCTTTAGAAAGAGAGCAGCATTTTATTCATCTTTGCTTTCTCCTGTGTCTAGATAATGCAGTGCCTTTCGTGAAACAGGTACCTGATTAATTTTGTTGATTGGATTAGGGGGCCAGAGAAAGTGAATGAATGACATCAACTCTTCTGATTGTTGGAAATATATTGTGCTGAGAAGTAACCTCTGATAGAGATCAGGTTTCGTTATAAGGTCAGTTTCAACTGCGGGCCACTGAAATGTCACCGAGATATATTTCCCAATGTGACATTTTGTAATTGAAAGTGTACGGGTGTGACTTTCACTTTTGCAGAGCTTTCAAATGTTAATATTCGAGTTCTCCGAGATTCTCGCATTTTCAAACACATATCTAATGGAAATTGAATAGTGTGGAGTCCTTAGTGCTCCCATTTGAGACGAATAGTCTTCAAAGAGAGATAGCAATCGCTCTTTCTGCCTAGTTGTGTTGTTGCGCTTAGTCACTCAGTTGTGTCTGACTCTCTGCAACCCCATGGACTGCAGCCCGCCAGGCTCCATGGGATTTCCCAGGCAAGAATACCGGAGTGGGTTGCCATTCCCTTCTCCAGGGAATCTTGCCAACTCAAGGACTGACCCTTAGTCTCCTGCGTCTCCTGCATTGGCAGGCAGGCCTTCACCACTAGCACTATCTAGTTACCAGGCTGCTAAATTAACAGGGTTGCATTGAGTTGTCTGTTCTGGAATAGATCAAAAAATCCATTGAGTTATCACAGAAAGAGTCTGGTTTCTCAGTTAATTTATGGTCACACTTTCCAAGACCATGCTTTCCTCAATAATATTTTCTCAGGTGAAAAGCAGCAAGATTTCCTCTCTTAACAGGAATATTTGTATTCATCAAGCCCCTTGCTTCTATAGTTAGGTGTTTTGCTAGTCACTGAATTAATCCATGTTGTCATGAGCAAGGGTTTGGGGTTAGGCAGCCCCAAGCAATCCTATCATCAGGCCAAATACCATGACCTCTCTGAACTTCTATCTCCTCATATCAGAAATGGGGAGATACCGTACTCCCTGGATGGTTGAGCAAATCGAGGGGGATCAAATACCCTTCAAAACAGTCACTTCTTGGAGGAGGAAATGGCAACCCACTCCACTATTCTTGCCTGGAGAATCCCATGCACAGAAGAGCCTCGCAGGCTACAGTCCATGGGAGTCGCAAAGAGTCGGATGTGACTGAGCATGCTCACACATTAATTAAATGCATCAATATGTTTTTAGAGAGGGATATGATCAATTAGTTTGAGAAGCACTGCCCTGGGGGTCTTCTGGTCTCACTTATTTCTTTCCCACACCTAGAGTTGCTAATATTTCCCACCCTATCTCTTTTGACTTTTTTTTTTTTTTTTTTTGGTGGCAAAGGGAAATAATAACATTTCAGCAAAAGATGGAAAATTTCAAAATCACTCCTATTCTAAGCTTTCAGATAATAGTGGTTTCCACTGTGTGTCTATGTGTTCCCTTCTAATCTTTGTCCACATGCAAGATATATTTTTTCATAAAAGCCTTCTGTTACAACATTGAAAAAAAAAAAAAAAGGCAGTCACTTCCATCCTGGAGGATTCTGGTGGCTCAGATGGTAAAGAATCCATCTGACATGCAGGAGACCCAGGTTCAATCCCTGGGTTGGGAAGATCCCCTGGAGAAGGGAATGGCTACCCTCTCCAGTATTCTTGCCTGGAAAATCCCATGCACAGGGGAGCCTGGTGGGCTACAGTCCACGGGGTCACAAAGAGTCAGACACGACTAATCACATACAGGCCACACCACAGCAGAAACCATTGCAGCATTGTAAGGTGACTATACTCCAATAAAAATGAATGAATTAATCCATATACAGTGAGAATCAGAAAAATAATAAGATAAATGAAGGCATCCCATATTCATGTGATTGCCATTTTGTGAATAAAAATTATATTAAAAAAAAAAAAAGCAGAACCTGAAAATTCCACATCCTGGAACCCTCTTGGTCCAGAACACACTTGGGATGGTTGGTTGTGCTGGAGAAGTCCACCCCTCAAAATGGGCCCCGGCTACTGTTCTGGATCTGCAGGGTTCCCAGCGACCCAGCCACCAACATTCTGGGTGTGGACAGGGCGGGGGGCCTCCTGGCCTCCCCCACTGAGCGGTCACCAGGACGCCTGCTCTAGAGTTTTCTCCATCTGAGTTTTTCCATCATGTAGGACACAGGCTGCTTATCCAGGTGGACGAGGCCCTCTCACCAGCTTGCCCACAGAGGGTCCTCCAGCCAACTCTGTCCTCTCTCTTTGTTTTTCCATCTGGAATGTGGGTGTAATAATCCTACCTAGATACAAGGTCAAGAAAAACACAACGTGGGGAACTTCCCTTCCAATGGCTGAGACTCCAGCTCCCAATGCAGGGGCCTCAGGTTCGATCCCTGGTCAGGGAACTAGATCCCACATGTCACAGCTAAGAGTTCGCACACTGCAACTAAAGATCCCCCATGCTGCAACTAAGACTCAGCGCAGCAAAATAAACTAGAAAATTAAAAAAAAAAAAAAACCCACAAGGTGAACAGGCTTTGATTTAAAGTGTATATACTCTGGAGACCTCCCTGGCAATCCAATGGTTAGAATTCTGTGCGTTCACTGCCATGGCCTGGGTTCAATCCCTGGTTGCGGAACTAAGCTTGTGCAAACCAGGCAGTCAGAAATTTTTTAAAAAATAAAGTGGGACTTCCCTGATGGTCCAGTAGTTAAGAATCTGCCTGCCAATGCAGGGGATACTGGTTCGATCCCTGGTCTGGGAAGATCCCACGTGCCAGGGAGCGACTGGGCCCAAGTATCACAGCTCCTCAAGCCTGTGCTCCTCGACAAGGGAAGCCACTGCAGTGAGAAGCCTGCCCACCACAACTGGAGAGTAGCCCTGATGGCCTCCACTAGAGAAAGCCCTGGAAGACCCAGCAAAGCTAAAAAAATAAATTATAATTTTTTTGAATCATAAAAAATAGAGTGTGCCTTCTGCATGAAAGCAAAGGCTCTGATAGTAGCAGAACCTTCTCTACCATGTGGGGAAATGGTGGGGAGTGGGATGCTTGGCCAGCAAGGGCGTGGCCTCTGTTGGCCTGACTCTGAGTTTCTGGTTTCTTTCAGGGCCAGAGCGTGTGACGGGGGTCTCTGTTCCCAGCGGAGGGGACCATGGCCTCCATGTTGCTCACCCAGCGGCTGGTCTGCAGCTTCCAGCACAACTACCGCCTGTTGGTGCCGGGTAAGCCCTGCGGGATCTTGGCAAGGACTGGTCCTAATGGAAGATGCAATCCAGCCCAGAGACTTAGGGGTCCAGAAGAGTTCTTGGGGACAAAGGGAACTGCTGTCCCACCCACCCCCAAGAAACTGTCCCCTTGGCTGCCCCTCCCATCTCCAGCATGTGCTCCTGTGCCCGGGAGGACAGCTCAGCCATGAGCAGGGAGCTGATCTGCCCTGGAGCTGCTCTGCTTGCCAGAAGGGCCCAAACCATCCCCACAGGGACTGTTGGGGGAAATACAGAGCTAGGTTTGCTGCCAAGAAACAAGGAAACTACAAAAACCCTTGTAATTCACCTAAAAGCTTCAAGGACGCTAGAGAGTGGGCCCTATCCAAGGAATGGCCACCCTGCCCCTCCCTCTCCCTTACCTCCACTCACCCTGCACCCAAATGGCCAGCAGCTCATGCAGTCACCGCAGCCCCTCTCAGTTCAGTTCAGTCGCTCAGTCGTCTCCAACTCTTTACATCCCCATGGACTGCAGCACACCAGGCTTCCCTGTCCATCACCAACTCCGGGACTTTACTCAAACTCATGTCCATAGAGTCGGTGATGCCATCCAACCATCTCGTCCTCTGTTGTCCCCTTCTCCACCTACCTTCAATCTTTCCCAGCATGAGGGTCTTTTCCAGTGAATCAGTTCTTGCATTTGGTGGCCAAAGTACTGGAATTTCAGCATCAGTCCTTCCAATGAGTATTCAGGACTGATTTCCTTTAGGACTGACTGGTTTCATCTCCTTGTAGTCCAAGGGACTCTCAAGAGCCTCCTCCAACACCACAGTTCAAAAGTATCAGTTCTTCAGTGCTCACCTTTCTTTATGGTCCAACTCTCACATGCATACCTGACTACTGGAAAAACCATAGCCTTGACTAGACAGACCTTTGTCAGTACAGTAATGTCTCTGCTTTTATATGCAGTCCGTCTCAGATGCTTCCATTTTTCTCTGCCTCACTGAGTTCAGGCAGCATAGCCCAGTGAGCACCCTGCCTGTATGATCTCAGGAGACCTCCCTCCATAGGTCCCACAAGGAAGGAAAGGGTGAACCCCAGTTTACACATGAGAAAACTGAGGGTCAGAGAAGGCAAGTCACGCAGCCCCTTGAATGCAACTCAGATGTGGGAAATAGAGCCCACCGTCCCAAACCCAAGGAGTGGACTTGGAGACACCAGGTGCAGCGAGAAGCAAGGCTTTAATGATGATGTTGCAAGATCAGGCGTCTGGTGGGCAAGTTACAGTGGGGTTTTTATCCTCTCAGCGCCCAAGTCCCTCCCCCAGTCCCTCACTGGTTGTGTACTACGGGGTTAACAATCTTCCTGGGAAAGTCACCTGGATTTATTACTCCCCCTTTGTCTGGATTTTCCCACGCAAGTATCCTAACAGCTATTACATCAGCAAGCTGTCCCTCTAGGCTAGCTGTCCTTGAAAATGGACCACTATAAGTTTTTCTTACGTCAGTCCAGCTCCAAACACTGGATTATTATCCACCCCCTCAATGTGCCTCCTGGGCTCTCTGGGGGCTCTGTGGTAAAGAACCTGCCTGCCGATGCAGGAGACGTGGGTTTGATCCCTGGATGGGAAAGATCCCCTGGAGAAGGAAGCGGCAACCCACTCCAGTATTCTTGCCTGGGAAATCCCACGGAGCCTGGCGGGCTGCAGTCCATGGGGTTGCAGAGAGTCGTGCATGACTTAGCGACCGAGCATGCATGCAGCTTGCCTCCCAGCAGCTCTGGGAGGAGGAAGCTTGTGGTAGCCTGCTTCGGATGCCTGCCCCTCCACGTCGCCCCCAGTTCTCAGAGCTCCATGCTTGCCACCACGATGTCCCCTTCTTATTGTGTGTCCCATCTGCCTTCTGAAGACAAATTGTCAGTGGAGTCCTTGGTCTCCTTGTTGAATGCGGCAGGCGTTTCTATCTTGAGTGTGATAAAAAGCAGGAGTGTTCTCTCCTCTCCCACAGGCTTTATTTTTAAATATTTTAGATGTGCAGAGAAATTGCAAAGACAAAGAGATCCCACACGCTGTTCACCCAGTTTTCCCCAGTCTTATCATCTTGCATCACCAGGATGCATTTGTCATTGCTGAGGAACTGACCTTAGTACTTTGATCTGAACCGAAGAACTCTAGACTTGCGTGTGAATTTCGGCAACTTTTTCTCGGGGCCTCCTTCTGCTCCAGGGTCCAATCCAGTTTCATTGTCTCCTCTGGTCTATGAGTTTTCTCCATTTTTCCTCTTTTTTTTAAAACGTTGATAGCCTTGAGAAGTTATTAGTGGGTTTTGAGGGTTTGTTTTATTTAATTAGAAGATAAGCATATTAATGCTTACCCCTAATTATGTAACAAATAAACTCCAATGATGCAGGCCTGTTGTGTTCCAAGTAGAAGGGAGAGTCATTAGCACGGAAGATTCATCAGGTCTTAGCTGCAGCTCATGACTACCTACCTAGCACAGGCTTAGTTGCTCCACGGCTTGTGGAATCTTAGTTCCCCTGACCAGGGAATGAACCTGCATTCCCCACATTGGAAGGCAGATTCTTAACCACCGGACCAGCAGAGGAGTCCCAGGTGTTTTGTTTTAAACAAACGCAGAGCAAATAACTCCAGTTGAACTTAATCTTGATTTTGGCTAGGCTCACATAGAGAACCCTTGCTGTTTGAGAAAATGGCATTTATTTATTGCTCTCAGAAGAAGATCTAGAGGACATTAAAAACATCGGATGGCAGCTTTTACAGTTTGGAGTTAAAAACTGACTCTGTGGATTGCACAGTCATGGAGGGTAGTGAGCATCATTATCAGACCCCAGAGGATTGGGTTGAATTCACCCATCCTGCCTGGTCTTGCCTGTCAGGGCACGCCCCTGCCTTCTGGGTGTGCTATTTTATTCATGAATGAAAATGTTGGATCATTCAGTGTTGATTCAAACTTCTTCCTCCTTTTGGTAGTAATTTGCCTTTGGGAGAAGTGAGTTGTTTTGCTGCGAATGTTTCATTTCAAAAATCCACACTAGATGAGATGGACTATACACCCATGATGCTCACAGCATCTGGGAAAGGAGAGGTCCAGTGGACAGACTGCCAGCTTTGCCACTTTCCATCTGTGTGACTCTGGGCAAATTAATTGGCCTTTCTGAGCGTAGTGTCTCCTTTAACATAAGACTCATAATAACATTTACCTCCGATAGGGTTGTGAGGATTACGCGAGGTAATCCATGGAAATAACTCGGAATAATGTCCAGTATGTTCACCGTGAGTGTTCAATAAACGGACATCTGCTCACACAGCTGGATAGAAGGGGTCCTGGAAAAGGCTTTCTTGGTCATTCAAATCGTGTTCTTTTTTCTCGTGGTTTATGGCACTACATGTCTTCATTAAGTGTTGTGTTGGCATTTGGTTATTTTCCTCTACGAAAAATCACAACTGTGATACAGTAAGAAAAGTACAAGTTTTCTGGACTCAAGTTCTGGCCTTGCAAACTCACTAGCTATGTGACCTCAGGAGACTTGCTTAACCTCTCTGACCCTCATCTGTGAAACGGGGACAGTATCTTCTCACAAGAAGGTTGTGGATTAATCAAAACAATAGGTGAGGGGCTTCCCTGGTGTTCCAGCGGTTATGACATCACCTTCCCGTGCAGGGGGTTCAGGTTCGATCCTTGGTCTGCGATCTGAGACCCCACAGGCCTAGGGGCCAGAGACACCAAAACATAAAACAGAAGCGATATTGTAACAAACTCAGTAAAAACTTTAAAAGTGGTCCGCATCAAAAAAAAAAAAAAAAGGTCTTTAAAAAAAGAATGAAATAATAGGCGAGCATTTTCCTGAATATATGTGAGCTTCTCCATCTTCCTTTTTCCAATAGCACATTTGCAAACAAAAAAAAAACCTCACCAGACTGCGATTTTCAGAATTTCTGCCCAGCATTTTTGCCCTGTCCCATCCACACCCAGAAAGACTTGGAACACGGTAGGAACCAGTGCGGTTCCTGACCCAGGTGCATCTGCCTCGCGCCTGGCTTGGCATCCCTGTCTCATGCCCCATCCATCTCCGCTGTGCCTCCCAGGTCCTACCCCACCCCGCCTCCCAGCCCTGTTTACTTATGGTCCCGGCATCCTCGTAACCACAGCTCTCCAGGACCTCACACGCTCCGCCTCAAGATCCTTTCAGCTGCAGGTCCCACTGCCAACTGCCTCCACCCCTGGTATTCCTGCTTTCAAACCCCCAAGAAATTGCTACAATGTAACGTCAAGACATTTTCTGGAGAAAGGAAAAGAGGACTTGTGTGTCCTCATGAGAGGACAGCTTAGAGAATGACTTACTGCTTATAGATGTCCCACTTTCCGCCCTTCTCTGGAAAAAAAGGAAGATCAGCAGGTTAAGAGCCCTATTTATCCAAGTAGACCTGTTGAATGCAGGTCTGGTTGGAATCAGTCTTGACCAGCAATGCTGAGTTCAGGCCAAGGAAGCGAGAAACAGTTGAGTGTGTATGCGTTGTTTTTTTTTTTTTTTTCTTAAAGTCATCAGTATGGTCCATGATTTTTAACTCTCTGCTGTTGGAATAAGATCTTTAGGAATTCCTTTTTCATTGTAAGATCAAACAAAAGATAGTAAAAGCTGGTATCTTCATGCCTGAAAATAAGGGTGGTATTGGATTTTAACTGGATTTTATGTTCAAAGGGCTCCACTTTATTGCATAATTAATTCAGAAACCTTCTTTGATATTCCAAGCAATTATGAAACATTAAGAATTTATGTTTTCTAATATCATGGCTTTTTATAGATTGGCAGGTCATGTGTGTGTGTGCGTGCATGTGTGTGTATGACAGACACTAGCGTGTTTTAGTATTTGTTTCCCCTCCTGTGTAATGCAATAAATAGCAACTATCCCTCAGGGTTGTGTAAAGATGAAATAAGATCACATACATGATTTGTTTTTCTTTTTTAAAAAAAATTATTTATTTATTTTAATTGGAGGCTAATTACGTTACAATACTGTGGTGGTTTTTGCCATACATCAACATGAATCAGCCACGGTGTACATGTGTCTGTCCATCCTGAACCCCCCCCCACCTCCCTCCCCACCCCATCCCTCTGGGTTGTCCCAGAGCACCGGCTTTGAGTGCCCTGCTTCATGCATTGAACTTGCACTGGTCGTCTGTTTTGCATATGGTGATATACACGTTTCAATGCTATTCTCTCCAGTCATCCCACCCTCGCCTTCTCTCGTGTAGTCCGAAAGTCTGTTCTTTACATCTGTGTCTCTTTTGCTGTCTTGCCTACAAGACAAGCAAGACATCTTGCCGTTGTTACCATCTTCCTAAATTCCTTGTATATGTGTTAGTATACTGTATTGGTGTTTTTCTTTCTGGCTTACTTCACTCTGTATAATAGGCTCCAGTTTCATCCACCTCATTAAAACTGATTCAAATGCATTCTTCGTAATAGCTGAGTAATACTCCATTGTGTATATGTACCACAGCTTTCTTATCCATTCATCTGCTGATGGACATCTAGGTTGCTTCCATGTCCTGGCTATTATAAACAGTGCTGCAATGAACACTGGGGTACACGTGTCTCTTTCCATTCTGGTTTCCTTGGTGTATATGCCCAGCAGTGGGATTGCTGGGTCATAAGGCAGTTCTATTTCCAGTTTTGTAAGGAATCTCTCACTGTTCTCCGTAGTGGCTGTACTAGTTTGCATTCCCACCAACAGTGTAAGAGGGTTCCCTTTTCTCCACACTCTCTCCAGCATTTATTGCTTGTAGACTTTTGGATCGCAGCCATTCTGACGGGTGAAGATCACATACACGATTTATGTGAAACATCTTATTGTTTAGTCACTAAGTCATGTCCGACTCTTTCTGACCCTAGGGACTGTAGCACCCTCTGTCCATGGGATTCTCCAGGCAAGAACAATGGAGTGGGCATGCCACACCACTTTCAGGATCTTAGCTCCCCAGCCAGGGATTGAACCCTGGCCAGGACAGGGAAAGCATCAAAGTCCTAACCACTGGACTGCCAGGGAATTCCCATCTCCTGGATGATTTTTAATTGACACAACTTGGAGCACAACTCGAGGAGATGCCTCTGACCTCTAGTGGCTGGAGGCCAGGGATGCAGCTAAACATCCTATAGCACCCAGGGCAACCTCCCACAGCAAAGAACCATCCAGCCCATAATGCCAGCAGTTCCAGGGCTGACAAATTTGAGTCTATATATACATATGAAGGAGACACAGGTTTGATCCCTGGGTTGGGAAGATCCCCTGGAAAAGGAAACAGCAACCCGTTCCAGTATTCTTGCCTAGAAAATTCCATGGACAGAGAAGCCTGGCAGGCTACAGTCCATGGTGTCCCAAAAGAGTCAGACATGACTGAGCGTGCACACACAATACATATGGATATAGATTAATTTTTTTTACAAAATTTGGATAATTTTTATTATGGATACATAATATTCCCAATATTCTACTGTCCATGAAAATGATGGGACATGGCACATTCTATTTACTGACCCTCCTTTGTTGGATGTTTAGGCTGTTTCCTCTCTGTTGTTGTTAGAAATAATGCTATGGTGAATATTTTTAATCTACATCTTTTTGCACTGGTCCAGTTATTTTCCGGATGAATCCTGAAAACTGAGATTGCTCAGTCAAAAAGACTAGGAAGTCGGCATCACCTTAGCCTCACGACAGTGGGATGTGAGCATGCCTGCTTGCCTACAGCATCACTGGCAGCAGGCTTTCCCACTTCTTGAACTCCTCAGGGTGCTTGTGGTACCCATGTCTGACCACACTCAGAGTTCTGGGATCGTCAGGCTGGCGTGGGTCTCAGGCCCTGGCACTGCCTCTGTTGGGCACTCCCAGCGTTGTAAGGGCAGGATTCTCGTATCCTCTATGCTCAGGGGTTTCTCACCACCTCTGTTTACTGCAGGTTCCAGACACATCAGTCAGGCTGCAGCCAAAGTCGACGTTGAATTTGACTATGATGGACCTTTGATGAAGACGGAAGTCCCAGGGCCTAGATCTCGGGTGAGTTGAGCACACTTGAGTGGTGTGTTTCAGAAAAGAGCGAAAAGGGCCCATGGGGCAAAAACACAGCCATGCTGAGGGCCCTGTATCCTTAGCTGCTTTCAGAGAGTTCACCGTTAGAGATCCAGAACTTTAAACCAGGCCATCCTTCCATAAGAAGTCAAAGAAGTCTTTCTAGAGGATATGTTCAGTTCAGTTCAGTTCAGTCGCTCAGTCGTGTCCAACTCTTTGCGACCCCATGAATCACAGCACGCCAGGCCTCCCTGCCCATCACCAACTCCCGGAGTTCACTCAGACTCACATCCATCGAGTCAGTAATGCCATCCAGCCATCTCATCCTCTGTCGTCCCCTTCTCCTCCTGCCCCCAATCCCTCCCAGCATCATAGTCTTTTCCAGTGAGTCAACTCTTTGCATGAGGTGGCCAAAGTAAGTTATCAATTGCTGTAATAGTGCTGCATAACAAACAGTCCCAAAACCTCATGTTTTGCCATACATCAACATGAATCAGCCACGGTGTACATGTGTCTGTCCATCCTGAACCCCCCCTCCCACCTCCCTCCCCACCCCATCCCTCTGGGTTGTCCCAGAGCACCGGCTTTGAGTGCCCTGCTTCATGCATTAAACGTGCACTGCTCGTCTGTTTTACTTATGGTGATATACACGTTTCAATGCTATTCTCTCCAGTCATCCCGCCCTAACCAAGTTGCTCATGCATCCATGGTTAACTGGCAGTTGGGTAGGCAGCTGTGTTGGGCTCATCTGTGTGCCTGAGGGATGACTGTCCACTAGTTGATCTAGGTTAGGCTAGTCTTGGGTCGCTGTGGTAATGTGGCTCTGCTTCACGGGTCTCTCATATTCCAGCCAGCCAGCCTGGGCTTGTTCTCACGGTGATGGAAAGGAGTGCTTGCCCTGTGTCTCTTGAGCCAGGCTC
Organism: Capra hircus; assembly: GCF_001704415.2. Taxonomy (NCBI): domain Eukaryota; kingdom Metazoa; phylum Chordata; class Mammalia; order Artiodactyla; family Bovidae; genus Capra; species Capra hircus. The sequence goes on from NC_030832.1 coordinate 7,494,460, forward strand.
CCCACTGACCCACCATTACTTCCACCTTGTTCTGTTGGCCAAAGCAAGTTACATGGCTTGTTTCTGAGTCCAGAGTCAGGGGCTGGGGCAGAGCAACCCACCAATAGTGAAAGAACCTGGCTGTGTGATGTAGCACAGGGCGTGTGTGGCAGATGCCTCCCTGAGCTTGACCTTAAAGGGCCACAGGGAGCAACTGGCAGGAGTGTGTTCCGTTCTGGGTGAGGGGAATGGTGACAAGCCCGCAGGGGGACAGTGCATGGTGTGCGAGAGACTTTGGGCAGCTCAGAATCCCTGGAGTAGATGTTAGAGACACAGACAAATGTGGCGAGGGGTGTTGCGGCTTCTCCCCAAAGAAGCTACAAAATCTGCATACACCACCCTGTGCAGGTCTGGTTAGCCTTGATTCTGGGTCCTGAGTCCAATACTGTTTCCAATGTTTGCATCTAAAACATAACAGTGTAAACCTTTGTGATACAAATTTCTTTTTTCTCTGCATATTTTGCAGGTTTTATCCATACACAGTGTCTTTGTTTTTTAAAAGTCAAACGATGTTTCTTTTGACATTGAAACTATTTAATAAACTAGAAGTCCTTGTGCTCATGTAAATAATTGTAGCTATTTTGCATGGTCTTTTGCTAACAAAAGAAGACTTTTTTCATGCATATTTCTGTTGATGAGGGGTGAATTTTAATTTAATAATAGTAAAATAGCTGGAATAAATTTCATGTTCTTATCATGAATATTATTCTGTATTTTCACATGGAAATATATGATTTTATGACACTAATTGCTAAAGTTTACTTTCTGTGACTTCTTTTCAGAAGTGAAATCCTTGTAGTAGTAAAACCCCGAGTTTATAATTCCCAGCTGCTATGTACAATTGTACAAGTGATTCATGGAATGTTCAGATCATAATTATAAATGGTGCAGATTTCTATTTCCCTAATGGTGTGTTAGAGCTTTTTTTTCCCTAAGTAAAAAAAGAACCCATGCTTTTCTGGACATTAGATAAATATCTTTAGCTCCATTTTTTGTGGTTAAATATTTTAGTTTACTTGATTGTTATCTTTGAAGTGTCCAACCCTCCAACCTGTCTGTTGTACTGGTAATTGAACTGACAAGAATCATTTCCCACCGACTATTTCTCTTAAGGATTTTAAAAAATATGTATAATACTGTTGACTAACTATTAAGTTACTGACATGAAGGGGGGAAAGCCCCAAGACTTGGGAAAAGATGAAAGATTTTAAGCAAGTGTATGTCCTTGCTATGATGCTTTTTTCTTCTCTCCTGCAGGAGCTAATGAAACAGTTGAATATAATTCAGGTGAGTGGGGATGAAATAGCCATCCTATCTTTGCTTCTTGGTTACAACTTAATCTGTGCTGATTCTTTTTATAAAACATGCTTTTGTTCTAAACCTTTTTTCCCCTAATTTCATCTGTTATTTCTTCTTTGACTCGTTGGTTTTTTTTTTTAATATTTGTTTAATTTTTTATTTGGCTAAGCTGGGTCTTAGTTTCAGTATGCAGGATCTTAGATCTTTGCAGCATGGGGGATCTTTAGTTGTGGCGTGTGGGATATAGTTCCCTGACCAGGAATTGAATCTGAGCCCCCTGCCTTGGGAACATGGAGTCAGCCACTGGACCACCAATGAGTGGTGTCCCCCATTGGTTATTTATATAGTGTAATTCACACATTTTGGTGAACTTCCCAAACTTCTGAGATTTCTAATCTCCTTCAACTGGGGTTGGAAAACTTATTCTGAATGATTTCAATCCTTGGAAATTTATTGACCCTTTTTTATGGCCTGGCATGTGGTCTATTCCAGAAAATGTTCTGTATGTGCTTGAGAGGGACGTATACCCTGCCTTTGTTGGGTGGGGTGTTCCACACGTGTTTGTGAGATCTGCTGATTTTGAGTGTTGTTCACGTCTCTTTCCTTGTTAATCCTCTGCCTGGTTGTCCTATCCGTTAGTGAAAGCCAGGGACTGAAGTGTCTAGTCTTATAGAATTATCGTTTCCCTTCAGTTCTGGCAGGTTTCGCTTCATATATTTGGGGCTGTATATCAGGTTTCCCAAGTGGCTTAGCGGTAAAGAATCTGCCTGCAGTGCCGGAGACATGGGTTTGATCCCTGGGTCAGGAAGACTCCTGGAGGAGGGCATGGCTACCCACTCCAGTATTTTTGTCTGGAGAATCCCATGGGTGGAGGAGCCTGGTGGGCTGCAGTCCATGGGGTCGCAAAGAGCCAGACGTGGCTGAGCAACTAAAGAACATCAGCTGCTTACATGTTTGTGGGCTTCTTTGTGGATGGACCCTTCTGTCACCATAAAACGCCTCTCTTTACCTCTAGGAACGTTTTGTTTTTTTAACCGTTTCATCTGATATTAGTATAAAACATCCAGCTTCCTTATGATTACTATGAGAATCATGTATGTTTTCCTATCTTCTTACTCTCAACCTAATTTGTATTCTAGAATCTAAAATATATCTCATGTAGATGACATATCACTGAATCTTTTAATCCAGTCAGACAGTTTCTGATTTTTTTTTTTTTTGACTTGCCTAATCCATGCACAGTTAATGTTACTATTGATGTAGTTGTATTTACAGGTTTGGTTTTATTTTCTGATTTTTTAAATGTATAACATTTGTTTATTTGGCTGCACTGGGGCAGTGGCATGTGGGATCTAGTTCCCTGACCAGGGATTGAGCCCAGGCCCCTTGCAGGGGGAGCAAGGAGTCAGCCACTGAACCACCAGGGAAGTCCCTGGTTTTATTTTTTGTTCTCTTTCTCTTGTCCTTTTTTGTTCCTCACCTTATTTTCTACTATTTTTTGGTACATAATGTGAAAATCTTCTAGTGTACCATTTGCATTTCTTTCACTATATAATATATGTATTATATTATCAATATATAATCACTATCGTTTTTTAGTTTTCTTAGGCCCTAAGACTTACCATATACATCTTAACTTTCCAGAATTTTCTTCAGATTTATTTTTTAATCTTTTCTGTTGGGATAAATAAAACACATACAGAAAAAAAAAATCATCAAATACAAATCCACAGCATCATAAACGATTATAAAGCAAATCACCTATGTATTGATAATTACCTGCAGGGCAAAAAATCCTACACTGTCAACAACCACAGACACCATCCATGTGTCTTTAAATGGTCAGGACATCGTTTGCACCCAGGTCTCCTGCACTGCGGAGGCTTCCCAGGTGGCGCTAGTGGTAAAGAACCCACCTGCCAGTGAGGGAGACATAAGAGACACGGGTTTGATCCCTGGGTCAGGAAGATCTCCTAGAGGAGGGCGTGATAACCCACTCCATTATTCTTGCCTGGAGAATCCCATGGACAGAGGAGCCTGGTGGGCTACAGTCCATGGGGTCACAAAGAGTCGGACACAACTGAAGTGTCTTAGCAGGCATACTCCTGCATTGCAGGCAGATTATTTACTGTCTGAGCCATCAGGGAGGCCCTTTACTTCAGCAGTTCAAGCTTAGTCCTGAAAGACTGAGGGTCTAGGGAATTTCAGTGATCCAGTCTCTTCTTTCCCCAAGAATGCAGAGGCTGTACACTTTTTCTGCAATTATGAAGAAAGTCGAGGCAATTACCTGGTGGATGTGGACGGCAACCGGATGTTGGATCTTTATTCCCAGATCTCCTCTGTCCCTATAGGTAAGAGCTGGAAAATAAATCCTTGGATGGAGCTTCTCTCTCCATGCTTATCTGGACTTCAGTCACTCCTTCCAAGAGACACATCCTTGTGTGTGTGGCCAGACACTTCCCTCAAGGGCAGAGAAAAAGAACAAGTCATTTGCAGAGGGTATATTACAAAAATAACTTTACATGTCTTTTCTCATATACTCCTCCCCCAAAACCCAACAAGTATGGGTCTGGGTGAATATGCCTGTTTTGTAGGTAGATAAGCAGAGCTTGGAGAGGAAGCACAGGTAGGCTGTGATGTCCAACGTCAGCAGTCTTAGGACTCCTGGAAGAAGATCGGAGGTGGGGATTCAGTGACAGTGGTTAATTAAGGGAGAGCTTGGTGGGGAGGCGGAGAGGAGGGAAAGGGGAGGGAGAGAAACAGCAGAGAGCAGAGGGCAGGTGAAGAAGGATGAGGTCTCAGCCAGAGACCAACCACAGCCTGATTCCACGGGGCGGAGGGGGTGGGGGCTCTGGAATGTGAATTACACCCCAAAGTCAATCCCAGACCAAAGTGAAGAGGCTGATCTGTTGGTCCCCCTGGGCCAGTCGGGTCATTGCGCATCAGCTGCCAGAGGGAAGGATACGTCATCTTTCAGGCAAGGCAGCTTCCATTCATCAGGGGCAATTTGCCGGAGGAGGTGGCTGGAGCCACTCTCAGTGTCCTCCTCCCCCCAGTATATAGGCACACGGAGCAGCTGGAAGAGGGGCGGCCAGCCCAAGAGAGTGTCTCTCTCAGCAGGCTCGCCTCCTGGCCATCCAGAGCAAGGCTGTCCTACTGCAGGAGGGAGAGGCAGGGCTGATGGGCACATGCTGTTTGTGGCTTGGCTGGTCCGTGTTTCTTTGGCCGATGGAGTCCTCACGGCATCCGCCGGTCTGTAGGCTGAGTATCTGTGAAGCCTGTCCCTTCGTGGATAATCCTGGAGCATTCACAGCTTCCCACCCCCCTCCAGCCCCCTCCGCTCACCCACTTAGGGTCTTTCCGCAGAGATCCACCCCTCCATTAGGTTTCCACGCCTCCTCCGCTTTCGCCAAGTTGGGTCCCTCAAACCTATTTATTTCCCTTGAAGATGAGATCCAACAACAGGCAGACAGATGACTCATTGTTTCTGCTAAGTTCATCATTCAGAGATGCCTTGGCCTCTGATGGCGACTTGGAGTCTGAGATTTACGAATCTGTCTCTCCACGTCCTACCAGAGTGAAAGGGTAAAATCTCGCATTATCCTGAAACCATGGGCCTGTCTCTTCCTGGCTAACCCCTACATCCTCCCCACCACCACTCAGGGATCCTTCAGGTCAAGTCTCCAGCAGCCAGCTTCTCTGCGGGGCTAGGTGAATTGGGCTGATCAGACTGGCAGCAGTTGTTAAAAGACCAGAAGTTCTAGGAGTTCTAGAAGTCCCCGGGGGCTCAGTGGTAAAAAATCCACCTACCAATACAGAAGACACAGGTTCGATCCCTGACCCAGGAAGATCCCACATGCCCTGGAGCAACTAAGCCCGTGTGCCCCAGCTTGTGAACCCGAGCTCTGGAGCCTGTGCCCCGCAACGAGGGAAGCCACCGCAAGGAGCAGCCCGCGTGTCACAACTGGAGAGTAGCCCCAGCGCTCCCAAACTAGAGAAAAGCCCACACAGCCACGGAAACCCGGAGCAACCCAAAATAAATACATAAATAGGATTATTTTTTATAAAGACCAGAGGTTCTGAAAGTTCTCTCTCTGGCCACCTTTGTTCCTACATCTGTAATTATTGAAATAATTTTTTTAAACTAATAATTATTGAAAATGTCCTGTCTGGCATAGTGTCTTCCAAGGACTTCCTAGGTGACCCTAGTGGCAAAGAACCTGCCTGCCAGTGAGGGAGACGTAAGAGACACGGGTTGGATCCCTGGGTCGAGAATATCCCCTGGAGAGGGGAATGGCAACCCACTCCAGTGTTCGTGCCTGGAGAATCCCATGGACAGAGGAGCCTGGTGGGCTACAGTCCATGCGGTTGCAAAGAAGTCTGCTGAAGCAACCTAGCCCACATGCATAATGTCTTCCATGTTCTCTCATTTAATCCCTACAACCATCCTATAATGTCAGATCTTTTAATATCACCTCAGGCCCATCAATAGGGAGTCAGGTTTCAAGGGGTTTCAGGGTTCCCCCGGCCGTTTCCAAGGAGGCTGAAGGTTTGCACCAATGACTCTGCCTCCTAAGCTTACTTCTATAATAGCAGCCTCCAGACAGCTGCCCCTGCCCTGCAGTGTGGGCAGGGGAGGGAGGGGGCCCATGATATCAAAGACTTGGGTGTGCAGGGACTTCCCTGAGGGTCCAGTGGCTAAGACTCTGCGCTTCCACCACAGAGGGCACAGGTTCAGTCCCTGGTCCGGAACTAAGATTCCACCTGCTGCTCGGTGTGGTTAAAAAAAAAAAAAAAAATCCAGGCGTACGATTTCCTGATCAGAGGGGCTAGCTCTGCTCTCATCTTTCTTTCTGAAGCCAGTAAGAAAAGTTGCATCTGTGACTTAATGTGATTCCCTGACACTGCCTTTATCTACTGAGGCAGAAAAGTCATCAACATCCAGGCAGCATGGTAAGAGTCAGAGCCGAAAGACCTCTGGCCACAGGTCAGTTGGAAAACCCCCCCGAGTATTCCTTCCTTGGGGAACAAGCAATTCCCAACCTTGGTCCCGGCACCCCTGGGCATGGGGTGGGTGGTGGAGAGACTGAGGAAGAGTGTTAATCTCTCTCTCCCCTGGTCCTCACACCACTGCCCCGATCTACACCCTCTGCATCCGACAGAGTGAAGTTAACAGGGCTTTTCCCAGGCAGGGCCCCAGGAATGGGCCTTCGTGTGTGAAAAGGGTTGCAGGGTTGGAAGGGAAGGCAGGGAGCAGGCGATGGAGTGAGGGGCAGGGGACCCCCGGAGACAATGCTGGTCTCTAACGGTATCTTCCTCTCCCCAGGTTACAACCATCCTGCTCTCATGAAACTTGTCCAACAGCCTCAAAATATGGTGAGTGCCCGGGGTTGTGTTCATGGAGATTCAGAGGGTGACTAGGGCAGCCTTTGGAAATGGTCCATCCATTCAGTCCTCCCTGAAATATTTGTTGAGTCCATACTGTGTGCTAAGCCCTTGGAGCGCCTTGCCAACACGGCGCCCTGCTCCCACAGAGGCACAGTTAACCACACACATAAGCAGAGAATCACAGCCATACGAAGCGCTCCCAAGCGAGGCAATCAGTGCTGTGTGGGCACTAGACAATGACCATGATACTAACGAGCAATAATTAAGAGCATAAAATGTATAAATACTGTGACCGGCACAGATTGAATATTGCCAAGTCTCTGAGGCGGCTACTGTTGTTATCCCTGTTTTACAGATGAGGGAGCTGAGCACAGAGAGGTTACGTATTTGTCCAGAGTCACACAGCCAGAAGAGGTGCTGGAGATAAAGAACCCAAGGGAGCTGGGCTTTTTAGGGATGGACGGGCTGGGGGTTGGGGAAGAGTGGTCCCTGTAGGGAGTGGAGGGTGGGAGGGAGAGGTGCGAGGAGCTTCAAGAACAAAAGAGCCAGGCAGAGTCCAAGAGTGATGGGGTGGCAGGCAGGGGCCGCGGGCAGCTTCTCATCCTGGGCATTGCTGCCGTCTGGAGCTGGATTCTGCTCGGTGGCGGGGGCCGTTGACTGATGACGCTGGCGGTAACACACATGGAGATGTGCACACACACTAACCGCACTGTGTGTGTGTAAGTCGCTCAGTCGTGTCTGACTCTTTGCAACCCCACGGACCGTAGCCACCAGGCTCCTCTGTCCACGGGGTTCTCCAGGCAAGAATATTGGCGTGGGTTGCCATGCCCTCCCCCAGGGGATCTTCCTGACCCAGGGATAGAACTGAAGTCTCCTGCATCGTGGGCAGGTTCTTTACCATCTGAACCACCGGGGAAGCGTACTACTGAATGAATTTTCCCCTGTAACCCAGTGTTTCCCAACTTTTTCTTCCTATTATCACTCCCTTAAGGAGCCTTTTTTTTTTTTTTTTTTGGCTGCACCATTCTGCTTGTGGGATCTTAGTTCCCCAACCAGGAATTGAACCCACAGCCCCTGTAGTAGAAGCACAGAGTCTTAATCACTGGAACACCAGGGAAGTCTCTCCAGAGGCTTTTTAGACATTATTTTCCTAATTGTCCTCCCCAACCATGAAACTTTAATACCGCCCTGTTTTAATTTCCTGTTGCTGGCATCACAAACTACCACCAGCCTTAGGGATTTAAGACAACAGCCGTTTGGGGTCTCACAGATCTTGTGGGTCTAGAATCCAGTGAGCAAAGCTGAATGCTCTGCCTAGCAGCTCACAAAGCTGAGGTCAGCTCTTAGCTGGAGGCTCCAGGGGAGGATCTGCTTTGGGGCTCATTCACGTCGTTGGCAGAGTTCGTTTCACGTGGTCCCTCCACCATCAAGCTAGCAGTGTATGATCCAGCTTTCTTTGTATCCCTTCTCTGCCTCTGCCGGAGGTCACAAAGGGCTCATGTGGTTGCAGTTAGCCCACCCAGAAAATCTAGGACTGTCTCCTTTCTGAGCTGAATAGGAAGCTTAATAACATCTGCAAAGCCCTCTCTGCTGTGTAACATATTCACAGTTGTGGGGATGGGATAAGAGTAGGGTATCTTCTTGGAAGCCATAATGGTGCCCACAACACATCTATGATACATGGTGTGTATATACGTATGAAGAAGTGTGAAGCATTAGTCACTCAGTCGTGTCTGACTCTTTGCGACCCCATGGACTGTAGCCCGGCAGGCTCCTCGGTCCATGGAATTCTCCAGGCAAGAATACTGGAGTGGGTTGCCATTTCCCTCTCCAGGGGATCTTCCTGACCCCGGGATCGAGCCTGCATCTGCTGCATTGCAGGCAGATTCTTTACCGCTGAGCCACCATGGAAGCCTCCCCTTACTTCTAACAGCACATAGACAGAATCGTACTGCGTGTGCCCTTTATCACGGTCTGGCTTATTTCACTCAAAATCCATCTGGAGATGTGTCCTTGGTAGCCAAAGGGCATCCATCCTCCCGGCTTTAATCGTTCCACTGTGTGAACGCGCTGTAATTAGCATCCTACCTACCTCGGATGAGCATCTGAGTCACCTCCCACAAAGGCCACTGCTGCGGACCTTCCAGCGTGTCTGTCGGTGACACAGTCATGCGTCCCACGGTACAAGGTGTAGGCAAAGGCAGTCCATCTCTGCAGAAGTGTGCACACACGGTCAGCCTCCGCAGATCCCCGGATCCCCGGACAGTTTTCCCTCTGGGCACTCCCCAACCCACCCCCCACCCCGGGCCCCACGTGTCGTTAGAGCTTCCATTTTTCTCAGAGTGTGACATCATGTCCACACATAAGGGGTGTGATTCCCAAAAAGAAATCAAAGAAAGACAGGACTGAAAGCCTGACCGTGGCAGGAACCAACTCCTATTGGTTTATAGTATTTGTAGACTTGACTGTCTCGGGTCTCAGCTGCAGCCCGTGGATCTTTGTGCGTCATGCAGGATCTTTGGTTGCAGTGCACGGACTTCCTGGGCTTCCCCCGCCCACCCATGGTTCGGTGGGTAAAGAATCAGCCTGCCAGTGCAGGAGCTGCAGGTTCGATCCCTGGGTTGGGAAGATCCCCTGGAGGAGGGCATGGCAACCCACTGCAGCATTCTTGCCTGGAGAATCCCATGGACAGAGGAGCCTAGCGGACTACAGTCCATGGGGTCGCAAAGAGTCGGACACGACTGAGCACGCACACACTCTAGTTCAGCGCGCAGGCTCTTCAGCACAGGCTCAGTAGTTGGGGCAAAGCTCCACGTCATGTGGGGTCTTAGTTATCCAGCGAGGAATCGAACCCATGTCCCTGCACTGTAAGGAGGATTCTTAACCACTGGACCAGCAGGGAGGTCCCCTCTCCAGCCATAAAGAAGCAGCAGAAGATAACAGGAAAAAACTCGGCTCCTCTTTACCTGTGGGCCGGTGCACCTGCCTGGGAGGGACCTGGGGATGGTTCTCGCCTTCGATGGGTTGACAAGTTCCGGGGCTGCTCTGGCAGAAGCCTCGTCCCCCCCACCCCCCAAACCCAGGGTGTCTGGCGAGGCCTGTTGGTGTCTCCAAGCATGTGTTTACATTCAGAGCCCGGCTTTGTTTCGAAACGTTCTGTGGATCCCAGATGCCTCAGCAGTTGGTGCTAAAAAACTCTGTCAACAAGCACGCCAGACACATTTGCCGTGTCAGCTGCCTCCGGAGGCAGAGTGGCCCCAACAGCACATGATTTCCAGGCCCAGGGATTCTGATTTGCGGGGGCAAGGGGGTGGGGAATGCCCTGTGACCACCTATCCCTGCCAAGAACCTGGATACCACCCCTCATCCTCCCTTCCCCCACCCAGGCGGGGACCAGTCCTAGCTCCCCCTCTTCCAGTTGGAGTTTCCCATCAGCCCCTCTCCATCACTCCCTCCCACCTCCATGTCCATTCTCACCTCCTCCAAACCATCCTCCAAACTGCTCTGTGCCTGGAACCCTCTCCCGGTACCCACTGCCTTCAGGATGCCTCCCAGCTCCTCCTCTTCACGTGCAAAGCCCTTTGTGATCTGGCTCCTGCTTCTTCAGCTTCATTTCTTTCTTTTTTTAAAAAATTAATTATGTCGTTCTTGCAGAGGACTGGGTGTGGGGCAGGGAGACTGGCACAGCCTTAGAGAAGTGACCGTTGACCGCCACAAGCTCAGCAGAGTACATCTGAGGCGTCAGACAGGACAACCTTGATTGATGTCTTCCAAACTCTTAGCAAGAGATGTGCTCAGGTGGTGGTCATGGTGTTTTACCTGTCCTGGGCAGGCTATTGCCAAGTCATTGAAGTCCTGAGATGGTGCTTATCAACCCTTTCGTACCCCAACCACATCATCTATAATCCATGTGCCGGGTCACCTGGATCTAACCAGTTGCAGTGAGAACTTATGTCCCCGGGGCGGCCTCATCACACTGCTCACGGGCTGTACAATAATCACTGGTCATTGCCTGTGCCTGGTCACTGCAATAAATGATGAATGCTGACTGGCATCCGTGGTACTTTGGCTGGGCTGGCCGTAGGGCAGCTGACCTTGTCAGCTAAGGCATCAGTGTGACCGCCAGGCTTTCCACCTGCGTGATTCTGTCCTTTAGGACTAGCTCCTGCCTCATTCGTAGGCTGTGTCCTCTCACTGGCTCCTGACGAGCACCCAGGAGGGCATCCTCATTTTCTCAAATAAGGACCAGAGAGGTTACGTGACTTGCCCCAGGTTGCACAGCCACGTAAACCAAAGCCCATTCTCCTCCTTCTGCACTTTACAGCTGCTGAGTCTGATGGCAAGGATTCTAGAAACCTGTCCTCATTGATTCTGCTACCCAGAGTCCCAGATACCTTCTGTTCCTAATGAATGTCACGCTTTGCCGAACAAGAACACCACCCCCACATCTTGCCTGGGCCCAGAGAGGCAGTCAGCCTGGCCATCTCCTCTGCGAGCCGCTTCCCCCACTACCTGTGCTGGAAATTCACCTCCTCCCTGGGCTCATGATGTGTTTGATTTCCTCAGAGGCACATTGACTGTGTGTGGGTGTGCTTAGTTGCTCAGTCGTGTCTGACTCTTTGTGACCCTATGGACTGTAGCCAGCCAGGCTCCTCTGTGCATAGGATCCTCCAGGCAAGAATACTGGAGTGGGTTGCCATTTCCTTCTCCAGGGGACACAATGAATGTCCTGAAGCCAAAACAAAAGGCCACTCAGCGGCTCCCACAGGCCACCCAAGGTCTCCGGTCTCTGCCAAGCCGACTTACCAAAAGCATCTATAGTTTCAGGTGGAGGCTGCCTGCAATACCAGCAGAGGCTGGGATCAGAAGTCAGCCAACCTGGGTTTGACTCACAATTCTGCCTTTCTGTCTGTGTGACTTGAGGCAGGTTGCTTGACCTCTCTGGTCCTCCATTTCCCCAGCTCTGCAATGAAAAGGATTAACTCCCCCCATTGCTTATTAGACCTAGCCAGCTAGTCACAAAGAAGAAAAACAAGAGACACGAGGCTACCACAAAGTCTAGCAGGCCACGCCAAATCGCAGTGCCACAGGAGAATGGGTACTGGGGCCCGCCTGTCCTTGAGTTTCCTCCTGTTTGGATTTGCGCTGAGTTTATTTACACAGCTGAGTCTGAGAGAGAGGGGTGCCTGAGAATTTCCAGGCTCAGTCAATCCTTCCTTCCTTTTTAACTTGACTCCCAGGATCTTAGTTCCTGGACCAGGCATTGAACCTGGGCCCCTTGCACTGAAGGGCTTCCCTGGTGGCTCAGATGGCAGAGAATCTGCTTGCAATGCAGGAGATGTGAGTTCGATCCCTGGGTCAGGAAGATCCCCTGGAGGAGGGAATGGCAACCCTCTCCAGTATTCTTGCCTGCAGAATTCCATGGACAGAGGAGCCTGGTGGACTACAGGCCATGGGGTTGCAACCAGTCAGACATGACTGAGCAGTTAACACTTTCACTTGCTTTGAAACCGGAGTCTTAACCACTGGACCGTCAGGGAAAATCCCCCAGTCCACTTCTTGATGACCTCTTTGCTTATCTGCTGTGCAGACCCCACTCAGACTCTTACTTCCTTCAGGGGGCACTGGCTGCACCTGGAAAGACAGATCAGCTCTGTCCTTATCTCCATTTGCATTTCCATTTGCATCTTTTCCATAAGGGTGGACACATGTTGATACATTTATCAACACCCACAGAAGGTACACCACTCAGTGACCCTAACATACAACTGTGACCTTTGCACATGCCATTTTACCAGCAATACGACATTATCATCAGTGAATGCACCTGCGTTTGCTTAACCTAATTTTGGCGTTTAGTGTGGTTCTCCTTTTTGTTGAGCGACGCTTCCTCATTTCCAGAGTTTCAGAAGCGAGTGTCTATGTAGCGTCCGGTGTGCGCTGCTGATTTCCTTACAGAGGGACTCCTTCTCTAGACCTACATCTATCAAAAAAAGAGTTTTCTAACACTACTTCTCTTCATCGGCAGCTCTTTCATTAGCCAGCTTCTTCATCAGATTGCTCTCCTACGCCTCACTCTCTTTAAAATTTAGAGTTACTGAGACCTCTTCCCCTGTGGTTTTTTAAATTAATTCACATGAGGTGAGATCCATCCTTTGCCATATACAATTCTAGGGGTTTCAACAAACGCATAAACTGGGAATTCCCTGGTGGTCCAGCATGGTTCCACGATAGGGAGCATGGGTTTGATCCCTGGTCAGGGAACTAAGATCCTACAAGCCACCTAGTGGGGCCAAAAAATAAATACAACTTAAAATGTTTTTTTCAAGTTTATTTGAAAATTTTTCAATAATTTTATTTATCATCTATTTATTTTTTGACTGTGCTCGGTCTTCATTGCTCTCCAGGCTTTTCTCTAGTTGCAGGGAGCAGGGGCAACTCTGTAGCTGCAGTGGACGGGCTTCTCATTTTGGCAGCTTCTTCTGGTGCAGAGCACAGGCTCTGAGGTGTGCTGGGAATCTTTGGAAAAGCAGGCGGGCAGTTTGTCAACGTGAGGCTGCCGTCAAGGCGTCCTTCTTAAATAAAACGTTTTGGTGTTGTTCAGTCACCAAGTCATGTCCTACTCTTAGCGACCCCATGCACTAGTATGCCAGGCTTCCCTGTCCTTCACTACTCCCAGAGTTTGCTCAAATTCATGCCCAATGAGTCAGTGATGCTATCTAACCATCTCATCCTCTGCTGCCCGCTTCTCCTCCCTCCTTCAATCTTTCCCAGCATCAGGGTCTTTTCCAGTGAGTCAGCTCTTTGCATCAGGTGGCCAAAGTACTGAAGCGTCAGCTTCAGCATCAGTCCTTCCAGTGAATATTCAGGGTTGATTTGTTTAGGATTGACTGATTTGATTTCTTTGCTGTCCATGGGACTCTTAAGAGTCTTCTCTAGTACCACAGTTCAAAAATGTCAATCCTTCAGCACCAATTCTTTCTTTATAGTGATAGTGCCATTGCCCAGCCAAGAAACTAACACCGTTTTTAACCGAGAGCCATCCTAGTGGATTTCTCTAAAAGTGCAGGAAAATCTTCATTCCTGGAAGTGTGAAACACATCCACTCTGAAAAGCATCGCCGGTGGGCGGGACCTGGGTCAGGCAAGAAATCACTGCCGGCATCCTGGCTTTTTTGCAGAGCACATTCATCAACAGACCTGCCCTCGGAATCCTTCCTCCGGAGAACTTTGTGGAGAAGCTCCGGGAGTCCCTGCTCTCGGTGAGTGACTCCATGGGGACAGACCGCAACACGAGGACCCACCTCCGCCCTCCCCACCCTGGCCCTTGGCTCTGATCTCCAGGAAGCCAGAGTAGCTGGGAAGGAAAGGGTTGGCATCCAAAGCAGTTAAGGATGGGGTGTTTCTGCATTAGTCTCACTCTTCCTGCTCTTTCTTTCAGGATGAGTCTTTTTTAATTTTTCCTTGCAAGAAAAGCTGGGATCCTTTGCATGCTGGGGGATGGGGTAGGGGGAAAGGGAACCCAGGGAACTTAAATTAGCATGGATCCCACAACTGGAGCTTTGCCTGTGTCCTTCAGTCCTCCCTGACTTTGGGTTTCAGTGGCCACGACGATCAGCATCCTTTGGAATCCTGACTTCCCACCTGTAAAATGTACAGGCAGAGGCGGGCAGGGCCATCAGGAGGGACCTGTGGGCTTCATTCACCATTTTTCCTCTCTGGCCTCCAGCCCCCAGGCCTTTCTGGGCTTCTTGCCACCTTCCCGGTCTGGCTGCGTCCAGGACTCCATACCTGGTTCCCTGCCTGCATGTATCGGCCCAGCTGAAGGGAAAGGGGAGTGGGGAGCCCACGACTGTTTCCCTCCTGACAGGTGGCTCCCAAAGGGATGTCCCAGCTCATCACGATGGCCTGCGGCTCCTGCTCCAATGAGAATGCCTTCAAGACCATCTTCATGTGGTACAGGGTGAGGTTTGGGGCATGCATACGTGCACGCACACACACACACACACACACACACAGGCTCCTCAGCCCACACACACACACACACACACACACACACACACACACACACAGGCTCCTCAGCCCCCAGCCGCACAATCAGCCCTTGTCCAATTATCCACCCCAGTTGGCCAGAATATTGGACATCAGTGACCATGTCCAAAATCCAGGGAGGGCCACTGGCTAGTCAAGCCTTTCGAAATATCCCAGCAGAGAATGGTACAAAACCTCCCCAGTGTGCTATGCTAGTTTACCTGGAATAACGTACCATCTCACAGATCTTCACTGTTGCCAATAGAACAGGGATGAACCTTATCCGTCCATCTGTTTCATTTCGAGCACTGTGAACAATCTCATGCCTCCGTCCATACATGTGCCATTGACATGTATGAGCAGTTCTTGAGAAAGCACCCCCTCGTGGCCTAGATGTGGGTGCAAAGCAGCAGCTCTCCCTGCCCCAGAGCATCTCTGAAAATCTTTTCTGTTCCATTTTGTCAGAGCAAGGAAAGGGGCCAGTCGAGTTTCTCCAAAGAGGAGCTGGAGACGTGCATGGTCAACCAGGTGAGCCCAGCACCCCCTCTGCCCAGGTCCTGGGGCCTGGGGTGCGTGGGGTCCTGTCCTCCTCAAGTTGGAGTGTGTCTCAGTTTGTACAAAAAAAAAAAAAAAGAAACACAACATCTGTGAAGTGCGATAAAACAAGCTGCATCTCATATCACATTTGGAGATGAACAAAGGAAAATGACCAGAGGGTATTCTGGAGTTTGTGGGAGAAGGCCCTGGAGTTTTTCCTGGGAGTCTTGGGGTCCCAATGGAGTTGAGCCAGGTCAACCTCCCAGAGACTCAGGAGCCCCCAGGGTGGCCTCTGCAATGTCCCCAGCGGCTCTTCCTGAGTCGCCTGGAGGCAGGTCTGATTTCCTTGCCAAGTGGAGGGTCAGAAGGCAGTGCTGCTGTGCTGTTCGCTTAGGGCCAGGAGAGGCCTGGGCATTTGTGAATTCCTCCTGCTCCCAGGGGCAGCCCTGGAGGGCCAGGGAAAGCTGGTGTTCCTCCCCTCCTGCTGGTCCAAAGCCTGGGCGTGTCCTGTGAGGGGCCCAGCTCAGCATCGGGTCATGGGCGGCAGGTACCACCCCCACACCTGGCCCACCTTGGGCTCTGGGAGTCAGAGCCACCAAAGCAGGGAAAGGAGAGGGGCTGGGAGGAACTCGAAGAGTCCATCGACAGCTGGGGTGGTGATGGCAAGGAGAAAGGGGGTGGTGGGGGCCCTGGGGCAGCACGCCCACCCACCTTCAGGCTTGGCCAGGAAAGATGGGCACCCGTGATGCAGAACTTGTGAGAAGACAGAGGTTCAGAAATGTATCTCATGGAACCTCTTGATTTAAAAAAGAGAAAAAAATCCATGGGCTGGAATTTGACCTCTGGTGTCCAGTTTGTAACTTCTACCTGCGAGGGGACCCCTGGGTCCTCTGAGATTTCATGCTCCTCGAGGTTCATGGGAGCAGCCACTTAGGTCCCTAGTTCACAATCCTGACCGATGGTTGTTTCCTGGTTCCAGGCCCCTGGGTGCCCTGACTACAGCATCCTCTCCTTCATGGGTGCTTTCCACGGGAGGACCATGGGTAAGGAGGGCCGTGGGATCCGGAGGTGGCAGGTAGAGTGATAATAACAATAGCAATAGCTGCCTCTGATCGGGCATGGCGGCTTCTACTTAGTGTCTCCTTGATTGCACACCATTCCGTGAAGACTAGGGGTGGCTGTTCCCACTTTCCAGATGTGGAAACAGAGGCTCAGCAAGGGAAGGAACATTCAAGGCCATTCAGTGGCAGAGCTAGGATTTAAACCCTTGCTGCTCTGCTTTCAAAGAGTTAGTCTGTGATAAATCAGAAAGCAATAACACATAGACACACACACAAAGACACAGGCGTGCCCTTCAGCTTCAGGATGTTCCCAGAACTGGGGTTCTGCAGGCACCGGGTCTCCCCAGGCTGCCCCATATCATTCTCAAAAACAGTCTGGCAGAAACCAACACAATATTGTAAAGCAATTTTACTCCAACTAAAAAGTAAATTTAAAAATAAATAAAAAGCGTTTGCTGTGGTCCTGCTTTATTGAAGGTACCATTCACTGAAGACACAGTAGTTCTGAAATGAAAAAAGTGCAATCTTTGCCATAAAAAATCTAATAATTAGATAAAGACTTTGGGAATTAAGAGTGTATCTTGACCTGCCCTAAAGTTTTTATAACTACTGTGATTAAAACCAGGCATTCGTGAAGGTTTAGAAAGACCATGTAATGGATTTGTTGTTGTTGTTCAGTTGCTAAGTAGTATCTGACTCTTTGCAACCCCATGGACTTCAGCACACCAGGCTTCACTACCTCCCAGAGTTTGCTCAAATTCATGTCCATTGAGTCGGTCCCATAATGATGTAATGAGTCTGTGATGTAATGATGTAATGGATAGAGGGGTTAATTCTGTTTATGAGAAGTCCAATCTTCATTTTCTGTGATCCAAAACATAAAATTTAATACATTCACAAACTTTGAAATTCTTAAAAAAAAAAAAACGGTCCACCCTCCTTCCCCGAGCCAACCTCTGCTCTTCTGTTCTGCTGGGCTTAGGTTGCTTAGCAACCACACACTCCAAAGCCATTCACAAGATCGACATCCCCTCCTTCGACTGGCCCATCGCACCGTTCCCACGGCTGAAATATCCTTTGGAAGAGTTTGTGAAAGAGAACCAACAAGAGGAGGCCCGCTGTCTAGAAGAGGTAACACCCGGACCCTCCCAGTCCTCTCCTCAACACCCCGTCCTGACCCTCAGCACCCCAAGAATTAGCCCAGATAAGAGGAATACACTCAGAGTGTCTGGGGATCCATGTGGCACTCCCTGGGTGGGACAGAGGGACAGGGAGCCACGTGTCCCGATGCTCCATGTTAGGAAAGGTAATGAGACACTGATCTTGCCACCCAGCCTCCATCACTCGGCTTCTGGTACCAACTTCTGTATCATTTAAGTTTCTTTGGGGACAAGCTTCACTGACTCCAGAATAAGAGAAAATGAACTGATGGAAAGAATATGGTACAGCTTATATGAAAACTAATTCCAAGGGATCCTCTAGTCCCCTGTGTGTCAGTCTTCGCCAGAATCCTGGGGCTTTTGAGGGAGCCCTGGCGGTTGCAGGGGTGGGGGAGGGGCTGAGGATGGGCAACCCTGGTCACCACGCCTTCACTTCAACCAACAGCCCCTCTTGATCTGTCCCAGATATTAGGGTTCCATGTAAGACGTTGAAAGGATTCTGTTGTTTGAGGGGGCAGGTGGGGAGTGGCTGTCACTCTTCAGATTTGAATTTGAGCTCAAATAAGGCTGGTTTGCTTCTTACCCACCTCTTTTTTTTGAATTAGTAGGTTTCAAGCTGAGTGCTAGGTATTTCGTTGTTGCCGTGGTTTAGTCACTAAGTCATATCCGACTCTTATGCAACCCCTATGGACTGTAGCCTGCCTGGCTCCTCTGTCCATGAGATTTTCCAGACAAAAATATTGGAGTGCGATGTCATTTCCTGATTCAGGGGATCTTCCCAATCCAGGGATCGAACCCACATCTCCTGCATTGCAGGCAAATTCTTTACCACTGAGCCACCTGGCTATTTAGTGGTAAATAAAGGAAGCAAGATGATGGAGTCCAAGCAAAATAAGGCCAGCCCCATGTCCCCACAGCCTTTCTAGTCATATTTTTTAAAAGTAAAAAGACCTGGGAGAATAATTTTAATAACATTTTATTGAACCCAGTGTATCTCAAAATATTACTATGTGAACATGTCATTAACATTTTTAAATTATTGATGAGATATTTTTTTATATATATTTTTTTTGTTAAACCTTTGAACTTCTGGGTGTATTTTAGACGTAAAGCACATTTCAGTTTGGACCAGCTGCATTCCAGATGCTGGATAGACGTGTCTCTTCTGCATCCTATCAGAAAGTGCAGACTAGAGAGAAACACAGCGCTGGACAAATAAATGGGAAAATAGCCATGCAATGACAAATTGCAAATGACACTCAAAGCAAAAAAAAAGCATCTGACAGCTTCCTTGGGGCCATTGGCGAGGCAGAGACCAAAATTATATCATTCACACAGATGATTTTTCTTTAATTCTGCATAACAGAGAAAGATTGCACTTGGTTACTCTATCTGGGTATGTGGTTTGAGTTTTTTAAATTAAGCATAATTATTAAATTATTAATAAAGTATCACAATTACTATTCCTTAATTATTTATAAGATGATGCCTGTTTTAGAACAAGACTCCAAGAAATATAACCACTTGGGGAAAATCAGATGCTTTTCTTACTACTCCATCACTGTTAACAGTTAAAAACTTATTTTTCTTGTAATGACCTATAGGGAATGAGAATCTGAAAAAGAATATGTGTGGTGTATGTAACTTAGTTTGCTTTATACCAGCAACTAACACAACACTGTAAATTAACTATACTTCAATGTGTTTTTAATGATTTTAATGTAGAAGGGTGCCCATGTCTCCACATCCTCTCCAGCATTTATTATTTGTACACTTTTGCTGGTGGCTATTCTGACTGATGTGAGGTTGTAACTTACTGTGCTTTTGCTTTGCATTTCTCTAATAATTAGTGATGCTGAGCATCTTTTTATGTGCCTGTTGGCCATCTGTATGCCTTCTTTGGAGAAATGTCTATTTAGGCCTCCTGACCATTTTTTGATTGGGTCATTCAGTTTTTGTGTTACTGAGTTATATGAGCTGTTTGTATATTTTAGAAATTGAGCCCTCGTCTGTCCCATCACTTGCAAGCACTTCCTCCCAGTTCGTTGGTTGTCTTTCTGTTTTGCTTATGGTTCTTTCACTATACAAAAGCTTATACATTTGATTAGGTCCCGTTTCTTTATTTTTGCTTTTATTTCTATTGCCTGGGAGACTGACCTAAGAAAACGTTGCTAAAATTTATGTCAGGGAATGTCGCGCCTGTGTTCTGTCCTAGGAGTTTTGTGGTGTCGTGTCTATATGTAAGTCTTTAAGCCGTTCTGCGTTTGCTTTGTGTATGGCCTGAGGGTGTGTTCTGACTTCATTGACTGCCATGCAGCTGTCCAGGTTTCCCAGCACCACTTGCTAAAGAGAAACTGTCTTTTCTCCACTGCATATTCTAATGATAAGACACCGTGACATCGTCAGCATAACTTCCAGGGGTCCACAGCACCCCCCAAGCCCATTCTCCTTGGGGGCTGCCCAAGAGCCCCCACAAGCCCTTGTCCCGTCCCCCTTTGGAATCCAGGTGGAGGACCTGATCGTGAAATACCGGAAGAAGAAGAGGACGGTGGCCGGCATCATTGTGGAACCCATCCAGTCTGAGGGTGGAGACAACCACGCGTCGGATGACTTCTTCCGGAAGCTGAGAGACATCTCCAGGAAGGTCAGTGCACGGGGCCAGTTAGTTGGTTTTCCAGAGCAAAGGGTGAGCCTGGACTCCTTGTAAACTTCCAGAAGTTCAGAGGCCACCTGTGGGCCTTGTGGGTAGAAAACTTGGGGCTGACAGCAGGACAGGGAATTCTTCCCTAAAATCCTCTTCCAAAGTCAGCCTCCAACCTGCCATCTTAGGTGGTGGTGGTGGTTTAGTCGCTAAGTCCGACTCTTTGCAACCCCATGGATGGTAGCCCTCCAGGCTCCTCTGTCCATGGGATTCTCCAGGCAAGGATACTGGAGTGGGTTGCCATTTCCTTCTCCAGGGGATCTTCCCAACCCAGAGATCAAACCCAGGTCTCCCGCTTTGCAGGCAGTTTCCATCTTAGGGACATTCCCAAACAAGAGAATGTCCCAGGGAAAGCCTCAGCCCCCTCGTCCCTTTTCTTTCTAGGGATCCCACGTCATCTTTCAGCCCATTATGGTTCACTCTCCACAGAAACCAAATGAACAAACTTAAATATCATATCTATTTTGGGCTTCCCAGATGACCCTGTGGGCTTCCTCTGTGGCTCAGCTGGTAAAGAACCCGCCTACAGTGCGGGAGACCTCGGTTTGATCCCTGGGTTGGGAAGATCCTAAGCGACTTTCACTTTTAGATGACGCTAGTGGTAAAGAACCTGCCCGCCAATGCAGGAGACATAAGAGATGTCGGTTTGATCCCTGGGTTGGGAAGATCCCCTGGAGAAGGGAATGACAGAATTCTTGCCTGGAGAATCCCATGGACAGAGGATTCTGGCGGGCTACAGTCCACAGGGTTGCAAAGAGTCGGACATGACTGAAGCATTTAGCATGGCTGCATATCTATTTTAATGTTTCTTACATGTATACCTGGCCCATCCAAGCAGTCAGTTTACGGATAAAGGTGATAAAAATTGACTTAAACACAGATGCTAAGTAGATAATAGTCCAGGTGGACTTCCCTTGTGGTCTACTGGTTAGGACTCTGCGATTCCACTGAAGAGCCAGGGGTTCAATCCCTGCTCTGGGAACTAAGATCCTGCCTATAGCATGGTGTGGCCAAAATTAAAAAAAAAGAAAAAAATTAAGACCAATAATAACAATAGTCTGGGTGCTGAGCAGAGCTGGCAGATGTGGCACCTGAAGTTTGGGAAACGGGGCTGCCTTAGGATCGGGACACGACTCCTTCTGAGCACGTTGACCGGCTCAGGGACCAAAGCGAGTGGTTCAAGGAGCCTTTGATGTTCCGATTTTGTTCCAGTTGGGCAGTGGGAGGCCACACGCAGACACAGCCCTGCAGGAGCAGCCCTCCTACGCCTTCGTTTGGTTTTGCACAACCTGAGAACACGGGCTGGGTGTGAGGTTCAGAAAGCAGTGGCTCTTGAGCTGGATTCGGGGATCGAGGTCCAAGGTGGGCGGGCCCGAGGCGGGCGAGGTGCGCGCGGCCTTCATCTCTGCCTCACCCCGCCTGCGCCAGCACGGCTGTGCCTTCTTGGTGGACGAGGTCCAGACTGGAGGAGGCTGTACCGGCAAGTTCTGGGCCCACGAGCACTGGGGCTTGGATGACCCGGCGGACGTGATGACCTTCAGCAAGAAGATGATGACCGGGGGCTTCTTCCACAAGGAGGAGTTGCGGCCCAACGCTGTGAGTGGGGACCCCGTCTGCCTGCACCCCCACCTCTGCTTTCCAGGGCAGCGGGCGTTGCTTTCTCTTAACTGCTTCTTTCTCATCAACAAGGCACTCAGTAAATACCTAAATGTCTCACAGAAGTTTCTGAAGCCTTATTTCTTATCAACCTAATTTAAAGGCAATGGTTACAATCACCCCAGCTCTCTCTGCAGGGTTGACTTTATAGCAGTCTATCTTCAGGCTTCTAATTTTTCTCTCTGTGCACAAGCAAAAATATTGTCAATAGCTGCTGCCGTGAACAGCACCTTTGTCTCTGACCCAGTTCTAAATACTCTGCTTGTACTTTTAATCCTTACAACCTCTAACAAAGTAAATGTTATTTTTCTCTCCAATTTTACTAATGAGGAATCAGGCACAAAGACGTTAAGTAAGTTGTTTAAGGTCACACAGCCGGTTAAGTGACCAAGTCAAGATATAAACCCAGAGCTCATGCTCTTAACCACTTTACTGGAATGCCATATGTACACACAGATTCTCTCTCTCTTTCTCTTTCTCTCACACACAGAGTCATCAAGGGCCCAGGGTTGCTACTTCCATCATTCCTTCATATAGCTCCTACCCTCAACGTCACCTCATGATCCAAAACGGCTGCTTGGCCTCCAGCCCTCAAATTTCAGTTCGAGGCAGTAGGAAGGAAAAAGGAGGCAAGGACAAAGTGGCCCACTTCTCATCCTTAAGCAGCCTTCCCAGAAATCCCACAACGTTTCTGTTTCTCCCGCTTTTGCCTAAGATCTGCTCATGTTGATTGCAAGAGAGGCTGGGCAGTGTGTTTCAGCTGGGCTGCACTGATGCCTGAGAGAGGAGTGAAGTGCGTGGCCTTTAAGGGCCAGGCTGCCATCAGTCCACTCCTGACTCCACCAAAGTGCTGTATTTTCACAGACAAATCACTTCACCTCTCAGAACCCCCGCTCATCCTTTATAAAAATAAGAATTGTGGTGATGAGGAGCCAACTGTCTCAGTTTCCCCAGGATTGAGGGATTTTCCAGGGCCTGGATGAATTGGTGTCCCTAATAGTAGTAACTAGAAGACCCACAGGGCTTCCCCAGCAGCTCAGCTATAAAGAATCCGCCTGCAATACAGGAGACGCAGGCTCAATCCCTGGGTCGGGAAGATCCCCTGGAGGAGGGCATGGCAACCCACTCCAGTTTTCTAGCCTGGAGAGTCCCATGGACAGAGGCGCCTGAAAGGCTACAGTCCGTAGGGTCGCAAAGAGTCGAACACAACTGAAGCGACTTTAGCACACATGTGTAAGACCTACAAGGTTGCTGTAATGTAGAGAATTTGGTGAGACCTTGTGTTATCCTCCCAGCCCTTAGCAACTACTTGCTGATTAATCTCTCTCTTAAACGAGGAGAAGTGTGTCTGAGGCTATGTCTGGAACCTTTCTGATACCCCGTGATATCTGATTCTGATTCCAGCCTTACCGGATCTTCAACACGTGGCTGGGAGACCCATCCAAGAACCTGCTGCTGGCCGAGGTCATCAACGTCATCAAGCGAGAGGACCTGCTAAACAACGCAGCCCATGCTGGGAAGGTCCTGCTCACGGGACTGCTCGACCTCCAGGTACTCTGCCACCCCGGCCCCATCCCAACCCTCCAAGACCCCCACCCATGGCTCCCCACGGCCCCTGGGGCAACAGCTGAACCCTTCAGGGTGGCATCGCACCCACTGCCCCAGCGATTCTGAATGGGCTGCGCCATTTCTGTAGGGAGCGCCTTCCTACCCCTCATTTCCAACCTTGTTCCCAGTTCCTGAGCTCCTAGTTTTCTGCTAACATCCTCCTCTGAGTTCAGACATCCCTCCTTTGAAAAACCTCCCCAACACTCCTCTATCCTTCCCACCCGTGTGTCTCCCGTTCCCTCCCTTGGACCATCTTGTACACCCTGATCACTCCGTAGCAGTGCTCTCTAGGGGGACAGATTGCAAGCTCTTGTCGTTGTTCAGTCGTGTCCGACTCTTTGCGACCCCATGGACTGCAGCACACCAGGTTTCCCTGTCCTTCACTATCTCCTGGAGTTTGCTCAAACTCAAGTCCATTGAGTCGGTGATGCCATCCAACCATTTTATTCTCTGTTGCCCCCTTCTCCTCCTGCCCTCAGTCACTTAGGGTACACTCCAATTTGAACTCACATTTCAACAGCCACATGTGGCCCCCTCATTGGACAGTAGAGCTCTCTATTATAATTATTCTATTCTAATTATTTGCCTTTGTTGTGTCTTTTCCCTGCACGACACACTCTCCTAGATTTTGGGGTGGGGGATGTTGCTGGGAGGAACCACAGTGTCTCCAGGACTGGCCAGTCCAGCCCAGGAGTTAGGAGGAGAGCTGACCCTCCCCAGATGGCTGGACAGAAAGAGCCCTTCCTTCCTCCGGCAGCTTGAAGCATCCAGTCCCTGGTGAGCTCAGCTGAACCGCCGATGATGATGGTGACGCTGACAACGCTATTGACGTTGAAGGGAGGAGGGACGGTAGTGAGAACAGCATCCACTGATTGAGAGGCTGCTCCCACCGAGTCCTGTAACAAGGGGCCTTGGGCATTCCTGTTTAAGTCCAACAGTCATGCCAGTGATGGAGACACCACTATTGTCCCCATTTTACAGATGAAGAAACGGAGGGGGAGAGAGTTATTAACTTGTCCAAAGTTACACAGCTTCTACTGTGCTTCTTTTTCTTTCTTTCTTTTTAAAATATACTTATTTCTTTGGCTGCTCCGACCCTCAACTGCAGCACACAGGATCTTTAGTTGCAGCATGTGGGATCTCGTTCCTCAACCAGGGGTGGAACCCCGGCCCCCAGCACTGGCAGTATGGAGTCTTGGCCTCTGGACCACCAAGGAGGACTTCCCCTGGGGTTTGAACCTGATTTTGGTGGCCTTCAAAATCCGTGTTCTTTGCCAGTGTTCACCCCTCTGACATGATCAAAGACGTCATCCTTTTTAAAATTATTTTTCCATCAATTGAAAATTTGCTCTGTGCCAAGCATTGTGTTAAGTGCATTATCTTATTTAATCCTCAGAATAGGATTACTGCATTTCAAGGGAAAATAAAGGCAGGATCCCCCAGTTACATTTAAATTTCACAAGTCCAAAGCCCAGGGGAGAAAGGCAGGTACTAGACTTGGTTCCCATCACAGGGAAGAGGCAGGAGCTTCAGGGACCAACTTCTTCCTCCCCAGATGGGGATGTGAGAGTTAGCAAATTACAAGACTTTTAGTTACACTTAAAAGATGAGAATTTTTTTTTTTTTTTTTAGCACAAATATATCCCATGCAACGTTTGGGACATACTTACACTGAAAAATTAGAAGTTGCTTGCCTGGAGCTTCCTTGGTGGGTCAGTGGTAAAGAATCTGCCAGCCAGTTCAGGAGACTCGGGTCCCATCCCTGATCTGAGAAGATCCCACATGTCGGAGCAGCTAAGCCCATGCGCCACAGCTATTGAGCCTGTGCTCTAGAGTCCTGGAGCCACAACTGCTGAAGCCTCCCTGCCTACAGCCCATGTTCCAGAACAGGAGTCAGTTCAGTCGCTCAGTGGTGTCCGACTCTTTGGGACCCCATGGACTGCAGCACACCAGACTTCCCTGCCCATCACCAACTCCCAGAGTTTGCTCAAACTCATGTCCATCGAGTGAGTGATGCCATCCAACCATCTCATCCTCTGTCGTCCCCTTTCATCCTGCCTTCAATCTTTCCCAGCATCAGGGTCTTTTCAAATGAGTCAGTTCTTTGCATCAGGTGGCCAAAGTATTGGGGTTTCAGCTTCAGCATCAGTCTTTCCAATGAAGGAAATGGCAACCCACTCTAGTACCCTTGCCTGGAAAATCCCATGGACGGAGGAGCCTGGTAGCCTACAGTCCATGGGGTCGAAAGAGTCAGACACAGCTAAGGGACTTCACTTTCCTTTTTCCTTTCCTGGTACGTACTCTAGAGATATCTGTTCTTTACAGTCTCAGATCGAGGATAAAGATATACAATGCACAGTCCTCAGTGTCAAACCTTCAGGCCTTCCTTGACTCTGTTTAGCGCTTCAGCTAGTGACGCCCTTTCTCAGCAACTCCCTCAAGGCTCTGGGAACAGTCACTAATGGTTTTCCATCAGTCACATCAGTATTTCAACATCTTGTTTTCAAGATGTTTTTCCACGATGTACTTTTTACTGCTCCCAGCCCTTCGCCTGGGGTGATGAGAAAGTCATTCTTATTTTTCAAAGAAGCTCTGTTAATTATAGTACAGGCCTGTGCAAAGCACATTCCCTACAGTACTCCTCATTATCTGGATGGGAATGGGGAGCTTTAAACTCAGGTCTGCCTGATTGCAGACGCTGAAGGGGTTAAGTGTGGCTGCTGAGACAGCTGAGCCCCTCCAACTGTGCGGCTTGTAGCTGAAGGGGGATTTCTTTTTTCTTTTCTTGGACTGGATTTGCATTTAGACTGAGGCTGGGCTGGAGCAGGTGCTAGAAAAAGCCTCTGGGAAGTATGGAAGCAGAAGGACCTTCCCTCCTGCCGCCCGTTCCCTCCCCCGTTGCCAGGGTGGCAGGGGAAATGTCGGACACTTCTGTGTCCCCTGGGGGGACAGCTGGGCCCCAGTTGCAGTTGTAGGTGCCGGAGTGTGGACGTGCCAGGGCCGGCCGGGCTCTGCAAGGATGCTGTTGTTCCGAGGCTGTCCCTACCCTGAGCCGAGTGGCCACGAGGTCCACATGGACTGATGGCTCCCTTTTCCCTTCTACTGCACTGGGTCTTCGTTGCTGCGTGGGCTTTCCCTAGTTGCAGTGAGCAGGGGCTAACCTCTAGTTCCAGCGTGCAGGCTTCTTGTTGCGGTGGCTTCTCTTGCTGCCGAGCACCGGCTCTAGGATGCAGGCCTCAGTCATTGTGGTGCACGGGGCCTAGCTGCCCCGCAGGACATGGGATCTTCCCGGACCAGGGATGGAGCCCACGTCCCCTGCATTGGCAGGCGATTCTTAACCCCTGGACCACCAGAGAAGTCTTGCCTTCCTTTGCACTGATGCCAGCCTTGTCTCCCAACTGCAGGCCCGGTTCCCCCAGCTCATCAGCAGAGTCAGAGGGCGAGGCACCTTCTGCTCCTTCGACACTCCAGATGAATCCGTGCGGAATAAACTCATTTCAATAGCCAGAAACAAAGGTAAAACACCTTGGCCAGGAGGGGAAGTGACCACAGTTCCGGGTGGGGGGGCCCAGTTGGGGCACAGAAGGTGAACCTTCAAGCGACTAAAAATAGGCTGAATCTCCTTTCTGAAGAGAAAGTTACCAGGGAGATTTCTTTATATGTTGATTCATGTGGCAGTATTCCCCGAATAGGTGAGTGGTGCCCACGCTGGAGAGGATCAGGAAACCTTCCTTCAAGGAGCTTTCAGTCTAGCAGGAAGGGGTGACATCAAAGAGAATATTTCAGAAACAATCTATTACAGTTTTAAGTCCTAGGATGGAAGGAAAGGAGCTAGAGAGAAAATAGCTGGGGAAAATGTCCAGGAAATCAGGGAAGGCTTCCTGGAGGAAGCAGCATTTTGCTGGATGAATAGTGGTTGGCCAGGTGAAGAAGGTGAGAAGGAGCATTTTGGACAGAGGGAGGGAGGTGTTCCTTTAGCTGGGTGAGATGGGGCTTAGAGTGTGACAAGGGACAGAGGCAGTGGTGGGTGAATCAGGTTCAGGTGGATGATGTTCAAGATTCCAGACTTTCTCCTGAGAGCTATGGGAGCCCTAGAAGTTTTAAGTGGGGGAGATCAGAGTGCCTGCTGGGTGTCTAAGCCGGTGTCTTTCACGTGGACCATCTTAGAGGATCCCAGGCGCAACCCTGAATGGCAGGGTAATTCATCTCCTCTTGAGAATGGAAAAAAAAAAGTCTCAGAGACACTGTGCAACCCAGGCAAGGACCCCAATCTAGTCAAAGGTGAAGTTGCCCTTTAAAACAAGTACATTCTAGGTGGTCCCTGATGGTCCAGTGGTTAAGACTGGACCATCTGCACTTCCCCTGCAGGGGGCACGGGTTCTGTCCCTGGTCCAGGACACTAAGATTCCCGCAGGCCATAAATAAATAGATTTTTAAAATAAAATAAGCAGATTCCAGGAATTCACTGGTCGTCCAGTGGTTAAGACTCTGCACTTCCACTGTGTGGGGCATGAGTTCAAACCCTGGTCCGGGAAACTAAGATTCCCACAGGCCATAAACAGATTTTAAAAATAAATTCCAGGAACTCCCTAGCGTCCAGTGGTTAAGACTCGGCACTTTTACTGCTGGGACCACAGGTTCCCTCCCTGGTTGGGGAACTAAGATCCCGTATGCTAAAAAATAATAGTAATAAGCAGATTCCGTCTCTTGGACATGCTGCTGACCTGCCCACACTTTTGTAATTTACTTCTTTTTTTCATAATTGTATTTATGCAGTTATTTTTGGCTGCACTCAGGCTTTCTCTAGTTGCAGGGAGCAGGGGCGTGGCGTGCGGGCTTCTCATTGTGGCGGCTTCTCTCGTGGCGGAGCACGGGCTCTAGAGCACGTGTGGTACACGGGCTTAGCTGCTCCTTGGCATGTGGGATCTTCCTGGACCAGGGATCGAACCCATGTCCCCTGCACTGGCAGGCTGATTCTTAACCGCTGGACCACCAAGAAGTGCTGTAATTTAGTTCTTTACTTATTTTCTCTCCCTGCCGCACCATGAGTTCCTGGAAGGCAGGGACTTGGACTCAGGGTTTCTCCATCAGCAGGGCTAGTTTGGGGCAACAGAGCTGGCATTTGCAGTTGGAAGGGAGGGAGGGAAGAGAGAAGGGTGGGTGAGCCGGGCGATGGGAGAGAACCAGAAGGAAGGCTGGATGGGTGGCTAGGGGAAGGATGAAACAGTCCAGATGGATGGTAGCACCCCTGTGTGACCACCCCCCAGGTGGACCCCCAGCAGGTGACTCTGAGCCCGAGCCCCTAACCCACCCACCCCTTGCTTCTCCTTCCAGGCCTCATGCTGGGGGGCTGCGGCGACAAGTCCATCCGCTTCCGTCCCACTCTGGTCTTCCGAGATCACCACGCACACCTGTTCCTCAACGTCTTTAGTGACATCCTAGCTGACTTCAAGTAAAGAAGCCCTCTCCTCCATGCTCTGAGGACGGCCCGACCTCAACCGTTGTCCAATTGATTAGTTTGCCTAATTCATGTTTTCACTCAAAGTTTCAGAGGTGAAGGCATAAACTGGAGGGTTACTCGTGAAGAGGAGGGGATGTCTGTGGTGGCTTGGGGGCAGGGAGGGGCTGGTTGGGGTCTCCGTCTCCAAGGAGCCGGTGGCACACATTGGTTTTCAGCTCAGAGATTCTGCTTGAGCCCTGGACTGTCTTAGGATGGTCCCCGGGGGTCCTGGCCACGTAACTGCCCTCCGGGGATGCCCCAATGCCTTTGGAAGCCAGTCAAGGGAATGACACCTGCTGCTGGGCCTGGTGGCTGGGACTCCTGGGTTCTGTTCCACTCGAGGGACACATTCAAAGGGGGGAGGATGCTGGTTCTCCCTCCCCCGTCCTATGCAAACAGACTCACGTCCCCCTCATCCCCCCTGAGCATGTCCCATGGGCAGTGCAGTGATGGGCAGGACACAGCATGGGAAGGCAGGATGGCAAGGACACAGGACTGAGCTTTGGGCTGTGGGAAGCAGGGAGCTGTGGGAAGGGGGTCTTGTAGCCACTCCCCCAATGCATCTGGGGATTCCTCTCTAAACTGTGAATTCTCTCCTTGAGGGGGCTTCGTCCTGGGAGAATCTCTGGGCGGCATCACCAACAGGTCTTAGCCCCACTCTCATTCCCCAAGTCCCCTCCCTCCTGTTAGGCATCAGCCCAGACCTCCCTCCTGGGAAGGAAAGCTGTAGCCCATCACCCTGGGACACACTCCCGGGAGTGTCAGCCCAAGCCGGG
This sequence comes from Capra hircus, assembly GCF_001704415.2. NCBI lineage: Eukaryota > Metazoa > Chordata > Mammalia > Artiodactyla > Bovidae > Capra > Capra hircus. The sequence goes on from NC_030832.1 coordinate 7,524,215, forward strand.
GACAGCAGAGACCCCCCCTCTTCCTCCCCCACCCAGCTTCTAGGGTCTGACTTTGGACCCCAGGTCTGGGGGACCCCTTTCTCTAGCTTCTGCTCACCCACCTCTGCTCCACATGTGAGCAGCGCCCCAGGAACGGCTTTTCCGCTCCGTCAGAGGGAATTGGTTACAGGACCAGGTTTCTTCTTGAGGGAGGCGTCACGCATTAAACACACAGAGCTCCAGGCAGGAAAATGCAGCTTGTCGGGGCGTGGCGATTCCCTTGTTGTTATTGCTCTGAGTCAGAGATTTTCCCGCCACGCATGAGTGTGAGAGGACCAGGCAGGAGATGCTTAGAGGCTTCACTAGAGGATGGCTGAGGTTCAGGGGGTCTCTCCTGGAGGTGAGACAACTTTGCAACTGATTGATTTGACTTCAGATGCTTCTAAAACAGAGCAGCAGGTCACCCTAGAGCAATGAGGTGTGGTTGAGCGGGTAGATGAAGGACGTCTGGCCAAAAGGGAGCCACTGGGGCCTCCCCATGCCTTGGTTGACTGTTTGGGGGAGCCAGACAGATCAAGAATCTCAATTCAGCACTGTTCTCTTTTAATAACTAATCATCCAAAGATCTCAAAGTGCTTTGGTTTTTCCTTCCCGCTTCCACTGTTCAGCAGATTTGGTCATCAACCTATCTTTGCCGAGAGTCAAAGGCAAACTCACATGTCTAACAAGAACACGGACAGATCCGTGAATCCTGGTTCACCCCACATCCTGCACTCAGTGCCACTCTGTTGCTTTTAAGGAGCTCTGCTGTGTCCCAGGGCATGTGCACTGCCAGCTAAATGGAGTTCCCTCTCTCTACAACTTTCACTCACTTGTAGATTCATTCATTTATCCAGTCATTCATTCATGAAACTTGCATTAAATACCTGCTCTGTCCCAGGCCCAGTGCTAAGCACTAGAAATCCAAAGGTGAAATGAAACCTAGTCCCTGTTCTCAAGGGACTCACCCTCCCATTGGGAACAACAGACTCTTAAACCAACAATCAATGCAGAATGGCAAGTGCCGTAACAGCAGTACGTGTGGGAACATCAGGAAATCAGAGGGAGTGACCTGATCCATCTAAGGGTCAGAGGAGGGTCCAAGGAGAAAGTGACATTTAAGCAGGGTTTTGCAGGATGTGTAAGAGTTCACCTAGCAGACAAGGCAAGGAAGTGTTGCAGAAAGGGAACAGCATATGCAAAGACACACCCATTCACAGCCTCACACCTTTCACAGGGGATCCAGATTCCACAGGCAATATCCCAAGATTCAAGGCCTTATTTAACAAACATGCAAACCAAACCATACTTCACATATGCTTTCTCTGGAGAAACTTAGCACTGGATCCAAACATACAGTGAGGTTCCTGGAGTCCAAAAGGTTTTTAAGCCAGTGCACAACCAGAAACATGGCTCTCTTTGGTGGAGAGAGTGGCTCCAATATTTTGTTCTCTCCCCATAGGGCATGGACAGATAAGTGAAATCTTTTTTTTTTTTTTTTTTAATCTGGAGAGTCAGGACCAGACTTATTCAGTCCTTACCAAGGGAAGTTACTTCTTAGAAAACTTTTTACGCTATTTATCTCATTGACTCAGGGCTGAGTGAGTTCCTGAGACATCCTCTTTTGGGGGTGGGGGGAAAGGTAAAGATTCTCAGCAGTGTTCAAGAAACTGTCAGAGGTTAGTGGAACACAAGGAGAGCAGAAGACAGGTGCAGAAGAGTTTTTGTGACCTATGGCCTGGAAATGAATCCATCCCACATTAGTGCCATGGAGTTTAGTACGTGTCGCTAGGAAATCTCATCCCTTTTACAGAAAAACGAGGTCCAGTAATAGCAAATCTTAGCACATCCTCACTTTTACTATAAATGGGTGTTTTTTTTTTATAATTTTTACTGACACTCAGTAACCATGCAGAGTTGTGCACAACATTCATCTGTCTATATATCTATACATGTCTATATCTATCTATATATCAACTCATGGTAGAAAACCATAGCTAGGGAACCTCGCCAACTTACCTGCATACAAAGTGATCTTGTTTACAGTATTCTGTTGACAGTGCCAATAAATGATAAAGAAATTAACATGTCACAATGTAATGGATGACCCTATGCCCAGTTCCATGAATTCAATCTGTTTCCTGTGTCCATTAGTATTCTTAAATTAAAAACAAAATGTTTATAATGGAAACATCTGCGTATAAGTGGTCTTTTTGGTTAGAAATGGTTTTGGTAAGGACTCATTTGACAGGTTCTTGTTAAGCACGTAACTCTTCAGGATGTCTTGGGGGAATTCTGTGCCTGCGTCAATTCTGCCTCGGGAAGCCTGCTGAGGCCATTCAGTTCATCAGAGTTCATCCAAGGTATACCACGTGTCAGGGGTGGACAAGCTGTGGCCCTCGGCTCACCTGCCATGGGCCCGCGTAAGGGCCAGGACACAGGAGGGCGCTGTTTGTGAAAAAAGGGCAGGCCCAAGGCAGGGTGGAAGTCAGGCCCCTGAAATTCAACCTCACGGTTGAGTGAGAACTGCTCCAATGACTCAGAGGAGGGGTAGAAGGCGTTCCAGACCAAGAGAACAGCTAGCTGAAGGCTGGGTGAGGAAGGCAGGTCTGTGGTGTTCAGCATGACTATATCACAAAGACGGGGAGATGGGAAGAGCCTGGAGACCAGGCCAAAGAAAAAGGCAGGGCACGGATCCAGAGGGCCTTCTGAGCCAGGCTGGGCCTGCCACACAGTGATGGAGCCACCAAAGGTCTGGGCTAAGGTGGTAATCCACGTGCATTCTCGAAAGAATATCCTGAGTGCCCACTGTGAACAACAGAGCGCCTGGACCACCAGGTGGGAATCTGTGGCCTCAAGATGACTGGGTGGCCCGACCAGGACAACAGGAATGGGCTGGATGGGGAGAGGATGAACACTGAACCCACAGAGCCCAGGATACTGACAGTCCTCACTAGGTACCTTGTGTGGCTTCATTTTTTAATATTTTTTAATTTATTTGGCTGCACCAGGTCTCCGTTGCAGCATGGGAGATCTTTTTTGTTTTTCAGTTGTGCCATGTGGGATCTAGTTCCCTGACCAGAGATCGAACCCAGGCTCCCTGCCTTGGCAGTGTGCAGTCTTAGCCATTGGGAAATCCCAACACTGGACGCACTTTGTAGTCGCCCTAAAGAGCTTTGTAAAACTCTGTGCCCTACCCCAAACCAATTCAACTGCATTCTTTTTGCCACCGCTTGAGGTGGTTAAGTTGAGGCCCAGCTGGAATCAGCCCGCAGGCAGGTGCAGCATGGGAAAGCGGGGAAGAGATGCTGAGTCAGCACCTGCGGGGGTTGTGGGGGCAGGGAAACAGTCTGCCTCTTTGGTCCTCCTGGTGTCCTGACCTGGAACCATGCAGGGGTCATGCGCTGCTGACTCGCTTCTGCGCCCAGCTGTCTCTATACCCCTACGCAGCCCTTATTTTTCTCACGTGGAAAATGTATGGTTTGGATCACAAGACTTCCAATGTTCCTTCTGGCTGGGACACCCAACACATCTATGAAATAATTGCACTCAGAAAGTGTTCAGTTCAGTTCAGTTCAGTTCAGTTCAGTTCATGTCCGACTCTTCGTGACCCCATGAATCGCAGCACGCCCCAGGCCTCCCTGTCCATCACCAACTCCCGGAGTTCACTCAGACTCACGTCCATCGAGTCCGTGATGCCATCCAGCCATCTCATCCTCAGTCGTCCCCTTCTCATCCTGCCCCCAATCCCTCCCAGCATCAGAGTTTTTTCCAATGAGTCAACTCTTCTCATGAGGTGGCCAAAGTACTGGAGTTTCATCTTTACCATCATTCCTTCCAAAGAAATCCCAGGGTTGATCTCCTTCAGAATGGACTGGTTGGATCTCCTTGCAGTCCAAGGGACTCTCAAGAGTCTTCTCCAACACCACAGTTCAAAAGCATCAATTCTTCGGCGCTCAGCCTTCTTCACAGTCCAACTCTCACATCCATACATGACCACAGGAAAAACCATAGCCTTGACTAGGCAGACCTTAGTTGGAAAAGTAATGTCTCTGCTTTCGAATATACTATCTAGGTTGGTCATAACTTTTCTTCCAAGGAGTAAGCATCTTTTAATTTTATGGCAGCAGTCACCATCTGCAGTGATTCTGGAGCCCAAAAAAATAAAGTCTGACACTGTTTCCACTGTTTCCCCATCTATTTCCCATGAAGTGATGGGACCGGGTGCCATGATATTCGTTTTCTGAATGTTGAGCTTTAAGCCAACATTTTCACTCTCCTCTTTCACTTTCATCAAGAGGCTTTTTAGCTCCTCTTCACTTTCTGCCATAAGGGTGGTGTCATCTGCATATCTGAGGTTATTGATATTTCTCCTGGCAATCTTGATTCCAGCATGTGTTTCTTCCAGTCCAGCATTTCTCATGATGTACTCTGCATAGAAGTTAAATAAGCAGGGTGACAATATACAGCCTTGACGTACTCCTTTTCCTATTTGGAACCAGTCTGTTGTTCCAAGTTCAGTTCTAACTGTTGCTTCCTGACCTGCATACAGATTTCTCAAGAGGCAGGTCAGGTGGTCTGGTATTCCCATCTCTTTCAGAATTTTCCACAGTTTATTGTGATCCACACAGTCAAAGGCTTTGGCATAGTCAATAAAGCAGAAATAGATGTTTTTCTGGAATTCTCTTGCTTTTTCCATGATCCAGCGGATGTTGGCAATTTGATCTCTGGGTCCTCTTTCTTTTCTAAAATCAGCTTGAAAGTCAGGGAGTTCATGGTTCACGTATTGCTGAAGCCTAGCTTGGAGAATTTTGAGCATTACTTTACTAGCATGTGAGATGAATACAATTGTGCGGTAGTTTGAGCATTCTTTGGCACTGCCTTTCTTTGGAATTGGAATGAAAACTGACCTTTTCCAGTCCTGTGGCCACTGCTGAGTTTTCCAAATTTGCTGGCATATTGAGTGCAGTACTTTCACAGCATCATCTTTCAGGATTTGAAACAGCTCAATTGGAATTCCATCACCTCCACTAGCTTTGTTCATAGTGATGCTAAGGCCCACTTGACTTCACATTCCAAGATGTCTGGTTCTAGATTAGTGATCACATCATCATGACTATCTGGGTCGTGAAGATCTTTTTTGTACAGTTCTTCCGTGTATTCTTGCCACCTCTTAATATCTTCTGCTTCTGTTAGGTCCATACCATTTCTGTCCTTTATCGAGCCCGTCTTTGGATGAAATGTTCCCTTGCTATCTAATTTTCTTGAAGAGATCTCTAGTCTTTCCCAATCTGTTGTTTTCCTCTATTTCTTTGCATTGATTGCTGAAGAAGGCTTTCTTATCTCACTAGTCTTTGGAACTCTGCATTAAGATGCCTATATCTTTCCTTTTCTCCTTTGCTTTTCGCCTCTCTTCTTTTCACAGCTATTTGTAACACCTCCCCAGACAGCCATTTTGCTTTTTTGCATTTCTTTTCCATGGGGATGGTCTTGATCCCTGTCTCCTGTACAATGTCATGAACCTCATTCCATAGTTCATCAGGCACTCTATCTATCAGATCTAGGCCCTTAAATCTATTTCTCACTTCCACTGTATAATCATAAGGGATTTGATTTAGGTCATACCTGAATGGTCTAGCGGTTTTCCCTACTTTCTTCAATTTAAGTCTGAATTTGGTAATAAGGAGTTCATGATCTGAGCCACAGTCAGCTCCCGGTCTTGTTTTTGTTGACTGTATACAGCTTCTCCATCTTTGGCTGCATAGAATATAATCAATCTGATTTCGGTGTTGACCATCTGGTGATGTCCATGTGTAGAGTCTTCTCTTGTGTTGTTGGAAAAGGGTGTTTGCTATGACCAGTGCATTTTCTTGGCAAAACTCTATTAGTCTTTGCCCTGCTTCATTCCACATTCCAAGGCTAAATTTGCCTGTTACTCCAGGTGTTTCTTGACTTCCTACTTTTGCATTCCAGTCCCCTATAATGAAAAGGACCCTTTTTTGGGTGTTAGTTCTAAAAGATCTTGTAGGTCTTCATAAAACCGTTCAACTTCAGCTTCTTCAGCATTACTGGTTGGAGCATAGACTTGGAAAACTGTGATATTGAATGGTTTGCCTTGGAGACGAACAGAGATCACTCTGTCATTTTTGAGATTGCATCCAAGTACTGCATTTCAGACTCTTTTGTTGACCATGATGGCTACTCCATTTCTTCTGAGGGATTCCTGCCCACAGTATTAGATATAATGGTCATCTGAGTTAAATTCACCCATTCCAGTCCATTTTAGTTCGCTGATTCCTAGAATGTCGACGTTCACCCTTGCCATCTCTTGTTTGACCACTTCCAATTTACCTTGATTCATGGACCTGACATTCCAGGTTCCTACGCAATATTGCTCTTTACAGCATCAGATCTTGCTTCTATCACCAGTCACATCCACAACTGGGTATTGTTTTTGCTTTGGCTCCATCCCTTCATTCTTTCTGTAGTTATTTCTCCACTGATCTCCAGTAGCATATTGGGCACCTAATGACCTGGGGAGTTCCTCTTTTGGTATCCTATCATATTGCCTTTTCATACTGTTCATGGGGTTCTCAAGGCAAGAATACTGAAGTGGCTTGCCATTCCCTTCTCCGGTGGACCAGGTTCTGTCAGACCTCTCCACCATGACCCGCCCATCTTGGGTTGCCCCGCAGGCATGGCTTGGTTTCATTGAGTTAGACAAGGCTGTGGTCCTAGTGTGATTAGACTGACTAGTTCTCTGTGAGTATGGTTTCAGTGTGTCTGCCCTCTGATGCCCTCTTGCAACACCTACCATCTTACTTGGGTTTCTCTTACCTTGGACGTGGGGGTATCTCTTCACGGCTGCTCCAGCAAAGCACAGCCGCTGCTCCTTACCTTGGATGAGGGGTATCTCCTTACCGCCACCGTTCCTGACCTTCAACGTGGGATAGCTCCTCTAAAATGTGCTTTTAAGAATAATCACAGGTAATGATAATATTTATCACTTGTTTGAGTATCTGCTACATTTAAGCACATTCTGGTGAAAGTGTGAGTCACTCAGTCATTTCCAACTCTTTGCGACCCCATGGACTATAGACTGCCAGGCTCCTCTGTCTATGGGATTCTCCAGGCAAGAATACTGGAGTGGGTTGCCATTCCCTTCTCCAGGGGAGCTTCCCTACCCAGGGATGGAACCCAGGTCTTCTGCATGGCAGGCAGATTCTGAGGTACCATCTGAGCTACCAGGGGAGCCCATATTCTACTGGGGCTTTGTAATTGTCACAACACGCCTAGGCATGTGGCGCCTGTTTGTAAAATGAGAAGCCTGATGCTGAGAGAGGCTGGAGACCCTGCCCAGCATCACACAGCCTGGAGGCAGGGCTTTGAGAAACGGTGTGGTGTGCGTGCGCATACTCCGTCAGCATGGGGTTGCTTGAGGAGCGAGCACTCAGGACACTTCTCTCTGCCATTCTGGCCACTGGCCAAAGAAAGCGGACTTGAACGGGCCAGCATTAGTGTAAGCTCCTGAATGTATGTCCCTGAGGCAGGTAGGTGGAAGGTGCCAGGACTTCTGTTTAAAAGTTACTGTTTCCATTTTTCTGTCCTTCTTCCCGCATGCCCCCAGGAGCAGGCAGGACAAGGCAGGAGAATGATCAGCTGCTTTCTAGCTGGGCGACCTTGAGCAAGTCCCTTCACTTCCCTGAGCATCACCAGCAGAGTAAGACTGATCATGGTAATGCTGCTGACACTTAGTGAGGGCTTTCCTGGACCAAGCGCTATTTTAAGTGCTTTTCGTGTAGGAAGTCAGTCCCTTCAACCACCTTAGGTGGGTGCTTTTAGTGTCATCAATTCACAAAGGAAGAAACCAAGGCACAGAGAGCGATTATATGACTGGCCCAAACTCACAGCCCAGGAGTGACAGGGCTGGGGTTCCAACCAGCTAGAAGTCTTGCTTCCAAACATGGTGCTTTTCATACTCGTGCAACTTCTGGCTCTCCAACTCCAGCTGTTGCGGGGGTGGGGGGGGTGGAGATTCAAGAAAAGCACATAATCATCGCCTGACACGTAACAGGTGCTGAATACACGCTGGTTCCTTCAGCCACTTGATCTTCAAGCATGGCGTTCACACATAGCTCTAAATATAAAATCTACTTTCCAACAAGGACACAGTCCCACCAGATCCCAGGGTAGATTACAACAGTTAACCAGTAACATGGATGCTTTGTCTCTAGGGCTGGTACAGACACGGCCAGATGGTATTGGCCCTGCCTGATTAACCCTCATCAGGCAAGAATTTACAGTTGAATGAATGCTGCACTATCAAAACAAGGCCATACAAGTTGGGATTCTGCCCAGGTTTCAAAAGGACCCTGTGGCTTTCCATTTAGGACTCATGAGCCCTGAATTCTTAAAGCAGCCTAGGGCAAGCGCCTAGTTATTTGGGTAACTTGCCCTAGGCTGGCCCCCTGCAAGCAGCTAAGCCCATCAGATCTGTTTGGGGGACTGCATTAAATGTGCCTGTTTATGACGGGATGGGGGTGGACTACCTGGGCCTATAACAAGGTGAGGCTCAGTTTCGATAACCAGGAGAGGAAGGACAGGGCTTCCCAGGCGGAGCTAGTGGTAAAGAACCCGCCTGCCAAAGGAAATGTAAGAGACTTGGGTTTGATCCCTGGGCGCGGAAGATCCCCCGGAGGAGGGCTTAGCAACACACTCCAGTGTTCTTGCCTGGAGAATCTTCATGGACAGAGGAGCCTGGTGGCCTACGGCCCATAGGGTCACAGAGTTGGACACGCCTGAAGCCACTTAGCACGCACGCATCCATAGTAAGGACAGTAGTCCCCAGCTCTGCACACTGTGAATGCCTCTGGCTGCAGCTGACCTCACCACAGGCTAGAGGACCCTGTCTTAGCTCAGGCTGTTCAAACAGGATACCATAGGCAGGGACTTCCCTGATTATCCAGTGGTTAAGACTCGGGCTTCTAATGCAAGGGGCATGGGTTCCATCCCTGGTTGGGGAACTAAGATCCTAAGATCTCACATGCCACACAGCACAGCCAAAAAATATAAAGTAACAATAAGAATAATAAAATAACTTTAAAAAGTAAATACTAACAAAAATAAATTTTTAAAAAAAGAATACCATAGACAGGGCAGCATAAACAGCCAACATTTATTTCTCATGAGTCTGGAGGCTGGTAGTTCATGGTTGGGTCCTTGGTGAGGGTCTCTTCCTACTTGTCCTCACATGGCACTGATTCCATCATGAGGGCCCCACCCTCATGACCTCATCTAACAAGAATCACCTCCCAGAGGCCCCACCTCTAAACACCATCACACGGCAACGGGGGGCTATGGTTTCAACATGCGAATTTTAGGAGGGGACACATTCAGTCCATAACAACTACCATGTGAAAACACATTACAAGTCACCCCATTTCCTGTTGGCTTTGCTGTTGCTAATCTGGGGCATGGGGACAGCTCCTGGGTGCTGCCCTGCTGGTGCACTGCAGAGGCCCTAACCCATTTCTGTTGCCAAAGGGTGACCCGGGATTTTGGGGGGCTGCGGGGGGGGCAGCAGGAAATGAAGGGGTGGAAGGATGCATTTGCTCTGTGCGCCCTCTGCTGGTACTGTGTGAGCAAAACACACGTCTTGGAAGTGGACTGAAGTGAAAGCTACACAGTCGTGTCCAACTCTTTGCAACTATACGGTCCATGGAATTCTCCAGACCAGAATACTGGAGTGGGTAGCCTTTCCCTTCTCCAGAGATTGGACGAACCCAGGGATCGAACCCAGGTCTCCGGCATTGCAGGTGGATTCTTACCAGTTAAGCCACAAGGAAAGCCCAAGAATACTGGAGTGGGTAGAGGTGACTCTTCCTGCCAAAACTGGTGCGAATCTAGGCTCTCATCTCCCACTGCACTGACACTTCTGGGCTGTGACTGTCAACCTAGACAACGATGGGAATCATCATCACCTAAAGAAGCTGGGCGTGGGCCTGGGCGTGCGGGTCTGCTCAGTCATGTCCGGCTCTTTGCGACCCCCTGAACTGTAACCCTCCAGGCTCCTCTGTCCAAAGGACTTCCCAGGCAAGAATACTTGGCAATGGTGTTTTTTTAAAGGTCTCCAGGTGATTCTACATGTGGAGCCCGGGTTGAGAACCTAGATCATCTATTTCAGAAATTCCCACCTGGCTGCATTGCAGAATTAGCCTCAAGCTTGACAAAAAGACTGGGGACCCAACCCTGGACATAATCAGAAACTCCAAGGCTGAAGCTTGCTCAGGAAAGTGCTTACAAGTATCCCAAGAGGCCTATTTGAGTTCATTTTGGGTTTTAATAAGTTAAGGTCAAACCATTAATCCTTAAGACATTTTATAGGAACAGACTATCGAATAGTCAGCCTTGGGAAAACAGGCTCACAGGCGTTGAAGGCACTTGATGAGCAGGTGAGGGAAGGGCAGAGCCAGGCACCGACAGTTCTAGATAATTATATAATTAAGTCTTCTGTATAACTGAATCCTCAGTATAAACTTTTTTAAAAGTCTTTTCTTGATGTGGACCATTTTTTGTCTTTATTGAATTTGTTGCAATATTGTTTCTGTTTTTTGCTTGTTTTGGCTTTTCGGCTGCAAAGCTTGTGGGATCTTAGTTCCTGAACCAGGGATCAAACCCACGCCCCTTGCATTGGATGGCAAAGTCTTAACCACTGGACCACCAGGGAAGTCTCCACACTATAACTTCTTGAGGGTGAAGACAGAGGAAGAAACTGGAAAAGGAGAGACTTCTATGTAGATAACTGGAGAGAAAAGCTTCCAGGCAGAGGAACTGTGTCATTACAAAGGCCCTGAGGCTGGAGGGTGCTTGACCATTGGAGGAGGAGCAAGGAAAATACAGCCAAGTGAAGTGATCAGCGCAGAGCTATGGATGAGGCAAGGAAGCTGGGGGAAGGGTCCAGGCCATGCTCCAGGCGGGACCTATAGACCACAGTAAGAATTTCAACTTCTATAGGAGTGATGCAATCCTCTTTTTTCAAAGCATCACTTTGGCTGCTGTGAGAACAGGCTCTAGCAGGGTAAGGACGGAAGCAGAAACCTGCAATAATCCAGAGGCTACAAGGGCTGCCTGGATCAAGGTGGCGGGGCTGGCGGAGGTGAGAGCAGTCAGGTTCTGGCTGTTTTTAAAGTCGGTATAAAACAGTCTGTCAATAGAACCACATGCCATTTACCCTGAAGAGCCGGCACTTCTGAGTGGGTCTGAAGCCCTCCGGGACCCTCCAGGCCCACCATCAGGCTCTCGGTCACGCCTTCCACTGCACACACAGCCCCTCTACCTAGGGAATTCACAGACATTCATGGTCTGCGGGGGTGTGGCTGACAATGGGGGTGAGGGGAGGGCTGGACAGCATTCCCAAACATCTGAGACACATAATCACAGCCACACCCCCGCAGACCATGGCCTCTGACTGGCAGAATTTAATACAGAGGAAGAAACTGAAAAACGAGAGACTTTTATGTAGATACCTAGGGAGAAAATTAACAGAGGAAACAACAAACCCACGATAAGCCTAGTCCTATCACTTGCATCATTAACTAAAGACAAATACAAATTAAAGCCGCTTCCTCTTGTTCCTAAGTGCTCCCAAGCTTTCAGAGTTCTCTCCATTTTCTCTGACCATCAAAGCTTCCCCACAGTGATGTGGATCCAAATCAGAGTCCTCTCTGAGCAAGGGTGTCCATCCCGCTCCTGTCCAGGACAGGACAGTCTTGCTGCTCCTGCGGCCCACCTCCTCCCCACACCTGGGGTGCCCTTCAAGGTCCAGGCCCCAGGCCATCTGCACCCCACTCCCCAACTCACCCCCTGCTGCTGTTCTGCTTTGGACCACCCTACTCTTCTCTTGCCTTGCATATTTCCCCGTCTCTAACACACAGACACTTAGCATCCAGCCTCCCTCCCCACCAACAGTCGGCCCCACATCCCCTCCTTTTCTGAACTACATACAACGCCTTAAACCCGGCATAAGAGGTCTGGGATGACTGGCTGACTTGGAAGCCTGCGGTAACAAACTGTGTGGTTTTTTTTTTTTAATTTTTATTTTTCCTAGCTGTGCTGAGTCTTCGAAGCTGTATAGGCTTTTCTCTCGTTACAGAGTGGGGGTTACTCTCCAGCTGCGCTTCTCACTGTGGTGGTTTCCCTTATTGCAGAGCAGTTGCTCCAGGACATGTGGGCTTTGGTAGATGTGGCTCCCAGGCTCCAGAGCACAGGCTCAGCAGCTGTGGCGCATGGGCAGAGAGTCTACACAGCACGTGTGATCTTCCTGGACCAGGAATCAAATCGAGCCTGAATCTTCTGCCCTGGCAGGCAGACTCCACCACTGGGGCCCCAGATAAGCACCAAACCATCTTGAATTATATGCTTTACTTGCATTCTGTGAAATGCAGTAGATTAAGATCTAACTTGGTGCAGTGGTAGAGAACCTACCTGCTAATGCAGAAGACCCAGGTTCGATCCCTGGGTCAGGAAGATCCCCTGGAGGAGGAAATGGCAACCCACGCCAGTATTCTTGCCTGGAAAATCCCATGGACAGAGGAGCCTAGTGGGTGGGTTACAGCCCATGAGATCACAAAGAGTGGGACTCAACTGAGCACGCACAAGCCAAAAAAAAAAACGTGTTTCATGTTATCTTTGATGATAAAGTCATCTTTCTCAAAATGCCATTTTTCAGTCTACACAGAGGAAGGAAACCTCTCCAAATATTTGATATTTATCACATTCTTTACAGCAATGGAAAACGGAAATCATTTAAAAGGACAAGCTACATCCACTGAGTGGAATATTTTGCAATTACTGATTTTCTTTTTTTGCATAAAAAGTATTTATAAGAATCAAATAATCTGGGCCTTTTGTTTTTATGTATTGTAAGTATACTCCCCATTTTTTTCTAATTTTGAGATCTAACTGGCATATAGCATTGTATTATTTAACATATACAATATGATTTTTATATATATAGTAAAATTACAGTAAGTTAACATCCAGCATCTCGCACAGTTAACAAGGTTTTTCCCTTGTGGCTATTCTAAATGATCAACCCCTCCAGGTGCTGGGTGCACCAGGAGGCGCAGCAGGCCGAAATCCCTCCCCGTTGCCTGAGAGCTCTTCAACGAGCCACCAGCTCTGCATCAGCAGTGACATCCAACCATCCCAGGAGACCAGGAGGATTCTTTTCCACTTTACAGACGTGAAAACTAAGGTCCTGAGAGACTTCATAACCTGGCCCAGGCGCGGGCTTTGAGAACTAACAAAACCCAAGTCCCCCACACCTGTCCGATTTCACAGCAGAGGATGGTTTGAGCAAACCTGTCATTGCTTCCTCCGAGAACCTACCAGAAAATTCTGGCCATTATCTCGATGCCACACGCAAGTGCAGTAAAGAATCGGCACTCAGGGCCTCTTTCCTAAACCCGGCTACTAATGTCTATCTTGTTAGTTTTCTCACCTCAGGGGCCGCGGCAGAAGTTTCCCAGCAGCGCAACCCCGTCCTTCAGCCCCGCCCACACCCTCTGCCTTCCTGCGGGAGCCTCCCAGCATCCACTTGGGCTCCAGGCCATTCACTTGAGCGTGCGCAGCATCCCGAACACCTGCGTGAACCGCTCTTGGTCCAGGACGCGACCATAACGCAGGGTGAGGTAGAAGGTCTGTTTCCCGCTGTACTGCTGGATCCGCACGAACAGCTCCTGGGGCCAATCCGGGCTCTCCGTCATGGGGATCACGTCAGCCACAGGGCAGTAGGTGTCCTGTCGCCGGCCCCAGAAGGTCAGGTGGGCCACCCGCAGCACGGTGCCCGCCTCATTCACGTACAGGATGCCCACCAGCCTCCGGAAGAAATGGCTCATCCAGCACAACATGGCCAGGGCGAAGCCGGCGACGCCGCCCGCCAGGCACAAGGAGCTGAAGGGCATGAGGTCCTGGGAGTAGCAGTAGAGGCCCGGCGGCAGGGCGGCCACCGTCAGGGCCGTCTGTGCCACCTTCAGCCGAGACAGGTACCCGAAGGCCTTGATGGCATCGAAGCGGTACACCATCTGAAACTTCTCCGTCTCTGGGCCCGGTGGCTTCTCCCTGGAGGGGGGCGGCCCGCTTCCCACCCACCTCCTGGGATCCTGCCCACCGCAGCAGCACAGCCGGTGGAGCCGCCTGCCCCAGGCGGCTGGCCCTGGAGACAGCGCCACAGCTCGGAGGAAGGCAGCCTGGAAGGGAGACAGGGAGACCATTTCTCTCAGGCAACTCAACCGTGTGGACCACTCAAGGGACAAGTGCAAACCCCTCACACAGAGGCCAGTCCTGTGAGATCGGCATTACTGCCAGAGATATTAAGAAAGGTAAAGCCAGTGGCTTTGTTTGCTATTGTTCAGTTGCTAAGTCGTGTCTGACTCTCTGCGACCCCATGGACTGCAGCCCATCAGGCTCCTCTGTTGCTTTACCTCACAGATCTTCAGGAAAGCTGTGCACCACAGGAACCACTACTTCTACTTTACCATGGAGGAAACTAAGCCCAGAGAAGGCAAGCAATGTACCCAAAGACTCACAGCCAGTCAGTGGGGCAGAGTCTTATTTTTTAAAGTGGTCCTCTTTCCTCCAGGTAGTTCAAGTAAATATGGGAAAGAAGGCACAACCTTCATTCATTCAACAGTTATCCTGCGAAAGGACAGCTCTACGCTGCCACTGAATAATCCATAGCTTGTATGACATTTCCTCAGGCAGGAAATGCCAGCAGTGTCCTAGGGGGGAACAAACCAGGGAGATAGTCATCGCAATAACTTCCCAATCCTCGGTTAGATTAAAGCGTCTTCTTGGGGTCTGAAATGAAACGCTATTTCTTGGCCTAGACTGTGAAGAGGTTGAACGAAGGAGGAGAGAGGGATGGAGGCATTAACCCGCTGCGCTAGGGTTACATGAGGCGCAGTTTCAAATCTCGAATAGTGCAGTGAAAGATACTTTGGGCGGTGGAGTCAGATCTGGGTTCCAATCCCGACTCCTATAGTCACCAGCTGTGGATCCTTGGGCAAATTACTCCGTCTCTCTGGGCCTCAGTTTCTTCATCTTTCAAAACGGGGATCCCGAATATACTGAATGTGATGATGGTCTGAAAGATTTCAAAACGCACTTGATGCGCTCCAAGTGCTCAGAGAGTTTTAGTTATTGCCAGCTGTAGGTCCACGTGACCGGAGGGCAAAGTAAGGCGGGAAGCAGCAAATTAAAACCCACGCGGGATGTCCCTCTGGCAGATTCTCCGAATGAGAACCCCTGGCGTCTGCATACTTGCCCCAGGCCTGCCCTTGACCCCCAAAGCACTTCACCTCCCTCGCTCCCCGCCACTCACTTTCTTACCATGGTATCACTGCCCGGTGCCGGAAGTGAATCCACCTGCTCCCGGAACCGCTAAGAGCGCGTGCTGGGCCCTAATAGGACAGTATAGAGGCATGTTGCATTCTGGGATCTGTAGTCCAGAGCACAGCCCAGAGCCGCTAGTCGCCGGCATTGTGGGAGTGGATTCTCCTCCTCCCGGAGTGCCCTACGGCACGGGGGCCGGACCCGGAAGTTCCGGGCAGAGTTCCAAGTGCCAGCGAGTCCTATTGGGTGCGCGTGGAAACTAGGGTCATGGCTGCCTCCGGCCCAGCGCTCTGCCTCTTCGACGTGGACGGGACCCTGACGGCCCCGCGGCAGGTAAGAGGCGCCCGGCGGTAGCCGGTGCAGAGCCCCCTACTGCTCCCAGACGGGGCTAACGACCGCCCAGGTAGGCAATCTGGGGCTGCTAGAGACCGCCCACCTCCCTTGGAGCGACTGAACTCTACTCTGTGTTCCCTGGAGGGCTGAGACGGAAGCCCTAACCAGATCTTCAAGACCTCAGGGTGCTCGGAGAGATGGGACAGGCCGAAAAACTCTAAGAGAGCAAGGAACTTGTGTTGGCTTGGAAAACGCAATTCTGGACTTTCACCGTCAGCCCTGGCTGTGAAACCCAGCTCAGCCCCTTTACCAGCTTGTGTGCCCTTCTCAGATGTAACACTGTGGTCTGTGCCTGTAGCTTGATGTGAAAGACAGGTTTCCAAGTCAGACAGACCTAGTAGAGTCTCAGCTTTACCTCCTGACAACTGTGTGACCTTGAGCAAGTCACTTAACCTCAGTATCTATGGCTTTAAGTGGGGAGGTGACCTGTTCCTTGAGGTGTTTGTGGAGGTCGAATGAAATCATATAAGTTCATGAAAGTATCTTGCAGGCGGTAGGCTGGGTTCAATAATACTCAGTTAGTATTAACCACCACCACCGCTGCCTTCTCCAGCCCTGCAGTGGAGTGGGGTGATGGATAAGACCTAGATTGCTACAGGCTGCCTGTTGAGAGTCTCCCTGGACTCCTGGAAACTTCTCTTTTCCAGATTTTGTTGCCATGGGCTCAGATTTTGTGATGACGCTCACTCTGACCTCCCCCTTGCATGAATCAGTCACTGAACAGCAGCCATTCAAACTTGGGACTGGTTCCAAGTGGCCTCGCTGTCTTCAAGTTCTGTCTCTACCCTGCTTGGTTCGGGCCGGATGGTAGCAGCGGTGGGTGCGCTCTGGAGTTCACACGGAATGTATGTGACCTTAGCTGCATCATTGTACCTTTCTGAGGCACAGGAGCTATGTATCTAATGATGGTACTCAATTGCAAGTTCTCCAAAGGCCCTTTTTGACTCTGAGAGTCCACGATCCACACACACTTGTACGTTGTTAAAAACCCATAGTGGTTCAGAGCCAAGGTCAGTAATTCATTGTTTGTAAAGGGGCAGGTAGCAAATACTTTTGTGTTTGCCCACCATATGGTCAGTACCAACTGCTCGACTTTAATGCAAAAGCAGCCATCGACCATACGTAGACACTCTAGCTGTGTTCCGGTAAAACTGCTGCTCAGTTTGGCTCTTTGGTTGTAATGATCTTGGGTTTACATTCCAAGGCCTCTTACACAATATCATTAGAGCCTCTTAACCTTTCTCCCTTTTTCATCCCAAGTGGAGTAGTTATTTTCATTTTAAATTAGGAAACAGACACAGTAAAACCATCACCTTGGTTTCCATACAAGATCTGACAAAAATCTCTGGGCCTCGGGGTATTGTTATTTGCTAAGTTTGCCATTTTCTGCCAAAGCTTCAAGGTGGAGGCTGTTTTGGTTACTAGGTGTGCCATTCAGGAACATGCTTCTGATTCCCAGAAGGAATCAGGACATATAAGCACAAAGTATGAAATAGCAGCAAAACCAGGCAACCTGCAGTGTATTCCCTTGAAACATTTCTTTGGTGAACATGATTTTTATATGCACTGGGTGCTCCAGGTAAAAAATAAAGCTAATTTAGCAACAGATCTGCATTATACAACCTTTCCCTTCCTCAATAAACAACATTCGCAAACACTGATAAGCACAAGGCAATCCGAAAGCAATCAAATGGATTATCTTTTCTTGCAGCTGCTGAAACAGGATATGACCTAATCAGGTAAAATCTAGCCAGTGGTGTCAGAGCTTTGCGCATTTCAATGTGCTGGTAAAACATTGCTGTCCTGAGTGCTTTCCTAAGAAATGCCATTGCATCTAAAAGCAGTTGAGACTTAGAAGCCTGCAAAGAGAAGCAGGGCATAAACCTGGGTGGACTGTTTTCCAGCTTTCTCTCATGAAAAGCTTCAAATGTACAGAATCGCTGGGGGGAAAAAACAGTACCCAGAAGAACCATATTCACATCACTTAGATTCAGCAATGATTGCGTTTTGTTTTGTTTTAATTATTGGTTTATTTTTGGCCACGTTGGGTCTTTGTTGCTGCCCTCAGGCTCTCTCTAGTTGCTGCAAGCAGGGGCTACTTTTTCTTGGGGCCACACTGACTTTTTGTGGCGGCTTTTTGCGGAACACAGGCTCTGGGCGCATGGGCTTCGGCAGTTGCAGCGTGTGGGCTCAGTGGTTGGGGTGCACGGGCTCCGTTGCCCCACAGCATGCGGTATCTTCCCAGATCAGGGGTCAAACCCGTGTCTCCTGCAGGTGGACTCTTACCCACTCTACCACCAGGGAAGTCCTCGCTCTCTTTTTTAATCTTTGCTGCATCATTTCCGAAGCTGTAGTCATAATGGTACTTCAACCCCTGAATATTTACACCTGCAGCTCTTGACAGGGACCTCTGTTGTAACCACAACTTTGTGATCACACCTAAGGAAATGATCAGCAGTGCCTTCAAGTGATTTTATACAGGGGTCAGCAAACTTTACTCTGTAAAAAGCTGCTTGTGACCATGATCGAGCATCTGACCTCCCCCAGCCCCACCACAGGAGGTAGGAAATGGTTGAGGCTCGCACAGCTGCTCACCCCTGTGTAGTCATGGCTGCAGACACCACAGAGATGAATGGATATGACTGTGTTGCAGTCGCTGTACAGAAACAAGCAGAGAGTTGGTTCTGGCCCACAGGCCTGGTTTTCTGACTCTTCTGCTCCTTAATTTTCCTTAATTATCCCTAGGAAGTCTTCTATATATATATATTTTTTTTTCACATTTATTCCAAGTTTTGGGCTCCTTGCATTTTCTTTTGTCTGGGATGACTTATAAAGAATTCCTTGAATTTATCACAAGAGTTATTTAGAAACATGACTCAATCAAAAATTGGGCAGAAGACTTAAACAGATATTTCTCCAGAGAAGACAGACAGATGGCCAGTAAACACATGAAAAGATGCTCAACATCACTCATTATTAGAGAAATCCAAATCAAAACTACAATAAGGTATTGCCTCACACCAGTCAGAATGGCCATCATCAAAAAATCTGCAAACAATAAATGCTGGAGAGAGTGTGGAGAGAAGGGAACCCTCCTACTTTGTGAGGGCTTCCCTGGTAGCTCAGCTGGTAGAGACTCCGCCTGCAGTGCAGGAGACCCTGGTTCGATTCCTCGGTCAGGAAGATTCACTGGAGAAGGGTTAGCCTACCCACTCTGGTATTCTTGGGCTTCCCTGGTGGCTCAGCTGGTAAAGCATCTGCCCGCAATACAGGAGACCTGGGTTCGATCCCTGGCTTGAGAAGATACCCCAGAGAAGGGAACATCCACCCAGTCCAGTATTCTGGCCTGGAGAATTCCATGGGCTGGATATATATAGTCTACGTGGTCACAAAGACTCAAACACGACTGAGTGACTTTCACTTCACTTTCACTTCCTACACTGTTAGCGGGAGTGTAAACTAATACAGCCATTATGGAGACTAGTGTGAAGATAAAACCAGAAATAAATCCACCATATGACTCAGCAACCCTACTCCTGGGCATATACCCTGAGAAAACCATAATCAAAAAACACGTATGTGTCCCAGTGTTCATCGCAGCACTGTTTACAACAGCCAGGACATGGAAGCGACCTAGATGTCCATCGGTAGATGAATGGACAAAGAAGCTGAGATACATATATACAAAGGACTATTACTCAGTCATAAAAAAGAACGAATTTGAGTCAGTTGTAGTGAGGTGGATGAACCTAGAACCTGTTATACAGAGTGAAGTAAGGCAGAAAGAGAAAAACAAATATTTTAATGTGTCTATACGGAACCTAAAAAAGTGATATTGATGAACCTATTTGCAGGGAAGGAATGAAGACGCAGCTATTACAGAGAGTGAACTTGTGAACACAGGGGAGGGAGAGCGTGGGATGAATGGAGAAAGTAGCAACAGCATATAAACAAGATGGATAGCTGGTGAGAAGCTGGCACTCTGATGACCTGGAGGGGAGGGAGGGGGTGGATGTGTGATTATGGCTGACTTGCACTGTATGGTAGAAATCAACACAACGTTGTAAAAACATTTTAAAAATATATTTAAATAAATGGGAAAAGGCCTCTCCGGTGTGCGCCCCCCTCCAAAAAAGAAGCATCGTGACAGTTTTGCTGTGTGGCTACTTTACTCCGTATCTCTGTATCTCTCTCCTGCGGTGGGGGGTAGTTGAGATGCTCGATTGTGGTCAGAAGCAGCTGGGTCTTATTTCCTGTCGAAAAATATTTGCTGCCACCTGGAAGGGGGAAGGTGCCTCTCTGACCCATGCGTGTTGAGCATGTCTCCTGGCTGACCTGCCAGACCATTCAGCTCATCGGTGCTCACAAGGGTCCAGATAAAAATAAATGGTACCCTTTGGCTTCTGTGTGAAGGTGTAAGTGTTGTGTTTGTTGTTAGTGTTGCATTTTTAATGTTCTGCAATCACAAGACTCTTCCCCACTTCCTCCCGTTCTGACCTCATGTCTTCAGTCACTGACTCAGAGGCCACTAGACTGTCCACTAGGTCAAGATCTCACCGGAAGATGTGGAAAAGATTGCACTCTCTTAGAAGCCCTTCTGCACAGTTTTATTAACCATATGCATGTACTACTCTTAAAATAATGCTTTTTAAAGAAAAAGAGAAGATTGAACTGTAGATGTTTTTATACTGAAGTTAGGTGGATTTTTTTGCTTTTAGTTTCTGGTAGCTTTATTTGTGAAAATAAGTGTACAATCACAGCTTTATTTATGAAGATAAGTCCATGTAAGTGTACCATTAAGACTGCCAGCAGCAGTGAAACAAGGGTTTAAAAGATACTTTGTGGTTTGCCTAACACAGGGATATCACTTCATCTCAGTTTAAAATTTATTTCGAATTAGCACATGGGTTGGCATTGGCCACAACTTGAATCCATAAATGCAGTACAGTGTAGCATTTGAAAGGAATGGATCGATGCGCATTCTGGAAAAATCAGCACAACTTAATACTGAGAAAGCAAGTCATTGTGCAAGACAGATAATGAGTCCAACTGGTGTTTCAAAAAGTAGAACATGTTTATATATGTGCCTACAGAGAAGTGTGTAAATGCACAGGAAGAAAAACAATCTGGAGCAAACCACAACAGCTGTTACTGTATTATTTGTGTGTTTTAAGCCAGGTAAAAATTTTAACTTAACAAGTTTTTGGGGTTTTTTTTCCTGATACCTTGATGTCCCTAAGTGAAAAGTGAAAGTGAAGTCACTCAGTTGTGTCTGACTCTTTGCAACCCCATGGACTGTAGCCCACCAGGCTCCTCCATCCATGGGATTTTCCAGGCAAGAATACTGGAGTGGGTAGCCATTTCCTTCTGCAGGGGATCTTCCTGACCCAGGGATAGAACTCTGGTCTCCTGCATTGCAGGCATACGCTTTACCATCTGAGCCACAGGGACTCCCCCAATGTCCCCAAAGCACAACCAAACAGTTGGTCTTACCTGTAGATATAGAAGCAGATAGACAAGTATGAGAGTAAAGGTTGCGTTACTCTTGGGGGTCTTAATCTCCCAATTCCTGCATGTCTCCTGACTGTTTATTTTCCTTTTTGAAATGCAGAAAATTACCAAAGACATGGATTGCTTTCTGCAAAAACTGAGGCAGAAGATCAAAATTGGCGTTGTCGGTGGGTCGGACTTTGAGAAAGTACAGGAGCAACTGGGAGATGACGGTAGGCTCTGCGTTGCTTGTTATGTTTTGGTGAAACGGTAACTTCTTTTGAGGTTATCGGGATCCATTGCCACTTAGTGTCGTGGTTACAGCCCTGAATCCTCCTGCCTGTGGGGCAGCATTCCTGCTTCCTTGATGGGGGAACATTTTCTCTGCCCTTAGTTTTTCTGTTTTTTTTTTTTTAATCCTATAAATACATTTCTGGAGTTGCTGGTGAAGCAGTTGGTACTCAGACACGTGGACAGATGGACCTAGAAATGTGGGTGTCTGTGTCTCAGCCTGGAATCCTTCTTGCTGATATCCATTAACTGCTTTTCTGGCCTCAGTTTGGGCACCATCCAGACATCCTGCTCACCTCGGTACTGAGGGGCCCTGTGAGTCTTCACGCCCACCTCTGTTGTCCTATCGCTCAGTGTTTCCCAGAGTCTCCCAAGGCTCCTCGCCCACCTAGGGAATCAGAATCCAGACCCCCAGGGCCCCAGGAAGCTAGAGACTGACTCAGTGGGTCCGCGGGGCCTGGGAATCGTACTTCAGCAACTGCCTTCAGGAGATTCTAGGGCTGCTTATGTAGCACTGAGTTTTGGAGACTGTCTGCTTCTGTCTGTCTTGAAGACTGAGACTGCGGATTATTCATCTTCATGGCCCCAGGGGCGCCGAGGTGCCTGAGACGGGGGCCTGTGAGAACAGTGGGTGGAGACCTCGAGGGCCTGAGCTTTCTCTTTGGCACCATTGACGTCCGGGGCCAAGAACTCTGGTTGTCCGGTGCACTGGACGCTGTTGAGCAGCATCCGCGGCCTCTGCTCACTTGATGCCAGCAGCGCCCCCTCACCCAGGGTGACAACCACAGGCGCCTCCAGACGCCAGAGATGTCCCCTGGGGCAGCGTCACCCCCAGCTGAAAACCACTCCTTGAGATGTAATACCTTCCAGTGCAAATCTGTGTGGGCTGTATGTGTCAGACAGGTTACTGAAAGAGTAATCTATGGGGGCCCTTTAAAACCCTCTGTTCTGGGCTTCCCGGACGGTCCCAGTGGTTCAGACTCCATGCTTCCGCTGCAGGGGTCATGGGTTCGAGTCCCTGGTCGGGGAACTAAAATCCCGCATGTCTTGGGGTACAGCCGAAAACAAAGCTCTCTGTTCCTCTTTCACTAATTGTCCTTATAGGTGCTCTGTTTAGAAACGCCATAAACAACATGTTGTTGTTTGTTATTTAATTTACTCACTCAGTCATGTCTGACTCTTTGCAACCCTGTGGTCTGTAGCCCTCCAAGCTGCTCTGTCCATGGGATTTCCTAGGTAAGAATACCGGAGTGGGTTGTCATTTCCTACTCTAGGGGATCTTCCCGATCCAGGGATCAACCCTGAGTTTCCTGCATTGGCAGGTGGATTCTATACCACTGAGCCCACCTGGGAAGCCCATATAAACAACATAATGGGGCACATTAAGACCCTGTTACCAGGTCCTGATTGCCCTTTCTGCCTCTGATCACGTATTTAACCACAGGCTCAGAGAGGTTTTGTTAGTGTAGGACAGTGTCTTACCTTTCAGAGTATGAGTAGAAACACCAGATTCACAACAGTCATGAGCCAGAAGCAAGTGAAAGACCACCTGTATGAGAATCACCTGGGACCTCGTTCAAATGCAGAGCTTGGCCCCCACCCAACACGCCGTGCCTGGGAATCTGTGCTATAACAAGCGCCTGAAGTTTGAGACCACCCAGATGGATGTGGGCTTCCCCTGTGGCTCAGCAGTAAAGAATCTGCCTCCAGTGAAGGAAATGTGGGTTCTATTCCTGGGTCAGGAAGATCTCCTGGAGGAGGGAATGGCAACCCACTGTAGTGTTCTTGCCTGGAGAATCCCTGTGGACAGAGGAGCCTCGTGGGCTACGGACCATGGGGTCACGTAGAGTCGGACACGACTGAGATGACTTAGGATGAACGCAGGCAAGATTGATGCGGGTGGTCTTAAGGGTCACTTGAAGAGCTTTTTTTTAAAAAAAAAAAAAAATCATCTGATTCTTAACCCGGCCCCTGCAGGTTCTGATTCAGAAACTCCGGGAGCGTAGCCTCAAATTCGGCAGATTTTCCTCACTGTCCAGATGATGCAGGTTACGGTGGGGTTTGGGAGCCATCGGTGGTTTCCACTTGGCCTTTACAAATAAACAGGCGGAAGGCAGAGACATGCAGTGACCCACCACCCACTCTCCAGTCTGCAGCCTAGTCGTCATCTGTTAAACTGATAACAAAGCGTCTTTAAAAAAAATTTTAAGGAGCTTTATTCCACCCTCCCAATCTGTTAAGATAGGTCAGTGCTGGAGTTTAGCAGTTTTGTTGGCCATGTGTTAATGAAGAAATAGAAACACAGGGTTCAATTCATTGCATTCTAAAGTTTCTTTTGTTTTGTTGGCAGTTATTAAAAAATATGATTACGTGTTTCCAGAAAATGGCTTGGTAGCATACAGAGATGGGAA
Source organism: Capra hircus (assembly GCF_001704415.2). NCBI lineage: Eukaryota > Metazoa > Chordata > Mammalia > Artiodactyla > Bovidae > Capra > Capra hircus. The sequence goes on from NC_030832.1 coordinate 7,548,211, forward strand.
ACTCTTGTGTAAACAGGTAGGTTTGTAAGTATCCAGACTATGACAGACTACTAGTCAAATGTTTTCTGGAAAGATACTTGAGTGCCTCCGGGGGCTGAGTGGTAATGAAACTTCACCCTCGTTTTTCACATTTTGGATGTTGAACCATGTGACAATGGTTCCAAATTGCTAACTTACACATTCCAAATTGCTAACTTAATTTTTATAATTGCTTTTTAAGGGTACTTAATATTTCTGTTATGGTAGCAGAGACCAGTGCAGGCTGCCTTGCTACAGACATTTTTATGCAGTCCTGTGTAGCTCTTATTACCATTAAGATCATTCTGTTCAGACAGAAGAGGAAACTGAAGTGGAACAAATATGTTTTCTATCTGTGTCTGCAGATATTTTAATGGAATAAAAGCAGCAACGAATGAACTCTTCGGGGGCTTCCAGGAAGTACTTAGAGAGAGAACGAACATAAAAATCCTGAGTAGTGAAGCAGGAAATGGTTCTGACTGAAGCCCTTTCTAGTTTGCCCAATGTTTTCAGCAAATAAGAAAGAGAGAAAGTAAAATAAAGTAAAAATAAAAATTTTAAAAAAAAGAGAGGAGGAAGGCAGTGAGGGTGTCACCCAGCCCCACCAGGTGACCTTCAGCCCGAGGTGGCTAAAGACCTGGCTTGGCTGGAAAGCCATTTGAAAACATCTCCCACTGTGTCAAGTAACATCAGCATTTTCTTTATCTAGAATATTCAAGGTCACCTAGGTGAAGCCCTAATCCAGGATTTAATCAACTACTGTCTGAGCTACATCGCAAAAATCAAGCTCCCGAAGAAGAGGTGGGTTTGCTCTTAGTGACGAGGCGCTGCTGGAATATGGCGTCATGTCATCTGGCGGGTTGGGGCTCAGTTAACTCCACAGTGCAGTGCTTACAAGGGGCCACCGGAAGCCTTCTGCGGGGCCTGCAGGGGATGAAGGGAAGTGAAAGGGGAATCCTCAGTCATGTCTGACTCTTTGCGACCCCATGGACTGTAGCCTACCAGGCTCCTCTGTCCATGGGATTTTCCAGGCAATAGCACTGGAGTGGATTGCCATTTCCTTCTCCAGTGGATCTTCCAGACTCAGGGATCGAACCCTGGTCTCTGCATTGTAGACAGACGCGTTACCGTCTGAGCCACCAGGGAACGCCTGGCAGTGGACAAATGATGATATAAATGATGGCATGTCCGCATGACAGGAATTGAAAGTTCGATGCTTTCAAGCCCCCTGCCCGTGACACAGCAGCGTGGGAAACGCATCGCCCCCAGCTGTGGGGTCAAAACTAGAGGCCCCCAGGCCAAATCCCCCCCAGAGCCAAGTTCACTTGGCCCCCGCTGTTCAATGCAATCTGAGTTAAGTGCTGTCGTTTTCTAATTGTTACCCATTCATGCATTCGTTTATTTTTGGCTGTGCTGGGTCTTTGCTGCAATGCACGGGCTTTTTTCTAGTTGTGGCGAGCGGGGCCTACCCCAGTTGCGGTGCGGTGGCATCTTGTTGCAAAGCTCTGGACTCTGTTTGCAGCTCGAGGGCTCTTGAGTTCCCGGCTTAGTTGCCCCAGAGCATGTGGAATCTTCCCAGACTAGGGATCGAACTGTGTCCCCTGCCTTGGCAGGTGGATTCTTAACCACTGGACCACCGGGTTAGTCCCAGTGCTGTCATTTGAAAGTCTGATTTTAAATGTCCGGGCTTCCAGTTTCTGTTGCATCTGAAGACCCCATAGTTCAGTGCCCGCCCTCAGCATGGCAGCAGCTGGAGAGGGGCACAGGCACAGTGCTGCGCCCCCGCCCGCCACCACCATCTCCAGCCTTTCACAGGCTGTTTGTCTCATTTTTCTGGCCTCTCTAGACAGTGATTTGTGAACCTACCTCTTATTCCAAACACTTATCATCTCAATTCCCATTTTAAAATAATAACAGTAACATGCACACATGCCCACAATTAAAAGATTGGCAGGAAATGGACCGGATGCTAACGGTGGCTATTTCTGGGTAATGAGGTCACAGGTGGTTTCTTTGAAATACTTTTCATTTTCTTCTGTTTTCTGCACTTAATGTGCGACACCCTAGTGATTAGGAGGTGAAACGATTCTTAAGTGGCAGTTAAATTTCAAGAGATGCTGTGCTTTGAAGACTGAGTTCCTGAATCAGGTGGCCCTGCTCGGCTCCTCCTCTCAGAGGGCGGGGCTTTTGGTTTTCTCCTCTTTTCTCCTCTGTCCCAGGAAGCGGGGTGGATGAGGTGGGCGGGCCCTCAGATCCATTTTTGTTGGAACTGGGAAGTGACCTATGAGCGTTTGTTACCCTGTGGTGTTGACATTTGCGTAAACTAGAAATTCTCCGTTATAGAAAGTATCCCAGGTCAGTTCAGTCTTTACTTTGGGCCAAGCGTTAAGGGAAAATAAAAAGAAGGTAAGATCCACTCCTGTTCTCAGAGAGGATGTTGTCTCGTGAGAGACCAGTGTACAGAGTTGCGACTGAATTAGCCCAAGGTTCCCGGTGGATTCAGCAGACAGAGCTGAAACCCTCTTTGAGCAGCGTTTGCCCACGTTTCTCGTGGGCCTCACTTTGTGCCCCACACAGGTCGGGCAGGTGCAGTGAGATGTCAGATAGTCCAGATCTTCAGGGGGGAAGTTAATGCTTGATCAGTCGCCTTAGTCCTGCTGTTAGAAGCCTTTCAACAATGTGTCAGCTGCCCTGCCTTTCTCGGGAATGAGAGTAATAATGTGTCCTTGAGCTGGGGAAACAGTTGAGCTCTCTTTCTGACAGTTTAGGACCCACAGGCCTAGGATCCCTGCCCCCGAATGATAACCATTGCCCCCCCCCACCCCCATGTACATGTAGATGGCGTGGGGAACCGGCCGGGCTGTACAGAGTCCAGGACAGCTGGGTGGGGGGTTGGGATAGTATCTCCAGTGTACATACGTTTGCCTCTTTCTCTGTAAGTGGAGCATAGCAGGGGAGGGTCCAGTGAGGGAGACTTGGCTGTTTTTACTTTACCTGATTGAGTCTTCACTGCTACTCAATTAGCAAAGTACTTTTACATAAAAATTTCAGGAGCTCCTTCGGGGGCTTAGGGCGAGTGCCCTTAGCCCCTTTCTGAGGTTCAGAGTGGTGCCCAAGCTCACCTGGTAAACTGTGGCCTGCCTTGGCCTGGAATCTGGTCCCAGCCCCATGCCTGGCGCTCATCCTCACAGTATTGTTACTGAGCTCACCTGGGATCCTCAGCAGCTTTCCCTGTGTCTCTTTGCCTGGTGAAAAGCAGCATTTCATTAAATCACTGGCCACGATGTCTGGATAGATACTTTCAGATTCCTCGGGAGCGTGAAGAGCCAGTAATTGTTTCCATAGCTCTTTGCTCGCTGTAACATTCTCTGCCCAACAGCAGCACTGTCCAGCTGAAATGTAATATATTTTTTGAGTTTTCTGTGGTCCTGGGTTTTTTGGTTTTTAGGAAAGAAAGGAACAAGTGAAATTCATTTTAATATGGTTTATTTAACCAAATATATCCAAAATACAGTCATGTCAAATATAGTCATTGTAAAGCATTATCAGGACCTCCCTGGTGGTCCAGTGGCTAAGACTCCACACACCCAATGCAGGGGGCCCACGTTCGATCCCTGGTCAGGGAACTAGGTCCCTCATGCTGCGACTAAGACCCAGCTCAGCCAGATAAGTAAATATTTTAAAAAATAAGTAAAGCCTTATTAGTGAGGATCAATTAGTGAGACTTTTTCACATGAAGTCTCTAAACACTCGTCTCTGATCAGATCAGCCACAGTTCAGGGCTCACGGGCCACGTGGGCCTGGTGACAGCCCACGGCCCAGCACAGCTCCTCCACATGTTGATCGCACCCACTTCTGCCTATGGAATTGCCTGCCTCTTAGCCCATCTGTCCTTCTGCCATGTTGCTCAAATGTGTCTCCGGGACCCCTCTCCCCTTCCCCTCCCACCCAGGGGCACTTTCATAGAGTTCCGTAACGGGATGCTGAACGTGTCGCCGATCGGAAGAAGCTGCAGCCAGGAAGAACGCATTGAGTTCTACGAGCTTGATCTGGTGAGTCTTCCTGAAATAGCCCAGGCATGCGGACACGTGGTGTGCCTCTCTGTGGCCGAGAAAGCCTGCGGTCTGCTGCACTAGATTCTCGGTATCTTTTTGTCTTCCTCAGAAAGAAAACATAAGACAAAAGTTCGTGGAGGATCTGCGAAAAGAGTTTGCTGGGAAAGGCCTCACGTTTTCCATAGGTACCATATGTCCAAGGGGTTCGTGCTGGGAGGTGGCTGTGGGCCTGTGTGCTCTTGGACTTGGACTCAGTTCAAGTTCAGGGCTCATGAGCCACGTGGGGTTGGTGATGGCCACACGGCCCAGTCCAAGTTCAGCTCTTGGACTCAGTGCTCAGTTTGCTGATGGGCAGCAGGATTTTATGGGTGGCCCGTCCATAAGAGGGAAAACACTCGCCTGCAACTTCCCTGGCAGTCCAGTGGTTGAGATGCTGCACTCCCAAAACGGGGACATGGGTTCGATCCCTGGTTGGGGAACTCATCCTGCGGGTCACACAGCATAGCCTAAAATAAATTTTTGAAAAATAAAAACCACTGTCCTGCAGAATTAGCCATAGCAGCGACTTGCCGGATTAGGAGATGAATTCCAGGCTGCTGGTTCTGAATCCTCACCCAGCAGGATTCTTCCTCCCAGTGCTTCTCCTGCTCAAAAACGAGAGCATCTTGCTTGATGAACTGTGTGTGATGATGGGGCTTCCCAGGTGGTACTCGTGGTAAAGAATCCACCTGCCAACACAGGAGATGCAAGACACTCAGGTTCGATCCCTGGGTCAGGAAGCTCTCCTGAAGAAGGGAATGGCTACCTACTCCAGTATTCCTGCCTGGAGAACCCTGTGAACAGAGGAGCCTGGAGGGCCACAGGCCATGACTGAACACACATACAGATGCACGCACACACGTGCACGCACACACGTGCACCTTTGGGCAGAGGACAGCATGTGGGTGACTCCGTAGAAGAGAGATGGGACAAGGCAGGGGTTGGAGGGGCCCTATTAGGTCAAGTAAGTCGAATGTGTCTGAAATCTTGTAACGTGTGACCAGCAGAAAACCTTAGAAGTCACTTGGGCTGATTTTACAAATCAAGAAACGGGGCCCAGAAAGGAGCAGGCGCTCGTCTAGGTTCCCAGAGCTTCTGCCGACAGTGACTGGCCAGCATGGCTGTTTCTGTGTCTGATGCAGAGCCCCTCTTGCAGCGCCGGGTGTCTCCATCTCGCATTCAGGTGAAACATGCCCAGCTTTAAGCAGACGGGTTTCTACTGTCGGTGCTGGTGAGCCATTCCTTAAAGCCCTCTCCTTTCACCAGCTCTAATAAGCGAGCGTACACTTGCCAGAAAACTAGAGCTGCAGCGGGACTCTGTGTAAAAGATGAATGGGTGGGCTGTTAAGTGTCCCAACAAAGCCTTGAAAGGGTTTTTTGTTGCCCGTGAAAGCTGTGTGGAAAATTGCCATCCGTGGGATTTTCATTTTCCTGCACAACAAGCTGTGTGCATCCTGCTGTTGGGAGGATGCACCGAGAGCATGGTGTGGCTGGAGGTGAGCAGGGCTGCAGCAGGCCGTTGGCAGCTTGCACGCTGGCCTGCTTCAGGGTCTAACCCTGCCCTGCAGAGGCAGACGTGGTTCTCACTGTGAGTCAGCATGCCGTGTCTCTTTTTCAGACTTCAGATTTTTAGATTTTAAGTGAAATGATGTTGGGGGCAGGGGAAGCATAATGCCAAAATTAATTTCTAGGGACTTCCCTGGTGGTCCAGTGGTTAGGACTTCGTCTTCGAATACAGGGGTGGCAGGTTCTATCGCCGGTCAGGGACCTAAGATCCCGCAGGCCTCCAGGCGGAAAAAACGAAATGTAAAACAGAAGCAGCATTGTAACAAGTTCAGTAAAGACTTCAAAAATGAGCCGCATCAAAAAATATGTGCATATTTCCATACCTTAACTAAAACTAAAACAACCACAGCAACAATTATTTAGGAAAAAAAATTCCTAGAAGCTGCCTCTACTGCTACTGCTGCTAAGTCATTCCAGTCGTGTCTGACTCTGCGACCCCACAGACGGCAGCCCACCAGGCTCCCCTGTCCCTGGGATTCTCCAGGCAAGAACACTGGAGTGGGTGAAGTTACCCCTAAAGTGTGGTAATTAGCAAGCCAGGGTAATAAAAATCAACCTTGGGGCTCCAGTTACAGACTAGCTTGAAGGGCACATTTTTTTCAGTGACATATCATTAACCTCCTTTGCATCTCTGGCTTGTGTGTCTCTCTCCCCCTCGGCAGGAGGCCAGATCAGCTTCGACGTCTTCCCCGATGGCTGGGACAAGAGGTACTGCCTGGGACACGTGGAGAAGGACGGCTATAAGACCATCTATTTCTTCGGCGACAAAACCATGCCAGTAAGTATGGAAGTGTGTTAGCAGCCGTGTTGTTCAGTTTGGGTTGGGGGAAAGGACAGACAGAGGGGCTTTTTCCCCCTACCACACACACTTCGCCCGGCAGCCTGGCTAACACTGGGTGGCGGCCTCTCCTGCGGGGTGGGGGTGATGGAGCCCCCTCTTCTCTGCGCTCAGACACCTGCCGCCTCTGGAGATAAGGATAGAGCCTTTCAGTGTGGCGTTGAGTGTCGCCCACCTGAGCACCTTCCAGAGCAAGGCTCGGAGCTGTCATCATACCCTCTTTGCGTTTCGAAGCCCTTGCCCTTTTTATTTTTCACCATATTTTTCCCAGAGGCATTCATCTTGATTAGGCGCGAGGAGCCCTGAAAGGTAGAACGGGAATCTCGTGGGTCTGACATTCAGGAGAGATGAGAGGTGTAGGGTCAGATCTGGGCATCACTCACGTTGGTAGGGGGCCATCCCTGGGGCACGGTCAGGAACCCCCAGTCCAGGACTGGATCTGAATTGGGGGCTGAGAGCAAAGCCCGGTGTGGAGAGGCCAGCGCCAGCCGAAGGAATTTCCCCGGAGCCTTGGGGCTCTCCTGAGGACAGGCGGGTCTCCTCAGGCCGGACTGAGAGGCGTGACCGCCATCGAGGCCCTGAGGGGGTGCACCCCGATGGCCGCTGCCCAGCCCAGGGCCACCTCCCTTCACCATCTCTCACCTCACGTCCCTCTGCTTCCCCACGGGCCACCCGGTGTGGTAGCTCCCTGCTGTCAGGCTCCTGTCTCAGGCTTTGTGGCTGAACTGCAGCAGCCAGTGCTGCAGAAAGACTGCTTAGACAGAGTCTTCAATTCCTCCAGCAAAAAACCCAGGGTTTGTGCTGTTACTAAAGTCTGTTCCACGTGGAGGGCTACCAAGGTGGTGCTAGTGGTAAAGAATCCACCTGCCAGTGCAAGAGACGTAAGAGATGGAGGTTCGATCCCTGGATTAGGAAGATCCCCTGGAGGAGGAAATGGCAGCCCACTCCAGTTTTCTTGCCTGGAGAATCCCACAGACAGAAGAGTCTGGCGGGCTACAGTCCATGGTGTTGGAAAGAGTCGGACATGACTGGGCAACTTAGCACACACGTTCTACGTGGACCTGCCTCTTTCAGTAAGATCTCCACGTGCTAGTCTTCCTGCAGGAAAGGGACTTCCAGATAGTATAGTCTCAAGGCCTGCTTTCCGAATTATAAAACTGGGGGACTTGCCTGGCGGTCCAGCGGCTGGGACTCCAAGCTTCCACTGCCGCGGGCCTGGGTTCAGTTCCTGGGCGGGGAACTAAGATCCCACAAACTGAGTGGCATGGCCGGAAAAAAAAATTGTAAACCTGGGTCTCAGCGAGGTTAACCTTCCCAAGGTCACGCAGCTAATGATAGAGCTGGTGACCCCAGAGCCAGCTCCCCACTTTTTCAATGAGTATACTTACCAGTCCACAGACCATCTCTCCAGTGGGCAAGGTACTATCTCGTTCCCCAGCGAACACCATGCTTCTCAGGAGCTGTATCAGCGAGCCTCTCTCTCAATGATGGAGGGAAACGGTTTATAACCACCTCCTTTTGTTGAAATGCTTTGAGGCAGAAGTGCTTTTGAATTCAGGCCTTGAGGGAAGAAAGTCACTGTCTGAGGCAAAGCGAGCGAATGACATTACCCCCAGGATCTAAGGGACAGCCGGAGACTCCCCCCTTCCCCCAGCTTTGAGCCAGTCCTTGTAGTCTGATAAGCAGGCTCTTCAGACGGGCCAAGACAGAATATTGCGTGACGATGGCCTTCTTGCTCTGCGAAAACAGCCATCTGAGGCCTTAGCTGGGGCTCTGCAGAGTGGAATGCACTCCTTGAGGTAATCAATAAACTTCTTTGGGGAATTTTTCACGTAGGAATTAGAGAGTTTTCTGTTGAGCCACTGCCGTACCACACACCAGTCTGTTTTGCTGCTTATTATTGTTGTTTTAACTTTTGCTGGAGTATGTGCTGTGCTGGGCTTAGTCACTCAGCCATGTCCGACTCTTTGCGACCCCATGGACCATAGCCCGCCGGGCTCCTCTGTCCACAGGGACCCTGCAGAACGAGAATACCGGAGGGGGTTGCCATCCCCTCCCCCCGAGGATCTTCCCGACCCAGGAATCGAACCGGGGTCTCCTGCATTGCAGGCGGATTCTTTACCAGCTGAGCTACCAGGAAAGCCCTTACTGGGGGATAGTCACTTTTTAATGTTCTGTTACTCTCTGCAGTACAGCGGTGAATCAGCTGTGTATACACACCTCCCCTCTTGTTTGGATCTCCTTCCCACTTGCGTCACCACAGAGCGTTGAGCAGGGTTCCCTGTGCTGTGCAGCTGGTGCGTGCTCAGTCACGGAGTCGGGTCTGACTCTTTGTGAACCTGTGGGCTGTCGCCCGCCAGACCCCTCTGTCCATGGGATTTCCCAGGCAAGAACGCTGGAGTGCATTGCCGTTTCCTCCTCAGGGGATTTTCTCAACCCAGGGACTGAAAAATCCCTGTGTCTCCTGCTTTGGCAGGAGGATTCTTTACCGCTGACCTCTTTTACACATAGTAGTGTATCAGTTATCTTCTTTTTTAATCTTACATACCTTTAAAAAACAGGTACTGTGAAATGGAGGCTCCCCCCCACCCCCGCCGACTCAATTCTTAATTAATAGGCATCCATTGTAGAAAATTAGAAACGGCGTGAGAAGGAAAGTAGAAGGCGCTTTTGAGTCACAGTTGACACGCTGCCCAGCCCTTCTGTACGTCTGCACATGACCCCAGCTGTGGGACCTGGCACGTTCACTCATTTCTTTTCTGCTTTTGTTCTCAACATACTTCATGCCCGCCCCTGTGTTAGGGAATATTTTTTGAAGACAAACGTTTGGTGGCCGTATAACATTATAGCGTTTAGGCACAGTCTATTGACCCATTTCCCTAGTAGAGGCCGTTTTGGGTTGTGGCTCTTTGCTCTCATAACGAACACTGTGGTGAACCCTTCTTGCGTCATCCTTGGCCCTCTTCTCTGATCTTCTTTGTCAGTGGTTTGCCCGGAAATGGGAGTTAGCAGCCCAGCCATCTAGTTCTTTCAACGTCCTGACACAGGGAGCAGTTCAGGCGCTAGCTTTACGCTTCTTTACATATTCGGTGACAGACATTCTGTAAGCTGTTTTTTCCCTTTGCCAGGCAAATGTTTTTGCTGGCTTCCAGGGAGGCGGCACCTGAGCTGAGTACTGGGTGAGAAACCATTTCCCTGTCAAGTTCAGCAGACTCAGTTTCCCTCCGATGGGATCTGACGTTGTATGGGGTCCCCCATGTCTTCCCGACCCCCAGCCCACCCTGAGTACCTCCAGAGAGCAGAGGGGAGAAGTAAGAGGCTGGCCTTTGCTTTTCTAAACTCTTGTCAGTGTTGGAAACCCCCTTATCCTCACCAGCAGTCACAACAACCAGTGTCCTTCTAAACCCAGCTCCGAGTTCAGGTTAAAGGCCCTGGGTCCAGCCTTGGGGGCGTCAGTTTGCTGTGGGGAGGGAGACAGCCAGGGCTTGGGAAGATGATCCAGACCACTCTGCCTGGCTCTCTGGGGGGCTGCCAGATCACCCCCAGCCTTTCTGAATTCCCAGGCAACAGTGCTTCTGCGTGTTTAATGCTTTTTGTAAAAAACATCTTGGCTTTAAGTCGCTGCAGCCTGAAAACACATCTGAACCCTTCATGAGCGTTACCCACTGATGGACTCTGACTCTGCAGTTCTGCTCTGGTTAATTCAGCTCACAGTTCTCTCCTCCGAGTGTGGAAAGGGCTTCAGAGAGGGGCCGGCCCAGCTAGGATCCCACCCTTCGTCAGGAGGAGATGGAGTAAGCAGCGCAATGCCAGGTAGCCTGAAACAGCTAGAGTGGGGTAACAGGCTGCGTAACTGTCTAAAGACAGAGAAGTCCTCTCTCCTCACATTTGCGCGTCCGGACACACAGGGAGTCTGAAAAGATACCCCAGAAACAAATTCCAGAGTTAACTGTGGGGGTAGGGGCGAGGAGGGGAGAGAGACTTCCCGCTGTGACCAGATCCTATTCTTTACATTTCTGAACTACCCGAAGGTGCTATCTCTATTGAAAAATCAAACTTTAAACTGTCTAATTGAAAAAGGGAAGAAGATGAAACTTTTCAAGTACTTCTTCAGCCCCAGACCCTGTGCTGGACACTTCCATGGGGTCTGTCTGCCCCGTCCCAACCACAGCTGGGGAAGGCGGGGGCCCCACAGAGGGTCAGCCCCTAAGTGGGCTCTGGAAGCCCCTCCCTTGTCATTCTCTCCCCTCACTTCCAAAGCACTGCGATCACTCTCCCTAAAACCCACGTGGTGGAGAGGGGCAATGGGCTTGAGAGCACCCAAATCTGCACCCCCAGGACCCCGGCGCGATGACCACAGGCGAGTCTGTCTCCTCCTGGGCCTCGGTGCCCTGGGCTGTCCACTGGGGACACGGGTCCCCTTCCGAAGGCTCGAGAACAAGGTGAGGTCTTAACAGGGCAGGCAGCAGAGCGAGCCTGGCCTGCATCCAGGGGGCACTGCCTCTAAGGAAGTTAGGATAAGGCTCACCTGGGGCTGAGGGCGCCATGTGAGGTTGGGGCCCACGGGGCGGATGACACGTCACCGTTGTGAGTGGTACCCAGCCACCCTCAAGATGCTCACAGGTCTTTAGCCGCAGTTAGGACTTCCTTGCCGTGCCCAGCGTCTCAAGGCATCTCCAGGGTCCCCAGTGAAAGCACTGTGTCCTGGGGTCAGACTCGCTTCACTCACTACTCCTTTCTCTGGTGAAATTTAAGGACCAGGTCTCAGGTAGCTGGTGGCAGGCTTTGTTAGTGGGATGAGGGGAGCCCCCTGGAGGAGGTTGGACCAGATTAGAGGGTCTCAGCCCAGCCGCGAAGACTCCTGTGCCCCCGCTGAGAGGAGCAGAAGCTAGAATGGGGTGCAGAGGTACCACAGGTTCCAGGTGTCCACCGGGGGCCCGCCTTCCTTCCAGACACGACAATCCATGGCCTCCCAGGTCCAGAGGACAGGACGGTGGCTGACTGGACCAGGCCCAAGGCAGGAGTGGCGCCGCGCCACCCCAGCATTCCTGCTCAGGGAGAGCAGGCCCCCAGGGGCACTGGTGTTCACAGCATCAGCTTCCCGAGCCAGGACCCCTCACAGCTCTGAACCCCGTTTTATGGATCAGAGGTAGGATATGCCAGAGCCATCAGCAGACCGGAAGTGTCAGTCATCCAGGACTTCAGCCCAGCAGCCAGCTTGCTTTCCGCCACCCCTGGCCGGGTCATCTGGTGTGTGCCTGTTCTGTTGCTCAGTCATGTCCGACTCTGTGACCCCATGGACTGTAGCCCACCAGGCTCCTCTGTCCATGGGATTTTCCAGGCAGGAACACTGGAGTAGGTTGCCATTTCCTCCTCCAGAGGGCGTTCCCGATGCAGGGATCAAACCCACGTCTCTTGCATCATCTGTGTTGGCAGATGGGTTCTTTACCACTGAGCCACCTGGTCATCACTAGATCTGAAACCACTGGTCCCTGGAGGCACATTGGAGTCACCTGGTTCCTTTCAAAACCTCATGTCCCTGGTGCCAGGCTCTTATTATTTTTTACCCTGTTTACTTCTTTCTAGGAAAAAAAAAAATCAGTACTATTCTCTAAGGGCATTCATTTTCAAACATTAAAGTTGTTTGAGATTGTGGTCCGATCAGTTCAGTCACTTAGTGGTGTCCAACTCTTTGTGACCCATGGACTGCAGCACACCAGGCTTCCCTGTCCATCTGCAACTCCTGGAGCTTGCTCAGATTTCAAGTTGGTGATGCCATCCAACCGTCTCATCCTCTGTCATCCCCTTCTCCTCCCGCCTTCAATCTTTGCCAGTATCAGGGTGTTTTCCAATAAGTCAGTTCTTCGCATCAGGGGCCATAGTGTTGGGAGTTACAGCTTCAGCCTCAGTCCTTCCAGTGAATATTCAGGACTGATTTCCTTTAGGATTGACTGGCTGAATCTCCTTGGAGTCCAAGGGACTCTCAAGAGTCTCCTCCAACACTACAGTTCAAAAGTATCAATTCTTTGGAACTCAGCTTTCTTTATAGTCCAGCTCTCATATCCATATATGACTACTAGAAAAACCATAACCTTGACTAGACGGGCCTTTGTTGGCAAAGTGAGATTGTTCTCACCCACAGCTAGTCCTCACACCGGGAGAACAGCACACGTGGCAGTCAGGTGGGGAGCCCCCAGACCCACAGCCTGCTGCCCAAGCCCTGGGCGCCTGGCCCTCAGGTGGCTGGAGATACACTGAGGTGGGAGCTCTCAGAGTTACCCAGGCCTCTGGCCCCCCATCTTTTGTTCTTTCCCAATTTTACTGATGAATTTTTGAAGCTCCTGCAGTGATTGTCACCTGCCACCAGGGGGTGAATCCCTGCTCTGGGCCGAGCCCTGGTCTTGGGAGGCCTTTGTACCCCTAACAAGTAGAGATTTGCCAAGCGCCTGTTGGACTCCCCGGGGTAAACATCCTCGTGCAGCCGCAGAGCCTGGCTATGCGGTGGGCGGGTGTCCACGGAGCCCAGACCCCCTGGAAGTCATGTCTAGTCTGACTTGCAGGAACCTGGGTCGGGGACACTGAGCCCTGCTCCCTATCTTTGTCTCCAGCGTCGGCATAATCAGGTTTCACTGGAACCCTCTCCCCTGTAGCCCAGACCTTGGCCTCTCTGGGATTAAATATTAATGGGCAGCCTGGGCTGAGCCGGGGCCTCTCCTTCGGGCCGGCCAGGTTCACCCCAACGGAAACACGACCGCTTATTCATCCTTCCGCCCCCTCCCTCTTCTCCCGGGAAACCAGAGCTTTGTTCTGGAGCTTGGGGAAGGCTGAGTCGGTGCATATGTAAATCCAGTTTTGAAATTTCCACCATTTCCTGTCGTCCAAAGCGTTACTACCAAAGCCGTATTTTTCTCAAGGGCGGTGCTCTCACTAGCTCAGTGTTTGGGTTCTGCTTTTCCCGACCTCCTTCCGAGTCTGGCTGGTGAGGTCTGTGCTGCCCAGGAGGAGCCTGCTGCGCTGAGGCCAGGTCCCCGGCGGGAGAGGCCTGCGGGCGGTTCCGCTTTCACAGATGATCTGAATCTCTGGACCTTGGCTCGATACAAGCCAGTGGCTTATACAGCCAGTGGCTGACTCGTGAGGCTGTGGTGGGCACCCAGCTGTCCCCGCACGGGATGCCCTCCCCAGGGGAGCGGGTGTGGCGGCTCTGAGCCTGGTTGCCCCAGAGGTTCTGCTCCCCAGGCGGTGTCTTCTGTCCGCGGCAGGCGCCTCCTCTGCTCCCCCTTTGGAGTCCTCACTGCCCCCCCCCACAACCCGTTCTCCAGAAGGACCCTCTTGTGACGGGAACCTGACGGTGTGAAGCCTGGCTCCCCGGAGGCTTGGCGTGGATCCCCGTCCTCCCGGCGGGTTCTCAGGGGCAGCCTTTCCCGGATGGGCGGTCACTGTCTTCTCCGTCACCTCCCTTCCTTCGGCCCCTCCCTGCATTCTTTACAGCCTCCACCGGAGCCTCTGGGTCGGTCTCAGAGACCAGCTCAGAAGGCAGCCCGTCGGTGGCCTTTGCCACTGTCCCTCCAGCTTCCGAGCCCAGGCCAGGTGGGTAGTGGGCGCTGCCCGCGGTTTGATGGTTTACCCGTGAAAACCCACCGCTCCCTCCAGGGTCCGTGAGTGCCGCAGCAGTGAGAGTGCCCGGGGGCGCTGGGTGTCTGCACGGAGCAGGACTCCGATGCCGTCCCGCACCCGGGCGGCCCTAAGAGAAATCTTTCGTTTCATCATAAGAATTGGTTTCACATGTACTTGATTTGTTGTTGTTGTTTTAATGTTTATTCGTCTATTTATTTGGCTGCGCCAGGTCTTAGTTGCGACACTCAGCATCCCTAGTTGAGGCCTGTAGGATCTAGTTCCCTGACCAGGGATCGAACCCCGGGCCCCCTGCTTTGGGAGCGCGGGCTCTTTGCCACTGGACCACCAGGGAAGTCCCAAACACGTATTTGTTTAGGAGACACTGGCCATGAAGTGGGAGCTGGCTGAATGACCAGAGTCCTTTCATGGGACATAAATTTGTGAGGCCCACGCAACGCCTGGCCAGCTCCTGGGAACACATCTGCCCAGGCACAGCTCCAAGGTCATGGCTCCCAAAGCAGCTCTACCCAGCTCACCTGGGCCCCGGCAGCTGACTCTTCTGGGTCTGTGAACCTCGCCACCTCCACCTTCTGCTTGGGGGTGGCTGGTTCTTACAAAGATGAGAGCAGCTGTAATTTCAGGTGTCAGTCGTTTAAAAGGTTGTCAGATTTTTTTTTTTTATAAGATTTTTGAGTTAGGGTGCTTATCCATTTTTATAAGGAAAGTGTAGGAATTTCCATGAGAAGGAAAGCAGGGGCAGGGCCGGGGGAGGGGGTTTCGGCACTGGCTCTGGGGGGAACCCACAGTCACGGACCCCCTCCCCCCAGCATGCCCAGGTCCTCCAGATACGTGCCCTCAACTCCTGGGGGCGCAGTGGGCAAGGGAAGCTAGAAAGCAGGGCCCCCGCGCTGGCTGAGCCCCGGGGGCTGCCCCAGGACCACTCGTCCACCGCGGCCTCCACGCCTCTGGCACGGTTCAGCCATGATCCCCCCTTCACAGACAGGGAGCCGCCCACAGCGCCCCCGTCGCCGGTGCTGGAACCAGGATCTGAGCCCAGGTCAGCAGGCTTGGGCTGCAGGCATGTGGACCTGTTGAAGCTTAATAAGTCACACACAGCCACACACGTGGCCAGTCACGCATCTGTCAGGCCAGCCCCACGCATGGCCCACGTCAGCTCAGAGATGGACCATGTCTGTGGTCCCAGGAAGTTCAAGGGCAGCGCAGCTCTGGCCTGTCTGCCCTCCCCTGTGACCTGTTAGGGACATACGGGTGCGGTTAAAGCAAATCAGTGGCAGTGAGACTCCTGTCACCCACTGTGCCTGCTTTCTCGATAGGAAAATAAGCCTTAGACAGGCCTTCGGGAACATTGTGACTTCTTCCACAGGCATAATCACATGTTCCTAGCTGAAGGCAGTTCAAGGGAAGGTGAAAAACCCATTCTCGATAGCAGCTGTACCGGGTGGTTCCTCTCCCGGAATGGTAGCTGCAGAGAGATGCTCCCAGTGAAACGCGGGGTCCCCATTTCTCTGGTGGTCCCAGGCCGTGGGTGGCAGGGGCCAAGGCCCAGGACAAACCAGGTGGCGCCTGCATCCGCCTCGTGTCTTCACAGGGCGGGAATGACCACGAGATCTTCACAGACCCCAGGACGGTGGGCTACACGGTGGCGGCGCCCGAGGACACGCGCAGGATCTGCGAGGAGCTCTTCTACTGACCAGCCCTCACCCTGTGGGAGGGGTCCCCCCAGCCCACCCTGCAGTCCTCGCTATGGTCCCTGCTCAGCAGGGGAATGGCCCTCCATCTCCAGGGCCAGAGGAAAAGGCTTGTCAAGAACGGTTCCCAGGACTGCCTCCAGCAGAGTTACATCCCCACCCGAGTCTCCGACCACCCCCACTCCACCCCATTTGTGCAGTCACGGTGCCCCGGGGGTTTTGTTTTTAAACTTCCTCATCATTCTGGAATGGTCCGGAGAGAATGAAATGAGTGAGCCTGGACCCTCCCTCTTCATGGGTCTCATGGCAAATGTAACAGATGTTCATGCCGGGACCCCCTGCATCAACACTGGAAGGGGGCTCTTGATGAGAAAGGACAGGACATTTATGATGAGCCGACCCCAGCACAGACGGTAAAGACATTTCCAGAAATGAAGCCCATGAATGTCTGCGCTAGCCCAGTGACCACTGACCCCTGGGACTTTGCACATCTCTGGCTGAGGACTCGGGGTAGCTCCGTATCCACTACACATTGGTTCCGGGACATGGACAGTGGAACCAACAGCCCCACTGAGAACTGGCCCGCAGGCTGGCCCAAGATGCTGCTCTGAGCCCCGGCCCCGCGAGTGCCGAGGCCATCGCACTTCACTCCTCAGGGATCAGGGAAGGGCCTGAGCTGCTAACAGATCTGGAGCCCGGTCTTTGAATAATAAGCCCTCCACCCCACCCCACCCCCACCTAGACTTTGACCCCAGGGCTGGAGCAGCTCTGTCAGGCCTCTGACCCTCTCTCCTCTCCTCCCTCCCGCCTCCCACAAGTTCCTGTGTGGCTGGAAGGACGGCAGCTCTGGCGTCATCCAGAGCACGGACGCGAGCTTTCCAAGAAACGGTTCACACATCACTTTTCAGCTTTGGTCCCTCCAGACCAGGGTAGGGTCAGTCCAGGCATGACCTCTGCTGGGGACTCTCAGACTTGAACCTGAATCTGGGGGTGGGGGAACTGGAGAGGGGTGTTCTGGCACCCTACAGTTGGTCCCCACCAGGTGCCTTCATCATAGAGGAACCTGGTTCCCCCCAGCCTCTCCTGAGCCCGGCTCGTCTTAGCCTGGAAGCAAGAAGCAGCCCCAGGCTGGAGGTCGGCCCCCACTGGCTGACGGTCACATGCTAGGGTGACCGTTCTCAGCGGTCCTGGGGCATCTTTCCTGGCTGGATTTTACAAATGATACTGTAATGATCTTTCAAAATGAAAAGTAGCAAATTAAAGTGATTTTATTGGTTCCTGTTTCCCATTCTGATTCCTGTTTTGTCCTTGGGTGGTTCAGTGAGCCGGTGCCTACTCAGATTCTAGGGGAAGAGCTCAGCCCTTTGGGACCCTAGAGTCACTCTTTTCCATGCAGCAGTTTCCACGATGTTGCGGGATGGTACCTGCGGCTGGCGCAGAGCCTTCCTCCACGCTTCTCTGTCTTCTGGGTTAGTATCCAGTGGACCCTGCAAGTCTCCGTAACTTCTTACGTCGAAAGACTGTTGAGTCTTACTCAGACTGTCCCAACCCTTATTATGATGTGGAGGGCGTGCTGTTTCCCCGCCCTGATTGGAGCTCCCCTGGGCAGGTCCCCAAGGCCGGGCCCGGCCCAACCCCCACCCCGCACTGTCCGGATTCCCTCAACCTGCTTCCCATTCTCCAGATGACTTCAGACCTCCCGCCATCCTTCTCCTGCTTCTGTAGTCTTATACCAGGTCCAGCCCAGCCCAAGCTCCCCCAGTCATGTCGTCCATCTCTTCTTCAGACATTCTCCCAGGTGGCTCAGACGGTAGAGAATCTGCCTGCAATACAGGAGACCCAGGTTCTATCCCTGGGTCTGGAGGATTCCCTGGACAAGGGAATGGCTACTCATTCTACTACTCTTGCTGGGAGAATCCCAGGGACAGAGGAGCCTGGCGGGCTACGGTGCAAAGGACACGACTCAGCACGGACGCTCAGGTGGGATTATAGTCCCCACCACACACGCAACAGAGCTGACCTTTCAGGGGAGCACTTGGAAGAGTGGGAGCCGCCGCTCACTTCATCATCCCCAGAAAACCCTGAGGCAGGACTGACAGGCGAGGGGGTCCCTCCCTGCCTTCGAGGACGGTAGACACTGTCGCAAGAAATGTAAACACAGTAGCTCAGTGTTGAGCAAGAGGGAAGCAGAGAGGTCACCCCAGGTCAGCCTGGGGCTGTTAAGAAAGCTTCCTGCCTCCCTCTTTCCCTTCCCCAGGCCCCACCCCACCCCACCCCCACCCCCACCCCCACCTCCAGCACTCTGGAAGCTGACCTGGGCTCGAGGGCTTAGGAAACCTCAGGGGAAAGACCATAGCAGCAGCTACCGGCTCCAGCAAGGCCCTTGTGAACCTCAGCGAGGAGCTTGAACTTGATCCCAAGGGAGGGATCTGTGCGACAGGTCTGTCCAGCTCCCGGGCGGGGAGTGACTGGAGGCCCAGCTGAGGAACCAGTCGGGCAGACCAGGCAGACGTCTGGGTGAGTCTGGGCGAGGTGAGGCGCCTCGGCAGTCGGCAGTCGATTCACTTCCTGTCTCCCCAGGCAGGGCCCGCTCGGCCGGGGCTCCACATCTGCCCACCCACCCGCCAAGCCTCCACAAACCCCAAAACCTCTTTCTGCAGCTCCTCCTGTCCCCTGCACCCTGGCTGCCACCGAACCCTCCCTCGTGCGAACTGCCAGCTCCAGCCTCTCTCTGAATGAGTTCGATGGGCTGGTCATAATTTTTCCTAATGTGCTCTGACCATCAGTATGCTCTTACATTAAAGATGTTCACCTGCGCACCACCCCAAAGTCATCACTTGCCTCTCGAGGGAGACCTTCCCAGCCTCTCCTGCCCCCTGCATTTCCCCCACCCACCCCCATGCCCTTGGAAACCCCAAACCTGGGCGGCCTCCCCTGTCTGCGCATGCTCACACTGTAAACAGGGAAATGCATTAACAGGGCACTTCACAGCTGGCCGGCCAAGTGGCATTTTCTGTTGTCTGGAAGCCACATCCCTTTGCTCAGCTCACCTACATGCGAGGGTGCTGATTAAGGAACAAGGCATGGATGATCCCACTTTCTTACTCATCCCCCCAAAAAAAGACTGAATGACTGTATCAGCCTCCTTTGGGGAGATGCAGCCCCTCTTCCCCACTTTCCCGCCCCCCCACCTGCTGGCTTCAAGGAAGAACTCCCTGCAGCCAGATTCCACCCAGATTCCACCTTAACACAGAATGCCAAAGGCCAGACTCTGGCAAAACCATTTATTGAGAAAGGTGCTGGTGAGAGGAAAGACCTGGAGTCAGGAATCCGGATTCTGTCCCCAGCTCGGTCGTGAACACCATCCATCCTCCCAGAGCCTCTGGGATAACTGAGATTGTGGTTTCAGTGGAGGGGTCCCTTCCAGCCCTCAGGACACAAAGTGAGAATGGAGCATTTACAAAGGAGTCTCCCAGAGACAGGACCCACACGTCACCTGGAGGAGCAGATCCGACTTCCAGCCCACTAGCAGGCTGCTGAGGTCACATGGAGGACCAACCTTGTACCAGGGTGAGGGCAAGGCAGTGGAGTCGCCTGAGGGAGCGGGTGGCAAAGACGCAGGCTCTCAATCTCAAGGATGGGTCTCCAGGTGACTTCACTCAAAGTGTGGTCCATACCCAACAGACAGGGGTCTCTGGGGGCCACCTGGGGACCGCCCAAGGCTGGAGGGGAGACGGCCACTGTGGACCAGCAGAAGGTAGAGTGGGGAAGACCCTTCAAGGGGGCACGAAAGGCCGGGAAAAAAGATCAGCTTCCTTAACTGTGACGTTTCACTGCGCACTCGTAACCAACACTTACTAGCCTACTTAAAAACAACTCCGGTAGTCATTTCGTGATGTATGGAAATATCAAATCGCTGTGTTGTGCACGGGGAACTAAGATTGTGTTGTAGATCAGTTATACTTAAAAAAACACACACAACTCCACTGGTCCTCAGCAAAATAGCTCTGGCCTCTGGCCCCCTCGCAGAAATTCAGATACACTGGATGAGGCCCCACTATCTTTCAAGGGCTCGCGCCTCCCTGTATTGCCAAATGGACCCTTGACTACATATTTCATGGGTGTGGCCACATATTTCAAGATGTGTGAAACATGTTTTTCCCATATTTCCCAGCTATTTCTATTTTTAAATCACAACTAAAGCTGAACCAAGCCACACCAAAGGAAAGCCTTAAGGATCTGTTTACTGGAAATATCCACAAAGGTCTGCAAGTCTGCAATGTCAACAGCAAAGTGCAAACAGAACTGGCTCCGGCGAGAGCTTGAGTTCTTAAAGGAAAAAAAAATCCTAAGCAGTTCACACCAGTTTTCTAGAAAACTCCACCAAAGGCCTATTTCTCCTTCAACTTGTGACTTCACCAGGCTCCCAGGTAGCAAACCACCTGCTCTTTTCTAGATGGATCCCAAGAAAGATCCCTTTGGAAACAAACACCCTCCCGGTCTCCACAGTCCCCACCCCTCCCCACCACCTCCCGGATGGGTGGCTGAGCCAGGATTGCTCAACCACAGACAGACAGGACCAGGCTTCAAAGAGAATGAGGACTCGCCTCTGAGCACACGGCTGCCACATGGAGGACTCAGGGCTGCCAGACACCCAGTTTCACCTCCTGCTGCAGAGACACGAAGACCCCCGCGCTCCCTGCCCCCAGCCCCTTGGAACAACCAGCTCAGAACCAGAAAAGTCTGCTCTGCCCAGGGCCAAGGAGAGACTCACGCTTGGGGGCGGAGGGCGGGATGGTGCACACACTTGGGTGAAAATTCTTCCTGGGAAATCACTCAGGGTCCATGTCACTATCCAGAGGACCAATTGGGGATTCTCAGCCTTCAATTCCGGGGCGGGGGGTGGGATGGGGGGGGCAGTGGGGGCGGGGGTTGTGGGAGGGACTGCGGGCCAGGGAAGCCGCCTGACCAGGCCCCTGGGCGGGGCTCAGACCCTCCACTCAGCCACCAGGGAGCGCCTCTCCTTTTTCAATGCTTTTAATGTTTTTCAGATGGTGAGGTGTTGGTTGCGGTGGTCGGTGGTCGGAGGCTGTGCTGGTGGCCGAGGGCACCCCCGTGCCCGCCCCGGTCTCCAGCCCCTTCCTCCAGGAGACACTTGACAGGGACTTCGCTCCCCCCCTTTCCGACGCCCCATCTCAAGCTGCACAGTTGTCCTCTCCCGTCTGGTCCTGCCTCCTCCTGCCCCGGGGCCTCCCGAGAGCCAGGGAGCCACGGTGCCTCCGGCCGCTCCTAGGAGCTGACGACGTGGCCGGACCAGGTCTCGTGCTTGGTGCCCGGCGCCAGGTGGGTGATGACCACCTCCACGGCCTGCAGCTTCTCGTTCTTGGGCGGGATGGAGCACATCTTATAGGTGACCTCGTCGCCTTCCATGGGGACATACTCCCCCTCCACGCTGCAGGGCGAGGAGAGAAACTCAGGGCTGGCGCTGGGAGAAGCCGGGACTCCGGCCCTGGGAGAGGAGCTGCCCCCCACCCTGCCCCTGTGGGAGGAGCCACAGGGGCCCTCGGGCGTGGCTGAGGGTCCCCTGACCCAATCAGTTCCTTTCCCGGGACCTCGGCTGCGGAGACAGAGATGAAGCCCCGCCCCCAGGGATGCTCACAGGGCAGTTACACGTGGGCGCCCTGGGCCTTATGGATGGAAGAGCCAGGAGAGGCAGTCTTGAGCCTGAGAATCAGAGGTGGGGGATGACCTCGCGGAGGTTTCCTGAGCAGCGGCCACAACCCCCTGCCCGGTCCAGGAGTCCTGGAAACCAGGCTGCACCTCTGCTGTTCAGCTCCTCAGAATCCCACGGAGCTTTCCAGAAAGTCCTTTTCCCTCTTTTTCTACAGGATATGAGCCACCATCTCACCCGGGATGAAGAGGTCCCCATCTTGATGCCCCTTTGGCTTTACCCACCACCCACCACCCCCCAGGAGGAATATCCCCTTCAGATCCTAAAGGCCAAGTCCAGTCAGCTCTCCCTTGGGACTATAATATGGCCTTGATTGAAGAATCACATTGCCAAATGGCGCTGCCCTTTGCTGTGGCCACCAGGAAGCTCAGGAGTAAAGGTACAGCCCCTTGCTAGCAGTGAAACCAAACGCCATCTTTCTTCTCTGCCCCAACTGCCTGCTTTCCTTACTAATTTTTCTTGGAGCACTGTGTCTATCCTTGTCAAGCACTACAACTCCTTCCGGAATAAGAGGCAATATAGATATGTATTTCTACATCCACATATGATTCATACGTATGTCAAAAGGCATTGCTTTAGCAGCATCCTTGTGTCTGCATTGTACAGGGGGTCTATGAAGACCAGGCATGTAGGGATGTTGGAGGAGAGTAAGAAAGGGTAACTCTCCCATCTCAGCAGACATTTGCAAAGGAGCCTAATTTCAAAACATGGTTTCTACATATTGTCAGGCCTGCTGTGTGGGGTACTTTGCCTGCCACTGACAAAAAGATTGGGGGGGTTGCTGAGGTCAAAGATGGGGATGGGGTAGGGGAGGCGATTAGGTCCGCACAAATTTGCAGGCTGCTTAAAAGATCAGAGGTGGAGGCCAGCCTGCAGGGCACCCTCCAGCCCCAAAGCCGAGGATGTGTGGGCCCCACCCTGGGCGCCCCGCCCCCCCCAACCCCGGCCACCTTCTCTCCCCGCCAGGGTTTCCAGACACTCAGGAAGGAAGGACGTCAGTGAGCAAGTGGCAGGAGAGAGGGTCCAGCCCCACACTTCCTTCCTGGAGCACAGTTCAGTCAGCCCCCAGCCTCACCAGGGCAGGGCCCCCGGGGGAGTGCAAGCACCCACCCCCAGGCCAAACACAGGCTCACAGGACTCCCAGGGACACCCAGGCCTGCCCACCAGACACACACAGGCACTCAGACCCACCCCAAGGTGAAAGTCGCTCAGTCGTGTCCGACTCTTTGTGACCCCATGGAATACAGCCCATGGAATTCTCCAGGCCAGAATACTGGAATGGGTAGCCTTTCCCTTCTCCAGGGGATCTTCCTAACCCAGGGATCAAACCCAGGTCTCCCACATTGCAGGCAGATTCTTTACCAGCTGAGCCACCAGGGAAGCAAGCCCAAAGGAGGTTCTCACCTCACACACACATACACACAGAGACACGCACACACACAGACACACACACATACAGAGACACATACACACAGACATATGCACAGAGACACACATGCGTGTACACACACAGAGAAACGTGCACAGACATATGCACACACAGAGACACACACACAGTCGCATCCAGTGTCTCACACGCTGCCACCACCACGTACAGGCTCACACCCCCAGCCCTGAACACTGTCACACAAGCCTGGCCCATACAACCTCATCACACTTGGTACCCACCCAGTAGAGTTCACACACTCCCCCTGCCTCCTCCAGGCCACAGCACCCACCCTAGCCCCAGAGCACCCGGATCAGCTGCTGACTCACTCGGAGATATGCAGGAAGATGTCGGGGCCGCCGTCAGCCGGGGTGATGAAGCCGTGGCCCTTGGACCGACAGAAGCATTTGCAGACTCCTTTGTAGACCGGGCCCTGGGAGGCCCGCACCGTCCTGACAGAGAGGGGAGAGCATGAGGGTCCCCCACCAGCCCTCCAGGACAGCCCCTTGCTCTCAGGGGCACACACAGCTCTTTCCAGTTCCACCCACAGCTGTGCCCCAGGGCATTCTGGGCAGGGCCACCATGTACAGTTGTGCAGGTTATGCACTGCACAACTCTGGGAGCCATTCAGAGACCCTGGGGACAGTGAGTCTCTGAATGATGCTGGCAAACTTTTCTCAGGCCCCAGTGTCCCTGTCTGAGTAGAATCCCCTGAGCATCCCTTCAGCATCCCTCCCTCTGAAGGCTAACTTAACAGCAGCCTCCACATGTTGGCCTGAGCTTTGCGCCTGCCAGGCGCCGTGTGGGTCTCCTGCAGCAGTGGCCAATCTGCTACTGTCCCTGTTTTGCAGCTGATAAGGTCAAGGGCTCCAGGGGAAAAGGGGCTTGTGTGTGGTTAAAGCCTGATGATCTAAGACCCCAGCGATTTCCTATCCCTGGCCACCCTCATCCCTCAGCCGCAGCTCACGATAGGCTCAAGGAGGGGCCTGGGGGCGGTGCGGTGCGGGGTTTACAAGGTGCCTGCCCAGCTTCCCACCATCAGCCCTTTCCCAATCCACAAGTTTCCCATGTGATAGACAGGGACACGGAGGCGACCCATCTGGGGAAGCCCGAGACTCACGCTGAGAAGGTCCTGGTGCGGCGAGTGGGCAGTGGGCTCGGCACCACGTTGCCCCGAAGCGGGGACGGTGAGCGATCCCGGGCCTGTTGGGTGTCCAGCAGCCCAGCCGAGGACTGGTGGGTGGGGGGCTGGGATGGAGGAGGAGGCTCAGATGACATGGCTGACCTGGAGAGAGACAGGGGGCTCTCAGGGGCTCACGCCTTGCTAGGGGGGCTCTCCAGATGCCTCCCCACGCTCACGCCGGACAGTGTGTCATCTGAGACTCGAATATTCCTCTGGCCGTGGAATGCAGGCTCCAGGCTCACTCGGCATGGACGTCACCTGCTCCAGAAATGCACCCACTCGTCCCGGTCGGGGCAGGTGCCTGGTCTGCGCTCCTGTTGCAGCCGTGCACCTCCCTCTATGACAGCTCCACACAGAAACGCCACAAGGACACCACTGGCCCCCTCTTTGTGCCCAGGACCCACAGCACAGGCTCTGGCACACTCAGCATGCACGCAAACTAAGCTGCCTCAGTCGTGTCCGACTCTTTGCAACCCTATGGACTATATAGCCCACCAGGCTCCTCTGTCCATGGGATTCCCCAGCAAAAATACTGGAGTGGGTAGCTATTCCCTTCGCCAAAGGATCTTCCCGACCCAGGGAACGAACTCGAGTCTCTTAGGTCTCCTGCATCAGAAGGCAGATTCTTTACCACTAGCACCACCCGGGAAGCCCTGGCACACTCAGGCACTTGGTAAATTCTTGTGAAAGGGAGGGAGGGAGGGAGAGAAAAAGAAGGAGAGAGGGAGGGAGGCAGACAGGACAGGCAGGAAAGCTTCAGTGCCAACCACCTGGATGAGGACTCCGCCACTCATCAAACATTTCCCAACCCCTACTAAGTACCGGGCACTATGGGGAAGGGGAAGCGAAAAAGGGACCCACACTCAGCGCTCCTTCAGGAAACTCGGGGACACAAATCAGAAAGGGCTCGGACCCCAAGTCAAGTCCGCGTCCAGGAGGAACCCCGGGCGGGGGGGGCAGGGGGAGCAGGCAGGGGCATTTCAAAGGCAGCATCTCCAGCCACCAGGCCCCTGACTCAGATCCAGGCCTTAAAGTTCATTTCCACCCAGCCCGAGTCTTCGATTGCTGCTGAGAAATGGAATTCCCTCTGTGACCCCTAACATGCATCAGAGGCCAGAGGGAGACCCTGCTGGAGAGAGAGGATCTACATTCCTGTCTTGAGAGCAGCACATGGCCGCTGTACCCAACTTGCTGGTGGCCTTGGCCCAAGGCCATGACGAAAGAGCCAAAGCCCAGGACCCAAGGGCCTTGGCTGAGTCCCTTCTGCTGTCTGGGATGAACTCTGCACATCGGTGCAGCTGGGTGGGCGTCACGCAGCACCTGCTCAGGGTTGGTGTTGGGGGTTCAGGTGGGGCAGGTGCGGGCCCCGTAGCCCCAGGAAGGAGAGGAGCCTGACTAGATATCACCCCCCTTCATTCCCAGGATGTCACTCCCCCATTCACAGGGAGTGGTGGGGCAGGAGCAGCCCCGCTGGGTTCTGAGAGGTTCACACGAGGTTTCCATATTAAAAGCACGAGCTATCTTTTAAACATCCCAGAGGTTTGACCCCCTCCCTCAGGCAACGTTTCCAGCTAGGTTTGAGAAAACTAGCAGCTCTGACAACCAGAGCCTCCAGTCCACCTCCCCACCACCACCCTCATCCCCCGCCACTGCCCTGGCTTTCCTGGTCTGCAGGCATTCATGCGGCCCAGGGCACCAGCTTTCAACCTGCATCGCCCAGCAACACCCCTCTGCCCCCAACCCAAACCGTCTGAGAGCCAGGCCTGATTCTTCGGGGGACAGGCCCACCTCTGCCCCCCAAGAGGACAAACTGGCTCCCTCCACGTGGCCCCGCAGCCCCCTACACACTCCCCTTTCAGGACTCAGCTCCGTCTGGCTGAGAGGGGAGACAGCCAGCTGGCTCCCTGGAGGAAGCGACATAGTACCTCCTGACCCTTCTCTCAGCTGCGGCCGCGGCCAGGGAGGACCGCGAGTCCCGGGAGCCCCCACCTCAGAAAGGCCCCAGCGGCTTGGGGTCAAGGCTCCAGCATGACCCACCAGCACAGGTCATAGAGTCCTAGAATGTTCCAATGCCTGGGGTTCTGGGAAGGAGGCAGGTTCAGAAAAAGGGAGGGCCCCACACCCAGGACAGCCGGTGGGAACCACTGAGGCCTGAGGACACCAGGTGGGGAACAGCCCTCCCGACTCCCACTCAAAATCTCCCTCTTTTCCCTGCTGTCAGGAACCTCTGACTTTAAATCCTACCCTTCCAGCTGTGTGATCTTGGGCAAGTTACTTGACCTCTCTGGACCTTGGTTTCTGTATCTGGAACCTGGAGATTTTTTTTAACAGTCCTGACTTTACACCACTGTCAGTAAGTTGAAATGACATAATACATGTTTTAAGCATTCTGCACACCCTCCGCCCAGAACAAGTGAGCATTTAAGGATCAGCTACAATTGTTGTTATAACCGTCATCATAAAGGCATTCAACAAACATGTGCCTGATGGCAGGCCCTGTTTTTAGGCAGTAGAGACACAGACAGCAGGGTTTCCCTGGTGGTCCAGTAGTTAAGAATCCACCTGCCAGGGCAGGGGACACAGGTTCAATCCCTGGTCTGGGAAGCTTCCACATGCTGTGGGGCAACTAAGCCCATGAGTCACAACTACTGGGTCCATGCTTTGCAACAAGAAGCCCGTGCACTACAAGGAAGACCCAGCAAAGCCAAAAACAATAAACAAACAAACAAACAAGGGTGGGCCATTTGTAAAACAGAGGGAGGTTCTTCCAGTGTGGAAACAGCCTGTGCAAAGGCCCTGAGGTTGGCAGGGGCAGGTGTGACTAAAGGCCAGCAAGAAGACTGGGGGTTGGGGGGTCACTGGGGAAGGAGGGGTGAGAGACAGGAGATGGGTGGGTGGAGGGACAGGCCAGCTCAGGAATTAGGGCATCATCGTCGTCCCCATGGGTCTCCACTCTTCTTGCTCATGTCCATCCATCTGACTGTTCCCTCCTCCCCACCTCCCCGTAAAGCAGGTCTCAGTTGGGGCCCCCTCTGTCTCCTCCCCAGCCCCTTTGACTGTCTCAGGACACCCAGTCCAGCAGAGATTCCAGTGGAAGCCCCCAGCTTGGGGACAGAGCAACCCGAGGGTAACACGGAGTCCCTCCACGTCCTGGGCCCCGACACTGGGGTTGGGACAGAGCAGGGTCCCTCTGACCAGCCTCGGGACCGGGAGCCCCCACTGGCGTTCACGTGCACTGTGAGCCGGGCGCCGGGCACAGCCGTGCTGCAGGTGGGGGCTGCGCGCATGCGCACTTGCCAGTGGGAGAAACTGAGGCACCGAGGGCCGCAGAACCTCCGGGAGAGAGTCGGGGAAGGGAGCAAGGGGCTTCAACCACCACCCTGCCTGCGCCTCCAGA
Organism: Capra hircus; assembly: GCF_001704415.2. Lineage (NCBI taxonomy): Eukaryota > Metazoa > Chordata > Mammalia > Artiodactyla > Bovidae > Capra > Capra hircus. Next base: position 7,575,787 of record NC_030832.1, read on the forward strand.
GGGCCATCCGTGCAGAGCACAGCTGAAGCTGGCGTAGACCTGGACGGGAGCCAGCCACCCTCACCGGCTTGCGGGGATGGGGGACGGGGACAGGGAGGAGTGAAGGGCCTCTGTGTGGGAAGGCCTGGGTTAAAGTCCAGCTGTAAGGCAACCAGCTCGCGGAGGCAGGAGCCGGTCACCCAGGAGCCGGCTCTGGGGTCGGCTGCGGCCACCTCCCGCCCCAAACACAGATGGGGGCGTTGAGTATGCAGCACCCCCCCACCCCCGCTCCCGCCACTCTCACACTTCCAACCAGCAACTGCTCTCCCAGTAACGCCAGGGGGCGGGGCTTGAAGCTGGTCCTGGAAGAGGCAGAGCCCACCCTCTGCCACTAGCCACAGGTCGGAGACCTCTCACCTCCCTACAGCTTCATCAACTCTCTACAGCTGCAGGCAGTCTGCAGAGGGTCACCTGAGACTGAGGCTCTGGGCCAGACCTGAGATGGGCTTCAGGCTTGCAGCAAATTCAGACCAGGTGTCATGCCCAAGGCCTGTCACGGCTGCTGAGCTGTGTGCACACATTTCTGCATGAGTGCATGCACATGTGTATATGTGTGTGGCTGCGTGTGTGGTGCACCTGTGTGTGTGGTGCACGTGTATGTGTGCACATGCATGTGTGTGAAGCCAGGCACACAAGTGCGTGCATACATGTGAACACCAATGGACTGGGCAGGGAGGGGTGCAGGGAGCCACCCCGCCCCCGGCACCAGAAAGGCCTTTACCCTGGAAAAGGGCAGGAAGGGGGCTTCATCCCAAAATAGCCTGGGAATTTCCCACAGGCCCTGTGGATCCTCCAGGAGGGTTTACAGAGCTCAGCTGGGCATCAGGCTCTGGTCTTCCCAGCCCCTCTTCCACCAACCCACACATCCAGGGACTGGAGACCTACCCAGCCATGCAGAGCCCCTGCCTTCCTGCCCTCTCGGCCTCAAGCCCCACCAGTCATATCAAGGGCAAGTCTGAAGCTTCCCTGGTGGCTCAGTGGATAAGAATCCGCCTGCCAATACAGGAGACACAGGTTCGATCCCTGGTCCAGAGGAGCAACTAAGCCTGTGAGCCAAAACTATTTAGACTGTGCTCTAGAGCCCAGGAACCAGAACCTCTGAAGCCCCAGTCCCTGAGCGCCTGTGCTCCACGACAAGAGAAGCTAAGCGATGATGAGAATTCCTAGCACCACAACCAAAGAGTAGCCTCCTCTCACCTCAATGAGAGAAGAGCCCACGCAGCAACAAAGACACAACACAGCCAAAACAAAATAAATAAGACAAGTCTGTCTTAAGTCACGGAACTGGTTGCTGACTCCAGGAAGGGATCCTTGGCAGTGCTGTCGGTCATGTACACTTTAGTGAAATATTTGCAGTTCATTTCACAAGGTTCCTCCATTCTTGGTAGTTTTCAGGCCCTTGATGGCAGGAAGATCGGAGTGGGAGAAAGAACTGAGCTTCTTTCTCAGCCTGGCAGCAAAGCCAGATCTCATCAAGCCTACTCTGAAAACTGGGGTGTGGAGCCTTCCCTGGGTTTCTGGATGGGGGAGGCCAGGGCAGGGTACCATGTTCAGATATCTCCTAGCCAGGGGGCCAGGCCCCTGCTGGCAGGTGGGAATGAGTTCCAGCCCACACAATGGGAACAGGACAGAACACTTTCTTAAGACAGATATAGGGTCCCACATTCTGCATTTCTAAGGAGCTCCCCCCAGCAAGGCAAGATTGACACCAAGTAGTACTGGTTATGGGGTTACTGGCCCGGCCCACCTCTCAGCCAGCATAAGAGGGCCACCAGATGAGTCACAAAGTCACCCTAGTCCACCCAGGTGCTTCACCTATAAACTGAGGCAGAGACGCCACCCTTCCCCTCTCCACCTCCAGAGCAACTGAGTCCCAACCCCGCAGATTGGGGTCACTTGGGCCAAACGGGTCAGTACGACAGCGGGGTCCCAGGAAGCAGGAAGAAGTTCACGAAAAGAGCCCCGAGGCGGGCTTGGGCCGCACTGCCCTCCGCTGCGGCCGGGGAGAGCTGGGCTCAGATGGGGGAGAGAAGGGTGGTTGGGAGGGGGAAAGAGAGAAGGGGAGGGGAGGGGCCAGTGGGCGGGGCGGGGGCGAGGGGCGGGGGGAGGGGCAGGAAGGGCGTGGCCAGGGATGGGAGGGGCTCGGGAGCAGGGAAAGGGCGGTGCCGGGGAGAGGCTCGGGGCCAGGAAGGGCGGGGCCAGGGAGAGGGGCAGTGCCTGGAAGAGGGGGGATCCGAGCCTGGCAGCGGGAGGTGGGAGGGGTCGAGGGGAGTTGAGGCGGTGGAATCAGGGGAGGGGGCGCGAGGGAGAGGCGGCCTGGCTGGAGCTGGCCGCGCCCGCAGCAAAGAGAAATACGAACAAGGCACCGAGGTGCATCTGAGATGCCCCTGCCCGGGGTGGGGGGCAAGCCCAGCTGGGAACTACTCGGCCGCCCCGGAGTGCTGGGAAGAGGCCGGAAACCCGAGAACTAGCGACCGGGAAGCCAAGGCGCCCTCCGGCACAGCCCTGCCGTTAGCGTGCCCGGCCCCCGGCCTGGGAGGCGCCCAAGCCCCTGTGGGTAACTCGAGGCCGATTCTACATCTCCATCCCATCGCCCCCCCCCACCTCCAGCCTTCCTGTATTCCATCTTCGCCTCCATCCAGGGCTTCGATCAGACCTGAGTCTCAGGCCTAATTGTGCTCTTCGCTCCCTCTGTGACCCCTCTGGCAAGCGACCTCCCCGTTCCCTGCCTCAGTCTCCCCATCTATCAAATGGGACGGTCCTGGTGTAGCCTCCCAGCCCGGCGGACAGAGGGTGTTGTACAGGAGGGTGCCAGATACAACAGCTTCAGGCAACAATAGTCGAGCCGCTAATGGTAGCACTGCCAGGCTCCGGCCGTCTAGAATAATCCCTCCCACGTTCGTCTCTGCTGATGGGACACAAATCGAATGCCCTGAATGCCCTGACTCTGCCGCTCGGTGAGACAAAGACCGTTCCCCTCTCGAGAGGGCCTCCCTCTTCCCCGCCCAGACCTCAGAGCCCGGCGATGGGCCTGGCCCAGCTCTTTCCGAGCATCTACTCGGGGCCGGGCTTCGCGATACTACAGGCCCTGTTTCTGCTCCGCTGGGGCTCCCGGGAGGGTGATAAAGACCGCAGCATTAAGAACCCGCGGCCATCAAGGCCGCCCGGGAAAGGCGAGCCTAGAGGGGGTTTGGAGAAGGTCCCTGGGCCCCAGGAAGGAGCGCCTGCTTCAAGCCCTACAGGGGCCATGGGGAAGTCATTCCTAGCAGAGGGGTCTGCAGGGGCACAGGTTCAGGGACAAGAAGGGAGGGCGGGTGCCAGAAAGGGGCTGGGACGGTCTGGCTGGGGGAGAGAGATAACAGAAAACTCTGGTGAAGAGTATGGGACTGAAAAGACAACGAGGACATCAATAGGCGATTTTAAGCCCGGGGTTGATTTGAACCTGTTTTTACAAGATCCCCTGCGTGCAGGGTAGAGAAAAATATTGGAGAGGCAAGACTGGGAACGAAGAGACCAAGAAATATATATATATATGGTTTTTTTTTTTTCAAGCAAGTAAAAAATGTAACAGTAGCTAAAGCTCCCCCACCCCAGTCCTAGGTCAGCTATCTCCTTTTATTCTCACACACCCCTTTATGGCAGGGAAACTTACATCCCCAGCCTACAGATGAGGAAACGTAGGCTCAGAGAAGTTTTCTATGTTGCAGTGAGACCCTCCTGCCTGTGGGAACGGAGATCGTGCCTGGAGGGGGCTGAAATCCAGCCCCCCACCCCATTCCCAATAGAAACATCCACTCCAACCCTAGATAAGCTATTGGGGGCTTCCTTTTTAGAAATCAAAACAAAAAACCGTTGCATTTCCGGCCTGAAAACTTGGGCTGCCAATGAGGCCCGCAGGGAGGGAGCCCGTGGGCGCGGGTGAAGTTTCTCTGCACGGCCTCGGGGGGCCCCCCCATCCAGGCGCAAACACCCCGGGTGAGCGCCCGGCAGCTCCTCCTCCCTAGAGGCGGCCAATCACACGGCGCCAGGATGTCCCCGCTCCCTCCCCAACCTCCTCGCCAGGCCTGGCAGCGGTCCCACCGCCGAGCCCGCAGCTGCCGCGGCCAGGCCTGGCTGGGGGGCTGGCTCCACCTCCCCGAGCGGCGCCCCCGCCCCGCGCGCCTCGCCCCAGCGCCTCGCGAGTCACCCCATCCAGCTCCATCCAGCGAAAGCAAGGGGAGGGTTGGGGGTGGGGGCGCGGGAGGAGAAGAAGAGGGGTTTTTTTCTGCACCAAGAAAACAGGTGGCCAGGCGGGAAATGCAACCAGACGTCCGTCCCAAATCCCTCGGGCTGCTGCCACACCCACCATCCTCCAGGCGGGGATGAGTAACCCGCGCTGCCTAAACAGGCCACTGCCGCCCGAGCATTTCCGAGGGGCCCAGAGACCCAGCCAGCGAGCTGGAAAACCCTCCAGAGTGGGGGTGAATGGGGGGCAGCGGGGGCAGAAGAGGCCGAGGTCCCATGCCGGAGGATCTTGGGCCTCCCTCAAGGCGAGGGCACCCCCACCACGCCCTTTCTGGGGTCCCCAGAGAAGCTCCCTACCTGACTATCCGCTCCGCTCCACCAGGCGCTCAGCTTCAACTGCGGGGAACAGAGCTGGGGAGGGGGCGTGGTTGGCGGGGCGGGCTCGCCGAGCCCCGCCCCTGACCCCCGCCCCCGGGAGCTCTCGGCCAATGGGGCCGCGGTCTTGAGGAGGGGCGGGGCGAGCGGGGACCAGTCCCTACGGGACCTTTGTGTCCGCGCGCGGGACTGGCGGGAGTGCTGGGCGCATGGCCTGGGGCGAGTGGGTGGGGGGTGGCCCGGGCTCTCGTCTGTGCTGCACACCCCCGGCCGGAAGGCTCCGGTGAAAAAAGGAAAGCATCTGGTCGTCGCGCCCGAGCGAGTCCCTCCCCGAGCCGACGGCGTCGGATTTGATCCCCGACTTGATCTTTGCTCCAGAATCCGGATGGGCCCCGGGCACCTCCTCCGTTTTAGCAGATAGAAAAAGATAAAGGAATGACGGAAAGGGATGAAGAGAGTGGCCGAAGGGAGAAAAAGCAAACCAGAAAAGTGCAAAGAAAGAAAGAAGAACAACGAAACTGGGAGAACTGATTTTGTTCCTTTTGTTTTGGTTTTAGTTTCAGCTCCTTGAGTCCTCTGTGTCTGCAGGTAAATGAACTTACTCCCATCTTACAGGAGAGAAAACCGAGGCACAGACAGGTGACCCATCTCCTCACACCCAGCAAGTCAGAGCAGGCCCTGAAAGGAAAGTCAGCCCTGGATGGAGGCTCCGGCTGGTAGTTGAGGGGTGGCATGTGGGGAGGGATACTCTTGTCTGGGACAACAGGGCCCAGGAATTGGGGTGGCACAGGGGTCCTTCCTGGAACCCACCAACTCTCCCTGCCTCTCTTGTATGGTCAGGTTAGGGGCTCTCTGGAGAAGAACACAGGTATGGCTTCCTTGACATAAGAGAAGCCAGTTTTGGCCTAAGCTGTTTTGTAATCTGAAGCCTAGCCGCAGTGTTTTAACCAGGCTCGGTAATTAAATGATTTTAAGGGAAGTGAGGGAACGCAGGAATGAGGGAAAAAAACAGTTAAGAAACAATAGTTCAGCAATGAAACAGAGACCACCTCAAAGGTATGAAGATGTCGACCTTCCTGATATCTATCAACTAAAACGTGGCCTCTGCTGACCTTTGCCCGAATTTGATGCAGTACTCTCCTCTGCTCAAGCCCCTTCTTGAATAGGCATGTACCCTTAGCTTAAAACTTCCCCAGGACTTCCCAGGTTGTCCAGTGATTACGACTCCGATCTTCCAGAAAGTCAGGAATTAAACAGACAAAAGGACATTCCTGAGAGCCGTGAGAACATGTGCAAAGGCCCTGAGGTGGGAAGGAGTGTGGTGGGGCTGAGAGAGAGAGAAAAGGGAGCGTGGGGTCAGGATGCACTAAATTCAAGTGTCTCAATTAGGGATTGATGGCAGCCAGGAGAGAGCTTAAGGCAGGTATGAGTGGAGACTCCTCCCCCCAAAGTGTGCCTCATGTCCGCCCACTTGTACCTATTTCTTCCCCCCATGACTTGAGCCTCTCCCATCTCACCAGGAGCAGCAGCCTCCACCCAGTTGCTCTACCTTCCCCCTAACATCCGTGCCTACGCTCCAATTTTCTTTGCAGCAGGCAGAATGAGCTTTCTAAACCATTTATAAAGCCAACCATTGTTAAAGAAAAGATCACTCATGACACTTGTTAAAACGGTAAGGCAGACTTTGTTTAGGAACTGATTGGGATAAGTTAGGGACCACCAAAAAACAAGGATGGTCTTGGCACAGATTGGGCTCAACTCCAAATGCAACACGGAAAAGTGGAAAGTTATAGCCAAAGTGGGTTGGAAGCACGATGGATGGAAAACTACTAAGGAGAAAAAAACATCACGGGTCAAGGACGGTTCTGGATGAACTAGCTAGCTAAGACTCGTGCTGAAGGCAGATCAAGGTGATCAGAAATCACCTCCCCACACACAGCCACATCTCCCTTACTAGCAACATCCACACTAGTAACCTTTACTGGTTACAACTGACAACTGACATATCATTATCACCTGCAGCCACAGGAGGGCCCACCAGCTTCACGTGGTCAAATTCAGCCAAACTTTTTTTTTTTTTTTTTTTTTGCTGCTTCTGGGGATTTTGCCCAGCTGATAAGGTTAGACAAATATTCTGTGGCATTTCCTGTTTCCTTCTAATTCTTCCATCATTTTGAAGAGCCACTTTATATCTTCAGGATGTTTTGGTGAGCGGGGCAAGTGACCCCAGCCAGCTGTGCTGGGCTAGGATTGCAGGTTCTGGGGCCACAGATGGTGGGTGAACTTAGCTTCACCAGCCTCTAGATCTGGGGACACTCTTTTCCCCTGCATCTTCTCAGGCTGCCTCGCTCTGGTCGTTACAGCTCACTGAGGGGAACGTCCACCCACCCTGAACTAAGTGCGTGCCCCCCACCAGTCTGTCCCATCACCCGTGGTTACCATTCACCCTTCACCCCATGTGAATGTGGTCAACTACAAACTGGCAGCGGCCATCTACCTATCTCATGTCCAACTCAATGGACATGCATTTGAACAAGCTCCGGAAGTTGGTGATAGACAGGGAGGCCTGGCGTGCTGTAGCCCCTGGGGTCACAAAGAGTCGGACGTGACTGAGTGACTGAAACTGAACTGATCTACCTATCTACCTCTGCAATGAGTTAAATCACGTGCTGCTGACCTTCAACACCCCCTGAAAGGAGTTCAGGGTGGAGAGCAGGTGCTCTATGCTCTGGGAAAAACTGGCAGAACAGGTCTTCAGATAGTTAAATATTTTCAGGAGCTGATTTTAGGAGCCCAATACTTGCCATGAAATTAAAAGACGCTTACTCCTTGGAAGAAAAGTTATGACCAACCTAGACAGCATATTCAAAAGCAGAGACATTACTTTGCCGACTAAGGTCCGTCTAGTCAAGGCTATGGTTTTTCCAGTAGTCATGTATGGATGTGAGAGTTGGACTGTGAAGAAGGCTGAGCGCCGAAGAATTGATGCTTTTGAACTGTGGTGTTGGAGAAGACTCCTGAGAGTCCCTTGGACTGCAAGGAGATCCAACCAGTCCATTCTGAAGATCAGCCCTGGGCGTTCTTTGGAAGGAATGATGCTAAAGCTGAAACTCCAGTACTTTGGCCACCTCATGCGAAGAGTTGACTCATTGGAAAAAACTCTGATGCTGGGAGGGATTGGGGGCAGGAGGAGAAGGGGACGACAGAGGATGAGATGGCTGGATGGCATCACTGACTCTATGGACGTGAGTCTGAGTGAACTCCGGGAGTTGGTGATGGACAGGGAGGCCTGGGGCGTGCTGCGATTCATGGGGTTGCAAAGAGTCGGACACGACTGAGTGAACTGAACTGAACTGAATACTTGCATCGCCTTGCATCTAGAAAAGCATTAAAATCCTTTATGGTCAGAGAAGGCAATGGCACCCCACTCCAGTACTCTTGCCTGGAAAATCCCATGGATGGAGGAGCCTGGTAGGCAGCAGTCCATGGGGTCGCTGAGAGTTGGACACGACTGAGCAACTTCACTTTCACTTTTCACTTTCATGCATTGGAGAAGGAAATGGCAACCCACTCCAGTGTTCTTGCCTGGAGAATCCCAGGGACGAGGGAGCCTGGTGAGCTGCCGTCTATGGGGTTGCACAGAGTCAGACACGACTGAAGTGACTTAGCAGCAGCAGCAGCAGCAGAATTGTTAAGTTTCCTTTGATGGAAAGAAGCTTCCATGGTTGGTCAAGGATGGCAATTGCCCAGTGAAATGTGTAAATAATGAAATGTACTATAAGAGTTGAGGTGTCTTCTTCATTTAGACCTGACAACTAGTTTTTGCTTTTCCCTAGCTACACATTGACAACTGTGTATCAGGAAATCAGAATCAGTTTTATGTGATTATTGTGTATATATCACCCCAGGACTGCCTGAATATCTTATTGGTGAACATAGATCTACTTTCAAATTAGATTGATAGGGTTGCTTATAGAACACATGAGAATATGTAATATTTTTATGGGTCACACAGAATATGTAAATGATATGAAAAAGATTGTGTGGGTATTATTAAAATAATCAAGTCTACAAAAGCCTTAAATCACTGAATATTTATGCTTCTTAAGGTAGTATTTTTGTCCTTGAGCTTTCATTTTTAAGAAACCAGACTAAATAAGAGTCCCTGTTTGGGTTTGTTTTTTTTTTTTTTTTTTTAAATCCTTTATGGTGATGACTGCTCCTTGTGACTACCAAAAGCCTCACGAGACCAGTAGAAACCTTTTGGAAACATATATGTTTGATTGCATGTACTCCCCCTTCACCAAAATCACATATATACTGACCTTCCCCCCTACCTCTTTGGAGCAGTTTCTCAGAGCTCTCTCCCAGGCTTCAGTCCTCATTTTGCCCCAAATAAAACTTAACTTACAACTCTCACATTCTGCATTTTTTCAAGTTGACAATGAGGTATTGATGCACACACACACACACCCCACACACAACACCCATATCCGCGCCCCTCCCCCCACACACATATCACTCATGCAAACACACACAGTTAAAAACATGCAAAACCTCACACTCTCCCACCACACAGCTTTCTGGGTTCTCCCCCAAACTCCAGACCCCAAAGGTTTTCTGGATCTAGAGACAGCCCCCCTGCCGCCTCCTCCAGGCAGACCTCAGGGTTCAATCTCAGAGTTCTGAGGGCAGAGAATGGAAAGCAGTCATTGGGGAAGAAGTCACCCCTATCTGGGATGCTCACTCTTCAGAGATTCGGCCTCTATTGATGCCCAGGGGACAAGAACTCCCCCCTCTCAACCCCCTGCCCAGGAAGCGATGGAACCTGGAGTGGAGGCACCTACAGTAGCTTCCTGTGTGGCGCCAGTGGTAAAGAGCCTCCCAGGCAATGCAGGAGACATAAGAGATGTGGGTTTGATCCCTGGGTCGGGAAGATCCCCTGGAGGAGGGACTGACAACCCACTCCAGTATTCTTGCCTGGAGAATCCCACAGACAGAGGAGCCTGGCGAGCTACAGTCCATGGGGTCACAAAGAGTCAGAAGCAGCCCGTCTACTCCCATGCCTCTTGCCCCCAGCCCACCACAGACTGGGAGGAAGAGAAAGCAGACAGAGGCTGGCAGTGCCGCCCAGAGACATTAGGTGACATCCCAGGATAACCCAGGGCTCCAGGCTCTTCTTGCTGACCGATGACCCCTCTGATGAACAGGAGGACTGGGCGAAGCACCACCCTTCCCTAGACCAGAGCTTCTCCAGGTGCCCCCCACCCCCGCCCACACCGCCCAGCCCCTTGGGAACCCAGCCCAGCTTCCATCACTTGCACAATAATTACAGTCACCACTCCTTCCTCCAGATTCCTTCTTCCTTATCTCATCACTTCCCTACAGGAGCCGGGCCCTTCTGGGAAGACAATGAGCAGGAAGGAAAAAAAGGTCCCATCTCCCTTTCCCCTTGAGCAACCCCGGCTGTCAGAGTCTTTCTTTCTGCAGCGTGCAGAAAGGGTGAGGGAGGTGTCGAGGGTCTCAAGCAGGAGAGGACCAGGGCCCCCCAGGAGTCCCGGCTGCCAGAACTCCAGGCTCACTCCATTCCCAGGATGCCCTGTCCACTCCTCCACCCCTGCCTTGGCTTTTGGAACTCTGCTTATTTCATGTATTACTGTCCTGATTGTTGTTGTTCAGTCGCTCAGTCGTGTCTGACTCTTTGCGACTCCATGAACTGCAGCACGCCAGGCTTCCCTGTCCTTCACCATCTCCCTGAGTTTGCTCAAAGTCATGTCCGTTGAGTTGGTGATGCCAACCAACCATCTCATCCTCTGTTGTCCCCTTCTCCTCCTGCCCTCAATCTTTCCCAGCAGCAGGGTCTTTTCCAATGAATCAACTCTTCACATCAGGTGGCCAAAGTAATGGAATAGAAGGTAGGCATGAATGAAGGGTCAGCCAGCAAGGTAAAACTGTCTCCTTGAATCTTCTTAAGACCCTTGTGTGCATGCTAAGTCGCTTCAGTCGTGTCCGACTCTATGCAATCCCATGGACTGTAGCCGGCCAGGCTCCTCTGTCCATGGGATTCTCCAGCAAGAATACTGGAGTGAGTTGCCATGCCCTCCTCTAGAGGATCTTTCCAACCCAGGGATCGAACCCACATCTCCTATGTCTCCTAAATTGGCAGGCGGGCTCTTTACCACCTGGGCCACATGGGAAGCCCTCCTAAGACTCTTAGCAATAAGTAATTATTATTATTACTTTTGATGCTTTTGAACTGTGGTGTTGGAGAAGACTCTTAAGAGTGCCTCGGATTCCAAGGAGCTCAAACTAGTCAATCCTAAAGGAAATCAGTCCTGAATATTCATTGGAAAGACTGATGCTGAAGCTGAAACTCCAGTCCTTTCGCCACCTGATGGGAACAATTGACTCCTTGGAAAAGACCCTGATGCTGGGAAAGATTGAAGGCAGGAGGAGAAGGGGATGACAGAGGATGAGCTGGGTGGATGGCATCACTGACTTGATGGACATGAATTTGAGTAAGCTCCGGGAGTTGGTGATGGATAGGGAAGTCTGAAGTGCTGTAGTCCATGGGGTCGCAAAGAGTCGGACACAACTGAGCAACTGAACTGAACTGAACCGATACCCATTTTACAGAAGAGGAATCTGAGGCTCAGAGAGGTGAAGACTCCTGCCCTGGGTTACACAGCTGGGGAAGTCAGAACCCATGCTTTAACCATCTTCCTCCTCCTCCTTGCCAGATCTTATATAGGGGATGAAAAGGTGGAAAACAAACAAACAACAAAAGGGCTCCTGCAGGAGCCCTGAGCTTGCCCTCACAAAGCTGAAGTTTTAGGGTCAACAATGACCAAGCCAACTAAACAGGAATGGGGCAGGCCCAGGCATAGGTAAGTGCTGTCAAAACTGAATCAGGTAGGCTGATGCAGAGTGGCTGGCTGATCACAGAGAACTCATCCTCAGGAAAAAGGCCCAGGAGGAGCCCAGCCAGGCCTCAGGCCCGCCCCACGCCCAGATCTGGGTGCGGAGGGACTGGGGTCCAAGGGGCCGCATGGCCCGGGGCTGGCCTCAAGCCCTCTTGCAGCTTGGCCTGAGGAGGGACGAGGTGGGACGGGAGGCTTCAGCCCCAGGGCAATATGAAGGCAACCAGGCCAGCCTTAAAGGGACTGTGGCACGGGCGGCTTGGTATCCTGGGCCTCCCTGCGCGGGACGGCGGACCTCTCCGCCCGCTGAGCCCCGAGGGAGGAAGCGAGGCTGGCTCGCGCAGCCTGGTGCTGCCCCCTGGTGGCGATGACTGGGATGGCCGGAGACAGAGAGCAAGGCGCATCTTTACTTCCCTCTCAAGAGTGTCCGAGCTCAGACACAGCAGCCGGTGTCCCAACCCTGCGTTATGGGGATCATCGTCCCCAAAATCTCCAGAGGAGGAGGCGATCCCCAACTCCATCCCGAGATATATAACCTCAAGCCTATGCAAAGCCCCCTGCGCCCTGGGCCGTAAAATCGGAAGGATTTTAAGCCAAATGTGGTGGGCAGCTCATTCACTCATTCACACAGTCAATCTGTATTTGTGCAGCTTCTCCTCTATTTGCGAGCTGCGGCATGCAGAGTGCGGAAAGCAGGCATCAAGCCGCAGACCACAATGCACACAGAGATATAACGCGGTCCGAAGGAGACCGGGCGTCGGGGGCGGGGGCGGGGGTTGGGGGGTTGGGGCCAGGGAGTGGGCAACGCATCACCACGCGGCGGCAGAAAGGACTGAGCAGGCACGCCTCGCTGGCTGTTTCAAGACTCTAGGGTGTGAAACCCATGGAATCGCAAAAGAGCTCCAGAAAGAGGGGACGAGCGGGAAGAGGCGCTCCAGACCACAGAGGAGATACCTTTTTTCCAGGAAGACAAAATCTCTGTGGGAATCAGGAAAGGGCTTCCTTAAGGCGCTTTTTCTCTACCAGCTGAATAACGTTTGTAACAGTTCACAAATCTAAGGTGTCTGCGATGTAAGTGGCTCTGGTACCCCAGGCGCAACTACCTTCATGCCCATATTCTCTGCCTTTGCAGGTGGCACCTCCATGTTTACTGCCTCTCATAGCTTGGCCTGTTTCAGAACTTCAAACATATAGGCTCAGAGGAGACATACTCTCCTGAGTCGGGCTTCTTGTGCTCAGAATCATTTTTTGACACACATTCATCTTGCTGAGTATACCAATAGTTCATTCCTTTCACTGCTTGCAGAATTCCTTGGAATAAATACACATGATGTGATGATCCACCCACCTGTTGACAAATATTTGGCTGTTTCTAGATTTGGGGCTATTATGAATCAAGATACTATGAATTTTTTTCATACAGGCCTTTTTTTTTTTTTTTCTTGAACATGCATTTTTATTTCTCCTGGGTAAAAACCTGGGAGTGGAGGGAATTCCCTGGAGGCGGTCCAGTAGGTGGGACTCTGCACTTTCACTGCTGAGGACCAGGGTTCAGTTCCTGGTCAGGGAACTAAGATCACACAAGCCGTGCAGCATGGCCAAAAAATAAAAAGATTAAGACCTAGGGGTGGAATTCCTGGTCCCAGGTGTGCAGATGTTTGCCTTCAGGAGAAACTGTTGGTTTTTTCAAAATGATGAAGCATTTTACACTCACACCAGCAGCGCAGGAGGGTTCTAGTTATTCTGCATGTTTGTCAACACTTGGGATTGTCTGTTTTTAAAAGTTTAACCAGTGGAGGGACCTCCCTGGTGGTCCAGTGGTCCAGGGGTTAAGACTCTGCGCTTCCACTGCAGGGGGAGCAGGTTCAATCCCCAAATAGGGAACTAAGATCCCATATGGTGCATGGCCAAAAATCAATCGATCAATCAATAACTAAGTGAAAAGACTCCACTTCCCTCCAACTTATTTATAAATAAAAAATAAATTTTAACCATTGGTAACTCAGCCTTTTAATTTGCATCTCCTAAGTGAATAGGGATACTGAGGATCTTTTAATATGCATGTTGGTCATTTCTGTATCTTCTTTCGTGAAGTGTCTGTTCAGGCCTTTGGCCCACTTTTAATATTGTGAGTTTTTCTTAGTTATTGAGTTGAAGGAGTTCTTTTATACTCTGTTTACTTGTCCTTTGGCCTGTAAATATTTTCTCCTGACCTGTAGCTTGCCTTTTTATTGTATCTATAGATGGTATCTTTTAAGAAGCAGGTGCTTTGATGAACTAGTCTTTCAAGTTTTCCTTATATAGCTCGTGCTTCGTGCCTCGTGGTGTGTAAGAAATCTTGATACATGATCACATTTCAGTCGCTTTCCGTTCTTTGGTGTTGCTTTTTTCTTTTTGATGTACTTCCTTTTTAATTAGTAAAAATAATGATATGGTTCCAAAGTCAAACTCATGAACAAGAGAGAGAGAACTGGCTTCCATTTTCAACATTAACCATTTTAGTTCTTGATTCATCCTTCTTTTATTTCTTCTTGGAAATTATTTATCTCCCTCTCCGTTTGCTTATATTGAAAGGAGTGCTAAATATAGGGAATTCCCTGGTGGTCCAGTGGTTAGGACTCAACACTTTCACTGCTGTTGCCTTGGTTTAATCCCTGGTTGGGAAACTAAGATCCCACAAGCCACATGGCAATGAACAACAACAACAACAAAGAGAGTACTATATATACATAAAAACACATATCTTCCTGTTTGTTTTTGGACAAGATATCCTGGAGAGGTTGCTCCATAGTCATATATGAAGATTTTCTTTTTTTTCCTGTCTCTTCCCCTTTCTCGCCTCCCTCTCTCCCTTTATTTTGGGTAGCTGAAGAGTCCCTATGTGGATGGACATTTGCTGGATTTCTGGTTTTTTGTTGCTACCCTGAAGAGCCTGGCACCTCCCTCACCTGATATTTCCACTAGCCTATCTTTAACAGTCCGTTGGGGTCACAGAGAGTCAGACACGACTGAGCAGCTGAACAACAACAACAAATCTTTAGGATGGATTTCTAGAAACAGTACTGCCCGGTCAAAGGGTCTATTATGTACATGTGCCCAGTTGCTCAGTTGCTTCCAAAATATTTGCCACCCCATGGACGGTGGCCCGCAGGCCCCTCTGCCCATGCAGTTCTCCAGGTGAGAGTACTGGGATGAGCAGCCTTTCTCTCCTCCAGGGGATCTTCACGACCCAGAGATCGAACCTGAGTCTCTCATGTCTCTTCTGCTTTGGCAGATGGATTCTTTACCACTGTGCCACCTGGGCATTCTGTCGGATACGGCCAATGCCACCTTCTAGTTCTTGTATGGGAAAGCTTGCTCCCCGCCCCTTCCCATTCACCATCACTTTTGGTTTCTGCCAATCGGCTGGAAGCAGGGCTATCTCAGACTATCTTGGACATTCTGGAGGCGTAATGAGAAGCCGTGGAGTGTACAGGTCAAGCACACAGACGTCAATTCGTGCCTTAAGCCCAGCTATGCGCTTCCTGGCTGTGACCCTAGGTGGAGCTCGGAGCCAGCCCCAGCGTGGAGATTGCCCTCTACAGTCGGGACCATCTCTTCTGGCTGGTTCATGTCACCAATGATCTCCCAATAAAAATGCTGGCTTTACTCCCTGCGCCAAACCCGTTACCTGGATTGTGGCATTTGATCCCATAACAACCCTATGAAGTAGCTATCTTACCCCCATTTTACAGATGGGGAAGCCGCAGGATGGAGGGTTAGAGAGAGTTAGGGTTTTGCCCAAACTCACAGCTAAACAAGCCAGAGAGGTAGCTAGACTATGAGGTGACACAGACTGACATGTTTGTGTGCGCATAATACCTGCGTGTTTATCCACACAACTGTGTGCCGGTATTCACACACACCTGTATGTGTGTACCTGTGTCTCTGTGTGTGTATATATGTGTGTGTGTATTCCCAGGTGGCGTTAGTGGTAAAGAATGTGCCTGCCAAGGCAGGAGACTTAAGAAACGCAGGTTCGATCCCTGGGTCGGGAATTTTCCCTGGAGAAGGAAATGGCAACCCACTCCAGCATTCTTGCCTGGAGAATTCCATGGAGAGAGGAGCCTGGCGGGCTACAGTCCATAGGGTTGCAGAGTCGGACACAACTGAAGTGACTCAGCACGCACACACACACACACACACACACACACATATACATATAGATATATATACACGTGTGTACCTGTGTACATATACCTACCAGCATTTCTAAAGAAGATGTGAACATCCTCACAGCTACATCTCTGTGTCCATGGGCTGAACGAAAGAACTGCTCGCAACAGAGTAACTTGGTCTTTTTCCTTTGGCCGTGCCATGCGCCTTCTTAGTTGCCAAAGATCACACCTGGCACCCCACAGTAGAAGCACAAGTCCTAACCGCTTGGACCACCAGGGAAGCCCCGGATTCATATATTTTTTAAAAGATTTATTATTTGGCTGCATTGGGGCTTAGTTGTGGCACATGGGCTCAGAAGTTCCACAACATGTGGGATCTTAGTTCCCCGACCAGGGATTAAACCCATGTCCCCTGCATTAGAAGGCAGATTCTTAATCACTGGACCACCGGGAGAGTCCCCCGGATTCATATTTTTAAGGCTCCCACCCTGCCCTCTGATCCTGGCCAGTTTCCGACGGGCCTGCAGCGTGGGAAGGGGGAGTCATCTGATGTCTAAAGAGTTCTCAAGCTGGGCTCATGGAGACCCCGCCCCCTCCCACAGGGAATGGGGACAAAGCCCCCCCAACCCCACCCCTAGCCACTGTGAGGATACACATCACAATGGCTGTTCCACCCGAGCTAGGCCCAGCAAGAGGCACCGGGGTGACCTGCACTCCCATCCCATGCAGACAGCCAGGCCGCAGGATGGGGGCCTCCCGAGGCCAGCACCGGGCCGCTCCGAACTTGGAACCCAAAGCTGCCTCGACACCATTGCTGGAACAGAACTCCTGGGCCCCAGGAGGGTACTACGCCCAGGGTGAGGGTCTCCATATTCAGGTGACACGCTGACTGCAGGGGCCCCCAGGCAGGAGCAGGGAGGCTACGGGTCCCCTTGCTGAACTGGGTCTGATTCCCGTCTTCACCCCACAAGTCACATTGCTCTCGCCCACCCGGGGACCAAGAGAGCTGATAGGGACAAGGTGGGGCCCCCACAGCCTGTACCCTCAAACTATCCATAGACTGATGACGCCCCCATATCAAGTATGACATGGCCCTCCACCCACAGCCCACCCAGGGGCCAGAGGCAACCTGGAGTGCCCTGGGGGCTGGTGGGGAGGAAGGTCCCGGCCACGCTGCCATGGCCTCAGGTAAGTCCCCGAACCTCTTTTCTCATCTCAGAAAGGGTTGGGAGGGTTCAAAGAGATAATGGATGTAGGGCTGGGCAGTCGGTAACCAGATCTGAGCTCAGAAGGACTTTCCAGCTGGTGGTCCCGGGCCAGGTGGTTTAATTCCTGACCTTTAGTTTGTGCATCTGTAAAATGGGTACAAATTCCAGCCCAGGCAGGGCTGCAGGGACCAAATGGGAGAGAAATCACCCCCAGTCCCACAGAGCCTAGACTGAGCGGTGGGAAGTGGGGAGGGGATTCCTGTTCTCTGGTTGCCCCTACTATGGGAGGAGGCATGGGTGGGGACAGCCCAGGTGCCCCCTCAAGCCTTGAGACTCCTTTCCTGAGAGGACCAGGTCTCCACGCAAAGCCCTGGAGAGGTTTCCAGTAAAAACACACAGGGACCCCACCCATCGCCCACACTGGTTAAGATTCGGGGCCTCCCCTCCTCCTCTCCAGACCTCCCTCTGGATACTTAGGATCCCAGAATTTCCTCCTCCAAACAGCCTCACACCTGCTTCCAGGGCCTGGGAGAGGAAGCTTCCCAGGGCCCTGGGGGTGGGTCAAAGGCTGACTCCTGGGAGGTGAGGGATTGAGCCCCCGGTAGGGCAGGAGGGAGACAAGGCTGAAGAAGGAGGCCGGCCTGGGGCCCAGACAGTTCTTGGAAGCAGCAAATGGAATGTTGCATCTTCTGGAGCCGTCATGACCAGAGGCAAGGGACATGGCACTCCCAGGAAGCAGGCCGGCTTCAGTTCCATCCTTGACTCTGATGTTTGTGCTGGGTGACGTCAGGCAAGCTGCTTAACCTCTCTGAGCCTAGCTTCCACATCTGCAAAACTGGAATAATGCCACAATCTACCTTACTGGTGTTTTGGTGAGAGTAAACAAAGCAAGGTGTGTGAAGTGTTCAGCACAGAGTCTGGCACATAAGGGCTGATTATGAAAGCGTTAGTCACTCAGTCGTGTCTGACTCTTTACAGCCCCCATGGACTGTAGCCTGCCAAGCTCCTCTGTCCATGGGATTCTCCAGGCAAGAATACTGGAGTGGGCTGCCATTTCCTTCTCCAGGGATTACAAAAAGAAGAAAAGAAAGAGAAGGATAGATTATGGGGTCCATGTTATTTCTGCAGCCTCAAGCCCCTGGCATGGCCTCCAAGAAGAGCTTGCACCCTAGGACACCCGGAGCACAGTGGGGTCAGAAATGTCTGGGTTCAAATCCAAGCTCTTCCATCTGCTGGCTGAAATACCGCTGGCAACTTGATCCATCCCTCCAGGCCTCAGCTTTCTCTCCTGTAAAATGGGTCCCTGCTTCAGACCAGCCAAGTTTTCAGCTCAGCACCTGGCATGCAGTCAGTCTTCCAAGGGTCTAAAGGTGTTTCTCCTTCTTTCCTCCTCCAAGGGCCTCCTCCTCCTTATTCTTCTTCGCCTCCAGGACTTGGAGCGCCTCCGCCTCCTCCCCCGATGTCTGTTTATCCGGGTGAGTGCTCCTCCTGTCCCCACCCCCTCCACGCCCCCTTCCCCAGGCTTCCCTGTCTCACACCCAGCACGGCCCTGACCACCTGCCAAGACTGTCCGAACAGCACCTCCTCTGGAAAGGCATACGTCCTGCCCCCCGAGTGGTGTGATCCCTCCCTCCACAGCTGTGACCCCCACACTGCCCACGGCCTGGAGCCCTTCTCTCTGATGTGCCATCATTGGCGGAAGGGGTTGGGACACAGTAGGTGCTCAGGAAATGTCTATGAAAAGAAGCCCTCTTCTCAACTCTGCGAATCCATCGCTCTTGAAATCAAAGAGGAGAGGAATTCAGACACCACCCACCCACCCACCCAACCTTGTAGGGTCTGGGCTTTGGGGAGATTTTTATTTTTTGGCTCCACTGCGCAGCGACTTGTGGAATCTTAGTTCCCCAACCAAGGATCGAACCTGTGCCCCTAGCAATGGAGGCGTGGAGTCCCAACTACTGGACCACCACGGAAATCTGGAGGTGGGGAGGGATTTTTAAATAAAGAAAAAGCTTGAGAGTGGCTGGGCTGGGTTGTCAAGTCTGGTGTGGGAGAGTGAGCTTTAAACCATGGGTCAGCCCCATCTAGCCAAACGTAGTTCTTTCCCTTGGTTTCCTGCCAAACTAGGGGTGGGGTGGCACCCCCACATTAGAGCCCAGCTCTCTAAACCCCAACATCCTCTCCCCTCGGCCCCTCGGCCCCTCAGGAACCCAAAGTCTGTAAGGGTCATAGGCCCCTCCTCATGGCTCGACAGTCCACCCAGACCAGATGCCAAGCCTTCCGTCTAGAGCATGAAAACTCCCTGGAATCCTAGTTTCTTAACAAACTATTCAGCCACCACCAAAGACCTCACCTCTCTGCACACCCAAGACAGTAAAAATGCTCGTTGTGTTTAAAAAAGCTAAATACAGATCAACATTTTTTTTTGGAACCCTCACCCCAGAAAAACGCTGTGCCTGGGTAAGAAGAAGCAAGAATACCAAAAGGAAGTTTTTATAGGGGGTTGTTGTTTTCAAGCTCGGAGAAGGCGATGGCACCCCACTCCAGTACTCTTGCCTGGAAAATCCCATGGACAGAGGAGCCTGGTAGGCTGCAGTCCATGGCGTCGCGAAGAGTCAGACACGACTGAGCAACTTCACTTTCACTTTTCACTTTCATGCATTGGAGAAGGAAATGGCAACCCACTCCAGTGTTCTTGCCTGGAGAATCCCAGGGACAGGGGAGCCTGGTGGGCTGCCATCTATGGGGTCGCACAGAGTCGACACGACTGAAGCAACTTAGCAGCAGCAGCAGCAGCAGCAGTTTTCAAGCTACTGCTTCCCCAAGGGTGTCACTTAGAGTTATTGCTTAAAAAAAAAAAAAATTGGAGCTATTCCTCTACAAACCCCTGTGAAATAAATGCGGGAGGTCTTAACTGAGCAAGGGCTCTGAGACCTGGAGGCTGGTGGGTAGGGGGTGGTGAAGGGGGAAGCTGGGCCCATCGGGATGGCCTGGGGGGCTCAGGGGAGCACAGAGAAACTGCAGGTGGGGTGGCCCCCCCCGTGGTGGATACAGGATTGGGGGAACTGGGGTGTGGTGTGGGGTCTGACATGTCCCTCCCCTCCTCCTCCCCCAAGAACTGTTCAGGGTACCGAGGCTGCTGTCCCCAGATCCGGTACAGTTCACGTGTCCATACTGCATGAACCGGATCGTCACCGTGACCACACCGGTCCCAGGCGTGCTCACCTGGCTCCTCTGCACCGGCTTCTTCGTGGCCGGGTGAGTGGTCCCCCCTCGCCTCCGTCACGGCCCTGGGCATCCGTGCAGGGAGCCTGCTGGTTTCGGGGGGTGCTGGCATGGGGTGTGGAGGGAGGAGTGGTTTCCTAGCCCACCTTGCTGGCCGGGCAGCCCCAGGGACGGAGTTGGGGCTGTCAGGCTTGGCTTGGCCCCCAGTGAGTCCCCGCTGCTTCCGAGGCTTCAGGTGCTTCTTGGGCTGCTGCCTCGTCCCCTTCTGCGTGGACAGCTTGATGGACGTGAGGCACACGTGCCCCGTATGTCGCCAGGAGCTCTTCCTCTACAAACGCCTGTGAAATAAATGCTGACTAAGTGACTGTTGTCTGCGCACATCTGTCGCCTGGGGAGGCTGGTGAGCACTGGCACACAGAAGGTGCCCTGTACTGACTGACCACTGAGGGGCCGACCGATGGTATGCATAGTGGCCTTCCCTTCTCAGGCTCCACCCTCTTCTTTCCTTCCCGACTCTTTCCCATCAGACTGCCCTGCTGGCTCAGATGGTAAAAAATTCTGCTTGCAATATGGGAGACCTGGGCTTGATCCCTTGGTCGGGAAGAATCCCCGGGAGAAGGGAATGGCGATCTACTCCAGGGTTCTTGCCTAGAGCATTCCATGGACAGAGAAGCCTGGTTCGGGCTACACTCCATGGGGTCACGAAGAGTCGGACACGACTGAGCGACTAACACTTCTTCCATCAGTCAAGCTCCGTCGTCTGTGACAACGTCTCTGCAACTCCAGTCAGGCAACCTGCAGAGCCGCACCTGCCCTTCACGCTGGCAGAGAACCTGTGAGCTCCCCTGGCTAAATCCCGCATCCTCCAGGCACTTTGCTCTCTTCCCTACCTGTCTGGGTACCCTTGGGGTTCAGAGGTAAACTATCCGCCTACAATATGGGAAACCTGGGTTGGATCCCTGGGTTGGGAAGATCCCCTGGAGAAGAGAAAGGCTACCCACTCCAGTATTCTGGCCTGGATAGTTCCATGGACTCTATAGTCCATGGGGTCACAAAAAGCCAGACACAACTGCGCGACTTTGACTTCCCAACCTGCCTGGACCCTCAGCAGCCCGGGCCCTCCCTGCCGCCTCCCTTGTCCGGCACTGATGCTCTGGCCAAGTCTTCCGCATCCTCTCAGTACATCCTGTTGGCCTGCTGTCCCACCTCAAGCCCTCCCTACTCAAGCCACTCCTGAGGTTTCCATTCTCACCTCCTGAACCCCACAGCCCTCCCCGGATGCCCAAAGGCCCCCCCAAACCCATCAGGTCTCCAAGTCACTCCTCTTCCCACCTCCTCAGGTGCCCCTGGTGGCTGAGGCTGGCATGGCCACCTCTCTGCATCACCTCCTCTTATCCCTCAGCCCTTAGCCCCTCTCTGCACGAGCCCTGGGTCCTGTCCCCTCTGCCCTGCAATGATTTCTTTACCTCCCCGCGCCCCTACCCCTCTCTTCCTTAAAGGAGGCGAGAATCCCTGATGGCATCTCCCAGCTCCCAAGCCTTGACCACGCCTCCCGGTCCTCCCCTGTGGCTGCTGGCTGGCACAGAGTAAGCGCAATGATCAGGGGCAACAGTTCGGACCTTTGGCTCTGACACTACCCAGTTAGTACTCACTACCCTCAAGACCAGGCTTCATTTTTGCATTTTCGTTTTGCTTGTTTATGTTTGGCTGGGTCGGGTCTTGGTTGCTGTGTGCCGGCTTTCTCTAGTTGGGGTGAGTGGGGACTGCTCTTCCTTGCGGTTCACGGGTTTCTCCCTGTGGTGGCTTCTCTTGTGGTGGAGCACAGGCTTCAGTAGTCGTGACCCCGGGACTTGGTGGCTCTGCGGCAGGTGGGATCTTTCTGCACCAGGGATTGAACCTGTGACCCCTGCACTGGCAGGCGGAGTCTCAACCACTGGACCGCCAGGGAGGTCCATCCTGGGACCAGACTTTTAACACGAGGCCCCTTTGAGGCATTTGTGGTTCCTGCTCCCTTGTGCTCCAGCCAGCCAGGACCAAGAGAGCCCAAGTGTTCACCTGAGCGTCCAGACTCTGTCCCTGGCCTCTCCTGCAACTCCATGCCTGCCCCCTTCTCTCTCCGCCAATTCCTTCCAGCCCCATCACTGGCTCCTGGGTCTCTGTCACTTCCCCAGACCCCGGTGACCCCAGGTCCTGGCAGGGACAGGTGGGTTTCTGGCAGCCGGGATGAGGGAACCAGTCTTCCCAAATCTCTGTGCCCAGTCCCCAACAAGAGGTTTAATCCTTTAAATCCCTTAAATTCCCTCAAGGCTACAGTAGAGCAGCTCTTCTGTCCTGCGAAGGAAGCTATGCAGGAGGAATCTGGCAAATGCTTAGGATGAGAAAAGGTCCCAACTTGGCTTCTGAGCGGGACCCCACCGGGTACCGTGTTGCTGGCCTAGGGGGCAAGGCCAAGTGGGGGATGGGCTGAACGTCACAATGACTGAATTCTTTTTTTAACGAATTTCTGTCTTAACATGGAAACATGTACGCTGTGCACGCGTGGGTGTCATCGATTCAGTTGTGTCCGACTGTGCGACCCCATGGACTGCAGCCCACCAGGCACATCTGTCCATGGGATTCTCCAGGCAAGAATACTGGAGTGGGTTGCCATGCCCTCCCCCAGGGGATCTTCCTGACCCAGGAATAGATAGCCAGTGGGAAATTGCTATATGACTCAGGGAGCTCAAACTGGCACTCTGTGACAATGAAGAGGGGTGGGGTGGGGTGGGAGGTGGGAGGGAGGTTCAAGAGGGAGGGGATGTATATACACCCATGGCCGATTCATGTTGATGTTTGGCAGAAACCAACACAATACTGTAAAGCAATTATCCTTCAATTAAAAATAAATTTTAAAAATAATTTGTATCATAGGGTGTCTCCCCTCTGTCTTTATTATTATTATTCTAATTTTTGGCCACACAGCACAGCTTATGAGATTTTTAATTCCCTAACCAGGGATCGAACCAGGACCTCCGGCACTGAGAGCTCAGAATTCTAAACACTGGGTTGCCAGGGAATCCCCCAAAGGGATATTTTCAGTTTTGCAAAATATAACAAATATTACTCACTCCTCTTTTCAATTAAAAGGGATTTGCTAGAGAAGGGACAGAAGCGGAAGAATTAAGAGGCAGAGGAGGACGAGTAGTCAGGTGGGATGGTCACTGAGCTATGGTTTATTCACCGAAAGGTGGCAGCTGCTTCCGTCCCTGCTCAGCACCGTCTGGGAAGGCAGATGCAGAAGCTGAGGCCTAGAGACGGCCAGTCTGGATCCAGTGACCAGACGGGGAGCCGGAACCTCGGCTCTGCCAGCCCGAGGCTCCTGCACAGGCAGAAAATGTGAGACGGTGGGACGGCCTGTGTAGAGAGTGGAGACATGGTCGGGGAGCTGGTGTGAAGGCACCATGCAGCCTTCAGGTGATTGGCGCTGCTGCGATGGCACTGGCGGAGCGTGTCACACCAGCAGGGGGAAAGGACCCGTAGGGGGACGGATTTCCCTGGATCTGGGTGTCAGCCTCCCCGGAGAGGCTGGCGGCAGCCCCTCTGCCCCCTCCCCCCAAGATGCCCCGGAAAACCCGGGAGAGCCCGGGAGAGCATGAACTCCGGGGGTGGTACCAGCTGCCGGATGGGAAGCTGGCATCCACATCCAAACAGGGACCCATCTGTTTCTGAGCGCATCTCGAGGCATGCGGAACTTCCCCGACCAGGAACCCGTGCCCTCCCCTGCCCCGCAAAGGAAGTGCAGAGTCGGACGGCCAGGGAAGGCCCTGGGACTTCAGATTTTTAAGGTTAGAAGATGAAGCATCTGGGCTTCCCTGGCGGCTCAGTGGTGAAGAATCCACCTGGCAGTGCAGGAGACACAGGGGATCCCTGACCCAGGAAGACCCCATGTGCCTGCCTCCGCTACTGAGCCTGTGCTCTGAAGTCTGGGGGCCACAACTACTGAGCCCCCGTGCTGCAATTACTGAAGCTCGCTCGCCCTGGAGCCCACGCTCTGCAACAAGAGAAGCCGCTGCAACTAGAGGCCCACACATCCCAGCTGGAGAGTAGCCCTCTGCTCGCTGCAAGGAGAGAAAAGCCGGTGTGGCAATGAAGACGAAGTGCAGCCAAAAATAAACAAACAAATAAAAGTGTGTGTGTGTGTGTGTGTGTGTGTGTGTGTGTGTGTGTGTGTAAAGATGAAGATGAAGCATCTGACACAAACTAGGCATCCAGCCCTGGGAAACAACTTCCCATTCGTAATACATCAGGACGGGGGCACCAAGTGGACCACCTGTGTGTACTGACCACCAGGGAGGCCAGGCAGGCTCACGGGCCACCACAACCCTGAGTAAGGGGTGTGGAGCTGGGACTTGGTCAATCTATGGTTTGGAGGCCCACAGCCCTGCAGAGGCACCCAGGCCAGGGGGGCCAGAGTCACCGAGCCTGCCTGGCTCTGCCAGAACCAGGCCAGGACCCAGACCCGTCTGCAGAGCTCCAGCCGGCCGTCTGATCCTGTGCCCATCAGGCAACCTGCCGGGTTTTGCTCAGATCTCCAGAGAGATCCACAGGCAGGAGTGTTTTGTCCCACGGCCAACACAGTGCCGGCTGTGGGTAGTGTCCTGGACCCCCCTTGATTGACCTGCTTCAGTCACCACAGCCCACCCACGAGGCCCTGTCTAGCTCCCCAGCAGTGGTCCGTGAGCCCAGGGAGTCACTCCAGGCCTCTCTGACTCAGACTGCCCAGTGTCAACTTAAAAAACAAAAAAATCCAGATTTTTCGGCTTCAAAATCTGTGCACAGGTGGGTTCAGCAAGTTTAGGGCTGTCCCCTTGGCCCAGCCCCTGAAGTCCCCGTCATCCCAGAGCCTCCTCACTCGCTGCCTCAGACAACTTGACCTAGAGCACTATTCCCACTTCTTAGTCTGTTTATTTTGTTGCTTTAAAAAAATATTTATTTGGCTGCGTTGGGTCTTAGTTGTGGTGTGTGGGCTTAGCTGCTCCAAAGCATGTGGGATCTCTGTCCCCAAACCAGGGATCGAACCTGCATCCTCAGCATTGCCAGGTGGATTCCTAACCACTGGACCACCAGGGAAGTCCCACCCCTTGATGTCCGAGGCCTTGGTTCTGGGTCCCCAGACCTCACTGTAGACCCAGGCTGGGGTGCATGGGACCCCATTCTCTCCCTGAGGCTTCCCCAGGCTCCTTCTTCATCTGAACCGACCTCCGGGGCTGGCCAGGAGGGGCCAGGGCTTGGGCTGGGGGAGGCGGAGGAGGTTGGCCCAGCCCCTCTTTCTCCCAAAGCTCTCATCTTAAAGTGGGGTTCCCCTCCTTCCAGCAGGGAGGCAGCACTCAGAAAGGGGAGGCAGTGAGTGCGGGTCTCCAGGCTGGCTCTGCACTCAGCAGGCCCTGACTGCCCAGCCCGGGGGCTTCACTCCCTCTGTCCTGGTCACTTGCCTCCTTGCCGGCCCATGGTGTGCTCAGTGGTGACAGCCTTTATCAGGATCCTTGCTCTGGTCTTCCCAACCACACGGGCCCCCCGAGACGAGACAAAGAACACCCCCACCCCAACACGGGCACAGTGTGGCAGGCACTGGGGATGCCTCCCGCAGCTTCCTGCCAGAGGCAGGAGATGCCAGAGGTGCCGCAGGGTCGGGAGAGCCAAGCGTGGCCGCGCTGCCATCCCGTGTATCCACCGCCTGCCCAGCGCGGGGTGGGGTGGAATGAACCAGCCCAACAGCAGCTCCAACCTGCGCGGCGCGGGGTCTGAACAGATGAGGGGCCGCCTCTCTGCTGTGGGGAAGGGACCAGGCGAGGCTCCACAGGGCTCTGAGTGCGGGTTCTCTCCCACAGCATCTCATAACTCCGCATGCGAGCTGACTCGCTTCAGTTATGTCCGACTCTTCGCGACTCTGTGGAGCCCGCCAGGCTCCTCTGTCCACAGGATTCTCCAGGCAAGGACACTGCAGTGGGCACACGTATCAAATTGGCTCTATCTTGCTGTGAATGGGGCTTCCCAGGTGGCGCTAGCGGTGAAGAACCTCCCTGCCAATGCAGGAGACCTGAGACGCGGGTTCAACCCCTGGGTTGAGATCTCCTAGAGCAGGGCATGGCAACTCACTCCAGTATTCTTGCCTGGAGAACCCCATGGACAGAGGAGCCTGGAGGGCTACAGTCCACAGTGTCAGAGTCGGACATGACTGAGAGACTTGGCATACACACCATCCAGGATCCCTCTGATGATGCTTGCCCGCCCCCTTCCAACCTGGGTGGGTCAGTGCCCTCTCAGACCTCTGCTGAAAAGGGACCCTGCCTCTGAACGTGCAGACACCACTCTGATCAGCCCGCTCCCCAGGGTGCCCGGGACCCTGCTTCCAGGCCTCATTAGAAGTTAACAGAGGGTACAAGGTGCTGACGGAAGACCTTGGGGGAACTGGGCCCTTATTTCATTTGGTTCCTACCCTGCCCCTGGACGCCCCCACGGCTTCCTCTAATGAGGTCAAGAAAACTCTCAGGCACTAACGAGGGCTTTATGTACTAACTAAGACGGCTCGAGGGAACTCACCATACCACCACAACCACAAAGCGAGGAAAATGTGGTCAGGACGCCTCAGTCACATGCGGCGGCGATTTACAACTAAACCAGGGACATCCCTGGTGGTCCAGCGGTCAAGAAACTGCCTTGCAGTACCAGGGACTCTGGCCTGAGTGTTCCCTGGTGGGTCAGTGGGTAAAATAGCTGCCTGCAATGAAGAAGACCAAGGTTCAATCTCTGGGTCGGGAAGATCCCCTGGAGAAGGGAATGGCAACCCACTCCAGTATTCTTGCCTGGGAAATCCCACGGAGAGAAGA
The DNA here is from genome assembly GCF_001704415.2 of Capra hircus. Taxonomy (NCBI): domain Eukaryota; kingdom Metazoa; phylum Chordata; class Mammalia; order Artiodactyla; family Bovidae; genus Capra; species Capra hircus. Next base: position 7,602,801 of record NC_030832.1, read on the forward strand.
GCCTGGCAATGTACAGTCCATGGGGTAGGAAGAGCTGGACACGATTTACCGACTAAATCACTGCCACTACTGGGAAAATAAGCCCATGCCACGTTGAAAGATCCTACATGGCACAGGAAAGACCTGACTCAGCCAAATAAATAAAAAAAATTACATCAGTGATAAAAATTCACCTCTGCTACTTCAGTCACATTTCAGATACTCAGTAGACACCTGGGGCGTATAGCTCTCTCCCTGGGCAGGGGACAGAGCATACCCCCCTCCGCCACTACCTAGGTCATTCCACTGGGCATTGAGTGGTCAGAACGCCAAGGCCTAGACCGGCAGAAATGCCAGCACATGCTCAGCTGCTCAAGTCCTGCCCGATTCTTTGCGACCCCATGGGCTCTAGCCTGCCAGGCTCCTCTGTCCATGGAGATTTGCAGGCGAGAATCCTAAAGTTGGCTGCCATTTCCCATTCGAGGAAATGCCAGTATCGACCACCCCACAGCAGGGATCTGTGGTTTGACCTTGACATTTGAAATGGATGTTTGCAAACAGTTTGCTCCTCTCATCGAAGAGACCCTTTCTCCCATTGGACTGTTTCTGGTAGTAACAGGAACCTCAAGCCCCTCGAGAACGATACACTGCGGTTCCGGGGTCCCCAAGCGAGGAGTTATTTTCAGGTCCAGCCCCATCCCCGCTGCCCCCATCGGTTTTATGAACTTGGACTCAGGCTGTGGCTGGGAAGGAATGGAAGAGAATCACAGGCAGTGTGTGCTGACTGCCCACACTGTGAAATGGCCTTTGAGAAAAGCCTTTTAATAACCTGGGAGTAAGTTTCAGTGACCCAAGACTTTCATCTACTGTCGGCCAAAACCTAAAAAACAAAAAATCCCGAATAATTTAATAAACGTTCAAAGTCGTGCACCCGGGGAGTGACTTTCTGCAGAAGACAGCGCTGTCTATGGTCACTGCGGGGACCCAGGCAGGAAGGCCCTCCTCCAGGTGGAGAGCAGCCAGTGGACACGCCGTGTCAGGTGGGGGACACGAGGCCACCTCCCCCTGGACCATGCCTTCGGCCATTCCCATATTTACAGTCATCTCAGCGTACTCGACTCCTGCCTGGAAAACCTCAATCTCTTCAGCTTCAACAGGAGGAGGAAGAGGAGGCAAGAACCCCCAAAACCTTGCCATGAAGCGATAAAAGGTTCCCCGGGCCTACCTGCAGGGAGAGCTGATGGCTCCCTCAACTTCCACGTCAACTCACTGAATTATCATTTTTATAGAAAATTTTATTCAACATACAACATTTTCCAGCAAAAAGGCAATATACAGGAAGAGTTGGTGTACACTGCTGCTACAGAAACAAACAAACAGAAAAATATTGGAAAAGGATGAAAACTAAGTGTGATCTGCTGATTCTATTTTACTGCACTCAAAACTAGACACGCAGCTGGCGCCAGCTCCAAAGGAAACGGCCGGACTGAAAGAAAACCACACACGATGAATGTCGACACCTCTGGGGGCCACTCCGTCACCCGACAGAAGCCACCACCTCCTCCCCGTGGTCAATTGTACATGTCCATTCCTTAAATATACAATCTCATTTTTCCTTTTTTTTTTTTTTTTCGCTTTTTAACTTTTTTTTTTTTAACTTTTTTTATACAAAGTCAACAGCTTGCGAACACCAGTGGGCATACCCTCTTAGCTAAAAGGCCCTCCTTTCTTGGTTCCGTCTGTCCCATTTGAAGCAGACGAGTCCATTTATAATTTTTTCACCTGCTCGAATGAACTCTTGAGATCATTAGGTTTGCCCAGAGGCAGCATAGTACACCTTAATTGGATTTGAACAGTGTTTTTTGTTTTTTTTTTTTGTTGTTGTTTTTTAATTGAATAAAAAGACCCCAAAGTGTCTGGTCAAGCCTGTATTCAGTGCATCTGCTCTGCAAACGGGCTGTGGGACGCAGGGGCTGACGGAAGGGAGACGAGTTTATTAAAAAGACCCAGGCAGCCGGGGAGACCCAGGAAGGGGCAACAGGACACCAGTGAAGGAAAGAGCGCTATTTATTAGGTTGTGAGTTTCTCTGCTTCGCCTTTACAGATGCACAAAAGGTCACTGAAAGTATAACTGAGGGAAAGACGTCAGACGAGCCTAAACAGAAGACTTCCTAGCTGCGGGCTGGTGGCCGGGCCCCGGGGAGGGGGTCAGCCGCGCCCGCCCAGCGCCGCGCCCGCCGGCCGCTCCCCGACACGCTGACAGCGCCTGGCATCGTGGTCACCGTAAAATAACTCTCATTGGCATCCAAGCTTTATAAAAACACCTTCATTTTTCTCAAAAAGGGCAATCAATAGATACAGAGAAGCCAAACTGAACAGCCTCAACAAAATAAAATTAACACCAGCAGCAAATCCTCTTGCTGAAGACGTGGGGTGGTGCTCACGCACCAGAGTTCTCGGCTGTTGGTAAGGGGCACACCCACTGCGGTCCGCCTCGCCCGCCCGCCGGGGAGGAAGTCAGTTATGGATTTTGATGGCCTTTTCAAGGTATGTGTAGCGACTCCTCTTCGGGGCTTTGTTGAAGTGGTCAAGCCCGAGCCACGGCCGAGGGTGAGACATGTTACCTGGTAGGGAGAGGAGATGGTCAGATCACTGAGCCAGCACTCGGGCCCTGGGGTCAGGAGCAGCCAAGGGGCCTCCTGGGCAGCACGGGCCCCGCAGCCGGGACCCCACACCCCACCAAGGTCACTGGCTCCCCGTGTGGCACTGTCAGGCGCTACCCCCCTCGCCATCGTGTGACGCCCGCCAAGGTCACCGGAGGCAGGCCACTGTCCCTGCTCCACAGAGGACGAGAACGAGGCTCACTCCCCAGCCAGGAAAGGGAGGCCTGGTCCTCGAACCCGGGGCCACCTGCCCCCTGGGCCCTGACGGCCTGCATCTCCACGGGAGGGCTCTTACCAGGCTGAGGTTCAAAGTCTTTCAAGTTTACTTCATACTCATCTTCGTTTATGTACTGATGTCGGCCCATCATCACAATTGCAAATTTAAACTGACAGACAAAAACGGAAAACTCCATTAATTCCAAAGAGTAGCGAAACTCACACCTCTGGCAAAAAGAGTCAAGGCTTTAGCATCCCACCCGACAAATGACTTGCCGGTATCCAAGAAACGTGTACCTTTTCAAACTCCTTTTCCTGGATGTCCAGCAGACTCTGAATCCGCTTCATCACCTCTCTGAAATGCTCGCCCTGCAGACGACAAAGGGCGTGTATGCTCACACGGCTCACGCCCACCTGTGCGGCCGCCTGGGGCAGCGTCCCAGGCTGAGTGGGGCGGACCCGGGGCGGCCAGCCAGCCGGCAGAAGGGCGCCTCACCTGGTGTATCCTCAGCAAGAATGGGATCCCGAACGTCCCGAACACCTCCTTGTGGAAGTGAGCCACCGTGATGAGCATCTCGTTCTCCTTGTCGATGTCTACCTGGTCCAAAGGTATTTCCTGGGGACACACAGAGTGGGCAGATGTTCGGTTAAGGCCAACACAGCACTGCACGTTTGGATTCCGAACTCTTTGACTCGTTCCTCCAGCAAGGAAGTGAGGGCAGATTTTTGCCACGAGGTCACGTTAGGGGCTCACGAGAATGATGAGGGTTTAAAGTCAGAAGAAAGATCTAAACCTCAAAGAAAACGCCGAGTTTTAAGAGACCAAATGATCAATCACTGCAGCTACTGCGGCAATCTCAGCCGCTTCACAATTATCAGGGCTCGGGTTTCTGATTAGATGTGCTTGGCGATCCACCACTGAAATCAATTTATAGGGACGAACAAGCGACGCACTGGGAGTGGGGGGTGGGGCGGGGGCCTTGGGGGCAGATGGACAGCGGCGACAACTGTCCAACAACATGGGCGGACTCACGCCACCGAACGAAGCGGACACCTGAGACAGTGGCTTTTAGGTCAGGCCTACTGTGTCAACGTCTACATTTTCAAAACCTGGGAGAAGTAACCCCAGGGATGGCAGCATGTTCTGGGAGTTGCTGTGTTACCTGAACAAGCCACGGCCCCCACCTCCCACCAGGTCATAGCAACCCCCTCCCAACTCCCCAGCCCCTGCCCCTCGCTGCAGTCAGAGGACACGCACCTCTATTCGAAACGTTCGACTCGTCGCAGGAGATAAACATTCTAATAGTTCATCTTCTTGATGCACACCAATAATTTTGTAGCTTACAATTTCTAGCAGCCTGTGCAAAGCAAGGAAGAAAATCAACTATACAAACTCATGGGGAAAAAGCCAACAAATGGTTTTCTACAAGGGTTTTATTACAAAATATGGAGATCTGCTTGTCCTTATCAAAATCTAAGTGTCAAAAGCAGGTATCCATGGGGAGCAGACAGAACACTGGCCGGGGGTCACCTAGGAAAGCGTGGTAAGGCCAGTCTGAAGGGGACCCTTGGGCCAGGGCCTGGGGAGGGATCTGAGCAGGCCTTTCCCACAATGGTTCCAGAGTAAGCAGGGTTGGTGATATTCTTCTCACTCGTTAGATAATAAAGGCCTCATTCTTCTGTTAATTTTGCAAAGAAAACATTCTGGGGACCAACAGCCCGAAGGACTGTTTCATCCTCTGTGCTGCCCGAAGACAAGGTGGTAAGAAGAGAACCCAACTTTCGGAAATAAAAACTGATCATCAAATCTGGTGCTTCTTCCCTCGGCCCGAACACGAGAGAAATGGAGGATAAGCAACCCGATTTCCCCGAAACAAGCGAGCCCCAAGTTTTCCAGTTTCAGCTGATCATTCTGCTTGAGTTCACTTCCTCTGCTTGGCTTTTCCTGCGTGAATTTCCCTTTGTACTGCTGCTAATTAGTGTCAAGAATCAGGGAGGGAAAAACGGGTGAAAAACCACGAAATATTTAAATAAACTGCTGCCAAGGACAGAAAAGCCGAGTACGGTAATGATGCATCAGGGGCAATGGTGGGGTCAGGCTGGGGCCACCCCAACCTCCATCTCCGGGAAATAATCACCTAAGTTTCCCTGATGCCTTCTCGCCGAGCTCCACAGCCTTTTTACATTCCTCTAACAGGTCCCGGACGCACCCGTGCTTGTCTGGATATAGTGTTATTTCCTAAGAAATGACAAGATCAAGGCTTTAGGGGAACCATGACACACGCAGGGCCTGTGCACTCAGCTCCGACACCTCCCTGCCGACCTTCACGCAGACCACCCGCCCAGCCTGGGACCCACCCCACAGTGCTGTGCATCTATCAACGGCCAGGTTGAGGCAGAAAGCTCGCGGTTCCCAGGACAGCTCCTCAGGAATTTCTCCCCTAGAACAGTCACGAAGAGCCTGTCCAGTTCTCAACGCTGAGACAGACAAGGAGGCCCAGGGTGGAGCTTGTCTCCTCACCCCAACAGAGTGCACAGGGGGCAACACTGATGGCGTGTGGTCCAGGTCCCTCTCCACCCGGTGGGGCCAGAGAGGCGAACGGCTAGGGGTCTGACTTGCCAGAGGAGCCACCCAACACAGGGCAGGGCGCCTGCGAGGTGCCAGGAGAGGCTGCCGGCCCCAAGGCCAAGCATGCAGGTCCCCGTCGGTGACAACAGTCCCCGACACTGTCACACCGTCACTCCGCTGCAGCCCCGGGGGCGGGGGAGGACAGAGCTCACCCCACCTCCCATCCAGTTCTCAGACCCTGGGGCAGGGTCTCTAACACACGCTGCCGCTTATGACCTTTCTGTGGTTGTTTTAGTTGTCAAGTCGCTTCAGTCATGTCCAACTCTTTGTGACCCTACAGACTGCAGCCCACCAGGCTCCTCTGTCCATGGGATTCTCCAGGCAAGAACACCGGAGTGGGGTTGCCATTCCCTTCTCCAGGGCATCTTCCTGACACAGGGATAAAACCCATGTCTCCTGCACTACAGGCAGAGTCTTTTCCTGCTGAGCCACCAGGGAAGCCCTTTGACCCTGTTACCAGGAAGTTTTTCAAGGCATAAGGAGAGAGAAACAATAAACAAGCCGCAATAAAAATAAAATTTCATACCATGAAAATACTTACCTCTTCCCTAAATTGGCTGTTTAACCATATACACTTAAAACTTCGCCTGTTCTCAAAGTCTGTGATTTTCATCTTAAGCTGTTAAGAAAAAAGAAAGGCATTTTAGACCCATCCCAACAGAAACCCGAGTCTTCTATGACCCACAGTCTGTTAACTTGGGCTCATACCTGCTGATAGTACAGTTTCTTCGGTTGTCTAGGCTTGAAGAACTGTAGCAGATCTCTTAAAGTACCTTCATAATTATGTCTAAGAGGATTACCTGGGCCGTCCCTGTAACTACACAAAAGAACGGTACATCAATACAAAGCTTGTTTATTTGCCTAAAACACACACCCGTGAGTGAGCATCAAAGCAAGCCTCCGCCCTGCCCCCTCGCCCTGAAATGTGACCCCCATCCCCGGGTCCCCAGTCCTTGCATCTGCCACACGGGAATGTTGTCTGCACGGCACACGGAGTCCTGGCTGGGACGGGCCCAGCCAGAACACGGGAGGGGAGGCGTGTGGTCTTTAGAGTAAGGCTGGCTTTAGACAAGGCTGCCTGCTATTCTGACACCTTGCAGCAGTGGGGTCAAGATGTGAGTGGTGACAATTCTATGCTGAAACTAGGCAAGGCGAGGTGGCCGGCTGTGAGCTGTGTCCATCAGGGGCTCTAACGGACAGGCTATGGAAAGCATGCAGTCAGGACCCGACGACGGCGGGCATCTGCGGGTTCGGCTCACCCTTGAGACTTGAAGAACTGGAGCAGCATCGGGTCGGTGTTGAGCCTCTGGGCGACCGTCTTTGCCACCTGGAGGGGAGCAGAGAGTGAGGCTTCCATCCTCAGAGCAAACTGAGCCTGGCCCGTGCACTTAGCACTGACGAACTGCTTAATGTTCGAACGGGGCATAAGCTGCCGGAGTTTAAATGCCCCAGAAATTTATTATTTAACAGGGATAAACTATATTTCTTAGTATGTCTCCATGGGAACAGCATATCTGAGGAAGAACTTTAAAAGCACTTTTCACTTTTAATGGGGAGGTCTATATTTTCTTTAGGCAATTATTTTAATAGCTCACACTTGGCATATTAAAACAGAAGCAAAGCTGCTGAGGGGTAGGGAGGATCTTGAGGAGAACATGGCCGGGGGCGGGGGAGTCAGGGGGACACTGCTTCTGGTCCCGGGTACCATCAACACCAACCAGCCTGGAGCAGGAACTTCCTCAGACAGTGGATGGTAACCCCTCCCCCAGAACCAAATCCACTACACAGCCTCATCAGCAAGATAGTTTTAACGTAAGAATGTGGTCTTCCTGGTGTGGAATCTGAAGGGAAGAGTGTTTGATCCAATACCTGGAAATAATTCATCCTATTTGACAGTGTCACCACAAACCCAGGATCGTTGGGGATTGTTTTATCACAGAAAATCACATCGACACGGTGGTAGAGGTCTCGGAAGTATTCCTTTGCAGTGGGTAATTCACTATTATCGTTCTCGGGGTCATCCCTGGGGAAGCGGAAGAAACAGACGATCGAAGTCCAGGCCAAGGTTCACTGTTCGCTTGTTTTAAAAAGGCACCGTCTCCCACGCAACAGTGGCACCAGCGCTGCGGATCTGAACTTGGGCCAGCGTTTCCCGAAGCCGGGAGCCTGCCCGGCCACCAGGAAAACGGGACCGCGGACAGAAGGTGAGCCCTGAGCGGCTGCTTTCCACGCCTGATCTCACTCCCGAGACAGAACGGTGCCCTCTGGACAAGGAGGAGGACTCAGGACGCACGGCGGGGCCCACCCTGCCGGCTGTGCAGGGTCCCTTCCCTGACCGGGGCTTGGTGAGCTGGCACTTTCCTTCGACGGGAGCGGGTCACCACTAAACCTACAATCCTCACTGCCTGGCCCTTAAGGAGAAGTCTGCCGCCCCACTCTTGGCCCCATGTGTGGCGACCTCCCCGTGGCCAGGGTCCAGGACTGTCCTGCCCAGCCAGAAGGCCTCAGGAGCCTGGCTGTGCCACCAGGCTGCCTTCAGACCACACACCTGCTGGCTCTCGTGAAGACAGACTCAAGCGATTACCCGAGTAGGTGCAGGCTAAGGAATTTCATGTTTTCAGGAAAACACAATACTTTCGCTATTCCATGAAGACCTCTGTCCCCCTGAAAATAGTTATCACGCTCACTGTCACCATTTTTAGGAACTAAAGGCATCCAGTGAGGAAAAAGCTCACCACCCCTAACTCCCAAACTCAAGAGGAGGCCAGCTGCAGTTAACATGCTGCCAACACCAAACAAAACGTGTCTCAGGGTCTAGAGGTGATCTGTTTTCTGGTTCCAGGACTTCGGATCTTCGTGCAAAGAGAGAAAAGCCCTTCAAAGGGTACGTACTTCTGAAACACTATAATGTCACCATCCATTAGCTCATCGAGGGCTTTGTCAAGAGACACATCATAGTCCTGAATTCTCTCTGTTAAATTCGGTTTAACTTCCTGCAGTGAAAGAAACGGTATGGTTATAACCCAATACCTGTCCAGTGCTTAATATGGCCACACACTCTATGTCCTTTCTCTACACCCAATTCCATTAGCTCTACGTTTTTAATAATAATCATGGACACCCACAGAGGAGACAGTCAGAAGCGGACAGAGAATCCTGACTTGACACCAGCCCACTTGGCTGTGGTCTTCACACTGCAAATTCAGGGGGAGCCACACAGACAGGAGCCGTCCTTCCCAAACCACCACTGACGTGAGAATTACAGAAAAATAAGGATCCAAACCTCATAGAGGATAAGGCTAGTATCCTGGATAAATCCTGCTCTGTCACACATAACCGGGAGCAAGTCACCTAGGTTCAAGGAAAATAAAGAATCCAAGGCTGCGATATGTGGCGACTTGAGCAAAACCTGCTCAGAAGGCGACTGCAGTCAGACTTACGTATTTTACAGGATATTGGTGTGTAGATATGCCCACAGTAATTCAAGCTCCGTGTTTTGGGATCGTACATCTTCAAAAACAACATCACATCATCTGCAAGGTCAACAGACAGGCTCTGTGGGATCTTCCAGTCAGTGCCAGGCTGACAAGTGCACACAGTAAGCTTTAGCGACAGCCGCAGTGACAGGGCGGAGCACTGGCAGCTACTGCGTGCCGTGAGGGCTCCTAGAGGCTGCGCCCAGCGTCGTAGCGCCATTTCAGACATGAAACCCACGGAAGCGCTGCATCCGAGGCAGCGAAGGCGAGAGTAAGTGCAGACAACGTAGGAAACCTAGCTTCGAGACCCGATACTCACTAGCTACCCGGGGATACCTGTTCAGGGTTGTGTCTGCGTTTTTGCCAGAGAGGTGACCACTTGAAGCAGTACAACAGAGCAACTCAGACCCAGCTGCTTTGTAAATAAAGCTGTGCTGCAGCAGGCTCTCTGGCCTAATCTCTGTGGCCACTTGCTTGCTCCAATGGCAGGCAGAGGGTCATGGCCCACAAAGTGCCAAGTACTTACTGCCGGCCCTTGAGAGCGACCCTGCTCCACCCCCTCTGCACGTGCAGAGCAGCCCAGCAGGGGACATGACCGGTGGCTGCCACCTTCTCCTCACCTGCCAGATACTACAGCCCACAGTCGGTCTGACTTGACCTGACTGTAGAGATGTTAATGAGTATTCTGGGGACTAGTGAGATTTCTTTGCGAGAAAACGCTTAGCCCTATGTTTAGCATGACGGTCCAGGACTTAACTCTGCCCTCTGGGGGTGCCAGGCTGGGCGATGGGAGCACTTACGATCTTTATCAAACTTGGGTAGCGTGGCTCCACTAGCAGCTAGCTCCGGATCAACTGTTTCCAGGAATATCGTCCAGGGGTTTTCATTATCACTGAGCTCAATCATCTATTTCCGAGAGAGAGGCCGGGTTTAGGAGACTTAAATGGCTGAGAGACACTTGAGTACTGACAAGTCCGATCCCGTGCCACGGGACCACAGGCTGCCCGGCGAGGCCCGCCCGGCCGCTGGCCGCGCTCACCGTCTTGCTGCCGTCGGCCTCGTTGTCCAGCATGGCTGGCCGCTTGGTGCCGTTGCTCCTCGCCTGCATAGGCCACAACCGAATCTGATCTTGTGGGAATCCCTGGAAATATTCACAGTTCAGTTAATCGAAGCACAGTCAGTTTGCAGTTTAATTTGGTATCAAGGTGACGGTTCTATGATTAGAAGCGGGAGAAGTGATGCCGACACCTCTCCCCACGTGTGGGGCGGCAGCGCACTGGCGGCAGGGGAGCTGCCGAGGACACGACCGGGAGGGAGGGAGCCCAGCAGCACCGGCCCCAGGGATGACCACCCACACCCAGGGGTGGAGGAGGGAGAGGACCGCCCGCAGGGGGACGCGCACTCACCATGGTCTGAGAGAGGTTCTGGACAAACTCCGAAAGCGAGGAGTTTTTCAGCACTTTGAACACAGTGTATCTCACTTTTTCTTCATCGTACATGTCGTTCCCTTGATGGCCACAAAACTGGTCCTCTGCGACGATCTGCCAAGAGGCGTAGAAACACAGGCCAGGGTTCACACCCAAAAGGCAGAACAGAACCAGGCCACACAGACGGAAGCCAAGGTTTCAATGCTAAGAGCAAGAGCGACCCGTCTTTTGCCTTCTTCAGAAGACCCACGCAGAGAAACCCCAAATGACCAAGCATGAACTCAGTCATTTATTTAGAAAAGACCAAACTGAACATTTCTATGCAGCCAGTCTAAACTCATCCCCAAGCTTCAACTGCAGGTCCACCTGGGTGAGAATCCCCAATTATAAAGCCAGGATGCACATGTACCTTTTACTCAGTCAACTTGTTACGACTGCCTGGTTTCTAACAGCAACTAAATCATGACCCAACAGGAGCCCTCGGCATCCCAACAGCACCCTCCCGGCCCCTGCTCACCTGCTGCTCTCCAGTCCCCTGCCCGTTTCATGAACGCTCGCACACCGCTGCCTTCTCTGGCAGCTTGAATACCTCTCCCATTCATCTAAGCCGCCCCCTGAACTGGAAAGAATACTCTCAACGGTCAGGGGACTAGCCTGAGCGTCCGCTCGGCTGTGTGCTCACGGGGCTTGCTGGCCCTGGCACCCGTACTCGGGAGGAAGACCAGGTCCGTGGAGCTGCCGCGCCGGCCGGAGGCTGACCTGCACTTGCATGTAGAGATGGGCCTCCTGCCGCTCCTTCCGCTTCTGCGCCTCGATCCTCTTCTCCTCCTGCAATCGTTCCACCAACTGCTGAGGGATGTCCTGGTCGGTGACAGCTTGTAAAACCTCACCTGGGGGACAAAGGCACCTGCCTTCACCTCTGTGCATTACAAAAGCCATCCTTTAAGGTAACGCCGCTCTCCACCCTCAGTCCACATCCAAACCCACGCCGGCTGCTCCCAGGCAATGCCGGGAGGGCGGGAGTGCAAGCTCCACGCATCTGGACCTGCGGCTCCTAGGCCCACGGCCAGGAGGGGAGCTGGCCCGGCGAGGGCAGGCGCCCGGAGCACTCACTGAGCTTGGACTCGCGGATGTAGACCAGCATGTAGGCGTTGGTGCAGTGCCGCACGGACAGGTCGTCGTCGTGGCCACCATAGTTGTGCTCGATGGCTTCCTCCTTCGTGCACCTGGACACCACGTCGTCATCAAACTTACACCACTGTGACGGGAACAACAGGGGTAAGGCGCACGAAGGAGGAGGTGGCGTTTTCCTGAAACACATCCTCTGCTGCGGGCGACCTGCAGAAACTCGCCAGCGCTCTCGCCTTCCTTGTCCCAAACTCCGGGGAAATTGCTGACATCCACCCACGGGCACTTTTTATAAGGTGCTCAGATATCAGCCGAGCTTTAGCTCAGGCTCCATCACAGTCCACCGGGCAATAACGCCTATGGCTGCAGGCTCTGCATCTGGCCGTGGGGGTCCCACCATCATGAACCCCCACTGCGTGAACTAGCAGGGCTCAACCTGCTCTGTTCCTTGCTGGGCCTGGACACAGACCCCCAGACCCGCCATCTGCTCCTCCTGGTGAAGGTCACATGATGGGACCCACGTGAAGCAGGCAAAGCCAGAGTATTCATTATACATGGCACATGCGGGAACACGCACTGGTTGCCACCCCACCCTCGAGGACCACAGATGATAAGTGTCAGACGTAAAGGGATCCTGTCAGATCTAATGTCCAATACTAAGACTGTATACATAAAGGACTATCACAACTTAAATACACTTTGAAAGTGTCAGCAGTTAACACAGATCAGAACGTGCAGACACGTCAGAGGCCAAGAAGGAATCCCTGGCCGCCAACGCCAAGTCTGAAGCGAGTGTCACTGAATTCTCACACAGCCTCTTGACCACCTCATCCCCTGACCCATACTTACTTTGCCATCCCCTTTGGGGTTGAGATAAACCACATAATGTCCGCCATGATTATCTCCACTATGAACCAGGACCGCATGAAGAATGTAATTTGCAGGGTCTTTAGGATCAGTTTTTTGCAAAAATTCATCAAGTGGTAACTGTTCAGGGAATTCAAACCTATTTAAAAACAAAAAAATCATTTAAAGAGAAATCCAGGTTTCACTTCCGGTAAGACACTTCACCTAAGGTTTTATTTGCTACCAGGCCCTCCAGTTCACTGGCTCCTTGTTATGTGGAGAGGGCAGGGAATTTGACATGCAACCTTCCCAGAACTCCTTCAGATGACTCGCACATTGACAAAAATCTGAGGCTGGATTTGAGAAAAATGCCTGCAGAGTACTGATACACCTACCAGAATCCCCCAATTCCAGGATATTGCGACAAAACACGCTGCCTTTTCTAGGAAGCGGCATCTCCTGGAGGACTGAGGTGGGAGACAGAGCCAGCCCCACACTGCCCTCAGGGACTCGGGGCCGGCATGCCATGTACACAAGTACTCTACAGGCTTTCTTCTCAAACCAAGCCTCAGATGCCAGAAAACAGGACTCCCATGTGACAGCTCATGACATGAAAAAACGTCAGCAACCGATTATAATAGAACCAGGAAGAAAACCACGGTGAGGGCCCAGCAAAGCTCCTGGGCAGGTTGGACGTGCCTGCAGGCCACTGGTCTGCGAGCCCCGCCATTTCAGGGCCCACAGTGAGGGGCAAGCAGAGACCAGCAGGCCCGGCTGCTGCAGGCAATGGGGTCGAGCCACGCCCTCCCCCGAGTCTGGGGGTGACTGGCCACTGTCCAGGAGGCTGGTTACTGTCAGGCTGTACCCTCTGACCAAGGGGCAGAGAGTCACTGCTCCAAGTTCTGTCTGCTGAACCAAACGAAGCTGTGTGGGGGTACCAAACTTTTACAGGTGCGTTAAGGGCCTAGAAAACACATGGCGGGGGGAGCACACCCACCCACACCAGCAGCCCTGACAATTCTAGCACATTCTCTAAGTCGACAGGAACCCAGAGACAACAAACCATTGGAGAACCCCGGGTAAAGCGACAGAGGGACGCCGAGCCCCACTTCTAAGGCAAGCAGGGCCTGAGAAGCAGAAAGCACCCTCCCCAGTGTGCCATCTGCCTGAGGGCAGACACAGGGTCTCCCTGGGCAGGAGACACGGCTTCGCAGCCCCTGAAGCCATCCCTTCAAAAGTACAGATCAGACTTCCCTGGCGGCCCAGTGGTTGGGACTCCACACTCCTAATGCAGGGCACACAGGTTCACTCCCTGGTCAGGAAGATCCCACGTGCCGAGAGGCTCAGCCTCCCAGTGCACCGCCCCCCTCCACCCCAAAAAGTTTGTCCCGAGGTGTCTGTTTCGGGACACCTAGGCAGAGGGGAAACCTAAACAAATGGGAGATGAGAGCGAGAATACAAAGACTTTAACAAGACAGGAAGACTAACCCCTGCGTCAGGACGCTGAGTAAATCTTATGTCTCACAAGCCCACTCTAGATTACCTATCATTGATCTTGATGTTTTGGTCCGTCTGAGGATCATACATAAATCGCATCAGCTGCAGATGTAACACTGGTGGCAACGTCAGGAATTTCACTCCTTTTTCTGCCTCCTGAACAATGAAAAGGAAACGCAGGCTTAGTTCACCTCTGGTTACTTCTCCCAGCCACCAAAGCATTTCACAGCAGGATGGGAACACATGGGGGAAGTCTGCTAGGGAGACAGGTACAGGGGCCTTTAAATGCTCTACGTGTGTGATCTCCTCTCAGTCTGTATCACACTATCTTACTGCCCAGTGACTGGGATGAGGAAGGAAACCGAGGCACAGGCACTTGCTGCCCTAGCAACACAGTCATTGGACTCTGAAATTCTGGAGAAGTGTGAGAAAACCAAATGGAAGAGAGGAAAGCTGCCTGAGGGCACCGTCCCTCCCTGGGGCAGTCAGTGCTGGCCGTTCACTCCCACTTCTGAACACACTCCCTCTTGCTTACAGCAAGGTCCCCTGCCCACTGGCACGGCCTCTGCCCAGCCCCCGCCTCACTCCCCTGTCTCCGCTCCACCTCGGCCAGCTCTTTCCTCACTAAAAGCAGCCTTGGCCGAATCCAGCCGCCACCAGGCCATTGGCCATCAGCTCTTCCTTCTGAGCTGTGAACCTTATGTCCAACAACGGTGAGGAAACGCCCACCTGGAGGAACGGGTGTCCACGAGCAGCCACACCTATGTGGCAATGTTCTCTGATGTACATTCTCATATCTAAAGGACAGGGCAGTTCTGAGAAGAAAACCAAAAACCCAGAAACCCACTGCCATGCAAAGGAATGGCATAGTTTTAGTACCACTCGGGAGAATAACAGAAGGGTCCTGTTTCTTGGCCACTGTCTCCAGAGACTCTAATATACATATTGCTCACCCAGACCCCAAAACATTCAGTGCGGCTAAGGGCGGTTCTTGTGACTTGTGTTTCCTAAGCATATACAGCAGCATGTTCCCTAAGCGACTTCCTGATCTACACCCCAGCACCCCGAGTGGCCTGACCCGGCAGGAGGACAGCAGGCACGCTGCAACACGGGTTTGCTCATGCACACACTGCTTTAGCAAGCTTGGTAAACACGGGGTGGTCTGAAACACTCATGAATTAGCTGAGTCGGTCGGTCGAGATTACAAGGCCAGGTGGTTGGACCCATGTGGACGCTGTTGATCCACCGAGCAGCCTGAACGGCAGGCTGCACAGGCCACAGGCCACACAGACTGTGGCTGGGTCGCATCCTCAGCGCCTCGCAGAGTTCCTGCAAGGCCGAGTGGCAAACGGGCGGGGACACCAAGCACTTGGGCAACAAACAGCAGAAACGGGCCCCTCATGCCGGAAGTCAGGATTGTCAGAAAACCAGCAAAAAGGCAAGGCAAAGCACCATCGCCACCAGCCACCAAAACCAGAGTCCAGCAACTGAGCAGCTCTCCCCGTGCCCGGGAGAGATGACAGAGTTCCGAGTTGGAGGACGCAGTGAGTCAGGGGCAGCGTCGGATGGAGAGGGAGGGGCAGGGGAGTCGGATGATGGTCCCGCCTCTGATCCACAGGAGGCTCAGCCACCTCCTGCCCACGGCCTCCCCAGCCGGGCACCAGCGGCATGACCAGCTCTCTGCTGTCACGTCCAGACTGAGAAACATGATCCTTCCACGCGCTGCACACCAGCAGCGCGTGGACAGACTCTAGGGGGTCTCCAGCTCGCGGTTAAGCACGGGGTCTGAACACAGAGCGCGAGGACCACAGGGGACAGCGGCCCACAGTCTCAGTTACCTGCAGGCCGTGCTCCCCGGCGTCGTATTTATTGTCGCCATCCAGCTGTTCTACCGCCACGTAGTCCACAAATGATTCAAATACTTTCAGGAGAGAGAGAGAGAGCAAAGTCAGCCAAAGTATCAATGAAGCTTCGATTATAACACAGCCAACCGCTCAATTCAGGCACCAGAGAGGAACGAAGATAGCAACAACCGCAGCCATGAACACGAACTCCCAGGTCTGCACCTTCACTGACCCAGGGAGAGGTGTACACTCTTAAGCAAACTGAGGGTGCTGCTGAGTTGGCCAGAAAGTTTGTTTGGGTTTTTCGTAATATCTTACAATATTATCTTGTCTTATGATAACATGGAGTGGATGTTTTATTAATAATAACATCAGCAACATTAGAAACAGCCGAGAATGCGGCCACGTGTAACTCTGAACAGTAGAACCTAAGTGTTCTCACCCCCTAAATTTAAAACATAAACGGTAGTGAAATAATGGATGGGTTCACCGACTACATGGGGGAGTAATTCTCTCACAATATCCATGCACATCAAATCATGATGAATACCTGTTGACCCTTTATGATTGCATCAATTATACCACCAGAAAGCTGAAAAGGAAGAACCCAGAAGTGATCCAAGGACGGTAGCCAACGGACCAGCAGAAGAGTCTAGAAACAGGCCTGCACAGATAAGCAGGGCTCTCCGCTGGCAGAGGGGCAGGCAGAGCACCTCGGGTCCACACTGGCCCCAGGTAGAAAGGAACTGCTCTGGGTGGGTTGGAGACCAACAGAAAAGATAAAAGAACTGTCTGCTGATGCTTCAGGGAAGGCATTCTTAGGCACAAAAGCAGAGTGAAACACTGGATTTCACAATTATGAAATTGTTAAACAAATGGCAAGATGGCAAGAGTAAAAAAAGTGAGCCCCAGATGAGGGAAGAGCCCCAAAACCCAACCCAGTGTCCAGAGCCCACGAGGAACCAGCCGCATGGTGGTCACGACGGGTAACAAGCGGTGCGCCCCCTGCGCTGGACTTTAGTACAAGGGCAACAGCCATTTTCATACGCTGAGTGATGGCAGTACAGGACCCCGCGAGCCCTCCAAGACCCCAGCTCACTGCCTGGACCTTCCAGGCGGCAGCGCTGGGGAGGGAAACCCCAGAATCTGAGAGAGTGTGGGGATTATAGGGACCTCTGCAAGATGGCGGGCCCAGGGGAGCCCAGGCGATGTGCTCAGGCTTCTCCTAGAGCCTTGCTGAGCACTAACCAGGGAAGGACAGTCCCCGCAGCTCACCCAGGCCTGGAACAGCCCTGCTCTCCGCAGCCACAGTTAGAAAGCCCCACAGGGACGGGACCTTGGGCAGAAAACCTGGCAGATACTGCCTCGGTTGTGGGGACAACTGAACCCCACGGCTCCAGCAAGAGACCACACTTAAACAGGCCTCAAAAGCATCAACTATCTCCACATAATTGCAATGCGCCCCAGGACAGGGGTGAAGAACAGCCAACACAAGATAAAAGTCACGACAGCTGACATCTGATGAAAGACGACTGGACCGGCAACGGGGCTGCAACTCACAGCCCGTGATGAAAAACGAGTCGACGGAGACAGATCCAGAAATCATAGGATTAGCAGACACTAGCAGACATGGACATCAAGTTACCGTGGACGACATTCCGCACGTTCCAGGAGATATCCAAATCACCAATGAGCTTTTGAAAAGGCGAACTCTCCCTGACTTCTAGGCAAATGCAAATTAAACCCAAGACAGCCCCATCTTCCACATCCTGATGACCAACTGGATGTGGAACAAACGCTCGCACCTTGCTGGGGGGTGGCAGGGATAAATGGCTGCATCTGCTAAGCTCGAAAAGAATGGTTCCCAAAGTCCTGCGTTACATCCCCAAAGCAGAATACTAAACAGCAATGAAAATGATCACGTAACTGCTGCCACAAGTGCATGGAGGCAACGTCGAGAAAAGCAAACCGACAATTACCAGACTATGCCCTGCGTTCTCCCGTCCTTGTAAACTAATCCAGCAAAGGATGTTAGAAGCCCGGAGCTCCCCAGGAGGAGAGGTAGGCAGTGGCTGGAAAGGGCCAACGCCTTCCTTAATTAGCAAACATTTTAGTTTCTTGACCTGAGTGGGGTTACCTGTCTGTGTTCATGAAATACATTCATCGTTTGGACCACTTTCTCTACAGTGTATTTTAATAAAAACCGCTCGCATCAATGAAGCATGACAATGAACTGTGAGAAGGTCGTGCTGTATGTACACAGAACTTACTGTTTTTCTTTCCTTTTATACTTAGCTGGATGTCATAATAGTCTTCTCTTCTGTCAGATCGGTAGTCTACTTCTTTACACTGGATATAAGACTACAAATAAGGAAAATGCGGTGACTTAGGCATCGAGCGTCAAAACACGGACGCTGAGAAATTTCTACACAAGTCACTCTTTAAAACTGGGAATCACATACCACCATCTTGCCTCTGAATAATTTAGGTATGGTGCCTTCTACACACGTGCCTTTCATCTTGTTTTCCACATTATCAAGCAACTGGAAGAGAAAGTTTTGGCTTTCAGAAAATGTTACGCTTAAGCATTATGCAGTAATTTGAAACGTCATTAGGAAATTTCAATGGTCAAAGAAATTCTAGACTATAAATATTATGACCTTTAGCATGCAATTATCAAAAACATACAACATCTTCTTTCTTGGTTGGATATTTACAAAAATAACTACATGCAACAGTTGAGATTAACCCTCTATACAGCCTTTGGAATGAATTAGTAATTTGTAGTGCCTTTAGAAGCATTTTTTTATATTCATTTTTACCTCTGTGGAAAAGCATGTAAATTGAGCACTAAACTTAACTCGTATTGGTCCACACCAAGAGATTAATGAGGTTGAGCCTGTCAACAGGATTGACTGGTTTGTCCATGGATATTTAATGAACTGGATTCAATCCAGCTAGTGCTGCAAAAAAGAAAACACACCTTGCCCAGCCAATCACCTTGAATTGCCATTTCACGTGTGTGTGTCTCGCATCACGACTAGAAGAGTGGGCACCTGCTAGTGACTAGAGGCGGTTTGGGGGAGAATCACCCACACAAAGGTCTGCCTCAACCAGGACTTGTTTCTTGGGCTACTAGCTGGTAGATTACACCAATTTAACAAACTTAACAGTCCACTGCCTGTACTGGTTCCCCTCACACTTTCCTACCAAATCATTTTACAGTCTTTCTGGCCTTTAAATGAGATATGTGCCATCTTTTCTTTCTAGCCTAGCCCTGGTCCTGAACAAAGATGGGCATAACTGGAATAACAGTGACTAAAGGTAGGTCTGAGGTTTTGTTTGGTAACAACTTCGAAATATGAAATGTAAGAGGAAAAAAATTACGGCAGCAAACTCACCACTCGACAGAGCTCTTGAACATCGTGTTGCATGAAGCTATCTAACGTTTCCCACCTTAGAAAGATAAAACGAATGTACGTTGAAACTTCTAAATTTCACACAAGAATAAGTTAACAAACTAAACTGTATCACCAGTCATCATTCTTAAACTAATTTAGAGGATTATTTGGGGGGGGGGGTACAAATCAAAGCCAAGCTGAACTTTATCGGGACACTGAAACGCTCCCAACTGTCTCTTGTTCTAAATGCCTTACTGGATGGGGAGGTCGTGTTTGCAAGTAAACGCACAGAAAGCTTGGAGACCATTACCTGTCCTTTTCCTGACAGGCAGACCTAAGTGGCGCATTAGTTCTCAAGTAAAATTCTAAGAGCCTCCATTTACAAAAAAGTGAAACAAACAACCCGGGTAAGATGCCCCGACACCACTGCGCGCCTGGGCTCTGCTCTCAGCCCTCTGCGCCCACTCGCTGGAAAGGTCTCCCCACACGCACCCGAATGACTTAGTCAGCTTCTTTGTTCCTACGGGCTTATCGCTGTGCTGTAGCTCGTAGAACACTCTCTGCAAGGCTAAAGGGACACTTTTGGATGAATCGTCGCCCTCTGTCGGCATCATGTACACAGCCTGAAAAAAGCAATTCAGAAGTAAAAATGGAATCTTATGTGAAAGCATCATTTCTACCACAACGACTAAGGTAGATGGGTAGGGCTTCTCACTATCCCCCCAAAGAGTCTGAATATTCTTCCAACACTCATGTCTCTTTAGAGACAATCTAGAAGTTACAAGAAAGTGCAGAAACAATTTTAAACATTGCTCACAGCATACCATCCAATGAGCACCACTTCTATTGCATACTCCTTAGAGCACCATTTTTTAACTTAGCTTGACATGTGAACAAAAAAAGTTGATGAAACCTTCAACGCTACTGAAATTATCCACACTCAGCCTCTGATCTAATCCTATCTAGGTAATTACTGCTTCCTGGAAGACTAGTGCGATGCAAACAGGAGTGCCGGCAGAGCGGGTCTGCACAACCTTCCTAAAGTACAAGTAACTATCCTGTTAGGTTTTACGTTTTATCTACAAAAACTGAAAAATCAGATTACTAGCCAGTAGTCTTTCAACTCATCAAGCTCCATATAAAACTTTTCATATCTTGCTACTACTGACTTTCATATTTTTAAAAAAAAGCTTGATTATTTCCAGCCTAATAAAGTTAGGTTTGCTAGCTGTACCAAGCTTCTCATCACACCACTTGGCGTCACAAGTGTCTGAACAGCAAGGAATGAAGCTACGTGTAAGTATGAGGCAGGGCCCTCCCTGGAGACAAGCCTGGGGCCGGGCTGTTCTTGCCCCAGAATCCTGCAGAGAGAAGGCAGGCTGGGGAAGGTTGAAGGGGAGAAACACCATCCATTTACCTTGCGTAGCTGGTTTGTGAAAAATAAAGTCTGCAGCAGGCTGTTCATGTAGCAAGTCGCTCCCTGATTCTTTAAGCCGACGTAGCCCGTGTGCTTCTTTGAGTCCCACCTACGAGACCAGTTTGAGGTTCAGGAAAGGCTGCGCCCCCATGCTTTTGCCACACGTGTGGGCAGCGTGGCTGGGGCTGGCTGCTCTGTGCAACCACCTCCGCCCCCATCCTGACACGGGATGACGTCCGAGCACCCGCCTCCAAGGGAGTAACTCATCGCCAAGCCAGGGGTCCTGCTTCCCCGGCTCCCTCCAGCACCACCCATGTGGCCCACTCAAGTGCGGGGACTAGGGGGAACTCAGCCTCACTGGAGTGGCTGCGTGGCTTTCGTGTACCCAGGGCACTGCTCCCACATGCAAGCTACACTGCGGTCAGACTGGCTCCCTCGCACACACGTAACACACACGTGTAGTCGGTGCAAGGCAGAAACCGCTGAAACCCTCTTTTCTGTAGTACCACGTACACGAGTGAGGACAGGTATGCCGACAGGATCAGGCCTCAACTCCCAGAGCCTTTTCTCTTGAGTCCATTGTATCTCTGGCTGCTTAGGACAC
Source organism: Capra hircus (assembly GCF_001704415.2). NCBI lineage: Eukaryota > Metazoa > Chordata > Mammalia > Artiodactyla > Bovidae > Capra > Capra hircus. The sequence continues at coordinate 7,623,928 of NC_030832.1, forward strand.
TGTACCGTCTGCAGCACCCCCATGACCCCCCGTAGTAACAGGAAGCAGAGGAGCCCTCCCTCTCTGCGCAATGTGAACATATGGCCAATGCTAGACGTTTCCTGTGAGGTCAGTGTCGGCAAAGACTCTGATGCTGCGGGTATTAGGTTTTCTTGAGTAAGACAGTTTTGACTACTAAGTCTGAAAAACCCATTCTGCTGTTTTTCTTAGTTAAAAAACGTAAGTATAGGGGAACACAGTTTTAAAACGAGGGCAAAAAACCCCCACAAAAAACTAGAAATACCACCTTGTGGCCCACCCTTGACCCCGGATATCTGAATATGATTCAAGTGTACAATTCAAGTGTGTTTCAAAAAGGAGTCTGATTTCTCTGAAAGTAACCCAATTAATATGAAAACCAACAAATCTCATTTGTTTTTTAAAATTCCCAGTGCCACCAAACCACCAGGTCAGTCTATGCGCTCTTGCCAGAGGAGGGCCACGTGGGAAGAGAAACACGCGTGAGCGGACAGGGCACCTGAGCCTGCCTCGCTCCTAGACGGCACCGTGCTGCTTCAGTGCTTGGCCTCGGGACACCCGTTCTGCCCCAACCTGGTCCCAACGCACCAGCTCAGCCTCCGGTGCCCCCTGCAGACTCCCCTGACACCCTGGCCATTCCTCTCCCTTCTTATCCATCAGGGACCCAAAGCTACATATTCTTCAAGGCCAAAACCTTGCTCTTGCACACAGCCCTCCCAGACCTGGGAAAGGAGCCCATCCTCCCAGCTCCCCACCCTCTCCCCATCATCACACATGTCATGGCGCTGCCCAGCTCACCAACAAAGTAACAAGCGCTTATGCTGCCATAGTTACTGTGATTAACTCCTCTGCCCGACCGGTCCCCAAGTTCTTTGAGGCTGTTAAATTGTAGCTGCCTCATTCACCACAGTTACAGTCCCAGAGCCCAGCAGCGTGTCTGGCTCATGGAACTGTGTTACTCGCTCAGTTGCGTCCGACTCTGACCCCGTGGACTGTAGCCCACCAGAGTCTTCTGTCCGTGGGATTCTCCAGAAAAGAATACTGGAGTGGGTTGCCATGCCCTTCTCCAGGGGAGCTTCTTGACCCAGGGATTGTACCCGGATCTCCTACATTACAGGTGGATTCTTTACCATCTGAGGCACCAGGGAAGCCCAGGCTCATATAAACTGCTCGATAAAGGTGCCACACAAAGGCACCGACGTGAAGCTGGCACACACGTCTGTGTGCCACGGGGTGAGCACAGAGAGGCTGCGTCTCTGCTGACACAGGCACCTCTGCTCACTCCTTTCACTACAGCACCCAATCAAAGGAAAACTTACGCAACTCCATGGGGGGCATCCGCCTGTACAAAGACTTCAAAAGTAACTTTGTCATCATCAATAAACCCTTTCTCAGGATCAGTCACTTCCTATAAAAAAAAAAAAAAAAGAATATCCAACTTGCATGAGAACACACAAATGCTCGCTTCATTTCAAACAATAACCCTAGTGCCCGGTACTTAACAGATTAAAATACTGCCTTTTCAAAACACTGAAGTTGTGCTTTCTAGTTTTGCAATGCTCTGGCCTATTTTCAACAATGTTGTTCTCCGAATGAAATCAGCCAGAGTCTGGATGCCTCCTGGAGGAGTAGAGGGAGACCACATCTCAGACCTAAGGCCTCCACGTCCACTTAGCAGGCAGGCTCCCGGGAGGCCACCGAGAACACCCTAGAGAGCTGAGCAGGGCGTTCCTACGTCCTACTGGCTTCTGCTCCTGCAAAAGCAGCCTCAAAGCGCTGACGTTAGAATTCAATGGTTACTGCAATCTTCCCACAAAGTGCCTGCCTCAGTATTATTTTTCTTAAAGGAAATCTAGCCTATCCAAAAAGTGCTAGACTACCTTATCTTACAATGTCTGATCGAAACACTGGCTGCTGAAAACCTCAGCAAGGAATCAGGAGGAAACCTGTTTTCAGTTACCTACCCAACTAGCAGAGCAAATGTTTCTGATTCCGAAACGAATGGACAGAGGAGCTGAAGAATCAAGGATCAGGGCTCGGATTTTCAGTCTGAGTAACTGCTACTTACGCTCCAGGCCATGAAATTGGAAAATCCCCAGTCGTTCTCTTTATGGAAGAACAAGTGGCTGATGCGCCGGCTGAACGACTTCTCGTCGTCCCTGTAGTTGATGATCTTCAGCACCGCCTGCGCGTGACAGGACCACGACCTGTGCGAGGAGGGCGACCTGAGCCTCAGTCCACAGGCGGACCCACACCGACCCCCTTTCCAAGAGCACACAAAATCGCCCCTATCATTTCCTTCTATCTTTTTTTTTTTAGATGGAATAAAGAGCACATATGTCTATCTTTAATGAAGAAAGAAGTGAAGAGGGTCCCGGGGTGCCCCTGTGTAGTCTGGAGGGATTTCAGTCTACGTTTTATGTCTTTTTGATTCCTAAAAGGTTTCAAGTTTTTTATTGGTATCTATAAAACACCAGCGTTTGAACTTCAAACAGTGTCCTGAGATTTGACAAGAGACGATAGCTTTTTGGTCAGATAGCAGTTCTAGTATCAAATACGGTGGGGCTGCTTGAGACACACTGAGGAATGACGAACCTGTTTGGCTGTTAGATGGACAGACCTAAAGCTCCAGGTTCCACAAGTGTCACTCCTGCCCCTCCCCCCGGGCTGCGAGGCTCCCGGGTCGGGTTGTGCAGGGGGCTCCGAGAAGGACCCTGCCACCTGGGAACGACTGCAGGTGCAGACGTCCGGGGCAGACTGCACATTAAATGCTTAAGGCCCAACTCGGAGCTCACAGGACTGCTTCAAATGACCTCTGACATGACCGCAGACTCGTGAGCACGGGGGCAGCGGCTGCTGCCCGCTCGGGCCCGGGCTGTGCCTGAACCACCTGCTGCTCAGGCTCAGGCTGTCTGCCGGACTAAAGAAACCCAGCCCAAGGCTCGTCCGATCAGGTCAGATTGTAATGTGAACTGAACACAGAAGTAAAAACACAGCCGAGGCCCTGACTGCTCCTTAAAACTAGCTTCTGAAACACTCAGGTAAAGAGGAAAAAAAGGAGCTGGGTTCCCCCGGGGCCGCGGCAGACAGACATGGACCAAGGAGGCGGCCTTCTCCTGGGTGGGTCAGTGCAGAATGAGGCAAAGAGACAAAGTGAGCTGGGATCCCCTCAAACGATCGCTCAACTGTGCTGCTGAGAAACACTGGGCAGCAAGAGCTTGGTCTTTAGCTTTCCAAATAACCCACAGAATTAGTTAACAGACAGTGTGGATGTCTGCCTGGAGAGTTTCCCTTAACTATCGTCTTCCCCTCTGGCAGTTATTGGCAGGATAAGAATTACAGTAGTCCAGAGAGGCCCTAATTCCATGTTCCACGGGCAGGTAGATTCTCACATACACAAAGTTTAGTGTTTTATTTGCACGAAAAATATACACCTCTTCTAGTTTGGAGATAATACCTACCAGTGAGTTTCTAAAGAGGGAAATGTATTGAATCTAATTAAAAATCAAATTGCTATGTAGAGGCAGCAAGGAAATTCACAGAGAAATCCAAAATTCAAAGAGGCCAATCTGGCTTATAACTAATTGTGGATTTGTAATCGCATCATTTAAACTGTCTTACGTGGAATCAGATTCAGCATTGCACTGGAGAAAGAATCCTACGCTTTTTTGGTGTGGTCTGTCTGGATAAAAGCGTGGCATCACCATAATCTTCCACGGCAGATTTCGCACAAAACACGGAGGGCTAAGGACCGACTCACTCAGTCTGCTGAAGCGCTCGACAGTGAACTGAAAGGTTGCCTCGGAGCGCCAACTCGTGTCTGCAAGAAAACGCTTTGTCAATCACAGGGCCCGGGGACCGTCGGACAACACTGAAGGCAGGACAAACCTGGCATAAACGTTCTCTACAATGGCAATTCAACTGCTAAAGCCTAACCCTCTGGGGAAAGGAGAGCATCATGTCCAATTCAGTATCAATCTAAACTGTGAGATGACATACAGTTTGTGTGAAAGAAACCCCAGACTCAGAGGGCCAGCAACACACACCTGCCTTCCCACCAGACTGGCTCAGTGTGATTAAGAATGTCTACTCTACTCTGTCTTAATTCCCAAGTAATCCGCAGTGAGTGGAGAGGCTGGAGGAAAGCAATGAACTTCTGTCACATCTGTTCAACGACAGGGCTTGAGGAGGGAAAGAAAAGGGCTTGAGACCTGGGCTGAGCGTAGAGAAGAGACATGGATTTGCAGGCAAACAGGGCCTTCCGAGGAGTGGGGACAGCCATTCCTAGGAAGCGCAGCCCTGCTTAGAGATAAGACCATTCCTAAGAAGTTAGCTAAAAAATAACGTTAACTTCATCAGTTCACCATTTTGGTGAAATAGCACGCTAGATTCTCTAAGGGGAAATATTTGGGGGAACAAAAAAAAAAAAAAAAAAGAAGAAACTGGTATTCCTTTGGACATGAACAGAATGAACTGTTAAATTTACTCAGCAAGACCAAAGGCCAACTTAAGAAATCAAGGTTTCCTCCAATAAAAAGCAAAGCACTGATGAGAATTAAACTAAAAAGTCACATTTTGAATTCTAGCCTTTTCTGCTGGTGACTACTCATTTCAAGTGACCCCAGGCAGTGATAATTAGCGCCGACAACCCATTAGCCTTCTGCAGCTGTCCAACCCCCCACCCCGCCCCAAAAAAACCTGTTACCAGCCAGCACATAAGAAAACTGCAGCGGGGAGGACAAATCGCTACACAACTTTCCAAGCAGTTCCCTGCTCTTTATGAGCCTTCTCGTGGCAGGAGGGGACAGCTGACAGGCACAGGGGCCGAGGGCCACATGTGACCTGCAGAGTAACAGGAGGGCCTTTTCTGGCTGAGCGGCAGGGGCTACTTTGTCACCCCTGAGCCCAGGCACAATTGGGGTTCTCAGGCCTAGGGAGAGCGTGCCGAGAATATGCCCAGGCCCTCCACACTTCACTTCTCTGCACACAGAAACTGCCTCCACTGTGGCTGAGTTTGTTCTTAAGAAAACATGTCCATCAGTCCTCATGAGAGGGTAATATTCTTTACCAAAGAAAGAAAACCCCACAGGATGTGCTAACAGCGCTTTTCCCTCCATTTAAAGGCTCTGTCCCCACTTGTTTTACTACCCGTAACCCTGGTTCTTTGCAGAGGCCCTCAAAGGAAGAGCAGCTGAATGGCGTGCAACGCGTTCGGGCCTCTGCAGGGGTCACCCTCATCCGTTCCCGACATACAGAGTCCATGGAAAAGGCAAAATGCCTGTTGCAGAGAATGCGGTCCAGAACGCTGGGGAGAGAAGCGGGCCGCTCCTCCACAGCCACACGTATCGTATTTGAGCAGTGTCCAAACCCCGCGGCCAGGCAAGGCAGGTGTAACTCAGCTCCCACGTTACAGGTGGGGACACCGAGGCTTGCTGAGGTTAAGGGGCTTATCTCATCCAAGGTGTCACAAGGGGTCTCAGGACCCAAAATCTGTGGACACTAAACACAGTGACCAACACCACCTTAAGAGTTTAGGGGACCAAACGCAGAGCCTGATTAAACCAACCACTATCTGGTGATGACAGGACATGTTAAAGGGACCCAAAGACATGACGTCACAAGCCTCCATCTACGCGACTTTCAGTTACCATTAAGGGTTTTGTAGGATGAGTTTTATATAAAAAATGCCTTTCTGCTCTTCTTCCCTACATGTTAGTCAAACAGGACCACAGGAGCCTGGCGTGGGTCCGGGAGCAGGCCAGCCCTCCAGGGTTCCTGGTGCTGCCCTGGCCCGCCTCCTCGCCTCCCCTCCCCTCCCCCACACAGCTCACATTCGCTGAACCACACACCAGATGCGAGATGCTGCCTCATGCCCAAGGCACAGGATTAGCTTCCAAAATATGCTAATCAGGAGGTTTGATGTGAGATTTCACGTGAATAAAAATGTCACCACCCCCTCTTCAAGCCCTTCGTACCCGTGGCATTGGTGGCCGAGACCAGAGCACAGCTGCCCGCTGAGCTCCTCCCGCTAACGGAGCAGCTGAGAACCTGTACTAAGTACCAGCAGGTCCAGACAGGCAGGGGTACAGCAGAGCGGCAGGTAGGAAGCCCCTCTCTGTCTGGCGGACAGGGCTGGCCTGGTGACTGTCCTCTGAGGAGTTAGGGGAGAAAATGGGTGGAAGGTGCCCAGGACTCCACAAACTATTTCTGCAGCTTTCTCTATCTGCAATGGCTTCCAAGTGAAACTCTTTTGGGTGAAAGTGGTACACTTGGGATTACGAAGGCTAGCTCGTACCCTGCCGGATTATTGCCTCATCCAAGCAGACTCTGACCTGCCTGAGCACCATGGGACACTGACTGACCCACGCCAGTGCCTGTCGGCAAGCCTGTGCCGCCTGTTGCCTTCACACATCCTGGCAGAAAACCTGGTCCCCCAAAAGGCGGGCCTGAGGTTCCCCCAAAGGGCACTCTGGCAGAAGGTGTATCAAACCTCAATTATTTGTTCTAATACAAATCTCTGCACATTCCAGTTAATCACCACCACCCCCCACCAGGAAAAAAAAAACCACAACTACTGCTTCCAGGGCACCAACCACCTGTATCTACAACAGTCACTCTACCTCGACTGGACACTTCTCCCACCACTGCTGTCAGCCACTCAGCTGCCGTGCAAGAGCCTCCCCGCCACGAAGGCTTCTCTGCGCGGACTGAGGCTCCTACCCTGCGGTTCCCCACACCGCGTGCCCTCCCTACATTACACTGCCAAAGGAGACTCGGAAAAAAGAGGTGCTAGCATTTCAGAGGCTTGGGGAATCATCAACAACAAAAAGGGCTTTTGGAGAAAGATGTTAGGAGGCTAACAGCTCACAAGTACTCAGTAAAGAACGCACTTAACCCAGCACTTCTCTCACTTTCTGCAGATTTCTGAACAATTTCACACACACATATTCTGCCATTAAATGGTTCAAAATAACTATCACCGTGGCCCCCCGCCCCACAGACACCGTCTTTTCACTCTCCTGCCCCTGGGCCTTTCAGAAGACCAGGAACAAAGGGTACTGAAGACCACTGCTACTTTGCCCTGTAAAGTGCTTTTTCCAGCTGATAATTCGCAGTAGGAGCATTTCTGCTTTTAGGTTCCATAACGCCATCATTGACTACTAACAATTTAGTACAATTGGCCTCAAAAGAAAGGGGTGTTGTATACACTATGCTCTCCTTACACTGGTTCTCAGGTGAGGCAATCTGGGGCCCCAAGGAGACTTCTAGCCACTTTGAGAGACATTCTGGAGCTGTCACGACTCGGCGGGGAGGAGGGGATAACACAGCAACCTAAAAAGTACAGGACGGCCCTTTCTGACCAAGAAGGATCCACCAAAAGGCCTTGGAGCCCTCGGAAGCCTGCGTCTGGATCCACATCTGCACCTCCTCCCGAGCCCTCCCACCCCAAGAACACCTGGGGCGACGCCAGGACAAGCCTGCACTGTGGAACCAGCTGAGGACAGGGCTCTGGCCGGCTGGGGCGGCTCCCTGCTCTGGGAGAGGCTACCATCGACCCCTGCCTCGGGCCTTCCCCGCGGCGCTCTCTGAACCACTGCTGGCGTCTCCAGGGTCTGCGATGGAACCAAAGGGCCCTCGCAGCCGGGGGGCCACCCCACACCGTCGCCCTCTTGTCTGCGGTGGAAAGCGCACTCCACAGGTAACAAAGCAGCGGGTCAGACCACGCCTCTTTACCTTCCTCAGATATGGCCTCAGCCCGCTGCCAGGGGTAAAGCGCACTGTGAGAGAACTCTCAACTACGGCTGCAGTTTCTCATGGAGGCTGAACTTTTGGCAGGAGGTCTGAACAGCAGTCCTTCTGGTGGTGCAGCCCGTGACTGACGGTTTCTTTCAACTGCCCCGTTACACCCCTGGGAAGGACACAACCCTCATGAGGATTGATGGACACGCTCTTGACAGAACACGGTTTCATATTACACTGCAAGACTCCGGGGGGCCGCATAAAGTGACTCTTGGCTGCTACCTTCTCGTGGGGTTGACCTGGCAAAGGCACAGGCCACACCCGTCTGATAAGGCATAATGAAGAAATAGCCTCGAGAGAAAGTGCTCCCCTAGGCCCAAAATGCCCATGCATGTACAAATGTGTACACTTTGCGCAGAGAAGATAAAAGACCAAAAGTCAGTCTAGGGGATGAAGCCCAAAGCTCGATTCTGGTTTCGAACCTAACCGGAGTGGGGAGGGGTGATCAGCTACAAACAACTGATACGCTTGCTACAGTAGGAATGCAATGGGAAGCCACGTTCCAGTGTCTAGAAGTATCGTGCTGCAGACGAAAAGGAAAGGACAGTAAGGTACTTGTTCTGAGTACTAGGAGTGGCTGGAAAATTAACTGCAGGCCTGAGCAAATACCCGTCAATTACAGACTTCTGTATTTTAACCTTCTCGCCTAGGCTGGGGAGAATTAACTTACCTTGAAATCTGCAGGCAATCGTGAAATTCAAAACCAAACCAGGCTCCTAAATTTTGCTCAGATACAACTTCCTGAAAACTAGCTACTCTTAAAGAGACTCGGCAGTCCTCACGGAAGAGGTGTCTGCTTCCAACTGCTTTCTGCCCAGCACCAGGAGATGAAGCCCGGGTACTCACCGTCCTCCATGTCCTCCTCTGTGTTGCTGTGCCCGTCACTCATGGCCACATTCCCGTTGATAACAGGGTTTTGGGTAATTCTCGGTGGGTCATCTGTATCTCCAGCTTTGAAGGAAACAAAGAAATTCCACTATTTTTACCTTCCTGGCTTGGATCAAGTAAACAAAAACATATCTGTACTTTGGACGATTTCCAGGCACTAGTAAGTTCCAACCGAGCCAAATAATTACATTCTTAACCCAAAAGATACTTACTGGTATGTTTGCTAAACAAACTTTTGTTCCTTTCAAAATGCTAAGTGGGATATGAACACACAATAATCTGCTGAATTTGCAATGGAATTTATTTTGAAAAAGGTTTCTACTCATTAAAACTCAATCCTAGAGAAAATATTGTTTGGGGGTGGGGGTTACTAAAACAGCATACGTTAGAATCTTCCATCATGGATACACGTGCCTTAAAACAGCAGGCTCATTCTCAAGCTGTTACTGGACACTTCAATTATATAAAGCGTGAATCCATACCAAAGAACAGGAATGGCATTTTGGGGCATGGGGAATTTGAAAAGGGGGTCCCTGGGAGGATGGGAATGGAGGAAGATCCTAGAAAGGATCTCGAGACTAGCAAAATGCTTGCTGAAGGCTGGCCTGGAAAACTTTTGTATAAAATCAGAAGCGAGGATTTAAAACTTTTAACCAAGGACGGACAAACATGAAGTGTAAACTCCAACTGTAACACTCCCATCCCTCTTCATTCATTAAGTACAATCTTCTTCAAGACATAGGGCCATGGTTTAAAAGAAAAAAAAATTTTTTAAACTTCTGGCAGGAATTAGGATTTAAACAGCCTCTACTGGTCAAAATGGCCATACTTCACATTTAAATCCTGTCCTTCTGGCATATAGAACAGTTTACTGCAACTAATGATGTTCTGTGTTTCCTTCTATGGTCAGCTTTCCCTGGCAACTCAAACACTCCAACAGAAATTAAGGATATCAGCTACAAACAGGAGATGTGGTTTTTAAAGTAGCTACACAGCTGTGTATTTGGACCTCAGTATTTCAGAGCCTTTATACCACTCCAACAAGCAGTGGGTCCGATTCAGCACCATGGACAGCACCCTTCCCTTTCCCCTCTAAGCAAGTTCCAAACCCCAACTGTCGGGTTACATTTCTCAAATACTTCCTGAATATAAACCATCCTTTTTTTCTTAAGTATCTCAAAACACACCTTAGAGTTCCTTGGAAGCCAAGACACAGGTATTACCACCCAAATTTAGACCACTGCCAGTCTTGATATTTTTGTATTATTAAATATCAATAAACCAGTGAAGTTGCTCAGTTGTATCCGACTCTTTGCAACCCCGTGGACTAGAGCCCACCAGGCTCCTTCATCCATGTAATTTTCCAGGCAAGAATACTGGAGTGGGTTGCCAACAAGGATCTCCAGGGGATCTTCCTGACCCAGGGACTGAACCCAGGTCTCTCCCATTACAGGCAGATGCTTTACTGTTTGAGCCACCAGGGAAGCCCAAAGTGAAAGTCGCTCAGTCATGTCCAACTCTTTGCGACCCATGTATAGTCCATGGAATTCGTCAAGCCAGAATACTGGAGTGGGTAGCTTTTCCCTTCCTGAGGGGATCTTCCCAACCCAGGGATCAAACCCAGGTTTCCCACACTGCAGGCAGATTCTTTACCAGCTGAGCCACTAAATATCAATATATACATTTAATAAGTTTTTGTCAGGGTATCAATAAAAGCTATTTACGAAAACACAATTTTTAAACTGGCCCTCTCAATCATGACACCCTGACAAAAAAACCGGGGAAAGAAGTAAAGTAGAAATTCCTTTTCCCGATGCTTATCTAGCTTGAACCATATATGCTAAAAATGTACTTTGACTGAAATTTCCACATTTACCCTCCTAAGTTAATTACCTCAAGCCATCAAAAAATATTTTGAGGAAAAATCCTACAAAGGCCTATGAAATAAACAGCACATTCCACCAATGGAGTATTATACAGCAGCGGTTTTTTTTTTAAGGTTCTCGGGGAATTCCCTGGCAGCTCAGTGGTTAAGCACTCACACTTTCGCTGCCCAGGACCCAGGTTCAATCCCTGATCAGGGAACGAAAGGTTCTCAGTGTACCTACTATACCAGGTTCTGAGTTTATAATATTAAGTTTTTAAAAATGAAGATGCCATATCTATCATCATGGCTATAAAAGAGAAGAGTTTTGCTGGAGTAAGACTGTATAAATTCTTATTGCCCTTTACACCAATAAACAGACATGGACTGGAACACAAACTAGTACGAGGTTGTGAAGCAGCAGAGTGATTCTTCCCTGCGGACACACACACACGTCACATGAATGCACTAGAAATCTTGAAGCCATCTGCTTGACACGTGCCTGGCACTTTGACTTTAGTTCCTCGAGTCTCTAGAAGAGCTTTAAAGCATGGTTTAGAGTGCACACATGCAAAAATGACAAGTTTCTCTGAAGTTGGGTCCTAAAGGCAAGGCGGCTAGGGTTCCACAGTTAGAATGAGGTTCCCCTGAGCACCGTCCCATCTTTTACATAGTACACATTCCTGCTGGGCTGACCAGTTTTCCACACTTCACAGGCATGGTGACAGTGGTCCAGGCCGGCAGCTGCCAAACTGCAGAAAAACCCCCTGGCTGGCCAATGACGTACAGGGGGAAACTGTCAGCAACAGGCCCTCCCAACCACCTGGCACGGGACCCTTGGAGAAAAGGCTGGCAACTCAAGCCTAGCTCCTAAGGGACTGCATCCAGTTAAAATAAGCTCCTCATAAATGAGTTAGTTCAACAAAAGGATTAAAAATTTAATTAAGACACAGTAAATCCCTGGACCAGAATTAAATGATGCAAGTGCCTGATATCACAATCTGAACTAGGCTTCCAAAAATATCCTAAATGATAAGGCTATCTTTATAATCGAGGAAGAAGTGCAAGATTGGCATTTATGTTTATTTATCACCATATAAACTGATCCTGTTCTGAATTTCTTATCTTGCTCAGCTGGAATTTTCCCAGATATGTTAACTCTCATTCGGCCAAATATGAACGATGACACAATGGCTAGAAACACCACTGACCATACAAAATGCCGCAAACATACAGACCAAGTCTCTGGGACACTTAGATGTCAGGGAGGGGAAGGGGGTGATTATCATTCTGAAATGTACATATGACGCCAGAAATACAACAGATCGTTTCCATTGCTCAGGATTAGCAGGCCTTTTGACAACAGCATTGTGACAGGATCAGTGGCAAATTTTAATATACACATACGGCACAAAATGTGAGTCTGGGTGAACTCCGGGAGTTGGTGATGGACAGGGAGGCCTGGCGTGCTGCGATTCATGGCGTCGCAAAGAGTCGGACATGACTGAGCGACTGAACTGAACTGATGGCACAAAATACCTTTTAAAAAGAGTGACTTTACTAACGCATATATGTCGAATTTAGAAAGATGGTAACGATAACCCCGTATGCGAGACAGCAAAAGAGACACAGATGTACAGAACAGTCTTTTGGACTCTGTAGGAGAGGGTGGGATGATTTGGGAGAATGGCATTGAAACATGTATAATATCATATATGAAATGAATCGCCAGTCCAGGTTCGATGCATGATACTGGATGCTTGGGGCTGGTGCACTGGGACGACCCAGAGGGATGGTACGGGGAGGGAGGAGGGAGGGAGGTTCAGGATGGCGAATTGATGTTGATGTATGGCAAAACCAATACAATATTGTAAGTAACCTCCAATTAAAATAAATAAATTTATATTAAAAAAAATAAAAAGCATCAATGGGATGGTATTGCTCCCCTGAAGAAATAAAACTCTTTGGTGGCAGCCAGGGCACTGTGGTTGAAGTCTTGCCCCTCCAGCCCCATCTCACGCTCTCTCCCCTTCACCCATCACTCACCCCACCTCCACAGAAAGCAGCCCAAATCCTCCCCACTCCCCTAAAAAAAAAAAAAAAAAAAAGAGTCACTTTAGAAACACAAAAGGCTCCCCTGTCTAGTTACAAAGCCTGTATTTCCTCCTTTTTTACTGGGCCTCCCTGGACCTATCTATATCCAGCTTCACTCTTCTCAGACCTCTGTGATGTCACAACCCAGAGCCGGCCAATTGCTATGGAAATGAGATGGTCCCGATTTAGTGCCTGAATCTCACTCCTGGTGGAGAAAAACAGAAAATTCCACTTTGATGGCCTTGACGTCTTCCATCACTTCACAAACTTCTGCCAAAAAGGTTGGGGAGAGGGGACCAAACAACTCCAATAAAACCTCACGGCCTTCCAATTAAGTCTGTATGCTGCCCCGAGGAGCTAGCTGGGCCACAAGGGTCCAGCCATGCCTCAGAGTCGCTCTCTACTCAGAAACCCCCCGACCCCTGCAAACTTCTCCTCAAAATCCCAACTAGTGATACAACCCCGTGAGCAAAACCCATGACTTGGTTTAAAAAGGGCAGACAGGGTAAGTGGAGGGACACAGACACCACGGCGACCTTGACATGAATAGTTTCTTGAATGTGTCAAGCAGAGCCTTACCAACGCAGCTTAAGCCCCTCCCCACCAGTCCACCCCGACCTCCAGGTCAGAGCCCCCAGGCTTCTGCTTGGTCCCCCTCCTCTCCACTCGGAGTCATGAGGCCCCCTCTGGGCTCACAAGTCACCTTGTGGTCCAAGTGCGCAGTTCCCCGCCATGTCTGCATGGCTCTGCAGCAGAATCTGCTGGGGTGGGGGGAGGGGAGGGCAGGGTTCTCTCAGCCACATCAGAGTGACTGCATAGAACCTCCAGGAGCTCTCGCTCAGCATTCTCTTTTTAAAGCTGCCCACAGTTATCAGGCCCAGACACATAATCAAGCAACCATCAATTGAGATGATCACCTTCAAAAGGCAAAGTGGTCCAGAAATAGAGTTTTGTACAGGTCCGAACAGAGATGTGCATACATATCCTGTTTCAGCTCCATCACTTCCTCTCAAGAATTCAGATACACTAGATTTCTCAAGGTTCTGATCCACAAAACCCCTGGCTCTGAGCTCAAAGAAGCAACTGCTAACTCAATGGTGAGAGAGAGAAGATGAACCACTCCTGCTGAGCCCGGCTGAGAGGCTGGGCCGGTTAGAGGAAGGCATGGTGAGGAGTGAGGATGGGGGCGGGGAGCAGGCAGCAGCTGGGGCCCCACCGCCAGCAGAGGATGGGGAAGAGAGGGTCTGAAAAGGCTTCCACAAAAGCAGGGACCCACAGGTGTCAGCTGTCACATTCCCCAAGAAGCCAGAAACTCCTGGGTGTTGGGGAACAATTCCAGACACCCCTACAAAACCTACAATTCTGTGGGAGAACTCTACTCGGTGTCAACTCTGGTCCCCCTGGGGGAGTCTCAGGGCGAGCCAGGCCTCGCACAGAGAGGGAAGAGGCAGGGGACGCATCCTTGGGCAGAACATGGAGGTCACCGAGGACACAGACATGGGGCGGAATGGCCGTGTGAGCTGTCTGCTCTCACGCAGGTCAACCACCCCGGCAACTGCCAGGCGGGAAGGAGCCGGTGCCGACCAGGCAGCAGAGCCCACAGGCTCTGCCAACAAGCTCACCCCATCCCGGCCCAGTCGGAGGACCACAGGGCCCGTGGGCTGTGAGGAAATGCCCTCCCTCACTCTGTGAAACCTCCTAGAAATAGAAAACTTTGACTACACTTCAAAAAAGTCATTCTGAATCCACTATCACACTAGCAGGCTCTCCATCCCCTCAAGGGGTGGACTCCTTTCCTGACACTGGTCTGCACACACGACCCACCTGGGAGGCGAAGCGGGCTGCCCTCCTCTCAGTGGTTAGTCCCTCACTTAGCAAGCGTCGAGATGTGTCAACAACAGGCTGGGCCAGGCAGCAGGGAGAACTGATCAGTAGACCCTGGACACACGGGCTAAGGTGACAGAAGGGCAGACAGACACACACAGGCCGGGACCAGAGACGGGGGGCCGGCCGGGCAGAGGTCCCGAGATGCACCTGCCAGGCTCCACAGTCAACAGGAGCCAGGCAGCCGGCAGGCACGGGGGGAGGTGGGTGGTGAGGCTCGGGCAGAGGGCGGGCAGGGCCTTGAAAACCCCCGAGGACACACAAGCACCCGTGCCAAGAGGAACCACCTGTGGCCCGGAAGCACGTGACACTCGGAACAGGGGGGGTCAGGACTGAGAGGTCCCATGTCTGAACCTGGCTGCCAGCCCCAGGCAGCCATCTGACCGAGCCTGTCCAACCACCACGGGCCCAGGCATCTGTCTGTAGCTGGTTCCTGGGAGGAAGCGGGGACTGTGCGTGTGTGTGTGAGAGAGCGCTTCTGTGCTCTCATGTTTGTGTGTGCACATGTGTGTGAGAGCTTCTCTGCTCTCGTGAGTGTGAGTGTGAGAGAGCTTCTGTGCTCACGTGTGTGTGCGTGTGTGAGAGCTTCTGCGTGAGTGTGTGTGTGTGCGAGTGTGTCTGTGCTCTCGTGTGTGAGAGAGCTTCTGTGCTCTCGTGTGAGAGCGAGCTTCTGTGTGAGTGTGTGCGTGTGCGAGACAGAGAACGCTTCTATGCTCTCGTGTGTGTCTGAGTGTGTGTGTGTGCGTGAGAGAACACTTCTGTGCTCTCGTGTGTGTGTGTGTGAGAACGCTTCTGTGCTCTCATGAGTATGTGTGTATGTGAGTGAGGGTGTGCGTGTGAGAGAGCTTGTGCTCTCGTGAGTGTGTGTGTGAGAGAGCTTCTGTGCTCTCGTGTGTGTGTGAGAGCTTCTGTGTTCTCATGTGTGTGTGTGTGTGCGTGAGAGAGCTTCTGTGCTCATGTGTGTGTGTGTATGTGTGTGAGAGAACGCTTCTGTGCTCTCGTGAGTGTGTATGAGTGTGTGTGCGTTAGAGCTTCTGTGCTCTCGTGAGTGTGTGTGTGCGTGTGTGAGAGAGCTTCTGTGCTCTCGTGTAAGAGAGCGAGCTTCTGTGCTCTCATGTGAGTGTGTGCGTGAGTGAGAGCTTCTGTGCTCTCGTGTGTGTGAGACAACACTTCTGTGCTCTCCTGAGTGTGTGAGAGTATGAGTGAGTGTGTGTGCATGAGAGCTTCTGTGCTCTCGTGAGTGTGTGTGTGAGAGCTTCTGTGCTCTCGTGTAAGAGAGAGCGAGCTTCTGTGCTCTCGTGTGCGTGAGTTTCTGTGCTCTCGTGTGTGTGCGTGTGTGTGAGAGCTTCTGTGCTCTCGTGTGAGAGCTTCTGTGCTCTCGTGAGTGTGCGTGTGTGAGAGAGCTTCTGTGCTCTCGTGTGTGTGGGTGTGTGAGAGAGAGCTTCTGTGCTCTCGTGTGAGAGTGTGTGTGTGTGAGAGAACACTTCTGTGCTCTCGTGCCCCTGTCCCAGGGAGCCTCCAGTGATTCTAGACTTCCTTTGGTCATGTTAACAATGAGATCGTGACTTAATCAACACTAAGTTGTGTTAACACATGTTAACATGTGTTCTGGGTTTAATTTTTATACGCTCTGACTCCGTGAAGGGAGCTGGAAGTCCACTCGCGGGTGGTGTCCACCTTGTTAAACTGGGGCTTCTCAGCTCCTGCCTTGCGGAGAGCCTGAAAGTTCCAAGCAGAAGCAGTGTGCCAAATCCCAACAGTGGGCTCCATACTCTTAAATAATTCAGATTTACATCAGTTATAGGAAAATAAAGCCCCAAGGAAGGCCACGGATAAACTTGTGTTCTTTAAATAAGACTATTTGTCTGGGGCTCTCCGTTTGGCTTCATTATGCAAAAATCATCTGTTCTCTGGAGGACCGTGCTAACCCGCCATCACGTCTGCCCTACAGACCACGACTGCAGACTGGTGTGGACACTGGCCAGGCTCGGAGAGGGGCGTGCACCCGGCCCAAACGAGGAACTTATAATTACGCCTCAGCTGCTTTCGTACATGTCCGGTCTCATCTGCTCTACTGCGTAGGGCTGTCCGGTTGCCGGAGAGAAAAACAAGCCCCAACAAGCCCAGCAGAGGGGGGACGACGGGGACGCGCCAGGACGGAGGAAGACTATGAGCAGCCTGCAGCAGCCGGAGGGTTCACGAGATACTGAAGTCAAGACAAAACAAGCCAACTGCAGCCAAGGAGCGGTGCCGAAGGAATACAAGTAACAACCCCCCTAATTAACAGGACACCCCTTTCCGTCTAACCACATCAACAGTGAAAAATACTGGCGATGCCCACAGATGCGAAGGATCTCACGTCATAAAATGGGTGCCAAGCGGCCAGAGTCTAAACTTACAGTCAAATCATTCTCCCCAAAGGTGATATTTATGAAAGCCAGAATCTTAACTCAGAATGTCATTTCTAGATATCTATTCTCAGAAAACTAGCATACATGCCCCAAATTGTACACAAGCGTGTTTCTTACACTTCAGCACGCTTCACAGAGAAAACCTTATACAACCCAAGTGCTCATTAATTTTAAGGGCCCTATGTGGTGTGGCTCCATTCATTCATATCAGGTGTCCAGAAGAGTGATTTCCACAGAGTTAGAAGGCAGACCAGTGGGTGCCCAGAGCTGGGAGGGAGACCGGAAGGGTGACGGCGGAGGGGCACAGGGGTTCCTCTCAGGTATCACAGACCGACTGCAGTGATGGGTGAATACGTTTATTAAAAACTGCTGAGTTGCAGGATATACGGAATATCTCAATAAAGCTGCACTGTTTAGGGGGGGAGGGGACAAGAACTGAATAGAAACAGGCCATTCTGCATGGGGACAAACCAGTTTCAGAGAGCAGAGCCGTCTCGAGGGCTCTGCCTGGAACTGCTGTGTGCACTGAACGCCTGAAAGTGAAAGTGAAGGTCACATCCGCCTCTTCGCGACCCCACAGACTATACAGTCCGTGGAATTCTCCAGGGCAGAACACGGGAGTAGGTAGCTGTTCCCTTCTCCAGGGGATCTTCCCAACCCAGGGATCCGACGCAGGTCTCCCGCACTGCAGGCGGATTCTTTACCAGCTGAGCCACAGGGGAAGCCTGTCCCGTCTCCAGCGGATCTTTCCAACCCAGGACTTGATCTGCGGTCTCCTGCACTGCAGGCGGATTCTTTCCCAACTGAAACTGAACACCTGAGGCAGGTGTAAATGCTCTACTTTCTGCACTCTTTCTCTAGGAATAAAGACTCTGGGACCTCCATGGAGGTGCAGAGGTAAAGAATCTACCTGCCAACGCGGGAGACACGGGTTCCACCTCTGGTTGGGGAAACCCCGCATGCTGGGGAGCAACTACGCCCGTGTGCCTCAACTACTGAGCCCACGAGCCTGGGAGCTCTGCAACGAGAGGCCGCCACAGTGAGAAGCCCGTGACCACAGCCAGCGAGCAGCCCCTGTCCACTACAGCTAGAGAAAAGCCCGCACAGCGACAAAGACCCAGTACAGCCAAAAATTAAAAAAAAAAAAAAAATCCATTGTGCTGTTCGAAAGACCCATTTATCTATAAAATTTATTTGTGTGTATGAATTCACCCCACATTCGTGTAGTTTTAAAGAAAGCAAGACTATTAAGGGAGAATGTCCACCCAGAGAGGACTCAGTGAGCAGGAAGTCCTTGGGAAGAAAGCAGTGCGTGTGGGCAGGGCAACGGCCCTCGTGCATCAAGTACCCAGTGTTCACCCCTTGGACGGAGCCTTGCTTGCCCTCCCATCGCCTCAGCAAGTACACACGCCTTTACAGTTCATTTGGTTGCTCGTCTTGTCCAGGACTCTCTGCAACCCCACAGTGCAGAGAAAAGGCACGGGCAGAACACAGCCTGCAGCCTGAGCGCACCAGCCAGGCCGCAGCACGGCAGCAAGGGGTGCGGAGCTGCCCCCCTGGGCAGAGGCGGAGGGGCTGCCTCCGTTATCCGTGACCATGGCGGTCGGCCCTGCACACCTGGGCAGACAGCAACACCCACCCTTAAATGCCTGCATTTTCTACTCAGAGAGACAAGGAAATCCGGGGACTGAAGAATGGGGTCAGAAGCAGAGGAGAGATTGTAAAATACATACTCTGACTGTGCTAATTAAAACTTTAACAAACCAGTCAAGCACAGCCCATGTCAGGGGAGTTCCTTTATTTGTATAAAGCCACAAACAGAACAGTCTGGGACGGAGGACCAAGCCGTTTCTGGTTGTTCTTTTTCTCCCCACATTGGTGCTACTGGACTATCACTCAGGCCTGACCCTCCTTTTTGGGGGGCCCATCCAGACTATCAAGGAACACTCACATCCAAGACCTTCTGAAAAAACTAGTGTCAACAGAAAGTGGGAGGAAGACTGGTTTCCCAGGTAAAGTCACCAGAGCAGGAGACGGACCACATTCAAGGGCTGGAAGGCGGGGTGAAGACCTCAGATCTCCCCAAATCAATCGCTATGTTGATACACGATTCCAGTCAAATTCCCAGCACAGTAAGGGAAACAATTCTGAAAGGAGTAGTTGAGTTGCTCCAGCAGCTGAGATGGAGCTGTGTTAGCAAAGGGGTGGACACAGAGCAGAACAGGAGTCCACAAAAACACCCACGTCAACATTACTGCCTGATTCTTGACAAAGGTGCAAGTAATTCAGAGGAAAAGAGACAGTCTTTTCAACAAACAGTAAAGAAACAGTTGGACGTTCATACGCAAAAATAAACAAACTACAACCTCCCACCTTCAAATACTAACTCATAATGGAACTTAGGTGGACAAACATTTAAACTTTAAAAAGTAATCATGTGATACCCAGCAAAGAATTGTTAGACATACCACCAAGAGGCAAGATCAATAAGAGAATGTTGATAAAATGGACTTTTCTGTAAAGACACCATTAAGGGGAAAAACAGGCTACAGGCTGGGAGGAAACATCTGCAGATCACCTGGCAAAGGACTCACCCTGAATACTTACAGAGCTCTCCAACCTGACGACAGCAGTGAGAACTTTAGAAAACCCAACACTTTAAGCAGACGGGTGAGAGAGAGCACAAGGATGGCAAATAACAAACAAAAAGATGTGTGCCTGAGCTATTAGACACCTGTGAATTAAAACGACCGCCACCTATAAGACGACTGAGATGGAACCACTGGCGAGGCTGAGGAGGCGGTGCAGAGGACCCAGGCACGGGGACAGCAAGCAGGTGGGCAGTTCCCCATGGAGCACGCCTCACCCAACAACTCGACACCTTCCTCTAGAGAAATGAAGACTCATGTTCACACAAAAGCCTGAACATGGGTATTTATAGTGGCTTCATTTGTAACTGCCAAAAACTGGAGACAACCCAGATGTCCCTCCGTGGAATAGAGCCCAGCAATAAAAAGCAACGAACTACTGATCAGGTTACAAGCTGTCCAATTCTGCAAGATGACAAGACTGCACCGAGACACATAGGCAGCTCGGCGTGAGGGGCTGCTCCGGGCCCCGCTGGGCCAGGGGGCACACACAGACCTGCCCCTAGGCTGCAATGCCGAGCCGCTGAGCAGCCGCCAACTTCACTATATGTAAAACCAAAGGAAAAGCACCTGTGGGGCAAGGAGAAGAATGTGATTTACCAACTCTCTAAACACCGCCCTGGGTTATGAGTTCAGAACCTTATCCACAGGGGAAAAGAAAACAGGGCATAAAAGATGCAGGTCTGAGTCTTTCCACCCAGGACCTGCGGGCAGTCGTGTGCACAGATGACTGCAGCACAGCTCGCTCTCTCTGGGGGGAGAGGGCGTCGAGAACGTCCAGAAGCCAGGAAAACGGGAGGGCAGACAGTGAACTCGGGTACATAAATAAGGTGTGCTGTTTCAAAAGCTATGTTTAAATTCAGAGTTCCTCCAACTGTTCCACACAATCCACTGGAAAATGGAGAAAGTGAGGGGAAAGACCCAAAGAGAACAGGAAGTGAATGCTGGCCATGAGGAAGGAGCAGGAAGCAAAATACTCAAAATCACTAATTATTTCTACTTAACTGTCCTCTCCTTGAATTCTGACAGAATATCTGTTCATCTTAATGGAGCCTATACATTTTTAGATATTCATAAAAATACATTCTATACATTTTTAAGTGTGTTTGTGGGACCACAGGACAATTCCCCATTGCGGGGACCACCGTACACTGCCTGAACCTGGAATTAGCTGGTGTGGACAACTCGGCTGCCAGTCGCTAATTATCATCCAACCATCTTCACTGGGTGGGCTTCCTCGTGGCTCATCTGGGAAAGAAACCAACTGAAATGCAGGAGACCCCAGTTCGATTCCTGGGTCAGGAAGATCCCCTGGAGAAGGGAGAGGCTACCCACTCCAGGATTCTTGAGCTTCCCTGGTGGCTCAGCTGGTAAAGAATCTGCCTGCAATGCGGAAGACCTGGGTTCGCTTCTTGGGTTGGGAAGATCCCCTGGAGGAGGGAACAGCTACCAACTCCCATGTTCTGGCCTGGAGAATTCCATGGACTGGACTGTACAGTCCATGGGGTCCCGAAGAGTCGGACATGACTGAGTGACTTTCATATTCACCTGCCAAGTAGTGGTGACTCTAACATATAGATCGGAAGTCACCACTCTCTTTGTGCCATGAGCTTTCTGGAGATTTAACTACAACCCTGTTCCCAATTAGGTAACACCGGTGGGCTGAATGAAAATGTGATGTTTTAAGGACTTTTTAATGTAACCGCACAATGAAATACACCAACATTTAAAATGTCTGCAAACTGTGAATCGGAATTTTCAAATGACCAATGAATGGTATTAGAAATGCAGCATTCAAAGTTCAAGACAAACCAGTAAGTTTTAATGTAATAGAGCATGAAAAGTTAACTCATAGTTTTCAAACTGCATGCTGCAACGAACCTAAGCTGCTACCAAACTGTAGTGCAGCATGAACGAACTGCCACAATTACCTGACAAGGCTGTCCCTCTGTAAGTATAGACCTCTGTGAGACTGGGTTTCTTTATATCTCCAGTAAAATTTACATTGCAGCTGTCAGCAAAAGCAGATATGAAAACCCAGCTGACTCCTATCAAGTCTGACAATGAATCTGCAAAATGTATGTACAAGGCCATTCCTCATTAAACTTTTGTTTTGGAACGCATCTCCTGCACATGTGGGTGTCCCCTGGCAAGCCGGTGGCTAGGACTCTGTGCTTTCACTGCCAGAGGCTCTGGTCGGGGAACTGATATCCCACGCTGTGCTGCATAGCCAAAAACCCCACTTTATTAAATGTGCTACCACGTGCTGATTTATTACTTCTAAATGAATAACTAATGTTTAGTTTCTAACCTGGCAAATAACGATAGATATAACCCACCTACCCAGCAGCTCTCCGGGGTTCTCAGCAGTGACAGCCCAGAGACCAGGCCACCTGGTGGATGTGTGCCACCTGAGCGACCCTGCAACCCAGGCCCCTCCCCGCGGAGCTCCAGCAATGAGGAGGGTGCAGCAATGGAGACCCGCACTGCCCAGTGCCCGGGGGTTTGTCCTCCTGGCCCCTTCGCTTTGTGAGGACGGCACCAGCAGGCGGGGAGAAGCCCACAGGGATGCGCTCCAGCCTCGCTCGCCCACCTGCCACCGTCTTCCTTCGCAGCCCACCGGCCAGGTGGCCTCCCGTGCCAGCGCCAGTGGACTGTCAGCAACTCGCAGAGCTGGGCGCGGGAGAAACCTCGTAAGTGCCTCCATGCGGCTCTACAGCTGCTGACAACCCTCCACTGACTCTGATACACCCTCACCCGCACCACCCAGCTGATTAGATCTGGCGGTGAATCACATCCTCAACAAAGTTCCAAGTCCCTTTTAAAAACACTGAATAAAACCTCTTATAGACGACAGAATCGTGAGAGCCTGCACATCTTCTGATCCCATACAAACCATGGCGAGGCTCCACAGGACGGAGCACTATTGAGCAATAAAAAGGGACAGCGTGCTGATCCTTCCCTCTCATGCTACCGAAAGGAGCCAGATGCCAGAAGCCACACGAAGTGTGAGGCGGCTACACAATGTCCACAACAGGCAGGGAGAGGGTAGACTGGGGGCTGCCTGGGGCTGAATACAGGACTTCTTTAGGGGGTAACAGAAAAGTTCAAAATTTGCGCTGACGCTCACATAAATTGGATGCTTTAAATGGGTGGTTTAAATTGTGATGGATGGGAATCATCAATATAACTCGCTATTTTAAAATTTTTGGTGACTACTGACATTTTTTCAGAGACTTGCAGACACACAGATGCAAATCTAACCTTTATAATAGTTCCGAAGCAGGTAAAATGAAGGCTAACTTGCACTGCAAACGGTGCCCTTTCCCAGCCTATTGGAACTAAAATATAAAAATGCAGCGCGTTCAGGTATCTGGTAGAAACGGCTGCTCACGGAGAGAACGGAATGTCACTGGCCTCAGAGACTAACGGGGGGCGGAGAGCAGAGAGACACAGCTCGGGTTCGACCGCGATCCACGTGCCCAGGCAGCAAGCAAAGAGGGCTCTGCCTCCATCTACCCAAAGCCAGACCTCTGCCACTCTCGCCTCGAGTCCCCGGAACGCACATCCTAGCCGCCCCCCCACCCCCCCGCTCAGAGCCCTGGCTCTGCACCTCTGTGGCAGCCATCCCTCTCTCTCCGCATTAACTGTGTGTTCCCAGGGCCGTCTAGATCCAGCCGACTCCCCTCCGGCTGACACATGATCCCCTCTTCCTCTGTGTCAAGCACCCGGGCCAGCGCCTGAAGCAGAGAAAGCACCCGGGCCAGCGCCTGAAGCAGAGATCTGAGGCGAAGGGCGAGCAGGCGCTCGGGGGAGTCAGTCTGCAGATGCCTCTTCCTGGGTTTTCTACAGAAGAAAATGCTTGGTTTTCTGTTACTCTGAGCAATCCGCTTCAAGGCAGTCTCCCAAAACCAGCTCACAGGCTGGATCCAGAGCAGCGACTGGCCACTAGAACTGTCTGTGACGATGGAGACCATCTACCGCTGCGAAGCGGCGAGCCACGGGTGCTACGTGCCTCTGAACAGATCTGGTGAGACTGGGGAGCTGAGAATTGACTTCAATCACTTCACCCTCCCAGAGACTTGGGTCTCTTGGCCTCTGGAGTAAGGGGAGTAATAATCACAGTCTGCTCTAAAACAAAATCACATGAATACGAACTCTCCAACAACACAGCCACAATGAAAGCAATATTTTAAGAACAACAGCCCCTAAAAAGTATAGAACTGAACTTCATCAAAAGAGAAATAAAGATTTTAAATAATCATCTCTGATTCCCAAGAAAATACTGGCTATCACAGAAAACTCTCAGGTCTGTGATTCTCACTCCTTCCCCGTGCCCTCAGGGTCAGCAGTGACCACCTGGAGAATTCTGAGGACTGTTAACAGCTCCCGGGGACCCTGCTTGTAACATCACCATGTCCATGACCTGGGCGTCCGGCAGGAGTCCACGGCCACCACCAATCCGGACCCCGAGGGGCAGTGTCTGGGTCACTGCCAGCCGCACACCTTGAAGCGGAACAAGTCACCTCAACAGATCATTTGTGTTCTGGGTCTTAACGAGGATGCCCGAGTCACCTCGCTTACCTCCATCTTCTCCAGACAACCCCCAAACCATGTGCTTGAAGGTCGCAATTTGGCCAACCCAGCGGTCAACATATTAGCAGTATGTATGTATCCATCTTGTGTTTTAAACCTTTAAAACTGTCAGGAAGAGAGGCCCAGGAGGAGGACATTCAGGATACGCCCCCACGCTGCTAGTTGGATGTCAGGAGTGAGGGGACTGGCTGGCCTCTCAGCCCCTGCCGGCTGAGGAACCCGGCTCTGGCCCTTCCAACCCTGTCTTCTTTCCACCTGGTGAAAGCTGCTGCCTTAAGAAACAGATGGTTCAGGCGGCACTGAGGAGATGAATGCAGGTGGCTGGGGCTTAGAGACAGAGCCGGGGGACAGCCGGGCTGGTGCCATCTGTGTGGCTGGAGGAGCCTCGTCTGCTCACGAGCAGAGGCAGGGCTGTGTGGGTGAGCTGACCGGAGGACCAGGGTGGACGAGCGGCCTCAGGGGCTCCAATCTGTGGCTCCGCAGAGCCGGGGTTTTCGCCGGGGAGCGAAGGCGGGGAGCCTTCTCAAATTTAAATCTCTCCAGACACCCAGAGCCCTGAATGGTTTGTTTGGGGTGATGCACTTCGGCTCAGGCTCACATTACTGAGGACCTGATTCAGTGAGGAAAGCAGGTATCTACCTTCAGAAACACCTCGAGTCACCCTCTGCCACCCACCACGTCCACGTGCTCGAGCAGAAGGCGGCCCCGACTGACTCTGCAGTGAGCTGCCTTCCACATTCAAAGCATGTGGTGAACCACACAAAAGCCTTCCGACTAAGGAGCCCACCTGCAGCCTGCCACTTTGGGCGGGGAGACAGGAACCGTTGGAGAGGGCAGCAGGGGGGTGACCATGACGTCACAACCAAGTGTCTGCTGAATGTGATGAGACGCAAATTTCTGTGCCGCTGGCTGGCCTGATTTAAAGCCTGCCACTGCCACCGAGCCCTGGTAGGCTATGGAGCGCACTCAGCACCTCTGTTTTGCTCAGGGGTGAAATGGGAATGCTGCTGCCTCTACATCAGAGCTGTGGGAAGGAGCCAACAGGCAGACGCGGGCACAGCCCTGGTGTCCAGCAGCCTGGCCCTGGGAGTGGCGGCCCACGCTCTCCCAGCCTCTGTGCAGGTTCCCGGACGCCTGCCTGCCGCATCTCATCCACTCCCTGGACCCTGACCCGTTTCCTGGCAGCTCAACACATCACTACAGTCTCACTGGCTTAAACACCACACATTTATCCTTTCAGCTTTGGAGGTCAGAAGTCCACAACGGGCCGCCCTGGGCTCCAATCAATGTGTCCACAGGGCAGGGTTCCTTCTGGAGGCGGGACCTGCTTCCTGGTCATCTCCTGGGTTCCTCATCCATCCTCAAGCTAGCAGCAGCCTCTCACATCATGTCACATCGAGCCTCTTTCTCAGGGGAAGGAGGGCCCTGAGATTACGCTGGGGCCACCTGGATAACACAAATCACCTCCCCACCCAGTCAACGCCAAAGGAAATCCACCCTGAATATTCACTGGAAGGGCTGAAGCAGAAGCTCCAATGCTTTGGCCACCTGATGCGAAGAATCAACTCCTTGGAAAAAAACCTGATGCCAGGAAAGAAACATGGCAGGAGGAGAAGGGGGCGACAGAGGGTGAGATGGTTGGATGGCCTCACGGACTCAATGGACATGAGTCTGCGCAAACTCTGAGAGATGGTGGACAGGCAGGCCTGGCGTGCTGCAGTCCATGGGGTGGCAAAGAGTCGGACACAACTCAGTGACTGAACATCATCTCCCAATGCAGGGATCCTGAACTTAACCACACCTGAGAAGCACCCTGTCAGGCAGTAGTGGTCACAGCTTCCAGGGGATCAGGACAGACCTCTGTGGGGCACGATTCTGGGGCCACAGATCCTCTCCTGCTAGGTCCCAAGGCCATGGTGCTATTCGCCACCTCCTGCCTCTGAGCACAACACCCTCACACTTCCACTGACCCAACCCTTTAGGCCAGCCCTCCCTGCACATGTTCACCAGGAGCCCTCACTAAGCGCAGGGAGCGGCCAGCACAGCACCGCCAGTTGGGAGGGTCTTCTATCTGAGGACAGAAGCCCTGCAGCAGGCTCAGGGTGCCGCGGAGTCAGGAGCAGGCCTGGTGCTCGGAGAGACCCAGCAAAAAGCAGGGTGGGGAGGACCAAGGGCGCCTCTGCAGGAGCCTGCAGGCTGGTGCAGTCTTCGGGCCTCACCGAAATGAGGAGCAAGGGAGGAGACTTATCAGCGACTTGAGTTTCCTGCCACATCCGAGCACGGGCCAGTTTACCCGCCGTCAAACTGGAGCGTGGAGTCATGTGTCCTACATGCCTCCCAACGCACACCTTTGCAGCCCTGGACTCACGTGCATACTATTTACTGCTGGTAAAACAGATGCCAAGATGGCCAGAATCAACATGCTCCACGAGGAGCAAGGACATCCCCCAAGCAAACAGGACCAATATTACTTGCTACTTTGAAAGCTAGTCAGTGGGCTTCCCTGGTGGTTCAACGGTAAAGAATCCGCCTGCCAACGCAGGAGACACAGGTTCTATCCCTGGACCAGGAAGATCCCACACGTGGAGGAGCAACTAAGTCCGTGCGCCCCAACTATTGAGCCTGTGCTCTGGAGCCTGCAAGTCCCAACTGAGCCCACGTGCTGCAACTACTGAAGGCCAAGCGCCCTGGACCTGCGCTCACCAAGAGAAGCTATCACAGTGAGAATCCCAAAAACCTGCAACTAGAGAGAGGCCCCACACGCCACAGCCAGAGAAAAGCCCGTACAGCAAGGCAGACGAAGACCCAGCACGGCCAAAATTGTCAGAAACGAAACAAACACACAAGAAAGACCAGTCGCATACGTGGCATTCCTCCCAAGTGTGCAAGGAAGCTTTTACTATGGGGAACTGCTACTTCACACAAAACTGTTTAGGTACCAGAGGGGCATGACAAAGTCACAGGGGCACAGCACAGCTCCGCATACTAATGGCCTCTACACACTTTCAGCGAACATATATAACTTCTGCCAGTCTTTCTTCCTATGCGTTTGTTCTCAGAGATAACTGCTGAAATGTGACTTTAATGTAGTAATAACGTGGGGTATGCATTCTGTATGTGGGTTTTTATTTCATTTCTTAAATAATTTGTTTACCCTGTATTGCTTACAAGACACAGAAAGAAACTGTCCACAAGTGGACTGGAAATTTAAAAAAGACAAACACGATCTTCACCACAAATACCCGAAGAAAGCCGGCTCTGTAGCATTTGCCCAGGAACTATTTATTCACTCATTTTCATTTAGCTTTTCCAGGACACACTGTATCTTTCCAACACTCAACGTGACACTAATGCCACCAGAAACACCACTAGCTAGTTCCAGCCAGACTGTTTAGGTGAGCTCTGGCCAAGAACACTTTCTGTACGACGAACACACGCTGCATCTGCTCGTCCCGGGTGGCGGCGTTGGCCACAGGCGGCAACTGAACCCCTGCAGCGTGGCTGGTCAGTTAAGGACTGCAACTGCCACCGTGTGGCCAGTGGCCACCTTACTGCACAGTGCAGGTGACACCCTGAGCATCCTCTCTCCTGCTCCCAAGACTCCGAGTGGCCTTCTCCAGCAGTACGGGTCTTGGGAGAAAAACAGGTTTAATCTGTCCTCATCAGTAGCAGCAGGAGACTTGGAGTGCTTCAGAAAGAGGAGGAGCCCTCTGGCTAGCGCGGGCTGGACATCACACAGAGCTGTGTGAGGAGGGGGACTGCCCAAAGCATGGGGCTCAGCTCAGCAACTTCACCCACCAGCTTCTTGAGAGACATCCTGCGGGCCAGGCACGCCAGCCCCATCTGCTCTGCCTCTGCCTGCACAAGCTAAAGACAGGAGGGCAAGGCTGAGATTTGCGGGGAAAAACTCTTACTGGTCCATCTATGATGGTGATAGAAGAGGAAATGAGGTTAGGGATTGAGGAATGTCTTAAACCAATTCACACCCAATTTGTTTGACTGAATAATTTCTCCTCCAAGCTGACAAACTACCAACTCTAAGAAGCAAGCACTCCCAAATTACCTACTACCAACTACACTTCAATTAGAAAAAGAAAACTACCTGCCCTTCACTATTTCAGAGGAGGAGCTGAAGATCTAACCATGTAAACAGGCTGAAGAGTATTACAGGTGCTTGTTTGAAAACTGCAATTGCACCGGGTCAATTAAGAGCCTTGAAACGTAATTTATTCCCCAAAGTCATATTGATGAAATGTACTTGCAATTCTAGGTGCATAAGCCTAGTTTGCTCAGCCTATATACCCTAGAGAAAGGCCCCCTCAAGTCCTTCTGAAAGCACCATAAAGGGGGTGGTGGGAGGGAGCCAAGAGGTCAGACTGCCACCCAGACACCTGGAGTCACGCCCTGGATGTGATCATGCTCTGCGTCACCGGTCACCCCAACAATCTCACACAACCCCCCTCCAAAGCTCAGGCCAGTTTAACAACTCACTGCTCAAGTCAGACCTTCCCCTGGCCGATATTCCGGGGCTGGCACCTTGCATGGGACGCTGCTGTCCCGGTAGCAGGGCCTCAGGGAAACCAGTCACTGGCATTCCTTGCCCAGGGAGGGCGGGCCGGCCTGGGTTTCGAATATCCCATGCCAGGCGGGAGAAGCACGTGCAACCGTCGTGGTCGCACAAGGAAGGGAACTTCCCTCTTATCATTTCGGCTCCCAGTTCAGTCGCTCAGGCGTGTCCGACTCTTTGCGACCCCATGAACCGCAGCACGCCAGGCCTCCCTGTCCATCACCAACTCCCGGAGTCCACCCAAACCCCGCAAATGACACAAAAAGAAGGGCAAACTACCCACCACCCTGAGACTCAGACATGGTGCTCACTCACATTTGGTAAGATAAAGCCCCGGTCAATCGGATGACCTGCACTCCCTGGAAGGACACCGGGCATCTCCGTGAACATTAACAGCTGTGCCCGCACTAATGGGTCCCAGCCGAAGGGGCAGCAATGCAGTGCCAGCCCCCGCCAGCGCATGCAGGCAGTGCGTCCTCCAGTCGGCGGTCTTCTCTGCCCAACACCAATGACAATGACTCTCCTCCCCAAGGTGTGACCCCGCGGAGGCCCCTTCCCCTCATCCCCACACCCTGGCTCTTTCTAGTTCACACCAGCATCTTCTTTAAGTTCTGGAAGCACTCACTCTTATCCAGGTCGGTGTATTTCCCTACCCAACAAACTTTGCAGTTACCTCCACTGCCAGCTTCCAAGTCTACACCACCAACGCTCAGAAGCAGGCCTGCTTCTCTTCAAGAGGGTTTCAACACATGTGACTTCTCATTAGCCGAGTCGTGTGTTAACTTACTACCAAAATGGCATAACTGACTTTCTTGCCTACGCCTGACACTTAAAAATCCTGCTTCCTCCAACTTTCCTGAGTCCAAATTAGTTCAGAACAAGAAGTCTGTGAAGCAGGTGACATTTTAACATTTCACTGTCATAGTACATGTCAAGAAATGCCGTGTTACAACTCCAGTCTCCAAAGTTCCTTTGCCTTGGAAATCAAGAAGCAGCCAGGCTACGAACTACTCAGGCAAAACACCAGAAACAATGACAAACTCAAAAATACTCAAAAGGAAACATCATTAAGGTGCGCTGATGCCCTGTGTGTGGAAAAGGACCTTTTCCTGGCAAAAGGATCAAAAATGCCAATCGAAGCAACTGAACGTTAAAAGCAATAAAACTGAATTAGCAGCTATCAAAGCGAAATTGGTTTATGGCTTCGGCATTCTCTTTCACACCGACTTGGCCAGCCAGCCACCTCCGGTACTACTGTTTTGCCTTTGGGTTGCCGTTTCCTGAATGAGTGTCTCCCACAGAAACACTTAACAGAAAAGGAACGGTCCCGAGGTGGGGAAGATGAGGATACAGTGGCAAGCCCACAGGTCAAAGACACGGCTCTTATGCAAGGCTAGTGCCTGAGACCACCGGAGAAGTTTGAGAAAATGAATGAAGGGCTTCTGAGCCTCTCTCCTGGGGTCTCTGTGCTGTGTGCAGTCAAGGAGAGGCAGACACTACCCATGCAAGAGTAGGGCCTGAAAGCCATGGCTGAACCCTGTGCCGCGCAGGTGTGCGCGCGCTCGGAGCCTGAAGCACAAACCGGGTCACGGATCCATCAAGTAGGCCTGGACAACTAGCCATCTACCTGCATGAGGAAGGGGACCAGGCAGTCGTGTGGGGAGGAGAGGAAGCAGGGAACATGAAGAGGCCTATTGCAAAGTCCCCGCATGAGGCAACAGGGGCCTGGCGGGTGGAACACCAAAAGGGCTTGGTAATAGGATGTGGGATTTAGAGACAAGAATTCAGGGCCAACTCCCAGGTTGGGACACTCCTGTGACCTGGCCTCCCTGCGACAAACCTGATTGGCAACCATGTCAATTTTGGATACTGGATCATCGTCAAGTAACACCCTCAGCAGAAGGCCCCCAGGCTGACCAGGCGCCACCAGCAGTGCCCCACCGCACCAAATCCACCGTCCTCTCTCCTCCTGAGCTCCCTGCACTTTTCTTAAAATATTCTATCATTAACCTTAAATATCTACTTAGAAACATCAAGCCCATTCATAAACAATGCTGCTTGGACTGAGGCTGGTCAGTTTGCTTCCTAATCCACGTTAGGATATAATTACTGCAGAACCACGAATGCCAACCAGCCCCACCTGTGTGCGGCAGCACGCCTGATTAACCTGCGCCTGTCCCTGGCCCAGGTGCGACCCTGTTGCCATCAGCACACCGTGACTGAACGCCACAGCACCCCACTCCGTGCCCAGCACTGCGCACATGCTTTATGTCTCCACCCTCACGACCACCCTGCAGGGTCCCACCAACCTCCTTTTCCAGGATGCAACAACTGAGAGCTTAAGCAACGTGCTGAGGTCACACAACAATTAAATGGCAAAGTCCACGCTCAGACACGGGCCTGGCACTAAGCCTATACTCGATCTCACTCCACTTGCCTTCCTTGAGTTAACTCAACAGCTTCTTTCTCCCTTTCCACAAAACTGACTGCGCTCCCACCCCCAAAAAAGCCAAGATGAAGGTATACATTTCTTCCCCAATATGTCTGATAAAACTTGATCAATCTTTTGTTTATCTTAAGTCAGCAGTCTGGAAGAATCAGGAGGGTAAATGCCTGTGGCGAGTAACTTCCAAACCCATCAAAACCTGACAGGCTCACATCAGAGTCAGAAGTTTCTAGGTCTGGCCTAAATTCTTCCATTTTTTTTTTCCCCTGGATTCTCCAAGTTGATGCTCACTTCGTAGAGTTCTTTTACCAACCGAAGCTACTGTGAGAGGATAACCTATATTCTCATATTATTTGACTTCTGCCTTGTTATGGTGCTATTTGAAAAGGAAACATGCTTTAGATAGACTAAAATGCCCAGGTGTAGTCTACTTGGATCCACGTATACAAGACAACTCACTTTCTATTCCTAAACCTGCTTCAGCAGAAAAGTAACTTGAAACTCTGTGAAATCTACCCACACAGGTTTGAAAGAAAAAGAAATCTACCACTGGGGCACCCCAAACAAAAAGACACAGAAGTCAGTGACGAATTCTTTTCAGAAATGGCAGACCACACTCTTCATTTGCTCCCACCTTGGTGTCCTGATAGCAATGGTCTGAGCGTTATGCTAAAGTACTAAATGAAACTGTCTGTCGCCATTCGTCTCAAAGATGACACTCAGACTGCTCACATGGGCAGCAGAATCACACCAGGGAACAGACATGGAGGTGCTGACTCTGGTGCCAGCCAGCCCAGAGCAGCAGAAGGGAGGCCTCGGGGAAACTTCCTGTTGACTCCGAGGGGGCATGAACAGCCCTGATTATCACTTCTCAAGTACTCCAGGGGGCACTGGCCAGTACGGGGGCCCTCCCGCAGCCCCCTGGCCTGCACTGCCTCTGAGTTGGAGGGTAAATAAACTGCAGAGCAAATTCATTCCTGGCCAGGCCCCGACGGAGGCTACACCTCAACGATGCTATTTGCCTCCCAACCTGGAAACACGTGCACAGGCCTCACAGGAAGGAAGCGTGTGGTCTCAACCCCAATGAACTGCCACCATCCCCGCCCCACCTTTTCCCTCGCTGCCCTTCCGAACTTTCCCAACTGCTCAAAACAAGACATTTTAAAAATAACCTGGCCTGAGCAGTTTTTCTCCAGCAGACATACAAAGGCTGTGCAGAGTCAGTGAACAGTAGAGCAGGAGAGCCCATTAACCTGTTGATAGGGGGAAAGCGCCAATCTAACCAGCCTCTCCGGCTCCTTTGAAACCACCCTGCCTAGGAGCAGTGGGAAGCAATGCTCCTCAAGGGCAGAGCTCCTCAAGCTGATCAGAGCCCTGACAGCTTTCAGCTGCTGAGTCTATGGGAACCAAGGCGAACACCAAACAGGTGCGAGTCATTTGCAGAGCCTGGCTTATGAAGCCACGCACAGTGGATCACCACAACCCCACCCTTCTCCCTTTTTAATAGGAAGGATTGTTTAGCTCTTACTGACCCTAAAGTACAATATATAAACCAAGCACAACACTTGGAGTGGGAAGGCTTAAGAAAGGCTGACAGAGATTGCCTGAGATAGGGGAGACTGTCTCACCTGTAGGTGCTCACAGGGGGTCAACAGCGATAGCCTACCAGGACAAGGTGTCGACCATAAGCCCTATAAAGACAAGGTACCTTCTGGAAAATAAACCCAGGACAGAGACCCACTTGAAAGAAACAAGACTTTTAAGTTTATGGAATGAGTAGTAATAAACTACAACCTCTGCAATCCAGTTTGAAATGGCAGTAAATTTGCAGATTAGTGATTATATGGGCGACTTTCCCAATGCAAACTTGGATATGAGAACCAAAAACACCTTGAGAAAATAAAGTCGTCTTAAAAGCAGGCATGACTTCTGACAATTCTTCCCCCACTCAACACTCTCTGGTCTTAGAGAAAAGCCCTTGAAACCTGTGGACATGACTACTTCCCCAGAGATGCAGCTCTACACCAGAAATCTGCTCTGCAGTGGGGGGCCATGCTGATCAGCTCTCATTCCTGTTCAAAACACTTTAAAAAATGCTAAGACAACATAACTACTGGGTTTTTGTCTTGACTGGATGATACTTAAAAAGGACACTAAAAAACAACCTCTTTTTTAATATTCAAAATTCTCCCGGGCAATGTACTCCTCTGGCTAGTTGGCTTAATGACACACGACAAAAGCTCTATGAAGTTATTGCCTTGCTGGGGTCAGAAGATATAGCACCAGCCTGGCCATGGATGGGCTGCCCTGTCCCGGCATTAGTGGCCACTGAAATCCCGGTGGGAAGTGCCTTCTGCGATCCTGTAGGCCAATTTTTTTCAGGGCACATTCAATTGCTGGCCGCCCCTTGTTATTCACAGGAGAGTACCAGTCACGGTGAGAGTTCCCACCAACCAGGGTGCAGCACCCCACTGTAGGAACGCTTCCTTACCGACCCTGTTCATTTCCGCAGCTCAAAATCTCTGGCTAAAAGCAACATAAGGACAGCTCATTCAGTACCCCCTTCATTCAGAAGCCTTCTTTTTGACTCCTGCCTGTCTGTCCCCCTCTCGAAACAGCTAAGGACCCTCTCTGAATACTTCTTACACTTTGCCCTTTCAAGCACTTAGGCCACGAGCCTTCGAAAAACCAGCACTGATTGCGCTATGTAAGCTCAAGCAAGACCCTTTCCTGTCCAGACCCTCTACATCAAACGTCTATTACCAAGCCCTTGCTATCATCTCAAAGCTGGGTACTCTGAAAAACTGCCGGCACCTAAGCAGAAAATTAAGTTACCTTTGAAGTCAGGTTGAATTCGGAGGTAAGGAGTCGTAGGCTGGGGAGAAGGGTGTGTGTGTGTTGGTGTGTGTGTGTATGTGGCGGGGGGGGAGGGGGGGGTCACGTAGTTTCAAACGCATACCTGGCCGGAGGCACCGCAAACAGCCAGGTTACCTAACTCCCCGCAAAACGGCTTAACTCGGAAACGAAGAGCGCACCCGGTTCCGAATCCTGGGCCCGTCCAGAGGCTGCGAACCTCTACCGCCCCTTGCAGGTGTTTCCAAACCAAGCCCGAGGCCAGCAAGTGTTGCTACGGAGCGATCGGGGTGCGGGGGTGGGGGTGGGTAGAGGTCGGGGCGGGGCGCCCCGCTTCGCCCCCGGTGAGCTCTCCGAGGGAGAGCGCGCGCGCGAGCAGGTGCGGCCCGAGCCCCAGAACCCACGGAGATCTTGTTTCCAGAGCGTAAGCGGGGGAAACCACACGACGCCCCACCGAGGCCGTGGGGGACAAGCTCCCCGGAGCCCGGCTTCCCCACCCGGGGCGCACCGCAGAGCCCGAAAGCGCCCGCGTCCCTCCGCGGCCAGGCCCGGAGCGCCCTCCTTTACAACTCGGGGGGCTCCGGGCGCTTTGTGCAGGCGAGGAAGGCGGCCGGGGGGCCCCGCGGGCCGGACAATGCAGCGGGCGGGGAGGCGCGGGGGAGGGGGGGCGCACGCCGCCCGCCCCCCGCCCGCCAGGCCCCCGGCATGACGGTGCAGCCTCGCCCGGGCCGGGGCAGCCGGGCCGAGGCCCGCGGGCCGCCCGGGGCCTGCGTAAAGATGGCGAGCCCCTCGCGTGGCTCCCGCGGCTCTCCGCCCCCCCCCCCCCGCCCCGGCCACAATGGAAGGCGCCCCCCGGCCCCCGCCGCAGCCGGCCCACGGGGCCTCACCTTCCATCTCCATGTCCTCGGGCTCGCTGAGCTGCTGCTCGCCCGCTTTCTGCTGCTGCTGCTGCTGCTGCTGGTGGTTCATGTCGGCCGCGGCCTGGGCCTCGCCTGCGGCCGGGGGCCGGGACTGCGGGCCCGGCGGGCGGGCGGCGGCGGCGAGCCGGGGCGGCGGCGGCGGCGGCGGCGGCGGCGGGGCGGCCTCCTCCTCCTCCTCGCGCGCGTCGTCGGCGGCGGCGGCCCCGGGGCGGCCCACGGCGGGCGGCGGCGGAGGCAGGGAGACGCGCACGTACTTGCTCGCGATTCGCCCAATCTCGGCGCCGAGGCGGGCGGCCGGGCGGCGGGTCGGGCCGGGCGGCCTCGTCGCTCGCTGCTGCGGCCGCCGCCGCCTCAGCCGCCGCTCCCGCCGCCGCCGCCGCCGCCGCCGCGGGGCCCGCCTCCCGCCGCCGGGGCCGGGGCTGCGGGGCCGCGGGCCGGCCGGGGGCGGAGGGCGGCCGGGCGGGGGCCGCGGAGTCAGCCCCGCCTCGGGCCGGGCGCGGCGGGCGGGAGGCCTGGCCGGCCGCGGCGGGCCTGCGGGGCCTGGGGCCGGCGGGAGCGGCGGCGGCGGCGGCGGCGCGGGCGGGCGACGGGCCGGCCGCGCTCGGGGCGCTGCGGCCTCCGCCTTCTCGGCGTCGTCGTCGGGGCTCCGGCAGCGGACGCGGCGCCCGGCGGCTCGGCTCGGCTCGCTCTCAAAATGGCGGCGGCGTGAAATGTCACATCCGCATGGGGGGCCCGAGAGCGAGCTTGCGAGCGACGAGAGCGGGCGGGCGGCGCAGCAAGCGGGCGGGCGGGCGCCGCGCCGGAGGGCGGAGCGGGGAGGCGGAGCGGGGAGGCGGAGCGGGGCGCAGCCAGCCCGCTGCCGCCGCCGCCGCCTGGGTCCGCCCGCCCGCCCGCCCGCTCGCGGCCCTCAGCGCAGCGGCTCGGCGCCCCGCGCCGCCCGCCTCGGCCTCTCCCGACCCGAGGGGCCCGCCCCGGAGCCTCGCGGACCAGCCCCGGCGTGCGCACCCGGGGCCCCCAGCCCTAGCGGGGCGAGTGGCCCCGGCAGGTGCCGGGCAGGGAGTGTGGTCCATCCAGGAAGCCCCAGGGCCGTCCGGGGAGGGAGGCGGGGGATGCAGGGGCCGAAACCCTGCCCGGGGCCCGGTGACCGCGGGAGGGTTGTCTGAAGACGTCCCGGGACTCGGCAGAAGACGGCCCGATCGGAGCGAGCGGCCGGCGCTGGTCAGCCCTTGCTGGCCCTGGTGATGATTATTTTACCTCTTTGAAAACAGATGTGTAATTCATTCAGCCCAGTACCGCGCTGTGCGAGAACTTTTCTCACTGTAGCCCAAACCAGAAACCAGGTTTTGGTCCCCTCAAAACCAGTCAAAGTACCTCTTGATCTGGCAATAATTGATTCCCTTCACATCAACCCAATCTGGCTGAGATCCTTTAGGGCCTGCCTCCTTCCCATTCCTTGGGAGACCGGCGATTGGGGTCTCAACTTTCTGATGAGATCCAAGGCAGTGTGGATGAAGAAGGGAGTGGAGAAGGATACGTACATCTCTGCGTCTCTACTGTATCTCTTAGTGACCGTCTCCAGGGAGAATATAATTTTGTCCTCAAATGACCAGGAAGATTTTCTATCTGCTCATCTCCTGTCCCTGCGTTTTTCTCCTGTTTTCTCTACTTGATTCACTGTCGGTCTCCCTAGCGGGAAAAGAATGTTTTGTTCTCTGTGGTATCCCAAGCGCCCTGAGACAGAGCAAGTACTCAGATACATATTTGTTGAATGAATGTATGATTCAAATGTGATGAGATCCAGCCCCCCGCCACCTCCCACCCCTCAAGCATTTCCCACCCGTGAGTTTCTTGCTGGACCCAAGCAGTGACATTCAAGAGGGAAGGAGACACTTCACGACGAATCAGTCCAGCCCCAGCATCACCCCCCAGATAAGGAAGAGGTGTTGTTATTCACACAAATGCTAATAAACGGTTCTCAGATGCAAATGAACCCTTCTCACTTGGGGGAGGGCAGACCGGACCGCTCTGGCGGAAGGGGTGGCAGGCAATGATAATGGTGCTTATCGGGTTCCACACTGGCCAACCTTATCTTCATCACTGGGTTCAGAACCAACTCGGGAATTAAAAAAGGATAAGAGTAGGGAATACTTTGCATGATGGTTAAACTAAATGTGATACACCCAATACGGTAAAATACTATTTGGCAATGAAGAATGGATTAATATAAATTAATTAAATGTAAATATATTTAAATTAATGACATCATTCAAGATGCTCCTATTTTTTCTGCACTTGATAAAATATTCTCAGAGAAATGTTAATATGTCTCACTATTATTATATATTTTTCTTTATATTCTGATTTTTTGCTATATGTATCTGTTTCTTTGTTGTTAAGGTGTCTAATGATTTATGATGCCTATCTTTGTGCATTATACCTTTTATCGTTAAAAACATTCATCATTTCATTTAAAATTAATTTTTTTTAAAAAATTGAATGAGGCTTGAAAACACTGTGCTGAGTTAAAGAAGCCAGACAGAAAGGATCTTATAGTGTATGATGATTCCAATGACACGGAATGCCCAGAGCAGGAAAATCAACCTATAGATATGAAAGATAGATTAAGGACAGTTAAGGGTTTGGGGAGTGACTGCTAGAAAGCACAGGGTTTCTTTGGGTTGGGGGGTGATGAAAATATCCAAAATCTGATTCTGGTGATTATCCAACTCTGTGAATATACTGAAAATACTGAATTGTGCACTTTAAGTGGGTAAATTATATGGTATGGGTCAGATTGCAATAAAGTTGATTTTTAAAAAAAGAAAAAGATGAGGAGACTTCCCTGGTGGTCCAGTGGCTAAGACTCCACATTCCCAGCACAGGGGGCCCGGGTTCGATCCCTGGTCAGGGAACGAGATCCCACATGCTGCAGCTAAAGATACTGTATGCCACAACTAAGACCAGTGCAGTCAAACAAATAATAAAATTTAAAAATAAAAAGATGAGAATGAGAATAAAAGACCGGAGTGAATGCTGTTCGTAGTCTAGGAGAGTGCTGGAGATGGAGTGGCCTGGGGTGGGGGCAGGGTGGAGATGGAGAAAACAGGTTAGTCTGTTGGCAGGTCAAGTTGCTGATACCCTGGAGTTGGGTGGGACAGAAGAGAGAAGAATCAAGTATTGCTCTCAGATTTCTGGTTTGAGCAACTAAGTGAATGATGCTGCCAGTTACCAACATGGGGGAGAAGTCTGGAGGAGACACAGGTTTGGGAGTAAAATTGAGATGTTTTTCTGGCTTTACTTTGGGGAGCTGGGAAGGGGTTGTTGTTTTTATTTGTGTTTGCCTTTTTTTCTTTTTTTTACTGTATTACATTTGAAGTGCTTGTTAGATATTATCTATGCATGCCTGCTCAGTCATGTCCGATTCTTTGCGACCCTAAGAACTGTAGCCCACCAGACTCCTCTATTCATGGGATATTCCTGACAAGAATGCTAGAGTGAGTTGCTGTTTTCTCCTCC
Organism: Capra hircus; assembly: GCF_001704415.2. NCBI lineage: Eukaryota > Metazoa > Chordata > Mammalia > Artiodactyla > Bovidae > Capra > Capra hircus. The sequence continues at coordinate 7,662,433 of NC_030832.1, forward strand.
AGAGGATCTTCCCAACCTAAGATCGAACCTGCACCTCCGGAGTCTCCTGCATTGACAGGTGGATTTTTTTTTTTTTTCTTTTTTAAATCACTGAGTCACCTGGGAAGCCCCAGACATTATCCATATGGAGGTGTGAAGAAATTAGTTCAACAGGATTCTGGACTGATGGGTAGAAATGTGTGGAGATGATATGAGAGCCTAGAGGTCACCTAGGGAGGTGGGGATATATTATATATAGCAGATGTGGGCCACAGTCATATGCTGATACAAAGAGGGACCCACAGAGGAAACGATGATTCTGGGAACTGGTTTACTTTTTCATAGTACTTCCTAGCATTCTCTTATTCCCTACAACCGTCATCCTAGATGGCTTCCCTGGTAGCTCAGGTGGTAAAGAATCTGCCTGCAATGCAGGAGACCTGGGTTTAATCCCTGGGTCAGAAAGCTCCCCTGGAAAAGGAAATGGCAACCCACTCCAGTGTTCTTGCCTAGGAAATCCCATGAACAGAGGAGCCTGGTGGGCTACAGTCCATGGGGTTGCAGAGTCTGACAGCTGAATGACTTAGCATGCACATGTTATACAGCGAAAAGGGAAAAACAAACAAAATGAACATGTATAAATAATCTCTGTCCACTCCTAGAAGCATCTTGATGGAAGAAATTATCTTTCTCACAGCTCTGTCCACAGAACCTAGCACAGTGCTTGACACATAGCAGATACTCAATAAAGGTTGAATCACTGCTTCCACCCCAGCTGATGCTTACTAACTGCTAGTGAGGAGCTAGGAGCCGTCTGGGGCAAAGATGGGAAAGACAGCGCCTGCTTGCTTTTAAGGCATCTCAGATGGATTTTCTTACTTCTTTACTCTTTTCCGCCCTTGCCCATCTTTCACAGAGGAGTGGATGGCAGGTGGAGAATTTATCCCTAGGCCCCCATGGCTACTAGGAAAGCAAGACCAGTGCACTTTGAAGCCTACCAAGAAGGCCCAGACTCAGTTATTCCCGAGGACTGTGCTACTGTGTTTTCTTCTTGGCCCAGTGGAATTATTAAAGCCCCTTTACATGCAGAAGGGGTTGTTGGGAAAGAACTCTGCAGAAGAAGGGAATCAGTGTGGAAATTCTGCTTCCTGGGAGCCTTAATGCCAAGATGCTCCAAAGAAGCTGTTTGGAGAACTCTGTTTGGGCAAGAGGATTTTCACTGTTTCTGGTCACTGCCAATTTGTTTTAAATTTCACAACCCCTCCCCTGGTTCCGAGAAACCAAGGACCAGAGGAAGAGACAGAAAACCGGGGAGACAGGAACCTCTGGACCAGCTCCCTTGTCAGTAGGTAGAGCCAAGTAGGGAGGGGCCACCCTATCACTACTGTCTGAGCAAAACATATTTTGCTGCTCCCAGAGCTCCAGCCATGACTCGGCATAAACAGCTGGTCAGCTTTTTTTTTCTTGAGACCCACCCAAACTATTTACCTACCTGGAAGGCAGGTTCTCATCAGGGTCTAAAATAAATTAATGGACATGTCAAAGAAGAAATGAGAGTACCAAGCACATTTTTTCTTTTTCTTTTTTTTTTCAGTGTAAGTGTTATAATCCATAGTTGGAAAGATACAACTTAAACCCCTAACCACAAGGTTAGTGAGGATGTGGGCATAGAGATAAGGCATTCGGTAAAGGTCGTGTATCTGTAAGCAGTTCGGGAGGGTAAGGGGCTTTAGGGTGCGGAACCAGGTGGTTCAAGGGGGTTCCGCAAACTTGAACTTGGGAAACTTACCCAACCTCTTAGAACTCAAGGTTCTTATCAAGGAAATGGGGAGGCTAGTTTCTATCTCAAGGGGCTGTTATGGAAACCAAGTGAAAAGATAAGACTTTTCTCAAATAGTTTCCCATCCAGAGCTTGTGAGATTGTTCTTGTAAAAGAATGAATGAGACCCCAGCCCTTCCCCATTCCTGACACCATCATCCTTTCACTCAAAACTATTCATAGGCCTAACCCTAACCCACTTGTGAAAAGGACAGGGCTGCCTGAGTTAAACAAATGGCGAAAATGACCATGGGGGCGGCTAAGGAAGTCACGTGGCCAATATGCTTCTAGGCTGTGAAACAACAAAACCTTACTGCCTTTCTTTTTTTTTTTTTTTACAATTTCTTTGGATGTGGACCATTTTTTAAAAAGCCTTTTTTGAATTTGTTGCAATAGTCCTGTGTTATGTTTTGGTTTTTTGGCCTCTAGGCATGTGGGATCTTAGCTTCCTGACCAGGGATCCAACCTGCACCTCCTGCATTGGAAGGTAAAGTCCTACTTAACCAGTGGACCACCAAGGAAGTCACAAAACCTTAAAGCAAACTCTCTTCTAGAATGGCTGTTCATGGTTGGCTGGTGTGCTACAGATAGTGGGATATTGTTTACTCAAAAAAAAAAAAAAGAAAGAAAGAAACAGCTCACGAAAAGATGCTTTGGTAATATGAGTGGGTTGCCTCGAAGTTTAAGACAAAGATGCCCTAATGAGAGGCAGTGAGACTGTGAGTGCCTTCTTTTCCTGTTTCTGTTTGTTTGCATTTTAGGAAAATTTGTCAGACTACTACCACCCCTCTTGGTCAGATCTTCTTAAAAGGGTAAAACTGTGTAAGTGAAAGTGAAGTCACTTAGTTGTGTCCGACACTTTGGGAACTCATGGACTGTAGCCTACCACGCTCCTCCGTCCATGGAATTTTCCAGGCAAAAGTACTGGAGTGGGTGGCCATTTCCTTCTCCAGGGGATCTTCCCGACCCGGGAATTGAACCTGGGTCTCCTGCATTGCAGGCAGACGCTTTACCATCTGAGCCACCAGGGAAGCCCAAGACTATGGAACAATGGGGTAATTGAAAAAAACAATGTAAGCGCTCTGTTAAATAGCCCTTACTGTGAGGCAGGAACTTGAAGCACTTCAGGTGTCACCCAGTTCATTTCATTCTCACTGTAACCTTGTGGGAGAAGACAGTGGCACCCCACTCCAGTACTCTTGCCTGGAAAATCCCATGGACGGAGGACCCTGGTAGGCTGCAGTCCATGGGGTCGAGAAGAGTCTGACATGACTGAGTGACTTCACTTTCACTTTTCACTTTCATGCATTGGAGGAGGAAATGGCAACTCACTCCAGTGTTCTTGCCTGGAGAATCCCAGGGACGGAGGAGCCTGGTGGGCTGCCATCTCTGGGGTCGCACAGAGTCAGACAAGACTGAAGCGACTTAGCAGCAGCAGCAGTAGCAACCCTGTGAGGCAGGCGCTCTGATGCCCATTTCATGGAGGAGGACACTGAGGCTCCCGGTTAAGTAACTGGCTTAAGGTCACACAGCTGGTAACGGAGAAGTCCAAATTTGAACCCAAGCAGTCTGGCTCCAAATTGCCATGATTTAAAAAAAAAAAAAAATTACTAAGCAACTCATTTGATACCCGCAATGTGAAATCCCCCTCCCCCACTGGAATCAGGACCCTCATAATTTTGGGACTGTGTTTACACTATCTTCTCATTCTGAAAAGCGATACAGGCCACTTTTCAATGGCACTGCTCATGCCAAATCTTCAGGAACCTTCCTTTCTGCGGAGTCTTATAAATTTGATCTATAATTTTGTTTTATTTATTTTTTTGGCCGTGCTGGGTCTTCATTGCGGTATGGCCTTTTCCCAAGTTGCAGGGAGCGGGGGCTGCTCTCCAGTCGCCGTGCTCGGGTCTCTCGATGCAGTGGATTCTCTTGCTGTGGAGCATGGGCTCTAGGAGGTGAGAACTTCAGTAGCTGCAGCACGTAGGATCTTCCCGGAGCAAGGATTGAACTCGAGAAGCCTGAGCGCTCGCTCACCATAACTAGAGAAAGCCTGCGTGCCGCAACAAAAACCCAGAGCAGCCAAAGCAAGACAAGACTAAATTCAGTCTCTGCCATTTACCAATCAAGTATCACTGGCTCAGTCGTGTCCAACTCTGTGGCCCCATGGACTGTAGCCCTCCAGGCTCCTCTGTCCATGAGATTTCCCAGGCAAGAATACTGGAGCGGGTAACCATTCCCTTCTCCAGGGGATCTTCCCAACTCAGGGATTGAACCTGGGTCTCCTGGATTAGCAGGCAGATTTTTTACCACTGAGCCACCAGGGAAGCCATGTTTTATTTTAGTTTTATCATTTATTTATTTTTTTGGCCTCACAGCACATGGGATATCTTAGTTCCCTGACCAGGGATGGAGCCCACGCCCCCTACTTTGGAAGCGTGGAGTCTTAACCACTGGGCCACCAGTGAAGTCCCACCATCCTTTGTTTTGAAAGGCAATTGACTCATGTTTGACCAGGATCAGCCTAGAGGTTTGCCACATCTCACACATTCCTGACAGAATTTTCTTAGCATGAATTGTAAACCAAATAGTAACTCCTCAAAGAGCTAGGTAGCATGCTTTGTGTTCAAGCGTCTTAATCCCCACAGTCAGGTAAGAGCAATGGTAATTGCTCGTGTTTATTGAGCGCTTCCCCGTGGCAGGCACGGGGCCAAGGGCTCACAGTAACTCATTCGTTTAATCCTCTCAACTGCCCTTTGAAATAAAACCACGCACCCCTCTTTACAGGAGAGGAAACAAGGCGCAAAGAAGGAAAGGGCCGAGAGGTAATGAAAAACAAGGGAAGGGATTCTTAATACAGCTTAAACATAGACTTAGCACGGGATGACCCAGCTATGCCACTCATGGGGATGTACCCAACAATGGAAAATAGGGTCTCAAACAAAAACTTGTACACAGATGTTCACTGCAGCAGGAGGCATGACAGTTTCCTATCAGAAGATTGTTTCCATGGAAACAACCAAATTTCCATGGACAGATGAATAGATTGACAAAAGGCGATGTATCCTACAGTAGAATATTACTCAGCCCTTAAAAAGGAAGCATGTATACCTGCTTCAATAAAACTTGAAAGCATTATATTGAATAAAAAGCCAGCCACAAAAGGCCACATACTGTATGATTCCATTTATATGAAATATCCAGAATGGCCAAATCCAGGGACAGAAAACACATTAATGGCTGCTAGAGGCTGGGTATGGGGGTGGAGGGCATGACTGCTTAATGGATATGCGGTTTCTGGGAGCAAGGTAATGAAAATGTTCCAGAAATACTGGTGATGATTGCATAACATGGTGAATGGATGAAATGTCATTAATGGTAAATTTTATCTTATGTACTTTACTATAATAAAAACAAATAAGGTAAAGATTTGAACCAGGATGGCTCCGTGGTAAAGAATCTGTCTGCTAATGCAGGAGACAAGGGTTCCATTCCTGGGTCCAGAAAATCCCCTGGAGAAGGAAATGGCAACCCACTCCGGTATTCCTGCCTGGAGAATCCCATGGACAGAGGAGCCTAGAGGGTTACAGTCCATGAGGGGGCAAAGAGTCAGACACGACTGAGCAACTAACACTTCACTTTTCCCCTGTGCACTGTAGAATGTTTATCTGAATCCTTGGTCCACCCACTGAATGCCGGTAGCAGCTGTGACAAACACAAATGCCTCCAGACTTGGCATTAGCTCGTTCAATGACTCAACTTACTCTTCTCCTAATTAGCCTAAAAATAAACTGCAGACCTGGAAAATTATTTTCAAAGAGGGTTTGAAAATGAGGGTGGAGAACATCCATGCGTTCAAAGTAAATGTATTTAACCTCACGTACAATCATTCACTCAGGCAACAAATGCAGAATGCTTCTCCGGCACCCCCATACTCAAGGTCTGGATGAAGGCAGAAAAAAAGGAACGTCTTTAAGGCTGTGATGTGGGTCCCCTGGCCAGTGAGGTTGTCACATCCTTGGATCCCCTGTCTCCCATCTCTTAGGACACTTGGACACAAGGCACAGCTAAGCTATTAATACTAAGCTCTATGGCTGGTCAGGAAATAGGTCTTTCCTTCCATAGTTCTTGCTCAGGAAATTTTTTTTTTTTAATGTTTATTTATTTGGTTGCCCTGGGTCATAGTTGTGGCATATGAAGTGAAAGTGTTAGTTGCTCAGTCTGTTCAACTCTTTGCAAACCCACAGGCTGTAACCCTCCACGCTCTTCTGTCCATGGAACTCTCCAGGCAAGAATACTGGAGTAGGTAGCCATTCCCTTCTCCAGGGGATTTTCCCTACTCAAGGATGAAACCCTGGTCTCCTGCATTGGAGGCAGATTCTTTACCGTCTGAGCCACCAGGGAAGCCCTAGTCGTGGCATATGGGAACCTAATGCCCCAACCAGGGATTGAACCCCTGCATGGGGCTAAAACCCCCTGTTTTAGCCACTGGACCACCAGGGGAGTTACGCTGAGTAATATTCTGATTGACTCAATAAATACACATGCTGGCAACAAGCAGATTTTTTGCACCACTGTTTGGAGTACAGTGACTGTTGCAAGCAGCAACTGGATTTTATCTGCCAGATAGGATCTCAGGCAATTTAAATTAATTAAAATAATGGCATTTGATATCAAGGTTGATAGGGAAAGAGTCTCAGGTTCTGAGGCAACCAACTTGAGAACACCGAGGTCCCTTTTAAAGAAAATTACGCACAAAATAGACAACTTTTATTAAGCAGTTACTATGTGCCAGGAACCCTGGGGATTGCTCTATTTTTTTTAAAGATAATATCCCATATTAATAATTATTTCTTTAGAGTAGTTTTTGTTCATAAATAATCTCTGCTCCTGCTCAGCACATCAACCAAAGGAAAATAGAAAGGAAATTCTTGTCAATACTTTAAGAATCTACATTTTGAGAGAGCCTTTTGAATTTCTTTTTTTTTTTTTTAACAACTATAGTATCTTTAAATGGCAAGGAACAATGTGTTTCAGGATTTGGTGTTATCAAGATATTTTTTTCTTACAATAAAAATGTTCAAGACCTAGAGAAAGACTGTCCTTGTTAGCTGAGTTCTAAAAACCTTGTTTTTTCCTGGATTAATTCTGCTATTGACTTGAAGTAACATCCCAAGAAGACAAATGCAAGCAGTCAGTGGTTAATACAGAATTCAGTTCTTAGATACTCTGAGAGTAGAAATTCAAAAGCAGAGGACAGAGAAGATAAATCTGCAATTAATAAATCTACATGGATATTCAAAATATTGGGTTAAATTAACTGGGCCAAATTTAACTTGAACTGCCCTGATTCTCTAGGAGAATGCTTATCATCCTGGAGTATTTTTAAAAATCAAATGATGCAATACACATTTTTGGAACACCTACTAAGTTATCCTAAAGATAGGAGCTATATGTTAAATCGTTTCCATTGTTATTTATCAACTCTGACTTGCTTTATCAATTAAACAAAAAAATTCAGGGGGCTTCCATGGTGGCTCAGTGGTAAAGAATCTGCCTGCCAATGCAGGAGACACAGGTTTGATCCCTGATCTGGGAGGATCCCAGATGCTTCGGAATAACTAAGCGCAGGCACCACAGCTATTGAGCCTGATCTCCGGAGCCGAGGAGCTGCAGGTACTGAGCCTTTGTGCCCTAGAGCCCACGCTCAGCAAGAGAAGCCACCGCAATGAGAAGCCCTCACGCCACAGCCAGAGAGTGGCTCCCACTCGCTGCAGCTGGAGGAAGCTCTCACAGCAACGAAGACCCAGCACAGCCAAAAGTAAACAAAATAAATGAGTAAAATTATGAAACAAACAAACAAAACATCGGACTTCCCTGTGGTCCTGTGGCTAAGACTTCGTGTTCCGTGGGCAGGGGGCCTGGGTTCGATTCCTGGTCAGGGAACTAGATCCTACATACCACAACTAAGACCCAGCACAGCCGAATGAAAATATATTTTAAAAAGTATGTTTTTAATCTCTGTTACATTCAAGGTATTTAAGGGAGTAAAAAAATGGTTTGGGCTTTTTGGGTTTCACTCAAAATTATGATGCCACCTGGCTTGTTTTGCCTTTATATAAAAACTTGACTTTTGTGCTTTTAGCCACAATACTAATACACAAGAAAATTAACAGTGGTTTCCTTGGAGGAATTTGGGAAGAGGAGGAGATTCCATGTTTATTTATTTATTTTTTTAGCTTTACTTTTCCACGGGAATTAGTAAACTAAGGCCCATTGCCCAAAAATACAAGTACTTGTTTTTAAAAGTAAGATTTATGGAGAAGGAAATGGCAACCCACTCCAGTATTCTTGCCTGGAAAAGTCCATGGACAGAGGAGCTTGTCGGGGTGCAGTCCATGGGGTCACATGACCAAGCATGTGTGCATGAGGGTGGAGGGTGATGGGTTGGTAGCAATAAACTGGTAGAACTAAATAAGATAAAATAAGGTTTATTTCAAGGAGTAAGAGATAAACTGGGAGACTGGGCTTGACACACACACACACACACACACACACATATATATATATATATACACACGCTGCTGCTGCTAAGTCACTTCAGTCGTGTCCGACTCTATGCGACCCCATAGACGGCCTCCTACCAGGCTCCTCTGTCCCTGGGATTCTCCAGGCAAGAACACTGGAGTGGGTTGCCATTTCCTTCTCCAATGCATGAAAGTGAAAAGTGAAAGTGAAGTCACTCAGTTGTGTCCAACTCTTAGCAACCTCATGGACTGCAGCCTACCAGGCTCCTCCGTCCATGGGATTTTCCAGGCAAGAGTACTGGAGTGGGGTGCCATCGCCTTCTCCGATATATACACTGTGCTGTACTTAATCATTCAGTCCTGTCTACTCACTGGACTGTGGCCCACCAGGCTCCTCTGTCCATGGGATTTTTAGGCAAGAATACTGGAGCGGGTTGCAATTTCTTCCTCCAGGGGATCTTCCTGACCCAAGAATCGAACCAGAGTCTCCATCTGCTGAGCTACTGAGAAAGTCCCATATATACAATACTACTGTATATAAAATAGGTAATTGCTATACACCTGAACTAACACAAATTCTTAAAGAGATGGGAATACCAGACCACATTACCTTACTCCTGAGAAATCTGTATGCAGGTCAAGAAACAACAGTTAGAACCAGACATGGAACAACAGACTGGTTCCAAATCGGGAAAGGAGTATGTCAAGGCTGTATATTGTCACCCTGCTTATCGAACTTACATGCAGAGTACATCATGATAAACACTGGGCTGGAAGAAACACAAGCTGGAATCAAGATTGCTGGGAGAAATATCAACAACCTCAGATATGCAGATGACACCACCCTTATGGCAGAAAGAAAAAAAGAACTGAAGAGTCTCTTGATGAAAGTGAAAGAAGAAAGTGAAAAAGTTGGCTGAAAACTCAGCATTCAAAAAACTAAGATTATGGCATCCAGTCCCATCACTTCATGGCAAATACATGGGGAAACAATGGAAACAGGGATAAACTTCATTTTCTTGGGCTCCAAAAATCACTGCAGATGGTGACCGCAGCCATGAAATTAAAAGACACTTACTCCTTGAAAGAAAAGTTATGACCAACCTAGACAGCATATTAAAAAGCAGTGACATTACTTTGCCAACAAAGAAGGCCTGTCTAGTCAAAGCTATGGTTTTTCCAGTGGTCATGTATGGATGTGAGAGTCGGACTGTGAAGAAAGCTGAGTGCCGAAGATTTGATGCTTTTGAACTGTGGTGTTGGAGAAAACTCTTGAGAGTCCCTTGGACTGCAAGGAGATCCAACCAGTCCACCCTAAAGGAAATCAGTCCTGAATATTCATTGGAAGGACTGATGCTAAAGCTGACTCCAATACTTTGGCCACCTGATGCGAAGAACTGACTCATTGGAAAAGACCTGAGGCTGGGAAAGATTGACAGTGGAAGGAGAAGGAGACAGCAGAGGATGAGATGGTTGGATGGCATCACTGACTTAATGGACATGAGTTTGAGCAAACTCCAGGAGTTGGTGATGGACAAGGAAGCCTGGCATACGTAAGAGTTGGACACGACTGAGTAGCTGAACTGAACTGAACACAAATTGTAAACGAACTAAACTCCAGTAAATTGTTTTAAATTCCCATATTAAAAAATTAAATTTTGGCCTCCCTGGTGGCTCAGTGGTAAAGAATCCGCCTGCCACTGCAGGAGACATGGGTTCAATCCCTGATGCGAGAAGATCCCACTTGCCTCAGAACAGTTGGACCCTTGTACCAAAACTATTGAGGCTGTGCTCTAGAGCCCGTGCTCTGAAACAAGAGAATCTACCACAATGAGAAGCCCAAGAGGCCTGTGCATGGCAAATGAAAATAGCCCCTGCTCGCCAAAACTAGGGAAAAGCCCTGGCAGCGATGGAGACCCAGCTCAGCCAAAGAGGAATATAAATAAATAAAATTATTTTAAAAAGTTAGATTTTGTTGGGACACAGCATTCATTCATATGTGTGTTATCTATGGCTACTTGCAGCAGATGAAGGCAAAATTAATAGCTGCAATAGAGACCAGAGGTCACATACAGGGCCCGCAAAGCCAAAAATACTTACCAAGTACTTACTCAGCCCTTAATGGAAAATGTGTCGATTCCTGCTGTACTGTTTGAATTTTTTCTGTGCATATAATAATTTTATCATGTGCATATAATACTGTAATAATAACATCCGGAGGAAACACATAGCAAAACCATATAGCATTAGCGCAGAGCTCCAGGGAACCTGAGATGAGAAGGCAGAGAACCCAGGCCTCTTGAGTCTTGGTTGGTGGTAGGGGGTCCAAGGGCCCCTTATCTGAGACCTTCAGCCTAGTACCATTTTTCTTGGTTGCCTCCTCCAGGGTACAATGGACTCCCAGGTTCTGCCAGGGCTGGCACTATGGAAAACCTCTTTTGTCCCCTTTTCCCCCGGGGTCACCAGAACTTCTCTAGCACTTTCTGATCCACATTATACAGGTCACCCCAAAGCAAGTTCTCAGAGTATGGTCCCAGCGCCTTCAGCATCACCATCCCAGGAAAGACTGTTTTTTAAGAACTCCCCTCTTTGAGGTGTTCAGTTCAGTCACTCAGTCGTGTCTGACTCTTTGCAACCCCATGAATCGCAGCATGCCAGGCCTCCCTGTCCATCACCAACTCCCGGAGTTCACCCAAACTCTTGTCCATCGAGTCAGTGATGCCATCCAGCCATCTCATCCCCTGTCATCCCCTTCTCCTCCTGCCCTCAATCCTTCCCAGCATCAGAGTCTTTTCCAATGAGTCAACTCTTCGCATGAGGTGGCCAAAGTACTGGAGTTTCTAATTAATTCAGGTGGAGCTTTAGCATCAGTCCTTCCAAAGAACACCCAGGACTGGTCTCCTTCAGGATGGACTGGTTGGATCTCCTTGCAGTCCAAGGGACTCTCAAGAGTCTTCTCCAACACCACAGTTCAAAAGCATCAATTCTTTGGCGCTCAGCTTTCTTCACAGTCCAACTCTCACATCCATACGTGACCACTGGGAAAACCGTGGCCTTGACTGGACGGGCCTTAGTGTAGTTCTCCATGCACCTTTCATGTGCTCACTGCTGCGCCAGGTCTCTGTTTCTGCACACGGGCCCTCTCTAGCTGTGGTGAGCCGTGGCTGCTCTTCGTCCTGGTGCTCAGGCTGCTTGCTGCGGAGCACAGGCTCTAGGCTCACGGGCACGGGCTTGGTTTCCCCACGGCATGTGCAAGCTTCCTGGGCCAGGGATGGAACCCATATCCACTGCATTGGCAGGTGGATTCTTAACCACCGGACCACCGGGAACTCCTTCTAGGTGTATCATTAATTCAGGTGTATTCGGCGATTTGTACAACCATCACTGTGGCCAATTTTGAATATTTTAATTTCTCCCCCCAAATCCTCTACCCACTGGGGCTTCCCAGGTGGCCCTAAGTGGTAAAGAACCTGCCTGCGAATGCAGGAGACATAAATGACGCAGGTTCGATCTCTCCTCCCTGGAGGAGGACATAGCAACCCACTCCAGTATGCTTGCCTGCAACCCACTCCAGTATGCTTGCCTGGAGAATCCCATGGACAGAGGAGCCTGGTGGGCTATGGTCCATAGCGTCACAAATGATTGGATACAGCTGAAGTGACTTAGCACGCACGCACTAAGTCCATAGTTCCTGTCCCCACAGACTTTGGCAACCACTAATCTGCTTTCTGTCTCTATGGATAAACTTATTCTGAACATTTTGCATAAATGGAATCAGAAAATATGTGGCCTTTTGTGTCTGGCTTATTTCACTCAGCATATTATCTTCAAGGTTCATCAAGATAGCGTGTGTCAGTGTGTAGGTCCTTTTTCTGGCTGAATAATATTCCATTGCAGGATGTACAACTTTTATTTCTCTATTCATCTGTTCATAGGTATTTTGAGTTACTTCCAGAAGCTAAACCTTGACCCTTTATTGGGCCAGTTCTTGGACCAGTTAACCTCCTCTTCTGTCTTCGCTTGCTCATCTGTAAAATGGGGTAATGGCTCCAGGTCGTAGGCAGGGCCAGGACTCGCCTACACAGCCCCTTTGTTTGAAATAGAAGTGCCCCTCTTGGCAGACACTTGTCTCATCACAGGGCAGTGTGCACAGACAGAGCCTTTGTTACCAGAAGCAAGATTGGCCAGAGGTTCTTGGGCTGGGTTTTACACCCTACCCTCACCTTTTTCAAAAATGTCCAGTGCTTTGATTTTAGCTTCATAGTTTCCATTAACAATGCCATTGTCCAAGTCATTTAAGTCAGCTTCTATTTTCTCCCACCCCCTTCAGTGAGCTTTTGTTAAATACTTGTCCTATAGTTGGATTCATTTGTTACTGTCTGCATTTCGTCTTTGGACAACCCCCCCCCCAACCCCTGCCAATATCCCTCTTGACTTTTAACACAATTTGTGTGCATTAAGTTCACTCTAGATACTTCCCTGGTGGTCCAGTGGCTAAGACTCCGTGTTTCAACTGCCTGGGGGGCCCAGATTCCACCCCTGGTCACGAAACTAGATCCCATATGCCACAATCAAGACCCAGCACAGCCATGCTCCAAATAGATTACGTTCATTCCTTGTGAGGTTCTATCGGTTTTGCAAATGCATAGGGACGAGTATCCCCCTCCCCCACTATCAAAATGAGCATCTTAAAAATTCCTCTGCCGCCCCCGCCCCCGCCCCAGCCCCCGCCCCGCTGTCGACTTTCTCCCTTCTCCCTGACCCTCCCCCTTCTCGCTTCTCTCTGACCCTGCCCAACTCTGATCCCTTGCCTCACACTTGGTGCTATGCACGCACTGGACAACTGCAAGCACAGCTCTCTGCTCATGGGGTTGTTAGGACACGTAGATGAATTCGTGAGAAGCACTCAGGACAGGCTGCACAATCCCCGTGGCTCAGCAGTAAAGAATTCGCCTACAATGCATGAGACGCAGGAGATGCGGGTTCAATGGAGCAACTAAGCCCTGGTGCCAGAACGCCCTATAGCCCGTGTGCTCTACAAGAGAGAAGCCACTGCAAGGAAGCAAGGAAGCCACTGCAAGGAAGAGACACAACTAGAACCCACCTGCAGCAGCGAAGACCCAGCACAGCCAAAAAATAACATTAATTATATACCTAGGAGAGTTGTGCAGTAAGTAGACTATATCTCACTAAAGCTGTTATTTCAAACAAAACAAGACACAAAAGATTTCCACTGTTGCAGCTTTAACCCCACTCCATAGGAGGTCACATCAGCTTGCTCTGACTCAGGCAGGCCTGTCAAATTTCAAAACCCACATCCCAGAAATTCCTAGATTAATACTCCGCCACTGAACTAATACAAACAGCCATTATTTAGCCTGGCCGCCCCTGCGCCAGCTACTTCCCTTACTTTTTTTTTTTAACTTACTTTTCAAATTTTCCTTTGTGATTGCACACATGTGGGATCTTAGTTCCCAGACCAGGGATCAAACCTGTTAAACCCAGGTCCTTTGCATTGACCACTGGACCATCAGGGAAGTCCTGTTACTTTTTCTACTTTTAACTCCATTTTTCACACTAGCTGGGTAGGGTGGATTCCAGGCTCCCATATTTTCTGGGCAGGTTGTGTTCCTGAAGACTCGGCAACATTTATAAAGCTTAATCATTCAAGATTACCCTTGACAATGGAAGGCGGGTATTTCTGTTTACCTGCTCAGATGGGGTCGGAGTATAGACACACTAAGTGTTCTTCAGGCCTCTTGGTCCTATGAGCCTTGAGATTACTGGAGCCTTAAATAAATGTGGGGGTCAAAGGAATCTGGTCTTCCCTGCTGGCTCAGTGTTAAAGAATCCACCTCCCAATGCAGGAGACTTGGGTTCACTTCCTGGTCTGGAAAGATCCCCTGGAGAAGGAAATGGCAACCCACTCCAGTATTCTTGCCTGGGAAATCTCACGGACAGAGGAACTGGCCAGCTACAGTCCATGGGGTTGCAAAAGATTTGGACACAACTTAGGGCCTAAACAACAACAACATACAATTGGTACTACTTCACGTGAGGACAAAAACTGAGGTTTGACCCATATTTTTAAGTCATTGATTCAGATTTGAAAAACGACAACCCTAAAAGATGATTATTTTATGTAGAGGTTGGCAGTAGTTTGTCCAAAGTCACACAGCAAGTGTTAGGACCAGGATTCTAAGTCTGTCTACACTCTGAAGCTGGGGCTCCACCGCTTGGTTGACTTAGTTGCTCCCAATGCAGGGGACTCAGGTTGGATCCCTGCTTAGGGAACTAGATCCCAGGGGACCCAACCAAAGATTCTGAAGATCCTGCATGCCACAATTGAGACCCATCGCAGCCAAATGAAGAAATAAACATTAAAAAGACAAACCCACCTGCTGAGTTTAAAGTGGGTAGCCCTGATGGGATCCAGTTTGGCAAGCAAAGTATTCAAATAACTATTCTCAAAGGGACATGGTATTCCTTCTTTGAAGTATTTAGTCTTGGGAGGAATTTGTTAAAACTTTAAATTCATTACAAACTTAAGTTTCTAAAACCTGTAGCAGTTTGGTTTTGAGTAAAAGCTTTCGGGTTTTCCTTTGAGCATCTGTGAGCCACAGGGCAGAACTCAATCAGCTCTGCGTCCTCCCCTTCCTGAACCTGCCCCTGCATGTGTTCAAAGTGGAGAATCCTGCTGCCATCAATCTCACTGAGCTACAGTCAAGTTCAAAAGCGACGAAGCAGGGGTTGGCAGACTATAGCCTGTGGGCCACATTTTTCTGGTCTACTTCCTGTTTTTGTATAGCCCCAAAAGGGAAGAATGGTTTTTACGTTTTTTGTCAATGGTTGAGAGAAAAGGATCAGTGTAAAATAGTATTTTGAAAAATTATGAAACTTCACATTTCAGTATCCATTAATAAGGTTTATTGGAACAGGGCCACAGCCATTCATTTATTGCCTGTGGTTCTTAGGGTAGCACACTGGAGTGGTTGAGACAGATTGAGTGGTCCAAACTATTTAACATCTGAAACTTTACCAAAAAAAAAGAAGACCGCAGATGCAGAATGCTCTGGGTAAAATGGCACTTACCATGTAAATTGTTCTTGTTATCGTTTAGTTGCTAAGTTGTATGCAACCCCATGGACTATAGCCCACCAGGCTTCTCTGTCCATGGGATTTCCCAGGCAAGAATACCTGAGTGGGCTGTCATTTCCTTCTCCAGGGGATCTTCCTAATCCAAGAATCGAATCTACATGTCTTACATAGGCAGGTTGGTTCTTTACCACTGAGCCACCAGGGAAAGTGAAAGAAAGTGAAGTCGCTCAGTCGTGTCTGACTCTTTGCAACCCCATGGATTGTAGCCTACTAGGCTCCTCCCTCCATGGGATTCTCCAGGCAAGAGTACTGGAGTGGGTTGCCATTTCTTTCTCCAGGGGATCTTCCTGACCCAGGGATCGAACCTGGGTCTCCTGCATTCCAGGCAGACGCTTTAACCTCTGAGCTACCAGGGAAGCTTGAGCCACCAGGGAAGCTTGAGCCACCAGGGAAGCCTGCCATATAAATATCAACTACTATTTATTCTTCTTTATCAACCATTTTCCTAATACACACACACCAATCTTTTTCTTAACTTGTATTTTAAATTAATTAGATTTATTTGCAAGCATTCATTTTCTTCTAGAAGACTACTTTTCAAAATATTTTGTTGGGAATTCCCTGACAGTCCAGTGGTTAGGACTCTGCACTTTCACTGCCAAAGGCATGGTTCAATCCCTGGTCAGGGAACTCAGATCCTGAAATCTGAGCAGTGCAGCCAAATTAAAACAAAAACAACTATTCATGTTAAGCCAACAAATGACGAATAGGGAAAAAATACTCATGAAATAAACAAACAAAAATCATTGTTGTTAAGTCAATGAATAGAGAAAAAATAGTCATGACATAGACGAAGGATGGAAATCCTTCTTGCAGAAAAGAATATTTTTCAATAAAAACAAAGTTTTATTGATTAATTTGGTCATAAAACCAAATAGTAAATAATGAACAAACAGAAGGTAGCCAACCTAGTTACTAGCAAGGAAATCTAAATTAAAGCAAGGTACTTTTTCACCCAGCAAATTGGCCATAGTTAAAAACTTAAAAGATGAATAGCCAGTGATGGAGATGATTCACGAAAATGGACTTCTATTGCAGATGGGATGTTATCCTGGGTAATAATTTTTTGGCTTTTAGGACCTAAGTTCTGCAACCAAGGACTGAACCCAGGTCCCAGCAGTGAAAACACCAAGTCCTAATCACTGGACCGCTAGGGAATCCCCATGAATAATAAATTTTAAGTGTTTAAAATTTTTCAGTTTAAAATGTCTTTAAGTTTAAAAAACATAGGTTTGAAACAAACGAAAGGAATCTTTTTTCCATTATTTTTTCAACAAATGTTTCAGTGAGCATCAAATGAGTGCCAGGCCATGGGAAAGAATTTACATTTGATACATTTGGAATGGAGAAGCCATTGAAGTGTTTCAGACAGGGAAGAGCATGGTCAGATTTACACTTTTAAAAATATCTCTGGCTGCTGGAGGAGATTTGGCCCTGGAGCAGGGAGACCGCAGGTGGCAGAGGATGAGATGGTTAGATAGCATCACCGACTCTATGGACATGAGTTTGAGCGAACTCTGGGAGATGGTGAAGGACAGGGGAGCCTGGCGTGCTACAGTTCATGAGGTCGCAAAGAGTCAGACACAACTTAGCGGCTGAGCAACAGCAATAACAACAGAGAGACCAGTTAGCAGGCTTTGGCAATCATCATTTAAATATTATTTATATTTAATAAATATACTTCATTTAACTCAATTATATCCAAGCTTATCTTGTTTTCTTTTTGGCCACAGTATACAGCTTGTAGGACTTTAGTTCCCCAACTCGGGTGTGAACCTGGGTCCCGTCAGTGAAAGAGACAGGAGTCCTAACCACTGAGTCACCTAGGAAGTCCCTCCAAGTTTATCACTTCAATATGTAATTGACATAAAAAAATTAATAATGGGACACTTTACATACATCATTTTTCTCGGTAAACCTTCAAAATCTGGCCTATATTTCACATTTACAACGTATCTCAATTTAGATGTCAAAATTTCACTGGGAAATACTTGATGTCCATTCAGATTTCAAAAAATTTAACCTTGAAAAAGTAGAGTCAAAATGTTATCAAGAACAGTTTAAATGGTATTTCTATGTATTTTCAAATTTCCTTTGAAGATAATATCAATATTCAAAAGTAGAACTATATAACCAAGTTATTGCAAAAACACTTAAAATTTCTTCAGTAACAGAATCAAGCATCAGTTCTTAAACTTGAATTAATTCAAATTAAATTCAATTAGATGTTCAGCTCCTCAGTGGCACTATTTGTATTTCAAAGGCCCAGCTGCCAGCGGGGCTGGTGGCTGCTGTTCTGGGCAGCCCTGATATAGAACATTTCCATCATGGCAGAAAGTTTGGCTCGAAGCACAGGGTTAGAGGGTTATTACGAGGATTAATCGAATTCATGGGTTTAGTTGGGCTTCCTTGGTGGCTCAGTGGTAAAGAATCCACCTGCCAATTCAGGAGCCATGAGTTCGATCCCTAGGCCGGGAAGATGTCCTGGAGAAGAAAATGGCAACCAACCCACTCCAGTATTCTTGCCTGGGAAACCCCATGGACTGAGGAGCCTGGCGGGCTACCGTCTCTGAGGTCACAAATGAGCTGGACACAACTTAGTGACTAAATTACAACAACAACAAAGAGTTTAGTTAGCACTGTGCATGTCCAGCTCTCAAGAGTGCTGAGTACCATGCAGGTATTTCACTGGGACAACCTCCAGGTAGCCCAGTCTTCCTAGAGGGGTGAAGCCCAAGTCTGTCCATCATATGCCTTATCCTCTCTTCCCACCTGGAACTCTATTCTGCCTCCTAACAGCTCCTAATGAGTTCCCTGCCTCTGTCCATCCCTGCCTGCCCAAGTTCAGGCCAATGTTCCTTCTCACCCTCCTGTTCATCTCTTTGACTTTCTTTCCCCTCTACCCTCCCAGGGCGCCCCCAGTTTCCCAGGCCCATCCATCCAGACACTCCCATGTCTAAGCCACTCCTCCCACCATAGCCAGAGTCATCCTTTCAAAATGTGATGGGATAACTCCCTTAAGAACCTTCTAGATCCCACCTTGCTTTATCTGGACCCTCCCTGCCTGCCTTTCCACCTCATTTTAAATCTGAAGGCCTCAAGGACTTTCTGGAGATGCCCATCCACGTCCCTCCAACATTTGCCCCAGGTGACATCATTCACTTTCTTTAAAAAAAAAAAAAAAAGGGTTTTTATTTCATATTGGCTGAGGGGGAGCGGTGAGGGGCTTCTCAAATGGAACTAGTGGTAAAGAACCCGCTTGCCAATGCAAGAGACACAAGCGACGCAGGTTTGATCCCTGGGTCAGAAAGATCCCCTGGAGGAGGGCATGGCAACCCACTCCAGAATTCTTGCCTGGAGAATCCCATGGACAGAGGAGCCTGGAGGGCTACAGAAAGGTTGCAAAAGAGTTGGACATGACTTAGCACTCACACAGGCGTAGCGGATTAACAATGCTGCCATAGTTTCAGGAGAACAGAGAAGGGACTCACCCATACATAATCATGTATCCATTCTCCCCCAAATTCCCCTCCCATCCAGGTTGGCACGTAACATTGGGTAGATTCCATGTGCTATACAGTAAGTCCTTGTTAGTTATCCATTTTAAATATAGCAGTGTGTATAGTTCAGTTCAGTTGCTCAGTCCTGTCCGATTCTTTGCAAACCCATGCACTGCAGCACACCAGGCCTCCCTGTCCATTGCCAACTCCCGGAGTTTACTCAAACTCATGTCCATGGAGTCCGTGATGCCATCCAACCATCTCATCTTCTGTCATCCCCTTCTCCTGCTGCCTTCAATCTTTCCCAGCATCAGGATCTTTTCAAATGAGTTAGTTCCTCCCATCAGGTGGCCAAAGTATTGGAGCTTCAGCTTCAGCATCAGTCCTTCCAGTGAATATTCAGGACTGATTGCCTTTAGGACGGACTGGTTGGATCTCCTTGCAGTCCAAGGGGCCCTCAAGAGTCTTCTCCAATACCACAGTTCAAAAGAATCAATTCTTCGGCGCTCAGCTTTCTTTATAGTCCAACTCTCACGTCCATACATGACCACTGGAAAAACCACAGCTTTGACTAGACAGACCTTTGTTGGTAAAGTAATGTCTTCACTTTTTAATATGCTGTCTAGGTTGGTCATAACTTTCCTTCCATGGAGAAAGCGTCTTTTAATTTCATGGCTGCGGTCACCATCTGCAGTGATTTTGGAGCCCCCCAAAATACAGTCTGTCACTGTTTCCATTGTTTCCCCATCTATTTGCCTTGAAGTGATGGGACCACATGCCATGATCTTAGTTTTCTGAATGTTGAGTTTTAAGTCAACTTTTTTACTTTCCTCTTTCACTTTCACCAAGAGGCTCTTAAGTTCTTCACTTTCTGCCATAAGGGTGGTGTCATCTGCATATCTGAGGTTATTGATATTTCTCCCAGCAATCTTGATTCCAGCTTGTGCTTCCTCCAGACCAGCGTTTCTCATGATGTACTCTGCATATAAGGTAAATAAGCAGGGTGACAATATACAGCTTTGACGTATTCCTTTCGCTGTTTGGAACCAGTCTGTTGTTCCATGTGCAGTTCTAACTGTTGCTTCCTGACCTGCATACAGATTTCTCAAGAGGCAGGTCAGGTGGTCTGGTATTCCCGTCTCTTTACGAATTTTCCAGAGTTTGTTGTGGTCTACACAGTCAGAGGCTTTGGTATAGTCAACAAACCAGAAGTAGATGTTTTTCTGGAACTCTCTTGCTTTTTCGATGATCCAATGGATGTTGGCAATTAGATCTCTGGTTCCTCTGCCTTTTCTAAATCCAGCTTGAACATCTGGAAGTTCATGGTTCACATACTGTTTAAGCCTGGCTTGGAGAATTTTGAGCATCACATTACTTTACTAGCGTGTGAGATGAGTGCAATTGTGTAGTAGTTTGAGCATTTTTTGGCATTGCCTTTCTTTGGGATTGGAATGGAAACTGACCTTTTCCAGTCCTGTGGCCACTGCTGAGTTTTACAAATTTATTGGCATATTGAGTGCAGCACTTTCACAGCATCATCTTTTAGGATTTGAAATAGCTCAACTGGAATTCCATCACCTCCACTAGCTTTGTTCATAGTGATGCTTCCTAAGGCCCACTTGACTTCGCATTCCAGGATGTCTGGCTCTAGGTGAGTGATCACACCATTGTGATTGCCTGGGTCATGAAGATCTTTTTTGTATAGCTCTTCTGTATATTCTTGCCACCTCTTCTTAATATGAAGACCTACAAGACCTTCTAGAACTAACACCCCAAAAAGATGTCCTTTTCATCATAGGGGACTGGAATGCAAAAGTAGAAAGTCAAGAAAACACCTGGAGTAACAGGCAAATTTGGCCTTGGAGTACAGAATGAAGCAGGGCAAAGGCTAATAGAGTTTTACCAAGAGAACGCACTGGTCATTGCAAACCCATCTTCCAACAACACAAGAGAAGACTCTACACATGGACATCACTGGACTCTACACATGGTCAACACCGAAATCAGATTGATTATATTATTTGCAGATAAAGATGGAGAAGTTCTATATAGTCAGCAAAAACAAGACCAGGAGCTGACTGTGGCTCAGATCATGAACTCCTTATTGCTAAATTCAGACTTAAATTGAAGAAAGTAGTGGTCTAAAAAACCACTAGACCATTCAGGTATGACCTAAATCAAATCCCTTACAATTATACAGTGGAAGTGACAAATAGATTCAAGGGATTAGATCTGATAGACAGAGTGCCTGAAGAACTATGGATGGAGGTTCCTGACATTGTACAGGAGGCAGGGATCAAGACCATCCCCAAGAAAAAGAAATGCAAAAACGCAAAATGGTTGTCTGAGGAGGCCTTACAAGTAGCTTAGAAAAGAAGAGAAGGGAAAGGCAAAGGAGAAAAGCAAAGATATCCATCTGAACGCAGAGTTCCAAAGAACAGTAAGGAGAGGTGAGAAAGACTTTCTCAGCGATCAATGCAAAGAAATAGAGGAAAACAACAGAATGGGAAAGTCTAGCGATCTCTTCAAGAAAATTAGAGATACCAAGGGAACATTTCATGCAAAGATGGGCACAATAAAGGACAGACATGGCATGGGTCTAACAGAAGCAGAAGATATTAAGAAGAGGTGTATACATGGGCATCCCAAACTCCCTATCACTTCTCCCCATCCTTTACCCTAGCAACCCATAAGTATTCCATATTTATGTGAAATATATACTAGATTTCAAAGATTTACTAAGAGAAATGATGCACAGTGTTTCCTTCGTTTTCTTAAGGTCCTCTGTAGCATCCCATCACTGTACCTGATACTTCTTCACAGCCATCGTTGCAGTTGATTAAAAGGACTGATGACTTAACACTTGTTATGTGTTTTGCCTCTCTTTTCCTTTCAATTTTTGGCTGTGCTGCATGGCACATAGGATCTTAGTTCCCCGATCAGGGATCGAACCCACGCCCCCTGCATTGAAAGTGCAGGGTCTTAACCACTGGACCGTCAGTGGTGTTTGCCAAAAATCCCTGTTTCATCTTTTCCCTACTAGATGTGAGTTTCTTCAGTGAAGCAGAACCCCATTCCCTAGGGCCAGGTACACACAGGTGCTCAACCTGAGCTGACATTTTGCTAAATATAGATTAAAAAACAAAAAGCCTCTGTCTCCTCCAGCAGAATGTATCCATCCTCCGTAAGGTAGTAACTGCCCTTATCTCATTCTAGTTAGAATCCACAGGAAAGACTCAAATATTGCCTAAAGGAATAAACCGATACATTTGTAGGGTTTGTAGGTTTCCAGTTGGTGATGGACAGGGAGGCCTGGCGTGCTGCGATTCATGGGGTCGCAAAGAGTCGGACACGACTGAGCGACTGAATTGAACTGAGCAGAGCCAGGATGTCTGTGGCAGCTGTGGGAACTAGCAGAGCTTTGCAGGCACCCCACCCACCAAGGAGTAGTCCGGCATCTTCCTCCAACATCCCCAACTCCAACCTTACCCTCAGACACACACCCCTCTACCTGTCTGTGGGGTTCTGAAGGCTGAATTCCCTGTGCAGGTAAAGCGAAGTCACTTCAGTCGTGTCAAGTCTTTGCGACAGTATGGCTGAAGAAGCTAGGCTCTTCTGTCCCTGGGGATTCTCCGGGCAAGAATACTGGAGTGGGTTGCTGTTTCCTCCTCCAGGGGATCTTCCCAACCCAGAGATAGAACCAACGCCTCTTTTGTCTCCCTCATTGGCAGGCGGGCTCTTGACCACTAGCGCTACCTGGAAAGCCCTTATCCACTGCGTGTGGGCTCAGTTGGGTCCAACTCTTTGTGACCCCATGGACGGTAGTCCACGAGGCACCTCTGTCCATGGGATTCCCCAGGCAAGAACACTGGAGTGGGTTGCCATTTCCTACTCCAGGGGGTCTTCCTGGCCTGGGGATCGAACCGAGTGTCGTGTGTCTCCTGCATTCGCAGGTGGGTATTTTTTAACCACTTTCCCCATCCAGGCAATGGGGAACCACAAAAAAACATGCAGAAGGAAGCTGAAGATGGTGTTTATGTGAGGCCCGGAATGTCAGTTTCAAAGGGATGGGAGTAAGGGCCGTGAGCCTCAGATGAAACCAAGGGAGGAAAAAGATCTTAGAAGTTTTACAGAGATAGAACAAGCTCAGTATTTTCATGTTAACTTATACAACGTCAGCTCTGGACTGGGATGATTCCGGATTTGAAGTTTGTTTGTTTGTTTTTTTTTTGAAGGAGGGAAAAGTAATGACATTTCTAAACACAACAGTCAATTCAGCTGTACTCAATTAGGTAATCTTGTTCTTACCTTGGAAGATAACTGGATTTTAAAAAGGTAGCAAAAGTGACTTAACGGATTTTCAAGGGTGATTATGACTGCTCTTGGGCATCTGTGCCCATCTCATGTTGGAGCCTGGTGTTGTGGAGGAGCGCTTTTAGCCATGATCCTGGACCCACCGGCCTTTCCTCTCCACCCATCCACTAACCTCTGTGCCCACCCCTCTCTTTCAACTAGCTGCTCAAAGACCCAACCTCAATGTGGTCAATTCAACTTCCAAAGAAAAACCAACAAATGCAAGAGAATGAGAAACAGAGGCTCAACTGCAAAGGAAAAGACGTATTTGCATGCAGACCTACATCCTCCCTGGAGAAGAAACAAACCAGTTCTGGAAGGCAAAGTTAAGATTTCTGTAAGGTGGCCCATGGCAAGATCTGCTGCTGCTAAGTCGCTTCAGTTGTGTCCGACTCTGCGCGACCCCATAGACGGCAGCCCACTAGGCTCCCCTGTCCCTGGGATTCTCCAGGCAAGAACACTGAAGTGGGTTGCCATTTCCTTCTCCAATGCATGAAAGTGAAAAGTGAAAGTGAAGTCCCTGAGTCGTTTCCAACTCTCAGCAACCCCATGGACTGCAGCCTACCAGGCTCCTACATCCATGGGATTTTCCCCCTCCCTGAAATCAACAGCTTTCTTATGAACCAGCAATTGAGTTTGGAAAACGTCATTGCAAAAAGCATACCTTGTCTTGTGTCCCTCCGGGCTTCCAGGAACAGCCTGCAGGCTAAGCTGGTGCTGGGGGTGTTAGGGGAGAGCTGTCTCAGCAATCGGGGGCCATTTGATACTTTGGTCCTCCGGCCATACACAGGCATTCGTTTCCGTTTCTGAGGTGTCCTTGACTTCGATAGCATGGCAGATCCCAAGACAATGAGTTGTCTGGGAGCATAAAGAGGGCCCTGCGTCTGGGAGAGCCAGCAGTAATGGGAAAGCGTTCTGGTCCTACCCTTCTCAGCCTCCACTTATTAAAGGCTCCCTCCCACCACCCTCCTCCCCACCCCAGCTCTTCCGAAGGCAGGGTCTGGAATCCTTGCTCATTTGCATAGCTTAAAGGTTTACTCCAGGTGTGGTTCCAGATCACTACAAAGACTGCAGTTAGAACAATTTGGAGTCTCTTACTGAATTACTGTGCAAAACCCACCTCGTACTCGGACTTTCACTCCAAATATTGGCTATATTTTCCTAGATAGGTAGATAAGATAGATGATAGATGGTCCAAATCAGTGTCTACCATTTCAACACTGTGCGTCTCACAATGGGCTTATCTATGAAACGGAATCAGACTCGAGAACACAGAACAGACTTGTGGTTGCCTAGGGGGAGGTGGGAAGGGGAGGAATGGGTTGGGAGTATGGGATTAGTTGTTTAGCCCCCAAGTAGTGTCTGACTCTTTGAGACCCCCATGGACTGTAGCCCGCCAGGCTCCTCTGTCCATGGGATTTCCCAGGCAAGAATACTGGAGTGGGTTGCCATTTGCTTCTCTAGGGAATCTTCCCAACTTGGATTGAACCCGTGTCCCCTGCATTGGCAGGCAGATTCTATACTGCCGAACCAACCACCTGGTAGCAGTTCAGTCGATAAGTCGTGTCTGACTCTTTGCAACCCTACGAACTGCACCACACCAGGCTTCCCTGTCCTTCATTATCTCCCTGAGTTTGCTCAAACTCATGTCCACTGAGTCAGTGATGCCATCCAGTCATCTGATCCTCTGCCCGCTTCTCCTCTTGCCCTCAGTCTTTCCCAGCATCAGGGTCTTTTCCAATGAGTCTGCTCTTCACAACAGGTGGCCAAAGTATTGGAGCTTGATCATCAGTCCTTCCAAAGAAGAAAGAAAGAAAGTGTTAGTCATTCAGTTGTGTCCAAATCTCTGTGACCCCTTGGACTGTAGCCCACCAGGCTTCTCTGTCCAAGGGATTTTCCAGGCAAGAATACCTGGAGTGGGTTGCCATTTCCTTCTCCAGGGGATCTTCCCATTTAGGATTGACTGTTTTGATCTTCTTGCTGTCCAAGTGAAAGTGAAGTCGCTCAGTCGTGTCCGACTCTTTGCGACCCCGTGGGCTGTAGCCCACCAGGCTCCTCAGTCCATGGGATTCTCCAGGCAAGAATGCTGGAGTGGGTTGCCATTTCCTTCTCCAGGGGATCTTCCCGACCCAGGGATAGAACCCAGGTCTCCCACATTGCAGGCAGACGCTTTAACCTCTGAGCCACCAGGGAAGCCCTCTTGCTGTCCAAGGGACTCTCAAGAGTCTTTTCCAGCACCACAGTTCAAAAGCATCAATTCTTTGATGCTCAGATCTTCTTTATGGTGCAGCTCTTACATCCGTGCATGACTATTGAAAAAACCATAGCTTTGACTATGTGTACATTTGTTGGCAAAGTGATGCCTCTTCTTGTTAATATGCTGTTTAAGTTTGTCATAGCTTTTCTTCCAAGGAGCAAGCATCTTTTAATTTCGTGGCTGCAGTCACCATTCACAGTGATTTTGGAACCCAAGGGGAAAAAAAAGATGCCCTTTACATCATGCTGCTGCTGCTGCTAAGTTGCTTCAGTCGTGCCCGACTCTGTGAGGACTGGAATGCAAAAGTAGGAAGTTAAGAGATACTTAGAGTAACAGGCAAGTTTGGCCTTGGAGCACAAAATTAAGCAGGGCAAAGGCTAATAGAGTTTTGCCAAGAGAACTCACTGGTCATAGAAAATGCCTTCTTCCAACAACACAAGAGACAAGTCTACACATGGACACCACCAGATGGCCAATACCGAAATCAGATTGATTGTATTCTTCACAGCCGAAGATGGAAGAGCTCTGTACAAGACCTGGAGCTGACTGTGGCTCAGATCATCAGCTCCTTATTGCAAAATTCAGGCTCAAATTGAAGAAAGTAGGGAAAACCACTAGGTTTTCAAGTATGACCTAAATCAAATGTCTTAAGATTGTACAGTGCAGGTGACAAATAGATTCAAGGGATTAGATACGGTAGACAAAGTGCCTGAAGAGCTATGGACGGAGGTTCTTAACATTGTACAGAAGGTGATGACCAAAACCATCCCCAAGAAAAAGAAATGCAAGAAGGCAAAGTGGGTGTCTGAGAAGGCCTTACCAACAGCTGAGAAAAGAAGAGAAGCGTAGGGCAAAGGAGAAAGGAGAACCCTACTGAATGCAGAGTTCCAAAGAACAGCAAGGAGAGATAAGAAAGCCTTCTTAAGGGAAGCAAAATAGAGGAAAACAATAGAATGGGAAAGGCTAGAGCCCCAGTGACAGAAGTAAACTATTGTATTTAGACTGGATAAACAACAATGCTACAATATAGCACATGGAATTATATCAATACCCTGTGATAAACACTAATGGAAAAGAACTTGAAAAAGAATGTGTATACCTATATAACTGGGTCACTTTGCTGTCCAGCAGAATTTAACACAACACTGTACAGCAACTATACTTAAATAAAATAAACTAAAAAATATAAATGCTGTTCATTTCATCTCACCCATTCTTTCCCTGAAGACTTACCCTTTCATAGGTTCCAAAGTTGGCTAGGTATGTTGGGGGCTATGAAATGAGGTCCACTTTAGATATTTTTCTTGTAACCTTAACACATTATTTCACTGTTTAATCATATTACAGTACAAGTTCGCTGCACAAAGGAAACATAATGTTATATAGCATTATTATATGCCGTACATACTGTACCATATTGACGCCTACTTCACAAAGTTCCCATTAACAAATTCACTGCTGTGAAATAATCAGGTCATTTTAAAAGCTTTATATTTTGAATAAATTCTTACCAGGTTGTCATACTACGGGTGTTTGAGAATGCTTTGGGAACATACTATTTAGGTCGGAACATATTATTCTTTTTCTAATTAAAAAAAATTTTTTTTAATGTTCTTTTAAATTTTTTAAATTCTTTTTGTCTGCACCGGGTCTTTGCTGCTGCGTGGGCTTTCTCTAGCAGCCAGCAGGAACTACTCTATTTGCTGTGCCTGGGCTTCTCATTGCAGTGGCTTCTCTCGTTGCAGAGTATGGGCTCTAGGGCTTCAGCAGTTGTGGTGTTCCAGCTTCGCTGTCCCATGGCATGTGGACTGGGGATGGAGCCCGCATTTCCGGCATTGGCAGGCAGATTCCTACTGGACCTCCAGGGAAGTCTGAATTATTCTTTTTTTTTTTTTAAGTAATAGGATATACTAATAGCAATAGCAACAACAAAAACCTTAGAAATAGCTCAAGTGTCCATCAACAGGAGAATGGTTAAATTATTTTTAGTATAATCATACTGCGGAATACTCTAGAGCAAAGGAAAGTGAAAGTTAGTTGGACAGTCGTGTCGACTCTTTGCGACCTCATGGACTGTAGCGTGCCAGGCTCCTCTGTGCATGGAATTCTCCAGGCAAGAATACTGAAGTGGGTTGCCTTTTCCTTCTCCAGGGCTCTGTAGCAATAAAAAAACAAATTATTGAGACGTGACAACATGACAAACATCTTATTTACATCAGCTACAAGAAGGGACAAAACTAATCAATGGTGCTGGAACTTGGCATCACGGTTACCACTGGACAGGGAGTGGAGAAGGGGTATGGTGAGGGGAAATTTGGGGTGCTGGAAATATTCTGTTAGTTGGTGTTGGTTTGTATGGTGGTTTACATGTACGGCTACATGTAAAACGTCATAAAAAAAAAAAGAATGAAGTCATCAAGCCACTACACTTGTAGGGCACCGTTTCCAGTAGTCTGTACTTATGTGAGAGTTTGACCATAAAGAAAGCTGAGTGTCAAAGAATTCATGGTTTGGAACTGTGGTGCTGGAGAAGACTCTTGAGAGTCCCTTGGACTGCAAGGAGATCCAACCAGTCCATCCTAAAGGAAATCAGTCCTGAATATTCATTGGAAGGACTGATGCTGAAGCTGAAACTCCAATACTTTGCAAAGATCTGACTCACTGGAAAACACCCTGATGCTGGGAAAGATTGAAGGCAGGAGGAGAAGGGGATGACAGAGGATGAGATGGTTGGATGGCATCACTGACTCAATGGACATGAGTTTGAGTAAACTCTGGGAGTTGGTGATGGACAGGGAAGCCTGGCGTGCTGCAGTCCATGGGGTCGCGAAGAGTCGGACACGGCTGAACGACTGAACTGACTGACGATCCAACCTGCCAGTCGACTCCTGGGTATTTATCCAAAAGACATGAAAATAGGCAGCCATAAAGACCTTCCAGTCAACATTTCTGGGTCCATGCTTATGCAAAGAGTTGACTCATTGGAAAAACTCTGATGCTGGGAGGGATTGGGGGCAGAAGGAGAAGGGGACGACAGAGGATGAGATGGCTGGATGGCATCACCAACTCGATGCACATGAGTTTGAGTGAACTCCAGGAGTTGGTGATGGACAGGGAGGCCTGGCGTGCTGCAATTCATGGGGTTACAAAGAGTCGGACATGACTGAGCAGCTGAACTGAACTGACGCTGTCCTTAGTCGCTCAGTTGTGCAACCCTGAGGACTGTAGCCCGCCAGGCTTCTCTGTCCATGGGAATTCTCCAGGCAAGAATACTAGAGTGGGTTGCCACTTCTTTCTCCAGGGGATCTTCCCGACCCAGGGGTAGAACCCAAGTCTCCTGCACTGCAGGCAGATTCTTTACCATGGAGCCACTAGAAAAACCCTCAGTGAAAGAAGCCAGATGCAAAAGACCACATGGAGTAGGATTCCAATTATATGAAATGTCCAGAATAAGCAAATTCACTGAGACAGAGAGTGGATTAGTGGTTGCCCGGGGCTGGTGGAGCAAACGGGATTAACTGTAAATGGACCCAAGGGATCCTTTGAGAGTGATGAAAAGTTTCTAAAATTAGATTATAGTGGAAGTGCATGTCGGTAAACTTACTAAAAATCATTGGATTGTACACTTTAAATGGGTTAATTTTATGATGTGTAAATTATACCTCAATAAAGGTAAAAAATAAAACCCTTCTAGGGCTGATGCAAAATCTGCTGCAGATATAACCATTAGTTAAATATGCAGCCACTTGAGTCATAAGTACTTTAAAAAGGACTTGCTGGCCTGACAAACTGCCACTCCCTACAAAACCCCTCATGCTTAGCTACCCTGGGTACTTGGAGTTCTTCTAATGTCAGTTACTGCTTTACTTTTTAATTTCTTTTTTGCATTTTAGTTTCTTATTATACTTTTTAAAATTGTATACAACTTGAAAGACTATATTCCACTTACAATTATTATAAAATATGGGCTGGGACTTCCCTGGTGGGCCACTGGTTAAAAATCCGCCTTAGAATGCAGGGGCTACCTTAGAATGAAGTGTTGATCCCTGGTCTGGGAACTAAGATCCCATATGCTACAGAGCAACTCATTCCACATGCCTCAACTACTGAGTTGAGTAAACTCTGGGAGTTGAGTTGAGTTTGAGTAAACTCCAGGAGTTGGTGATGGACAGGGAGGCCTAGCATGCTGCAGTCCATGGGGTCGCAAAGGGTCGGACATGACTGAGCAACTGAACAACTACTGAGCCCAAGCACCATGACTGGAGAGTCTGTGCACCACAACCAAAGATCCCAGAAAATGCAGCAAAGATTCCACGTGCCACAACTAAGACCCAGTGAAGCCAAATCAATAAACAAATATTTGAAAATTGGCTATATCACCTGTGTTGTGCAATAGCTCATCCCTTAGCCTATCTGACACCGAATACTTTGCACCTCCCGCTCCCCCCAGGGGGCTTTCCAGGTGGCACTAGTGGTAAAGAACCCACCTGCCAATGCAGGAGACATAAGAGATGTGGGTTCGATCCCTGGGTGGGGAAGATCCCCTGGAGGAAGGCATGGCAACCCACTGCAGTATCCTTGCCTGGAGAATCCCATGGACAGAGGAGCCTGGTGGACTCTAGTCCATGGGGTCCCAAAGAGTCAGACATGACTGAAGCGACTTAGTTCCCCTCATAGCCCCCACCACCCCCACTGGTAACCACTAGTTTGTTGAATCCCTGAGTCTGCCCTTTTTTTGTCATATTTGATAGTTCGTTGTATGTTTAAGATTCTGCATATAAGCAATATTATATAGTATTTGTCTCTCTCTACCTCCACACTTTTGTTCCAGCAGTTTCCATGGCCCACAGGAGATGAAATTCTGGACATTTTTCAGAGTCTTTCTCAGACTTCTGCCCTTTCAGAAGGCTTCGCCAGTGGCCCCGCTCTCCACACTCTACGCCCGCCTCACTCCCCCCAGAATGGATTATTCCCCGCTCCAGCTTTGGTCTAACTCCACAAGGAGAAAATTCCAGAGACCTGCTGTGCAACCTAGGTCCTGCGGTTAACACCGTGGTGTCATGAACTTGGGCTTCCCGGGTGGTTCAGTGGTCAAGACCCCGCCTGGCAGTGCAGGAGATGCACGAGACTTGGGTTCGACCCCTGAGTCAGGAAGATCCCCTGGAGGTGAAAATGGCAGCGGACTCCAGCGTTCTCGCCTGGGAAACCCTGTGGACAGAGGAGCCTGGTGGGCTACAGTCCATGGGGTCGCCAAGAGTCAGACCTGACTGCGCAACTGAGCAGGCACGCATGTCACTCACTTAAAAACTTGTGGAGAAGGCAGATCTCAGGGTAAGTGTTTTGACTACACAAAAAGAAAAAAAAAGGGGCACAAGAAATCTTTGGGAGGTGATGAATATTTTTGTTCCCTTGACCGTGGCAATGGTATTGTGGGCATATATGTGTGTGTCCAAACTCCCAAAATAAATACATTAAAGATGCACAATTTAGGGGACTTCCCTGGTGGTCCAGTGACTAAGATTTCTCACTTCCAAAGCAGGGGGCTCAGGTTTGATCCCTGGTCAGGGAACTAGATGCCACAAACCACAACCAAGACCCAGTGAAGACAAATACATAAATACATATTTTTAATGTACAATTTTTGTATATTAAGTATGACTGCATGGTCAGTCGCTCAGTGATGTCTGACTCTGAGACACCATGAACTGTAGCCTGCCAGGCTCCTCTGTCCATGAGATTTCCCAGGCAAAAATTCTGGAGTGGGTTGCCATTTCCTTCTCCAGGGGATCTTCCTGACCTTGGGATCAAACCTGCATCTCCTGCATTGGCAGGCCAACTCTTTACCACTGAGCCACCTGGGAAGCCTATATTACATATACCAAAGCTGAAAAAAGAAGCAAGAGATGGAAAAATACTTCCATAAAATAATGTTGAAGATTCCCTGGAAGAGGGCATGGCAACCCACCCACCAATATTCTCGCCTGGAGAATCCCCATGGACAGAGGATCCTGGCAGGCTACAGTCCATGAGGTTGCAAAAGTTGGACACGACTGAGTGACTAAGCACAATACAACACATTATCTTAAAGGGAGTTGTTTTTTTTTTTCATTTTGGCCGTGCCAACACAGCTTGGGGACCCCCGCAGCAAAAGCGCCAAGTCCGAACCACTGGACATCCATTGAATTCCCTTAAAGGGAATTTAAAAAACAGATTCTATTGACCCCACTATTGTGAACTTTGTGTCACTTTTAGTTTGTACATAAGAGGCTCTGCATAAGAGCAAGACATGGAACAGGGCATCAAAAGTTGAGGAGGTCAGGAAGGAATCGGGGAAGGAGAGAGGAAGAAAAAGTGCACAGGGAGGATATAATTGATCAGTGAAAGGAAAGTCCCCAGTGGTTTCACTCATCCATTTCCTCACCAGGTCCTTACTGAGCACCTACTATGTGCTCAGCCTTAGGAACAGGGATGTGAACGCAGCCAAGTCTAGCAAGGGTTTCTGTCAGTAGGAGAGCTCCCATAATAGTTATGATTTTAAAGGGCTAATCAAAGTCAACGGAATGCCTTTCTTTCCAAATCCAATTATTTTCGGGTGAGTGCAGCAGCAGGGGCTGAGTCATCAGCAACTTTCCTTTGGCCCTACATTCTCCTGGAGGAGTTGGATTAAAAAATAGATACATCTCCAAGTGCCAGGAAGAGAAGCAAGGCAGGCTGAGGGGAAGAGAGGGTGGTCCAGGAACGCCTTCTAAGGAGGGGCAGTGGGAGGTAAGTGTCCAGCCGCCCTGGTATCTCTGCCCGCCAGCCCTGCTCTTGGTCAGGGGTGAGGGGTGGAGCTCTCTGTGCCTCAGTGTTTGGATTCTCAGCAACGGAGACAGTCACGCTGGCCCCGGCGTCACTCTGCGGATAGAATAGAGCAATGTCAGAGAACCTGGGCACTGGCTGGGCAGGGAGCCCTGTGTTTCTAGAATGTCTCCTTCAGACTCTGACGTGCAGTGAGGTCACTTTACCCTCATACAGACTATTCAAAATAATAATAATAATCGTTGTTGTTGTTGTTGAGTCAATCAGTTGTGTCCGACTCTTTCTGACCCCGTGGATGGTAGCCTACCAGGCTTCTCTGTCCATGGGATTTCCCAGACAAAAATACTGGAGTGGGTTGCCATTCCCTTCTCCAAGGGATCTTCCTGACCCAGGGATCAAACCTGGATCTCCTGCATTGCAGGCAGAATCTTTACCACCTGAGCCATCAGGGAAGTCCCCAGTAGTAGTAGTAATAATCATAATTTGTTGTGATAATTAATATCCATCTCCCCGCTATTGATTGTCAGCTCCACGAAACAGAAAGAATTTCCTCCGTCTCCTTTTTGTCTCCCCAAAGCCTGCATATGACTGGGGGTAAAGAATCTGCCTGCAATGGAGACCCGGGTTTGTTCCCTGGGTCAGGAAGATCCCCTGGAGGAGGACATAGAACCCACTCCAGTATTCTTGCTTGAAGAATCCCATGGAGAGAGGAGCCTGGCAGGCTACAGTCCACAGGGTCAAAAAGAGCTGGACACAACTGAGCAACTCACACACACAACCGCAGTTTGGTGAATGAATGAATCCGAAAAACTTTTGTGTTTTGGCCTTAGAACCAGACTGGCTTCTCTCCACTCCCTTCCCCCCAGTCCTTCCCATTCTCTCTCCTCCAACACTTCTGTGAAGGCTTGATTTTGAAGCTGAGCCTTGAAGCTAGACCAGGAAGGAGAAGCAGAGGCTCTGCCTTAAGGAGTGAAAGACCCGGAGGGCAAATGCCTGGAGGCTGGCTTCTGTGTGAGCTGCAGGAAGACAGGAGGGGTCCAGGAAGGG
Organism: Capra hircus; assembly: GCF_001704415.2. Classification (NCBI taxonomy): domain Eukaryota; kingdom Metazoa; phylum Chordata; class Mammalia; order Artiodactyla; family Bovidae; genus Capra; species Capra hircus. The sequence goes on from NC_030832.1 coordinate 7,695,871, forward strand.
TCTGGTGGGTGCAATCAGATATGTCCTGCTGGGTGGAAATGGATTAGACTTCTAATCTCAGTCCCGCTATCACACCCAGGTTGACCTTGGGCCTTCTCCAATCAGGAAAACTGTCCTCTCCTGGGCCAAGACACTTTCAGAAGCTTTTCGAGGACTGCTCCCACACTGTGAAATGTTCCCGTTTTTCTGTTTCCCTGGTAGCTCAGATGGTAAAGAATCTCTCTGTCATGTAGGAGACCTGGGTTCTAACCCTAGGTTGAGAAGATCCCCTAGAGAAGGAAATGGCAACCCACTCCAGTATTCTTACCTAGAGAATTCCATGGACAGAGGAGCCTGGTGGGCTACAGTTCAAGAGTCGGACACAACTGAGTGACTAACACTTTCACTTTCTGCAGCCCAAGCATCAGTGCCTCCACTCAGAACCCCACAGCAGATCCTTACCTGGCCCCCTACTCGTTTTTTAATTTTAGTCTAATTTATCTTTGGCTGCGCAGGCTTCTCATTTCGGTGGCTTCTCTTGCTGCAGAGCACGGGCTCTTGGTGCAACGGCTTCAGTAGTTGTGGCGCTCAGGTTTAGTTGCTCTGTGGCATGTGGGATCTTGCCATACCAGGGATCGAACCCGTGTCCCCTGCATTGGCAGGTGGATTCCTAAGCACTGGACCATCGGGGAAGCTCTGGCCCCTCACTTTTGCCCCCTTGCCACCTGCATGAGGCATTAGGACTCCTTTCAGTGGTTGGGTACCTGATAACTGAGCACCTACTGGATGCTCAGCCCTGTTTGGGGGCACCGGGGAGACAGTCTTTGGCCTTGAGGAACCTTCATTCTAGGGGAAGAGACAAGCTGAGAGTAAGATACACAGGGTCCCAGGGATCTCTGGAGAGGAATAAAGCAAGGAGAAGGGCAGGCTGGGGAGGGTACAGGTAGAAGGCTGAGGGGCAGGTGAGGCATGGTGGTACGGGGGATGAGGGTGAGGAGGGGTCTTGAGGAGGAGCACTGGCCCTCCTTATTATTGCTGCTGGGACGTCAAGGCTGGGGAGAGGTGGGCTCTCCTAGGGGTGGCGAAATAGGCTATGTTTCCTGGCTTCAACCTCTGAAAGACCCCTATTACACTTAGGACAAAGGCAAAGCTTCCCCACGTGGCAACCTGTGTGGTCCTCTCTGCCCTTGGCTTCCTCTGTCTCTCCCATGCCCTCTCACCAGCCACATGGGCCCTAGGGCCTTTGCACGAGTGGCTGCTTCCTCTGCCAGGACCATTCTTCCCCTCCCACCTCCCTACGGGGACTCCTAGCATCTTTCACCCCGACTCTGTCACTTCCTCCATGACGCTGTCCCCCAGGTCCCCCGACTGGTTCACACCAGTTGTCATCTCCTCTCCTGGCACCTCTCATCTCAGCACCAGCCCAGGGGGTAAGTGTACATTCCTCTGGACAAGTGTTTGAGGATCATCTCTCTTGCTGTCTGTTGACTCTCCAGGGTCTGGTAAAGGACCTGGCACATAGCAGGGGTACAACTCATGGCTGTCGAATGAAAGAATAAAAGGAGGGAGGGACAAGGGGACAGAAACATAGTGGGTCTTTGTGTTCACAGTAGTGTGGAGCATGTTGGGATAAAATCCAGGCGGAGCCACTCCCAGCCCTGGGACCCTGGGGCAGGTGCAGGGGCTCTTTCACCTCAGTTTCTCTCATTTGTAATAAAGGAATGATCACAATACCTCCTACCCTAGTGGACTTCGGGTGTGTGTTGGGGGAAGGATGTGAAATATACATAACATAAAGATGTAACATTTTCCCATTCTAAACTGCACAATTTGCTGGCAGTAAGCACATTCACAGTGTGAGGCAGCCATCACCACTATCCAGTTGTTCCAGAACCTAATAGGTTTTTATTTTATTTATTGTATTTTTTGGCCACACCACGCAGCAGTAGGATCTTTGTTCCCTGACCAGGGATCAAACCCGTGTCCCCTGCATTGGAAGCATGGAGTCTTAACCACTGAACCACCAGGGAAGTCCCCCTATTGGGTTTTTATGAAGATTATAACATACATCTAAAGCTTTCACACTGGCTCATGGATTTGGGAAGAGCTTGGGCTTCCTTGGTGGCTCAGATGGTAAAGAATCTGCCTGCAATGCGGGAGACCTGGAGGAGTGAAGATCCCCTGGAGGAGGGCATGGCAACCCACTGCAGTATTCTTGCCTGGAGAATCCCCATGGACAGACGGGCCTGGCGGGCCACAGTCCATGGGATCGCAGAGAGTTGGACATAACTGAGGGATTAAGCACACACACACACACACACACACACACACAGAACATTAATAACTATCTTCAATATTAGTGCTGATGGTACCAAAAAACACTTCTTCCTTGTTTTCTGTCTCACAGGCATCAGGTGCACTGGGTCCCTGACATATATTAACTCACTGAATTCTCCCTCTTGCGCATGAGGGGCAGGCCTCTGTGAAACTGAGGGAACAGCGTAGTTCAGTAACTTGCCAGCATCACACAGCAGAATCAGGGATTGAACCCGGCTCTGCAATCTACACTCTTGACCTCCGTGCAATGCCCAGCTCAGGTGATGCCAGAAGAATCGGTGTTTTCCCAGAAAGAGGGTGGGGCAAAGGATAAAAGTCTCCCAGGGAAAAAACTGGGGCAGGGTTTTCTCTCACTCCAGGTGCCACCTGTAGGGGACACAGCCTGCTGCTTGCAAGGAAGTAGGGCGGAGGCTTGCTCCTCCTCCTCCTCGCCTTCTCTGGGTTCAATCCTCGGTTGGAAGATCCCCTGGAAGAGGTCATGGTAACCCACTCCAGTATTCTAGCCTGGAGAATCCCCATGGACAGAGGAGCCTGGCGGGCTGCAGTCCATGGGGTCACAAAGAGTTGGACATGACCGAGCAACTAAGTAGAGTTGACTTACAACACTTCAGGTGCACAGCGAGATGATTCGTTCATACATATATACGTATATTATTTTTGGAATTATTTTCCATGATAGGTTATTACAAGATACGAACTCATAGTTCCCTGTGTTGTACAATAAACTTTTGTTGCTTGTTACATATCTATTTTTAAAAAACAGATATTAAAATAGATACTAAAATTTAAACTAGATATTAAAATTTATATTAAAATAGAAATTTAGTGTTCTATTCATAATAAGTCAAACAAGTGGAATCAATATGTCATAAATTTTTTAGTTAGGTAAAAATTTATGTCTTCTAAAATATATATTATACATATGATTTATATATGTGCAAACAAAAACTTTTCTACTCTGCTTGATAAAGGCTTGAGAAAGAACATTAAAAAAAAGAGAGAGAGAGAGATGGCAAAGTTGGAAAACATAAACTAAATGAAATGGGAGCACTGAATATGAAATAGAAAAAAGTGAAACAAAGTAGATAAAGGTAATCTGATGCCCCATCTTGCCTAGCTGTCATCTTGTTAGACTGGCAGCATGTGAGCCTTTATCCCTGGGGGCCAGAGGGACCAGCTCTGGCTCCGACGGACTGAACTGCCAGGCTAGAAACCAAGAAACATTCATTGACTCCCGGGCAGCCCAAGAGCTGATTCACACCCAGGGCTCAGCCTCCGCTTGCTCTGCACACGTGCCATCAGAGGGGCGCCAGGCTGCAGCGGGGGCAGAAAGGAGACAGAGCGGGCATGTCCGTCTCTACCACTGATCTGCCTTATGCCAAGATGCTCAGGACATCCCAAACAAAGACTGCAATTTTCTTCTCCCTTCAGAGGCTCACTACAAAGAGAGCGCAGTTTTCAACCTAATAAGCATAAGAATGCCTGGGGTGACTATTTTAAAAAAGGCAGATGGCTAGGTCCCCCTTTTCTAAAAAATTATTTTTATTTATTTGGCTGCACTAGGTCTTAGTTGCGGCACAACGGATCTTTTCTCTTCCTTGAGGCACACAGGATCTTTTTTTCTTTCAGTTGCTGTATCCAGGATCTATGTTCCTGACCAGGGATCACACTCAGGCCCCCTGCATTGGGAGCCCTAAGTCTTAGCCACTGGACCATGAGAGAAGTCCCTGAACTGAGGTTGTATATCTGACTCATTAAGGCCAAGTGGAATCATTTTCCTGGGAATTTGGAACTGAGACTAAAGAAGAATGTGAATTCTGGACACTTTGAGGCTGCTTGACTCCAGATCCAAGCTCCACTCCTTAACACCTGGGTGGTCCTGAGCACGTTAAGTCCCCTCCCCAAGCTTCAGTTCTCACATCTGCGCAATGGGAATAGTTACATTAGTATCTACCTCGTAGGGCTGTTGTAAGGAGAAAATGAATTTACACATAAGGTGCTTTAAACAGCGCCTGGCACACAGGGAGTGCTCGAAATATGCGTGTTGTTGCTGTTGTTATAAAGTTAGGATTCTTCTGTTCTAAGGGTTCTAGGCAGCATACAACTTTATCTTAAGTAAAAAATAGGCATTTGTTGGAAGGAGAGAGGATAGATCAGAGAATCCAAGGAAAAGGTGAACAACCCAGACCCAGGAAGGGAGAGGAGTAGCCCTGGGCTCCACGAGCTGGGCTCCACCAGTCTCTCCAGGCACTGCTGCAGGGTGAGCAGGCTCCAAGATTTAGATTTTAAGACAGGTCTAGTCCCAGCACATCCTTACCCTTTGGTACCTTGATCAACAAGCTCAGTCAAGCTGCAAGTAGTGGAGAAAGAGAATTTCCTTTAAGTAAATTCAAGGGCCACAGTTGGAGGATGAGTTCAGAGAAAAGTTTGCTCTGGGTACCACTAATACATCCAACAGCTTTGCAGAATTAGAGGAAGACCTTCCCTGTGGGTAGATGCAGCCTTCACCCTTAATGAATGGCTTGATAAACACAGGAGGGACTAGGGTTCAACCCTCTAGGGGCTTCACTGCTTAGGGGCCCTTGCACAGGGCGGAACCTGCCTAACCATCTGTGGCCACCCTTCCTCCACTACCAGGCACACAGAGAGGTTGAGAGAAAGACTGTGTGGCTAGGAGTGAGCTCTGAAGCTGCCACAGTCCCTGGAGTGGTCCAGGAGTACAGGGAGTCAGGCTGGGGAGAGAAAGGAGGCATGCAACTCGCAAAGAGAAACTGAGCCTAGATGCTCTTGAAATGCAGAACCGTTCTGCGTTTCTGATGGCTTTCCACTTCTGGACCCTCCTGAGGCCTTTAGGTTCGGCAAGGTGCTCCCGTCTCCTGAACGTGAGCTCTCTCCTTTGCTCAAGCTGGCTGCCTTCCTGCCCCAGCTGACTCTTGACAAGGACGGAGGAAGCATTTGGTTACAGCTGTCATTCTCCTGGGTTGACAGGGAGACAATTTTGCTGAACACCACTGGGAGGTGAGATGCCGATGACATCCGGTCTACTAAAGGGAGTGGTGTGGTGCTGGAATCCCTGGAGGTAGCGATGAAAAATGATGTTGGATTCTCTGAAGTTGATGGATGAGAATATACCCACCTCCACCCCCTGAACTGCAGCTATTCTAGGAAAGAGGCTCTGGCAGCATTGAGAGAAGCTTCCACAAGGAGGAGCCTCTGCGGGTAAATTAAAAGACATCCGTTTGATTAGCCCTAAATGAGTCCTGCTAGACTTTCTGACTCCAGCCCTTTCCCATTTTTGTGGGTCAGAAGGCCCAAGATGATGAGCCATAACCAGCGACACGATAAATGTGGCACTTTCTCCCTCCCCTGTAACACTTCTCATCCTGGGAATGTGGGGGGAGGATTACTTTATATCAGGTCTGTGATTTCATGATACTGATTGATCTGCTGTGCAAATACAGGGTAACCTTGTGTAAACTGAAACGTCCCTCCTCTGGTTCACAGTACCCTCAGTGATAACACTGATGGGAATGGAGTGAATGATTGAAGTTCCTCGGTGTAATGCTGTATTGTTGTTGTTTCAGGCTTTAAGTCGTGTCCGACCCGCTTGTGACCCCCATGGACTGTAGCCCACCAGGCTCCTCTGTCCATGGGATTTCCCAGGCAAGAATTCTGGAGTGGGTTGCTGTTTCCTTCTCCAAGGAATTTCCCAAACCAGGGATTGAACCCACGTCTCCTGCGTGGGCAGGAGGATTCTTTACCACTGAGCCATCTGGGAAGCCACATAGCAAGAATATCCATGCAAAATAAAGCCAGGCAGCAAGCAACAGAGACCAGAGAGAGAGGAAAAGGAAAGAGAAAGAACTTACCTCTGAAGTTCCCAGGGGTTTTCACCAATAACTTACCTCCAAACTGACCTCTGTGAGTTTGGCTTTGTATTCAAAGGAGAAAGTCACATCGGGGATTCCAGCTGATGTGATTTTGGAGTGGTCTTCCTCAAGAAAAAAAGATTTAATCACTATTATAAAATTGTTAGGAAACCAACAGCAGGCCAGGTTTGCCTCAAATGCTACTGTTTGCCGACCCCTGATCTAAAGGATCAAAAAGCACACCCTATGACTTAAAAACACAACACCTAAAATATGTCATCATCTTACACTCAGGTCTTAGGAAGGGAGAAGTAAGGGCCCCCAAAACTCAAGCTTCATGACCCTCACACCCCCTTAAGATCAGTCATTTCATTTGTTTACATCTATTATTATTTTGGGGGGGTGGTGGTGGTGAATGTTGTATCAGATTAAACTCAAGTACTGCCTCATGATTGCATTAGTTTCTGAGTCTGTCTTCAAGGCACCTGACAGCTGGCAAATGGTTAAGAATATTTATACTCTTTTTCTTTTAACTGTACCAAGCAAAAAGAGAAAGAAAGAAAAATCTACCCTGCCAGTACTCTCTGTTCTCCTTTGGAAACCAATTTAGCAGTGCCCTGCACTCAATTGGCTCCCACTAACAACACAGATAAGCTTAATAATAGGTGTGAGGCACCGTGCTAAGTGCTTTAAAGGCATTTTCTTATTTAATCTTCTTGATAACCCTGGGAGGCAGTGCGGGGGGCACTGTTGATTGCCTACTCAGCAACCAGCCTGGCTTTTCTTGAAATCCAGAGATGCATGTAGCCCACGTGACTGAGGGCCAGCCAATCCCGTCCCCCAGCTCCAGGAGTGGACTCTGATTGGTCTAAACTTGGTAATCCCATTTTGCTGCCTGTGACTGGCTCAGGGATCCAGGCCCAAGCCAATCAGCTTCAGGCATCCCCCAGGGAATGGCTTCTCAGTCTTAAATTGGACCAATTAGACTGAAAGGACAGAATTTTAGTCCATGATCTGGGGGGGTGAGTCTCTATTGCTCAGTTGGATATGAACAACAAGGCATGTGGCCTCAGTTACCATGAGAAGTCTTCCAATAGCCACAAAAGAACCGCAACCTTGGCCTGAAAAATAAAAGTTTCTGGGTCCTCGATTCAGCTTCAAGATTAGCCATTTCTGAAGCCCACCCTAGCTCCTGGCTTTTTGCTATGTGAGATGATACATTTTCTTATGGTTGATACACATTTTTGTTCCTTACAGCCAAAGACATCTCACTGATGCATGTAGATATTTACCCTCATTTTACATTTGAGAGAGCTGAATTCAAAGATGTTACATAATGTAAATGAATCACTCAGCTAGTGAGTGGCAGATCCGGGTCTCTAGCACTTCCATGCTAATGCCTTTAATCACACCGTGTGAGGATTAGCTGGTGCACCCATGCCACGCCCTTCTGTTCTCACCCCACCGCCCCGTTTCTGCAATGCAACTAACGACAACAATAGCAGCAGTAATCATAATGGTATATTATATAATGGTATATAATACTTGGGCTTTCCTGATAGCTTAGTTGGTAAAGAATCTGCCTGCAACATAATATTGCTTTTTACAAATGTTTTTATGTATTTATTTATGACTGCACCGGCTCTTCCTTGCTGTGCAGGGTACTCTCTAGTTGCCGGTGGCAGGGCTTCTCATTGTGGTGGCTTCTCTTGTGGCACGGGCTCTCAGTGAATGGGCTTCAGCAGTCCTGGCAGTTGGGCTCAGTCATTGTGGCACTTGGGTTTATTTGCCCCTCTCCACGTCGAATCTTCATGGACCAGGGGTCAAATCCATGTTCCCTGCATTGGCAGAACTCTCAACTAGGAAGTCCCTATAATACTTCACTTCAGTTCAGTTCAATTCAGTCGCTCAATCGTGTCTGACTCTTTGCGACCCCATGAATCGCATCACGCCAGGCCTCCCTGTCCATCACCAACTCCCAGAGTTCACTCAGACTCACGTCCACCGAGTCGGTGATGCCATCCAGTCATCTCATCCTCTGTCGTCCCCTTTTCCTCCTGCCCCCCCCATCCCCAATCCCTCCCAGCATCAGAGTCTTTTCCAATGAGCCAACTCTTCGCATGAGGTGGCCAAAGTACTGGAGTTTCAGCGTTAGCATCATTCCTTCCATAGAACACCCAGGGCTGATCTCCTTCAGAATGGACTGGTTGGACTTCCTCGCAGTCCAAGGGACACTCAGGAGTCTTCTCCAACACCACAGTTCAAAAGCATCAATACTTCAGCGCTCAGCTTTCTTCACAGTCCAACTCTCACATACATACATGACCACTGGAAAAACCATAGCCTTGACTAGACGGACCTTTGTTGGCAAAGTAATGTCTCTGCTTTTCAATATGCTATCTAGGTTGGTCATAACTTTTCTTCCAAGGAGTAAGCGTCTTTCAATTTCATGGCTGCAGTCACCATCTGCAGTGACTTTGGAGCCCCCCAAAATAAAGTCTGACACTGTTTCCACTGTTTCCCCATCTATTTCCCATGAAGTGATGGGACCAGATGCCATGATCTTCGTTTTCTGAATGTTGAACTTTAAGCCAACTTTTTCCCTCTCCTCTTTCACTTTCATCAAGAGACTTTTTAGTTCCTCTTCACCTTCTGCCATAAGGGTGTTGTCATCTGCATATCTGAGGTTATTGATATTTCTCCCAGCAATATTGATTCCAGCTTGTGCTTCTTCCAGCCCAGCGTTTCTCATGATGTACTCTGCATAGAAGTTAAATAAGCAGGGTGACAATATACAGCCTTGACGTACTCCTTTTCCATTTGTAACCAGTCTGTTGTTCATGTCCAGTTCTAACTGTTGCTTCCTGACCTGCATACAATTTTCTCAAGAGGCGGACTTGCTGGATGTCTCACACTACATGTCAAGTCCTGTTCAAATTCACCTGCATTTATTCTTGTGAATAGTTACGATTGTCTTTGTGTAACAGATAAGGAAACTGAGGCACAAAGGTTAAGCAACTTTTCCATGGTCACATAACTGATGAAGTTCCAACTATGAGTGCTCTTACTCTGCCAAATAGAGAAAATGTACTTTAGGACTGACTTCAGTTGGCTAAGCCTGGAAAGTTGTTGCCATGGATGCCACCATATTCTATCATCTTACAGTCAAGTGGCTTCACTTATTTGCAAAACCAGCCTAGCTCCTTTAGGCATTCTGAGTTTCCAAACCTTAGGGCATAGCACAGAGGCAAAAAAAAAATAGTGACCGTTCTTTTTCTGTGTCCATTTATCTCCTGGGTTATTTTTCTTGCTGGCTAACTTTTTCCAGTTTGCATTTGTATCTGCACCACCACCCACTTCCTTATGTTACGACTTTAAATGAGTTGCATTCTTGGAACATTCACCTCCCTTCTTTCCTCTCCTGTCTGAAGCTCAGGAAACCCAGCTGGCACTAGGATCATATTTTACTCGTTTCTTCTTGCCTATCATTAACTTAGGAGCTAAAAACCATCCCAAGTCTACAGCCAGTGTCTAAAGGACGCCCGCCACAAGCCCAGCAGTGCCCCCAGGGCTTAGCATACATTTCTTGCAACTATCTTTGAGGCAAGTCCTATAATTATCATCTCTCCTTTAGGGATGGGAAAAAAAAAAAAAAACGGAGGCACACAGAGAGGAAGTAATTTGCCAAGGTCACACAGCAGTATGAAATAGAGCAAAGATTTGAACATAAAAGGTCTGACTCATCACTCATTGTGGTGGACCCTGGTGTTACTACTGGAAGAAGGGAAATCCAATATCAAGGTGCTTTCAAGATACTAGTTAATAGGACTTCCCTGGTGGTCCAGTGGTTAAGAATCCACCTGCCAATGCAAGGGACACGGGTTTGATCCCTGATTGCCGCAGAGTAACTAAGCCTGTGGGCCACAATGACTGAGTCCCCTCCCTCTGAAGCCCGTGCTCTGCAGCAGGAGAAGCCGCGGCAGCGAGAAGCCCTCACACCACAGCTAGAGAGCAGCCCCCACTCCCCATAATCAGAGAAAGCCAGTGCGTAGCAATGAGGAGCCGGGGCAGCCAAAAACAAAAATGAGTAAATAAATGATTGAGTAACGTATCGGTTAAAAAGATAGATAACGAACAAGGACCTACTGTATAGCGTAGGGACGTATATTTAGTATTTGGTAACACCCTATAAGGGAAAACAATTTGGAAAAGAAAATTTATCTACCTGCCTATCTATCTATCTAAATCGCTGTGCTTTGCACCTAAAACTAACATGACATTGTAAATCAAGTACAAGACAATTTTTTAAAAAACATGTTAAAGTGAATAAAGCTAAACATATATATGTGTGTGTGCATATATATATATATATAATTAATATATACATTAAAGCGTGCCAGCCCCCTACTGGGCCCATCTTGTATTTGGGGAAGATTCTGTCAAGCGAGGACTCGTATTTCTCAGATCTGATCTTTCCCACTCTGGTCTTTTGCACTCAGCCTGGTTTCCTCAGCATAAAATGCTCTTTGAAGAATTCCTCCTTGGCTCTTTCATTTCTTCAGAGCTGGGCTGTTCAGCACAGACGCTGGCACTCACACTCAGCTACAGGAAATGGGGCTAGTCCGAACCAAGATGTGCTTGTAAGCATCAAACATACACCAGATTTCCAAGACTTAGTAAAAAAAAGAAAAGCAATTAAAAAAAAATGTTCACCTGTTTCTTCTTACTTTGAAAACGTGGCTACTAGAAAATTAGAAATCACATATATGGCTTGCATTATGTTTGTATTGGATGGCATCCATCTAATGCCCTCTCCTCCAGGAAGCCTTTCTGAACCATTCCACGCAGAGTAAGCCCTCTCCCCTATAGCTGGGTTCTAACCACAGGTATTTACTTCTCTGTCACCTAAAAGTCCAAAAGTGGGCAGCGCTAGGCTGGGCTGGGGTTTCAAGGCCCCAAGAAGCCAGACTCCTTCTACCCTGTTGCTCTGCTGGGCACGACCTTCATTACATGGTTAAGACAGGTGCTCCAGCATTCTGCCATCCACCCTGTCTTTTAGGACCCTTCCTATAAGAGGCACACATGGCTTCAGCTTCCAATCCCATTGGAGAGGACTCAGTCACATGGCCACGCCAGCCACCAGGAAGCCTGGGATATTCCACACGGCACGTGAAAGTGTTAGTCACTCAGTCCTGTCCAAGTCTCTGCAACCCCATGGACCGTAGCCCGCTAGGCTCCTCCGTCCTTGGAATTCTCCAGGCAGGAATCGTGGAGCAGGTTGCCATTCCCTTCTCCGGGGGATCTTCCTGACCCGGGGATGGAATCTGGGTCTCCTGTATTGCAGGCAGGTTCTTTACCATTTGAGCCACCAGGGAAGGCCTGCATGGCCACATGCCCAGCTACGAATGGGGGGATCTATGACTTTATTTATTTATTTATTTTTGAAGGTTAAAAGTGATAAACATGTTTTATTTTCATTTACATGAAAGGAGATAAAAGAAGATTTTCACTTTTACTAGAAACATTAATATTACTACACACTACGAACATTACAGGTCACATGAAGTGAAGTGGCTCAGTCGTGTCCGACTCTTTGCTACCCCATGGACTGTATGTAGCCCACCAGGCTCCTCCATCCATGGGAATTTTCCAGGCAAGAATACTGGAGTGGGGTGCCAGTTCCTTCTCCAGGATCTATGACTTTAAAAGAAAGAAGAGATGTGGGAGAACACCGGGTAACCTGCGTTCTGTCTCCAGTAAACAGTCTCCTCTTTATTTCCCAGAACCGGTCATAATTTGTTATCGCTTGAGTTGCTTGTCTGTTTCCTTTGGGACACGCTCCCCTCTTTGAATATAAGCTCTGAAAGGACAGAGATTTGTAAATCTTTCCAGCTCTGTGCCCCACTGTTCGATGGACTACCTGGCACAAACTGGGCATGTAGTAAGTGTTTGTTTAATAGATCACTGTTTGTTAGCGCCAGATCATTTTGAACAAAGCCATCGTGCAGATCATGAGTAGGGTTTGTAGTATTTTTTCCCACCACAAAGTCAAGGTATTCAAAGAGATAATTTTCCAGATCATTGCTGGATGGGTGGTTGGGCTGACAGTTCCTCTAACTCCTTTTTTTTTAAATTAATCAATTTTTTATTGCAGGATAATTGCTTTACAGAATTTTGCTGTTTTCTGTCAAACCTCAACATGAATCAGCCATAGGTATACATACATCCCCTCCCTTTTGAAACTCCCTTCCATCTCTCTCTCTCTCTCTCTCTTTTTTTTTTAATGTGTATTTATTTGGATTCCCAGGTGGCTCAGTGGTAAAGAATCCACCTGCAATTCAGGAGACTTGGGTTCGATCCCTGAGTCAGGCAAATCCCCTGGAAAAGGGAATGGCAACCCACGCCAGTACTCTTGCCTGGAGAATCCCTTGGACAGAGGAGCCTGGTGGGTTACAACAGTCCCTGGGGTTGCAAAGACTCAGACACAACTGAGCATGCACACATATTTATTTATTTTTATTTATTTATTTGGCTGCGGTCTTAATTGAAGCATATGAGATCTTTGATCTTTGTGATGGTATGCAGGATTTTTTTTTTTTTTTAGTTGCAGCATGTGACATCTTCAGTTGCAGCATGGGAACTCTTAGTCGCAGCACGTGGAATCTAGTTCATTCCCTGCTGGGCCCCCTGCATTGGGAGCATGGAGTCTTAGCCACTGGACCACCATGCAAGTCCTACCAACTTCCTTTTGACACTAAACTTAAAACCTTTTAATACTAAACCAGAGTATTGCCTGCCAGGCACCGTGGCCTGTACCTGTAGTCCCAGCTACTTGAGAGGCTGAGGCTGGAGGACCTTTGAGACCAGGAGTTCTGGGCTGTGGTGCATTATATCTTGTTATTTTGGGCTCCCCAGGTGGCTCAGACAGTAAAGAATCTGCTTGTAATGCAGGAGACCCAGGTTTGATCCCTGGGTTGGGAAGATCCCCTGGAGAAAGAAGTGGCAACCCACTCCAATATTCTTGCCTGGAAAATCCCATGGACAGAGAAGCCTGGTGGGCTACAGTCCATGGGGTCACAAAAGAGTCAGACTCCATTGAGTGGTTAACACTTTCACTTTCAGTGTATGGCCCAAGTGAGCTGTTTCCAGGAAAAATGAATCCTTTGAGTGGCTCAGGTCCTAACACTCCCAGACACCTCTTCAAATGTTCCCTGGAATTAATGTGACAACCCACCAGCTCCCTAAATGCCATTAGCTCCTTTCCAAAAATCTTCCAGTGTTGTCAGCTGTTTGCTCCAATCCAAATGCCCATGACCGTCACTGGAGGACTTCTCTCTTCTCTGATTAGCACGGAGAAGATATGGCTGTGACATCCCACAGACCTGGACTCACATCCTGCCTCCCCTTTGACTACCTGTGTGATCCAAGGCAAATTACTTAACTGATGTGGCCTTCATTTCCTCATCTGTAGAATGGGGATAATAACATCCACCTGATAGGGAGGCTGGGTGGAGAAGAGGAGAAGATGATTGCCTTTAGGACAAAGCAGGGTGTGTACACTCACCGCTTCTGTACCTGTTATTACTTTGGCTGTATTCACCCTTCCATCTGGCTAGGCTGGTCTGATGACCACACCCATTCTTGCCACTAACAGCAGTGATCCTGAGGATGATGAAAACAACTCTTATTTACTAAGGCTTATTCTGTACCAGGCACTGTCACGGTCATATTATAAGTTTTCTGGGATCTTCCTCCATTAAAAAAAAAAAAAAAGACTATTTTGTGACTGTATTGGTATAAAGGCAAATACAAGGCAGGCAGGATTCTATTCTTTTTTTCTTCTGATATTGAAATTAATTATTTCCATGGGCCCTTACCCAACAGCATCCACAACAGGAAGGGAGAATCAGCCATAATTACAGCCACTTTCTCCTTATCCTTGTCCTTATATCAGAGTGGGAAAGGGTTCCCAGACCAGCCACCCACCCCCAATGAACTCCCCATTATGGTTCATTGGCCAGAGTTGGTTCCCATCACCAAATCATTTCCTATTAAAGGCGAACTGAATAGCTATGACTGGCTTAGACCAATGGTTTTTTGTCTTAGCTGCCCAATAGTATCACCTGGGTATTTTTTAAAAGATTATTGTGAGATGCCAGAGGTGGTTAATTTATTTTATTTTATTTTGGCTGTGTCGCAGGGCATGGGGATTTTAGTTTCCTGATTAGAGATCAAACCCGCACCTCCTGCATTGGAAGTACAGAGAGTCCCAATCACTGGACAGCCAGGGAAGTCCCTAAGTCCCTAAGCTCTTAAGAAATACATGCCCTGAGTCCACCCACAGGTCAATTAAATGACAACGGCTTTGAGTGGGGCCCAGGGTTTTGGCATCTTTGAAAGGACTGCTTCCCCAAATAATTCTAAATTACAGCTGGAGTTGAGAACCACTGACTTTAACCGGGGTCAGCAAACTGTTCTACAAAGGGCCAGATTCTGAATATTTTTAGCTTTGGGGGCCATGGTTTCTCTTGCAAGTGGAGAGCTCCGCCATTGTAGTCCAAAAAGTAGCCACAGACAATCTGAAATGAATGGATGTGGCCGTGTTCCAATAAAACTTTATTTGTAAAGACAGGTGTCAGGCTGTCAGAAGAAAGAGGAGGCGTGATGAGGGAAGTAGAGGTTGAAGTAACGTGATGAGGATGGGGAGGAGTCACAGGTCAAGGAATTCAGAACTGAAGTGGGGACAGAGACACCCCTCCCCGCAGGACGTTCCTCTGGGTCTCCTGGCACCGCCGCCCCAGACTGTCATTAGCCTGCCTGGATCAGATGCCAGCGGAAGCTCTGGACTGGGGTGGTGTTACCTGCAGTCCTGGGGCCTTGGAGAGCCTGCTGTTCATGCCCCCTGGGGGCGGGGAGGGCAGGCCGTGCGCCCTCTAGTGGCCACTGGGAGGAAAGAGTCGGCTAGCTGTTCAGCAGAGATTTGGGAGCTGGGTCTGGTGCTGAAACTCAGACTCTCCTGTTCTTGCCCTTGTCGTTTAGTCGCTAAGCCGTATCCGACTCTTTGTGAGCCCATGTACTGTAGCCCACCAGGCTCTTCTGTCCATGGAATTCTCCAGTCAAGAATACTGGAGTGGGTTGCCATTTCCTCCTCCAGAAAATCTTTCTCGACTCAAGGATCAAAACCTCATCTCCCGTGTCTCCTGCATTGGTAGGTGGATTTCTTTACCACTCAGCCACCTGGGAAGCCTTCGCGGGTGGTCTCTAGGAGCTGGAAAAGGCAAGGCAAGGAATCCTTTCCCAGAGCCTCCGGAAAGGGAGGCAGCCAGGCACAGCTTGATTTTAGCCCTTTTATTGGGTTGTTGTTTAGCTGCTGAGTTGTGTCTCTTTGTAATCTCATGGACTGCAGCACGCCAGGCTTCCCTGTCCTTCACCATCTCCCCAGAGTTTGCTCAAGTTCATGTCCACTGAGTCAGTGATGCTATCTAACCATCTCATCCTCTGCTGCCCCCTTCTCCTTTTGCCTTCAGTCTTTCCCAGCATCAGGGTCTTTTCCAATGAACTGACTCCTCGCATCAAGTGGCCAAAGTATTGGAGCTTCAGCTTCAGCATCAGTCCTTCCAATGAATATTCAGGGTTGATTTCCTTTAGGATTGACCGGTTTGATCTCCTTGCAGTCCTAGGGATTCTCAAGAGTCTTCTCCAGCACCACAATTTGAAACCATCAGTTCTTTGGCGCTCAGCCTTTTTTTAATGGTCCAACTCTCACATTTGTACCTAACTACTGGGAGACTCTTTAGAGAGATCTATCTCGCAGTTCTGACTTCTAGGACTGAAAGATAATAAATGTATGTTGCTTGAAGCCACTAAATTTGTGGTGGTTTGTTCCAGCAGCAACAGGACACTAATACACCATCTCACATTTAGTCCCTAACCAGATTTCCCTGTGAGCCATACCTCCAGTATCTGTTCTCTGGACAGGTCCCTCCCACACTGAATCTGCAAGACCTGGGACCTACCAACAGATGATGACATATGAGATGCTTGTCAGCTCCACACCCAAGCATCAGAAGACTTGTCGGCTCTACTTTTGGGCTTTTGGGAATCCCAAGATGCGGTAGATAAAGCTGGAGGGGGCCACACGGAGAAGAAGATAAACCCTGAGGCAGCTTGGAGAGGAGCAGCATCCAACCTTCCCAGGTTCTGTTGAAGCCTCCAAGATGACTCCATCCATCGGACTGCAACAGCCTGAGAGACCCCAAGCAACATCAGCTGTGAAATAGCCTCGTGAGGCCACTGACAAAACCGACGGGATAATAATAAGGCTGTTTCAAGCCACTGTCCAATTTTATCTAATATGAATTGAAGCCCTGCTATGCTGGGTGCTAGGGAAACATAGTAAAGAATCCACCTGCCAAAGCAGGAGATGCAGCTTCAGTCCCTGAGTCAGGAAGATCCCCTGGAGGAAGACATGGCAGCCCACTCCAGTATTCCTGCCTGGGAAATCCTACGGACAGAGGAGCCTGGAGGGCTATAATTCATGGTAATCCAGTGGTGAAAAATCTGCCTGCCAACGCAGGGGACACTGCTGCGATCCCTGGTACGGGAAGATCTCACCTGCCTCGGGGTGAGAAAAGAGCCGGGCACAACTTAGGGAGAAAACAACAACAAAGGGAATCATTATCTCTTACCAGTGTGCTAAATATCACCTCCACTTTAAAAAGTTTGTTTAATCTTGGTTGCACTGGATCTTTATTCTGAGCGCAGCCTGTCTCTAGTTGCGGTGAGCAGGGGCCTCTCCCTAGTTTCAGTGTGAGGGCCTCTCGTTGCAGTGGCGTCTCTTGTTGCAGAGCACAGGCTCTAGGCACGCGGGCTTCAGCAGCTGTGGCTCCCAGGCTTAGCTGCCCTGAGGCAGGTGAGATCTTCCCGAACCAGGGATCGCAGCAGTGTCCCCTGCGTTGGCAGGCAGATTTTTTACCACTGGATTACCAGTGAAGTCCTACTTTAAAAATTTTTTTAAATTGATTTGCCCGCACCTGGTCTTTGTGTCCATTGCAGCACGTGGGATCTTTAGTGGGGGCATGCAGACTCTTAGTTGGGACGTGTGGAATCGTTCCTGCACGCCCTGCATTGGGAGCGAGAGGTTTTAGCGACTGGACCACCAGGGAAGTCCCCACTTCCACTTTCAAAATGAAGACTGAGGCCCTGAGAGGGGAGGTAACCAGCTGCTGGTAGATGAGGGAGCTGAACTTGAACCTGAGCCTTTCTGACTCGGGAGACCCAGGCCCTTTGCACTTCCCAGCGCCACCTCTCATGCAGGCTCCTTAGGTTACACTCAGAGGCTTGGGTCAGTCCCTGTTTCTGCCGTGACTGCACTGGAGGCCGCCATGTTGGGTGAAGCAAACTCATGGCTACGCTCCTGCCCTTTCCCTCCTCTCCCTTTCAAGTCTCATAGGAGAAGCAGGGTAATTTACAGTAAATGAAAACCAGGACGTGTACAGGAAGGGCAGGCTGATCCAACACAGGGCTATTTTAGCCTGTAATGTACCTGCGAGCTCTCCGACACAGCCAGACTGTCTGCAGAGGGGCTGGGAGGGTTTCAAGCTGCCCTGTGGCTGCTCCGTGGAGGTCAAAGCTCAGGAATGCAGAATCGAGGTTGGGGGGTGGTGGGCAAAATTACCCCCTCACTCCACCCCAGGATGTTCTTCTGGGTGTGCGGGCACTGCGGCCCCAGACTGTCATTAGCATATCTGGATCAGATGCCAGCGGAAGCTCTGGAGGGAGGTAGGGGTGTTATCTGCAGTCTTGGGGCTTTGGAGAGCCTGCTATTCGTGCCCCCCGCCGCCGCGTCCGGGGCAGGGAGGGCGCCCCCGTGCTGAATCATTAGCCAGTGCCCTGACCCCAGCGGCCAGGGCTGTGCCAAGGTTCAGCTGACTGGGGCCCTTGCGCCCTCTAGTGGAGACTTAGCAGCTCAGCAGAGATTCGGGAGCTGGGTCCCCATCTGGTGCCGAAACTCAGACTCTCCTGTTCTTGCCCTTGTGGTGGTGGTTTAGTCGCCAAGTCGTGTCCGATTCTTTGCGACCACGTGAGCTGTGGTCCACCAGGCCCCTCTGTCCATGGGATTTCCCAGACAAGAATGCTGGAGTGGGCTGCCATTTCCTTCTCCAGGGGAATCTTCCGCACCAGGAATCAAACCCACATCTCTTGAGCCTCCCTGCCCCGGGGAAGGTGGATTCTTCACCAGTGTGCACTACCAGGTAAATAAAAGAGAGCGAAGAAGAATGGATCCCAGTCAGACATCTCTTTTAAAAGAAAGATGGTGGGGGGAGGGATATTGGGAGATCGGGGTTGACATATACACACTACTATATATCAAACAGGTGATTAATAAGGACTTATTTATACACAGGGCTCTCTACTCAAAACTCTGTCATGACCTAGAGGTGAAAAGAATCTAAAAAAGAGCTGATACACGTACATATATAATTGAATCACTTTGCTGTACGGCAGAAAGTAACACAACATTGTAAATCAACTATACTCCAATAAAAATTAATAAAAAACGGTAACACAGAAGAACGGTGATGCTGAATAAACACAGATGTCCATGGCCTTATCAGATCAATGTGCCCCGGCCATGTTAGCTATAAAAGGAATCTTGTTTTCTCACTAAAATGAGAAAATACTGGAGTGGTTTGCCATTTCCTTCTCCAGGGGATCTTCCTGACCCAAAGATTGAACCCAGGTCTCCTGCACTGCAGGCAGATTCTTAACTGACTGAACTACCAGGGCAGCTTATCATATTTTAGAGCCATTTAAAGTTCACAGCAAAAACAACAACAAAGTTCGCAGCAAATTTGAGGGGAAGGTACGGAGATTTCCCTCATGCCGTCTGTTCATATACAGAGGCTTTTTGTACGTACCTGGCCTCTCCCACTCTCAGGAGCTCCTCTTATCCAGAGTGGCGTATTTTGTAACATTCGAACTGACCTGAACACATCATCACCCAAAGTTCATCCTTTACATAAGGGTTCACGCCTGGTGCTGTGCTTGCTATGGGTCTGGACAAATGTTACATGACATGTGTGCGTAATTCTAGTGTCATGTAAAGTATTTTCACTGACTTAAACATCCTCCACGCTCCGCCGACTCATCCGTCCCTCCCTCTCCTCTCATCCCCGGCAACCACTGCTCTTGGTCCCCATAGTTTCGCCTCTTCCAGAACGTCATGTAGCTGAACCCCTACAGCACGTGGTCTTTTCAGGATGGCTTCTTTCACTTAATAATATGTGTCTGGGTTTCCTCCACGTCTTGTCTTTTCTCAATTTTTCTTTTTTTTTTTTGTAATTGACGTATAGTAGATTCACAATATTGCATTAGGTTCAGGTGGATAACATAGTGTACTCAACCATTGGATAGATTATATACTCCACTTAAACGTGTTATAAATGATTGCCTGTGTTCCCTGGGCTGTACAACATATCACTGAAGCCTCTTTGTGTTTCCTACATGGTTTTCCATAGCTTAACAGCTCATTTCTCTTTGGCGCTGAATGAAATTCCATTGTCTGGATCGACCACAGTTTATTGATTCATTCTCCTACTGAAGGACAGATATCTTATTTGCTTCCAGGTTTGGGCGCTTATGAATAAAGCTGCTATAAAAAATCTGTGTGCAGGTTTCTGTGTAGACTTAGCTTTTCAGCTTTTTTTTTGGGTAAATACCAAGGAGTCAGTTTGCTGAATCATCCACTAAGATTATAGATTATATTTAGTCTTTTTTTTTTAAGAATATGTTTAGTTTCATAAGAAACCACCAAACTGTCTTCCAAAGTGTCCATAGCACTTTGCGTTTCCACCAGCAATGAACTGTTGCCCCACACTCTCACCAGCGTTTAGTGTTGTCAGTGTCCTGGATTACAGCCATTCTAATAGGTGTGTAGTGGTATCTCGTTGTTTTTCTGTTGTTTTTCACTGTAAAATTGAAGATGGATTCTTTTTTTTTTAAGATTATTTGATTTTAATTTTTATTTTTTGGCTGCACCACTTAGCATGTGGGATCCTAGTCCCCCGACCAGGGATCGCACCTGTGAGCCCTGAATTGGCAGCACAACCTCCATGTGATTGGTGAATCCGGAAAGTTCAGCAGGATCAGACTGTGGAGGTTTCCCTGGGCCAGGCTTGCAAAGGGTGCCCAAGGCATCTCTTCAGGTTCCACCGACCTGAACTTGGTCATGTGGCCACCCGGAACTGTAAGACGCTGGAATGTGGTCCAACCAGAAAAGAATAAGCAGGTTTGGAGAACAGCCAGCCAATCTCTGCCTGACCTGGCTGACTCCTACTCCTTTGTCCAGCTCAGGTGTCGTCTCCTCCAGGCAGCCTTCTCTGACCCGCACCTATACCTCAGCCTGTCTCGCCCCGATTCGGTTACATTAAAGCTCCTCAAATGTTAATGCACTTTCAAATCACTGTGGGCCTTAGTTAACCTGTAGGTTCTGATTCTGTAGGTCTAGAGTGGGACCTGGGTTTCTACATTTTCCAACATCTGCCCTGATGATGCTGATGCTGATGGTGCGTGAACCACACTTGGGGTAGCAAAGAGTTAGACGCTTCTCGTCTCACCTCCGCGGGATCTGTGCTTTCCTCCGTCGAATCACTCTTGCTGAGACGGCTTATTCCTGGAGCCGTGTCCTTGGCTCCCTGAGATCAGGGAAGGGCATTTGTTCACCATCAGATCCTTCCAGTGCCAAGCATAATGCCTGGCCTGGAGGCAAGCTCAGTGAATGTCACTGAGTGAAAGATTGAACGGGTTTCTCTTCCTTTGTAATTGGGATCCCCACTCCTTGCCCCATGGCTGAGTCATGCCATGAGGGGGCAACTGGAAATTGACAAATAGATCAGTGGCAGGGAACTGGCCCTTTTGGAAAGAATACAGCGTGGGAGGGACTAGGCAAAGCCCATCCTCTCAGGATCCGAGGTGGCTTTGCAGTCCCATGCCACCCCCACTTGCCCCAGGATCCCACATCTCAGTGCACAGTCTGGCCCCCAGGGCTGTTTCTAGTTTCTGTTGTTAGAGCAGCAACTCTGACCCCCTCCTCTTGCCAGTTAAAACATCTGTGTTCTGAAGAAAGCCTTTTAACCTCATGCTGTCTAAGTTTCCATTCCCCAGAAGCAGAAACTGTGACAGAGATTCTGGACAAGTATTTTATTCAAGAAGGGCTCCCAGGAGAAACTGGGAAGGGTGTCCTTCCAGGAGCACTTGCGTTCAGCATGTGATTCTGGCCTCAGATTCCCTGGGTTCAAATCCCAGCTCTACTTACTGTGTGTCCTTGGGCAAACCCAAACTCCCCAAGGCTCAAGATTAAATTAATTTGTACAAAGTATTCAGCTTGCGGTGAGTGATAAGGAAGATTAGCTGTAATGTGTGTGGCAGAGATGCTGTTTGAGGTTGACAGCAGAAAAAGAATGAACTTGGAAGCCAGACAGACCTAGTAATAGTTGCGTGGACTTGGGCAGTGCCTTCAACTTTCTGAGCCTCTGTCTTTCTATCTGTAGAGCGGAACTGTGGTAAGAGTTAATTGAGATAGTGTCTGTAAAGCAATGAGGGACTTCCCTGGTGGTCCAGTGGTTAAAAGTTCACCTGTCAATGCAGGGGACACGGGTTCAACCCCTGATCTGGGAAGATTCCACATGCCAAGGGTCAACTAAGCCTGTGTGCCCAACTATTGAGCCTGTACTATAGAGTCCCTGCTTGGCATCAAGAGAAGGCCCACAATGAGAAACCTGTGCAGTGCAACTAGAGAGTGACTCATCACCACTAGAGAAAGCCCTTGGATAGCAACAAAGACCCAGCACAGCCAAAAATTAAAAAATAAATAATTTTTAAAAAAACAAAGCAATGAGAACAGAGCTTCAGGAGCATTTAAAAAGTGGTAGCTATTCCATCATAGTTTTTTTTTTTAAGATAATTAACGTGTAATAAACAGCACATATTTTAAGTGTCCGTTTTGATGAGTCTGAGGTACACAGACACCTGCAATAAATTCACAGCCACCACATCATAACTAGAATTACAGTGCTGACCATTTCGAAATGTACAGAAATAATAAATCACTATGTTGTGTACCAGGAGCTAACATAGCATTGTAGGTCAATTACACTTCAAAAACAAAGATTCACAGAAAAATATTTCAGATTTGCACATACCAAAGGGTGAGTGTGGGGGAGGGGAATTGGACCAAGGTGGGCGGAAGGGACACACTTCCAGTTATTAGATAAATAAGTTCTAAGGAGGTAATGCACACAATGACGAATGCAATTAACATTGCTGTATGTTATAGATGAAAGTTGTTAAGAGAGTAAATCCCAAGTGTTCTCATCACAAAAAAATTTTTTTATGTCTTTAATTTTCTATCTATATGAGAAGATGTGTGTTTACTAAACTTATTGGGATAATCATTTCATGATGTATGTATGCCAAATCATTATGCTGTACACTTTAAATTTATACAGTGTTGTACGTCGAATATATCTGGATAAAACTGGAAGAATCATAAGAAAAAAAATTACAGCCATCAAAACAGTGAACCTGTCCATCCCCCCAAATGTTTCCCGGTGGCTTCCACGAGTCTCCCTCCTTTTCTTCTCTCTCTTTCTGCTGCATCTCTGGGTGACCACCGATCAGCCTTCTGTCACTATAGATTCATCTGCATTTTTAAAAAGCTTTCCCTCAGAGGAATCATACAGTGTGTGCTCAGTCTTTGGGTGGTCTGCCTGCTTTTATCCAGCATCATAATTCTGCGATTCATTCGAGCTGTTGCACGCCTTGATCATTGACTCTGTTTATTGCTGAGTAGTCATCTGCCGCGGGGTTTCCCAGGTGGCGCTAGTGATAACCTGCCTGCCAACCCAGGAGAAGTGAAAATAATCATTTTCTTTATGCATTCATCTGTCAGTGGACACTTGTGTTGCTTCCCTCTCTTGGTTACTGTGAATAATACTGCTATGAACGTAAGTGTGCAAATATCTCTTCAAGATCCTCCTTTGAATTCTTTTGGATCTATGCCCAGAAGTGAGATTGCTGGAACTTAGAATAATTATAGTTTTAATTTTTTGAGGACCTCCATACTATTTTCCATGGTGGCTGCACTATTTTTCATTCCCACCAACACTGCACAAGGGTTCCAACTTCCCTGCCTCCTTGCTGGCAGTTGTCATTTTCTGTTCTTTTGATGGTGACCATCCTGATGGGTGGAACAAAATCACTTTGCAATATTTAAAAAATGGTACGTAATCCTTGATTTGTTTCACATATGCAGAATGTTATAACGTTTTGGAAGGATGATTGACATATAGTAAACAGCACAAATATTTTAAGTGTCCATTTTGATGTAGGGTTTCGACATATATATACATAAAGGGCTTCCCCCGTGGCACTAGTGGTAAAGAACCAGCCTGCAGGAGATGTAAGAGACTGGGGTTCGATCCCCGGGTGGGGAAGATCCCCTAAAGGAGGGACAGGCAACACACTCCAGTATTCCTGCCTGGAGAATCTCCATGGATGGAGGAGCCTGGCAGGCTACAGTCCATGGGGTCGCAAAGAGTCGGACAAGACTGAAGTGACTTAGTACATATAGATATATATGTATGTGTGTGTGTGTGTGTATATATATATATATATCTGAAAAACCATAACTATATTCAAGATAGTGGCCATCCTGGACTTCCCTGGGGTCCAGTGGTTAAGAATCCATCTGCCAATGTAGGGGACACAGGTTCAATCCCTGGTCTGGGAAGATCTCATATGCCATGGAGCAACTAAGCCCACGTGCCACTGAGCCCACCCTCTAGAACCCATGCATTTCAACAAGAGAAGCCACCAAAATGAGTAGCTCACACACTGCAAAAAACACAGTAGCCCCTGCTCGCCATAACTAGAGAAAGGCCACTCACAGCAACGGAGACCCAGCACAGCCAAAAAAAGATAGTGACCATTCCCATCACCGCCCACAAGTTTCCTGGAATCCCTCTGTGTTCCCTCCACTCTTTCCTCCCTCCCCCCTACTTCCTGTCTCCAAGCAACCACTGATAACTACATCTTTTAAGGAAGAAAGTAAAACGCACCTGAGTTGGCTGCTACTGGTAACTGTAGGTCTAGACCACCAAATGGTCTTCCAGGGGTTGTTTGGGTTTGGGGACCATTTCTAACCTAATGACACCACTCACCATCTGGGTCCTGAATCTGGGAGCATTGCGTCCCTTCTGTGGCTCTTTCAGGGCCCCAGAAACACTCAGTGTGGTTCAGTCACTCAGTCATGTCCAACTCTTTGTGACCTCACGGACTGCAGCACACCAGGCTTCCCTGTCCAACACCAACTCCCAGAACTTGCTCAAACTCATGTTCATCAAGTCGGTGATGCCATCCAACCATCCAACCATCCATAAACACTAGATTGTAGTATATGAATTTGTTGATACTCAGCTATTTTTAAGTTACAAAAAATCAATTTCCTATTATTCAGCTTAAAATCTAAGCTGAATTCACATATTTGCTTATTCATTTCCCCAGTGGGATCCATAGAGATTCCTTCCTGAAATATTACGACCCAGAGTAAGCAAAAATAATAAAGAAAAATGAGTCACCTCTAACCACTTAAGGAAGGCAGGATAATTGTATCTGGAGCCAGGCAGGAGATGGTCAATGAACTTGATGGTTATTGTTCTGTACTTAAGTTTTGTTGTTTCCAGAATCCAGGGTGAAAAGGGAGACACAGTGTGCAAGCTTTTTGCTGTCAGATAAAGAACCACCACCGCTGGCTCATCACTAAACAATCAGCCTGCCAATGCAGGAGATGCCGGAGACTCAGGCTCCATCCCTGGGCCGGGAAGATCCCCTGGGTCGGGAAGATCCCCTGGGCCGGGAAGATCCCCTGGGCCGGGAAGATCCCCTGGGCCGGGAAGATCCCCTGGGTCGGGAAGATCCCGTGGAGGAGGAAATGGAAGCCCACTCCAGTATCCTTGCCTGGGAAATCCCATGGACAGAGGAGCCTGGCGGGCTACAGTCTAAGGGTCACAAAAGGTCAGACATGACTGAAGCGACTGAACATGCACACACAAAGGAACTAAGTTTACAAGCGAAGCCAGGTGCCATCCTCAGCCCAAATCTGGGAAGAAAACAGTCAAATCTGGGTAATTTGTCACCTCCTAACCTTCCAGTCTGAGAAAAATTACATTTTTCTTTAAGTTGCAGGAGTTAACAATGGCTTTTGTTTCCAGCTGGGAGGCGTCGCCATAGCAGAAGGCAATTATTAGATCAAAGGGACGATTTAATGCATCTTCAAAGGCACTAATTTGATGCCAAGGTGGCAATCAAACCCTGCTCTCAGGACTGGTTTGCAGGACCTTAAAATAAACTTGTCAATTCTGGGCCACGCTAAATGTTTTTGAATAAATATCTCTTTTATGCTCACAGCATTAAAATATAAATAAACAACAGTGACACAGGCCCAGAAAGCTTCAGGGACTGATAAGGTGGGATTTCATGCAGGCTCTCCCCAAATTAAAAGACGCTTGCTCCTTGGAAGAAGAGCTAGACAGCATATTAAAAAGCAGAGACATCACTTTGCCGACAAAGGTGTGTATAGTCAAAGCTATGGTTTTTCCAGGAGTCATGTATGGATGTGAGAGTTGGACCATAAAGAAGGCTGAGTGCCAAAGGATAGATTGTGGTGTTGGAAAAGTCTCTTGAGAGTCCCTTGGACTGCAAAGAGATCAGACCAGTCAATCCTAAAGGAAATCAACACTGATAATCATCAGAAGGACCAATGCGGAAGCTGAAGCTCCAATACTTGGGCCACTTTTGATATGAAGAGCTGATTCACTGGAAAAGACTCTGATGCTGGAAAGATTGAGGGCAAGAGGAGAACGGGGTGACAGAGGATGAGACGGCTGAATAGCATCACTGACTCAAAGGACAGGAGTTTGAGCAAACTCCGGAAGATGGTGAAGGACAGGGAAGCCTGGTGTGCTGCAGTCCACGGGGTCGCAACGAGTTGGACACCACCGAGCGACTGAACAACAACTCCCCAGTTCAGTTAAAGACATGGCAGTGGGAAGCTTATCTTCAGAGGAATCCAGATTTAGGACCCACAGGCTCCCTTTCCCCACTGCTCCACCCCTCAGTTATCTCTCACAAAGGTTTCTTCCTTTAATGAGGCAGGGGAGGTGTGATACACACATGCACACAGATTTTGGCAATGTTTAGGTACACTTTGGGTTGTCACAACTGCTCCGTGTGTGTGCCCGCGGGTGTGCTTGGGCACACGCTATTGGTTTCTAGTGAGCAGAGGTGGTGGAGGGGGAGGGAGGATGGAGAGAGAGATGGGGAGGACGAGGAGGGTAGCCACTGACAGGAAAGAGAAGAGGGGGGACACAAAACAAGAGGGAGGGAAGGTACAGGACAGGAAAGAACGAAGCCTCGCACCGGTGCTGGATCCGGCCGGACCTGAGATCTCCCCGCCCCGGACTTTGCCGCGATCCCTTCCGCATCCGCTTAAGCCCCTTGCAGATGCTGTTGTGTAGTCGCGACCCCGTGCACAGTCGCTCGCCAGGCTCCTTCTGTCCTTGGGATTTCTCAGGCAAGAATGCTGGAGGGGGTTGCCGCGTCTTTCTCCAGGGCCATTTCAGATGGGTTTCAGTTATTTGGAACCCAAAGGCTCCTAGCTAACACAGCGGGAAATGACTGCTTAAGGGTGATTGCTCACGTTGAGCAGGAACTTTCCTTTCCTGGGTTGCCATTACCTCAGCCAGTGCCATTACTCTCAAAGCTAGTGTAACACAGTCGACTCGGGTTTAAGGGGATGTGAGGGGATG
Source organism: Capra hircus (assembly GCF_001704415.2). Classification (NCBI taxonomy): domain Eukaryota; kingdom Metazoa; phylum Chordata; class Mammalia; order Artiodactyla; family Bovidae; genus Capra; species Capra hircus. Next base: position 7,722,923 of record NC_030832.1, read on the forward strand.
GAGAGAGAGAGACGGGGTCCCTGGGTACCTGAGAAAGAGGGTCAGGCTCAGGCGCGCCCAGCTCCCGGAAAAGCAGGCTGCAGCTTGCTAAACCTGGAATTTGAGATGGCCGCCCCGTACTGCCTTAAGTGGGGGCATCCCCACTTGGATGTTAAAAAGAGAGGATGAGTCCAGAAGAGGAGCACCCTGGGGGCCACCTCCGCTCCCCGGGAGGAACGGGTGCACACGGCAGTTGGGAGATGGTTCACAGGTTCCCCCTCTCTCACCTCCTCTGCCCTCCCCTCGCAGCGGCGCTGGGGGTGGGGGCGGAGGAGGCGAGGGGCGGCGCTCCGTCTGCTCTGCGCCTGCAGCTGCGGCTCCTGCCCTGGGGTGGGTGGGTGTGCGGCCTGGACCACTTTGAGAGTCAGGATGCGGCGATGACTCCAGTGTGGAGGCGGCCCCAGCAGCTGCCTGCCCGCCTGCCCAGCCAAGCAGGACTCCCCGTTTCTCACCTCGTAGGAGTCTAGGTGGAAAAAAAAAAAAAATCAAAGAACAGCACCAACAAAAATTCCCCCAAACCAAACAACAGGAGGGAGAATGTTCTCAGCTTCTTTTCTTGCACATTGGGTACCGAAATGTGGGAAGAAGTCCCTGGGCCTCCTTCCCTGAGGAAACAGCCGAGCTCATCTGCTTTAGCTTCTGCATCACCACCACTCCCCACCTTCAAGAAACTTCCGACGCTCAAAATTAAGCAAGCACGGTGAAAGCGTGTCCACCTGGACAGGCCGAATGAGGGATTTAGAGTCATTGGAAAGTGCGTGGAGATTTAGGAGGATCAACCCACCCAGTAGTTCTCAATCCAGACTGCAGGTTGGAATTATGCGAATGGGGGCTTAAAAAAATACTGTTGTCTAGGCTCCATGCCCAGCACATCTGGGTGTGTGATTTAATGCAAAGAAAAAAAGCAACACAAACAAAAAATCCTACTGAGCAAATGGAAACCTCAAGGCTGCAAGCATTCTATAAACCTGGGTTTAAGTCCTGACTTCACAGACTGACCCTGGCTAAATTTCCTAACTTCCCTGATCTTTCATTCCCTGTAACAGAAAGATGCTTGCTGCTTGAAAGGAAAGACATGACAAACCTAGACAGTGTATTAAAAAGCGGAGATGTCACTTTGCCAACAAACGTCTGTAGAGTCAAAGATTTGATTTTTCCAGTAGTCATGTACGATGTGAGAGTTGGACCATAAAGAAGGCTGAGCACCAAAGGATTGATGCTTTCTAACTGTGCTGCTGGAGAAGACTCTAGACAGTCCCTTGGACTGCAAGGAGATCCAACCAGTCAATCCTAAAGGAAACAAACCCTGAATATTCATTGGAAGGACTGATGCTGAAGCTTAAGCTTCAATGCTTTGGCCGCCTGATTGTGAAGAGCCGACTCATTGGAAAGGACCCTGAGTTGCTAAGAAAGATTGAAGACAGGAGGAGAAAGTGGTGGCAGAGGATGCGATGGTTATACAGCATCACCAGCTCAACAGACATGAATTTGAGCAAACTTGCGAGATAGTGGACAGGGAAGCCTGGCATGCTGCAGTCCATGGGGTCACAAAGAGTTGGACACGAGTTGGCGACTGAACATCAACAGCAACACAGGAGTGGGGCAGCAGCCTCCTTTCCAGAGACTTCTTTTGCTCTTAATTCTCCAGCCACCCTGGACTTCATTTCCCCCACGGCTGACATCTCTCAGGTCTCTATGGCTGTATCTTTGAAGGGCTCACTCCCACTCAGTCCCTAATGCCCAGCTCAAGTAGCAGGTACTCTGTTTTGTGTTTTGCTTTTGGCTGTGCTCCGTGGTTTGTGGGATCTTCAACCAGGGACTGAACCGAGCCCTCGGCAGTGAAAGCACAGAGTCCCAACCACTGGACCATCAGGGAATTCCCAACTCTGAAAGGCTTTGTGTCCTGAGGCTGTTCTGTCTGCCTGTGAGGTGCTTCCTCTTGCTTGGGGCAGAGACCACCTACTGTCCCCTAATATTCATCCCTTTAGTATCAGATTCCATTGTTGGGCAAGACTTCTTCAGGCTGGTGTGTGCGTTTCTGCTGGAAAGTACACAGCCTCAGGTTGTCTCTTTTTGTCAGTTTTGAGGTCATTAACGCTTGTTGCCTTAACTGTTAATTTATTTAAAGTTGCTAAGTGGCGACGTTCTGATTCAATCTATTCTTTCTTCCTGTGTTAGGTGGAATCTTCGCTAAATCAATTGTTTAGTTATCTTGAGGTTCTATTTGAAGAAGGAAGGCAAAACGAATGCTTGTTTCTTTCCCCTTCTTGGCCAGATTTCAAAACAGAATGAGCTGGTTCATTCATATCCTGTAAGGTGAGGTTTGTTTGTTTTTTTTAAAAGCATGATTTTGCATTTATGGATTTAAATGTATTTATTTCAACCCATTTCCGTTATCCTTGTTGTTTTAGTCAATAAATTGTATCTGACTTTCTTACGACCCCATGGACTGCAGTCCACCAGGCTCCTCTGTCCATGGGATTCTCCAGGCAAGAATACTGGAGTGGCTTGTCATTTCTTTCTCCAGGGGATCTTCCCAGCCCAGAGATCGAACCCATGTCTCCTGCATTGGCAGGTGGATTCTTTACCACTGAGCCACCCGGGAAGCCCCTCAGTTATCCTTATTGATAGTCAAATTATCCCCTCTTTGTTAAGTTAAGTTCAGGAGACTCTTGAACTTAACATCTGGATTTCAGAGGACCCGCGTAGTCTTTGCTCACGTCACACATGTCCTGTTCCAGGTCTAAACTCAGCCATTTCTCCAAGAAGCCTCTTGGCACTAGAGTTACACAGCTTCCTTCCTTCCTTCCTTTTTCCCCAACACAAATTTTAACAAACGAATCAAGGCATTCTGCATCTGCTTCACATCACAGTTATTTCCATCACAGTTATTTCTTGGCTGTTACTCCACATAACGTGCTTTTTTGAGTTTTGAAAACAAAAGCCCCAAAGATTATTTCTACTTTGTCCCCTGCTCCGTCTCTCCCCTCAGGTCACGAGTACTAGGCTGACTTCAGTGTAAATTCGGGGAATAGAAAGGGGGAGACAGGAGGAGAAAACTCAGAGTGTGTAAAAGCACATGGCACATAGGTGATCAGATAAATGACTGACATCACCCTTCTTATTCGTTCTTTCCTCGTATCTTGAAAACTATACCTTGCAACCCAATAATTCTTAGGAGCATTAACATAACACGTTCTTGTTGCAGAGGGGAAAATGCACTGAGTCAAACAGGCAGCTAGATTTTAATGCACATTGCTGAGAAATTCCTTCTCTGGTCTCATACAATTCGGTGTCTGCCAAGAATACCAGCTGTCCGGGGATTTGCAGAAAACAGCAGTTTGTCCATCTCCTGTTTTCCAGAGCCTCCCAGTCCTCTCTTTCATACGGTAACATTTGAGATTGTAGCAATAAGGCGAATGGAGTTCTAGAAGCGCCTGTGTTCTCCATCCCCCGCCCCGCCACACCCAGCCCCCTCCTTCCCAGGCTTGTCAGCTTCTGACAGGTGTTAGCAAGAATCTATAAAGTTCGAAAGGGTAAATTCATGCCACCAAATGCCAGGGAGCCTTGAGTAATCTTTCTTCACATAATACAGAACTTAGATTTCCTTTTCAAATGTCAGAAAGTCTTTTCTCTAACTTCCCCATTTTTGAGAGAGAGAAACGAGTACTGAGAAAGATGGCTCTGCTGAAAGAAAATGGCAACTCAAATGCTGAAATGTGAAGTGTGTTTGGGTTTCAGCCTTAGTGCTGGAGGGCAATTGGGAGGAGTAGGGACTGTGGCAAATTGGAATCCCGACACTTCCCTTTTTTAAAGGGACAGCTACTACTGAATTCCAGCAGCTTGTTGCCAGGGGAAGGGTGGGTGCAGTGTTGCCGTGCATATGTGCTAAGTCGCGTCAGTCGTGTCCGACTCTGGGACTCCATGGACTGTAGCCCGCCGGGTTTCTCTGTCCACGAGATTTTTCAGGCAAGAATACTGGAGGCCATGGGTTGCCATGGTCTCCTGCAGGGGATCTTCCTGACCCAGAAATCAGACCTGAGTTTCTTATGTCTCCTGCATTGGTAGGTGGACTCTTTCCCCGTAGGGCTACCTGGGAAGCCCAGTGTTGCTATAGCTTAGGAATTTTCAAGAGAAAATGAAATGTGGAATTTGATGTTAAAATACTTTTTTTGAGTTTTATATAGTGGTTTGGATTTTTTTTATAAAGAATTTTTTTTTACGACCCCAACAAAAACACATTCCTGGGCTAAATTCTGGTTCCTGGCCACCAACTTGCAGCCCTCTTTCCATAAGTTTTTCAAGCAACTTCTCTAGACTTTGAGCAATAGCCTCTGTACTTTTCTCTCCTCAAGACATTTGATGAGGACATTCTCTCTGCTGTCCCTGGGATCGCTGTCATTTTTTAATCTCTGTGTATGTGTGTATATCATCTTAAACACATTAATAAGCAATTATATAAGGTACTATGCTAAGCCCTTTACCATACATTATTAAATTTAATCTTGGACTTTCCTGGTGGCGCAGTAGATAAGAATCCATCTGCCAATGCAGGGGACCTGGGTTCGATTCCTGGTCCAGCAGGAACCCACATGCAGTGAAGCAGCTAAGCCTGTGCACCATGACTACTGAGCTTGCTCTAGGGCCCTTGAGCTGCAACTACTGAAGCTCGTGCGCCTAGAGCCCATGTTCTGCGACAAGAGAAGCCGCCACAGTGAGAAGCCCCGCAAAGTGTAGCCCCCGCTCACTGCAACTCGAGAAAACCCATGCAAAGTAATGAAGACCCAGCGAAGCCAAAAATAATTTAATTTAAGTTTTGCTGAGGGCAGACAAACCAGAATATGTGCTTTGCTCACTCAGGCGTGTCCGACTTTTTGCAACCCCGTGGGCTACAGCCCACCAGGCTCCTCTGTCTGTGGAATTTTTCAGGCAAAAATACTGGGGTGGGTTGCTATTTCCTCCAGGGATCTTCCTGACCCAGAGATTGAACCCGAGTCTCCTGAGTGCTCTGTATTGGCAGGGAATTCTTTACCACTAAGCCTCATGGGAAGCCCAACCCAGAATGGGATTTCTAAAAAAAAAATCAATCTTTACAAAACTAGGAGGTAGGTACCTATGAGTTGTTTATTGCTCCATAACCAGTAACCCCATTGCCCTATGATTATAAGAGATATTGTTGTTCAATCTCTCAGTCGTGTCCAACTCTGCAACCCCACGGAAAGCAGCATGCCAGGCTCCTCTGTCCCCCACTATCTCCTAGAGCTTGCTCAAACTCATGTCCATTGAGTCGGTGATGACATCCAACCATCTCGTCCTCTGTCGTCCCCTTCTTTTCCTGTCTTCAATCTTTCCCAGCATCAGAGTTTTTGAGAAACTATTTGGGCTCTTTTTTTTTTTTTTTTACAAATTTTCTATAAATCTAAAATAACCTCAAAATTAAAAGTTTAAAATATTGCTGATGCTTAGACCCTATGCAAATAGGGTTGTGACTCTTTTTTAACTTTGATAGCATTTATATGCTATCCATGTAAATAAACATTGTTAATATTTTTCATTTTATTTATTTATTTAGGACACACCAAGTGGCATATGAGATATTAGTTCCCTGACTAGGGGTTGAACCGGCACCCCATGCATTGGAAGCGTGGAGTCCTAACCCCCAGACTGCAGAGAAAGTCCCAATAGGTTCTGATTTGATTGGTATAAATTAGAGCCTGGACGTAAGATTTTTAAAAGAATCTTTCTATTCATGTGCTCCTAATCAATCAGCAGTCAAGATTGTGATTCATAGTCTAGGTACTGACTCATTATCAAAATTATTTCACAAATTATTCTTATGATCCCTTTTAAAAAAGATACAGCAAAAAAAAAAAAAAAAAGATACAACAAAGGGGATATGTCATACCATCCCTTGTGTTTTGGTTTCTAGTTTGAAGTCCTTTGATAAAGACAACAAACTTTGATGAAACAGAGTTGTAAGACTGAGCGGTGAATGGAAATTTAGCTACCTAAAATGTGGAAACAATACTTCTGACTCTTTAAAAAATAAAAATAAAAAAGAAAAATAAAAAAGAAAAATAAAAAATATAGCTGATCAAAGGAAATAAAAAGGGACGTGTCCTGTCATTTCCCCCATCCTTCTTTGTATAATCTATACAATGATCCATTGTGAATACTTACCAAATAACACACAATGGCTTGCCCATCAGTAAAGCACGTAGTTTTTAAACATGTATTGTAGCATTGCCACCATTTTGTATCACAATTGTGGAAGTGGTTATAAGAATCTAGACACCTGTAATAAAATTTCATAGTATCACACACACACACACACACACACACAACACCTGTAAAAACCGGTGAACCATGAACGTAAATGAAGTTTGGAGTTTAGTGAATAGCATTATACCAGTGTTAATTTCCTGGTTTTGAAAATTTATTTATGTAAGATGCTATGATTAGGGAAAGGGGGGTGAAGAGTGGATGAGAACTCTCTGTACTATGTTTGCAACCTCTCATAACTCTAAAATTATTTCAAGATGAAGGCTTTATTAAATACAGGGGAAATTTTGAAGAGAGGCTGTGGACATGGACGATTTGAAATCAAACGAAGAACAAATAGCCTCTGTTCAGTGGCTTCTTTTGCCTTCAGGATTAAGTTCAAAGCCCTTAGGATGGCATTCAAGGCTCCTCGTGACCTGGTTCTGACTACTTTGCCTAGATCCTTTAGGGTTTGGGACACACAATCAAAGTGTGCCATCAGGAGATGCCCTAGAAACCTCAGGTGGTGAAAAGACAGTTCAGTCCCTCCAAGCAACAGGAGAGTTGGGCGAGGCCAGGGCCTGGGTCTTGCAGACAACCCATTACACGCAAAGCTCCTTTTTTTTTTCTTTAAAAAAAAGTATTAGGCTGCACCAGGTCTTAGTTGCGGCACACAGGATTTTTGATCTCTGTTGCGGCCGGTGGGAATCTTTCGTTGAGCCATGCAAACCCTTAGTTGTGGCATGGGGATCCAATTCCCTGACCATGGATATTACCCAGGCCCCCTGTATTGGGAGTGTGGAGTCTTAGCCACTGGGCCACCAGGGAAGTCCCTAAAGCTTCCTTTAAATACAAATATTTCATAATCTCACTTTACTCTCCTGAAAGAAAATTCATGGACAACGTAGCCTCTTTCTACGCATACTTTTACAAAAATGAATACCATGACCCAACTGTATTTTTAAAAAGAAAAATATAAAAAATGTCATTTACAATAAAGTAATATGCATTTCTACAAGTAAATGCGTAGGCACAAATACTCTGCGAGACTTAAAAGAGCGGGCAGATGCTGAAAATGCAAACTGATACGGCTGTGCTGTGTCAGCACCCAGACACCGCGTTTGGAAATGTGAATTTCCCAGCTGGTAGATGACTCCTGGTAAGATTCCAAACTAAACAAAGCATGGTCTTCCCGGGATTTACTGGGTAGCTAACTTCTTGGACTGTTCAGCGTACAACAAAAGAGTCCAAAAGACACTCTGGGATCGTGCATAAAACAGAGAGGTAGGTTCAGAGTTTACAGATGTTTCTGTTTGCTTGCTCATTTGTTTTACCATCTTTGTGAATGTCCAGTGGAAGATTCAAAAGTCACACGAGGGACATAGGACCGTTCTTCACTTGGCAGCGCTGTCCTGGCGCCTGCCCGCTTTACGCCAACAGCTCTTCAATAATTGTGGAAACAGGAACTTCCCTCCTGGTCCAGTGGCTAACACTCCGTGCTTCCACTGCAGAGGGCATGGGTTTGATCCACGCCGACAAAGCTCTGTACAGTCAAACTATGGTTTTTCCAGTAGTCACGTACGGATGTGAGAGCTGGGGCATAAAGAAGGGTGAACACCAAAGAACCGAGGCTTTCAAATTGTGGTGCTGGAGAAGACTCTTGAACAGTAAGGAGACTGATCAACCAGTCCATCCTAACTGAAATCAACTAACCCTGAATATTCATTGGAAGGACTGATGCTGAAGCTGAAGCTCCACTACTCTGGCCACCTGATGCAAAGAACTAACTTTTTGGAAAAGACCCTGATGCTGGGAAAGATTGAGTGCAAAAGGAGAAGAGGACAGCAGAGGATAAGATGATTATATAGTGTCACCGACTCAATGAACATGCAACTGAGCAAATTCCAGGAGACAGTGAAGAGAGGCGGAGAAGGCGATGGCATCCCACTCCAGTACTCTTGCCTGGAAAATCCCATGGATGGAAAAGCCTGGTAGGCTACAGTCCATGGGGTCGCAAAGAGTCGGACACGACTGAGCGAGCTCACTTTCACTTTTCATTTTCATGCATTGCAGAAGGAAATGGCAACCCACTCCAGTGTTCTTGCCTGGAGAATCCCGGGGACGGTGGAGCCTGGTGGGCTGTCGTCTAAGGGGTCGCACAGAGTTGGACACGACTGAGGCGACTTAGCAGCAGCAGTGAAGAGAGGAGCCTGTCGTGCTGCAATCTATGGTGTCAAAAAGAGTCAGACTTGACTGAGCGACTGAACAAGGACAACAGGGACCTAAGATCCCAGGAGCTGCAAGGTGCAGCCAAAGGAGAGAAAACGGTGTGGAAACAAAAAGAGTGCCTAAAATTTCCCAAATGTCTTCCTAGTGAAACAGGGGTGGAGTGGGGCGGGGGTAACTTCCCGCTGAGAATGAGTGTTCTGGAGCAGTGCTCTCCAGTATGGGAGCCACCAGCCACACCTTGTTAACACAGGGGCTGGAAATGGCAACCCCACTCCAGTATTCTTGCCTGGAGAATCCCCATCGACAGAGGAGCCTGAGGGGCTACAGTTCATGGGGTCACAAAAGAGTCAGACATGACTGAACAACTAAGCACAAAATGTGTGGGGGCCCCCAGATGGAGATATGTTAGTGGTGTAAAATATTCATAGGGCTTCCTAACTTGATATGAGAAAAGAAGAAAGTATCTCATTCAGTTCAGTTCAGTGGCTCAGTCGTGTCCGACTCTTTGCGACCCCATGGGCCGCAGCACGCCAGGCTTCCCTGTCCATCACCAACTCCTGGAGCTTGCTCAAACTCAGGTCCATCAAGTCGGTGATGCCATCCAACCATCTCATCTTCTGTCGACCCCTTCTCCTCCTGCCCTCAATCTTTCCCAGCATCAGGGTCTTTTCCAGTGAGTCAGTTCTTCACATCAGGTGGCCAAAGGATTGGAGTTTCAGCTTCAGCATCAGTCCTTCCAATGAATATTCAGGACTGACTTCCTTTAGGATGGACCAGTTGGATCTCCTTGCAGTCCAAGGGACTCTCAAGAGTCTTCTCCAACACTACAGTTCAAAAGCATCAATTCTTCAGCGCTCAGCTTTCTTTATAGTCCAACTCTCACATCCATACATGACTACTGGAAAACCCACAGCTTTGACTAGACAGACCTTTGTTGGCAAAGTAATGTCTCTGCTTTTTAATATGCTGTCTAGGTTGGTCATAGGTGTTTTTCCAAGGAGCAAGCATCTTTTAATTTCATGGCTATAGTCACCATCTGCAGTGATTTTGAGGCCCAAGAAAATAAAGTCTGTCACTGTTTCCATTGTTTCCAATCTATTTGCCATGAAGTGATGGGACGAGATGCCATGACCTTCCTTTTTTGAACATTGAGTTTTAAGCCAGCTTTTTCACTCTCCTCTTTCACGTTCATCAAGAAGCTCTTTAGTTCCTCTTCACTTTCTGCCATAAGGGTGGTGTCATCTGTGTATCTGAAGTTATTGATATTTCTCCTGGCAATCTAAATTCCAGCTTGTGCTTCTTCCAGCCCAGCATTTCTCATGATGTACTCTGCACAGAAGTTAAATAAGCAGGGTGACAATATGCAGTCTTGCTACTCCTTTTCCAGTTTGGAACCAGTCTGTTGTTCCATGTCTGATTCTAACTGTTGCTTCTTGACCTGCATACAGGTTTCTTAGGAGGCAGGTCAAGTGGTCTGTTATTCCCATCTCTTTAAGAATTTTCCGCAGTTTATTGGGATCCACACAGTCAAAGGCTTTGACATAGTCAATAAAACAGAAGTAGATGCTTTTCTGGAACTCTTTTGCTTTTTCTATTACCAAATGGGCAATTTGATCTCTGTTTCCTCTGCCTTTTCTAAATCCACCTTGAACATCTGGAAGTTCTTGGTTCACATACTGTTGAAGCCTCGCTTGGAGAATTTTGAACATTACTTTGCTAGCATGTGAGACGAGTGCAATTGTGCAGTAGTATGAGCATTCTCTGTCATTGCCTTTCTTTGGGATTGGAGTGAAAACTGACCTTTTCCAGTCCTGTGGCCACTGCTGAGTTTTCCAAATTTGCTGGCATATTGAGTGCAGCACTTTCACAGCATCATCTTTCAGGATTTGAAATAGCTCAACTGGAATGCCATCACCTCCACTGCTTTGTTCATAGTGATGCTTCCTAAGGCCCACTTGACTTCACATTCCAGGATGTCTGGTTCTAGGTGAGTGATCACACCATCATGGTTATCTGGGTCATGAAGATCTTTTTTGTACAGTTTTTCTGTGTATTCTTGCCACCTCTTCTTAATATCTTCTGCTTCTGTTAGGTCCATACCATTTCTGTCTTTTATCGAGCCCATATTTGCATGAAATATTCCCTTGGTATCTCTAACTTTCTTGAAGAGATCTCCAGTCTCTCCCATCCTATTGTTTTCCTATTTCTTTGCACTGATCACTGAGGAAGGCTTTCTTATTTTTCCTTGCTATTCTTTGGAACTCTGCATTCAGATGGGTATATCTTTCCCTTTCTCCTTTGCCTTTCCTTTCTCTTCTTTTCTCAGCTATTTGTAAGGCCTCCTTAAACAATCATTTTGCCTTTTTGCATTTCTTTTCCATGGGGATGGTCTTGATCCCTGTCTCCTGTACAATGTCATGAACCTCCATCCATAGTTCTTCAGGCACTCTGTCTATCAGATCTAATCCTTTAATCTATTTCTCACTTCCACTGTATAATTGTAAGGGATTTGATTTAGGTCATATCTGAATAGTCTAGTGATTTTCCCTACTTTCTTTAAGTCTGAATTTGGCAATAAGGAGTTCATGATCTGAGGCACAGTCAGCTCCTGGTCTTGTTTTTTCTGACTATATAGAGCTTCTCTGTCTTTGGCTGCAAAGAATATAATCAATCTGATTTTTGGTATTGACCATATGGTGATGTCCATGTGTAGAGTTGTCTCTTGTGTTGTTAGAGGAGGGTGTTTGCTGTGACCAGTCTGTTCTTTTGGCAAAAGTCTGTTAGCCTTTGCTCTGCTTCATTTTGTACTCCAAGGCCAAACTTGCCTGTTACTCCAGGTATCTCTTGACTTCCTACTTTTGCATTCCAGATATTTTAGAGTATCTCATTAAAAACTAAGAAAATGTGGAGTATATATTGATATGATAGTTTTTTATATACTGGGTTAGATAAAATATAAATGCTAATTTCACCTTTTGGGGGGTTACTTTTTAAAAATATGGGTGGGGGTCTTCCCTGGCGGTCCAGTGGCTAAGGCTTCTTGCTCCTAAATGCAGAGGGCCCAGGTTCAATCCTGGTCATGGAACTAGATCCCACATGCTGCAACTAAGAGTTCGCATGCCACAACGAAGACCCCTCGCAGCCAAATAAATAAGTTATTTTTTTAAACATGGAAGGAAGGAAGGATTGACGGGAGACTGGGGTTTCCAGAGTCCCTCCCCTCCCCCTCCCCCTCCCCTGCCAGCCCGCAAGTTCCTCCAGGGAGCTGATTCAGCAGAGGAAATAAGGCTTGTTTCAGAGCCTCCTTGGGAATAATTTGTAGCTCCGGAAAGGCATCGCAGAGTAATGTCCTACCACCTTTGATGGGGGTGGTGATGATGAGAATAAATCCTTGGTGTGTTTAGCCGAGAGGCCTGCGGGCAGCCGCAGAGAGCGGACCTACTTCCTGTGGAGACCGCCTCCCTCTCCCCAGACAGGCTGACCCGAGGAGGGCGGGGGTGCCCACAGTTCCTTGGCGTGGTCATGCTGTACATGTTATCAGAACCAAACAAGGAGCTGGGGTGGTGAAGAGCGCCTGTGTATGAAGCGGAGTTTGAAAGTGGCGGGGGTGGGGGTGGGAATGAGGTGTGCAGGTCTAGGGGCATTCACAGCACTCCAAGAGCCGATGGGTTGCCATGAAGGAGCATCCAAGGAGGGGTCAGATACGCATTTTCTTGGAGTGGTGTATAATTTATTATAGAAAAAAAAAATTAAACTCAGAGACTAAAGGACTGCATATGAAGTATTAAATAGAAACAAAGAGCCAAGAAATTCAATAAATGAATATTACACATTCGAGAAACAAAGAACAGATAATGAGACAAATATTTATGGCAATAATTGGGGAATCATTTTTCTTATCTGAAAAGAAAAACTTAATTTCTATAAGCCAAACTCAATAGTCGAGGCGTCTATGAAACATTTCTTACTGAATTATTTTTAATTTCAAGATTAATAAAATAAATCCTAGGGACCTACTTGGTGGTCTGGTGTCTAAGGCTCCACGCGGCTAACGGGGGTTCGACCCCTGATCTGGGAACTAGATTCCACATGCTGCAATTAAACATCCCTCATGCCACAACAAAGACCCGGTGCAGTCAAATAAATAAATAAAATAAAAAAAATAAATCCTACAAGTGCCAATAATAAGGAAAAAGGAATACAGGAAAACAAAGCAACAACAGAGCAAAATATTAATAGTTCACATACTTATTAGAGGAGGCTGGCTGCAGTATGGAAAGCAGACAGCAGGGGGCGAGAGAGAGACGCCCGAGGCCCTGTCTGGGAAGTAAACCCACAAGCGTAGGGGATCCCTGGACAAGTAAGTGCCTGCTCTGGATGCTTCCATAGGTACAAAGACAGCACGAGATGTGGCTGTGGCGGTCTGGGACATTACAGCCACGTCCCGCCGGCCAGGAGATAGAAGTTTACTGTTCCTGCGTGGCTGTACGGAGGTGAGTGAATTTTAGCAGCAGCTCCTTGTGAAGTGAAAGTCGCTCAGTCCTGTCCGACTCTTTGCAACCCTATGGACTATACAGTCTATGGAATTCTCCAGGCCAGAATACTGGAATGGGTAGCTGTTCCCTTCTCCAGGGGATCTTCGCAACCCAGGGATGGAACCCATGTCTCCCGCATTGCAGGCGGATTCTTTACTAGTTGAGACGCCAGGGCAGCTCCTTATTACAGCATGAATAAATAAAGGGCCCAACTGCAAGGCACACCCTCTCTCAGCATGTACCTTAACCCCCAAGGCCAGTTAGCTGAATGTCATACCGGGCCACAGGCTTTTGCCACCCAAATGCCACATTTAGAGGTTTTCCCTGTGCGTTTATAAGATCACTATTCACTCCTGTCAATTCATCTTTCTGAGCTTCAGTTTCTTCATTTGTAAAACAGGATCCTTAAGATTATCTCCATCAGAGTGTGGTGAAGAGGATTAACAGAGATAATGCAAGCAACATGCTTAGCACAGGATGCTCAGTGGATGTTCACGAACACTGTTGATGTTCAGTCACCAAGTGTCCGACTCTTTGTGACCCCATGGACTGCAGCACGCCAGGCTCCCCTGTCCTTCACTATGTCCCGGAGTCTGCTCAGATGCATGTTCATTGAGTCGGTGATGCTGTGTAACTGTCTTTCTTCTGCTGCCCCCTTCTCCGCCTGCCCTCAGTCTTTCCCAGCATCAGGGTGTTTTCCCTTGAATCAGCTCTTTGCATCAGGTGGCCAAGTAGTGGGGCTTCAGCTTCAGCATCAGTCCTTCCAATGAATATTCAAGACTGACTTCCTTTAGGATGGACCGGTTGGATCTCCTTGCAGTCCAAGAGACTCTCAAGAGTCTTCTCCAGCACCAAAATGCGAAAGCATCAATTCTTCAGCACTCAGCCTTCTTTATGGCCCAACTCTCACATTTGTACATGACTACTGAAAAACCATAGCTTTGACTATATAGTAAAAGAATAAACATTTTTATTGAGTATTATAAGATGCATTCAATAGCTTTTAGATAAACCACACCACAACTCATCTACAATCAGTCAAACCCAACAGCAATTCATTCTTTCACAAACCATGTGTCAGGACAAAACTCCCTTCAACTTACAGTAAGATCCTACTCAAGTCTTGTGGGCAGAGTTTGGGGAATTACATCTGTATTTTCTTGTAATGTCATTATTAAGCTATTATGGTGGCTCTGATGGTAATGAGGGAAGGAGGATAAGGGGACGACAGAGGATGAGATAGCTGGATGGCATCACCAACTCAATGGACATGGGTTTGGGTGAACTCCAGGAGTTGATGATGGACAGGGAGGCCTGGCGTGTTGCGGTTCATGGGGTCACAAAGAGTCGGACACGACTGAGCGACTGAACTGACTGACTGATGGTAAAGAATCTGCCTGCAGTGCAGGAGACCCAGGTTCCATCCCTGGGTTGGGAAGATCCCCTGGATAAGGGAATGGCAACCCACTCCAGTATTCTTGTCTGGAGAATTCCACAGAGGAGCCTGGCGGCCTACAGTCCATGCGGTTGCAAAAAGTCGGCCTGACTGAGCAACTAACACTATTCACATTCCACCACAAAGCTGACCCTCCCACAAGACTGTGAATTCCCTGAGGACAATGTCTATGTCTTAGTCGTCTTTGCATTGACCATTCAGGGTTGGAGGGGTGAGCTGTGCCCCTGTCCACAGTGCTGAAGTTGCACAGGCTGGGTATTCCTTGCGATGCTTCCTCTCCAGCCCATTCACACTGCCCTCTATGGAGATGCCCTCTGGAATTGCTCTGACGTCAGCCCTTATCTGATCGTCCAGATACATTAGCTGAATACAGCAGGTAGTAAAAGGGGTCCTATCACATGAACTCACTGCTGAAAACCACACCCTGTACATGCATGTATTCACTTTTGTAGAACATATATTGTAGTGGTGGTGTTCAGTAGCTCAGTCATGACCCGGTGGACTGCAGCATGTCAGACTTCCCCGTCCTTCACTATCTCCCCGAGTTTGCTCAAATTCATGTCCATCAAATCAGTGATGCCATCCAACCATCTCATCCTCTGCCATCCCCTTCTCCTTCTGCCTTTAACCTTTCCTGGCATTAGGGTCTTTTCCAATGAGTCAGTTCTTCGTATCAGGTGGCCAAAGTATTGGAGCTTCCGCTTCAGCATCAGTCCTTCCAATGAATATTCAGGACTGATTTCCTTTAGGATGGACTGGTTTGATCTCCTTGCAATTCAAGGGACTGTCAAGGGACTTCTCAGTATGCAGGAGGATATATACCAAACTGTTAACGGTCTTTACCACCTTTCACTGGGATTGGTCACTGCAAGGGGATTGCTCTTTTTAAATGTATACTTTCGTATTTTTGTTTGTTTTAACAATAACCCATACTTTATTTCTGTCAAATACATCTGAAAATAATGTTTAACCAGAAAACACGGTTAGGTGCTTGCTTCAGCACATATACTAAAATTAGAGCTATACAGACAAGAGTAACATGGCTCCTGCACTAGTCGTCATGAAAATTCATGAAGCATTCCGTATTTTTCAGTCTTACAGTTATGGGAAATGAAATCATGGTTATCAAAGGGAAACATGGAGAGGGATAAATCAGGAGCATGGGATGAACATACACACGCTACCACATGGAAGACAGATAACCAACAAGGACCTACTGTATAGCACAGGGATCTACTCAGTAGTCTGTGATAACCTGTATGAGAAAGAACGCGAAAAAGAATGTCCATGATAAGTCATTTTAGTCGTGTCCGACTCTTGGCGACCCCATGGACTGTAGCCCGCCAGTCTCCTCTGTCCGTGGGATTCTCCAGGCAAGGATACTGGAGTGGGTTGCCATGCCCTCCTCCAGGGGATCTTCCTGACCCAGGGATCAAACCCTCGTTTCCGGCGTCTCCTGCGTCGGCAGGCAGGTTCTTCACCAGGGAACCACCAGGGAAGCCCCTAGTTGATGTGTTCTGCCAGGCATCTGTAAGCCAAATAGATGGTTGCTTCATGGCACTGAGTCTGGAGGGTACTTTGTGTTGCTGTCATAGCAACTGGAGCAGCTGGTAAGAGAGGGAGGCAGAGTCTGACCTTGGGAGTCCCACGCCTTCTCTCTCCCTCCCCGATTCTCCCCCTCTCACTATCTGGTGATCCGCCTGCGTTATCAGCAGCCAGCAGCCTCCTCTCTCCCAGTCTGGGGACCTCTGGCTAATCTCAAGAGCAGTCCATTTTATTTGGAAAGTAAAAATTAGAATTCAAAGACAATTGTTCACCAAATGTGTGAAAGCCTCTCTCGGTAACAGCTGTGGTTCTTTCCATAAAGGAGAGCCCCCAGCCTCCAGCCCGTGCAAGAAAACCGCAGAGCCAAACATAAAGTAATGAGTCCGTCTGTTCATTCCTGCCGCCCAGGCTTTTGCTCAGATCACAAACGCTCTTCCTCCTTCTCTTTTTTTTTTTAATAAATTCTCCAAGGATCGGAGGGCCAGGCATTGTCTTTTCTGTGCCTACCTGCTTCCCTCCAAAACAGGGAGGCTCATGCTTTCCACATCATTTAGCATTAGAAAAAAAAAAAAAAAGATGTACTTAACTCCTTCTGGGCAGCTTATCTATGAGCCTTCAGGCTGGAGAGCCAAGTTTGCCTGAATATAGTTCTGTGTTTTCTTCCTTCTGTGCATGGGGATCAATTAAGACTCACTACAAGAGGATAAATGAAAAAACTCAAAAGCCAAAACCCAACAATCTCAACCTAAGTTGTTAAAAAATAAATAATCATTCAAATAATAATATTATATGATAATAATGGGCTTCCCTGGTGGCTCCAACAGTAAAGAAGCTGCTTGCAATGCAGGAGACGTGGGTTCAATCCCTGGGTCCGGATGATCCCCCCCTGGAGAAAGGAATGGCAACTCACTCCAGTATTCTTGCCTGGAGAATCCCATGGACAGAGGAGCTTTGCGGGCTACAGTCCATGGGGTTGCAAAGAGTCAGACACGGCTGAGTGACTTTGACTACTACTTCTAAGAAAAAGAAGAAGAAATTCATTCCCTTCCATCATGGGGAATTTCAGGCATGGCTTGACTTTGGATGAGGCTGCATCCAGAGACTCAGGTAATAATAGCATCCAGACCCAGAATCTCTGCCATCCTTGGTTTTGCCTTCTCTGTGGCCACTTCAGTTTCTGGCTTGTCTTGGGGTTCCCTGGCAACCTCACATTCCCCATATTGCTGAACCAAATGCAGAGGGAGAAGAGTTTCTCTGTCCAAGAGCTGGAAAAGAAGTCAAGGAAGGTTGGAGCCTTGTTTTCTCTGGATGGCCCTTCTGGGGTCATGGGCTCTGCCATGAACCAATCACCACGACCTGGGGATGGACCTGTTGGCTCCCCTTGGGCCAAAGGCTGTGAATTTGCCCACGCAGGAGACTGGTGAGAAGGGGACCACAGGGACTGTTACCACAGGGAAAAGAGAGGATTTGGACTGCCAGGACATATACGGCCACTGTAGGGCAGAGCTGGAGTGTGCTGAGAAAGCAGCGTGAACTATCCACAGCGCTATCAACAGTCTCAGGGCGTTCACAGGAGGTAATACAGAAACGGTCATTACACACCTTTGAAAAGATGCTGAAAACAAGGTCCTACTATGTAGCACAGGGAACTGTATCCAATCCTCTGGGATAAACCGTCTGGAAAAGTATATAGATATGTTGAATGTATGCCAAGTCCCTTCAGTCGCGTCTGACTCTTTGCGACCCTGTGGACTGTAGCCCACCAGGCTTCTCTGTCCATGGGATTCTCCAGGCAAGAAACTGGAGTGGGTTGCCATGCCCTCCTCCAGGGGATTTTCCCAACCCAGGGATTCAACCTGTATCTCTTATGTCTCCTGCACTGGGAGGCGGGTCCTTTACCAGTAGCGCCACCTGGGAAGCCCACATATATATTCAAATAGAATGTATATATGTGTATAACGGAGGCACTTTGCTGTTCAGCAGAAATTAGCACAACATTGTAAGTCAACTATACTTTAATCAGAAAAAAAAAAAAAAAAAAGGAAAGAAAGGAATTTGCTGGTGGCTCAGTGGATAAGAGTCCATTTGAGCCCTGGCCCAGGAAGACTCCACATGCCTCGGAACAACTAAGCCCACGCGCCACAACTACTGAGTCCTTTCTCTGGAGCCCTTCAACTGCAACTACTGAAGCCCGAGCACCCTGGCAACGAGAGAAGCCTCCACCCATGCACCACAGCTCGAGAGTAGCCCCCGCTCGCTGCAAGTCGAGAAAGCCCTCTCGCAGAAGGAAAACCCAGCACAGCCATAAATAAATAATTTTTTTTCCAAAGTCCTGTTCCATCCTCTTGCCCACACTTGGAAACAGATAATGTTATTATCTCGCTTTCCAGATGAGAAAATAGAAGAACTGAGTGGTCAAATAAGGAACCCTAGGTCACAGTTAATAAAAGGCAGATCTGGGCCTTCAAGCCCATCTCTGCCTGAGGCTAAGGCTTCTTTTTCCTCTTTTAAACATTAGACTAAAGGAGTGTTTTAGGTAAGTCAGGTATGGACGGGGTTGTCCCATTCAAGAAAACCTCAGAGCAGGAATGTCTTCAAGGTCTCACCACTGCCAGCATTTAGAGCTGGCCGCAGGTGGGTGGTGGGCTTCCCAGGTGGTGCTAGTGGTAAAGAACCGTTTGCTCCCTGAGTCGGAAAGATCCCCTGGAGGAGGGCATGGCTACCCACTCCAGTATTCTCACCTGGAGAATCCCATGGACAGAGGAGCCTGGCAGGATACAGTCCATAGGATCACAGAGTCAGACAAGGCTGAAGTGACTTAGCACGCATGCACAGCTGTATGGGGACTGCTGGTCTGGGCCCACGTCTGTGGCTTCACCTGGGTCAGACAGTCCCGGCCAAGAAGGCAGAGGCAGGATGAGAATGGAGGCCCAAACTGTGTGGAGCCCCTGGCCTCCTCCCCTCAAAGAACTCAGGGAGGCCAAGAACTGGAGGTATGAGCAAGTCAGCACAAAGCGGGCCGGAAACGGTGACTCAGCCCCCTGTCAGGATTCCCGGCTCCTCGGCCTGAGGGATGAGTCATCACCTTGACGCCCTCAACTGTCACACTTCTAACTCTCCCAGCCTCGCCTAGGATGCTGACGAAGGAAAGCTCCCTGCCCCCCCCCGGGCTGTTCCCCAGACGACCTTGAGTTCAAATTCAGTCAGGAAGGAAGGCCCACATCGTTTTCAGCACAGAAGGGGCTTCCCCTCCCTTGGGGCGATGCCAGGTGACAATTCCCAAGCAGGGTCCCAGGACTGGGCTGAGGATTCCTGGCCCCAACTCAGCGTATGCCTGTGTGTGTGCATGTAATGTATTTTTTTTTTAATATTTATTTATTTGGCTGCATGGAGTCTTAGTTTCAGCATGCGGGACTTTCAGTTGGGGCCTGTGGGATCTAGTTCCCTGACTAGGGATTGAACCCCAGACCCTTGTACTGGGAGCACAGAGTCTTAGCCACTGGACCACAAGAGAAGCCCCTAACGTGTTTTTTTTAATTGAGGTGAAGTTCATACAACATAAAATTAATGTTAACCATTTAAAGTGAACAATTCAGTGACTTCTAATACGTTCACATTGTCGTACAGCCATCATCTCTATTTAGTTCCAAGACATTTTTCAGCACCCTAAAGAACCTTGTATCCACTAAGCATTCACCCTCCATTCCTCCTCCTCCCAAACTCCTACAAACCACTAGATTTACCACTTCAGGACATTTCACATAAATGGAAGCTTACCATATGTGACCTTTCATGTCTGTTTTTTTTCACTTGTGATGTTTCTGAGGTCCATTCACATTGTGACATGCACCAGAACTTCATTGCTTTTTGAGGCAGGATATGGCTCAGACGGTAAAGAAACCCCTGCAATGAGGGCGACCTGGATTCGATCCCTGGGTTGGAAAGATCCCCTGGAGGAGGAAATGGCAACCCACTCCAGTGTCCTTGCCTGGAGAATCCCACGGACAGAGGAGTCCATGGGGTCATGAAGAGTCAGACACGACTGAGCAACTAAGCACAGCAGCACATTACTCCATCATAGGGACAGACCACACGTGTTTATCCCTTTATCAGTTTAAGCACATCCCTACGTTTTACACTCTAGACACATCGTGTGCCCCATCCCATCCTTGAGAGCTAATTCCAGGAAGCTCTGAGAGGGAGTGAAGTGAGACATGGAAGGGAGAAAAATGAGTGCAGGGTGCATTAATGGGCAGGGTACCAGGTTGGACTTTGGGGACTCTTCCCCTGGGGCTCCCCTGAGAGACTGTATGGGGTGGGCAACCAACCCCGTTCGCCACAGCTACTGAGCCTGTGCACCATAGAGGCTGTGCTCTGCAACAGAAGAAGCCACCGAATGAGAAGCTGGTGCACCGCAGTGAAGAGCGGCCCCTGGTTGCTGCAGCAAGAGAAAGCCTTCGTGCAGCACCTAAGACCCAGAGCAGTCAAAACATAAAATAAACACATAGAGCTTAAAACAAGTGGGTGCCTCCTGCTGCTGTCTGTGGCAGAGTTCTATTAGCTTTCTTCCTAGCACTTAGCAGTTTGTGATTATTTTATTTGCTGCTTCACTGACATATCATCTGTCTCGACCACTAGACTCTCAGCTGCATGAGGACAGGGGTTCATCTTTCTTCTTCACTACTGCACTCCTAGTTCCTACTTCAGGGCTTGGCTCTGAATAGGAGCTTAATAAATATTAAGTACCCCTGGAGCTTAGCTGAGTAATTAAATAAATGAACCCACCATACAGAACATACTGATGTCATATTTCTAAAGCCCCAATGTATACAAATTACACTGTTTCCAAATATTAATTAACAAAGCCTTTGGAATTTCCCTGAGGGGTTGGCCGAGGGTGCTTCCAAGTGGATGATCCAAGACGCAAATAGAGCGAAATGATTTCTTCTGGGTCACTGATGACTCAATGTCTGGGAATAGAAACAGACTCCAAAACCTTTGCTCTAATTAGTCAAGGTAATTATTAGGCACGATAATTAGGCCCGAGTGTCACCAGCCAGGCTGTTTCGTGACCTCTTGAATGTAAAACCTGCATTAATTTTGCTGTAATGAGAGGATCTGTTGTCGTTTGCCACCCCCAATCTAGTTTTGCTTTTTTCTGGGTGATCAAAATGTTTCTCTCAAAATACAATCTTTTCAATAATAGACGCTTTGACTCACTCACTGTCACATTCTGGGATTGTCCCTCTAATTATTTCCCTCTGATCCAGTTTTGGTTCTCTGGGTTTCTTTTATTTTGGGTGTTGGGGTTTGAATTTTTTTCCTATGAAATTTTCAATCCTTCTAATTTATTTATGGCTGTGCTGGATCTTCGTTGCTGAGGGCTTTCTCTAGTTGCGGGGTAAGAGCTCGTTTCGGTGGCTTCTTTGGTGGCAGAGCACGGGCTCTAGAGTGAGTACTCAGTAATTGTGGCTCTCGGGCTTAGTTGCCCCAAGACAAATGGAATCTTCCCAGACTAGGGATTGAACCTGTCTCCCCTGCAATGGGAAGGCAGATTCTTAACTGCTGGACCACCACAGAAGCCCTAAAAAATTTTTTTTTAAGTAAAATATAGTTTATTTGTCATGTTTCAGGTATACAGCAAAGTGATTCAATTAAACACACATATATTTTTTCAGATTATTCTTCATTATAAGTTCTTACAAGATATTGAATATAGCGCCATTTTGGGGGGGTTATTTTTAGAGGTCAATTCTGATCTCCTTACAAACTCTTCTCCTGGCTCATTTATTGATTGAATCAGTATTTATGGTGCCTACTACTAGGAGCTTCCCAGGTGGCGCTAATGGTAAAGAAACGGGCTGCCAGTGTCGGAGACAAGAGACACAGGTTCCATCCCTGGCTGGGGAAGATCCCCTGGAGGAGGGCATAGCAACTCACTCCAGTATTCTAGCCTGGAGAATCCCTTGGACAGAGGAGTCTGGCGGGCTACAGTTCATGGGGTCACAAAGAGTCGGACACAACTGAAACGACTTAGCACTACCAGGGGCAGGGCTCTGTGACCACACCTGGGACGATTAGGAAAGGAAACACAGTTCCCACCCCAAAAGAAAAGCCTTCGTATTTTTGTCAGTGTGAGGAGGGATCACAGCATTTAACTTATTACTTTATCTTCTCTTGACCTGTTCTCATAGCCAACATTTCCTGAGGTCTTATTCTCTGTGAAGTAAGCCTTGGCATTGCTCCATTAATCCTCAAAACAGACTTCTGAGGAAAGTACTATTAGTAGTACTATTTTCTATCATCCCATTTTACAGATGCAGAAACTGAGGCACAGGGCTTCAGTAACTGGTCCCATATCACAGGGCTGCTGGGTAAATGATGGTTGCCAGATCCGAACCCAGGGAGTTGATATCAGAACCTGTGCTCTTAACCCACCACCAGACTCAGTGTACTAGAATTTTGCATTGCCCAGCAAAACTTTCAAGTTCTCTGACATTGCATGTTCTGCATATTCACTCAATAAACATTTGCCAGTGACTCTATGTTGGCAAGGTCCAACAGAGGTGATGAGCAGGGTGTCAAGATGAACTGGGGCAAATTCTTGCCCTAGAAGCAGGGTAGTCTGGGGGAAGGATCAGGATTTTGGAGCAAGATCCTGGACTCAAATCCTGGCTTGGTCAGTAATTAAGGCTGCCAGATTTAGCAAATAAAAATATAGGTCACCCAGTTAAATTTCAGATAAACAGTGAATAATTTTTTTAGTGTCACTATGTTACATGCCAGGTTTCGTTATATTTTATTTGGCAACCTTAGGGTGATGGCTGTGTGACCATGGGTACGTGACTCATCCTCTCTGATCTCAGATTGCCTGTGTTCAAAATGAAAATACTGATCCCCATTTCACACAGTGGCTTGGAGGAGTAAAAGCACATTTATATAAAGTACGCAGAATGCTTCAGCTTCTCATAACTGGTCCATTTTCACAGAGAGCCCACTCCAAACTGCTCCATGCAGTAGCTGGGGTCAAAGGACTTTTAAAATCGGCTCAAACCAAGGCCTATTAAAGACCCTTTGAGGTTCCCATGGTGCCTAGACTAAAGCTCACAGGCATCTGGATGTTTCTAAAGTCCTTCAGGCTGTATATAGTGTTCAGAGCAAAGACCCTTCTCAGGAACCCAGCCTAGAGACTAACCCCATCCATACTGTTTTTCTTGAAACCCATCTTCTCTTCCCAAAGTCTAGTGCCCAGGACAGTAAGCTCTCGATGTGAAGGAGGAGGGGAAATGCATGGGGTTTAGGGTATGAGATGTTGCAGTAATCCAGTGCCATCCCGCCAGATATATTTTGAATCCAAATGCCTCTATCCAGCCTCTTCCCTCCTCTCCATAATGACTCCCCTAGTCCAAGCACCACCACCTCTTCCCTGCATAATCTAGATAAACTTCTTTAAAATTTTTAATTTAATTAAAAAGAATTTTTTTTGGCTGTGCCACACAGCATATGGGATCTTAGTTCCCAGACCAGGGATTGAACCCATGCCCTCTGCAGCGGCAGCTGCTGCTGCTGCTGCTAAGTCACTTCAGTCGTGTCCGACTCTGTGCGACCCCACCAGGCTCCTCCGTCCCTGGGATTCTCCAGGCAAAAACACTGGAGTGGGCTGCCATTTCCTTCTCCAGTGCATGAAAGTGAAAAGTGGAAGTGAAGTCGCTCAGTTGTGCCCCACTCTTAGCGACCCCATGGACTGCAGCCCACCAGGCTCCTCCGTCCATGGGATTTTCCAGGGAAGAGTACTGGAATGGGTGCCATTGCCTTCTCCATGCAGTGGAAGCACCCAGTCTTAACTGCTGGACTGCCAGGGAAGTCTTTCCTCTTTTTCATTTTTAATTAATTGATTTATTTTTTGTCTTAAAAATTTTTACATTTTATTTTGGAGTACAGTTGGTTGACAGTGTTGTGTTAGATTCAAGTGTTTCAATAAACTTCTTACTGGTCTCCCTACTTCCACACTAAAAAGTCACAAGAGCAAAATTTTTACTACAAATTTTTTTTTTAATAGGCACAAGTAGAGGGGAAAAAATGAATGCAATTTCAACAACAATCAGCTCATCAGCTCATGACCAATCCAGTTTCATCCACTCCCCAGGCCTCTGGGATTTTTAATTTCTCCTCCCCAGGATTTTTTTTTTTTTAAATTTCAGCCTCAAGGAAAGGAAAATGTGACTTTTCATTAGTTTCCCTGCAAATGTATTGCTTATTATGGCATCAGCTTTATTACAAAATTTCTTCAGGGATTTGCTTTTGAATCCAAAGTTTTGATACTCAACACCAAAGTTTAGAGATCTTTTTTTAAAAAAAGTCTCTCTCCTGCAAATCTTGCAAATCAAAATACTTGGCTTTCAAGATTATTGTCTCCACCATGAATTTCAAAAGCCTGCTTAGGAGCTCATAAAAGCCAAGAATTTGGCTCTTTGGAGCTTTCTTTTTTAAAAAATTGGTTTGGGTCAAGCTTCTTCTCCAAGGAATGTATCCGGAATGATTCAGGACTCAGCCTCAATACTCGGTTTTGTGGAGAGTCACAGGATTGCTTTTAAAAAGGGAACAAACATAGCATTGCTGTCTGTGCAGAAAATGTTACCCAGGGCTATTTTTATTGTCGTTAAAATAATGATTTCAGTGAATTTAAATGATTTCTCAGAATACTCACAGATGTGAGGCCCATTACCCTGTTTTTCCAAATAGTTAAGCTCTTCAAGTACCCTGTCTCCTACTAAAAACTTTCACAAGACCCTAACTTCCAAGCTTGGGGTGGTCCTTTTCTTTTTAATACGTCAATATCCTGGGTGTTTCGACGAGACAAGCTTGCTTCTCAGGACTTGCTTCTCAAGACCCTAACTTCCAAGCTTGGGGTGGTCCTTTTCTTTTTAATACGTCAATATCCTGGGTGTTTCTACAAGGCAAGCTTGCTTCTCAGGACTGCACCAGTGCCCCCTTGAAAACCGGTGTCTGGATATCATATAGCATCCCTTGTCTTTTGAAAATTCTGCTTAGCTTTGTGTCATCTGATTTCCTTGGTCATAAGCATTGGCATTAATGTTGAAGTTAGTCATATGTTTACACACACACAAAAAAAGTCATCAGAGTTTTCTTTTTAGGCAAATCTACTGAAATCTCCCAATATTTTTCAAGCCAAAAATCGCCCAGAATCAGATCTTACCCCGAAAGGATAATTCAGGCCTGGACATGATACAGACAAACCAAAGGGGAAGGAAGGAGGGTTAGTGGTGAAAACCACTTACTGAGAATAGAATCGCGGGTGTTTATCCTGAGCTCAGCCAACAGCTTCCCTGGTGACCTGATGTGCCAATGCTAGGTTCAGTTACCAAGTGGGCAGTTTTCCTAAAGACAAACTCAGAATGCACTGAGTCCTTAAAGCCAGAGGCAAGAACACTTGTGTCTTCTTGCTGCTGCTACCGCTGCTAAGTCACTTCAGTCTTGTTCGACTCTGTGCGACCCCAGAGACGGCAGGCCACCAGGCTCCCCTGTTCCTGGGACTCTCCAGGCAAGAACACTGGAGTGGGTTGCCATTTCCCTCTCCGATGCATGAAAGTGAAAAGTGAAAGTGAAGTCGCTCGGTCGTGTCTGACTCTTCAAGACCCCATGGACTGTAGCCCACCAGGCTCCTCCATCCATAGGATTTTCCAGGCAAGAGTACTGGAGTGGGGTGCCATTGCCTTCTCTTGTGTTTTCTTCAAGTGGCTCAAATTATCACCATTGGGTATGCCTTGATCGTTATGTTCTTAATAAAATTTTTTAAATATTTTATTTTGTATTGGAGTATAGCCAGTTAACAATGTTGTGTAGTTTCAGGTGAACAGTGAAGGGATTCAGCCATATATGTATACATGTATCCATTCTCCCCTCTCATCCAGGCTGCCACATAACATTGAGCAGAGTCTCTCCTGCTATACAGCAGGTCTTTGTTGGTTATGCATTTTAAAAACAGCAGTGTGTACATGTCCCTTCCCAAACTCCCCGACTTTTAATTTTTCAACTCTTAGATTTACAGGAAAGTTGCAAAGACAGTACAGATTCCCCATCTGCCCCCTCCCCCACGTCCCCCCATGGTTTTCCTGCATTATAAACATCTCACAATGTCCGCATATGTATGCCACAATGAATAAACCAACAGTGACACATTTTTCACTGGCCGCTGTACTGTGTTCAGATTTCCTTAGTTTTTACTAAATGCACTTTTCCTGGCCCAGAATCCCACCCAGGACACCAGATGATCACATGGACTCACCGTGACTCCCTAGACACCTCTTGGTTGTGACAGTTTCTCAGACTTTTTTTTTTTTTCCAATCGAGTTGCAATTCACGTACTACCATATCCGTTCTTTCAAAGGGTACACTTCAGTTTTAACATTCAAAAATTGGGCAGTCATCCCTACTAAGTCCTGAATGTTTTCTTCACCTCTAGAAGAAACCACACACTCAGGGGACTTCCCTGATGACCCAGTGGTTAAGGCTCTGCATTTCCACCACAGAGGGTGCAGGTTGGATCCCTGGTCACGGAACTAAGACCCTACAAGCTGCACTGCATGGCCAAAAAAAAAAAAAAAAAGTAATGAGTAAATGAGGCTGTATTTGTGAAAAAAATTGTAAAGAAAAAAAGGTACTATATTTAAAAAAGAAACTACACACCCACGTAGCACTCACTCCCCACAACCACAACCCCCACCTCCCAGCAACTGCTGATCTACCTTCCGTCTTTATGGTTTTGCCTATTCCGGAAATTTTGTATGAATGGAATCATAGAACAGGCGGCCTTTTGTGTCTAACTTCTTTCACTGAGCACAGTGTCTCCAAGGTTTATCCATGTTGTAGCAGGCATCAGCCCTTGGTTCCTTTTTCATGACTGAATATTATTCCACTGAGTGGACATAGCTCATTTTGTTTATCCATTTATCAGTGATGGACATACTCATCTATGGCTACTATGACTTCCCTTAATTATTTTAAGGAGTACTGCTTAGGTATTTTGTAGAATGTCCATGTGTTTCTCATGAGGACGCTACAGTTATGAGGAGGAAAATCATGAAGGAAAAGTACCTTATCAAGGCCCACATTAAAGATATATTCTACCAGTAGGATTTTTCACTCATTAAAAAAGTTTTTTTAAAATTTTTTGGTTGCCCAGCTCAGCACCTGGGGTGGTAGTTTCCTGACCAAGGATCAAACCCATGTCCCCTGCAGTGGAATCTCAGAGGCTTAACCACTAGACTGCCAGGGAAGTCCCTGTGATTTTTCACTCTTGATGTGAACTTGCTCACCTGGTGATGGTGCCTGTCAGATTTCGACACTGTTAAGTGCTCTAATTTTAATTGACTGTTGCATTGATTTCCTCTTCACTCTGGCTGTGTGGTTGTAATTCTAACATTAATTTTTGCTGCATAGATCTATTCAGAGAAAGGCTAGCTTTAATTTATTTGATTTAAATTCATGCTTTAAAGACAGACGCTTTATTTTTCAGATTGAAGACACTGAATTACATTAAAACATTACACTGGAAAAATATAGATCACATTGAAGTGATTTGCAGCGATTTTCAAGCAAATATTTAATATCTAGTGTTGCAGGGGATGTAGAGAAGTAGACATTTCATAGGCTGTCCAGAGTAAGAGCAGAAATCGGGAAGAAATTTGGCATTTTATACACGAATAATTAAAATGTGCCTCCTGAATACATCAGTTCTATGTTTAGAAATTTACATGAAGAAAGTAAACATGTATGCAAAGATTTGACCAGCATAAACAGAAAAAGAAAAAAAAGCTCAACTCAACTCAGTATGGTATTATTTGGAGGAACCAAAAATTGAAAATGACCTAAGTGCCCCAAATAGGAAAGTGAAAGTTGCTCTCTGCAACCGCTGGATAGTCCAGGGGATTCCCCAGGCCAGAACACTGGAGTGGGTAGCCCTTCCCTTCTCCAGGAGATCTTTCCAACCCAGGGATCAAACCCAGGTCTCTTGCATTGCAGGTGGATTCTTTACCAGCTGAGCCACCAGGGAAGCCCAAGAACATTGGAGTGGGTAGCCTATCCCTTCTCCAGGAGACCTTCCTGACCCAGGAATCGAACCAGGGTCTCCTGAATTGCAGGCAGATTCTGGAAATTAGCTTTAAAACCAATGATGTAATGCCACAACCCAACACCAAGCAAACATTTAAAAGGATACAGGGACTTCTCTGGTGGTCCAGTGGTTAAAACTGTAAGCTTCCACTGCAAGGGACACAAGTTCAATCCTTGCTCAGGAAACTAAGATCTCACACACCAAATAGTGTGGCTAAGATAAATTAATACATATGTACTTAAAATTTTTGAAAAGGGTGTAACAGTGTGAGAAGTTAATTACAATTTATGTTGAGTGGATGAAAATAGGAAAATTCTAATTTTGTAAAACCAATGTATATATGTTTATGCATACAAAAAATGATGGAAGGATATATATGAAGATGTTACGTTCGAGTTGTGGGCCAAGAGTATGATTTCTTTCCATTTATTTGTGTTTTTATATCTCCCTACAATGAATATCTTTTATTTTTTGAAAAGAAAATGTAGTTTAATTTTAAAAGTTATTTTTTATTTACTCCATTAAATGATGTAATTTCTGTGTAGTTAGTCATTAAAGCATGGCTTCCTTCATAGCTCAGTGGTAAAGAATCTGCCTGCAATGCAGAAGTCACAGAAGACGTGAGTTCAATCCCTGGGGCGGGAAGATCGCCTGGAGAAGGAAATAGCGACCTGGTCCAGTATTCTTGCGTGAGAAATCCTATGGACAGAAGGAACCTGGCAGGCTAGAATCTATAGGGTCGAAGAGAGTCAGACAAGACTGAGCAATTAAGCACGGGCAGAGAGAGCCATTCAAGTGAACTTTAGAAAGACATCTGATACATAATCGTATCATCACACCACCAATCCCAGGCTACTGCTTCTTTTCTGTATCAGCCAGGGTCCCTGCACCAGACAGGTGACCTCTCAAGTTGGATAATTTGAGGAGAGAGCAGTACAGGGGATCATGTACTCTGGGGCCAAGGACAGCTAAGCTCTCTCTCCTGTGCTGGAAAAGGCGAGCAGAGGGAGTGGTTACCAGCAATCAGACGGGGTAGCCCTAGGGAGAAAGCGTGGGTCCCGGCAGGACTGCAATCCCAGGCTGCCGCAACCCCGCAGGTAAGGAACCGGGAGACTAAGTGCCGGAGCTCGTGTCCCGCCCTCTGCTCTCTTTCTTGGGCTCCCGTTGGCTAAACTGTTGCAGATGCGCGGCGCCCATCAATGTGTGCACAAGCGCTCAACTCGTCGAACTTCCAGGGGCTGGGAGCTGAGAGAAGCGGCAGAGTGGACCAGGAGGGGTGGCCAGAGGACAGCCCCATGAGCTTGGATGAGTTGTTTAACCTCTGCAGAATGATACGAAAATATCTGGTCTTCTTCCCTGCTTCCAAGCACTAAGCTTCTAAAACCCTTGGAATTTCCTGAGTGAAGGGGGGGAGGGGGCGGTCTTCTGCTATTCACAAGAAAATGTTAGTTGCTCAGTCGCGTCCAACTCTTTGTGACCCTATGCACTGTATAGCCCTTCAGGCTTCTCTGTCCATGGGATTTTCCAGGCAAGAATACTGGAGTGGGTTGTGGTCCCCTCCTCCAGGGGATCTTCTCCACCCAGGGATTGAACCTGCCTCTCCTATATTGCAGGCGGATTCTTTACCGTCTGAGCCAGGGAATTCACAAGAAGCCCCTTTCAGTCACACCTGAGTTTATGTTGATGAGCAGTATAAAGCGTTGCTTTAGTGTGGGACCCCCTGGACAGCCTTGGTATAGGGCTGGTCACCAGGTGATCATGTGACAGGAGGGTTAGCACTCAGCTTCAACCACTGACCTCTAAAAAGGGGTGGGGGGAGGGGACTGAAGACTTCAGCTCTATCCAAAGTTTTGAATGGTTTCCCTCCCTCTTTCCCTCCCTCCGCTGAAAGAAACCAGCTGCCAGGATGCAAGCCACCCCAAGGGGTTGGGTGGGGGGAGTTAATTAACGTAATTATCACCCAAACTGCTTCCTTTCCCAAAAGGAATTACAATGGGATACTCTTGGTAATTCCTCCCTTCATATCTCTCCCCACCCTCCCCCACATTCCCAGCAACCTTTGATCTGTTTTCTATGACTATAGATTAGCTTGCATTTTTTTTTATAACTTTATGTCAAGGAAATGAATCATAAAACACGTACTGTTTGTGTCTGGTTTCTTTCACTCAACACAATTATTCTGAGATTCATCTGCGCCATATTGTGCAACAATAGTCCACCCTTATCGCAGGGGACCACTGGGTCCATGGTATGAATGTACCCCAGTCCGTGTATCTTTCACCTGTTGATGGACATTCAGGTTGCCTCCAGTTTTTGTCGGTTACACATAGACCTGGTATGAACTTTCGTGTATAAATGTGCATGCAGACTTTCTTTTCTGATAAATATCTGGGAGTACAGTGGCGGAGTCTTAATCCTAAGCGTATGCTGAATTTTAGAGGAAACTCTTGAATTGTTTTCTTTTTTTTATTTTTTTAATTTATTATTATCATTTCATTTATTTATTTATTTTTTGAATTGTTTTTTAAAAGGATTGCACCGGTTTACATCCCCGTGCATGCCAAGTCGCTTCAGTTGTGTCAGACTCTTTGCGACCCCACGGACTGTAGCCCTCCCGGCTCCTCTGTTCGTGGGATTTCCCAGGCAAGAATACTGGACTGGGTCGCATGCCCTCCTCGGTTTACAGCCCCGTGAGTCAGCACTCTAACAGGATGGTTAACAACCAGCGCACATGAATACACTCAATGCCAAAAGGTCCCTATCATTGTGATAACGCAGCCACCAGCCCCCTTTAAAAATGCCCCCTGGGATGGGGCAGTACTGTCACCATTGAGACCCATTGGACCAGAGGCTCTTTGGTTCCAGGGGAAGGCAAGGATCTGCCACCATTTAGGAGCCGGGAAAGGAAAGTTGTGAACCCCCATACTTCTGAGCTGCACTCATGGTAGCTGAGGTCCAAGATGATAACAAGAGGGAGAGGTAATTGCCAGCAACACACCTTGGCTTGGCCTCACCTTCTGTGGTTCTTCAGTATCTGAAAAGACAAGAGATGCTCTTTGTTTAAAGAACTAAGGTTGACACGCAGTGGAGAAGCCCAAGCGGTGATTAGAGCCTAAAGTCAGCTGACCCACTTGTTTTCTGTTCATAATTTTTGTCTTTGGCCCTGGAGCCTCTCAGAGCCTCCCTGGGGTAAAAATAAATGGTGTTTGGTAATCCTGAGCTGAAAGGTGGTATTTAAGTCAAAAGCACACCAGAACTCAGCTAATTTGTACTAATCGCCTACACCAGCCACGGATCAGCCAGAGGGGAAAAAAAATCAGATGATGCAACCACAAACACGTATTGCTCCCATCTCAAACACTATTCTTATTTCTGAAACCTTCACCTCCAGCCCCCCTACCACACTGGAGAGGGCCTCAGAATCCCCTGAAGGCCCTTTAAGGCATAGATTGGCCTGGTCCCACCCCTTGCAGGTCTGATTTCTCATGTCTGAAAGAGGTGCCTGAGAGTTTTCATTTCTGACAAGTTCTCAGGTAGTGCTGCTGCTGCTGCTGCAGGGGTCACGCTCTGAGACTCACCTCCCGACTGAAACCCTTTTTTTGGGTCAATGGGAAGTCCAGCCATGGCAGTGATTTTCAACCAAAGTGATTTCCGTGTCCTGTTCCCCCCCTCCCCCCCATGCCAGGAGACCAAAATCCAGAGAGATTCTTGGTTGTCATAACTAACTGGGGTGGGGATGGCATTGCTTGACATCTAGGGGTAGAAGCCAGGGAAGCTCAATATCCTATAATGCATTGCACAGCCCTAAATTATTAGAAATCAATTACAAATAATGATTTGAGCCCCGATGTTAATAGTGCCAAGGCTGAGAAACCCTGAACTGCATAGGAGAATGCTCAAATAAATTAGAAAAAACACACAAGGGATAAGTATTATGCAGCCATTAAGAATCCTTCTACTAAGCCCCCGTTCGCTGCAACTACGGAATGTACTTGTGTGCTTGGTTGCTCAATCGTGTCCGACTCTGCAGCCCCATGGACTCCTCTGGACAGATTCTCCAGGTAAAAATACTGGAGTGAGTTGTCATGCCCTCATCCAGGGGAACTTACCAACCTAGCCATTGAACTTACTTAGAGCTGCTAAAAAAAAGTCATCTGAGGGCACCCCCAGCAGTCCAGTGGTTAAGACTCCACGCTTCCACTTCAAGGGGCGTGGGTCCACTCCCTAGGCAGGGAACTAAGATCCCACATGCCATGTGGTGGCTACACAGGCGCACCCTCCCCCTAAATAATTTAACATGAGACACTCAATAGAATTGAGACATTCAGTAGAATTGAAATCATATGTTACAAACACTTGTACACAAATATTCATAGCAGCAGCCTTATTCATAATAACCAAAAAGTGGAAACAATCCAAACGTCCGCCAATGGATGAAGGGGTAAATAAAATGTGGGCTCTCCAGACAATGGAATATTATTCAGCCATAAAAGCTTGAAGGAGTGATACATTATATAACATGGATGAATCTTGGAAACATTGTGTGCTAAGTCGATTGTCGTGTGACTCTTTGTGACTCCATGCACTGCAGCCTGCCAGGCTCCTCTGCCCAAGGGATTCTCCAGGCAAGAATACTGGAATGAGTTGCCATGCCCTCCTCCAGGGCATCTTTCCGACCCAGGGATCAAACCCTAGTCTCTCGTGTCTCTTGCATTGGCAGGCAGGTTCTTTACCACGAGCGCAACCTGGGGAACCACTGGAAACATTAAGGTAAAGAAAGAAACGAGACACAAAAGGTCACATATTGTACGATGATTCTTTTTCTATGAGATGTCCAGAATAGGCAAATCCGGAGACAGAAAGTAGATTGGTGGTGGTCGGGGGCTGGCGGGGGGCGGGGGCGGGGTCAGGGGGAGGGAGTGGATTGGAAGTGAGTGCTCATGACCACTGGGTTTCTTATAAGGGTCATGACAATGTTCTGGAATTAGATGGTGGTGATGGTTGTACAATACAGTGAATGTAGAACCACTGAACTGTACACTTTAAAATGGTGGATTTAATGGTCCGTGAATTAGATCTCAATAAAAAATTAATTTTCAGAAGGTGCCTTTTGTCCTAGCCTGCCTATAGGCTGGAAATGTATGGGCTGGCCGAGGTCTGCAAAATAAGGCTTGTAGGGTTTCATCTTGGTGACCTGGAGTTGGGGTGGGAGGCAGGTGGTTCCTGGAAAAGACCAGAAGTTTCTATATAGGATACACCCTCGGAGTGGCAGACCCCACTGGCACCTGCCTCTATCTCCTTGACTTACACTTTGCCCATCATCTCTCTGCTAGGACACGTGATTCTCTGGTGAGCCCTTGTTCTTGTGGAAGTGGGCTTGACCCAGTGGATGATATGACTGCTACCCAATCAACCTCAACCAACGTGAGGGACTCCAGCTTCCTCACTCCCGGAGGTCCCCAAGGGACTCATGGCAGTAACCGATTCATTCAGTTCAGTTCAGTCACTCAGTCCTGTCCGACTCTTTGCAACCCCATGAATCGTAGCACGCCAGGCCTCCCTGTCCATCACCAACTCCTGGAGTTCACTCAAACTCATGTCCATCGAGCTGGTGATGCCATCCAGCCATCTCATCCTCTGTCGTCCCCTTCTCCTCCTGCCCCCAATCCCTCCCAGCATCAGAGTCTTTTCCAATGAGTCAACTCTTCGCATGAGGTGGCCAAGTACTGGTGTTTCAGCTTTAGCATCATTCCTTCCAAAGAACACCCAGGGCTGATCTCCTTCAGAATGGACTGGTTGGATCTCCTTGCAGTCCAAGGGATTCTCAAAGGTCTTCTACAACACCACAGTTCAAAAGCATCAATTCTCCGGTGCTCAGCTTTCTTCACAGTCCAACTCTCACATACATACATGACCACTGGAAAAACCATGGCCTTGACTAGACATACCTTTGTTGGCAAAGTAATGTCTCTGCTTTTCAATATGCTATCTAGGTTGGTTATAACTTTCCTTCCAAGGAGTAAGTGTCTTTGAATTTCATGGCTGCAATCACCATCTGCAGTGATTTTGGAGCCCCCAGAAATAAAGTCTGACACTGTTTACACTGTTTCACCATCTATTTCCCATGAAGTGATGGGACCAGATGCCATGATCTTCATTTTCCGAATGTTGAGCTTTAAGCCAACTTTTTCACTCTCCACTTTCACTTTCATCAAGAGCCTTTTTAGTTCCTGTTCACTTTCCGCCATAAGGGTGGTGTCATCTGTATATTTGAGGTTATTGATATTTCTCCCAGCAATCTTGATTCCAGCTTGTGCTTCTTCCAGCCCAGCGTTTCTCATGATGTACTCTGCACAGGAGTTAAATAAGCAGGGTGACAATATACAGCCTTGACCTACTCCTTTTCCTATTTGGAACCAGTCTGTTGTTCCATGTCCAGTTCTAACTATTGCTTCCTGACCTGCATATAGGTTTCTCCAGAGGCAGGTCAGGTGGTCTGGTATTCCCATCTCTTTCAGAATTTTCCAGTTTATTGTGATCCACACAGTCAAAGGCTTTGGCATAGTTAATAAAGCAGAAATAGATGTTTTTTCTGGAACTCTCTTGCTTTTTTGATGATCCAAAGGATGTTGGCAATTTGATCTCTGGTTCCTCTGCCTTTTCTAAAACCAGCTTGAACATCTGGAAGTTCACGGTCTGTGTATTGCTGAAGCCTGGCTTGGAGAATTTTGATCATTACTTTACTGATGAACTATGGACTGAGGTTCGTGACATTGTACAGGAGATAGGGATCAAGACCATCCGCATGGAAAAGAAATGCAAAAAAGAAAAATGGCTGTCTGGGGAGGCCTTACAAATAGCTGTGAAGAGAAGAGAAGTGAAAAGCAAAGAAGAAAAGGAAAGATATAAGCATCTGAATGCAGAGTTCCAAAGAATAGCAAGAAGAGATAAGAAAGCCTTCCTCAGTGATCAATGCAAAGAAATAGAGTAAAACAAAAGAATGGGAAAGACTAGAGATCTCTTCAAGAAAATTAGAGATACCAAGGGAACATTTCATGCAAAGATGGGCTCGATAAAGAACAGAAATGGTATGGACCTAACAAAAGCAGAAGATATTAAGAAGAGGTAGCAAGAATACACAGAAGATCTGTACAAAAAAGATCTTCACAACCCAGATAATCACAATGGTGTGATCACTCACCTAGAGCAAGACATCCTGGAATGTGAAGTCAAGTGGGCCTTACAAAGCATCACTATGAACAAAGCTAGTGGAGGTGATGGAATTCCAGTTGAGCTATTTCAAATCCTGAAAGATGATGCTGTGAAACTGCTGCACTCAATTTGCCAGCGAATTTGTAAAACTCAGCAGTGGCCACAGGACTGGAAAAGGTCAGTTTTCATTCCAATCCCAAAGAAAGGCAATGCCAAAGAATGCTCAAACTACTGCACAATTGCACTCATTTCACATGCTAGTAAAGTAATGCTCAAAATTCTCCAAGCCAGGCTTCAGCAATATGCAAACCGTGAACCCATTCATTAATGCACCCCAAGTTGGCTCCTCCGTATCTCTGCTTTCCTTTCCCATTCTGGGTTCACCTCCCAGATCAACAGCTTGCTCTCTCAGCCTCATGACAGTTTCTGCTCCTAGGAGAGCTCAATGAAGTAATTCTCTTCTATTTGAAAAAATATTTTTCTAGAAGACAACATTTTCCTCACTAGGAAAGATAAATAAGCATTTTAAAATTAATGTTTAATAAGCAAAGCATATTTTAAAATCAGCAGCAGCATCACGTGGGAGCTTGTTAGAATTGCAGACTTGGACCTCCCTTGTGGTACAGTGGATAAGAATCCTCCTGCCAGAGCAGAGGACACAGGTTCATTCTCTGGTCCAGGAAGACCCCACTTGCCGCGAAGCAATTAAGCCTGGCGCCACAACTACTGAAGCCCTTGCACCCTAGAGTCTGTGTTCCACTAGAAGAGAAGCTACTTCAATGAGAAGCTCATCCACCGAAATGAAGAGTAGGCCCTGCTTGCTGCAACTAGAGAAGGCCCGAGGGCGGCAACAAAGACCCAGCGCAACCAAAAATAAAAATATATTGAAAAAAGAGAAAAGAAAGAAATGATGCAGATTCTCAGTGCCCCCTACCTGCCACCCGCTAGCCCAGCTGCCCAGAACCGAACTCTGCATTTGAATGCGATTGCCAGGTGGTGTGTGTGGAGTGGTCGATTTCCTAAGAGGACGTTTGAGGATGCAAACGGTGGTCAGGCAGCACGCCTGATGTGTAAACATCTTGTCTCAGTGAGAAGCTGGTTCTCTGGTGAGACCCACATTGGCAAAGGGACCTAAGCCTTTGTTTCTGTTTTTAGAGAACAGTGTCAGTTTTCAGGATAACCAAGGAATCATTCAGCAGGGTACTGCCTGCAAAGTTGTGGCTAGTTGGGAAGGCCACAGGCTGAAAATTCGTTTAATTGCCTGTGACGCTCCCATTGGATAGCAGTCAGAATGAGGGATCACATTCTTAACCTATTTACTATCTCATAACTGGCAGCAACTTGCAGCTACACATCCAGGCTGAAAAGTGAAGTTGCTCAGCCGTGTCCAACTCTTTGCAACCCCATGGACTGGAGCCCACCAGGCTCCTCCATCCATGGGATTTTCTAGGCAAGAGTACTGAAGTGGGTTGCCATTTCCTTCTCCAGGGGATCTCCCCAACCCAGAGATCGAACCTGAGTCTCCTGAATTTTGGGCAGATGATTTACCGTCTGAGCCACCAGGGAATCTAGACTGAGGATTAGCCACGTTGGGGGAAGCATGCGGATTGAAACTGCCTACCCTGGCCAGGCACCATCCTAACCATTTTCCTGAGTTGTTTTACAACAGGAGGTCCTGGTAAGGAACACGGAACTAATAAGCCACCACCAACCGGAAGAGTTCAGGAAAGGTCAAAAGGAGACATCACATGTGCGACCACCTCCCAGAATCCTCCTCTCTGGAATCCATCTTGGCTGAACAGGCATGTGCCACCAGGAAGGACTCTGAGTCAGAATAATTGGCTAAAGACAACCCAGAAGCTAATCCCATCACCATAAAACCCGAGACTGTGAGCCACATGGCAGAGGAGTCCTCCTGGGTTCCCTGACCCTCCTGCTCTCCACCCAGGGAGCCCCATTCCCAGTAAAGTCTCTTGCTTTGTCAGCACGTGTCTCCTCGGACAATTCATTTCTGAGTGTTCGACAAGAGCCCAGTTTCAGGCCCTGGAAGAGGTAGAAGGAACCTGCTCCTATAATGGGGAAAAGTGGCATAAACAGTGGCTAAAAGGAAAGCAAAGCAAAAACATCCTCAAATATCATTTATTTAGCACTATGCAAATCGCCATGAGCTTCAATACTGTAATGAATTATGGATTCTGTTTAGCTGTTAGCACAGAGACCCTGATGACAGCTGCTTATACCAACTACAGGTTTTTTTTTTTTTTCTTTTACTTAGATAAAAAGTCTAGTGATAGCTAGCCCAGGGACATCCACTAGTCCATTAATCTGTGACTTCCTCCTTTCTGCTCTACCATCCTTGGCATATAGCTTCCTTCCTTAAGATTACCTCATGGTCAAAGACGGCTGCTGCTACTCTTGCAATCTTGTTTGTATTCCAGATAGAAGGAAGGAGGAAGTGGCAAGAGGGCAAGCTAAGTCAGTTCCCTCTAAATAGCTTTCCTGGAAGCCCTACCCAATGACTTCCTCTTATTTCATCAGCCTCTTAGTTGCAAGGGATGCTGGGAAATGTAGTTCTTAAGATGGGCACCTTGAGTTCCCAAAGGTGCCAACCTTTCTTTTCCTCAAGGCCAAGTGGGCACCTTCTGTTTCCCACTGGTATGATCATTTGGCTGCCATCTTTTTTCCCTCCATTGGCCTGGAGGACATGATAGTCCTTGCTAAATTCACCCAAAAAGGCTTCAGTGATGGCCAATAAAGCCCGTTCTTGAACACGATATGTCTCTGATTAAAAAAGCTCTCCTGCAAAATGAACTGGCCTTCAACATTGTCGTGCCTGAAAAGAAGCTATTTGAGCCATTATCCCAATAAAATGTGTGCTCATATCTAAGGGGAAAAAAAAAGGGCACCTCTCCCACTTGAATAAAATTTAGGCTCTGTTAGCAAAGAATAACTGTGAAATGGTAATTGGGCAGAGAGCTAGCAGACTGTGTTATGTACGCATTATCCCATTCTATATTCAGTTTTGAGAGATCCTTAGTAAAACCCATCAGTTCGCCCATGGGGTCTGACAATGGTCCTAAACTTTATTCTATATTAAAAGACACAAAATAATTGCCTTTATTTAAATGTGCTTGCTGATTTGTATGCTGTTAAATGTTAAATAAAAGATACTTTATTTTATCTTGCTATTAGTATTCCCTTTTTGTGCTTAGAATATTATTTGACTTTTCTTATGTTTTTTTGACTCATGTCCTCGAGTCTAACTTTGACCTTTCTGGCAGTAATTAATCCATGAGACCACTTTTGCTGCTCACTGTGATGAATGCAGGCATTATATAGTGTAAGAAGCTATTAGTATCCTATTCTCTTGACACTTCTGATTGTTTTGTAGTCAAAACACATGAGGAAAAAGATGGACTGCTGCTACAGTTTTAGTTTAACCATGTTAACAGTCTTGGAATGTAGAAAGCCTTATGCAAAACACAGACGCTTTATTCTATTTTTAATATTTTTGGCCATGCAGTGAGGCTTTGGGATCTTAGTTTCCCAACCAGGGATTGAACCCAAGTCCTTAGCAGTGAAAGTACAGAGTTCTAACCACTGGACTGCCAGGGAATTCCCAAAACTCAGAAGATTTAAGAGATTTGCCTATTTAAAAATATTTGCAACACATGAAAAGTAGAAAAGCATAGACAAAATAAAAAAAGCCACTAATAAACTGGGAAATTGGGCTAATCAAAGTACAACTACAAAGGGACACCCTTTTTTCACTTATTTGATAAGCAAAGTAAAACATTTTTTATAATGCTATAGATAGTACTAGCTATAATACTATAGATAGTACTATATAAACACAGCACACATATACTATGGAAGGCAGTGCCAACTACTCTACTTTTCCAAAGGGCATTTTTGAAGTTTCTTATAAAGTTTTTAACTCATACACCTTTGACCCCAAAATGATATTTCTGAAGATATATATTTACACAGACACATGTATACACACATGGAAGGATGTTTCCTACAGCATTGTTTACAATAGCTAAAGACTGTCACAATCTCCAACATTAGGAAACCTGTTAAAAATTGTAATGACAAAACCAGTGAATACAGAAAGATACACTGCTTTCACCAAGTGATTTTATTTTAGAAAATTTATACGAAGAAAGTCATTGAATGTGTGCTGAGTAAATGTTAGTTTGAAAACACCAAAAAGTATATGTCCTTTGCAGAGAACTGTTACATGTATTACCATGTGACGCTATGGGACTGTCAATAAGAGGAATGCGGTGGCTGTATTGAGAGAAGTCCAAGATACAAAATGGGAAACAAAAGACAGGTTTCACAAGTTGCAAAATATAACTTTTATATCAAAAAGTTTCTATACACATACGTCAAAATCTGGGTGTTAAAAATGAAAGTATACATTA
This sequence comes from Capra hircus, assembly GCF_001704415.2. Taxonomy (NCBI): domain Eukaryota; kingdom Metazoa; phylum Chordata; class Mammalia; order Artiodactyla; family Bovidae; genus Capra; species Capra hircus. The sequence goes on from NC_030832.1 coordinate 7,762,763, forward strand.
ATCCATATTTTCTTGAGCCATCCAGTTCTAAATATTACTTTTTTTTTTGTCCTTGCCATGTGCTTTGGGTGGATCTTAGTTCCCCACGGAGGGATGGAACCCAGGGCCCTGGCAGTGAAAGCACCAAGTCTTAACTACTGAACCACCAGGGAATTTCTTGTAGGTATTAGTTCATTAAATGTATGTGAAGTTACCAGATCTTAGTTGAAAGATGTCACATTCTTTGTGGCTCACACAGCCTCCTAATACCAAGGATTGAGGCTAATCCAGGAGCATTCTTCCAAGCCCCTTGAGTGCTAGTTTTTGTTGAGTAATTTCGTGTGATGGGATCATGGACTCAGTACTTTCTCCACTTATTATCCTTTAATCCTGAGACTTTCTTACCTAACCGTTTTTTCTTAACCCTACGACTTTCTGAGATTGTCGCCATTTATCATGCTCAGAGAGACTTAATTTTCCCAAGGATACTCAGCTAGGAAGTGCCTGTACAATTATTTAGAAAGCCAAATGAGATGGCACCATCTCACCATCATCAGACAGAGAAAGTGATTCAAGTTAAATCACATCATTCCCTTTCCACCTCTGCGCCTCTGAAGCTATGGGTCCCCGCCCCCCGAGGGGCCCCTCCTTTCCAAGCCTTGCCTGAGCTACATGGCTTAGCTAAAAATGCTCCACCCACCCCCCGCGCCCCCTGACCCCCCCCCCCACGTCCCCCGCTCCCCCCGCCCCCCGCCCCAACCCCAGGAAGCCCTCCATGATTCTCATCATTGGCAAACAGCATTTGGCACATGCTGTTTTTCACAGCGGTCGCTTCTGAGCCTCGCCCTACAGCTTTTGCTGATTGACTGGGAGCACCCACCAAGTTGTGTGAGCATGCTCAGTTGGGTCTGACTCTTCAACTCCATGGAACAGGTAGCCTGCCAGACTCCTCTGTCCATGCGATTATCCAGGCAAGAATACTGGAAAAGTTAGTCACACAGTCTTGTCCAACTCTTTTGGGATTCCATGGACTGTATAGCCCGCCAGGCTCCTCTGTCCAAGGAATTCTCCAGGCAAGAGTACTGGAGTGAGCTGCCATTTCCTTCTCCAGTGTACTTCCCGACCCAGGGATTGAACCCTGCATTGCAGGCAGATTCTTGCCCAACCGAGGTACTCTGAAGTACAAGAATACTGGAATGGATTGCCATTTCCTGCTCCAGGGGGTCTTCCCTACCCAGGGATCTTGCCAAGTCTCCTGCATCGCCAGGCAGATTCTTTACCCCTGAGCCACCTGGGAAGCCTGTACGCCAGGTGTTGATGCATAATTATGTTGCTTAGGTTTTTAAAAAGACAGTTTAGACTGAAAAGAATCATTTGCCAGTATTCTGGTCTCCAGAGTTAAGAGAGATACACCTAAGATCTTGGTAGGTCCCAGAAAAATCTCCATTATCACAGAAAACACTACAATGCGTTCAGATGATAAAGACAATGATAATCTGCTGTAGATATAACGGAAAATTCTTCCTATTGCATTAAAAAAATTTAACACTATAGAATCAATAAATTGTTTTTGTAGTGCTTGTACAAAACAGACCCTAGGCTGTGTGCCTCTAATACTGACCGGACAAAGTGCCCTAGCTGCTGCTCCCTCCCCTTCTAGTTGACCTAAAGAAACCTGGGATTCCTCTATAATCCTTACTTTTGCAGGGCAGGTCTTTTCCGCCCTGACCTCCACCCCTCCCTCTTTCTGAACTCTACTTATCTTTTAAGATTCAATCAGGAACAAGACTGCCAAAATCCCTGCCCTCTAAGAACTTACTTTTCAGTGAAAAGAGACACATACATAAGTCATTTCAGATACTGATTCAGGCTATGAAAAAACAAAACCAGGCAACAGGAGAGTGAAGGGGATGGTACTTTAACGAGGCCGGTCTGTCGAGGGCTCTCTGCTTCCAAAGGCCATTTGAGAGAAGCCTTGAAAAATGACGAGGAAGGAGATTCCAGAAAGAGAGAACTGAGAGAGCAAAAGCAGTTTCCGAGGAAACGGAAAGGTCAATGTGGCTGGGCGGCTCAAGCCAAGCGAAGGGCGCGGAGATGAACACAGAGGAGGCGGGGCCGGATCCTGCAGGGACTTGTAGCCCACAGTGAGGTCAGATTTTATTCCCCAGGTGATGGCTTTACAGCCAAATTTGCTTTGTAGAAGGGTGCTCTGGCAGCTCGTAGGACTTCTCCAAGCCCCAGTGGCTCATGCTCCCGCGCCGCCAGCGTGTGACGGCCAGCTTTGCCTCTGTGCCGTCATCGCCCCTTGATAGCGTTGCTTCTCCCCTAAATCCTGAGTCCCCCGGGTATGCCCCCCACCCCCGGCCCCCTGACAGCAGCGCGCAGCCTCGCAGGTGGCGCGCGCAGCCTGGCTCGGCGGAGGGTGCCTAGGGAGATGGCACACGGCTGAATCAGAAGCCTGCGCATAACTTTCCCCCTGGAAGCGGGGCCTCCCACTCGGCGCGGCTACACGGATTCCGGCCGGGGGCGGCGGGGGAACTGGCGCGTGACGCAGGCGGCCGCATGTGGCCTAGGAGTGTGCCGCTCGGGACAGGTGCGGGGCCGCCAGCTCGGCACCCGGGCTCCCGCCCGGGGTTCTTCTCGGCTTCCTGGCCGCTGCGGTCTGGTCTTGGGACAGTGTCCCCTGGGGTGGGATGGGGCTGGCGCCTTCGTGGAGAGGGGCGCACTTTGGTTGGGGGCGGCCCGGAGGGTCTCCCAGGCGCTACGCAGAGCGAGCAGCAGGCCTCCGGGGCGCCCGGCAGGCTGGTGGGAGGGCCCGCGGGCCTCGCGACTCGGGAAGTTTTTTTTTTTTTTCCTTAAGGACGCTGAGGCTCAGCTTGTCTATCTAAGAAATGGGTGTTTGAAATAAACAGCTGGCAAAGCACTTGCAAATCTGGCCTCGAGCTGGGAGTCTAATTCACTTTCATTTCTCTCCTCCGTCTGGAAGCCCAAAGGGCTGGAGTAGCGGGCCACCACCCCACCACACCCCTCTGTCCCCGCCGCGCGATCACTAGAATTGACTTTGCATCCCCTGGGGCCTGGAAGCGCCGGAAAAGCCCCCGCGGGGCGCGGTCGTGGAGCCGGGTCACGTGACCGATGTCCGCTGGCTCCTGGCAGCGGGCCTGTGCGCATGCGCACTTATCCCCCCTTTTTTTTTTTGGTAGGCTCGGACGCAACCACTGTTAGCTCCTCCTCCTCCATCCTTCCTGACATTCACTCCCTTCCCCCCGCCCTTTGGTTACGTCAGGCGGACAGGCCGACTAGCCAATCACGGCGCTGAAATCATAGGCTGGCACGCGGAACCAGTCGGATCGGACCAATGGAGGCCCTTGGAGCGGGCGCGCCCCAACCGAGCGGGGAGCCGGGGCCAAGTGGGCGGTGCTTCCCCCAGTCAGCATGTGGGCGGGGGAGGGCGGAGAACAGAAGCCGCAGAGGCGTCGACAGCCGCGGCGACGACGACGTTCCTCAGTCTTCGGGGTGGGCTCGGCGGCGCAAGCCGGGCTGCGCGCAGGGATAGGCGGTTTGCGGCGGCAGCGGCCCTAGGGAGGCCGCGGCGCCATGGCGGGGCGGTAGACGGGCTCGGGCCGGCGAGGCAAGGGGAATCGGCGTTGATCCGGCCCGCGGCGACCTTCGGCAGGGCCCGGGGGTGGGGAGGCCCGGGGCGGGGGTCGTCCCGGGCAGCGCGGGGCCGCGGGGCGGGGCTCGTAGGCCGTCGGGGTGCAGGAGGCCTGGGCCGCCGCGAGGAGCCGTCGCCGCCGCCGGTAGCTGGGCCACGCCGCCGGGCCGCTCGACGACGACGCTCCCGCGGGGGTCCCGCCTGAGGAGGACGCGGCCGCGGCGGCGGCGAGGCCGCGGGAGGCCGCGGAGGATGGAGGAGCGGAAGGAGGAGGGCGAGGCCGAGATCCAGGAGCACGGGCCCGAGCACTGGTTTTCCAAGTGGGAGCGGCAGTGCCTGGCCGAGGCCGAGCAGGACGAGCAGCTGCCCCCGGAGTTGCAGGAGGAGGCGGCGGCCGCCGCGCAGCCCGAACACAAGCAACAGAAGCTGTGGCACCTCTTCCAGAACTCGGCCACCGCCGTGGCCCAGCTCTACAAAGGTGAGGGCCGCCGCCGCCGCCGCCATCTTGCGCCCCTGCGGGGCTGGCCGTCCGTCGGCGGGGGGACAGCCCCGGGGTCGGGGGCTTCGGCCGTCGTGCCGCGTCCCCGCCGCCCCCTCCCCGCAAGATGGCGCCGCGGGAGGCGGGCCCTCGGGAGGGGCTCGGGGTGGGGGGGCGGCTGGGGCCCGGCCTGGGGCAGGGTTGGGGGGGCGCCCGGTTTGAGGGACGCACCCCCGGCGGGGCTCAGGTTAGGGGGTCCCCTGCCGGCTTCTGAGGCCGGGTCGCTGGCGCCTCCCCGGGGCCGGGGAGGGCGAGGGAGGAGCCCCCGGTCACAAAATGGCGAAGGGAGGAGGCCCCGGGGCCCTATTGTGCCGCAGCCGGCCTCGGGGCGGGGACTGCGAGGGGCCGCCTCCCTCCGCCGCGCCTCGGCCCTTGGCTGCGCCCCCCCTTCGCCCTCCGCCCCGAGCTCCGGCGGCTCCCCGGGCCGCCCCGCCGCCGACCCCCTCTTCTCGTCGGGCCCACCACCCCGCGCGGGATCACGAAACTTGAACAAAATGGCGAAACCTAATATGGCCGTTCCCGAATGATCGACGCCCAAGTTTCATCGCTTGTTCTCTTTCTCTCTGTGTCTCTGTGTGTTTCTCTGTATGTGTGTCTCTCTCTTTTTTTGTCTTCCCTATACCTTTCGTCGTTTTTCAGACCGGGTGTGTCAGCAGCCAGGACTTTCTCTGTGGGTTCCCTTCCAAAACGCAGCCACCGCCGTCACGAACCTCTACAAAGGTAAAGAGAACCTGCAGCCTTGCCGCTGGCGGGGGCGGGAGGAGGGCAGCCTGCGTCCGGGTTTCGGTCGGGTGTTCTGAGTGCAAGGGCCGCCTCGATCTCGATCGCCGGAGTGTTTCCTGCCCCGGAATCCAGCCACTTAAGTCTCAGTACCTTGCAGCTGGAGGGTTCCGCTGATGTGATGTCATCTCCAGATAACGGGAATCTCATCTGGGGTCGTTTGGCCCCCTCGCCCGCACTTGGCGGTGTCTGGGGTACTCTAGGGGGCTTCCCCGATGGCTCAGTGGTTAGATGCAGGAGACGTAAGAGACTCGGCTTCAATCCCTGGGTCAGGAAGATCTGGAGAAGGAAATGGCAAGCTACTCCAGTATTCTTGCCTGGAAAATCCTCATGCACAGAAGACCCTGGCAGGAGCCGTAGAGCCGCAGAGAGTCGGACACGACTGAACACGCCTGCAAGGAGCACGCTAATGTCATCATTGATAGGCTTGCTGCGCGTGAGACCGCCTACCAGTCCCTACCCCAGGTCCCAGAGGGTAGTAGTGCCCAAGTTGAGAGGCCCAGCACTTCAGCCGGCCAGACGTGCTCTTTGGGCATCTGGGGAAGAAGAGTTTGTCTCAAGGACAGAAGTGGGAGGGACACTTGTTTTTGGAAAAGGATCTCGTGGAAGGCAGTTTCCTGCAGGCCCTGCATTTAGGTGCATTGGAAACTAGCCAGTTGGAATAATCTGTGCTCACGTGAACGTGCTGTTATTTCCTAGCAACGGCATCAGATATTTGCTTTCAGAGCTGCCTTCTATTTGACATCTCATTGTAGGTAGGAAATCTGATCAGTTTGAGTTGATTAGTGTTTTTTGGTAGTGCCTTTATGCAGTTAATCCCGCCCCCTCCACCATATGTGCCTGAATATTCTTGCCCATTGCACTCTCAGTAACAGTGGGTTTAGATTTTTGTGTATTACTCGATTTTTGAAGATTTGGAAATTTGGGTTTGATTTTTGGCAAGATTTCTGTGGAAAAAGGAATTGAATTTGAGTGTTAATCTTAGTAAAAATGTAATTAAATGCTTTTAAACAGCTAGAAATTGCTGATACTTGCAATAGAGCTTTGTGCATTTCAGAATTATCAAAATAGGTTGAAACAGGCTGTGGAGCAGACTTGGTTCAGATTTTCATTCTTGTGTAAGAATGAGCAAATTAAGATAGTACTCTTCAGGGGAAAACGTCCTTTATTTTGGATTTCCTGGGTTGATCTTGCAGTTTTTTGGGATGGTAATTTGAGAATGTAAGATTAAACTGGTGAATGGAATGTTAATTTCAGGGAATAATGAACTAATAGTGCAGGCTTACTGAAAAAAGGGAAATGATTAAATGTTATCCCAGTGGTCAGCTTTGATTTTATGTAGCTGATTTGCTTAAAATTTGACTTTTAGTATCCATTACTACTTGAGGGTTTTGAACGTTCTCTGGAATTGCTCTAGGTTTCACCCAAACAGGAAATTTTGAAATAATTGTTGGAGCTCATTTCTTGGAAAATTCCAGTTTCTGGAAGTATAATTTACATACAGTAAAGATCATTCTTTTAAGATGTATAAGTTGAATTTGACAACCACTTTGTTAGTAAATAGGATATATCTATCCCCTCACCCTTGCCCCTGGCAAGTACTGATTTGATTGTTGTATGTATGGTTTTTGCGTTTCTTTAATTTAGCAAATAGAACTGTATAATGTGGAGTCTTCTGTGACTGGCTTCTTCCACTTCCATGTTTCTGAGATGCTCCATTGAGTTCACATTGTTGATAATAACAAACAGTTCAGTAACCCCCCCTTCCCCCCACCTTCCTGACTAGCTTCTGTTGTGTGGAGGTGTTACAGTGTATCCACTCAGTTTTAGCAGTTATTTTTTAGTTCAAGTCCTTTTTATGTGCCAGGCTCTTTGACTAGGGAGGGCATACACAGATAATGAATGTTCTACGATTTTGGTGCTGTTGGTGTGCTCCTGGAATGTATCTCCTTGGGACTATAGCTGGCAGTTTTCTTTAGTGTTAATTCTTCATATTAAAAAAATGGATTCAGAAGCTGAACTCTGAAATAATCCCTAATTTACTTGATTTGAAAATGCTTCTTAACGGTGTTTTTCTTTGTTCAGAAAACTTGAAGAAAGACATTGAATTCCTTTTTAAACAAACATGAAATTCTTGCATTATTGCATATGCTAGATTGTCAGTCCAGCCTTAGTTTTATTTTTTATCCTATTTCTGTAAAATGAAATACATCCCCTTTTACTATCCTCTTTCTACCTGAGGAGTGGTTAATTGTGGTTTGTGGAATTTGGTTGTGTAGCAGTATTATTCTTTGTTTAGTTGATGCAAGGAAAGTGTGGATGAGCTCTGCAGATCCTCACATTCTTCCTCCTTTTCAGGGTGTGGTCTTCAGAGAACAAGAATGCAGCTGTATTAATAATTGAGCACTTTAAATAGAATCAATAAAATTAGCAAGGTAGTGTCACAGTACATGCAGCTGTAAGTAGTGGTAAATTTAGTCACAGTTCTGATTCAGTATCTAAATGTAATTTCCAGGAGGGGGGTGGGTGGGGAGATGGTTTTGAGGGATCCCTGTAAATGGACAGTGCTCTTGTACTTTGTATGATTAAGCATTTATCTTACAAGCTAAAAATGGCTCATTTTGCCTCACCCAGCCTGGAGAGAGGTTGGCACTTTTACTAGCTTCTTGATAACAGCTACAGTGAGTGCTTAGGAAAGTCAGAATGAGGTAAAAGTCTAGCAGAGGGCCCCTTTTGATTGCCTGTGGGATTTTGAAACATGGAACGTTCAGTTGGTTTGGTTACATGTGGCTGGAGACTTGGAGGAGAGTGAGTTGGGGTGTCCTCAGTGTGGATGGAACTCAGCCAAATGGAGTGTATGGTTTCCTCCCACTTCACATACTGAGTTGGGTCAGACATGGGCATCCTTGGAAGGGTGAAAAGGGAAGAACATTCTGATGACTGGTGGTGGTTTCTACTTTGACTTGGTAAATTTAAAGGAAGTGCTGTTTGTTAAATATTCAGTCGGGTTGTGTCCCTGGCTTAGTACATTTTTTTTCCCCTACAACTAAAAGGGAGTTAAGGTTTTTAATTTAGTCCAGCTTGATGCTTATCTGAGAACTGCTTGGTCAAGCCTGTTTGCCTCTTAAATCCACCTCCCGTTTCCTTGGCTGACTGGTTTCGATCTCTCTCCTGACTCATTAGTTTGAAATTGCTTCTACTGTCAGGGGCTTAAGGTAGTGGCCATTTCCTGGAGGACAGAGCTGTCCTGTGGAGCCTCCTGGTCATCGGAGATGGGCACTGTGCTCCGCTGGCTCTGCAGCAGCCACCTGCGAGCCAGTGCTTGCCTGCACCGCTTCTCACCCTTCTCTCTCTCTCATTGCTCTCAGCTTTGTCATGTCTTTCCTGATTTTTGTCTTATGTTAAGCTGTCTACATTTTAAAACTGTGTCTGAAACTTGAGTTGCATACTGACTTCTACCTTATATGTTGAGATCTTACGATATAGTTTATATTAAAGAGGTTTGTGGTTTTCTCCTTGCACAGCTTTTGTCCTCAAGGTGTGAATCTAGCAGCGCTTGCAGAAGGCCAGGGCATCATTATCATGGAGTCTTCCCCATGATGCCTCTAGTTCAGAGTTGAGATTGTTCTTTCTACTTAGTTATATGACCCTGGAGACAGATAATGGAACAAAAACTATTTGACTATAATGTGCCTTCATTTTCTCAACTGGAAATAGGTTTAAGTACCCACAACTTAGCAACCAAGCTCTTAGTATGGCATGTAGTGAGTCTTCAAGTGAGGAGTGTGTTGGTGGTCACAGACTACGAGTTGGTCCTGTTTTTCAGATAATGTTTCTGGTTGTGGACTGCTTAACATGAAGGGAAGAAATTTCCTTCTGTTGGAATAACTTCTGTGGCGTGTCTTCATCTTTCCCTAAAAGGGCTAAATGTAAATAGAATTGACAGGGGAGAAAAATGGTAGGATGCCCTTTAATGTCCTTAGTTTTGAGACATCTTGATGCCAGATCCTCTGTGGTATGTTGTTCTCACTTCAGTGTGGTCCTCTTGGGTTTGTATGTGAACTAAAGTGAACAGCATGTACTAAGAATTTGTGGATGAGGGGTGTTTAAATAACTGGTCAGAGAAAGTATAATCTACCTGCAGGCAGATACTGAAGTTTGAGCTTATGTTTTGACCTTGGAGTGGTTTGTAACTCTCCTGCTACAGAAAACCATTGAGTTTTGAGACTGTTGGGGCTTCCCTGTTGGCTCAGATGGTAAAGAGTGCCTGCCATGCGGGAGACCTGGGTTTGATCCCTGGGTTAGGAAGATCCCCTGAAGAAGGAAATGGCAACCCACTCCAGTATTCTGGCTTGGAGGAGCCTGCCAGGCTCCAGTCCATGGGATTGCAAAGAATCTGACCAAACTGAGTGACTTCACTTTTACTTTGAGATTGTTCAAAACATTTTAGTATGGATTAAGATTAAATACCCCGAGTCTCACTAGGCAGCAGCTTCAGTCATTACCATTATTGTTTATCTGTGAAGAGTTACAGAAGAAAAATCGGTTTCTTATGTGTATCTTCTCTGTAAAAGGTTTTGGCTGCAGAGACCAGAAGATAAAAGTCAGGCTGGACATGGATTGGCTGCTCTCTAGCTTGAAGCCTGAGGGTGGGATTGACTGAACCCAGTGGCTCAGCCCTCCCTCCTCTGCAGCGCTTTTCCTCCCATGTGTGGGTCTGCCCCTCTGGGCTTTATCATTAGGCTAGTTTCAGTATATTAGCCCCTGGAGAAGGAAACGGTAACCCACTCACAGTATTCTGGCCTGAAAAATCACATGGTTTTGTGGTTGTACAGATTTGAGACTAAACCAAACGTTTCATCATTTGAGCAAATGTGGAGGAAGCTTTCCCCAGAGCTAGCCAGAGACTTGGAATACCTTTAGGAGAGGGAGGACACAGACTGGATGGCAGGCAGGGGGCCGCTTGCATCCTCCCTGAGTCCTGCCATTCATGCTAGGCGAGGATTTAAGTCAGTGCATAAGTTACCTAGAAGTTGTTTATTTTGGATACTATGTTACAGAATGTATAGAAACTACTTCCTTAAAACAATTGAAAAACTTTTTTTGACATGACTCAAAATTATTTCTAATGAAACATATATGTATATATATATATTTTTTTTCCTAGAGCAGAGTAGTTGGTTAGTACAGATTTAATTCTAAGTTCAAATGTTTGTAGTTGTTAGTATTCCTTGGAAATGCACTTTGGTCTATCTGATTTTCTGGTTTGTAGGTCCCCTAAAGATATGGAAGATGGCTTCTCTGTTGTTGAGGAAGAAATTTATTTTAGAAAGAGCTTTCGCTGTCTAACTTTGGGCAAGGCCCTTTGAGCCTCAGTTCCAATTCCTTGTTTATGAAATTGGGATATCTGCTTTGGTTAACTCATACATGAAATCTGATTATGTCTGTTTCATGTAACAAAGTTTTGCATTTGGTCTTCGTCTCAGAAATCATAGATCCTTTGCCTGCTATCCCTTGCCAGTGGTGGAAAAATGAGACTAATAAAAATTCTTTGAGTTCAGTGTCAGCTACTTGCATTGTTGTTCAGTCGGTAAGTTGTGTCCGACTCTTTCCGACCCCACGGACGGTAGCATGCCAGGCTTCACTCTCTTCCACTATCACTTTAGCTATTACTGCAGCTACTTAATATAAAAACTTTTTTTTTCAATACGAAGCAAAGATGTCTACTGTTTCTTGTATGAATCAGTTTGTTTTGACTAAGGAAATGAATGTGTTGTGATTAGAGGTTAGATTGACATTTTGATGCCCTTGGGCTTTTCCTAACCTTCACGCTTATGGCTGTTTGCTGCAGTGGCTTTGGCATCAGTAAAATAGTGTTGGACACAAGACTCTGTCCCACAGCTTTCTGTGCTCTGCCCTTCTAGAACTTGGTGGTCTAGTTGACACAGTTCAGATGCATTCAAAGCAGTCTTTGGCCGAGAGCTTTCTGGAGGCCATCTTTGAGTGTTTATTATCCTACTAGACCTTAAAGTAACCTGTGATTAAAAATCTAGTCTAGTTATTCTTAAGATTCTCCAATAAGCATTTTATCTCTTCTGCTTAGTTCAGAATGTGATAGGAAGGTTTCATTTTCAACCAAATAACTCTTCAGAATTCTTCAACATTTGTTCAGTTGCTAAGTCCTGTCTGACTGTTCCATCCCATGGACTGCAAGAATCCAGGCTCCTCTCTCCTCCCACTATTCTTGGACTCTGTGCAGATTTATGTCCATTGAGTCAGTGATGCCATCCAACCATCTCATCTCTGCTGTCCTCTTCTCACCTTTTGCCTTCACTCTTTCCCAGCATCAGGGTGTTTTCCAATGAGTTGGCTCTTTGCATTAGGTGACCAAAGTATTGTAGCTTCAACATCAGTCCTTCCAACGAATATTCAGGGTTGATTTCCTTGCAGTCCACGGGACTCTCAAGTGTCTTCTCCAGCACCACAGTTCGAATTCTTTAACGCTCAGCCTTCTTTATGGTGTTAAAGAACTGTAAAGAACTATAGTGTCAGCATGATATTCTTGGTTTAAGGAAATGATGGAGATTGGGTTAATTTATGTGGCAGTGTTTGGCTTTGGCTTTCAGGATATGCTGTAATGGTATAAGAGCAAATTTATGCCCAGACAGTGCAAAAGCATGTACCTGAAGACATGAATGTTCAGTCTGCTTTTCTGCTCCTGTACCTCTTCGTCTGTTAAGAGTCTGCTTACAAAGTGCTTAGTGTGTTCTTGGTTGTTCCTGATGTTGAGACTTGTGCAGAACTTTTGAAGATGAAACGATTGGTCAGTATTTTAAGACGTTCACAGCTTGTTATATAACTGCTTTTAAAACTATGATTATTGAGTTTTTCAGCTTTGTTCAGCTCTGTGATTAAAGCATCAGCCCTTTGCAGATCTGACTTTTGGGATTTCCTCATGTGTTCAAATCAAAACAAATCACAGCTCTTTATTCCCAGGATTGTCAGGTTTTTGTTTTCTTTTTCTTAAGCCACCTCACGTGGTTCCTTCTTTTGGCTCTTGAGTTTTGTATCAGGTTCAGCCTTGCTGTCTGTTTTGTCAGGTGTACATTTACATGCCTGGTTCATCTTACTTTGTACTGTCCGTGCTTGCTTCACACTTGTTTCTTGTACCCCTTTCATGCTTTCAACTTTTTCCCTATGGACTTCCAGTTCTGGGCTTACCCCCATTTGGTTCTCGAAAAATTAAAATTTCTCAGGTCATTCTTTGTGGAAACAGAAACTTCTCTGGTTAAGAGCTTGATTACAACGATGCTCTCAGGTCGGGCAGGTTTGTAGAAACCTGCTTTCTTGTAGAAGCATCACACTGGACAGCTACCCTCATTTTTGTGGTCGCATGGGGTGGGGTTAGTTTACTCCATAACTTAATTTCTCTTAAAAGTCACTTAGGGTCTACACCCTGCAGCCTTACAAGGTCATTTTAGAGATTATCCACCCTTTATCTAAGGTTGGCTTAATCTAAGTCTTTAAGAGATGGGAAGGCACTTATCCTCTTAAATGCTATTCACTTTTTAAATGGGGTTCATGCTTTGTTTTGTTGATGATAAAATGAGAAATCAGAATGCATTGATTCACACTGTAACTTGGGCATACTAGTAGTGGGACACTGGAGAAGTCATTCAGGAGTAGCATTTATATCTGTAAAATTAGAAAGCTGTGATGGAATCTATTATTTTCTAGCGTACTCCCATGACCAACTTGTTCCGTTTTTCTTCTTAGCATCAAGAACTGATCATCTGCTAAAGAATAGGCCTTATTATAAAGTTCTGTTTGTGCTACCCTGTTGCTTTTTTAAAAAAATATTTGGCTGTGCAGGGTCTTAGTTGTGGCATGTGGGATCTGTCTAGTTCTCCAACCCGGGATTGAACTCCAGGCCCCTTGCATTGGGAACCCAGAGGATTTAACCCCCTGGACCACCAGGGAAGTCCCCATGTTTTTTAATAATGCAAATTCAAGCAGCTTGGGAGCCTCTGTGGTGTTTGGATTGTTACCTTTCTTGGGACACAGCTCTTTCTTTAGTCACTGGTTTGCTTATCCTTTCAGCATCTACTTTAGATGTAGCAGATAGAATTAAAATCAAAGCCAGGAAAAGTAATAGAGGAATGATTCTGTGTGTTAAATGAGAATTCGTACTTGGGGAAAGGAACCATCTTCTCTAATGTCGTTAAAGATGTATTAGTGATTTTCCTGCTAACACAACAGCTCAACTAAAAATTGCAGTAACTTAAATTCCCAGGTATTTTTCTTTGAACTGTAAAGCCGCTAAAGGGCAGGCATCATGGTTTTCTTTTTTTTGTCTAGGGACAGGCCTCGTCTTACTGAAAATTTGGGTTTAGTGTGTACAGGGGGCAGTATCTACTGGGAGGTGAGGAGACCAGTCATAGGTTTTAGGACAGGGTCTTTTGGGAATGGTTAGAAGTTACAGAAAACTGTTGGGAACTGGAAGCAGAATGAAAACATTCCTAGGGAAATGAGTGTGGCTTTTTGTTTCCGCAGTGCTATTTGGTTTTGGTGACTAGTCAGTCAGTATTAGTTTTCCCTTAAATTTTTAAAATATTTGCTACAGTGTGTGTGTGTGTGTGTGTGTGTGTGTGTGTGTCTGTGTATGTGTGTGTTCAGTCATGTCCGGCTCTTTGTGACCCTTGTCGTCTGTAACGTGGGATTTCCTCTGGCTCTATCCATGGGATTTCCCAGGCCAGAATGCTGGAGCGGGTTACCATTTCCTCCTCTAGGGGATCTTTTAACTCAGGGATTGAACCCATGTCTTTTGCATCTCCTGCATTGGCAGGTGGATTCTTGACCACTGCACCACCTGGAAGCCCTGCTCCTGCTTTTAGTGTCCAGTTCTTGATGCTGAACCTGTCAGTAGGAGTACCTGTCTGAAGTGACATGGTACTTGGAGGGAGAGCACAACCTGAGTGACTTGTGGCAGTGTTCAGTCATCTGTTGAAGGATGTGAATGCTCCTGGGTAGAATTCCTGAGAGTTCGTTTTTCTGAGATGACAACATAGCTTAGTGGTTAAGGCCCATAGACTCTGGACCAAAAATTGTAGCTCTTGAATCCTGTGGTGGTCACCCAGGGCCTGTTGCCTCGGTTGCACTGAGGGGACGGTAGTGCAAGGTATTCATGTACCTTTTTTCTCAGGTGAAGCTGGGCAAAGTACTAATAAACGTTTAGTGATTTACCCATTGTTAGCATTGTTAAATACTGGAGAAGGCAATGGCACCCCGCTTCAGTACTCTTGCCTGGAAAATCCATGGACGGAGGAGCCTGGTGGGCTGCAGTCCATGGGTCGCTAACAGTTGGACATGACTGAGTGACTTCACTTTCACTTTTCACTTTCATGCATTGGAGAAGGAAATGGCAACCCACTCCAGTGTTCTTGCCTGGAGAATCCCAGGGACGGGGGAGCCTGGTGGGCTGCCATCTCTGGGGTTGCACAGACTGAAGCGACTTAGTAGCAGCAGCAGCAGCAGCATTGTTAAATAAGCTAGGTTGCTTAGATAGTTAGCTTCTTAAGGAAACATTATTAAAATGCTAATAATTTGGCTAATAATTAGTCCTTTTTATCTTGATTTTTTTTTAAAAGAACAAGACAGAAGTTCCAGGATTGTGTGATGTGTTGACTGAATTTAGGCAGTTGTGATTAGACGTCATGTATAACATTATAAACATGAATGAAGTTCAGTGGAATAGATGACTGATAGACTTAAGAGCCCCCTACTTAATGATACTCATTTTGGTGAATTTGTAAAATGGTTTTCTGTAGGAGGGAAGGCGCCTTGGCTCTACTGATGATCATGTATCTTTTTCTTCTTTTTTTCTAACAGAAAGCGTGGATACTCATCAGAGAAGTTTTGATATTGGAATTCAGATTGGCTATCAGCGACGCAATAAGGATGTGTTGGCTTGGGTTAAAAAGCGCAGAAGAACTATTCGTAGAGAAGATTTGATCAGCTTCCTGTGTGGAAAGGTTCCTCCACCACGAAATTCTAGAGCTCCCCCAAGACTGACTGTAGTGTCCCCTAACCGAGCTACTTCAACGGAAACTAGCTCATCTGTAGAGACTGATTTGCAACCCTTCCGGGAAGCCATAGCTCTGCATGGTAAAGCCGTTTAAACATATTTCTTTGGAAAAATGGTTAAGAGTGTGTCTGTGGACCCAATTTCACATTTAGGTTTAGATCCAGATATACTGTTTTTTGTCTATAATAGTACCTACTTGCTCTAGAAATGTTTTAAATAGAATGTAAGCTAAGAACTTACATGGGCAGTTTTTGAATGTTAGCCAGCCTATCCTAAAAACTGTTTTTGGAAGTTAGTTTGAGCTGATTGGTGTTAAAATAACTGCATCTTTTGCAACATTGATTAGAATTTATTGCTTTACACTTCTGTTGTACATACTCTCTCACTCTTCTGAGTCAAAGAGGAAGTTCTTGTGCCGTAAGAATTCTTTCGCCTATATAATTGCCTGGAGAGCCTAGTCAGTGACAGGCAAGTAAGGCAGGTAACTGTCGGGGGAGTTCTCTTGGGAACTCCCTTTGTTAGCTTAGGTTATTGAGTGTGCCTGCAGAGGGTGAGTGTTGATGGGCCTGAGAAGGAGAGGACAGATGTGAGAATAGTTAGGTTAGCTTTCCTTATGTCTGTTGTCCGGAGGGCCTTGCTTGATAGTCAGGCCTGTCAGAGGCCAATTCCATCTCCATCTCCCCAGGGGCCAGACCTGCTGTCAGAGGGCCTTCTTGGCTGATGGGTTTAAGTCCTACTGGAGAAGCCTGGGGAATGTAGTCAGTAAGTCTGTTGTGGATTGTTCTCTAATGCAGGCTTCCAGATAGAAGTGGGAGAGGTATTCTATAGGTCATTCAATACTGCTGTAAAAATACAACCACAGAATATCAAGACTTGGTGTTGAAGCCAAGATGAAAACATGGATTGTGCAAGTGACTACGCAGATAGCAGTCATTAGTGAGTTAGGTCATGAGCCTTGTTAAAAGTTAACATTTCTGGACCACAGTGGAGGTCATCTAAAATAAAGTAACCTGGTAATAATAAGTGGGATATATACAAAGAGCTTCTGTATCATTGAAGCTTTAATGCTTACAGAGATTCTTTTTCTCTTTGGCAAGCATTGCTTCTTTATACCTAAAACCCCATTCAGAACATGGACTTGGGAAAAGTGTTGTTATTTTTCCCTGTCCTGATTGTGAGTTTATGATTAGTTAAAAAGACAAAAACATTTTATTGCAAGAAAGTTCATGATGTATGGATGCAGTACTTAAGACTGCTTGCTGTTCCTAACATAGTGGAATTTTTGAAACTCAGGCAAAATAGAGATTGATCTGTTCTGTTGAATTAAAAGTTTCACATCTTTCACCACTAAGTTTGGAAAAAATTACTAGACATGTACAGTTTGTCAGATTAATTGTAGTGCATGTTAGTATTTGATGTAGTTGTGTTTCCTTAAACATTTTGATTTTCTTTGTCATCCAGTGGATATACGATTCATTCCATTTCACTTTTGAGTCTTTTTTTTCCTGTATTATACGCTTAGAGAAAACAATTTTGAGAAACATACATAAATGCCACTCTTGCTATAAAACCTTTAGTGCAGTTGTACACATGGTAAGAAGGACAAGCCAGGAGCCCACCCCCCACAACTACTGTATTCTCCAGCTCCCATTCCGTTTTCTTAAATTGAGTTCGTTCAACTTTTGTGATTTATTATTTTACTGAACTTTGGGAGTTTTAGTGTTGGTGTAATTTTAGGAAGGTACTATTTAAAATTTTGATTTGTGTTTGAATTGTGAGGGTTTTAAAAAGTTTAATTTTAAAGCTATCTAAAAAAATAACCTTCCACTTTGATAGACTTTTCAAGTAGTGCCAATACAGAATATATTGTATTCCTAGGGTTCATGCACTGAATTCGCATAGTTAAAACTTGAAGTTGCAGTGCAGTAATAGAGCAACTTGTAAAGAGTATACAGAAATAAGTTATGGAGTTTTGTGCTCTTTTGGTTTTAAAGGACATCCATGAATTGAAAATGCTAGTCTGAATTGAGTATTTTGAGTAATTTAAATGATTTCTAATAATAGGGCATTATTAACTAAATTGTAAATTAGATTAATGGCTAACTTTGTAACCTGGTGTCCTGATGATCTGATTTATTGAATAGTTTCTAAATTGAAGTCTAAACTATTCAGATATTTTTAAATATATTTGGAAATATCCTAATTAGGGTGCATGCTTGTCAGAATTTGGCTTTGCATATAATTTACATTGCCAGATCTACCAAATGTGAGGTCAGATTGCAGTTCTTGGGGTTCTTTGGAGGGAGAGGCTACATTTATGAAGTTTTGGGGTCCTAGGGGGAAGTAGGAAAAGAATTGAGTCTGACTTGAAGTTTCTAATCAAAGCAAACATTGTAGGAGGTCATGTTTGTTTATTCTTCTCTACAGATGACCTCATGTCCTCACAAAAGAGGACAGTTATTTTGTATTTTTTTTTAAAATCAGCTTCTAAATTCTCATTTCCACCAGTGCTCCCATATATGCTTAAAATTATTTGAGTAGAAATGGCCACGACATAATTGTTGAGTATTTCATGTTAGACAGTGAGGGTCTAATGATAAGGTCCTTTGATAAATACCCCTCATGACCTTAGACTTAAATATGCAATTGCAATTAAAAGTATTGGGTCAGCCATAGGTTCTTTAAATGAACCTTTTGGCCAACCCAATACATCAGTTAATAGTTATCAAACAATTTCAATCAAAACTGTCAGCTAATGGTTACTGGAATTTAAGGAATATAACCTAGTGCTTTATTTTGGCGCTTGTTTGCAGCATATGTTGTTCATTTTCTGTGTACATGATATGTCCTCATCTGGATGCTAAACTCATGGAAATCAGAGAAATGCATAAGTGTTTGCTGTGTTGATGACTCCTTTTCTTAATCATGCTTGTCTTAAAGAATATTATCTAAAATTTATTGGGAACTGGATTCATAGCTGGCATCTTGTTTTTATGTAAACAGATTGCAGATAGACCAAAGATCATCTGGATCATTTTGTGGTTCCCTGCCTGTCTTCTGATTAGGCTTCTCTTAGCCATCCTTTCTCTTCTAGAAATTTTCCTTTTCTGGTCTTCTCAGTAGGCTTCTTTGACCTCTGACCTTTCAGTGACTTAGGGGAATAGGTTACATTCCCCTGGATTTAGCTGTTAGCTACCTCCTGCAATCCCTTTAAGGGATTTTTAGTCTTAATTTCTAAAATTTGTCCTTACAGTTTAGATCCTCTCTCCAGACTGCTTAAACATGTATACCCTGTTGTGCCCTGGCCTACATCTCCACCAGGGTATCCCCAACTACAGCAAAAACATGTTTTTTCCCTCATTTCTGCACTCAGCAGATGTGTATGTGGCAGATACTGTGTAGTCTCTGGGGAATATATGATTGAATAGGGTGCTTCCTTTTCTGTTGAGGTCAGTGCACACTTGGATAATTGATTTTAATGTCATATGTAAGGGTGTTCTGGGGTCAGAAAAGAAAGTTCCACAGTGTGCCATAGCGATAAGTTCAGAGAAGGCTTTTCTGGAGGAGGGGAGCCCTGGGCTCTTGGAATCATCTCCTGCCTGTTCTTGCTTCCCAGTCCGAGTTGACCCAATCTCCAGTCCATCTTTCCTGGGACCACTGGAGTGATCTCTGATCTTGTTGGTTCACTGAAAAATAACGTTCGTTTCCCTGTGGTCTGTAGGGTGAAGTTAGAACTCAGCATGACATTGTAAGGCCCTTGTCAGTTGATCTGACCTTGGGTCAGGTTTCTTAGCCGTATTGTGTCATCTGAACACCTTCATGGTTTTTTCTAAGCTTTCTCTTCTGCCTGTTGATCCCTTCAGACTGATGGAGCGTCTCCTCCGGGATGGAGCTTGCCTTCAGTCTCCCTGTTCTGTGGTCTTCCCTGAGCGGGCCATCTGGTCTCCTTGTCTGTAGACTGGGGGTGTGGTGGGGCAGGGCTGTGTCTCAGAGCTGCTGGCTGTGACAGGACCTGGGATAGATATGTCCTGAGCCTGACACAGGGTTCAGAGGTCTGTTAAGTCAACAGAACAGAGAACTTTTACAGAGAGTTGAGGCTCACAGATTTCCTGGGTGACTGCAGTATGAGGGTGAGGAGATTGGAGAACAGAGCAGGTGTATCTTAGGACTCTTGCACGGTCAGCTCTTCACCCTGAACAGCTGAGACTTGGAGTGGGGCCTGAGGGTGATGAGGCACCATTAAAGCAGTCCTTTCAGTGTTAGGTCATGTCAGCGTCCTGCTGGGGGAGGGCTGTCCACATTTACCCAGGGTTATTGCTATCTTATTGAAGAAGAAAGGCTTATTTGACTAAAATTGACCAGGTCAGTAAACGTTTGAATAGATATTCCAGATCTATCTGGCTCCCAAATTCAGTTACCTCTACTTGTACATTTAGGGTTCCTCATACCTTGCCGTCCCCCGCCCCCAGCAGGTCTCTAAGCTTATTTTTCTTCCCTGAACACATTAGAACATTAAGTTTGGTATTTCTTCCTCGGGGTTTTCCCCATAAGTGAATCTGGGTACATAGGCTTGAAGATGAATGGCTTGTGACCTCTATTTCTGGTTCGTTTCAGCAGGAAGAGTATTCAGGCTTTGTACCTAGGCTGCGTTCCCAGTATGACCTTGGGCAGGGTGACCAACCTCTCCAGGGCAGTCACCTCTGAAAAGGTGACGTGTTTTGTTTGTAAGGCAATACATAGAGTGAGAAGCCAAGTGCAGCACCTAGCCTTTACACAGGTAAAGTGTTCTTTGCCTTGAGAGGAGAGGACTTCGGTTAGTTCCAAGTCCTGTGAGCGCCCTGATGGCGATACTCCAAAAACAGGCCTGGAGCTTAGGTGGCCTTTGAGGGTCCTTTGCCTCTCCTTTTAGTAAGGGTGGCCTTTTAAATGTGCAGTTACTCAAAAGGAAGGGATAATTTAAAATTTAGTGTTAACTACCTATTTATATTATTACTTACTAAGATCTTGAGCTTGTTTCATGTTGGTATAAGCTGGGGAGGTTGGTGGTGGAAAGATTCTGAGCTGACTTGACTTGCCCTGGGTCTAGAAAGCCTTAGATTGAAGTATAGTCTCCTCAGAGGAGTTCTGTTGGTCATCATGGGGATTAGATGAGAAAGATCCAGAGTTAGAATGGGGCCCAGGTGTGGAAGAGACCTGGATGGGAGAGGATGCTGCAAGTCAGACCTCACTCATTTGCTAACTCTATTAAAAACCTTGCTCTTGCTCAGATCATCTTAGAGGTGGTCTTTGTACGTTTCGAGCCCTGGTTCAGACTGTTCCATAGAAATCTGAGACACTTGGGTTTAGTTTCAAAAATCATTTTGATGACATTCTTAACTGCAGTACAGGGAACTAATCCCATTGGGCCTGGGTTTGACTTTGTAAAGTTATTCAGTTCACACAGGGTGTGCTGTTAAAAGAGTGGGTAACTGGTGGGGGAACCATTGCTGTCACTGGCATTTGGCTTTAAGATGCCTCCTTGCTCAAGTTCAAGTTACTTCCATGTTGTTTAAACATCAGTGGACTACTATGTTTGTAAGTACTGAAAGGGTCTTAGGCAAGTGCAGGCAATCTGGCCTTTGATATGATACTGGAGAATTCCCTCCCTTGCCAAAAGGGAAAGTGTTTTTAAATTTGATGTTTTTTGTTTCGTTCTGAGATAATGTGTTGTTCGTTTAAGAAGAAGACATAGTATTTAGTGCGGGTTGAAGTCAAGCAGTTGGTTTGGAAACCCTTGTGCGTGTGTGCATGTGTCTTTGAGTGTGTTTGGCTGGCTGACTGTGGTATGCAATTAAAATCCTTTTGTGAAAGGTGTGGTCATTTAAAAATGTATATTGTCATTCTGTAGTCTTTCCTATTGCCCAGCATTTACTGAGCACAGTAAATAGCCAGGCATTCTGATTTTCAGAGGCTAGTGATAGGAGCAGATGATACAAAGATGAATCACATAATCTCTCAAGGAGTTTCTAGCCTAATAGAATTGTATTATTAGTCAGTTTGAGGCATGTAATCCCAATCAGATTGAGGCACAGATCCGTCACTTTAGGAGTTAATAGCCTCCATATCTGGCTTCTGTCTTATGTCTAACAAAGTCTTTCTGGCATATGTGGTGATCCTTAGTCTCTTAAATCATTAAGGTGCTTGACAAGATTCTTGGATCTGGAGAGACTGAGTGTAGGGCCTTAGAAGAAAAAGGCATTCAGTTGAAATCTTATTCAGGGATATAAGGTTAGGTAGACATCTTTACCTAGAAAAAAAATGTAAGGCAGATTCCTAATTTGTCATAAAATGGTTCCCTGCTTCCTCTGGTGTTTTGGAAAGCTGTGATTTTAGGCAGTATGGACCAGTAGGATTTTCTTTCTCCTTTGAGCACAGGTTCTGTTGCTTTTGTTATTTTTGTCACAACATTTGGCCTGTGTCTTCCTGGTAACCTTGAGATCTGTACATTTAAGAAGAAATTTGAGTATTGATGCTTGGTTCCTGTCTCTTTCTATCACTTTTTATTTCTTCCATTGATAAACTTAAATACATAGAAACAAATGTTGATAGTCACACAAAAAGTTCTTTTAAACTGATGGTACAATATGAAAGAAGCTTCTTGGCCGTTTCAGTTGCAGAGAATAGATTAGAACTGGCTTGTGGGGGGATTTATATCCAGTCTTTCAGAATCCCTTTTCCACATCTTGCCCACACTCCTAGCACAATGTGTGGAACACAGTAGGTTCTTAATAAATGCTTGTTGAATGTTACATTCTGCATCTTCCTGAAATAACAGAGAACTGTCAGTAGTTATTTCACAGTAAATGTTTGCAAAACTTATTTGGGAATTAAGATGTAAGAGATTAATGCACCAAAAGCAAATCTCATCTCTTAATTGCTTTAAATTGATTATTTAAAATAATCTTTAATTGAAACTCTTCTGAAGGCTGGAATTTTTTAATTATAGCCTTTGTTCAGACCAGCCTCTGAGAAGAAAAACAATCAAGGCGATTAAGATAGTATTAAATTTTTGATGAAAAGTTGGCATTTTCTGTTTATTAAGATTTAGATATTAGCTACTGAAGTTTCTTGGAGATAGGGCTTAAAAAGCTGCCAGCATTAATGATACAAAACTTGCAGTAAAATTTTCTTGGACACTTTTTTCATTGAGGTGAAAAAGGAGTCCATGTAGCCAGGCCTTAAAGCCAGTTTACTCACCTAGTACTTCCTTAATAATCCACTGGTAGTTGTGAAACAGTTTTAATATTTAATTTTTTTCACTAGTTTTCTGATTTAATAATACTGATTTCTTGGAAGATTTGAAAATTTCCAAAAAGTGAAAAATTCAGTATCTTGCTGTCCCACTTTACAGAGATAACTGCAGTTAAATGTTTGGTGCATTTTCTTCCAGTCTTTTTTTTTTCAATGTATAAATATTAAAATTATTTCATAGCTGAGATCATACTGCATATATGGTACTGTATCTTGCTTTTTTCATTTTAACGTCGTGAGCATTTTTCCCATGGCATTAAAACTGTCTGAAAAATTGAAAGCATTTTGGGCTGTCAGCATAACTGAAAATGTTTTCTTGGTGTGACACATGTATCTTTGTAATTGGTTTGATTTAGTGTGCTTTACTTCAATAAAAGTTCAGAATTACAATTCACAGATTGGGGTGGGGAGTGGTATCTACTTCAAATTACCTAAGTCTTCCTAGTAGAATGCACTTTTCCATGCTTGAACTTCTCCCCCCTGTGCACTTAAAACACGACATTTACACACATTGCTTACCTGAAACCTCAGAATACAACTGTGTGCAAAGGGAGTTGTTGCCATTTGAATAGTGCAAGTTATTTCAAATGCAAGAATGCCAGCTTCTTAGGGCTTCCAGTCAGGATGTTAATCAGTTGGTCCAAGTTGTGGGGATTTCACATCCCCCTTCTGCCCGAGATGAGAGAGCCCGAGGGTCCTGGAGCTGCGCTGAGTGGATCCGCAGTAAACAGTGAACGGTCGGCCTTGTCTCCTCCAGGGCGAGGCGCGCAGGTGCTGCAGGAGGCTGGGCGGCCAGCGGAAAGGGTAGAGGCCGCCTCGAGGCCACTTCCAGGGCTGCGGGTCGGAGGAAGGGAAGCTGGCTGGGTTCTGCGTTTGCTTTTTGTGCCTCTGTGTGACCTAACTATGTGCTGGTAAACTGGAATTACATGTAATTAATTCTGAAAACAGGATTTTCTTATGACCCTGAGCATGACCTTGGTATGAAAATTATAGTTATGTGCTTTTAACAATTTGCCATGTAACCTAGATTCCTATAACCTGGACTGTAACTTTTGTTTTTTGCTCCCGTGGGAGCTTTCAGAGTATGATTAAATCCTCCTAATTGTTTTTTTTTTACCCCCACTCCTGCACTAATCATTTAAAAGGAATGCAGACACTTTTTAAAACGATTAAGTTTATCTTGTATTAAGCAATGGGGACTTTTCTGTCTAATGATACTGCTTGTTCTACTGCTTTTTGTCAATTGATATTCCCACAGCCCTTTCGAAAAAGTGTGTTTTGGTAGAAATTAAGTCGTATGCCCTTGGGCCATACAACTTAGTTTTTAGTTCTGAAGCATGTTTAGATTCTCTGTACTTGTATAGGCCTGTGATTGTTTATGTGGCTTAGCTAAGGTTTCCTAAAGCATCTCCTAGTAGCTGTCACTGGTTTATAAAATAAAATTTGGGTTGTTTAAAATACATATATTTTTGGTTGTTAATCTTAATTTTTTTGTTTGACCCTTGTGATGAAAAGTCTTCTTTTGGGGAAGATTAGTTAAGTTAAACCTTGAAAAGAATTTTCACTGCTGAGAGTAGAAAATAAAATAGGTAATGTTACACATTGTGACTTCTGCTTTAGCTGTCAAACTAAGCCCAGGGTCATACACCCAACAGAAAAAAGATTGTGGTTTTCTGGAAGTTACTGGGGGAATTTTCAAAAGGACCGAATTGATGTTTTAAAATCTCTCTTCTTTCTTCATGGAGGATAGCAGTTGAAGCATTTGTTTGAGGTGACTCTTCACTTCTGATGGAGCGTTTTATGAGCCTTGAATGTTAAACATACAGCCACGTGGCTCCTACATTAACCGGAAGGTCATTGGACCGGAGTTTGTTCTTTCTGGGGTCTCATGCTCAGGGGATCCCGAGTTTAATTACTGAAATAGCCCAGTTTATTGCCGAGGGCCTATATTTTGCAGCATAATTACCTTAGAACCTCCTGCGTTATGAAACAGGTATGAAAAGGTGGTCTCAAGTATGTGGACACTTTTCAGTAATACGTTACAGGATGCGAGATTAGGAAAAAGGCACAGCTGTCCCCCTCAAGGGGTTTAGTCTTGATGGAGAACTTAAAGACAAAAGACCAAACCCAGCAAGCTGGAAATAATTGAGTGTTATCTTCATGACAAAGACATATAAGGGAGCCACGTGGGTGTGTTTCCTGACATTGGAGAGGTGAATAAACATCAACAGCTTTGGATTTCAGAGTGAGGGGTAAAGCCTTGAAGCATTCTGTTGCGTGCCAGACACTGTGTTACGTTCACGAGAGACAGATGAACAGGTACTGTCTGGGAAGAGATGAGCAGTGGTACTGTGCTATGTGACATCAGCCCAGGGTGCTCCTTTCCTGTTTTACTTTATTTTAATAAAGTTGTGTGAGCTAGGGAAGAAGCAGTGTGGGTTTTTTCCCCAAAGGTGTTAGGTTTGGAGGACCAACAGGCAGCTAGAAATTCGAATGGGCCCTTGAGCTCAGGAAAAAGGTCTGTTCCTGTGGCACTGATGTGGAAAATGCCTCCTGTAGGTAAGCTTCAGGGGCCAAGGCGTGTAGCTGGCTGACGTCAGCCAGACGGACAGAAGAGAAGGCCACTGAGGAAGGAGTGGGCAGCCTGAGAACAGGAAAGAGAGTTTCAGAGGAGAGATAGGAGAACCGGGCAAGTTGCCCAGGATGGGAGACGGAGGTGGGAGGGACTTGGGCTTCACGCAGTGGGGAGCAGATGTCGGAAGGCAGGTGCAGACCAGGCCGTTTTTAGGAAACGCAGATGAGTTGATGCTGGGAGTGAAGGATTGAGTGTTAGGATGGGATTGAAGAGAGCAGAAGGGAGAGGAGCCACAGAGACACTACGAGGTAGACTGGAACCCTAAGTTCCTGAGGCTACTTCCGTGCTGAAAGAATTGAGATTTGAGGAGGTGGATAGAGTTAGGAATTTAGATTGTGCTTGCGTCTTGGGTCCCGGCTTTTGCTTGCTAGCTGTGTGACCTCGAGTGGCTTACTTATTAACCTTTTAACCTTGGTTTTTCATCTGCAAAAGCGAGAGGATACAGATCTCAGGGTTATTCCAAGGATGAAACGAAAAAGTGCCTGACCCAGGAAGTACTCCAATATTAGTGCATTTATTTATTTTTAATGGGCACTGGCCTTGGAAAGGCTTAGAGCCAGTGAAAGATGAGGTCAGATTTCCCCTGGCCACCAGCGGAAGGGTGAGAGGGTGCTGCTGCTGCCCAGAGGGCAGTGAGAGGTCTGGTTGGTTCCTGCAGGAGGGAGCTAAGAGCAGCTTAGAAAGGGAGGTATGGGCTGCAGAGAGTACCTGGGAGGCGGTTGGGGCCTACCAAAGATGGGCGGACGTTCACGGGCTATTTGTAGAGTGACAACGGTGTCAAAGGGAATTTAAACGCTTTGGTATGGTAAGTGGAAAAAGGATTCTCTGCTCCCTAATGATCAAATTTAAAGTACATTTACAGAGTAAATTAGAATGGGTCCCTAGGAAATCAACCTTTAAGCTGACTTGTTGAGATAGGAGTCCTGTTCTCTGCGAATGTTGATTATACTAGATCGGATCAGTTCAGTCAAGCAAAGAAGAAATCCATTATGAGACTCAGATAGCCCAAGGGGAAGTTCTTGAGAAGGAAAATCCAGTGAAGTCAGGTTATTGAATTCAAGGCTGTGGCGTGTCTCCTAGCCCCTCTCATGCCTTTCACAGGTGTATCCCGAGCATTTAGAAGCAGAACATCCATTTGCCTCCTTTAACTGTTCAGGGGTCTAAGGAATGAGTATCCAACCATGTGTGCTGGAATGCTTTGGATTTAGTAACTCTTAACCTTGAATGCAAGGCAGCAGGAATTTTTATACCACCCTTGCTCTCCCCGCTTCTCTGAAGGATTAGAGATGATGTTGTTAGGCTGTCCCAAGTACAGTCCAGACCTTGGGGTGAGCATGTAGGTTGATTTGTCCAGGGCAGAATCACTTTGTATCTGATGTCCAAGGATCATTCTTAATAGTTAGGGACTGCTTTTAAGGCTCAATAGTGTATTGTTTTAGATGCTAAATTATAAAGTCACTTTATAGAGATGTCAGAGTTGAGTCCAGTCAGGGCTGGAAATGCCTGCAGGCTCCCCTGTGCGCGTGAGCACAGCACAGGGATCTGTTGGCACAGAGAGAGGACAAGGAAGACATTCTGTTTAAAGCCAGCACCTCTTCCCTCAGCTCTTGTTACAGATTGTGCTTACCTTGTAGAGTAGATGGCAGGATTTCCTGATGGATTTGTACACCTAGGAGGGTACCTGCCATGTATCATATGCTTCCAGTAATTGGTAGTTACCTGGATTGTAAATATTGATTAGTATTACCCATGAACATCGCCTGTGTCAGAGCCAGACGATTCATTCCTCCAGGAGAAAAACCGCTCCCCCGGTGAACCCCTTTGTGAGGAAAATAGGCAGACCTCCTTTTTCGCGATGACGACGTTGAAAGTAAAAGTGGGTTGCTTTCGAGAGGGTGGAATAATCGAGCAACTCTTAAAACCTTTTTTCTTCTTCCTAGGTCTTAGTGGTGCAATGGCTAGTATAAGCGTGCGCTCGAGTACCCCAGGCTCTCCTACACATGTAAGCAGTGGATCGAATGCTAGTCGAAGGAGAAATGGACTCCATGATGTCGATTTGAACACTTTCATATCAGAAGAAATGGCACTCCACTTGGACAATGGTGGAACTAGAAAGCGTACCTCAGCCCAGTGTGGCGATGTCATTACAGACTCACCAACCCATAAACGCAACAGAATGATCTAAACTGCAAACATTTTTCACACCCACCATGCTGCTTGAAAGCCACTTGATCCTCAACATATTACTATTATTGCAAAGGAAACATATGAGGCCATCTTCCATTGTTCACTGTTTAAGACAAGTGAATCCTATAGTGGTTGCCATAAAAAGAAAGTTCTAGGTATTTATAGTAGATGCCTCTTGTAACTATGGCTTTCTTAAAACTATAATCCTAGCAGAGGACATCAGATACCGTGTAGTAGGATCCTCATAGGCAAACATATATCCGTTTCAAGGCTAAAAGTGACCTTAACTGTATTTATTCTCAAAGGGGAAAGGAAATATCAGATGTTTATTTGGTTATAGAATGGTTTTTTTGGGGTGGGGGGGAGGGTCCATTTCCTGCTGTGTTGAGTATTTTGCTCCAACAGTATTGCCAGGTTTCTAAATTGTCTAAAACACATGATCTGGCTTCCTCGTCAGATCTCCAGGCTTCCATTTCTGCAGCAGCACTGTACCACGCACCTGATTTCTCTCTAGTAACAGCGTGCAACTTTGAATTATTATTGAACTGTGCCCTATTTTTTAGTTTTTGAAGCAGTCTATAATTCTGGTGATTGTGTGATGTAAAGAGGTGCTATGATGGTCATGCAATTAATACTTAATACTGAATCAATACACAGAAGTTTATTGGATTCACTTTGTGTGTGTTAGTGCTCTAAAAGTAGCAATATTAAATTGCCCCCCCTCCCCCAATCAACCCTGTAGGCTTAAAATAATTCATCTTTAAGACAAGTACTACTTCCCAAGCAGGGTACTATCCTTATGGTAAATGTAAACACGATGACTGCATTGATGGAGACCTGAAGTAGAGAGGTCACGAATTCTTGAGAACGGGCTTCCTTTTTGGTTCAGTGTTAGTGAGAGGGAGATGGGTGGTGGGGGAGGCTAGGCATTGTAGTCTTTCACATTCTGTTTTACATTTTTCATGAATGTTCTGCTTTGTGCAGTTTCCATTGGAATGGGTGAAAGAGAAAGGTCTTTTGTCTGCTAATAATTAATGTGATCCCAATTTAAATAGCAAAACCCAACTCCACATCCCTCTCCAAGAAAGTGCAGTTTGGAATCTCATTCTGGGAAAAGATGGAATCGCATGGAAGTCCTCTAGATGTTAGGTTAGACCTAAATAAAAGTTCTCATAGATTCCTCTTTTGAGTAAATATAAGACCTCTTGTAGCTACAGTGTTTTAGAGCATGTTTCATCTTCATTTTTAATATCTTGAACTGAATGGTAGTCTTTTTTTAGATGAAGAACTGATGTCAGCCTGCCAGGTACTGTAATTTATTCTACCATATTATTATATATATATATATATCTCAAGTAGGACAGTGAAAATGTTTCCTTGCAAACTTATAGTTCAGTATCAGTTACTTCCTGTTTTTTATCCTTTAAAGACTATTGCAAATCAGTATAAGGGTTTTTCCAGTAATTACTCACAGCACTTTGTTAACGTTTGCAATTTTCTCTGGCCATTTAATAATCTTTGAAGAAATTTTGCTAAGTTCACCATAATATTCATTGACAGGTGGGATGTGAATGGAAATGTGTGAACTGGAGTTCTGTATTCACTATAGATAAACAGCCCTTATTTAAAGAAAGTCAATTCCATGCTAAACCTAGGAATGAAAGTGAGGCATTTCTAAATTTTTGCAAAAGTGGATTTTTTTTTTAATATGATAGGAAGAATTATAACAGTTTATCATTATACCAGAAATGGGCAAGCTTATGTATTCTCAATACTTGACACTTCCTTTTGGAATATACCAAGAAATGCATTTGGAGTTATCTTTGTTTTTCTATCTTTGTAAATTTAGGTTCTGGAATTGGGTTTGATAGTGTGAAGCGTTGCTCACAAGAGGTCAGAACTCCTTCTAAAGGTTTTTGAGGCTGAGGAACACATATTTAATCTCCTCTTTATGCCTTGGGTGTAGTTCCTCTCTCCAAGTTAGTGACAAAAATTTTTTTTGGTGGTTTTTGTTTTAGTTGGTGCTCTGAATCTCAGTACCCTTTACTCTGGATTGTCAAATTTTGATAAAACATGTGCCATTTTCTTTGGTAAGAGAAAGCAGGTCTTCACGTCTGCCAGAACACAATTTATATATTGGCTCCATTAAACTTTTGAAAAACTTTAACATTGTTATTCTTTTCCATTGCATTCAATTCTAAATGCGGTTTGTCACCAGACTGGTTAACTCCTTCCCCATCTCCACCCCATTGCCGGAGACCCAGGAGGTTGAAAGGGAGGTAATTTCTCTTAGGAAAATTTAGTTCTGACTGCTAGGTTTTTTGCAGCCTTTCTTTGTGCCATTTCAGATGCAAAACAAATCATGGAAGATTGCATATTTGTGTGATACTTTTTTAATAATGTTGAATTTTTTTCTTTTTTTTTTTTCTCCAGTCTCTTTGAGAACAGTGTAGGCAGAATTTTAAAACTTTAACAGTTTATGTTGGGGGAACAGAACCTCTTTTCATCTTAAGCTAGATTCTGGGATTCTTTTAGACGTCACAGCTCATGAGTTCTGCTCCTGTCACGTTAACTTGGCGTGAGTGGGTTGGGTTCTCCTTCTGCAGTCTTCCAAGCATGGCTGAGCATTAAAAACTTACATTGAATGTTTAGTATTTTATAGAGCAAAGTGAATGGAAAGCATTTGGCTGAACTTAAAGACCTGCAGTCAAATTCTTCAGTGTGGTTTACCCAACCGGAGTAGTGGTGCACACCTTAAATCATTCAATGAATAAATAATTAAAAAAAAAAAAACAAAAAACCCTGGGGCTTGTCTGCAGTTTTGTTTTTGGTCATCACATCTGAGTAACTTTGACATAAAATGGAAGTTCAGGCTTACAAAATAACTAGCTGAGATATTTTTCCCGGGGCTCTCGGAACTCATTAAACTTGGGTCACTTTGGCTTTTGGCCTTAAAGATTGCCATGCAACATTGAAAGCTGGGCTAAGTTCCTGATCTCGTTGAGTATTAAGGGGATCACCAAGACCCAGCTGAGAGGACGAGCCAGCCTCAGTGCGGTGAAGGTGTAAGGCAACGTTACTTACTACTGGAATGTTCTGAGAGGTGTAGTGACTTAGCAGATGAATCTCATCGCACTTTATTTTGTATAGCCTGCCGCTTCATCCACTAGATTATATGGATGTATTTCAAAGTGAAAAGAAACTTAAGATTTCATATGTTAAGTTAAATTTAGGAGGTTATTCTGAGCAGATGTTTCTGTGGCCCCTGCACCCTCCTCAGAAGCCGCTACAACTTTGATCAGCTCAGGTGGCCTTACACTGCTTTTGTCTAGCTTCCAGACCCTGCCCTGGAGTTTTGGTGAGGTATGTGATGTTTTAGTGGGGTCTCTCTGTGTGTGGTAATAATGCATTTGACAGGGTTTTACTTCCTGTGACGGGACCTGCATGTTCTCTGTGGAGTCCAGCACACACCAGCCCATGACACAAGAGGGTTTTGAGAGTCAAAACACAAATTTTGTGGCTCTCAGTAAAACGGGCTTTTTGCTGATTTTACTCCAAATTTCTGATGGTCTCTCATTTTATTTGTATTCAGTTAATGCTTAATTTTTTAAAAAAAAGCTGCAAAAATCCAGCCATACAGTAGCATATAGTGTATGCAGATCTTACTGCATAAGATTAGATATATGTGGTAATATTTTATGACTAAACAGAATTCCTTACACATTGGGACTTTATGGGGATCCCATGTTTTATCATGGTTAACAGTGAACCGTCTATAGTTTTTTTTTTTTTAGGTTCCTCTGGGATAAATTTCTGCAGGTAAAATTGCTGGTTCAAAGGAATTCATACTTAAAATGTTGATAGGTCCTACCAAAGTAGGAACGGTTAATAACTTCCATCAACGTGGTTGTAAGCGTGCCTTTTCCATCTTAGCTGCTGGGTATTTGTACTACTTGCAGATGGAAATGATCTCACAATTTTCATTTGCCTTTTGCCCCCTTGTATGAAGGAAGAGCCTTTGCTTGAAACCACGTGGATTTGAAAGCCAACTTCGCCACTTACTAGGTGTGGGAGCCTGGGTAAGTTCACCACCCTGGGCTCTGTTTCATCGTTTGTGACATGGGATGGAAAGAAAAACGATGCGAAACTTAGTGACTTGAATTCTGTGGATACCATTTACATCTACACTTAAAATTTGCTTCCTATCAGTGGAGTCCTTAACTCTGGATTGTGGCTTTTTTTTTTTTTTTTAATGTGCATTTTTGTATAGAAAATTAAAATGACAGACAACCTAAAGGCCCTTTCAACTTATCTTCTCTTTCATGCTTCAAAGTTAAAAACAACTGTTTTGGAGAGTAACCTGCCACATGATTTTCTGTATGTTTCTGAGTTCTTCATGTGTGTGGCGGTATAGCAGTAAGTATTAAGCCATACACAAGTCATACACCTGGGGGATGTGAGAGACTGGAACTTGGAAGCTCCAGGCTTGAAGATGGGTCTCACTGTATCCTGGGCTAGTCTAAAACCAGAGGCATAGGTACCCAGAACAGGGTGAAGCCTGCGGTCTGTAAAGTAATAGTTTTAGGGCAAAAGCCAATCCACATGTTTGTGGAGGTCTTACTTTCCAGACTGAAGTAGAATGCTTGCTGGGATGCCACAGTCCAGCAAGTCCAAGTGACCGACCTTTATGAGTTCTTAATGCTCGGGTTGGGGAGCCAGGCCTTCAGAGCCCGAGGGGGCGTGAGGTCTGTGCGTTCAGGTGCAAGCCCTGGCGCCAGCGCCGCACTCGGGAGAACTGAGAGTCCTGCTGCCGCTGTGGGGGGTGCGCTCAGCTGCCGTGGGAAACTCGAGAGCCCTGGGCTTTGTTCTCGGAGCTGCGAGGAGGGCTCAGCAGGCGTGCAGCCTGACTGGGAAGAGGGGTTTGGAGGCGCTGGGGCCGCTTGCCACCAGTGCGTTGTCTGGGCTGCTCTCATCCCCTTTTGGGGCCTGGTGGACTTAGGATCCAGATATCCTCCGTAAGTCCACCAAGGTAGGTGCCTCCATATCTTTGGCATTTGAGGAAAGAGTCTCGGACCATTGGTATTTATTTAGGGGTGGCAGTGGTGCTGGGCTATTTCTGGGGTGGGGCGGGGGAACAATTACCAAACCACGGAGGAGGTTGAAGGCTTTTCTCATCCGTCTCTCCTTTGGTGAGCCTCACGGCCACAAAAGCAGTGTTGGTTTCCAGGTGTATCTATAGACATTTGTAACAACCGTGAAGTTCTGAGGGGCTATTTGGGGCTGCTTCTCAAGTGTTTCTCAAGCATTTTGGACCGTGATCAGTGGTAAGAAATAACCTTTCCCATGAAGACCTAGCGTGGACACACACCGGTATCTCCCTAAACAGGATGCTGTATGTGAACTACCACGATTTCACAGCCAGTTTGAAAACCCAGGCTGTCTGGATGTCAGTGCCTGACACAAAGTGTAGAACTTGGACATGTTCTTGAACGAATGAGTAAATAAAAGGTGACTTGAAGTTTTCCAGGTTTTCATGAAAAGTCCCTGTTTTTCATGATGGGCCTTCACAGTCTGACGGAAACCAGTGTGTGGTGGTGAAGAGGATGGCTTGGTCAGGGAGTTGAGCCCTGCCTCAGGTGCAGGGTGAGGTGAAGAGGCCTGGACCACAGCTGGCACGTGGGAAGCGGCGCAAGTGCTGTTCAGTGTGAGTCCACGTGGCTGGATAAAAACCCCCTTGCAGCCTGGGAGAAGGATCTCTTCTGGCTTCTGCAGTGGCTCAGCTCCTCTCCCTGCCTGTCCCTCCAGTCCTGGGGTTCTCACCCAGCCTGCACATTTGTTATTTTTTTTTTTAATATTCACTTTATTTTGCTTTACAATGCTGTATTGGTTTTGCCATACATTGACATGAATCCGCCACTGGTGTACATGAGTTCCCAATCCTGAACCCCCCTCCCACCTCCTACCCCATATCATTGAAGCAACATGTTAGGGCGTACCCCATACAGACCAGATGGGACTCCTTGCGGTGGGAGCCAGGCACGGCATCTTTGAAGCTCCTCTTGAGAAGCAGCTCCGGTGCGTTCTGAGGAGAATGCAGAAGGGTGGTGCTTGGGCCCTTTCCAGATTGTTAATTCAGCCAGTGGCCCCGGGCTTCTCAGCCCTGAGGCTGAGGTCAGCTGGTGCTGTCAGAGGACCCTGCCCCTCTCCTTGGCTGCTTGCCTAGCCACCTTCGGTCCCTTGAGCTTTCAGGAAGTCTGGACGTGACCAGTGCCTTCCTCTGGGGCAGGCTGTTTCACTGGGCTTGGCAGGAGGAAATTTGTACCCACAAGGTCCCAGGGCCCTGTGAATCAGAGCTCACCAGAAGCCCTGCCCCGGGAGACAGCCCTCCTGGCAGGGCTGTGTCACTTTGGGAGAGGTTTAAAAATACAGATTCCTGGACTCCCCACCCATATACATTGATTCCAAAGGTGTGGGGAGAGGACAGAGTTTCTACCTTAAAAAGGTAAAAAAAATCCTGAGCCCTACTATCTATTACTCCTGCTTATTTTTAAACTTTTTCATTGATAATACATGCACGTGGGAAAATGGTACAGAAAGGCTCAGGTGACAAGCCCTTGTGAGCTGTTTCCTCTTGGATGTCCTGTGTGGAGCTGAGCCCCGGGGTTCTGTGGCTTGCAATTGTGAGGGAAGATGGGCCAAGATGGGCTGATGGACACGGCAGGAACCGAAGGACCTTGGTCCTGGGGCACACCGACCATTGCAATCACTCAGCTTGGAATCCTGTTAGAAGGAGCAGAAGGTAAGGCTGGGGTGGTACATTTGTTATTCAGTTGCTAAGTAGTGTATGCCTCTGTGACCCTGTCCTTGACTATATCCTGGAGTTTGTCCAGAACTCATGTTCATTGAGTTGGTGATACCACCCAACCAACTCATCCTCTGTCACCCCCTTCTCCTGCCTTCAGTCTTTGCCAGCATCAGGGTCTTTTCCAATGAGTCAACTCTTTGAATCAGGTGGCCAAAGGATTGGAGCTTCAGCATCACTCCTTCCAGTAAATATTCAGGGTTGATTTCCTCGAGAACTGAACTGGTTTGATCTTGATAAATGTATTCCTGAAAAACTATACAAAAAGGGTTACTTAACACTCTTAACTGCACTATTTTCAGATAACATAATGGAACTCTTCCCTTGCCAGCCTGTTCAGATGTGTACCTTGTATTGTATTGTTGAGAGGGTGAGAATACCTGCGGGCTCGTGGGGCAGGTCTGTCAGCTCCATTTTCTAGAAGAGAGTGAGGCTTGGGTGTCTGACTTTGTGACTGCGCTGCTGTGCTCAGAGGGTGTGGAGCCCAGTAGGGACAGTCAGCCACCCAGCGGGCAAGCGTTGGCCACCCTGCTTTGCTTTCCCCGTCTGTAAAGAAGGGTGTTCGTGAGGATGAGAGAGGTGATGTCTCTCTCGGAAGGGTACTCGCCTCCGGGTGAGCACCGAGTTCTTCATCCTGGCCCTGGGGCTACAGAAAAGACTGGATCCGTTTCTCCAGAGAGGAGGTGGCCGTCCTGAGGGTGTTAAGTGGTGAAGGGGGGCCACTGAGGCCCCCCCAGACTGCAGGAGGGCTCTCTGGGGGAGCAGGTGGTCTCCGGTCGGCGGCGAGCGGCACCAGTACCAGGGGCCCGCCCGGAAGGGGAAGGGCCGGCTGTACCTGGGGCTCGTGCCCTCAGCCCTCGGCTTCAGCCCACGAGGAGCAGAGCGCAGCTGGTGGGTCCAGCGGGGCCACCGGAGACACCTCTCATCGTGGGACCCCGACGTCAGAAGATGAAGCTGCTCAATGAAACCCTGTTTAAATTGGCTCGCCTGGCGGCTGCCAGTAACCCCACACCAGAGCCTCTCTTCCAGATGTCCTGGCTCTGGTAGGTGGCCAGCGGGGGTCGGGGCGCTTGGAGGCCGTGGGAATTACTTCCAGGCCGTGTGTGTGGGGCTGGTCCTAACAGCCTGGGGACCTGGGGACCTGTCCACCGCCTGCCCGCCCCCCGCCCCCACCGTGCTTGGTTTTCGGCAGTTGCCGATGGGGAGGGGTTCACCCCCTCTTTGAGAAAGCTCTCCCGTTATTCTTTTTGGGGTTTGTCTTCCATGTCCTCTCATGGACCTCCCCCTTCCCCAGTCATGCTCTCTGCTCCTTGTTTCTCATCCTATTGCGATTTTATTTACGGCTTTACTTTTGCATGGGAAATTCCTGCGTTTCCTGGAGGCCACTTGTGTTCACGCTCCTTGGGCCTGTCACTGAGTGGACATCGGGTAAACACATCCTGATGGGCTGAAGGGATGCCCATTTTACAGATGAGAAGACAGAGGCACCGAAAGGTTAAGGGGGTGCCCAAACCAGGATCTGAACAGGTATCTGTCTACCTCTGTCTTGTCTAGAAGATACTATGCTTGTGAGCATTCCCTGTCGAGCTAGAGCTTGGGTTCAAATTCGAGAGAATTGGGAGCTTGGATAGGTTTTTTGACTTGAGCCTCAGTTTCCTCATGCAAAGTAGGGGTGACACTGGTTAACTGCCTCCTGGGGTTGGGGGCCTGGTCGGGGATTGAAAGATGCCAGTGTGACCTGAATGACCTGGTCAGCTGGCTGAACTTGGATTGGGTTTGAGAACTGCCCTCAGGCGCGCAGCATTCGCTGATGCGAGCAGATGCTGAAACCGTGTTTCTGCGCCGGCAAAGCCAGGCACCCCGCAAAGGCCTCACCCGCACGGGATGGGGGTGGGACCTCTGCTGCCTTGAGTATCCCGTTAAGGCTGGGCGCCCCTCGTTCTCCTGTGGGGACTCACTTCCTGTCTGGGCCTGGTGTGGGAAAGACTTGAGAAACAGCCTAGACTCAGCTCCATGGAGACGGCTGGGCCCGCCCACCAGAGCCTTAAAGGGACAGTCCTCCTAGGGCAGGGCTTGTCCAGGTGATTCCCGGCGCTGAGTGGGTGCTTGATGAATGGGCCCAGGAACCCTGGCGTCAGGGTTTGAGTCCACAAAGTCTGTCGCCAGATGGCACAGTCCTTTTCTATTCCCCTAAGGACCTCTCTATGCCCTCCCACCCTGCACCACTTCCCAGTGCCCAACCCCATTGCTGGACCATTCTGGACCTCACCCCCTAAATAATTCTGTTGAATTTGCTGCTTGGTCTAGGCCTTCGTTGTCAAACTGGGTAACAGGAGCCTAGACATACTGCGAAAATTCCATGAAGCCCTGTTTGTTGGGGGTGGTCCATTCAGATCAGATCCGTGAGTCATGCTGCCATCCCCAGGGTGAAGGTGAATTGTAGAGGGCACAGCTGGTTAAGAAAGCTTAAGTTCAACACACACTGTTGGCCCAACTGAGCACCTTTTGTGGGTGGGGCTGGCTTTGGCCTCCCTTGAGTCAGGGCCTCTGGGAGAAAGGTTGGATGTCTTTCCAGGCTCCTTCAGGAACTGCCGTCTAGCCTACCGGGCCTCACCTCTCAGTTGTGTCTGACTCTTTGCAACCCCATGGACTATACAGTCCATGGACTTCTCCAGGCCAGAATACTGGAGTGGGTAGCATTTCCCTTCTCCAGGGGATCTTCCCAACCCAGGGATTGAACCCAGGTTTCCCACATTGCAGGCAGATTCTCTACCAGCTGAACCACAAGGGAAGCCCAAGAATACTGGAGTGGGTAGCTTATCTCTTCGCCAGCCGATCTTCCCAACCCAGAAATCAAACCGGGGTCTTCTGCATTGCAGGCGGCTTCTTTACCAACTGAGCTATCAGGGAAGCCTGGGCCTCACGTTGCCTACCTCTAAAATGGGCCCTCTCACCGGCCCAGGATTTGAGGTCCTGGCTTGGGATACTCTGGAATCTATGAACCATAACTTGCAGTTAGTTATTCTCAGGGTTTAGTTCCTGTTCCTGGACACCCCGACACCCCCAAATTCCCTCCCATTCCCAGGCTGCACCAGGGTACTGAAGGTGCCTCGGGTCTGCCCTCCAGGGCTTTGCCTCTGAAGTCCTTCCTAGGCTCCAGTTGTGGCTGTAATCCTTCCATTAGCCTTTGGCAGGAGACACCCGTGGCTGTGGGCAGAGCAGGCTTGGGCTTCTCAGTCTGCAGGAGGACATGCCAAAACAAACAGGAAATCCGCCAATCCTGCAGGAATTTGTGCTATGCCCTCAGGGAGATGGACGGCCAGTGGTGCTGATAACCCTCTCAGTTCAGTTCAATTCAGTAGCTTAGTTGTGTCCGACTCTTTGTGATCCCATGGACTGCAGCACGCCAGGCTTCCCTGTCCATCACCAACTCCCAGAGCTTGCTCAGACTCATGTCCATGAGTCGGTGATGCCGTCTTGGGTACTTTACACGCATGTATTCCACTGCAAGTTTATTGCGACCCCCGAGGCTTGCCTGTTGATCGGTGGAGCAGCTGCTGCTCAGAGGTTGAGTGCCTTGTCTGAGGATCCCCAGCTGGGACTCAAACTTGGAATTTCATCTCTCTCAAATCCAGACTCTCTTGCTGTGTGACTCTACTGGATCAAATCCTCCTTTCGCTGAAACTTGTGATCCAGTCGGGAGTGTGTCATTTGGTATCATTTTAAGTGTTTAATTTTGCTTTTTATTCACTCCAGTTAAATGATGATGTTTCATGGTCTCAGCATAAAGAGAGAGAATAGCTTCTTTCCCCCTCAATCATGCCTTTTCTTTAGCATAAATGGAATTCTTTATTAGAATGGCTGGCACACTATTTAAAGAAACAGAACAACACAGCAGGACTAAAAAAAGAAAAAAAATGCTGATGTGCAATCTCTGGACACAGGCTGCCTGGATTCAAATAACCTGGCTCCATCACTGATGAGCTGTGTGACCTTGAGCAAACCCACTTAACTGTTCTGTGCCTCAGTTTCCTCATCTACTGCGTGGATGAGTTGCCTACTAAGCTTAAGTAAATTTAATGACTTAACACATTATTGACCAGAGGAGTATTAATATGTCTTTTGTCGTGTGTGTGTGTGCTTAGTCACTAAATTGTGTCCGACTCTTTGCAGCCTCATGGACGCAGCCCGCCAGGCTCTTCTACCCATGGGATTCTCCAGGCAAGAATACTGGAGTGGGTTGCCATTTCCTACTCCAGAGAATCTTCCCTCCTCCAGGGGATCTTCCAGGAATGGAACCTGAGTCTTCCGCATCGGCAGGCGGATATTTTATCGCTGAGCCACCTTTCCTTTGTTACCCAAATGTTATTTTCAATATCATTTACAGAACAAATCACCAGCCACAGGTGTTAGTTTCTGCAAAAATTAATACAGATATTAATGAGTTAACATCATAAAGTTCTTATAATAGCATTTGCCATTTAGTTTATTTAATATGGTAGAGTGGATAAATATAATACGGAAGGGTCCTCGCCCATAATAGGGCTAATAGCCCCCTTGGTCCCTCAAACCCCCAGGGCAGGATTTGTCCTGGGGATTCCTGATGCTGAGTAGGTGCTGATGAATGGGCCCAGCAACTTTGGAGTCAGGATTTGGGCCTGGGGAATCTGCTGTCAGATCTCACAATCCTCCTCTTTTCCCCTAGGAATTCCCCTCTACCTCCTCCCACTTTTACCACAGAAGCAATAATTTTTAACATCATTTTGGTACCTATCTTTCTGAACCATGAGTCGGCAAACCATAGCCTAGAATCTGAGGGCCAAATTCGGTCCCCTGCCTGGTTTTGTGAATAAAGTTTTATTTGCACTTGTTTGTTTACATACTTCAGTCTAGGGCTACATTTGCAGAGTTGAATAGTTGTGACCTCGTGGTTCACAAAGCCCAAAATGTTTACTGTCTAGTGCTTGACAGAAGGCTGACCCCTGCTCTAGACTATTTCCTATCATTATGTATTTTTATATATTTATATTATTATAAAGAATAATAAATGGAATTCTGCTGTAGGCATTTGTTTAGCAGTTTGCTTTTCTTCACGTTAAATCAAGAACCTCCTCTGTGTATGCAGACCAGCCTGCTGCTAGTAGTATTTCAGAGTTTGGCCATCCCATAATTTGTTAACCAGCCTCTATGATATATAGTTTATCTCCTGTAGTCTATTGCAGAAAGTGCTGCAGTGAACGTTTTGTGCATATGTGTGAAATTTCTAGATACCAAGACATAGAAGGTCTGGGTCAAAGCGCAGATACTTTTAAGAGTTTGATAAAGAAAGTGAAGTTGCTCAGTCATGTCCGACTCTTTGTGACCCCGTGGACTGTAGCCCACCAATCTCCTCCGTCCATGGGATTCTCCAGGCAAGAATACTGGAGTGGGGTGCCATTTGGGAGACACTCAAATCCTCTTTCTGAAAGACCAGTTTATACTGCCTCCAGCAGTGTCTGCAAGCACCCATTTCCCCATATTGTCTTCACAGTTGAGTGTTGAATCTTTCCAAGTTAACTTTTTTTGGGGGGGCATGTGAGATCCCAGTTCCCAGGGACTGAACCTGGGCCAGAGCAGTGAATGCCCCAAATCCTAATCATTAGGCCATCAGGGAACGCCTTCCAAATTAATTTTGAATTTACCATTCAAAGTTGAATTTATGGTTTTATTAAAAGTCCCAAGGGATTTTTGGAAATGGATCAGAAGTATTTTAGTTCAGCTGAAAGAATTCCCAGCTGAGATTAGCTAAGGAAATTTGGAAATAAAAGACCTTAAAAAAATATATAAAATGGTAATAATTAAAAGCTAGGTGTTGGCAAGAACAATGAAACAGGATAGATACTGCAGAAAATATACATGATATTCTATCAGAAAATAGCACAAAAATGATGGAAGTCATTAATGATGGGTTAGTCAATAAGTGGTATGGGGAAAGCTGAATATTTGGGGGAAAATTTGTTAGCCCATCATTTCATGCTCCCAGGTATATTGAGACATTAACAAGTTAAATGTAGAAACTTTGCTGGTGGTCCAGTGGCTAGGACTCTGAGCTCCCAATGAAGGGGCCCAGGTTTGATCCTTGGTCAGGGTCTAGTAGTCCAGTAGTCATTTACGGATGTGAGAAAAGTGAAAGTCACTCAGTCGTGTCTGACTCTTTGTGACCCCATGGAGTATATTGTCCATGGAATTCTCCAGGCCAGAATTCTAGAGTGCCTAGCCTTTCCCTTCTCCAGGGAATCTTCCCAACCCAGGGATCAAACCCAGGTCTCTGGTATCGCAGGTGGATTCTTTACCAGCTGAGTCACAAGGGAAACCCATGGATATGAGAGTTGGATCATAAAGCTGAGCGCCAAAGAATTGACCCTTGTGGACTGGGGTGTTGGAGAGGACTCTTGAGAATCCCTTGGACTGCAAGGAGATCAAACCAATCAATCCTAAAGGAAGTCAATCCTAGATATTCATTGGAAGGACTGATGCTGAAACTGAAGCTCCAATACTTTGGCCAGCTGATGTGAAGAGCTGACTCATTAGAAAAGACCCTGATGCTGGGAAAGATTGAAGGCGGGAGGAGAAGTGGACAACAGAGGATGAGATGGTTGGATGGCATCACCGACTCAATGGATTTGAGTTTGAGCAAACTCCGGGAGTTGGTGATGGGCAGGAAGGCCTGGCGTGCTGCAGTCCATTTGTTGCAAAATGTCACACACGACTGAGCGACTGAACAACCACAACAGGGAACTAGAGCCACATGCCAGAACTAAAGGTCTCACACGCTGCAACTAAGACCCAGTGCAGCCAAATAAATAAAAATAAAAGTAACAATAAATATTAAAAACATTTGAGGGACTTCCTTGGTGCTCCAGTTGCTAAGACTTCATGTTCCCAATGTAGAGGGTCCACGTTCATTCCCTGGTCAGGAAACTACATGCTGCAACTAAGACCTGGTAGTCAAATAAATAAATATTAAAAAAATATATTTGAATAAGTAGCTAATATTTAATAAGTTTAGAAAGTTAAATGTAAAACATAAGGAAAATATTCATGAATATTTAACCTCACAAGCATAGAAATGGGCAATATTTTTACTAAAAATAAAAGATTGATTATAGCATAAATTTAAACTTTTGTTCATCACCAATATAAACAAAATTGAAAGGAAAATGGGACTGTGACGAGTAATACACTAGAAAGGAGAAATGAAAAGATGAACAGAGAATTCAGAGGCAGAAATACAAATGACCGATCAATATATGAATAGGAAGTTCAACCCTACTTTGTGAAATTCACATTTTAAAAAGAGATATTGTGCTTTGTGTACAGTTTTTTTCCCCCTTGCCCCCGGCCATGCTGTTTGGCTTGTGGAATTTTAGTTTCCTGACCAGGGATCAAACCCAGACCCTTAGCAGCGAGACCACGGAATCCTAACCACTGGACTGCCAGAATTCCCTTGGATACAGTTTTGGAAAGATAAGTGGATCCTACTCAGCGCTGGGAAATCCAGGCTGATGTACATTCATACATGCTCCTGAGGGCAAACTTCCAATATTCCAAAAAATAA
Organism: Capra hircus; assembly: GCF_001704415.2. Classification (NCBI taxonomy): domain Eukaryota; kingdom Metazoa; phylum Chordata; class Mammalia; order Artiodactyla; family Bovidae; genus Capra; species Capra hircus. The sequence continues at coordinate 7,804,370 of NC_030832.1, forward strand.
GTTTGCCATATATATCAAGATCTTTACAAATGGCCCTAGATTTTGATCCTGTAATTCTACTTCTAAACATTTACCCCAAGAGGGAAATAGTCAGAATTGTGGCAACTCCTTCTTAGGCAACAGTATCTTACTTGGAATAGAAGACACCAAGAAATAACATAACAGCCCAGTGATAGGGCATTGATTAAATGAATCTTATTAGTTAAATTAGGTCGGAAATTATGAAGCCTTTAGAAAGCATGCTCTTGAACACTATTTCAAGAAATGAGGAAATGCTCATAATATAGTAGGAAATACACACAGCATGATCTTAATTTGGCTAGAACAGTGCCTGGCAGCTGATGTGAGCTACTATCATTATTGGTAATGTCAAATGCCCAAATGAGCATTCATTCCTGCCTCAGTTGCACACGTGTGTGTTCCCAAGGCTCCTTGCCTGGCCTACCCTCTGTGAACCAGTTGGGGAAGGTTGTGGGGGGCGGCCCCGGCGCCTTTCCCCTGGGCAGGGCCCCAGACCAACCGAGGGCTCTGTTTCTGGCTGAGCACTGCCATCTAGAGGCTCCTGGCCCACAGCGCAGCGGTCCGCGCAGCTCACCGCCACCCCCGCAGCCACCCAACAATGGGGCTCGAGTGTCTGGTGTTCTCTCTTGTCTGCTGGGGGCGCTGCTTGGTCAGAGCTGGAAAAGACCCTGCAAGACTCCTTATGTCAAGATCTTTACAGAGATCCTTTGGGCCCATGTTTCTTAAACTGTGGTTCTTGAACCTGCACCGCTGGCCGCTGCTGGGAGACTTGATAGTAAAGATTCAGGGTACACCCCAACTTCCCTGAATCAGACTTTGCTGGAGGTGGGGTGGGCAAGGCTGCTGAAAATCTCGAATTTTAACATGCTCGCTGGGTGATTCTGATACATGTTGGAGTTTGAGAGCCATTGATCCAGACTGCTAATATTTTATAATTTAATAGGAGTGGGGGGCTTGGCACAGAGCCTTTAGCCTTTTCCCTAGTAACATACATCTAGATCTATTTTAGGAGGTTCCTTGACTCCAATGTAAGATTTTTTTTTTTAAAGAACAGTTTTAGGGACTTCCCTGGTGGTCCAGTGGGTAAGACTCCACGCTCCCAATGCAGTGGGCCTGGGTTCGGTCCGTGGTTGAGAAACCAGATCCTGAATGCTGAACTTAGTTCACATGCCATAAGTGAAACTCCTGCATGTGACAGCTAAGATCCATGCAGCAAAATAAATAAATAAGCTAAATAGGACAAAAAAGGCAGTTTCAGGTTCAAAGCAAGATTGAGAGGAGGTACAGGGGTTTCTCATATACCTTCCGCCCCCACCTCCTTACCAGAGCCTTTCCCATGATCAACATCCCGCCCAGAGTGGTACATGTGATGAACTTATTCTGACACATCCTAAATCACCTGAAGTCTATGTCAAGGCTCATCTGGCGGTGTACATGCTGCGGGTTTGGACATGGTATTAATATCATGACATGGATCCATCATTAGGTATCACACAGTGCTTCGCTGCGCCTCCCCCAACCCCCCTGTGCTCCTCCTATTGATTCTTAGCCCCCGACCACAACCCCAACCCCTGGAAACCACTGATCTTCTAAGTGTGACTCTACTGTTGATTTTCCTAAAATGTCATACAGTTAGAATCATCTCACCACATAGTGTGAAAAGTACATAGCTTTTCCACACTGGGTCTTTTCCCCTAATAATGTGTGTTTAAGATGTCTCCATCCTTTTCATGGATTGATAGCTCATTTCTTTTTAGTGTTGAATAATATTCTGCTGTCTGGATGTACCACGGCTTATGAATAAAGCTACTGTAAACATCCACGTGCAGGTATTTTGCGGGGACCAAAGTGTTCAGCTCCTTTGGGTAAACACCAAGGAGCGAGCTTGCTGGATCCTATGGTAAGAATGTGTTTAGTTTTGTAAGAAACCGCCAGACTAGGACTTCCCTGGTGGCCCAGTGGCTGACTCCACGCTCCCAATGCAGGGGGCCCGGGTTCCATCCCTGGTCGGGGACATAGATCCCACAGGCTGCAGTTAAGACCTAGTGCAGCCAAATAAGTACGTAAATAAATAAAATATTAAAGGAAAGAAGCCACTAGACTGTCTTCCAAAGTAGCTAGACCATTTTGCATTCCCACCAACGGTGCATCGGAGTTCCTGTTGTTCCACGTCCTCACCGGCATTTGATGATGCTGTTTCACATCCTGGCCTTTTAAATAAGCATGTAATGCTATTCACTGTTGTTGTAATTGGTGTTTCCCGGATAACATATGATGCAGAGCATGTTTCCATATGCTGATTTGCCATCTGTGTATCTTCTTGGGTGAGGTGTCTCTTAAGGTCTTTGACCCCTTTATTTATTTATTTTAATAGTTTTTTAAAATTTAAATTTATTTATTTTAATTGGAGGCTAATTACTTTACAATATTGTATTGGTTTTGCCGTACATCAAAATGAATCCGCCACGGGTGTACATGTGTTCCCCGTCCTGAACCCCCCTCCCTCCTCCCTCCCCATCCCATCCCTCTGGGTCGTCCCAGTGCACCAGCCCCGAGCATCCTGTATCCTGCATCGAACCTGGACTGGCGATTTGCTTCACATATGATATTATACATGTTTCAATGCCATTCTGCCTAATCATCTGACCCTCTCCCTCTCCCACAGGGTCCAAAAGACTGTTCTATACATGTGTCTCTTTTGCTGTCTCCCATACAGGGTTATTGTTACCATCTTTCTAAATTCCATATATATGTGTTAGTATACTGTATTGGTGTTTTTCTTTCTGGCTTACTTCACTCTGTATAATCGGCTCCAGTTTCATCCACCTCATTAGAACTGATTCAAATGTATTCTTTTTGATGGCTGAGTAATACTCCATTGTGTATATGTACCACAGCTTGCTTATCCATTCATCTGCTGATGGACATCTAGGTTGCTTCCATGTCCTGGCTATTATAAACAGTGCTGCGATGAACATTGGGGTACATGTGTCTCTTTCCATTCTGGTTTCCTCTGTGTGTATGCCCAGAAGTGGGATTGCTGAGTCGTATGGCAGTTCTATTTCCAGCTTTTTAAGGAATCGCCACACTGTTCTCCATAGTGGCTGTACTAGTTTGCATTCCCACCAACAGTGTAAGAGGGTTCCCTTTTCTCCACACCCTCTCCAGCACTCATTGCTTATAGACTTTTGGATAGTAGCCATTCTGACTGGCGTGAAATGGTACCTCATTGTGGTTTTGATTTGCATTTCTCTGATAATGAGTGATGTTGAGCATCTTTTCATGTGTTTGTTAGCCATCTGTCTTCTTTGGAGAAATGTCTGTTTAGTTCTTTTGCCCATTTTTTGATTGGGTCGTTTATATTTCTGGAATTGAGCTGCAGGAGTTGCTTGTCTATTTTTGAGATTAGTTCTTTGTCAGTTGCTTCATTTGCTATTATTCTCCCATTCTGAAGACTGTCTTTTTACCTTGCTTATAGTTTCCTTTGTTGTGCAGAAGCTTTTAATTAGGCCCCATTTGTTTATTTTTGCTTTTATTTCCAATACTCTGGGAGGTGTTGACCCATTTTTAAATCAGATTGTTTATATCCTTATCATTGAGTTTTAAGAGTTCTTGGTATGTTTTGGGTAGCGGACCTTCATCACATGTATCGTTTGCCGATCTTCAGATTCTATTGAATTGTCTTTCATAGAGCAGAAGTTTTTATTTTTTAATTTTAACAAAGTCCAGCTCATCAAATATTTCTTAAATGGATTGTGCCTTTGGTGTTATATCTAAAAAGTCATTACTATGCCCAACATCATGGACTTGGGTTTTCTCCTATGTTATTTTCTAGGGGTTTTATAGTTTCACATTTTACATTTAGGGGCGTAATCCATTTTGGGTTAATTTCTGTGAAGGGTGCAAGATGCTGCAACCATAGCCACAGTGAGTCCTGGAGAGGGAGAAGGCTGATCTGCTGCTCAAAGCCATCTGGGACATGAGTGGGGCTGGCTCATTTGCCCACATTCCCTGGCAAAGGGGAAACCCTATTTTCTGTTCATCTACTCAGTATTCTCTGTCACAGGGATAGCTGCACTCTGAAATATTTCTGGTTGATAAAATAGCAATTTGAGTGTGCTGCTGCTAAGTCGCTTCAGTTGTGTCCGACTCTGTGCGACCCCAGAGACGGCAGCCCACCAGGCTCCCCTGTCCCTGGGATTCTCCAGGCGAGAACACTGGAGTGGGTTGCCATTTCCTTCTCCAATGCATGAAAGTGAAAAGTGAAAGTGAAGTCGTGTCTGACCCTCAGCGACCCCATGGACAGCAGCCTTCCAGGCTCCTCTGTCCATGGGATTTTCCAGGCAGGAGTACTGGAGTGGGGTGCCATTGCCTTCTCCGGTTTGAGTATAATAGAGTAAAATTATAAATATATTGTTTTTGTATAATTTCTCTCTTCTGAGCAACATAGTAGAATTAGTAGCCAATACCTTACCATTGCCAGGTACATGAGAAAAAGTGCCACAAAATAGCATTTTGCAGATTCTAGCTCCTCGCCTATTAAGGCTGTGACCTTCGTCAAGATACTAACTTCTAAGCTTCCTCCTCTGTGAAAGAGGATTAACAGTAGTATCTTAGCTGTGGCAAAGACTCCTCATTTCCCCCCAAGATCCTATCTCCCCTGAATTTTAGCTGGGGCTGTGCCAAATGAGGGGCTTCCTTGGCAGCTCAGTGATAAAGAATCCGTCTGCCAATGCAGGAGACAAGGGTTTGATCCCTGGGTTGGGAAGATCCCCTGGAGAAGGGAATGGTTACCCATGCCAGTATTCTTGCCTGGAAAATCCCAAGGATGGAACCTGGTGGGCTACAGTCCACGGGGTCGAAAAGAGTCAGACACTAATCAACTAAACAAACAATAGCAATGCCAAATGAAGACTACTTTCCCCAGCTTCCTTTGCAGCTATGTGTAGTCATGTGACTGAGTTCTGGCCAATAGGGCATAGATAAAAATGATGCGGGGAACTTCTGGGAGGGGCTGTTGCCCTTCTCCGCCACTTTCTCCTTACCCTGAGCAGGTGTAATGGCTGGAGATGGAGCAGCCTTCTGGAACATGAGATCGTTTTAGGAACGGAGAATGGAAGACATGCTCAGCAGATGGACAAGACGGAAGAAAATTGTTTCTCTGACAGTGTGGAATTGCCACCTCAGCCCTGGACCACTTCATCACAGATTTTTACGTCACGGAAAAGTAAGTGTTAGTGATAGTTGCTCAGTTATAGTGTCAGACTTTTTGTTACCTCATGAAGTGTAGCCTGCCAGGCTCCTCTGTCCATGGGATTTTTCGGGCAAGAATACTGGAGTGGATTGCCGTTTCCTTCTCCAGGGGATCTTCTTGACTCAGGGATCAAACCCGGGGCTCCTGCACTACAGGCGGATTCTAACTTCTATCTTATTTAGGTCATTGACATTTTGGATCTGTTACTTGTAACTGAACTTAGCCCTAAGAAATGCATGACCACGTAGAGTTCTTGGAGAGACGGAATGAGTTATTATGTACAACTTGCCTGTTGCAAGAGCTAGCACATTACAACACTCAGTAAATGTCTGCCGCTTATTGTAGACTCTCTAGCTTCTAACTGTAATAGCAGTCCCTTAGTCCCAGCAAGAGCTCTAGAGTCCTGGAAAGAAACATGATCAAGATTGTGTTAGTTCCAAACAATAAACAGTATCTGGGAATTCCCTGGTGGTCCAGGGGTTAGCACACTGTACTCTCACTATTGTTCTCGATCCTGGGTCTGGGAATTAAGATCCACCAAAAAAAACAAAAACCAAAACAACAGTATCATCATAAAAAACAAATTCAACTAGAAAGGATTTCAGTTGAGCTCTTTTGTTTAACTGTTCTAGCTGACAAAGCTCAGCTTGAACATTTTGCCTGGCATTTCAGTTGGAAGATAAGTCATACATTCTTTGAAATAGCTGTTTACAAGCACATAGCTCAGTTGTTCCCACATTTGAATCCCAGCCTTTCAAAATAATTTAGATGCATTCTTCTTGTTGGCTTTCTCTGTTTTAGACAACATGTTGGAACGCTTTCCCAGAGTCAGTGACCCTATTTCAACTTTGTCCTTTGTAACCTATGGGTGGCCTATGTATCAAATATTCAGTGATAGCTACTTCTGTGTCCAATGAGCATTTGTTTGACTTAGTTGCTTCTGAGATCCCATTTGGCTCTCACATTCTTTGATTCTGCAAAATAGTGATTCCTAAGGAATCCCAAGGGAAAAAGCACAAGGACAGTAAAATTTTTATTTATTTATTTATTTTTGACTGCACTGTGTCTTTCTTGTAGTGAGCAGGCTTTCTCTGGTTGCGGTGAGAGCGGGCTTTCTCTGGTTGTGGTGAGAAGGGCCTTTCCTGGTTGCAGTGAGAGGGCTTTCTCCTGTTGCTATGAGCGGGCTTTCTCTGGTTTCAGTGAGTGGGCTTTCTGTGGTTGTGGCAAGCGGGCTTTCTCTGGTTGCAGTGAGAGGGGGCTTTCTCTGGTTGCGGCGAGTGGGCTTTTTCCGGTTGCAGCAAGCGGGCTTTCTCCAGTTGCTGCGCCTGGGCTTCTCATCGCGGTGGCCTCTCTTGTTGCAGAGCGTGGGCTCTGGAGCACGTGGACTCAGTGGTTTTGGTCCACAGGCTTAGTTGTCCAAGGCATACAGGATCTTCTCAGACCAGGGACCGAACACGTGTCCCCTATATTGGCAGGCGGATTCTTAACCACTGAATCACAGAATTCAAGGAGAGTAAAATGGAAGAAAGAAAATTGTTACAAGGTTTGTTATCAATGGATGAAAGGAGAGAAAAGATAAATATCAAGATGGTTGTTCTTTAATGTAAAAAAATGCTCAAAATTAACAATATTGACTTATTAAATATAAATAAATATAAAATTTAATATAACATTTAGGGGTGAAATAAAGCCTGTTACTACTCTGTTGTTCCGTCCCTCAGTCATGTGTGACTCTTTGCAGCCCCATGGACTGCAACACGACAGGCTTCCCTGTCCTTCAGTGTCTCCTGGAGTTTGCTCAAACTCATGTCCATTGAGTTGGTGATGCTGCTAACTATCTGCTCTACAGTGTCACTCTTCTCTACTTTACTACAGTTACTACTTTACACTGATATAATAAAAAAAAATTAAGTACTAATATTTTTATAATGGCATAAAGCAGTATTTTATATATTAACTGAATTTTACAGAAAGAGAAATTATTTCATATAGAACTTTAATAAAACTGCTGTATAGTTTCATTTCATTTCAATTTAAAAAAGGGTTGGTTGTACTTTAACAGCTCATCAGTTGTTTGGTAGGCAAATTTGAAGCTGTTTTCTCTGTAGAAAATAGTAAAATGTTAACATTTCCCAAGCTCGCCTAACAGGTCCATTTAACCTAAAGGATAGCTGATACGTATAAACATGGATTGAGTTCTGGGGTCCAGAAGAAAATTTAGCTTCATTTATTGAGATAACCATTCTTTTCTTAAAATCAAGTTGCGTGAAGGTACATTCCTATTTGTCATCTCTCTTATTCTTGTTAAATTATGTCTGATTATTTTTCTTTAGGCCAATCTATGGATTTAGTGGCCCTTCCCTGAAGGACAGGTACCAAATCCTTTTAATGTGCTTGATGAGGCAAGAATAAAATCTAATAAGTTATGATCTACAGGGCGCTTGTGATCAGACACCTTGGCTTGCATCTTTTTAAAAAAACATTTATTTACATTTATTCATCTATTTGGCTGCTCCAGGTCTTAGTTGAGGCACTTGGGATCTTTATTTATGGCATGCAAACTCTCAGTTGTGACGCGTGGGACCTAGTTCCCTGACCAGGGATAGAACTCCCTGCATTGGGAGTGTGGAGTCTTAGCCACGGGACCACAAGGGAAGTCCCGTCAAAGGATTTTTGAAGAGTCCAGACGGCCCTCTTTCCAGGTGAGCAGGCCCATGGCAAGGAACCTGCCCAGGTCCAGGGACAGAGCGAGATCCTGGCTTTGCCTGGGAGGCCCCACAGCCACCTTGTTGCAAAGGAAAACCTTCGGCCACCTGCATGAACTGGAATCCGGCTGCTGCGGACCTCTATAGCTTTGTGTCTTTGAGCAAGTCGCTTGACCTCTCTGAGCCGCTGTTTCCTCTTGTATAAAATAGCAATAGCACCACCTAGTGGCGAATCTAGCTTACATGACGGCTGTGCGTGTGTGCGTGGTAAGTCGCTTCAGTGGTGTCCAACTCTTTGTGACCCCTTGGACTGTAGCCTCCCAGACTTCTCTATCCATAGGATTCTCCAGGCAAGAATACTGGAGTGGGTTGCCACGCCCTCCGCCAGTAGATGATGCCTAGAGCAGGTCATTAAAAAACCAAACACTCCTTACCCCTACCTTTTTAGAGATACCTTTATTTGGATGTAATTCACATCCCATGTAACTCACCTGCTGAAAGGACAATTCAATGTTTTTTGGCATATTAATTTCAAAAATTGTGATAACATATATATTGCACAAAATGTACCGTTTTCATCATTTTTAACTGGCCTTAATGACATTAGCACCTCCTCTTTATGACAGAAGGATCTTCTATGATGTTGTTAACAATCATCGTCTTCAGGGTCAAGTTTTCATTTTAAAACAAGCTATTAACAACTAAAAGAGAACCATGTTTCATTTTTAAATATGTTATCTGAATTCAGGAAGAGGTTTCATGTGTGAACAGAATTCACACTTACTCGAACAAAAATAGGACATCGTGAGGATTTCTCTGTTACACTGTCCTAAAGTGTCCGCACAGGGACTGCCCTGGTTGCCCAGTGGTTAAGGCTCTGAGCTCCCAATGTGGGGGCCTGGGTTCCATCGCTGGAACCCACATTGCTGCGCCACGCGGCCGAAAACAAAGACAAAACACAGCAGTCTACACGGATCAAAATGGTAGAATTGTAGGTGGTAACTCCAGCTCGTTGTCCTCGTCACAGTTCCCCTTGATGCATGGACTCTGTGCACCCAGGGGTGCTAAGCGCCAGAGGGCGTGGGCGACTCAGCTTGCACCCGGCGAGGGTGATGCCCAGCATCTAGGAATTTGCTCCCAAAACAAACTTGGGGAGCTGAGTCTGTTAGGCTCTGTGGCCAAGTGTTCTCAGAATGAACTGTTGTCTAGAACACAATGTTTATTAAGGGATAAGTAATAAAAAATGTGCTGATTTGAAGTTGATGTGTATATTATGAAAGTGTGTGTGCGCTCAATTGTGTCCAACTCCTTGTGACCCCCAGGCTCCTCTGTCCATGGGATTCTCCAGGGAAGAATACTGGAATGGGTTGCCATTTCCTCCTCCAGGGGATCTTCCCGACCCAGAAATCGAACCTGGGTCTCCTGTAATGGCAGGCAGATTCTTCTCCGCTGTGCTATCTGAGAAGCCCATATATTATGAAAACTCAATGGTAATTTTTTTTTTTTTTGGCCGTCCTGTACAACTTGTGGAATCTTAGTTCCCTGACCAGGGAGTGAACTCATGTCTCCTGCAGTGGATGCGTGGAGTCCAAACCCCTGGACCACCAGGAAAGTCCCTGCAGCAACTGTTCAGAACTTAGACCAATGGAATATACTTTTGCGGGGAGAGTATTTTGATGGTGAGGATAACAAACAGCCCAACTTGTGGTCGATTTCATTCCTGGCTTCAGTTCTGTATTGATGAGATGGAGCCCCTTACTGATGGCTCCAGGGCGGCCGCTCCCACCGCCCCCCGGGCTGTGGATGAGGATTAGAGTTCAAATATGGGAAGAACCCAGCACGCTCTCCAGCTTACCCTGCGTCACAGGCTCTGATACCCAACTGATGCCCCAGCTGATGATCGATCTGGGCCGATGCTCTCTTTCTGCTGACAGGTCTCCTCCTCCCACTTAGGAATTTTTTTAATCTTGGGCTTTGACCTCATTCAGGCATAAATCACTGTGTCTTCTCTGAAACTCTTCTCCAAAGGGCCAAAGAATACGGAATTGTCAGCAATCAAACTTCAATTCTAAAGGAAATCAGTCCTGAATATTCATTGGAAGGACTGATGCTAAAGCTGAAACTCCAATACTTGCAAAGAACTGACTCATTTGAAAAGACCCTGATGCTGGGAAAGATTGAAAGCGGGAGGAGAAGGGGTCAACAGAAGATGAGATGGTTGGATGGCATCACCGACTCGATGGACAGTGAAGGACAGGGAAGCCTGGCGTGCTGCAGTCCACTGGGTCACAAAGAGTCAGACATGACTGAGTGACTGAAGGACAAAACTTGATACTCTTTTTCTATGCAATTTTCCAAGTAATCCATGTTGCTCTGAGCCTTCTGCTTTGGGGATATCAGTGGAAGCTCATGTAAGATCCCCTTTTTATTAAAATCCTCAAAGTAAATTCCACCTCTGCCTGCTACAGACAGTAATGGAACCGTTGGGTATTTAAAGATGGGCTGGGGTGACGCTCTGGGTGCACAGGGCTCCTGTGTCCTGGAGTAATTTAATACTGAATGAAATTCTGACACTGTCCTCTCAGCTCCTCCTCACTGGTCCCAGAGCTGCGTCTAACATCATGCTTGGGGTGCCAGGCGTCAGATTTGTGCTCAACTGCCTGCCGTCCTCACCAGAGCCTGGGGGGCCGATGCCCACGCCCCGATTCAGGGAGGAACACCTGAGGCTGAGTGAGCATCTGGATCTCATGCAACCGCCGCCCCCCGACCCCCGCGACCCCAACAGCTGCCATGTCCTTCTGGGCCCCACGTTTGGACCTCAGGACTCCCCTGAATTATGTCTTCGAACGGGTGGGGGGCCCTAGTACCTCCCACTTGGTACCGCGCAGGCAGTTTGTCCCGGCTTCTTCCCACCCCTCGGTTGTCAAAGACTGAGGTCGGCTTTGTTTGAGGTCTTGGGCCCTGTATCGGTTTCCTGGGACTGTTGTGAAAAACAGACCACACAGCTCAGGGCTTAACACAACAGGAATTCATTCTCTCACAGTTCTAGAGGCCAGAAAACCCAGATCGGGGTGTGCACAGGGTTGGTTCGTTTCGGAGTCTCCGACAGAGCATCAGACCTTCGCCTCGCTCGCAGTGCCTGGCGTCCGGGGGTGCCGCCCCCGGGGTGCTCCTGGGCTGGTAGCGGTCTCGCTCCATTTCTGCCTCTGTCTTCATGTGGTTCTCTCCCTGGGTTCCGTGTCCACATTTCCTTCTTCTTATAAAAAATCCAATCCTTGGGTTGAGGGCCACCTCCCGCCCCCAATCCGATACGACTCCACCTTTAGCTATCGCATCGGTAAAGATGCTGTTTCCAAATAAGGTCAGATTCTGAGGTTCCAGGTGGACGTGAGGGCCCCCCTCCCTTCCTGATCCCCACCTCATGACTCAGTGGCCCATCAGGGCAAAGGGCCCGGATGAAGTAGCTTCTCAGAGGGTCCATCCGAGTCCAGTGATGCCCGGGACCTGGGGTTGCAAACTGGAGGCCTGAGGGGGTGGGCTCTCCCCTGGGGAGGGAGAGGATGGAAAATGGAGAGGTCAGAGGAGGGGGCTGGGGAGGGGGTTCGGGGTGGAGGGGAGCCTAGCAGGGGAGATGGAGAGGACTTTGCACAGATCTGGAGCTGGGGTCCTGGGAAAAGCTGTGTCACCCCCAAATCCTTTCAATCAGATCTGCCCGGGGTGTGGGTGAGCCGGAGGCCCCAGCGGCAGCAGCATCCCCCGGAGAGAGTGACCAGGGCAGGCTGCTCAGACACGTGACCTTGAAATACCCTTCATAAAAATGAACACCCTCCTCTGCACGACCTCGGATGGAAGGTGGGGGCCGGGGTGAGGGGCAATAACTCATGGAGCGTGGAGGACTTGGGCAGGGGAGTTGCGGCTGAAATACTGTCCTGGGGACCTGCCTCTGACAGCCTGCTTCTCTCCAATTACCTTGCTGACTGTGGTGATAAATCTCGTTCACCTATGTCTGCGCCCCCGGCAAGCTGAGCACAGGGCATCCATGCTGGACCCGGCTCTGGGCATTCGCAGCCCTGGCTGCTGCATGGATACTCTGGGCCTTTTCCGCACTTTGCAATCCCATCTGTCCCTTCATTTCTTTTTTAAATTTAAAACATATTTATCGTTTATTTGGCTGACCCGGGTCTCAGTTGCGGCACTCGGGAGCTTTAGCTGTGGCGTGTGAACTCTTAGTTACAGCATGTGGGACTTGGTTCCCTGACCAGGGATCGGACCCAGGCCCCCTCAATTGGGAGCGTGGAGTCTTAGTCACTGGGCCGCCAGGGAAGTCCTTTGGTAAACTACTCATATGTTTCAAGGTTTCATTATTACAGAGACTTGGCCTCTTACACGGATTCCCAATCACATGTTCGGAGACACAGTCTAGGATGGAACTCCGGATTGTAGTCAGATGTCGGGGTTCAAGGTCCTCCTCCACCAGGAGCTGAATGTCCTGTGAGCAAGTTCCCTGACCTCTGTGAGCCACAGAAATCTCATCTGCAACATGGGAATCGATGTTAAGATTTGTGAACTGGGAGGCAGCTTAGCAGAGTAGAATAAATGTGAGTTCTGGGGTCAGACAGACCTGTGTATGCACCCGCCTCTTAGCTGTGTGGCCCTGGGTACCTGGAGCAGCCTCTCTGAGCTTCATTCAGTTTCCTTACCTGTAACATGTGGGGGAAATCAAGGCAGCCTCCTGGGCTGTCCTGGTGTGGCTGAAATTCAGCCTCTGTACGGTGCCGGATTAAATCTCAGAGACAGAATTCTGAGGGAGGTAGAAATAGCTTTATTGCTTTGCCAGGCAAAGGGGGCTGCAGAGGGCTCATGCCTTCAAGGCTGCTTGTCCCGCTCTGGAGGGGGTAGTGAGGAGTCTTACATGTTCAGGCTGTGATCAGCTGGTGGACATGCTTCTGATTGGTTGGTGGTGAGGTAATCAGGAGTCAGCATCATCAGCTTTCTGGTTTCAATGGTCTGGGGTCTACGTGCTTGTGGGCAGTATGCAACTTCTCCCACCTGGTGGGGGTTTCAGTATCTGCAAAGCCGCTCAAGGATATGGCTCCGAATATTATCTGCAGTCCTTGAGGAGGAACTGAAGATTTTGACTTGACTTTGTTTAATGGCTGAAGTATTATTATTTTGTCTTGCTTGACTGTTCTCCTTTCTATGTTTTCGTACTTCTCCAATTAAATTTATTCTTTAAGTAAAGTTTTGCTACAGACGAAAAAGCAAGCAGAGGACTTGGGTGGAGTTCTATTCTTGGAGGGCCTCTTAGAGTCCTGCTTGGTTATACTGGGGATTCAGAAGATCATGTCTGTAGAGAACCTTGTCCAGAAATTGACATACAGCGGGTGTTCACCTAAACCTGGTCCTCTCTTAACGCTCCTTTCCTTCTAGTGTGCTAGGGATTGGCACACTTTTTCTGGAAAGGGACAGAGAATAAATATTGTAAGCTCTGCGGGCCATACAGTCTCTTTCATAACTGTCCAGCTCTGCCCCTGCAGCAGGCAAGCAGCCACAGGCAGTGTGCAAACAAATGACTGTGCTGTGTTCATCCGATTCAACAGTGTGCACTTTGAGAGTTGAATTTCTGATCACTTTCTTATTTTACTTTTGGCTGGGCTGGGCCTTCATTGCTGTGCACAGGCTTTCTCTAGTTGCAGCAAGTGGTGGCTACTCTCTAGTTGCAGTGCATGGACTTACTCCAAGGCACTTGGAATCTTCCCGGACCAGGGATCGAACCCATGTCCCATGCATTGGTAGGTGGGTTCTTAACCTCTGGACCACCAGGGAAATCTGAGTTTCCAGTCATTTTCACATCACAAAATATTCTTTTGATTTTTTTAAAAAACAAATTTAAGATATAAAAACCTTTGTTACTTGTGGATTGCATAAAAACACATCAGGCTGGATGTGGGCAGTTGGCTGCGGTTTGCCGACCCCTGTGTTAGACAGTGAGTGTCTCCAAAGGGTGTGTAGTTTCCTTTATATTCTCTGTGCTTTACTCAAGGCTGGACCTGTGCAGCCCCCAGTGAGATACAATTGTGGGAAATGGCTGTGAATAGGTATGTGATCAGGCACGCATATTGCAGGTACTCGAGTCGCATTTGGAAAGAATGAAGCCCCTTCAATGGGAATTTGCATCCTACCAGAGGATGCACTGGGGAAGGAAATGGCAACCCACTCCAGTGTTCTTGCCTGGAGAATCCCAGGGATGGTGGAGCCTCGTGGGCTGCCGTCTGTGGGGTCGCACAGAGCCGAACACGACTGAAGTGACTTAGCAGCAGAGAAGGCGCGAGGAAGTGGGAGCCGGAGAGTGGGTACCCGAGACCCTTGGAAGTCTCTATTGAATTCGGCTGGGCAGCCATTCCCAACTCAGCCAGCAGGGGGCGCAAGGGGACCGCTTTCCTCTGGGTGTCTGGGCGGCGAGAAGCGGTACCGTGGAGGCCTGCAGGAGATGGACCAGAGATGGATAAGAGATGGACCGAATGACCTCTGAGCATCTTTTCTGCCCAGCGAATCTCAAGCTCTTTTTTTTTTTTTTTTTTTTTTGCAGAAGAAGACATTTAAAGATGAGCTGCCTGGAACTAACTGGCAGCAGCCCCCTTTCCCTGGAGTTGGAATACAAGGAAAATCTTCCTCTTTTGCGGGTGGCTGTCATCCTGGAGTCTCAGCGTGCTCCCTTTATCATTCCTTTCGGTTAGAACGTATGCGCTTGTAGAGGAGTTAATGGCAAAGAAGAAGTCAGGGCTCTCTTTAATTAAAAGCGGGCTCATTAAGCACATGACAAACACTAGGCAGAAGGAAAATGGTTAAGATTGAGCCGGGACTGGGCACCAAGGACCTACAAATGACACTCTTTTCGCCTTTAAAACCACAAAGAAAGCTTCGAGGTGAGACTGTATGACAGCCCCCAGCGGCTGCCTGTCTGTGGTGTCCTGGTTGGTGGTGATTCCATCTGTGAAGTTGGGATGGAGAAACATCACAGATTGGTCCATGGTGGAGGGCAGTGTTTCCATCCATGGACCTCAGACTAGCAGCATCACCTGGGAGCTTCTAAGAAATGCATATTCTGGGGCCCGACCCCTGAATCATTCACTGGGGTTGGAGTTTGCAATTGGCCTCTAACCAGCACTCCAGATGGGTGTGATGCACGCCCCATCAGTGTGCGAACCATTGGTGTCTTGTAGCTGTTTTCAGCCTTGGCCGCATGTTGGAATCAATCACCTGACTTTTTAAAGCCTTCAAGTGGGACCCCGGAGAAGACAATGGCAACCCACTCCATTACTCTTGCCTGGAAAATCCCATGGACGGAGGAGCTTCGTAGGCTGCGGTCCATGGGGTCGCTGAGGGTCAGACATGACTGAGTGACTTCACTTTCACTTTTCACTTTCATGCATTGGAGAAGGAAATGGCAACCCACTCCAGTGTTCTTGCCAGGAGAATCCCAGGGACGGGGGAGCCTGGTGGGCTGCCATCTATGGGGTCGCACAGAGTCAGACACGACTGAAGCGACTTAGCAGCAGCAGCAGTAGCAGCAATTGGGAACCACAGTCAAGATCCATGACATCAGGTCCCCTAGGGCTGAAACCAGCACCTGCGGGTTTTTTAAAAACAATTTTGTTGAAGTGCAAACTGATGCACAGGCTTCCCAGGTGGTGCTAGAACCTGCCTCCTGGTGCAGGAGACATAAGAGACGTGGGTTCGATCCCTGGGTCGGGAAGATTCCTGGGAGGAGAGCATGGCAACCCGCTCCAGTATTCTTGCCTGGAGAATCCCGTGGACAGAGGAGTCCGGCGGGCTACAGTCCACGGGGTCACAAAGAGTCGGACACGCCTGAGCAACTAAACAACAAACAGCGACAAAAGGGCATTATCAGTGCCTCACACATGCCTCAGCCCTGAGCGAGAGCTGAGGAAGAGAACATCCAAGAGGTTTACTTACTGGGTTTCCTATCTCACAGTCTTGCTGGGGCCAGACTGGGGTGACCTTTCTCTGCTTTGTCTTAACCCAGGTCAGCCCTGATGTCTGTTTAAATTTAAAGGTCCCCTTGACCTGTAGGAATCTATCATGATACCAAAAAAATAAATAAATATTGCCAGCATGTTAAGGCTTCCCTGGTGGCTCAGCTGGTAAAGAATCTGCCTGCAATGTGGGAGACCTGGGTTTGATCCCTGGGTCGGGAAAATCCCCTGGAGAAGGGAAAAGCTACCCACTCCAGTATTCTGGCCTGGAGAATTCCATGGACTACAGTCCAAGGGATTGCAAAGAGCTGGACACCACTGAGAGACTTTCACTTTCACGTAAGACGTGCGCTGTGTGCTTGAGTGTTCAGTCATGTCTGACTCTCTGTGACCCCATGGACTGCTGCCCACCAGGCTCCTCTGTCCATAGCATTTTTCCAGGCAAGAACACTGGATGTGGGATTTTCCCGGCCCGGGAATTGAACCCGAGTCCCCTGTGTCTCCTGCATTGTTAAGCAGATTCTTTATACCACTGAGCCACCTGGGAAACCAGGATATGTGCACAAAGGTATTTACTGATGCATTGCTTGCCTGCAAAAAAATGGAAACATAACTTTTCCAATAATTGAATAATAGAATAAATTATGGCACATTCAATATTACGGAACATGACAAACCGTTGAAAAGAAGTAGGTGTATATGTATTGATCTGGAGAGAGAGGTACTATATATTATTAAGTGAAAAAGCAAACTGCTGATTTGTGCCTGTGATGTGATTTTTTTTTTGTTTGTTTTTGAGGACCCCTGCCAGGGGCTAACACTCAGAAATGAACTGTCCAAGGAGACACATGTTAGAGCAAGAGACTTTACTGGGAAGGGGCACCTGGGCAGAGGGCAGGAGGGTAAGGAAACCCAGAGCTGCTCTGCCTCGTGGCTCGCAGACTCAGGGTTTATGGAGATGGAGTTAGTTTCCGGGTTGTCTCTGGCCCATCACGTTGCTTGGCTCGTAGTCTGACCCAGGGTCGTTCCTGGTGGCGCATCTCTCAGCCAAGATCAGTTCCAGCGAGAAGGCCTCTGGGAGGTTGGTTGTCTCCTCCCTCTTTTGGCCCCTCTTGACTTCTGGTTAGTTTTTGGCTGCAACACCATGTTCTTTATTGAGACAACTCAGGCAAGCGGGCCTGGTCAAGGCAGACGGTTTCAATCAACAGTTTCTTAATACTACCGTTATTAATATATGTGTACTCATATGTGTGTGTCTGCATAAAGGGAAAACCAAGCATGAAACCATATGTTCCAGGCTCTTGCATTGCTTTCTTTGTGGGATTAGAGATCGGGAGGAACTCATTCATTCATCATCTCATTCATTCCTGTGCCCAGTCGTGTTTTCAGTTAATATTGATTCAGGGTCTGCTGTGTGTCGGCCATGGTAGCCCTGGGGATACGGCCGTGAACACAGCAGACCAGCTCGCTGCTTTCCCGCAGCTGGACCGGCCGCCTGTCCCGTGCGTGCCGTGCACCACCCTGCTTTAGTGCTGCGGTTCTGTCCTCGCAGGAACGAGGTCCTGAGCATGGTAGACTGAGTGGTCACCCTCTGGAGCATGCATTTTGCATTTATTAACATGTGCTTATTTTATTTTTGGCAGGGCTGGGCCTTTGTTGCTGTGCACAGGCTTTTCCTAGTTGCCGCGAGTGGCGGTTCCCCCCTAGTTT
Organism: Capra hircus; assembly: GCF_001704415.2. Lineage (NCBI taxonomy): Eukaryota > Metazoa > Chordata > Mammalia > Artiodactyla > Bovidae > Capra > Capra hircus. The sequence goes on from NC_030832.1 coordinate 7,822,057, forward strand.
CGGGGTACAGGTTTCTCTTGTCATGAAGCATGGGCCCCAGAGCATAGGCTAAGTTGTTGTGGTTCATGGCTTAGTTGCTCCATGGCACGTGAGATCTTCCTGGACTAGGGATTGAACCCATATCCCCTGCATTGGCAGGCGGATTCTTTTTTTTTTTATTTTTTAACTTTCTATTTGTATTCACAATGTTGTGATAGTTTCAGATGGAGAGCAAAGAGACTCAGCCATCCATAAACATGTATCCAATGTCTCCCAAACTCCCCTCCCATCCAGGCTGCCCCATAGTTCTCTGTGCTATATAGTAGGTCCTTGTTGGTTATCCATTTTTTAATTTTTTTAAAGCCTTCTTTTTTTAGCCTTCAAGTTAAATCTTATAAAAACAAAATCTTATTAAACACCAGGATAAAGAGTCAATGGAAAAAAAAAAAAAGCTCAAAAAGGATTAACTTGCACATTTCTCAAGAGATGAATCTTCCACTGTGGGTGTGCACTGGCTCATGAGATGGTGGCTCCCTTGTTGTGTGGTTGCTGAGCTGTGTTTTACCCCTTTGTAACCCCATGCACTGAAGCCCACCAGGCTCCTCTCTCCATGGGATTTCCCAGGCAAGAATACTGGAGTGGGTTGCCACTTCCTTCTCCAAAATCTTTTTTGTTTTTAAAGACTTTATTAAATTTGTTACCATAGTCCTTTGTTTTATGTTTTTTGGATATTTGGCCCTGAGGTATATGGGAGCCTGGCTTCCCGATCACGGATTGAACCAGCACCCCCTGCATTGGAAGTGAAGTGAAAGTCGCTTAGTCATGTCTGACACTTTGTGACCCCATGGACTATACAGTCCAGGGAATTCTATGGGCCAGAATACTGGAGTGGGTAGCCATTCCCTTCTCCAGGGGATCTTCCCAACCCAGGGATTGAACCCAGGTCTCCCGCACTGCAGGCAGATTCTTTACCAGCTGAGCCACAAGGGAAGCCCAGAATTGGAAGGTGAAGTTCTAACCCCCGGACCACTAGGGAAGGCCCTGGTTATCCATCTTAAATACAGCAGTGTGTCCAAGTGGCAGGCGGATTCTTTACCACAGGACTGTCAGGGAAGTCCTGGAGTGTGCATGTGAGCTTGGGGAAGACAGATGAAGAGATATTACAGAATGATAGATATTTGGTGATAAAGAGACCTGTCTTGGAGGTCCTCCAACTTGCATGCAGTGAGAATTATCCTCCTGCCCAGGCCCCGAGGTCCCCCTTTACGTTCTGCCCAGCTGTCAGGGGTGGAAGGATGCTCTGAGCACCTCGACTGCCCCAGAGGGTTGTGGGCCAGCTCTCCGTTTTGCTGAGTTGGCAGTGGGACCTCGTTTGTTAATTAAGAGTAGATGGTGAGCTGTCCTCATATTTTAATTAACCTAATGGCCTTCCCAGCACGACTCGGGTTCAGCTGTAGACATCACTGCAACTTTTAATGACATAATGTGAAGAGCCGTTAGGGAGGCACTTCCTGTCACTTGGCAGATAACCGGTTGGCAGTTGAGCCAAGGGAACACTTGGCTTTTAGTTTTAAGGCACGGCGCTTAATCTTTTAGTCATGCTTGAAGGCTTGATGGCCTTTTCGGCCCCAAACCAATTTGCTTGGCTTTGAAAGCGCGGCCAGAAGACGTCTCACAAACTCGGAGGCTGGAGCAGATGCTCTTGGTGTCGTGCCCACATCCCCTCGGTCCCAGGGCCTCCGATCTTTGAGTGCCTGTGACACCTGGGACCCTGCCTGGGGCTTCCCTCGCTGGCCTGTGCTTGGCTGGACGAGCCGGGGTGGGTATCTTACCTGTACCTGTGGCTGTGACCTTGTTAGGAAGCAGGGACTCTGCAGGGGATCAAGTTAAGATGAGGTCATTAGGGTGGGCCCTCATCTGATATACGACTTTTATTGATTGATGTCTGGCGGTGCTGGGTCGTCTTCACTGCATGGGGCTTCTTGTTGCAGTGGCCTCTCTTGCTGCGGAACACAGGCTCTAGGGCACGTGGGCTTCAGTAGTCATGGCGCACTGGCTTAGTTGCTCTGAGGCATGTGGGATCTTCCTGGACCAGGGATCGAACCCATGTTCCCTGTCCTGGCAGGCGGATTCTTCACTACTGGACCGCGAGGGAAGTCCCCAGGGTCTGCTTCTGAGACGGGGCCTGGCAAGTCCTGACTGCTGGCATGTGCACGTGACTATGAGTGCGTGTGTGTGCGTGCATGCATGCGTGTGCGTGCGCACATGTGTGCGTGAGCGTGTGTGTGCGTGTACGTGCATGTGCGTGCGTGTGTGCGCACACTGTGTACTCTAAAGGCCTCGGCTCACAGTTTCACTCTGAAGGGAAAGTAACTTCCTGTCTGAGTTGAGCGCTGAGACCCTGACCCCGTGGACCAGCCATCACCTTCGTCTGCAGGGTCCTCGCCTTCTCCTGCCGATGAGGTCACAGCTGAGCGCCACCACCTCTCCAGGCTGAGAGGATGCTCTTGCCCTGTGGTCTGGCTCGTGCAGGTCAAGGTGGCCCCATCTTTCAGGTTCAGCTCTGGCTCGGCCACTGGAGAGGTCAACCTCAACTGCTCCACCACTGCGCAGAGAGGCCAGCCGCCCTCTGAAGGGATTCCCCGACTTCTGAACTCCTTCCAAGAGTGGGAGCAAACCCAGCACAGGCCCTGAGACCCTGGTGGGTGTCTTCCTTCAGGACGGAGCTGCGGGCGGCTGGCCTCGGGTCAGTGTGCGCCCAGAAGGATCCCTCCACGGGCCACTGCGTGGCCCCGTGTCTCTCTCCAGTGACACATTCCTGGCATTCCTGGAATGGCAGGAGCGCCACCGGGACTGGCATTCCTGGTGCGATCACGGCCCCTGGGGAACCCTGGAGCCCGAAGAAAGACCTTCTCCCTGGGATACCGGGCTTGACTCAGGGCCATGTGAATTTGAGAATTACATCATGCATACACATGTTTATGCGTAAGTAAAACACGCAAATAGATGCAAACACTCTGACAGTCCGGGAAATACTGCGTGCTAAGTCGCTTGAGTCGTGTCTAACTCTTTGCGACCCCATGTTCTGCAGCCCTCCAGGCTCCTTTCTCCATGGGATTCTCCAAGCAAGAACAGTGGAGCGGTTGCCCTTCCTCCTCCAGGGGATCTTCCCCATCCAGGGATGGAAGCCGCGTCTCTTGTGTCTCCTGTGTTGGCAGGTGGGTTCTTTACTACTAGCGCCACCATGGGGTTGGCCAAAAAGTTCGTTCAGGCTTTTCTGCAAGATCTTACAAACTTGGCCAACCCGGTATTTGGAGTGATCCGTGAACTGTTTCCTTGTTTCCTTTCTCCTTGTCCCTTGATGATAATTTCTTTCTCAGACTATTATATAAATATGAATATAGATCTAGGCACGGATAGACATAAACAGATGCAGATATAGATAGATGGCTACGGCTCAGATGTGGGCACCTCTCTCTATATATAGATACAGATTTGGATCAAGACACAGACATAAAGGTATAGCCATATCTATAGGTATAAATAGATACGGTGAGTGTATTTTTGAATGCCATTGTGTTGTCTGGGTGGTTTCGTGACTTTCTCTTACCCCTCGACGATTGTCTAGAAAGTTTTCCAGACCGAGAACATGTCTACCCACCTCATTCTTTTCAGCCAAGTCGCTCCCGCTTCTCCCCCGGACAATGCTGCCACAAACACATTTTAACAAACTCTTAGATCTTTCTGTAGGAGGGATTCCTGGAGGGAGAATTCTTGAGTTCAAAGGGAAGCACGTTTCAAATTTGGGGAGCTGCTTTCCCCAATTGCCCTCCAAAAAGGGTGAACCAATTTCTGCTTCCAGAGTAATTGGATTTGAATATAAAAAAGGACGCCGACCTCCTTTTGTACTTAAGCTGGTGAAGTGGGCCAGATGCGTGACATGTAAATAGGTTAGGAGTAAGCAGGTCTGAACCAGCTTCCACTCAGCGATGCTTCGTTTTTTCTTTTTTAGTGCCTGTATTTGAAAGTAAAAACAAACTGTATTACTTTCATGTGCTTTATATTTTAACATTTCCCTGATAGATACAAGACTTGCCTTTCTACCATGGCCATTTTGGAATCAGGGGGGTTTTCCTATATCAATCACAGGTGATCATAATGGAAGATGGGTCAAAGCTTTACATACTGATAATTCACAGTCAAGATATTTGGGCTTTTGATTTCGTTTTACCTGTAGGTTCAGCCCCCATAGAAATGATCAACAGTTGACACTTATGCCTGGAGTTGTGAAAATGCAATGTGACCTTGAACTTTGGGGTTTACGTTGTGCAACTCCACTTCCTTCCTCACTTTCATTCCTTCCAGGTTTTCCTAATGGAGAACAATGGTGGCTGTATTGGGTGGGGGTCACCTGGATGTGAGAGGGTGTCTCTTTGGCTGTATCCTGGCTTCTGTCCTGTGCTGTGGTACTTGCAGATAACAGAACTGGTTGTTCTAAGTTGCGTGTGTGTGCCCACCATCAGAAGAGATGTCTAGGGCTCTTCAGAAATGGGTCAGACTTGGGGATGTTTAGGGGTGGATGGGAGAAGTGCTGACTCCAAGCACATTGTTTCAGAGATTGTCTATTTATTATTATTATTTCTGGAGGATGGTAGACTTGCAGGAAATTCTGCCAGAGGAGCTCAGAGGAGAAAGATGAGGCGCAGAACAGAACAGACAAGTTCTGTGCTGAGGACTCATAAGGATTCAGGGGGCTTCATGCAGACTCGAGTGCCCCACCTGGAGAGGTGGCCTCTGTCACCTGGGATTGGGCCTCGGAATCTGAAACTTACTTGGCCTTGGGCGTTGCATTGGCCAAAGGCTTGTTAGCCAACATGGCTTGAGTGAAGGTTTGCACTGGGTTTGCTCTCTTGCACTTCCAGCATGGCTGTGAGAAACATGCCTTGGGTCACTGCTGGTCCTTGAGGAAGGAGGGACATGGAACAGAGTCACCTTAGGCCCTGGGGTCCTTGCAGGCCTGCACCTAGAAGCAGAGCTGCTCCAGCAGAGTATGTGAATCATCACTTACTATTGTGTGCCTCTTGGGATGGTTTGTTACACAGCCATAGTTTACGGATACCAAGTTTTTTTTTTTCTTTTTCTGTGTGCATTTCACGTATGTTTTTCCCCACTATCACAATTACTAAGAAAGATGTGATGTGTGGGACTTCCTTGCTAGTCCAGTGGTTAAGAATCTGCCCTGCAATGCAAGGGACGCAGGTTCGACCTCTGGTTGGGAGCTAAGATCCAACATGCTGTGGAGAAACTAAGCCCATGAGCCTCAACTAGAGAGTCTGTGCACTGCTGTGAAATATCCAGTATGATGCAGTGAGATCCTGCGTGCTGCATCTAAGACCTGACACAGCCAAATGAACAAATATTGAAACAGAAATTGAACTGATTCTTAAAAAAAAAGACACGTACCTCTGCAAAATCTTCAACAGGCTGTGTATTTAGAGTGGGCAGCAATCATATTTATCTTGTTCCCATCACCTAAAATTCTACCTGGCACATGGCAGGACCTCATAAAGCGCGTATTGAATAATGAAAGATGAGCAAATGAAAGGAAGCAAGGATGAATGCGCTTAGGTTGCCCCAGTTCCTTGGCTGCCCTTGGATCCTTCTAGTTACATTTCCTTTCCTTCTTTTTGAAAAATTACTCTAATTTTAGTAGGAGTTAATTTTTATGATCTGCCCGAATCAAGCATGTAATAAAAACCCCCCAAAACCCAAAGCTTAATGAATATATCCGAGTTCAGTGCTCAGTTGACTAAGCTCTCCTCCTTCACCTTTGACTTATTTCTTGTTTGTAGCAGTCCTGGGATGCAGAATTTCTTTCCCTTCCTTGGGAGGACTTGAGGACCTGATGTGCCCATGACACGTGGCCTGTCTACCAGCAGGGGGCGTGAAGGAGCCACGTCTGTTATCTCCAGCTTATGGTCCAGGGTCTTCCTGCAGCTGCCTCGGTTCTCAGTGGGTCCTGGCCTTCGCTGACCTGATGCTGGGCCCCAATCTCTGAGAACCTGTGTGAAGTGTTCGAGTCTGGTCCTCCCTCCAAGAATATGCCTTCGTTCCCTGGGGTTCAGGAAGAATAAAGTTCCTTTTTTTTTATGGTCAGGAAAACGTTAATGAAAAATGAACCATCAGTGAAATTAATTTCAAAGATTCATGCATTCCTCGTGACTAACAAGCCTGCACCTGTTCATTTGACATCCTTTATCCGCTTCTCCTCCCGCCCTCCTTCCCACCTTCTTAAAATTTTCATCTTTTCCTGAAGGCATCTGGAGGGTGCGTTGAGCAGTTAAATACACATACGACGGAATAGGGACACGGCTTGTTAATTAAAAGGGTGCTCTGCTACTTCAGTTTGGAAGAGATGAATCAGGCGAAGCAGAGTTACCATCCAGGAAGTGCTGGTGGAGTTTTTACGCGCTATGTGGAAGGCCCTGGTTTAATGGGACGGAAGCGGCGTTCATTAGCTCTTCCTGGAGCTCCTCTGCCTCCGGCCCGGTCCGCGGGAGTCATCCTCTCTCCCGTCCTCCCCTTTCTCGGCATCACGACGGACACCCTCGTTGGATAAACCCACAGAGAGAATCGCCTGTCTCCCCGGTTCCCCTCCCACATTCGTCCAACTGTCCTCAGCTCCAGCATTCTTCTATTCATGCCACCGACCCCCAATCCTGGCATTATTTCCTTGCAGCTTGGATGGACGGAGACTTGACGGGCGTTTCTGATTGGCAGCTCTCAGAGGTGAGGAGCTTGCAGTTTGTGAAAAGCCCTCGAGAAATCCCAAATCGTGACAACTGGGGCTTCTTCGGGCATGGCCCCCATTTGCTGTCCACCCTCGTGTCTGCCCCCTTCATTCTTGGTTACCTCCTTTCCGCACCACGCAAGTGGGTCTATAATAGCTCTGAGAATGTCCTGGAGTCCTTCTCATCCTCTAGCCTTTTATGAACTTTGCCTGAGGCATATTACTCATCTTCCTTTTTAAAAACTTTGCATTAAAGAAAATGTAAAGATAATTGAGGTGTAACATCCATGCAGTGTGTACAAAATGTATACATCTTAGTATGTAGCCTGCTGAGTGTTTATATATGTGTACAGCTGTGTAGGGGCGTCCCAGGTAGCTCTGGTAAAGAACCAGCCTGCACGCATCCTTGGGTAACTGCAGCCCCAATCAGAATGGGGAGTGTCCAGTCACTCTGCCTTTTTGCAAGCCCTTGGTGTCGTTAATCTTTCTTTTTCTTTTTAAAGAGTATTGTATTAAAAAAAAATAATTTGCCTGCACCAGGTCTTAGTTGCGGCATGCAAGCTCTTAGTTCCCTGACCTGGGATCGAACCTGGGCCCCCTGCATTGGGAGTGCAGAGTCTTAGCCGCTGGACCACCAGGGAAGTCCGTCGTGTTTTTTTTAAATTCCAGCCGTTCTGCAGGGGGTGTGGTGGTTCTCCATCTCCCCCTCCCCCGTTTTATTTATTTGTTTTAAAATTTATTTATTTATATTTGGCTGTGCTGGGCCTTCGTTGCTGCTTTTCTCTAGTTGTGGCAAGCGGGGCTGCTCTCTCCTTGTGGTGTGAGGGCTTCTCATTGCCCTGGCTTCTCTTGTTCCCGAGCATGGGCTCTAGGCATGCGGACTTCTGTAGTTGTGGTGCACGGACTCCGTTGCTCTGTGGTGTGTGGGAACCTCCTGGACCAGGGATTGCCCGGCGGACTCTCATCCGCTGTACCACTAGGGAAGTCCCAGGCTCCTATCACTTTAACACGTTTTCAGCCTTTGGACATGGTGGGACGTGAAACCCAGCCCCGTGCTCACTATGAGGTTTGTGAAAAGAAGGCTGGTAGGGAGGCAAGCAGGAAGGTGAGAAAGATCCTTGGAGAGTCTCCCCCCTTTTTTTCCTTTATTTTTTGGAAGTGTGTTCACAGGGGGATCTATAACTGGGAGAGGAAGTCTGATAGTTCTTTATCAGGTGGTTTTGCTCTATAAACATTCACCCTGCCTAGTCACTGCCCATCTATCCCCCTGCCCCCCATCCAGACCTGCTCTCGGCCTGTTCCTCTTGGGTTTGGAGGCAGAACCATGACCTCCGGAGTTCTCTAGGAGTGTGGGGATGTCAATCTCTGGTGTTGGGGGTCTTTCTTGGAGGAAGCAACCTGTTCTTCCATGGTGGGAGAGACCCCAGGGAGAAAGAGTACAGCCACGGGACTAGGCATGCGGGCGCCTGGCACGAGACAGCGCAAGTTCAGTCCTGGCTCCAGGACTGGAAATGCCATCAGGAACTGCCACAACCCTCTGTCCTCATATTTCTCATCCGTAAAAATGGGATGACAATGTTAACAGGCTTTGTCTCAAGGTTGTTCTTTTTTGTTTTAAAATTTTTATATGATTTTTAAAGGCTACACTCTGTTAACAGTTATTGCAGACCATTGGCTGTGTCCCCTGTGTTATACAGTATATTCTTATAGCCTATTTCATACCCGATAATTTGTACCTTCCATTGTCCCACCCCCAACTGGTTCTCCTCCCCAGTGAAAACCACTAGTTTGTTCTCTGTATCTGTGAGTCCGCTTCTTCTTCTTCTTTTTTTTTTGGTTATATTTACAAGTTGTATTTTTTTAGATTCCACATATAAGTGATGTTGTTGTTGTTGTTCAGTCTCCAAGTCATGTCCGACTCTTTGCGACCCCATGGACTGCAGCACGCCAGGCTTTCCTGTCCTTCACTATCTCCCAGAGTTTGCCCAAGTTTGTGTCCATTGAATCTGTGATGCCATCCAACTGTCTCATCTTCTGTCGCCCCCTTCTCCTTCTGCTTTCAATCTTTCTGAGCATCAGGGTCTTTTCCAACAAGTCGGCTGTGTGCGTACAAGTGATATCATACAGTATTTATCTGTTTTTTTTTTCACTTAACAGAATACCCTCCAAGTCCGTCCATGATGCTGCAGATGGCATTATTTTGTTCTTTTTATGGCCGAGTAATATTTCCCTTGTATGTTTACACCACATCTTCTTTATCCATTTATCTGAGATAGACACTTAGGTTGCTTCCATATCTTGGCTGTTGTAAATAGTGTTGCTGTGAACATTGAGATGCAAATGTATCTATTTGAGTTATTGTTTGAGTTTTTTTTTTTTTTTTCATTTCCAAGACTGGAATTGTTGAGTCATATGGTAGTTCTATTTTCAGTTTTCTGAGAGAACCTCCATACTGGTTTCCATAGAGGCTGCACCAGTTTTTACAGTCCCACTGAGAGTGTACAGGGGTTCTTACAGGGTTGTTCTGAGGCTGAAATAAGCTAATATGTCCCACTACAGAGCTGCTGCTGCTAAGTCGCTTCAGTCGTGTCCGACTCTGTGCAACCCCATAGACGGCAGCCCACCAGGCTCCCCCGTCCCTGGGATTCTCCAGGCAAGAACACTGGAGCGGGTTAAGGTTGTGTAAATTACTGCTTCTCTGGCGGTTCAGTGGTAAAGAATTCACCTGCCAATGTGGGAGAAGCAGGTGTGATCCCTGGGTCTGGAAGATCCCCTGGAGAAAGAAATGCCAACCCACTCCAGTATTCTTTCCTGGAAAAATCCCATGGACAGAGGAGCCTGGCCGGTTAGAGTTAATGAGGTTGCAAAGGAGTTAGACATAACTTCAAAACTAAACAATGACAAAATTACTGCTACTGTTACATAGCTTTGGGACAACATAAAGTTGGTTTCAATCCTAGATCCAAAGTGTATTAGCTGTACAACCTTGGGCAAATCCCAGAAGTTCCCTCTTCTGAAAAGAAATAATCACATAATCCCCTAGGACTTTGGTACAGATGAAAACAAGACTAGCGTAATTAACAGAGCTCGTGGTGGGTCCTTAAGACGTTTTACTCTTCCCCAGACAGAGTTCTAAAAAATGTGTTCAAACGACGTGCTTTGAACTAGAACTGCCTTTCCCAGCGTAAACCATGTTCCGATGGACCGGTCGGGTCCCAAGACAGCCTGTTACCTCTGGCTTTTCAGGTCGGAAACCTTTTTGTTACGAACTATTTCAAATCTTCAGAAAAGTACTGGAAATAACCTGACACCCGTGTGCTCACCCTCTGGAGCTGACAGATGTTAACATTTTGTCATATTTGCTCCACAGCCTTCTTTACAGGTGGGGAAAATATTAGAGTTACAGCTGAGATGAAGCTATTTAATCACAGATGCAGTTGAATTCTGGTTCTGATGGGTATTTCTGTGTTAGGTTTTTTGTGGGTAGTGGGGATGCTGATAGGAATGAGAGAGCTCCCTGGCTTCCGAGGGCTCACGGACCCGTGGGGAAGGCACACCCTGTGAACAGACGAGTATCACGCGTGGAAGACGCAAGAGCGGTGGTGGTGTTGGGGAGCGCGGGTGTCAGAGGTCAGACATCTGAGCTATGCCTTGAAAACTTTAGTAGGATTTTGTTGCCATGGATTCAGAGAAACAGGCTTTCCAGGTGGAGGGAACAGCATACGCAAAGGCGGGGAGGTGGGAAAGGGTGTGTGAACTGGGTGTATGCTATTCAGATTCTGTGCAACTTCCGCCTGACCTTTCGGACGGTGGGACCTTGCATCTGTTTCCTAAGGCGTCCGTAACAAAGCACCACAAAGCCAGTAGCTTAAAGCGACAGAAATTTATAGTCTCAGTTCTGGAGGATACAAGTCCAAAGGGAAGGTGTCAGCAGGCCTTGCGCCCTCTGCTAGGAGAACCCCTCGTTGCTTTTTCCCACCAGGGATCCTCGGTGTTCCTTGGCTGGCACCTGCTTCACTCCAGTCTCAGCCTCCGTCATCATCTTGCCACCCTGTCCCTGTGTGTCTCTGTATCCCTTCTCCTCTTCTTATGAGGACCCCAGTCATATTGGATTAAGGGCCCACCCTCCTCCAGAATGACCTCATCTTAATATAACTTCACAGAAAGTGAAGAACTAAAGAGCCTCTTGATGAAAGTGTAAGAGAAGAGAGAAAAGGTTGGCTGAAAATTCAACATTCAAAAACTAAGATCATGGCATCTAGTCCCATCGCTTCATGGCAAATAGATGGGGAAACAATGGAAACAGTCAGAGACTTTTTTTGGGGGAGGGGGTCTCCAAAATCACTGCAGATGGTGGAATTAAAAGACCGCAGCCATGAACTTAAAAGACAATTGCTCCTTGGAAGAAAAGTTATGACCAACCTAGACAGCATATTAAAAAGCAGACATTACTTTGCCAACAAAGGCCTTTCTAGTCAAAGCTATGGTTTTTCCAGTAGTCATGTATGGATGTGAGAGTTGGACTATAAAGAAAGCTGAGTGCCAAAGAATTGATGCTTTTGAACTGTGGTGTTGGAGAAGACTCTTGAGAGTCCCTTGGACTGCAAGGAGATCCACCCAGTCCATCCTAAAGGAAATCAGTCCTGAATATTCTTTGGAAGAACTGATGTTGAAACTGAAACTCCAATACTTTGGCCACCTGATGCAAAGAACCTGACTCATTGGAAAAGACCCTGATGCTGGGATATACTAAAGGCAGGAGGAGAAGGGGATGACAGAGGATGAGATGGTTGGATGGCATCACCAACTTGATGGACAGGGAAGCCTGCTGTGCTGCAGTCCATGGGGTTGCAAAGAGTCAGACACGACTGAGTGACTGAACTGAACTGAACCGAATATAACTAATGATATCAGCAGTGACTCTTAAGAGTGCAAGGATTTTTTCCCAGGATGCCCTTATCCATTCCCTGGGTATGTATGTTTGTGTATATAAGCATAATCCCATGGACAGAGGAGCCTGGTGCACTACAGTCCATGGAGTCGAAAGAGTCGGATACGACAGAGCACACACACGCACATATGTATGGATGTATGTTAACATGCATGCATGTATTTTATAAATTGTGTTTCTATTCTGCTCTAAATGTCGCCACTCTGGGAATTTCTTGGTGGTCCAGTGGTTAGGGCCAAGGAATGGGTTTGAACTAAGATCCCAAGAGGCATGGCCAAAACTAAAAGTCACCATTCTAGTTTGTAGACACAGGGAGACATTTGCTGTTCTCCTGAGTTTCAAGGGCGTGAGTTCTTGTTTCGGTTTTCCATTTTTTTTTTTTAAAATTGAAGTCTAGTTGCTGTTGTAGTGATTTTTTTTTTAAAAAGAAAGTGGAAGTATAGTTGATTATAATGCTGTGTTAGTTTCAGGTCTATAGCAAAGTGACTCAGTTATACACTTCTGTACCTTTTTTTTTCGTCATAGGTTTTTACAAGAGACAATGAGTTTTTAAAAAAGTGTATTTATTTATTTTGGCTTCACTCAGTCTTAGCTCCAGCCTGTGGGGTCTAGTTACACGACCAGGGATTGAACCTGGGCCCCTGCAATGGGGCTGTGGTCATAATACTGGACCACCAGGGAAGCCCCAAGATGCAATGATTTTTTTTTTTTTTTAAGAAATCCTCCCGGTGGATTTTGCCAGTCAAGGAATCTAATGGATTTTGATGGGTGTTTGAGAACCAGTCCAGCTAATCCAATATTTCCTGGGCATCTTCTGAGTGCCACATAGTTAAGCTGTGGCTAACTCCTTTATGCCATTTTTAGGTGGCTGGTTGATAAATATTCCAGGGGTCAGAAAGACCTAATTCATAAAAGTGGACTTGAGAGGTGGCATAAAAGTAAAAGTACCGATAGTGGGCAGATGGTTTCTGGGGCATTTACAGGTCTGAGACAGTACCCAGGAAAGACAGTTGCATTTGAAGGGTTGAGTCAAGCATCTGGAAATTTCCAAACCTGAGGAAAAGTCTGCGGAAAGCAGAGTGCTTGACAACAAGGCCCTGACGTTTGGCCCCATTTGTAGGGCACTTTGAGAATGACAAAGACATTGGTTTTGCACATTCCCCCCTTGAGCCCTGCAGCAGGTCTGCTATACAGGCAGTTGCATATTTTATGATTCACTCCAGGCAAAAGAAAACCGAGACCCAGAAAGGCGATGTCTGGGAATGTTAGGACTCGAAAAACTATGACAAACCTGGACAGTGAACTAAAAAGCAGAGACATCACTTTGCTGACAAAGGTCCATATAGTCAAAGCTGTGATTTTCCAGTAGTCATGTACAGATGTGAGAGTTGGACCATAAAGAAGACTGAGCACCAAAGAATTGGTGCTTTTGAACTGTGGTGTTTGAGCAGACTCTTGAGAGTCCCTTGGACAGTAAGGAGATCAAACCAATCAATCCTAAAGGAAATCAGTCTTGAATATTCACTGGGAGGACTGATGCTGGAGCCTAAGCTCCAATAAGTACTTTGGCCACTTTTGATGCGAAGAGCTGATTCATTGGAAAAGACCCTGATGCTGGGAAAGATTGAGGGCAAGAGGAGAAGGGGTCGATAGAGGGTGAGATGGTTGGATAGCATCACTGACACAAAGAACATGAGTTTGCACAAAGTCCAGAAGATGTTGAAGGATAGGAAAGCCTGGTGTGCTGCCGTCCATGAGATTGCAAAGATTTGGACACGATTTAGGGACTAAGCAATGACAACCAAGTAATCTACAGGGCATTTGCACCTGAGCTAAGAGTTGAGCCCAGGGCCCCTCCTTCTCATGCCCTAACTGTGGGCCTGGGGCTCCTTCTCCCAGAATGCTAGGAGGTGGCAGCTGTAGATCTCAGGATGGGCTCCCAGGGATGGGCTCCCCTCTGTCTCCAGTTCAGGACTGCCTTGGCATGAGGACCACTTCCTGTGGTCACATCGCATCTCAGATGCCTCTTTCTGGCCATTCAGTGCCCCCTGTCTACGAAGCTCTTCAAGGACTTCCCTGGTGGTCCAGGAGCTAAGAATCTGTCTGCCAGTGCAGGGGATATGGGCTCCATCCCAGTCTGGGGAGAATCCCACATGCCGTGGGGCAACTAAACCCACGTGCCGCAACTGCTGAGCCCACGTGCTGCAGCTCCTGAAGCCTGAGCACCTGGAGCCCATGCTCCGCAACAAGAGAAGCCACCGCAGTGAGAAGCTCGAGCTCCACAGTGAAGAGTAGCCCCGCTCACCGCAACTACAGAAAGCGCGCAACGACAAAGGCCCAGCGCAGCCAAAGATTAATGAACAAACAAATAAGCTCTTTATTTTTATTTCACCACTTTTTTTTTTTTTTTTTACTTCCATACTTCCTCACGTCCTCCGTGGGGCTCTGCGGAATCACCCACCCAATACCCCATATGCCAGAGCCAGTGAGTAACACTTCATTTCCATGTTAACCTTTAGCCCATCAGCAACAGAAAGGAGCTGTTATTTCTAATTTGTAGATGGGGAGATTGAGGCAGCCGGAGAAGAGGGTGCTTGTGCAATCACTTAACTGGATCAGAACCGGTTTCAAAGGCACCTGGGAGGGACTTCCCCCTGGTGGTCCAGTGGTTAGCTTTCCACGCTTCTACTGCAGGGGGCCTGGGTTTTTGGTCAGAAAACTGAAATTCTGCATGCCACTTGGCATGGCCAAAGAGAAAAAAAAAGAGTAACTGGGATTTGTTTCAATTGGGGAAGGTAAGATACACAGACAAAGCATGACTTTCACAAAGGAAGAAGTTTATGTCCCCTAGAAATGGGAGACAGGGCCCGAACTGCAGGGCCACACAGGGCGGCACCTGGGTCAGTCAGGGGGCAGAGGGAGTAGGGGTTACATGTGGGTGTGAGCTTTTGCTGTGGGTTTGAGGCCAGGTAAGCAGGCTTCCCGGGGGGCTCAGATGGTAAGGAATCTGCCTGCTATTCAGGAGACCCAGGTTTGATCCTTGGATTGGGAAGATCCCCTGGAGAAGGGATCCAGTATTCTTGCCTGGAGAATCCCATAGACAGAGGAGACTGGTGGGACACAGTTCATGGGCTCGCAAAGAGTCGGATGTGACTGAGCGAGTAACACAAGCAGGCCCAACGTTGGCTAGCTGGAATAATTTTAGTGGGTTCCGCAGCCGCTAGCTAAACAGTGCCTGACCCTGGGGCAATTCAGGCAAGGGGAGAGTGGCCCAGAGGGCAGGTCAAGCCCTGATTCAGAAGGTGGTTGGAGTGTAGGCTCTGGATTGGCTGATTTGCATCTGAAACCTGTGTTTTCCAGGGAACTGTTTGCTTGCTTTAGGTGTCAGTTAACCCTGGGACGGGCAGTCCTTCCTGGATCATCCAGGCTCCAAGATGTGCAAGCATCAAGCTTATAGAATAAAAAAGACATGATTAATACAGAGCCCAGTTCTTCTGAGACAAAACCACATGCGTTCTGCTACACCCATTCATCCTTGTCAAAGACCAGAAGACAGTTCCTTGAGACCCAAAGAAGGAGGCACCATTTTTTTCTTTTTTTGCCTGAGAACAATCATTCCCTCATTCCAGAGTGTGTGCCTTCATTCCCCTTCTGTATCTATCTCTTCTTGCAATCACTTGCTGTGTGATTTCCATGATGACGACTGTCTTAGCTGGGTCCAGCCTAGGTAAGTGTCAGCGTCTGACTAAAGACACAGTGGACTGGCCAGGGGCACCATAACAATAATAAGCAGACAGAAGGATATGAAAAGCCCTTGAATTCTTTGCTGCGCCTTTCTCTTTCCTATGGCCATAGCTGAGGCTGGACATACTGTAGTAGTATTAACCCTTTCAGGCTGGCAGTCAGCAGGAATTCAGATCGGGGGTCTTCTTTGCCAGGACTCGGAGGCAAGCCCCAGAGGATCCTGTCTGCGGTCCCTTGAAAACTTTTTCATTCCCACCAAGGTTTGGGTGAGTGGTTGAGAAAGGACCCAGAGAAAAGTTTTGAGCTTTCAAGTTAAAGTGACCTGAGTTTGAATCCTGGCTCTGCCAAGGGCACCAAAGAGCCCTTACCCTCTCTGACCCTCCGTCTTCTCATCTGTAGGGTAGGGAGGAGACCACCCACCTGGTGGGGCATGGGAAGGCTCATGAGTCCCAGTGTGAAGTGACCACTGATGTACAAGGTGTGGGAATATGGTGGTGAGATGAAGCTCTGCACCAAGTCTAACATGGGAGACAGACAGACAAAAAAAAAAAAAAAAAAAAAAGAAGCAAATAAACACAGAAAAACAAAAAATTGTAACAAGTGCTCTCTGGGACATAATATGCACTGTTAGAGTCTAGGGGATGGGAAACAGCTTTTGCAAAGGTGGTTAGGAAAGGTCTGTCTCATGAGGGGAGATTTAGAGTGAAACCTGGAGGTGAGAAGTAGTCAGTCATGAGAGAGTGGGTGGGGGAGAAAGGAGGCAGTGTGTGCAAAGGCTCTGGGGCCAGGAAGGTGCGCTTGCTGTAGGGGTGGCTGAAAAGCAGTGAGCGGGGAAGACGGGGATGAAGCAGGAAAAGAAGGCAGGGAACAGTCATGTGGTCCCTTGTTGACTTTCGGATCTTATCCTAAGTAGGGCAGGAACTGTTGAAGGGTTTTCAGCAGGGGGAGTGCCATGACTGGATATATACTTAAAAAAAAAAGTGTATTTATTTATTTTTTTGGCTGTGCCAAATCTTAGTTGCGGCACGCGGGATCTTCAGTTGTGACATATGAGCTCTTAGTTGCGGCATGTGGAATCTAGTTCCCTGACCAGGGATTGAACCCTGGCTCCCTGCACTGGGAGCTTGGAGTCTTAGCCACTGGACCACCTGGGCAGTCCCTGGATATGTTTTTGTTGCTATGCATGGGCTTTTTCTTGTTGCGGTGCACAGGCTTTCTGTAGTTGTAGGCTTCTCGTCACGGTGACTGGCTTGTTGCGGAGCACAGGCTCTGGGGCACTCAGGCTTCAGTAGCTGCCCCAGGCGGACTCGGTGTGGCACGCGGCTTAGTTCCTTTGAGGCATGTGGAATCTTCCTGGACCAGGAATCCAACCTGCATCCCCTGCATTGGCAGGCAGGTTCTTATCCACCGGACTGCTAGGAAAGCCCTGGATATGTTTTTTTAATGGCCCCTCTGGCTGCTGAGTGTTGCACAGATTGGAGGAATCAGCCAGTCATGTCCTCCAGCTCAGGTGAGGGGTGAGGGTGTCTGGGGTTAAGTTCGAAGTAGTGGAGATGGACAGGAAGGTTTAGGTTCAAAATGCAGGTAGTTAAAAAAATTTTTTTGTTTTTTATTTTATTATTATTTTTTTAAATTAGAGATTTCCCTGGTAGTCCAGTAATTAAGATGTCATGCTTCAAATGCAGAGGGCATGGGTTCAATCCCTGGTCAGGGAACTAAGATCCCACATACCATGTGGTGTGGTCAAAGAATAAAGAAATTTTAAATTAATTTTTTTGGAGTTTAATTGATTTACAGTGTCATATTAGTTCCAGGTACACAAAAAAGTGAACCAGTTATATATATATATATGTGTATATATATATATATATATATATATATATATATATATATATATATATATGCTGCTGCTAAGTCACTTCAGTCGTGTCCGACTCTGCGACCCCATAGACGGCAGCCCACCAGGCTCCCTCGTCCCTGGGATTCTCCAGGCAAGAACACTGGAGTGGGTTGCCATTTCCTTCTCCAATGCATGAAAGTGAAAAGTGAAAGTAAAGTCGCTCAGGCGTATCAGGCTGTTCCAGCCGATGGACTGCAGCCTACCAGGCTCCTCTGTCCATGGGATTTTTCAGGCAAGAGTACTGGAGTGGGGTGCCATTGCCTTCTCCAATATATATATATGTATACACACACACGCCCACGCACACTCATACACTCTTTTTTTATACAAACACACTCTTTTTAGATTCTTTTCCCACATAGGCCATGGCAGAGTATTGAGTAAAGTCCCCTGTGCTATATAAAGGTCCTTATTAATTATCTGTTTTGTACATAGTAGTGTGTATATGTCAATCTCAGTCTCCCAATTTATCCCTCCCCAGCCCACATTCCTTCTTGGTAATCATAAGTTTGTTTTCTATGTCTGCAACTATTTCTGTTTTGTAAATAAGTTCATTTGTACTATTTTTTAAGATTCCACTTATAAGCAATCTCATATGATGTTTGTATTTCTCTGTCTGACTTCACTCAGCAGGTTGCTGCAAATGGCATTATTTCATTCTTTCTTTTCTGGCTGAGAGATAGTCCACTGTATATATGTATAGCACCTTCTTATCCATTCATCCAAATGTGTTTTAGAGGAAATCAGTAGGAATCAATGACTACGTACTGACTTCTCTCTTTTCAATAACAAGTTGGTCTTAATTTTATCATATACGGTCTTAAAAATGTACACGTCACTATTAAAAAAATGCATCTTCATTTGCAATTTTTTAAGGAATCTCCACACTGTTCTCCATAGTGGCTGTACTAGTTTGCATTCCCACCAACAGTGTAAGAGGGTTCCCTTTTCTCCACACCCTCTCCAGCATTTATTGCTTGCAGATTTTTGGATCGCAGCCATTCTGACTGGTGTGAAGTGGTACCTCATTGTGGTTTTGATTTGCATTTCTCTAATAATGAGTGATGTTGAGCATCTTTTCATGTGTTTGTTAGCCATCCGTATGTCTTCTTTGGAGAAATGTTTATTTAGTTCTTTTGCCCATTTTTTGATTGGGTCGTTTATTTTTCTGGAATTGAGCTGCAGAAGTTGTTTGTATATTTTTGAGATTAGTTGTTTGTCAGTTGCTTCATTTGCTATTATTTTCTCCCATTCAGAAGGCTGTCTTTTCACCTTGCTTATATTTTCCTTTGTTGTGCAGAAGCTTTTAATTTTAATTAGATCCCATTTGTTTATTTTTGCTTTTATTTCCAGAATTCTGGGAGGTGGATCATAGAGGATCCTGCTGTGATTTATGTCTGAAAGTGTTTTGCCTATGTTCTCCTCTAGGAGTTTTATAGTTTCTGGTCTTACATTTAGATCTTTAATCCATTTTGAGTTTATTTTTGTGTGGGGTGTTAGAAAGTGATCTAGTTTCATTCTTTTACAAGTGGTTGACCAGTTTTCCCAGCACCACTTGTTAAAGAGATTGTCTTTACTCCATTGTATATTCTTGCCTCCTTTGTCAAAGATAAGGTGTCCATATGTGTGTGGATTTATCTCTGGGCTTTCTATTTTGTTCCATTGATCTATATGTCTGTCTTTGTGCCAGTACCATACTGTCTTGATGACTGTGGCTTTGTAGTAGAGCCTGAAGTCAGGCAAGTTGATTCCTCCAGTTCCATTCTTCTTTCTCAAGATTGCTTTGGCTATTCGAGGTTTTTTGTATTTCCATACAAATCTTGAAATTATTTGTTCTAGTTCTGTGAAAAATGTTGCTGGTAGCTTGATAGGGATTGCATTGAATTTGTAAATTGCTTTGGGTAGTATACTCATTTTCACTATATTGATTCTTCCGATCCATGAACATGGTATATTTCTCCATCTATTAGTGTCCTCTTTGATTTCTTTCATCAGTGTTTTATAGTTTTCTATATATAGGTCTTTAGTTTCTTTAGGTAGATATATTCCTAAGTATTTTATTCTTTTCATTGCAATGGTGAATGGAATTGTTTCCTTAATTTCTTTTTCTACTTTCTCATTATTCATGTATAGGAATGCAAGGGATTTCTGTGTGTTGATTTTATATCCTGCAACTTTACTATATTCATTGATTAGCTCTAGTAATTTTCTGGTGGAGTCTTTAGGGTTTTCCATGTAGAGGATCATGTCATCTGCAAACAGTGAGAGTTTTACTTCTTTTCCAATTTGGATTCCTTTTATTTCTTTTTCTGCTCTAATTGCTGTGGCCAAAACTTCCAGAACTATGTTGAATAGTAGCGGTGAAAGTGGACACCCTTGTCTTGTTCCTGACTTTAGCGGAAATGCTTTCAATTTTTCACCATTGAGGATAATGTTTGCTGTGGGTTTGTCATAGATAGCTTTTATTATGTTGAGGTATGTTCCTTCTATTCCTGCTTTCTGGAGAGTTTTTATCATAAATGGATGTTGAATTTTGTCAAAGGCCTTCTCTGCATCTATTGAGATAATCATATGGTTTTTATTTTTCAATTTGTTAATGTGGTGAATTACCTTATGACCCAGCAATCCCACTGCTGGGCATACACACCAAGGAAACCAGAATTGAAAGAGACACATGTACCCCAATGTTCATCACAGCACTGTTTATAATAGCCAGGACATGGAAACAACCTAGATGTCCATCAGCAGATGAATGGATAAGAAAGCTGTGGTACATATACACAATGGAGTATTACTCAGCCGTTAAAAAGAATTCATTGGAATCAGTTCTGATGAGATGGATGAAACTGGAGCCGATTATACAGAGTGAAGTAAGCCAGAAAGAAAAACACCAATACAGTATACTAACACATATATATGGAATTTAGGAAGATGGCAATGACGACCCTGTATGCAAGACAGGGAAAGAGACACAGATGTGTATAATGGACTTTTGGACTCAGAGGGAGAGGGAGAGGGTGGGATGATTTGGGAGAATGACATTCTAACATGTATACTATCATGTAAGAATTGAATCGCCAGTCTATGTCTGATGCAGGATACAGCATGCTTGGGGCTGGTGCATGGGGATGACCCAGAGGGATGTTATGGGGAGGGAGGTGGGAGGGGGGTTCATGTTTGGGAACGCATGTGAGAATTAAAGATTTTAAAATTAAAAAAAAAAATGCATCTTCAGACCCGCGTTCTCCATGCTGAAGGCTCACCAGCACTTTCTTCTTGTTTTTTTCATCACAGTTTTAATATATGACCTTTGGGGCTACATCCTCCTCTATTGTCTTCCCTGGTGGCTCAGAGGGTAAAGAATCTGCGACACCGCAGGATACCCAGCTTTGATCTCTGGGTTGGGAAGATCCCCTGGAGGAGGGCATGGCAACCCACTCCAGTATTCTTGCCTGGAGAATCCCATGGGCAGAGGAGCCTGGTGGGCTACAGGGGTGGCAAAGAGTCGGGCACAACTGAGTGACTGGCGCGCAGCACTCATTCTCTGTTGGAAGAGTGTCCTGTGCACTGCGGGTGGTGTAGCTTGTACCCGCTGGATGCCAGGAACCGCTTTCCACTCCCTACAGTTGTGGCAACCAAAAATATCTTCAGATATGGCCAGTCGTTCGCTGGTGGGGGGTGAGGGGATGACATTACCCCTGGTGGAGAACCACGGACCCACATCACTGAAATCAAAGACCATGACCTCAGCCTTGGCCCTGGGATTACATAGGCAGCTTTGAATTTAGGCCGGGCTTTGTTCTGTGTGGCCCTGATAATGGCAATGATAATGATGATGGTGATATATAATAATCATCCTTAGAGCTGACACTGACTGTGGTTACCGTGCCAGACTCTGTTCTAAGCCTTGCGCATGATGACCTCATTTGTCTTCTCAATAGCCTCACCACAGGTTTCATTATTATCCCATTTTACAGAAGAAGAAACAGGCACAGCAAGGTTAGAAGTTCAGCTGGGTTCACAGATGCTAAATTGTAAACAAGACCCAAACCCTACTGTGCTAAAGTGCTGGTTCTAACCCCAAAGGCAGTGGGTAGCCACTGAGGGGTGTTAAGAAGGAAGCCACGGGCCAGATTTGCATGTCGGAAAAGTGGTGTTAGAGGCCAGGGTGGAAGATGAATCCGCGGTGGACCAGTGAGGCTGGAGGCTAAACTGATGTAGAATCCTGGTCTGTAGGAAGCAGCTACAACCACCCAGGGGAGAAGCGAGTTGCCCGAAAGAATGGGGCTGTTCATTCAACTTATTCACTCATTCAGGTCACGAGTATTTACTGAGGGTTTCTGTTGTGCCCGTTGCTGTTCTAGGCACCAGGCCTGATACTCTAACTCCCCTGGTAGAGTTTAGAATCCAGTGGGAGGAGATGGACGCACAAAGCAGAATACAAAACAGCAATTATGCCATCATGCAAACCAACCACAGGGATGCTTAAGTATGATGACGAGTTCTAGGTAGGAAATGGGGCAGAACCAAGGCAGATGGAGTGAGGGGTCCCTATTCTAGGTGGGGTGGCTTTAACAATTTATTTATTTTATTACTTTTGGCTGCATCAGGTCTTTGTCGCTGCACAGGCTTTCTCTAGTTGTGGCAAGCAGGGGCTGTTCTTCCTTCTTCAGACTTCTCGTTTCTGTGGCTTCTTCTGTTTCAGAGCTTGAGCTCTAGGGTGCGAGGGCTTCAGTAGCTGGGGTGCAGGGGTTTAGTTGCCCTGAGGCATGTGGAATCTTCCTGGAGCAGGGATTGAACCCGTGACTCCTGAATTGGCCAGTGGATTCTTAACCCCTGGACCACCAGGGAAGTCTGGAGGTGGCTTTTTAAAAATAAATTTTATTGGAGTATAGTTTCTGCTATACAGCAAAGTGAATCATCTGTGTGTATACATATATCCCCTCTTGTTTGGATTTCCTCCTTTAGGTCACCCTAGAGCAGTAAGTAGAGTTCTCGGTGCTGTACAGCAGGTTCTCAATAGTTTTCTGTTTTATCTGTAGCGAATATACGTCAATCCCAGTCTCCCTGTTCATTCTCCCTCCCTTATCCCCTTCGTAGCCACACGTTTGTTCTCTACATCTGTGTAGGTGGAGTGGCTTTTAAGTTGAGCTTCTAGGAAGGGAAGGAGCCCACCTTGGGAAGCCTGGGGTGGGGGGCATATTCTTCAGTGAGAAATCTTTCTAGTAGGAAAGTCTTGGGGTGTTCTAGAAGGGGCAGTGAGGCCAGAGTTGGGGGGTAAAATGAGAGAGGGGGAGGAGTGCCTCGTGGATTAAGGCCAGGATTTCGTTTTCAGTCTGAGTGCAAAGAGAACCATTTGGAGATTTTTAAGCAGAGGAGTGCTTCATCTGTTTTAGGAATGAAAATGTCTCTCTGGTGGCCCTGGGGGAGAATGGAGCATTCGTGTTAGGGGCTGCTGGAAGATGCCCTTGGACCCTAGGAAGATTCAGTTGGAGCAGGGAGGAGGGGGTTTGGTCTTCGGGCAGGAGTGGATGGACCACTGCAGCTTCGAGGAGGAATGAGAGCATCACCTTCATACCCCAGAGATGCTGGGAGAGCAACCGCTTCCCACCCACAGGAAGTCAAGAGCTGGGGCCCAGATCCAGCCAGGACACCTGGAGACACCCCACATGACCCCGCCCCCTACCCTGCCTGCCCCAGAAGCAAAGTCACGTGGCCTCATCCACCACTGACACGTGCGTCTGCTGGAACCTTCCTCGCCAATTCTATTTTTGCTTCCCTTGGCAGCTCCGTGGAAATTAAAAGGCTATTTGCAGTGACTAATGTTGCTAATTCTGATCAGACAATTTAAAATTCATCCTTCACCATATCGGAGACCCACTAGGGAACAGAATTAACACATCATTTGTGGCAATTTCTATGACGGTTGGTAGAAAACAAAAAAGACGTTAAAATTGGTCTCAATTCAAACCGATGCTCATTAAACTGCCTCCTTTAAAATATCCCATCTTGATCTATACAATAGCTCTCCGTCTGTTCCGGCTTATTAGCCAAGGGGAGGGACCTTGACAAGCTGGCTGCTGACTCCCAGGTGCTAGGAACTTCCTTGGGAGTCTGGTGGGAATGCACTCTGCTGTCCTCACTCACCCAGCACCACTTCCAGCTTCATGTCCAGCTCCAGCTACCTGCCTTGGGTCCTCCTGTCCAGAGAGGGCAGTGTGGTTCCTGTCTCTAAAAGTTAAAATTCAAGAAGCTAAGTATTAAAAAGAAAATCAAGCTTCCCAGTCTTGCCTAAAATTGAGCCATTTGCATACCACCTGTGTGGTCTTTGCTGTATCCAAATCCATACTCTGTGATTTCCTTCATATGAAGCCAACTCTTTAAAAAATGTAATTAATTTAATTTATGCAGGAACCTTTATAACCTATCTAATATATCCATTAAATGAACGCATTAATTTGATTTGAAACAGGAAACTTTATAACAGTGTTAGAAATGTTTGAAAGTCAGCATCACATGCAATAAACATTAAGTGTAAAAATAAAATCTAAAAGCTCTGTGGCTCAGTGGTAAAAAATGCACTGTTGATGTAGGAGAGGTAAGAGGCGTGGTTCAATCCCTTTGTCAGAAGATCCCCTGGAGAAGGGACTGACAACCCACTGCAGCCTTCTTGCCTGGAGAATCCCATAGAGAGAGGGCTACAGTCCATGGGGTCGCAGAGCTCCCAGAGAAGGAGACCGTCATCCCAGTAGCTGTCTCTTTTGTATCCCACAAGACCAGATTCAGACTACAGAATCTTAAAAAATTTGATTGATTCTTTTTTATTTTTTTGATTACACATCCTGGGTCCCTGTAATTACCCAGTTCCACCAGCTTTAGACAGGTGTATTTGTGTGTGTGTGTGTGTGTGTGTGTGTGTGTGTGTGAACCTTGACATTGATTTTATAAGCTCCAAGGTTATGATAATGTCTCTCGTTTCCTTTCCATTCTGCCCTTCCCATCACTATGGCAACCCACAAAACAAAGAGGGCAGAAGGCAGGCCTTTGATATTATCTTTCCTGGGGGCTCTGCCACATCCTTTGATCTTCCTGTGGACACAACCCCATCAGGAAGTTCAGCACTGGGTGCTGAACAGCCTGGGTTACCTGAAATTTATTCATTTGTGGCCCAGATTCCTACCAGAGAGGTGTGGGAAATAACTAACAATTCTAAAGCAATTAACTGGAAATCACAGGAAAGTCATTATGCAAATCTGTGGCAGACTGAATTCTCTGCAGATGGGTCGACAGTAGCTCTAGCGCTACAAGCTGTTCTAGAATCTTCCCAGCCCCTCAAGAGTTGTAGCCTCTGTCCCCTCTTCGTGAAACTGACAGGCCTTGGTGACTGTCTTGACCAGCTGAATATGGCAGAAGTAATGGTATAGGACTTCTGAGCCGAGGCCATAAGAATGCTTTCCCTAAAAAGCCTAACACAGAGTCACCATGTGATCCAACAATTCTACTCTGGGCATATATCCAGAAAAGACAAAAATTCTTAATTTGAAAAGAAACATGCACCCCTATGTTCATAGCCACACTATTTATAGTAACCAAGACACGGAAGCAATCTGTGTCCATCGACAGAGGAATGGACAAAGAAAATGTGGTATATGTGTATACACACACAGACACACACAGTAGAACACTACTCAGCCATGAAAAAGAACGACATTTTGCCATTCGCAGCAATGTGGATGGACCTAGAGATTATCATATTAAGTGAAGTAAGTCAGACAAAGAAAGACAAATAATATATGATATCACTTGTATGTGGGGTTTCCCAGATGGCACTAGTGGTAAAGAACCTGCCATCAGTGCAGGAGATATAAGAGACACGGGTTCAGTCCCTGAATTGGGAAGATCCCCTGGAGGAGGGCATGGCAACCCACACCAGTGTTCTTGCCTGGAGAATCCCCATGGACAGAGGAGCTTGGTGGGCTACAGTCCATAGGGTCACAAAGAGTCAGACATGACTGAGGTGACTTAGCACATATCACTTATATGTGGAATCTAACAAAATGATATAAATGAACTTATTTACAAAACAGAAACAGACACAGAAAATAAACTTATGGTTACCAATGAGAAAGTGGCCAGAGGGAGGGTAGAGTGGGAGGGAGGGATAAATTAGGAGTTTGGGATTAACAAATACACAGCTCTTTGTATAAAGCAGATAAACAGCAAGGATTTACTGTACAGCACAGGGAACTATATTTTAGTTCAGTTCAGTTCAGTCGCTCAGTCAAGTCTGACTCTTTGCAACCCCAAGAATTGCAGCACGCCAAACCTCCTTGTCCATCACCAACTCCTGGAGTTCACTCAAAATCATGTCCATCGAGTCGGTGATGCCATCCAGCCATCTCATCCTCTGTTGTCCTCTTCTCCTCCTGTCCCCAATCTCTCCCAGTATCAGGGTCTTTTCCAATGAGTCAACTCTTCACATGAGGTGGCCAGAGTACTGGAGTTTCAGCTTTAGCATCAGTCCTTCCAATGAACACCCAGGGCTGATCTCCTTTAGGATGGACTGGTTGGATCTCCTTGCAGTCCAAGGGACTCTCAAGAGTCTTCTCCAACACCACAGTTCAAAAGCATCAATTCTTCGGCCCTCAGCTTTCTTCACAGTCCAACTCTCACATCCATACATGACCACTGAAAAAACCATAGCCTTGACTAGACGGACCTTTGTTGGCAAAGTAATGTCTCTGCTTTTCAATATGCTATCTAGGTTGGTCATCACTTTCCTTCCAAGGAGTAAGTGTCTTTTAATTTCATGGCTGCAATCAACATCTGCAATGATTTTGGAGCCCAAAAAACCAAAGTCTGACACTGTTTCCACTGTTTCCCCATCTATTTCCCATGAAGTGATGGGACCAGATGCCATGATCTTCGTTTTCTGAATGTTGAACTTTAAGCCAACTTTTTCCCTCTCCTCTTTCACTTTCATCAAGAGGCTTTTTAGTTCCTCTTCACTTTCTGCCATAAGGGTGGTGTCATCTGCCTATCTGAGGTTATTGATATTTCTCCCAGCAATCTTGATTCCAGCTTGTGCTTCTTCCAGTCCAGTGTTTTCATGATGTTCTCTGCATAGAAGTTAAATAAGCAGGGTGACAATATACAGCCTTGACGTACTCCTTTTCCTATTTGGAACCAGTCTGTTGTTCCATGTCCAGTTCTAACTGTTGCTTCCTGACCTGCATATAGGTTTCTCAAGAGGCAGGTCAGGTGGTCGGGTATTCCCATCTCTTTCAGAATTTTCCACAGTTTATTGTGATCCACACAGTCAAAGGCTTTGACATAGTCAATAAAGCAGAAATAGATGTTTTTCTGGAACTCTCTTGCTTTTTCCATGATCCAGCGGATGTTGGCAATTTGATCTCTGGTTCCTCTGCCTTTTCTAAAAGCAGCTTGAACATCTGGAAGTTCACGGTTCACATACTGCTGAGGCCTGGCTTGGAGAATTTTGAGCATTACCCTACTAGCGTGTGAGATGAATGCAATTGTGCGGTAGTTTGAGCATTCTTTGGCATTGCCTTTCTTTGGGATTGGAATGAAAACTGACCTTTTCCAGTCCTATGGCCACTGCTGAGTTTTCCAAATTTGCTGGCAAATTGAGTGCAGCATTTTCACAGCATCATCTTTCAGGATTTGAAATAGCTCTACTGGAATTCCATCACCTCCACTAGCTTTGTTCATAGTGATGCTTTCTAAGGCCCACTTGACTTCACATTCCAGGATGTCTGGCTCTAGATGAGTGATCACACCATCGGGATTATCTGGGTCATGAAGCTCTTTTTTGTACTGTTCTTCTGCGTATTCTTGCCACCTCTTCTTAATATCTTCTGCTTCTTTAGGTCCATACCATTTCTGTCCTGTATCGAGCCCATCTTTGCATGAAATGTTCTCTAATTTTCTTGAAGAGATCTCTAGTCTTTCCCATTCTGTTGTTTTCCTCTATTTCTTTGCATTGATCATTGAGGAAGTTTTTCTTATCTCTTCTTGCTATTCTTTGGAACTCTGCAGTCAGATGCTTATATCTTTCCTTTTCTCCTTTGCTTTTCACTTCTTTTCGCAGCTATTTGCAAGGCCTCTTCAGGCAGCTATTTTGCTTTTTTGCATTTCTTTTCCATGGGGATGGTCTTGATCCCTGTCTCCTGTACAATGTCGCAAACCATCCATAGTTCATCAGGCACTCTATCAGATCTAGTCCCTTAAATCTATTTCTCACTTCCACTGAATAATCATAAGGGATTTGATTTAGGTCATACCTGAATGGTCTAGTGGTTTTCCCCACTTTCTTCAATTTAATTCTGAATTTGGCAATAAGGGGTTCATGATCTGAGCCACAGTCAGCTCCTGGTCTTGTTTTTGCTGACTGTATAAAACTTCTCCATCTTTGGCTGCAAAAAATATAATCAATCTGATTTTGATGTTGACCATCTGGTGATGTCTATGTATACAGTCTTCTCTGTGTTGTTGGAAGAGGGTGTTTTCTATGACCAGTGTGTTCTCTTGGCAAAACTCTATTAGCCTTTGCCCTGCTTCATTCCGTACTCCAAGGCCAAATTTGCCTGTTACTCCAGGTGTTTCTTGACTTCCTACTTTTGCATTCCAGTCCCCTATAATGAAAAGGACATCTTTGTTGGGTGTTAGTTCTGAAAGGTCTTGTCTGAGGTCCCACGTCCCATGAGGCCCCACGTTCGAGGTCAGGGGCGGCGGCCGAGAGGAGCTATCACATGTCTGAGGTCGGGGGCAGCGGTGAAGAGGAGCAACCCCACCTCCAAGGAGCAGCGGCTGCAAAGGGGCAGGAGGGCGGAGAGGAGCTACTCCACGTTCAAGGTCAGGAGGGGCGGCCTTGAGGAGACACCCCTTCTCCAAGGTAAGGAGCAGTGGCTGCGCTTTTCTGGAGCAGCTGTGAAGAGATACCCCACGTCCAAGGTAAGAGAAACCCAAGTAAGAGGGTAGGTTTTGCGAGAGGGCATCAGGGGGCAGACACACTGAAACCATAATCACAGAAAACTAGCCAATCTGATCACAGGAACCACAGCCTTGTCTAACTCAATCATGCCGTGTGGGGGCCCCCAAGACAGGAGGGTCATGGTAGAGAGGTCTGACAGAATGTGGTCCACTGGAGAAGGGAATGGCAAACCACTTCAGTATTCTTGCCTTGAAAACCCCATGAACAGTATGAAAAGGAAAAATGGTAGGATACTGAAAGTGGAACTCCCTGGGTCGGTAGATGCCCAGTATGCTACTGGAGATCAGTGGAGAAATAACTCCAGAAAGAATGAAGGGATGGAGCCAAAGCAAAAACAATACCCAGTTGTGGATGTGACTGGTGATAGAAGCAAGGTCTGATGCTGTAAAGAGCAATATTGCATAGGAACCTGGAATGTCAGGTCCATGAATCAAGGCAAATTGGAAGTGGTCAAACAGGAGATGGCAGAGTGAACGTTGACATTCTAGGAATCAGCAAACTAAAATGGACTGGAATGGGTGAATTTAACTCAAATGACCATTATACCTACTACTGTGGGCAGGAATCCCTCAGAAGAAATGGAGTAGCCATCATGGTCAATAAAAGAGTCCAAAATGGAATACTTGGATGCAATCTCAAAAACGACAGGATGATCTCTGTTTGTTTCCAAGGCAAACCATTCAATATCACGGTAATCCAAGCCTATGCCCCAGCCAGCAATGCTGAAGAAGCTAAAATTGAACTATTTAATATCTTGTAATAGTTTATAATGGAAAAGAATCTGAAAAAAATGTATAGCTGAATCACTTTGCTGCATAACTGAAACTTAACACAATATTGTAAATCAACTATACTTCAATAAAAAGATACAACAAAAAAAGAGAAAAAGTTTGGTCATCTTTCTTTAGTATAGAAGACAAGCTGGCTATTCAGAATTTCATTTTTTCTCTAAGCTTCAATTATTTCTGAATATTTTGCCCTTTCCAGCTAACCTGTGTATGTATGATGGGTACAATTATTCCCTGAATATTTTTCTTTAAGTAGACTTGACTCACTTTCTCTTTGTTGTATCCTTGGTTGGCATAATATCCATGAACTAAGTTTGTGTTATAGCTGTAAAATGCAAGTTAGTTCACCCTGTAGACTTCTTGCTTAATGCGCTTGGGGAAGATTGATTCTATGGTCTTTTGTTCCAAGTTAATTGCTTTGTATTTTCAAGTAAATGAACTTCACAATGATTCCTCTCCTTGCTTTAGGTTAAAAAGAAAATTGCTCTGCACATCCACCTGGTGCTCACTCTTGGAAACCAGCCGCCATGCTGTGAGGAAGCCCAAGCATCCTGTGGAGAGACCCAGGAGGGGAGGATGAGTGTCTCCAGCCCATAGCCCTCTGCTAGTCCCAGCTGATAGACAGCCCCATCTTGCCAGTCCTGGGAGTTATGTGCAACCTTTAAACTAGCAACCCCAATGGGATCTGCCCGGACTAGCGATGAGCCACGCCCACTGAGCCTTTTGTTGTTTAGTTGCTCAGTCGTGTCTTACTGTTTGAGACTCCCCCAGGCTTCCGTGTCCTTTGCCATCTCCTGGAGTTAGCTCAAACTCGTGTCCATTGAGTCAGTGATGCCATCCAACCATCTCATCCTCTGCCCTCCCCTTCTCCTCCTGCCTTCAGTCTTTCTCAGCATCAGGATCTTTTCCAGTGAGTCAGCTCTTCGCGTCAGGTGGCCAAAGTATTGGAGCTTCAGCATCATCCTTCCAATGAATATTCAGAGTTGATTTCCTTTAAGATTGACTGGTTTGATCTCCTTGCTGTCCAAAGGACTCTCAAGAGCCTTCTCTAGCACCATAGTTCAAAGGCGTCAGTTCTTTGGCACTCAACTTTTTTTTTTTTAATTGTCCAGCTCACATCCGTACATAACTACTGGAAAAACCATAGCCTTGACTATATGGGTCTTTGTAGGCAAAGTACGGAGAAGGCAATGACACCCCACTCCAGTACTCTTGCCTGGAAAATCCCATGGACAGAGGAGCCTCATAGGCTGCAGTCCATGGGGTCGTGAAGAGTCAGACACAACTGAGCGACTTCACTTTCACTTTTAACTTTCATGCATTGGAGAAGGAAATGGCAACCCACTCCAGTGTTCTTGCCTGGAGAATCCCAAGGACAGTGGAGCCTGATTGGCTGCTGTCTACGGGGTCGCACAGAGTCAGACACGACTGAAGCAACTTAGCAGCAGCAGCAGCAGCAGCAGCAGGCAAAGTAAGTCTCTGCTTTTCAATATGCTGTCTAGGTTTGTCATTGCTTTTCTTCCAAGGGGCAAGCATCTTTTAGTTTCATGGCTGCAGTCACTGTCCACAGTGATTTTGGAGCCTCAGGTAAAAATGATCATTGTTGTTTTAAGTTACTAGATTTTGGAGTGGTTGGTTAGGTTGCAGTAGATAGTGCAAACAAATACATGTCCTAACTAGAGCTTTCTGCTTTTTGGAGATAAAGTATTTTATATCCTGTTTTAACGCTGTTTTCTACCTCTGGACTTCCCTGGTGACTCAGTGCTAAAGAGTCTGCCTGCCAATACAGGAGAGGTGGGTTTGATCCCTGGGTCAGGAAGATCCCCTGGAGGAGGAAATGGCAACCCATTCCAGTATTCTTGCCTGGGAAATCCCATGGATAGAAGAGCCTGGCAGTCTACAGTCCATGGGGTTGTAAAATAGTCAGACATGACTTAGCAACTAAACACAACAACAACCAATAACAGTTTTCTACCTCTACATGCACTTCCAATTCTCTTTGAAAATTAATGCCCCTTATGATACTTGATAGTTCTCAATATGACATCTAAGTAGAGACTTGAAGAATGAATTCAGATGGAGAAAGGTGGGAAAAGCATTGCAGGCAACAGGAACTGCCAGAACAGAGGCATCAGAGCACAAGGAGTTACGTGAGCACCGGAAACTAGAGGCAGTGGGTCCATTCTGAAATGTGAGGAAGGCAAAGAGAAGTAGGGGATGAGACGGGACGGGTCAGCTGGGGCCACATCCTGAGAGCCCGCTGGGGAGCAAAAGAATGGAATTGGTGACTCACCTCTAATCATATAATAAACTCAAGTGGGACTGGTTCCTAAAGCTGGGTTCCCCGACTCCCAGCACAGACCCTCATCCACTGTTTTCAGCTCCAGTGTAAACCACCCTTGGTGGTTGTTTCTTTTAAGGCTCTGAAAACTGAATGGAAAAGTAGGGTGGTTATACAAGGAAATGGTTAAGACCTTAAGCTCCAAGTTCAAATGCCAGTTTCCTGCTATGTTGGCCCAATGACATACTCTGGTCTCAGTTTTCTCATTCCAAAGATGTGGTGACAATAATAACACTTACCTCGTGAGACTGTTTTGCAGATCCAATGAGTGAATTAATAAATATTTAGCACCTGTTTCCCTGATGCCTCGGAGGGGCTTCTCTGGTGGCACAGACAGTAAAGAGGTCTGAGTTCAATCCTTGGATCAGAAAGATCCCCTGGAGAAGAGAATGGTAACGCACTCCAATATTCTTGCCTAGAGCATCCCATGGACAGAGGAGGCTGGTGGGATACGGTCCATGGGGTCACAAAGAGTCAGAGATGACTGAAGCGACTTGGCACGTACAGACACATGCAGGAACTCCATAAATGTAGCTCTTACAACATTGGATGTGGAAGGGATGGGAGAAGTTAGCGAGGGTGGACACAATGAACAGATTAGCTGAGTGACTTCTCTCAAGTCTCTGAACTGAGAAACAGTATGGTTTTCTGATCCCTCCAAGATGTCTCTTTAGATTTTTGAGACATTTCTGAGTTGAGATGAGGTGAACAATACGCTTTCAAGGAGGAAATGCACTCACATAAGAAATAGCTGGCCCTCCAGAAGGAGGCTGATGAGAGAACGGTTGTGCTTGATTATTTGATTGAGGTTGGTCACGCTATGCAGGGGCTAACGCATTCCTCCAAACCCATGGATCTCCCCAGGAGGGTGACCCCTGGGGAAATCTGTGCTTTTAGGTTACTCTTGCACCTGCTCCTTAATGGACTGCTTAATGGAGTGCCATTGTCTTGGGAGTGAAATGGAATTCTTTCTGCATAAAAATGGAGGTGTGATGTCTAGTTCGCACCCCATACAGAAGGGAACTTGTTCTCAGAGATAAGAATAGAAACCAAGACAAGAAAGTTTCCTTTCAGCCTTCCATGGGTTCTGTTGTCACTGAAGGAATGAAGGCAGGGATCAGGGAGGGAGTGAATGAATGAATGAGTGATCAGGTGAGCCAGTGAATGGACGAGCTGGCGTGTGAGTGAACCAGTAGGCAACGTGGGTGCACCCCACCCTCACTTTACCCCAAGTCACCCTTGGTTTGCCCCTGTTCCACCACAGCAGCCTGACTCAGTTTGGGTGTTCCTGAAAGTGGGTCCTGATACAGGTGGGTTGCGGGTAGATTATTTGGGAGAGGGAGAAGCAGAAGGGAGAAGAGAGCAGGGGGTGTGTGTTTTGAGCTGGCCTAGAGCATATTAAAAAGCAGAGAACATCACTTTATTGACAAAGGTCTGTATAGTCAAAGCTGTGGTTTTCCCAGTAGTCATGTATGGATGTGAGAGTTGGATCATGAAGATGGCCAAATGCCAAAGAATCGATGCTTTTGAACTGTGGTGCTGGAGAAGACTCTCAAGAGTTTGTAGAGCAAACCAGCCAATCCTAAAGGAAATCAACCCGAATATTCATTGGAAGGACTGATGCTGAAGCTGAAGCTCCAATCCTTTGGCCACCTGATGCAAAGAGCTGACTCATTGGAAAAGACCCTGATGCTGGGAAAGATCGAAGGCAAAAGAAGGGTGTGGCAGAGGGTGAGATGGTTGGATGGCATCACTGACCCAATGGACATGAATTTGAGCAAACTCTGGTGATAATGAAGGATAGAGGAGCCTGAAGTGCTGCAGTCCGTGGGGTTGCAAAGAGTTGGACCTGACTTAGTGACTGGACAACAGCTGGCTTTCTGGGCCTCTAGTTTGATGGCAGATTGTGGGACTTGTCAGTCTCCACAATTCCAGGACACTGGGGTGGGGGTGGGGGTGCTGGGTGTTGGTGAGCCTCCGGTTGCCTGTGCTATTTCATTCCATCTCCCCTCGGCCAGAACTTGCTGGCAACTAAGAAATAGCTGTGAAATGAAAACTTGGAAGGAATTCATTCATTCAACAAATACTGATTGAGTTCAGGCTCTAAAAGGGAGGGTCAGGTGCGAAACACGTGTGGTTTGGATCCTGGGTTATTCCTGCTCTACTGAGTACCTATTGTGCTCCTAGTATGGGCCCAGGCATTCAGTAGGTGCCCACTTAACAGGTGCTGAATGACAGAAGGCATTGTGCAGTGACTGGCAAGACACATCACTTTGCCTTACCTCAGTTCTTCATCTCTGAAATGCGCATAATAAAGACCTTGTCCTGGGACTGTCTTGGTTGCCCAGTGGCTAAGACTCTGACCTCCCAATGCAGGAGGTCCAGGTTTGATTACTGGTCAGGAAGATCCCTTGGAGAAGGAGATGGCAACCCACTCCAGTATTCTTGCCTGGAAAATCTCATGGACAGAAGAGCCTGGCGGGCCACAGTCCATAGGGTCACAAAAAGGTGGACAGGACTTAGTGACTGAGCATGCATAGGGAACTAGATCCCACATGCTGTAACTAAGGAGTTTACGTGATGCAACTAAAGATACCATATGGCACCAGTAAAAGATGCTGCAACTAGGACCCTGCACAGACAAAAACAAAAAAACAAAAAAACAAAAAAAAACAACCCACACATAAAAAAACCAAAAAAAAAATAGCCTGTCCTCATGTGGGTATGAAGAGATGGTGCAGATGGTGTGCAGAGCTGGGGTCTCATAGATTCCCTACCAGCACTAGCTTTGACCATGATGGGGTTTTTAGTTTATTATTGGTGGGAGGATAATTGCTCCGCAATATTGCACAGTCTTCCACCATATGTCAACATGAATCAGCCATAGGCACATATATGTCCTCTGCCCCTGAACTGCCTGCCCACCTCGTTCCTATCCTTCTAGGTGGTAACAGACCAGGTTTGAGTTCCTGAGACACACAGCCAATTCCCATCAGCTAACCGTCTTACACGTGGCAGTGCATGTTTCCATGCTACTCTCTCCATTCCCATGATGGAGGAAGGAGAATCCAGCCACCTAGCAGGGCCCAGGGGAGTTTCGATGTCCTAGCTCTGTGGCTCTTCACCTCTGACTCCGTGTCCACGGTGTCTGCGGAGGGAACGTCACCTGTCATGGGACCCCAGCCACAACCTTCTGAGTGCTCAAAAGCCAATTGATGTATTGTGTGTGCCGTATGTAACATAGATAGCTGGTGAGAAGTTGCTGTGTAACACAGGGAGCCAGCCTGGCACTCTGAGAGGACCTAAAGGGGTGGGGTGAGAGGTCAAGAGTATTAGCCGCTCAGTTGTATCCGACTCTTTGTGACCCCATGAATTTTAGCCTGCCAGGCTCCTCTGTCCTTGGAGATTCTCCAGGTAAGACTACTGGAGTGAGTTGCCATTTCCTTCTGCAGGGGAATCTTCTCAACCCAGGGGTTGAACTGGTGTCCCTTACATCGCAAGGCAGATTCTCAACCACTGGACCACCAGGGAAGCCCGTGTGTGTCTGTTTCTCAGGGCACGCGTGTATGCTTAGTTGCTTCATTCATGTCCGACTCTTTGTGACCGAGGAGCCTGACAAGCTCCTCTGTCCATGGGATCCTCCAGGCAAGAATACTGGAGCAGGTTGCCATGCCCTCCTCCAGGGGATCTTCCCAACTCAGGGATCGAACTGGCGTCTCTTTTACGTCTCCTGCATTTGCAGGCGGGTTCTTTGCTGCTATCGCCTCCTGGCAGGGAGTGGATAATCCCCAGAGAGGAATAAGATAATGAAGAGGAGAAGAAATGAGGGTGGAAAGAAAGGGCAGAGAAGAAGGGTGAAGGAAAGGGAGAGAGGAGACCGAGCTCTCTTCACGATGTTCTTTCCCTGCTTCTTTCAGAGAGAGGGTGGCTCACCCTGAGTCCCGCAGCTGGGCGGAGGCAGCTAGACTGTGGACTATGTGTGGGCTCCACATTTGGCCTTCTAACTTCCACCAGCAGGAGTGAGTGTGGCCGATGGGACCTGGCCATTGTTATTCAGTTCAGGGAGCTGGATGCTGCTGGCTCACATGGAAATGAGTCTTCCAGTCCACTGAGCCCATTGCTGGCAGCTGGATAGCCCAGCAACCTTGGCTATGCTGCTGGCCCTGGAACAGGAGGAGCCCTTGGGCTGGGTTCTTGGGTCACAGCCCCTGGGGAGGTGGGGGAGGCAGGGCTGACCTTTCTTGAGACTGCCTGGGAGAAGAAACTAGAATCTAATGATGCCAGAGTCTTGGGCGGCTGGAGGATGGGGGAGTGTGAACTATTTACAATCTGTTCATGGGCTGCAGAAGCCTGTGCCAGACACGGACATAGCCTTGCACTGGCCTGGCAGCCTGGCAGCAGCTGCCATGGAAGAAATTGCTGCTCCCCTTCATTTCCAGCTGGCTTCGGGGGTCAGGAGCCAGCCCAGAGCCATGGGAAGAGCAGGAAGTGGCCCGAGTCAGGCGCAGCTGGAGCATACATCCCCACTCTGCATGGCCCGTCACCGCCCAGAGTCCCAGGTTCCCCATTTGTCAAATGCAGACGATCATAGTAAAAGTGCATTTGCTGACGTTTATGGAACACTTAACAGTTCCAAAATGCCTTAGGGCCCGAACTCTAATGCATCCTCATAACAGATGGTTACGGTTATTTATTTCTAAAACTTAGCGGCTTAAAATGTCAATTGATCATTCTGTCTCTCACTCCTGTGGGCTGGTTGGGCTCAGCTGATTGCTTCTGGCTGGGGTTGCTGCTGCCGTGGTGGATCAGGTGCAACTGGGACTGGAGTCATCTGAAAGCTCGACTGGGCTGGGTGTTTAAGGGGCTTCTTCCCTCCCAGGGTGGTCTTAGCCTCACTCTCTGCCGGGCTCTAAGCCTCCAGGACTTTTTCCTTTGACCCCATCACAGCACGGAAAGTGTATCAGTTTTCTGTTGCTGTTACGAGCGTGCTCAGTCACTTCAGTCGTGTCCAACTCTTTGTGACCCCAAGGACTGTAGCCCGCCAGGCTCCTCTGTCCATGGCAAGAATACTGGTGTGGGTTGCCATGCCCTCCTCCAGAGGATCTTCCTGACCCGGGATGGGACCTACGTTTCCCACGTCTCCTGCATTGACAGGCGGATTCTTTACCTGTGAGCCACTAGGGAAGTCCCCTCATTTTTGTTTTGATTTGCCTTGAATGAATTAATGAATCTTTACATCCACTTCCTGCCTGAGAGTGGCCACTCCTTGGCAAACGAGAGGAGAAATTCGATGGCTATTTTGGCTGCAAGTGTCTCTGCTTTGGTTACCTAGGTTGCTGATTCATTAGCAGAGATTTACAATGTGTAATTTTTTTCCCTAGTCTGAGATAGACTACTCCTTTAGGCTGGGAAAACATTGGCAATGTATTTTCTAAATGCATTTTAGTTCCTTGGACGTGCTTTTTAAAACATTGGCTATTTCATTAAGGTCCCAGTGGAGATATCGTCATCGTAAACAGAGATGTCATTTACTGAGCTTCTACTATGTGCTAAGTGCTTTAGACTGATTGTATCATTTAATCTCAACAGTCCTATGCGGTAGCACAGTGATCCCTATGGCAATAATAATATTAGTAATAATAATGGCAACAGCAGTACTGGCACTAACAAGCAATAACAGAAATAACAGCAAATATTTATTGAGCACTAGTTGCTGAGGGCCAGGCACTGTGCCCTGGGTTGTACACAACATCCTAATTCCTTTGCTCACATGCTATTAAGGACATTTGGGCTGAATCTTGGGTATTGCCCAGGGTTCTTGCCCTCCCTCTCAAATACAACTTTTTTTTTTAGCAGAAAGAGACAAGCCCATCTGGATGGCGCTAGTGGTAAAGAACCCCCCTGCCAATGCAGGAGACTTACAAGACATGGATTTGATCCCTGGGTAGGGTAGATTCCCTGGAGGAGGGCAAGGCTCAGGCCTGTGGTCTTGGGGAGAGGAGAACTGGGTTCAAATCTTGGCTTTTCCATTTCCCAGCTGTGTGACCTTGGACAGGTGACTTTATCTCTCTGAGCCTCATCTTACTCATCCTTAAAATGGGAATAAGAACATTGTGGCAGGGTGCCATCAAGATATTTATTCTCTTTGTTCCCACCTTGTAGGGTCAGTTAGGGTTGCTGGATCTCTCTCTCTCTTGCTTTTTCCCACTGCATCTGTGGATGGAAGGTCTGCCGATAGCAGACAGCCCCTGCCTGATAGCCCTCTCCTCAAAAATTTCTGTCTCCAGATTCTGGGAACTGCTTCCTCCTCACCCCAGGATTATCTCTCAACAAACTTAGCTCATCTTTCCCATCCTTTTGCCCTCTAACCCCTTAAGCTCTGTTTCTTCCAGCTCTCTAATTCTCCTTAGCAGCATCTTTCCTTGCTGGGTTCCATTCCTGCCACTGTGTGATAATCCAGTCCTCTCAACCCACTTCCTAAGGTATCAGCAAATAACTAATTTAAGCAGGGATTCTCACTGGGTGACCTGAGGGTTTTGTAGGATTTTGCATCTGTCTGCATTTTTTCTAGGAAGATGGACTATAGCTTTCCTTCCTCCCCCCACCCCCCACATTCTTCAAACATAAAAAGATTAAGAACCACTGGGTATTTGTCACTTCTCCCAGGATCATCTGATTTTACAGATGACTTTAGAATAGTCAAAGGAATGAATCTTTAATGGTGGAATTATTACAGAAGGTTGCACAGATCCTAGGGCTTGGCACAGCCTGCAGCATCTTCAGTTGGTCATTGCAGACAGTGCTTGCTTGACATCAGAGCTTAATACATAGTTACAGATTTTATTATCCCAAAGTGGAAACACAAAGTCTGAGAGATTCATGTCGGATTATAAAAAGTCCAGACTTACAATTCTCTAAAACTTTTTCAGAGTGAAGGAGAAAGGAAAATATTAATAAAAGACGACACGCTGAAATAAATGGACCTGAGGGCAGATAACAAAATAAATTTTGCAGCCAAGGAGTTTGGCTCCAAGATGGAGGCGGGAGGATATTTAAGAGGGGGGAAGAAATCGATAAAAGAAAGGAATAGGAAAGTTTCTCCCTCTTTTTTTTTTTTGAATATCTATTTATTTGGCTGTGTCAAATCAGTTGCAATACCGATTGGACAACCGGTTGCAGCACCGAGTGGAATCTTCATTGCATCATGTGGGATCTTTTGTTGAGGAACATGGACTCTCTAATTGTGGCACCTGGTCTCCAGAGTGCTCAGGCTTCAGTAGTTGCATTGCGTGAGCTCAATTACTCCATGGCATGTGGGATCTTAGTTCCCTGACCAGGGATTGAACCTGTGTCCCCTGCATTGCAAAGTGGATTCTTAACTGCTGGACTACTGCAGAAGCCCCTCTCCCTTTTTTTCCTGGAGTGACCCAATCTCTGCCTTCGGGAGTCAGAAAATAAAGTATGTGTGCCCTTATCTCTTAGCAAGCTCAGGTGGGCCAACATCAGGGGGAAGGTTGATCTTTTAGGGATGGAATCCTCCCTTTTTAAAAGGTATTGATTTATTTGGCTGTGTTGGGTCTTAGTGGCAGCATGTGAGATCTAGTTCCCTGACCAGGGATCAAACCCAGGTCACCTGCATTGGGAGCATGCAGTCTTAGCCACTGGACTGCCAGTGAAGTCCCCTCCCCTTTTTTCTTTCTCCTTCCCCTACCTTCTCTGTCCATCCCTGCCTTTTGTCTGTCTTAATTAAGTCTTGATCAGATGCTTGGTGGAGTGGTAGGCAATTTACCAGCATTATTTCAGATTTGCACCTTGCCAGCTATGTGACCTTGGGTGAGTGACAACCTCACTGAGGTTGAGCTTCTTTTGTTTGTGGAGGGGTTATAGGGCTTGCATGATATAGTACATCTGAAGCCATGGGTACCGCGTCTATGAGCAGCAGTCCATTAATAAATGTTCTCCTTCTTCTCCTTGTAACACAATTAGCCAGCCCCTAATGCACCTAATTAATAAACGTGCATTTGAAAGAGACTGACACAGTGAACAAGGAACAGTGCTTCCTTTTATTGCCTGCAGGAGGGTACCTGGACACAATGGACTGAAGCTGCCAATCTTAAAATAAGGTGGGATCTTGATTCTTGTTTTAAGGTGTGGAGTAGGCAGGGGTAGTTTCTGAAATGCAAATGTGCATTGTGTTGCCATGACAAAGATGTTGCAAGGAAATAGAAAACTGCAGAACTTCAGAGCCAGAACAGATTTCAAACCAAATTACTCTATTTTCCAAGCCCAAACTGGGACAGAGGGTCAGAAGGGTACAAGCGATCTTCTGGGGACAGCGGGACAGAGTCATATTGTCTAGAGTTTGAGATGCTATCTTTTAGATGCTTTAACATATCTGAAAATAGAATGCCTTTTGTGTGCATTTAATGTACTTTTTTTTTAAAGTCTGAAAAAGCTATTATACCCAATGTGCATCTATAGGCAACGGTGTTTTAAGATGGAGCAAATATGGTTTTGAAATCTGAGCTGACACTGATCAATGATCAGTCCAAAATGGGGCTTATTCTCTTCTGTACTATGAGGAGGTAGACCAGTTGACCATTCGATGTCCTTTTAGCACAAGTGTGCCCTACTACCCCTCAGCCTCTATTTCCACGTGGCTCCATCTTCTTATGCTTCTATCTCAAGGGCCTTTGGGGCTGACAGTATGATCTGCTTGTGCATGGGGGAGGCTGGAAGCATAAGAGAGTTGATGGCTCTGGAAGCAGCCCTTGGCCAACACAGCCTGGGATTTGGTGGAAAATACCCTCAGATTGCTTGCCCTTTAGATGGGAAACTGAGATGTGCCCAGCATTCCCCAGTGGTACCCAGCTCCAGTTTGCACCCAGGGCATCTTGCTCCATAATGCATCCCTGGCTGCCTTCCCCTCCTCCCCCGCCTCATTTCCCGCCTCCTCCTGCTCGTGCATCTTGGGTCCCCTCCCAGATAAATTACTTGTGCTGCAATCCTTGTGAGATGGCTCCCTAAAAATTGTTTTTAACAAAGTATAGTTGGTTTACAATTTGTGTTAATCTCTGCTGTACAGCAGAGTGATCCAGTTACGCATACCTATATTCTTTTCCTTTATGGTTTGCAACAGGATATTGAATAGTACCTGTGCTATATAGTGAGGCTTTGATGTTTATTCATCCTATCTATATTAGTTTGCATCTGTTAATCCCAGACTCCCATTCCATCACCCCTTACCCCTTGGCAACCACAAGTCTGTTCTTTATGTCTGTGAGTCTGTTTCTCTTTGCAGATAGGTGATTTGTGTCCTATTTGAGAGTCAACATATTGTTGTTCTTCAGTTGCCAAGTCATATCTGGCTCTTTGGGGCCCCATGTACTGCAGCCCGCCAGGCTTCCTTGTCCTTCACTATCTCTTGGAGTTTGCTTAAACCCACGTCCATTGAGTCAGTGATGTCATCCATTCACCTCATCCTCTATTGCCCTCTTCTCCTCCTGCCCTCAGTCTTTCCCAGCATCAGGGTCTTTTCCAATGAATCAGCTCTTCACATCTGGTGGCCAAAGTATTGGAGCTTCAGTATCAACATCCGTCCTTCTAGTGAATATTCAGGGTTGATTTCCTTTAAGATTGACTGGTTTGATCTCCTTGATGTCCAAGGGCCTCTTAGGAGTCTTCTCCAGCACCACAGTTTGAAAGCAACAATTCTTTGATGCTCAGCCTTCTTTACGGTCCAACCAATGTCATAGAAAAGCTATGATAAAGCTAGACAGCATATTAAAAAGCAGATACATTATTTCACCAACAAAGGTCTGTATAGTCAAAACTGTGGTTTTTCCAGTTGTCATGTGGAAATGTGGGAGTTGGACCACAAAGAGTCCATATATACACAACATCATATATGCGTTGCTCTCTTTCTGACTTCTCTTAGTGTGTGTGTGTTGGTTTATTTTTGGTGTCAACTTGACTGGGTCACTGGTTGCACAGCTAGCTGGTAAAACATTATTTCTGAGAGTGTCTGTGAGGGTGATTCTGGAAGAGATTAGCATTTAAACCAGTGGACTCTGTAAAGCGGATGGCCCTCCCCAGCGTGGGTGACTCCATTGAGAGCCTGACTAGAGCAAAAGGCAGAGGAAGGGTGAATTCACTCTCCCTGACTGTTGAGCTGGGGCACTGCTCTATTCCTGTCCTGGTTCTTGGGCCTTCCGACCTGGACTGGAATCTACAGCATCAGCCCTCTGGCTCTCAGGCCTTTCCACTCCACCACTATGGTGCTGGAGAAGACTCTTGAGAGTCCCTTGGACTGCAAGGAGATCAAACCAGTCAATCTTAAACAAAATCAAGCCTGAATATTCTTTGGAAGGACTGATGCTGATACTGAAGCTCCAATACTTTGGTCACCTGATGTGGAGAGCTGACTCATTGGAAAAGACCCTGATGCTGGGAAAGATTGAGGGAAGGAGGAGAAGTGGGCAACAGAGGTTGGATGGCATCATTGACTAAATGGACATGAGTTTGAGCAAGCTCTGAGAGATGGTAAAGGACAGGGGAGCCTGGTGTGTTTCAGTCTATGGGGTCGCAAAGAGTCAGACATGATTGAGACTGAAGAACAACTGGCTTTCTGGGCTTCCAGCTCGATGGCAGATTGTGGGACTTCTCCGTCTCCGTAATTCTATGCCTCCATCCCTTGTGACATCTGTGTCCTATTGGTTCTGGTCTCTGGAGAATCCTTATTGTCTCAAGAACTGCTCCTGGGGAACCCAGCCTGGGACAGCTGGCCGCCTGTGACTTTACGGGAGCTTCTTGACTGCAGAGACAGGTATTGTGAAGTCTTTCCTTAGGGGATCTTTTTAATATTGAAATAGCTGAGCAGCTGTGAGAGCAGTGGAAAAAGAATTGCCTTTACTTTAAAAAAAAATTATTTATTTGGCTGCATTGGGTCTTAGTCGTGGCATGCGGGATCTTAATCACGTGGGATCTTTTGCTGTGGTGCTTGGGCTCAGCAGTTGTGGACCATGGGCTTAGATGCCCTACGGCATGTAGGATCTTAGGATTCCCAGGTGGTGCTTGCAATAAAGAACCTGCCTGCCAATGCAGGTGATGTAAGAGATGAGGGTTCAAACCCTGGGTCAGGAAGATCCCCTGGTGGAGGGCATGGTAATCCACTCCAGTATTCTTGCCTGGAGAATCCTGCGGACAGAGGCCCCTGGTGGGCTACAGTCTGCAAAGAGTCGGACACGACTGAAACGACTTAGCTCCCCAACCAGGGATTGAACCAACATTCCCTGCATTGCAAGACGGATTCTTAACCACTGGACCACCAGGGAAGTCCCCCAAGAGGCAGTTTCTGCAATAGGGATAATTTCTACCTCCCTGGCTTATTATGAAGCTTAAATGAGATCCTGTCTTTCAAGAGCTTATAGAGTGGCTACATCCTTCATCAGTGAATGGATCTTTGACTCTGTTGTTTTAGCAACGGTGAGGAAGTTCTGGATCCTGAGGCTACATTGAGATGGGAGCATCTGGTGAGGAGCGAGGGTCCCTTCAGAGGCTCCTTGGCAGAGCATCCTCACTTCCCAGTGAGGCTGACGATGTGCCCTGAGCTAGTGCTCTGTGAGCATCCCAGCCCTGGGTCCCTGAACATCACCTGAGTGAGTGAATCTATTTTTGAGTTGTGGTGGAGCAGGGCATAACTGGAAGAAGTCAACAGTGGCTGAGTCCACCACGGAGAAGACACAGAACTCATTAAATCCAGGCTCACCTTTTCAGATCATCAGGGGCCCCTCGCTCAGGGAAATTCTACCTGCAGCACGCATTTGTCTGTGGGGTAGCTGAGA
The DNA here is from genome assembly GCF_001704415.2 of Capra hircus. Classification (NCBI taxonomy): domain Eukaryota; kingdom Metazoa; phylum Chordata; class Mammalia; order Artiodactyla; family Bovidae; genus Capra; species Capra hircus. Next base: position 7,865,407 of record NC_030832.1, read on the forward strand.
GAAGAAAGGAGAAAGGAAAAAATACAGAAAGGAGAGGAAGATAGTGATTAGGCGATGAGCCCAGGTAAACATACTGAATTCTGCTTCTTCCTTTGCTTTGAACTTGCTGTGTGACTTCAGACATATCTTTGTTCCTCTCTGGTTCCAGCAACTGTAGTTTTTTTTTTTTTTTTTTTTTTTTAAATTCTAAGGCTGATCATTCAATAGGTTCATCTCACCTGACCTGACTTTTCCTGGGTTTATTTCAGAGGAAAAAGTTCATATTCGGGTCCAGTTTAGCTTGTGACTCAGGAAAGATGTCTAGGTAGTCGTTCATTCTAACAGTGTTTAATTGAGCACCTACTGTGTACCAGGCTATGCCACCCTAGGCTCCAGGAGCTCATGGTTAGAGGGTGGTGGAGAAGCAAACAGGCACACAAGCTGGTCAGTGCAGCCCAGTGAATGCTGGAGGGTGGGGGGGGCTCTCAGGGCTGACTCTGCCTGAAGATTTCAGAAAAGAGCCAGCAGTTTAAAAAAAAATTATTTTTAACTGAAGGATAATTGCTTTACAATATTGTGTTGATTTCTGCCAAACATCAACATGAATCAGCCATAGGATTACATTTGTCCCCTCCCTCTTGAGCCTCCCTTCCACCTCCCATCCCATCACACCCCTCTAGGTTATTACAGATCCCTGGTTTGAGTTGCCTGAGTCACACAGCAAATTCTCACTGGCTATCTATTTTACATATGTTAAAATATATGGACATATTATACATATGTTAGAGTATATGTTACTCTCTCCATACATCACACCCTCTCCTTCCTCCCCTCTCTGTGTCCATAAGCCTGATCTCGTTGTCTGTCTTTCCATTGCTGCCCTGCAAATAGGATCATCACTACTATCTTTCTAGATTCCACATATATGCATTAATATATGATATTTGTTTTTCTCTTTCTGACTTACTTCACTCTGTATAATAGGCTCTAGGTTCATCCACCTCATTAGAACTGACTCAAATGCATCCCTTTTTATGACTGAGTAATATTGCATTGTACATGTGTACCACAGCTCCTTTATCCATTCATCTGTTGATGGATATCTAGGTTGCTTCCATATCCTAGCTATATAAATAGTGTGAGGCAGCAGTTTTTACTAGTAATAACAGCTGCTGATCTTTGCTAAGCCTTTCCCATGTGCTAGTTTCTGTGCTAAGTGATTTGCAAACAGTGTTCTGCTAAGCTTCCTTTCAGCCCTAGCAGGTAGGTTCTGCTATTCATTCTAGTTTACAGATGAGGAAGTCAAGGATCAGAGAAGTTAAGTAACTTGCATCAGGTCACAGAGCTAGCAAGAGGTACAGTTGGGATGTGAGCAAACTGTGCGTCCATAACCCAAATCCTGGCCCCTGGCCTGTTTTTATAAATAAAGTTTTATTGGAACATAGGCACATCCCTGCATTTACATATTATCTGCAACTGCTTTCACACTATGGTGGTAGAATTGATTAGCTGTGATAGACACCTAACGGCGTGCAAAACTGAACATAGTTATCTGGCCTTTAGCAAAAGGTTGCTGAGCTCTGCTTTATTACATCAAGTCATTTCATTCCCACAACACAATAATTGCCCCATTATATCATGTAAGGAAACCAGGCACAGAGAGGCAAAGTTGCTTATCCGAGGTCACAAAGCAGAGCTGGGGTTAACACTCTGGCCACAGTTTGGTCCAGACGCTGTGCTCTAACCATTTTATCCCACTACCTTTGCAGTCAAACCAGCAAGATCTGCTCTTTATGCTTGATTTTAGTGTAGAGCAGGAGGAAGAAAAAAAAGGTACTCGTTAGAACCGGCTACCAGCAGATGTCAAAATATTTTCGGTGGTACCAGAGATGCATGTTGGGAAGGAAAATCTTGGGGAACCAAAACTTTCAATATTTATCTTTGTGGTGACCACATAGTGGGAACTTTGGCAGCTTGCCCAAAATGGTCTGTCGGTGGGAAGCTGTGGGGAGGGGCTGGAAAAAGCGGTTTGTAGTAGAACAGAGCCCGTGGGGCTGCTGCAAGGATTAAATCAAGTGATAGACACGAGGTGCCCAGCACTGTGCCTGCTGAGGTTCCTGCGGGTATTTGCTATCATGTATCTTCAAGAGCTGTTCCCAAGCAGTGTTCTTAGTTCCCAGAAGCCTCTGGTTCACTCGCTGGCTTCTCTCTCAGTTCCGGGTCTTGGCGTGCTCAGTTCTCCCCGTATTTGCTCACCTGGGAGCTGAGACCCGTGTCTGCCCAGCTCTCCCAGGCTGTGCAGCCTCAAGTCGGGTGTCAGGTGGGCAGGGGTGCTCCTTGACCGCTCCACCCCTGGACTGTGTGTGCATATCCCCCGTTCTGTTACAGCTCACAGCCTCCCCCAATTGTATGAGGCTGGGTCGGGGTGGTGAGAGTGCAAGATCCTAGCCCCTAGACCAGCAGTCAGTGACAAGGGCCCTGGGCCTTCGGCTTTGCAGAAAAGAATTTTCACGAAGACGGAAAGTAGTGAAACATATTTATTAAGAGAAAAAAAAGAGTACAAGTACATGTTGGATAGATATATGGGCAGACTTAGAGAGTCGCTGAGTCACACCCTCGTGGTAGTTTGAATTACCTTTATGGGACATTCCTTCCGGTTTCCTTTGGCCAATCATTTTGATTTGTCTGGTTCACAGTCCATATTTGGTATAGCTCAGGATCCTCCCACATGTGTGCACACACCTCTTAACCAAGATTTATTCTACCGCAATGGCCTGTGAGTAGAGCATCCCTTGACATCATTCCCCCTTTGACCTCCAAGGAGCCTTTCTGTGCACGTGTGGTTGGGGAGTTCTCTTGACTTTGGGAATGAGAGATACGTGGTCTGGGCAGGGCCCAGCTTGCTGTTTTAATTGTCCTGTTATTCTCATCTTGGAATTCCGGTCCACAGGGAATGAATCTCCGATAGATTTACCATGGGGGTGGAGGTGGGTGTCTGCCTCTGGCCTCAGGGTCATCCTGCACTGTTGGATGCTGAGCAGTATCCCTGCTGTCTTCCCACTTGATGCCAGTGACGTCTCCCCCTACCCTCCAACAGTGACAACCGAAACTGTTCTTCAGACATTGCCAACTGTCCCCGGGGGCGGGGACACAAAATCATGGTTTATCTTAAACTTCAGAAATGCCTCTTTATGGTTGTGTTCACAAAACCACTGCTTTATAGACTATGTATGGGCTTTTCAAGAGTAATTTTTGACTTTTGCTGACTTCTTCCTAGCTTAACTGCTCAGAACTTCCCTGGTACCCTGCTGTGGAACCACCCAGCGGGGCAGATGAGTTCCTGCAGCCAGAATTCTTGGGTTTAAACCCAAATTCTGCTCTTTGCTAGGTCTAAACCTCTAGGAAGTTACTTACTCTCACTGAGCCTCAGCTTCCTCATCTGTAAAATGGGGAGTAATTTTAGTATCTACCCTATGAGGTTGTCACGGTATTGAATTGAACAAGTGCTCTTGTTCAGGCACTGGGTAATGTCCGACTCTTTGCAACCCCATGAACTGCAGCACGCCAGAATTCCCTGTCCCGCACCATCTCCCTGAGTTTTCCCAAGTTCATGTCCATTGAATCGGTGATGCTATCCAGCCACCTCATCCTGAGTGAGCACATAAAGAGCTGATGAGAGAACTTCACGGGGACTTCTGGTGATCCAGTGGCTAAGACTTCACCCTCTCAATGCAGGGGGCCCAGGCTGGATCCTTCGTCAGGGAGCTAGATCCCACATCCTGCAACTAAGAGTTCACATGCTGGAAGTATACGATCTGGCCTGCCACAGGGAAGACTGATGACCCTTGGTGATGCAACTGAGATCAGGTGCAGCCAAACAAATACACATAAAATAAATCTTAAAAAAAGCGAATATTCTGCAAGGAATACTACTATTATTTCCACATGGCTCCAAGAGTTGTTGAAAATTCCCAAGCTTGGAATTAAAAAAAAAAATTTGTTTGTTCTCGTCCCCTGGCCTGCCATGGGCAAACTCCACAAATTCTGAAACCTCTTCCCCAGGAGAATGAAAGCCTTGGAGAAGATATAAAAGTGATGGCTCTTTTTCTATTGCTTACCTTGTTTAAAGTGGTTAAATTACAGATCATCAAGGGAGAATGGATCGCGGAGGAGCAGGGGCAGCGTCCCCTTTCCGATGGCTCCCCTTATTAACTCCCATGTCATTGTTTGGCGGGCACTTACGGGCTGGGGAAATGATGGCCACATTTTTCTAGGCTGAAGTGGAACACACTAAGAAGGGGATAAGTGAGCTAATGGGTGGCAGGCATTCTGCACAGTGCCTGCCATGTGGTAAACACTTTGTAAATGTCAGCTCTTGTCCCTCGTGTGGGATGCGAGTTGCTCCTGCCTGGGGGTAATGGTGTTGGAAACCTGCTATGTGCTGATTGACAGCTCCCCCCACCCCCACCCCGAAGATGTGGACCACTGAGCCGGACCTTATTTGGAAAAAGGTTCTTTGCGGGTGCAATTGAATTAAGATCTCAAGATGAGATCACCCTGGATGATCTGGTTGGCCCCAATCCAACAACTGGTGGATTTAAAAGAGGGGAAGATAACAGGTGAGAATACCATATGAGGATGGAGGAAAAGAGTGTAACAGGGAGGAACAGAATCTGACTCCACGTTGCGTCTTATTCCTTTTACGTTAACCTTTGCTCGCCATTGCTTTTGTTACTATAATCGCAGAAAGGATGCTGTCTATAGCCTTAAGCATACCTAACGGCCTGTCTCGGGGAACCTTGTGTCCTCTGCCTGAAAGTTAAAGTGTCTTTGTTTAACTCACAGGAAGACCTTCTGACCCTGTCCACCTGTGAATGATGGGAAGGAACGAACACATAACCTCCCTAAGGCTGGCCAAGCCAGAAGAGAGTTTGCAAGACTCAAGTCTGTTTTTTTACTTTACTTTACTTTACTTTACTTTCTTGCCTCCTCTACCTCTCTGTTCTATAAAAGACACTGGCCTCCAGACCCCAATAAGATGATGCTCTAGAACTCTAGTCCTCCATCTCTGTGGATGCCCAGCTTTCTGAATAAAGACGCTAATCCTTGGCTCAACACTTCATCTCCTGATTTCCTGGCTTGTTGTGCCTTGAGCAGAGTGAGCTTGGACTCGGTAACTATTGGAGTGATACATCTACACCCTCCAGCCGAGGACCGCTGAGACTGTGGCTGTCCCCAGATGTGGAGGGACAAGCATGGCGCAGATTCCTCCTTACTGCCCTTGGAGGTGACCAGCCTGGTGACACCGTGACCTTGGGCTTCTGGCCTCCAGAACGGTGAGAGAATACCTGTCTGTGGTATTAAGCTGCCCACTTTCTGGTACTTTGTTACAGCAGCCGCAGAAACTAATAAAACACCCTATTTGGATGGTATACTTTTCCTTTTTTTAAAAAAATATTTTATTCAAGTACAGTTGATTGACAATGTTATGTTAATTTCTGCTGTACAACTCAGTGATTCAGTTTACATATATATGGATATTGTTTTTCACACTCTTTTCCATCATGATTTATCACAGGATATTAAATGTAGTTCCCTGTGCTATGCAGTAGGACCCTGTTATTTGTCCATCCTATATATAATAGCTTGCATCTGCTAATCCCAAACTCCCAATCTCTCTCCACCACCTCCCTCCTCCTAGGCAACCACAAAGTCTGTTCTCTATGTCGGTGGGTTTATTTCATAGCTAAATTCACTTGTGTCTTTATACACACACACACACACACGCATATATGTATGTATACATATACATGTACATATATTTTTTGGCTGTGCCCCATGGCCTGTGGGATCTTGGTTCCCCAACCAGGGATTGAACCTGTGCCCTTGGAAATGAAAGCACTGAATCCTAACACTGGACTGCCAGTGAATTATGTCATACTTGATTACACATAGAAGTTACATGCTATTTGTCTTTCTCTAACTTAGCTTCACTCAGTCTGATAATCTCTAGGTCCACCTATATTGCGGCAAATGGCATTATTTCATTCTTTTTTATGGCTGAGTAGCATTCCATCACATATATCAGTATAACGCCTGTCAACACTGAGGCTGCTTGCATGTCTTGGCTATTGTAAATAATGTTGCTATGAGGAGTGTGTGCCATTCTTTGGGCATGAAAGGTCATTCTAAGTGGTCTCTAGACTTGACATTTTATAACTTCAAATCTTATTGTGGAAAATTACTTCTCTTCAAATTTCCTCTCATTCCTCTGATTATTCAAAGCCAGAAGTCTTGGTCTGGCATCATCTGTCTTTGTTACTGATCTTCCATTTTTTTTTCATTTGAAAAATTATTTGGTTCTTCATTTTTGGCTGCATTGGGTCTTCCTTGCTCTGTGTGGGCTTTTCTCCAGCTGTGGTGCGGGGACCACTCCTCCTTGAGCTACACGGGTTTCTCACTGTGGCGGCTTCCCTTGTTGCGGAGCACAGGCTCTAGGTGCTTGGGCTTCAGTATTTGTGGCCCTCGGGCTCAGTTGCTGCAGCGTGTGTGCCCTGGAACTTGCAGGCTTCAGTAGTTGTGACGTGCAGCCTCAGTAGTTGCGACCTGAAGGTTCTAGAGTGCAGGCTCGGCAGTTGTGGTGCAGCGGCCTAGCTGCTCTGCGGCATGCAGAGTTGTCCTGGACCAGGGATCAAACCCATGTTCTCTGAACTGGCAGGTGGATTCCTATCCACTGCACCACCAGGGAAGTCCCTGATCTTCCATTTAAACAAGACAGAATAGTCCTCTGGTGCAGAGCCTTCTGTGGACCCCAGGAGCTAGATTTTCATGGTATTTATTTTTTATGGCTGGTTATGGTAATTATTACACCAGTTTTTCATTAATAGTGATAAAAGGTCTTGTTGGAAAAGTTATTTATTTATTGAGGTAAGAAAACAGTTGGTTTAAGGAAAAATATGAAGTAAGTGATTACAGATTTTGCCTGACATGGTGAAGGTGGTATGAACTGTCTGATGTCAGGGATACTGCTTTAATTAGAGGTGTGTGTGTGTCTGTGTGTGTTTGTGTGTGTGTATCACACAGCTCATGAATTTACTTTTCTAACCGTACAGGAAGTCCCTGAGATACAAGTGTTTATGAACCAAGGTAAATCATTTTGAACAGCAAACAGCAGTGCAAAATTAAGATCTCTCAACAATCAAAGGGCAAAGCTGTCACCTGTTATGAAACATCACTGGAATTAATAAAGTAGCAAGAAGGTTATTTTAGAAAGGCATTAAAATGGTATCAACAGCCCCAAACCTAGGTGCACCTTCTCTCCTCTTTGGGTAGGTGGTAGCCAGCCAGATGACCTTGACTTGACTTTGAATGGAACTTGCCTTGTGGTTGGTAACCATGTTTAATGAGGGGAGCCTGTAGAGAAGAGATGGATGCCTCGAATCCACACTTTACTGAAGAATCAGAATGAACTCAGCCATGCATAGGATGCTTACTGAAATCTCATAATCGCAGACAGAGGGTGAGGAGGAATCATTTACATGACAGAGAATTGGAAATGCTAAAGCCCTTCTGAAGGGCTGTGCCTCTTTCAAAACATGAAGTCCTTCTGCTAGATGACTAGCCCCTTGGGGCTGGTGAGCTGGGATGACCCAGCGAGACGGTATGGGGAAGGAGGTAGGAGGGGGGTTCAGGATGGGGAACACGTGTACACCTGCGGCAGATTCATGTTGATGTGTGGCAAAACCAATACACTATTGTAAAGTAAAAGAGTAAAATAAAATCTGAAAAAAAAGATGACTAGCCTGGACTCTGAAAAAGTGTCAGTGACATGAACAACACAGGCAGTGGGGCTGTTCTAGGTGAAAAGAAACTAAAGGGATACGACATCTAAGTGAAATACATGACCCTTGATTGAGTTCTGGATTAAACAAAGAAAAGTGGTATCACTGAGATATTACTAAAAATATATCACTGGGGTTGCTAGGAGGATGTTAATATGGGCCACATATAAGGTAACATTATTGTATAATGTTGAAGCTCTTGGCTGTGTTAATGGTGTTATTACACATGGAATATGTTGGAGAATGTACTTGTTATTAGGAAATGTATGCTGAAGTATTCAGGAATGAAATGCTTCAACTTGTTTTCACATAGTTCAGCAAAAAACAAAACACAGGTAAGCAAATGTGGCAAAGTGTTAATGACCGATAAATCTAGATGAACCTAGGTACCCATTATCCTGTTATTTTAAATTTTCTATAGGATGACAAATTTTCAAAATAAAGAGTTGGGAAATGGGGCTAGAATTATTGCTTTGTAGTTTTGCTTGCTTTTATGGAAATAAGAATTTGGCAATTTAACTGTGTCAACAGAGCTCCTAAAGTTCTGGTTTTAGTGAATCACTTGTTTTTAAAGCACTTCCTGGGCCTTCCTTGGTGGTTGCAAATCCACCTTCCAAGGCAGGGGACACAGGTTTGATCTCTGGTTGGGGAACTAAGATCCCATATACCATGGGCCAACTAAGCCTGTGTGCCACCAACTACTGAGCCCACGAGTTATGGAACCAGTGCATCACAGCTAGAGAGGAGCCTACAAGCTGCAACTAAGCCAGACTGAAGATCCCATGTGCTGCATCTGAGACCTGATGCAGCCAAAAATGAAAAGTAAATTAAATAAATATAAGAAAATAAAGCACTTCCTTTGTGTGAGCAAAGCTCTAAGGGAAAAAGATTCCCTTCTAGGCTTCAGAGGCATTAATAGGCAACAGATGCTCCCTTTGTATCATGGATTTTCTGCTCTGTTGGCTCCAGGACAGGATGCTGCTGCTATCCTCATCCCCCAGGCGTCTCAGGCTTATGCCACCTCTCTCTTGTACCAGGCCAGTGATTCTGATTGTCTCAGCAGGGTTGGCAAATGAATAGCACACATAGTGCTGCTCCTACTCTTGTATCCATGGAAGACATCACTAATCAATTTCAACACAATGCTCCAGCCAGTCACCACTAATCAATCTCAGAGAAATGGTCCCTTGATATCCTAGGCAGTTGTTTACCCCTCGCAATTTTCAAGCACAAGAAGTATGAGTCTGAGTTACTCTAAACCTGGTACAAATGGTATCCAGGTTGTCCTGGTGACTCAGCCCTCTCCACTTGCCTTCTCCCACCAACATAAGAAAACAGGATGTTATCTTGCCCCAGATCTCTTTTAAACACTTAGTGGGACCTCAGGGTACTCCTGTGTACTCACCAGGAGATTGGCTTCCACATTTGGGGCTGCCGCTGCTCCCGGGGGTGCTGTCACCGAGTTGATGGGTGCTGTTCCCTCTGCCAGGGGCATCTCTTTTCTATTCTTCTGAATTTCTTCTAGCTTATCCACTGGGGCTCTTGGCACCAACGCTTAAAAAAAAAAAACTTGGGACAAATGGATAAGGAAGTTGTGGTGTATATACTCAATGGGATATTAGTCAACTATAAAAAAGAATGCATTTGAGTCACTTCTAATGAGGTGGATGAAACTGGAGCCTATTATATGGAATGAAGTAAGTCAGAAAGAGAAACACCAATACAGTACATTTAATGCCTATATATGGAATTTAGAAGGATGGTAACGATGATCCTATATGCAAGGCAGCAACCGAGACACAGATGTAAAGAGAAGACTTTTGCACTATGTGGGAGACGGCGAGGGTGGGATGATTTGAGAGAAGAGCATTGAAACGTGTATATCACCATATGTAAACTAGATGACCAGTGCAAGTTTGATGCGTGAAGCAGGGCACTCAAAGCTGGTGTTCTGGGACAACCCAGAGGGATGGGGTTCAGGATGGGGGACACATGTACACCCATGGCTGATTCATGTCGGTGTATGGCCAAAACCACCACAATATTGTAAAGTAATTAGCCTCCAATTAAAATAAATTAATAATTAAAAAAGTAACTCGGGAATGCCCTGGTGGTCCAGTGGTTAGGACTGAGCACTTCCGCTGCCATAGCTGGGGTTCAGTTTCCGGTGGGGGAAATAAGACCCTGCAAGCTGCCTGACACTGATGACAACGACAGCAACAGCAAATTAATCGAGGTATATTTTACATATCATATATTTTATCCCTTTTAAGTGTACAATTTGACAGTTTTTTCTTTAGTAAATTCACCGAGCTGTGCAGCTGTTGCCACCCCGCAATGAGAACCGTCACCGCCATTAACCAAGGCCTTTAGGCTCAGACCAGAACTTTACTCCACGGACGCCTGGTTCTTAGGTCTACGGGAACTATGCCTCCGACTTTCCTGGGCCCCCGGCTTGCAAACAGTAGATCGTGGGACTTCTCAGCCTCCACAATTGAGCCAATCCCTCATAATAAATCTTCCCGTATGTTTAGATACATCCTATTAGTTTTGTTTCCCTAGAGAATCCTGGCTAATTCAGAGGCTTCCCTGAGAGCTGGGCATTTCCCCTTTCCAGTCTCTGAGGGTAAACAGGAGAAGGAAGCACAGATGTGCTCTGGGCTCCCTTTGCAACCTGCGAGGCCGGAGTCTGTGCCTGGGCCCCCGGCTGCCGCGTGCAGCTGCTGGTGTCAGCAAAAGGCCTCTCTCTGCTTGTTTTTCCAGTGGTTCATCCTGGCAGCGGAATGTGCAGAGGACGCTGGCAGATGGAGCGGAGGGGAGGCCAGTGGAGAGAAATACCTGGAGAGACGCTCTGTGGACGGGAATCCAAATAGAGAGTCTTTTTACCCAAAGCAGACACCATGGACCTTGATTTTGGAGCTGGTGGAGATGGGAGGCACACCGGGGAAGCCCTAGAGGTCTACCCGGAACACTTATTAAGCTCCTGTTGTTTGTTAGGCTATAATCTCTGGAGAGTCCGCAGTACACAGAGCCCTTGTTCAAAACCCGAGGCTGGATTACCTCTCGAGCATCCCTCGAGGGTGATCTTCCTTCTTTCCTTTTTCTCCCTTTATTTCTGCCATGCTGTGTGGTCTTCGTTCCCCGACCAGGGAGCGAATCCGTATTGCCTACAGTGGAATCATGAAGTCTTAACCATTGGACCACCAGGGCAGTCCCTGACCTTTCTTCCTTAACTTCATCACTTTCAGAGGGGGGGCACCTCTGATCACCTTCACTGGCTCAGCTGGGTCAGGGCAGCCAGGATAATGCTCCTGGGCTTAAATATCTCCGCATGCAGAAATGAGGCCTGCACTTGGATGAAGAGCATAAGGAAAAGTACTCGTCTTTCCCACTCACCTTTTCTAAATGCCAGGTTCCTATTAGAGGTGAGTGTGCAGATGGCAGGATTTGGATCTCTTTCTTTGGCTGTGTCACTATTACTTTTAAAAACTTCATCAGATGTTTCCGGAACAGCCTTTTAATTTTGCTGGTGCTCTTTACGCTTAGGCCTCGGCTCCTCTCCTCCCCACTCAGGCTTCTGCTGCTGTGTTCACGCTGCTTTTGCCAAGGCCACTGGTGGTCTCCAGATTGCGGTCAGTGTTGCTATCACGTTATTTTTCATCCCAGTAGCTTTTAGCACTCTCACCTTCTTAGAACACTTTCTTCTCTTGGCTTCGGTGTCACTTCCTTGGTTTTCCACATATTCACTGGAAGCTATTTATAATCTCCTTTTCTTACTTTCCTGCCTCTGTTCTTTGCTGTCTTATGCCCCCACCATGGAATCAGCTGTTTGTGCATTGATCTCTGGCTTCTCGTGAAGGGGAAGGGTACTTAGAGACCACAGTCTGGGTGCTAGAGGTGTCTTTTTTTTTTTTAAATAAAATAAACATCTTGAGTTTATACTGAGACTTCACATTCAAACTCAGGACCATCAAGTTTTTACTTAACTTGTTCAATCTTATATCAAAGTCTTTCTTCCATATCCAAATTCCTGATTCTCCAAGAAACTGACATAATTACTCATTTGCTTTGTTGTGTAACACATGCAGAATTATCTCAGGAAAACAACAGCAAGACTGCCATCAATGATTTAATTAATAAAAACAGTTTGAGGTGCTTTTGTTGGCCTTAATATATATCTTACTAGAGGTGTTTTAAAATCACTATGTTTGAAAGTCACTTGCATAGTTTCTTTCCATGTGTTTATGCCACTAACTCAATGTACAAGGAAGGTCATTTGTTTCGTTTTGCTTTCTTTCAATTTTTAGGAATTTAAAAAAAAATCAATTTTATTTATTTATTTTTAATTTTCACAGTTTGGGCTATGCGTGTCTTTGTTGCGGCACATGGGCTTTCTCTAGTTGCCCCTTGGCATGTGGAATCTTCGTTCCCCAACCAGGGATCAAACCTTAACCACTGGACCACCAGGAAAGCCCTAAAAAATTAACTTTAGAATTAGAATCAAAAAATGTAGTTTGAAAAATGTTTATAATGTTATAAAGTCAAATTTACGCAATTTATTCCTTGAAATCTAGCTTCTATCTTTCTCCTTTTTAACTGTGTCCTACCTTTCCTGGTAGCAAACCATTTGTGTTTTTGATTTATTTTCTCATTAAAAAATATGTTCATATTCCACCTCTTTAAGAAAGAGGCAGCACAATATGGGAACATAATATACACCATTTTCTCTATCTTGATTGTTTTTCATTTAATCATACATCATGAGGACTTTTCTGTAGCAGACTATAACACATTCCACCTTCCTCTGGCAGCTGAGTAGTGGGTGGTGTTGCGTCCATGTTCAATATTAATTCACCCAGCTCCTGCTCCCCAATACACGTGGTTCCCAGTTTTCTGCCGTCACAAGTGATGCTGCAGTGATTCACCTCATGCACACTTCTTTGTCTTTTTTGCCAGTGTAAAAAACTGTAAAAACTTTTTTTGGGGGTAGATTTATTTATTTATGTTTTAAATGTTTGTTTATCTTTGGCTGCGAGAGCTTTCTCTGATGGCTGAGCCTGGGCTCCTCTTCTTGCAGAGCGTGGGCTCTAGGGCACGCGGGCTCGGCAGTTGTGGTGCACGGGCTTAGTTGCCCTGAGGCATGTGGAATCTTCCTGGGCCAGGTCTTGAACCTGTGTCCCCTGCATTGGCAGGCGGATTCTTAACCACTGGACCACCAGGGAAGTCCTGGGGCGGGTTTTTAGGTGTGGGATTGCCAGTCAATGGATAAATACACATGTAACTTTGCTGGAGGCTGTCAAGCCGCCTCCACTGGAGTTGTGTCATTCTGGCCAACATCTGGAGAGCCTGTTTCCCCACCAGTTACAAAATGGCAGGTTGTAAAACGTTGAGGATGCTTGCTAACTGGTTAGAAGAAGCTCCTGAACTGGTCTTTGCTCTCACTCAGCAATCGGCTCTATCCACAGCAGCCAGAGAGCTCTTTTTGTAAATGTTAGTGATATCACGTCACTCCCTTGCCTGAAACCCTGATGGCTTCTACTTTCAACATCTGCAACCCCATGGACTGTAGCCCGCCAGGCTCCTCTGGCCTTGGGATTTCCCAGGCAAGAATACTGGAATTGATCGCTATTTCCTTTTCCAGGGGATCTTCCCGACCCAGGGATTGAACCCGGGTCTCCTGCATTGCAGGCAGACTCTACCGTCGGAGCTACCAGGGAAGTCCTCAGCCAACCCCCTCACCTGGCTGCAAAGTCCTACATAATCTAGTCTCTTCCTACCTCTTTGATCCCATCTTGTTAGCTCCCCCATTGTGCCAACTGTCTTGGCCTTTTCTCTGTCCCTTCAGTCACTAAGGTCATCCCTTCCTCAGGGCCTTGACATTTGCTTTTCCTTCTGCTTGGAACTGTCCCCCCTTCTTTGCACAGTTGCCGCACCTCCGTATTTACATACCAGCTTCTGTCTTCAATGAAACCTCTTCCGACCAATGACCTAAAGTACCCCTCCACTCATACTTCCTTATCCTTTTTATTCTAAAATACTTTTTTTTTTTTTTTTTTTTTGGTGTTGACTGATTGATTATAAGCTCCTTAAGAGCAGAGTCTTTTCCTGCCATCTCATCCTGGAATGCTCAGTACGTTCGGTTTACTGGGTGAATGTGCTGTGCTAAGTAGCTTAGGTTGTGTCTGATCCTTTGTGACCCCATGGACTGCAGCCTGCCAGGCTTCTCTGTCCATGGGATTCTCCAGGCAAGAGTACTGGAGTGGGTTGATATGCCCTCCTCCAGGGTTGGATGAATGCTGCTGCTACTGCTGCTAAGTCACTTCGGTCATGTCCGACTCTGTGCGACCCCATAGACGGCAGCCCGTCAGGCTCCCCCGTCCCTGGGATTCTCCAGGCAAGAACACTGGAGCGGGTTGCCATTTCCTTCTCCAATGCATGAAAGTGAAAAGTGAAAGTGAAGTTGCTCAGTCATGTCCGACTCTTCACGACCCCATGGACTGCAGTCTACCAGGCTCCTCCATCCATGGGATTTTCCAGGCAAGAATACTGGAGTAGGTTGCCATGCCCTTCTCCAGGGTTGGATGAATGAATACCCAGCACATACTTTGCCTGGGAGGGAAATCATCCTTGGGCTCATTCTCAGTCTCTGTCAGTAGAGGGCGCTCCATGAAGGCAGAATCATTTATTCATTTCTGCGCCTGTAGTTGGGGGCTTCCCAGGTGGCTCAGTGGTTAAAAAAAAATTCCTCCTGCCAATGCAGGAGATGCTGGAGACTCGGGTTTCATCCCTGGGTCAGGAAGATCCCCTGGAGGAGGAAATGGAAACCCACTCCAGTATTCTTGCCGGGACAGTCCCATGGACAGAGGAGCCTGGCGGGCTACACCACACAGAGTAAGCACTGAGTCCAGCATGACTGAGCACACAGCATGTATGCGTAGTTGCTGTTGTTCAGTTGCTAAGTAGTATCTGACTTTTTGCAACCCGATGGACTGTAATCTGCCAGACTCCTCTGTCCATGGAAAGTGGGTTGCCATTTCCTTCTCCAGGGCATCTTCCCAGACCAGGACTGAACCCGTGTCTCCTGCATTGGCAGGCGGATTCTTTACCACTGAACCACCAGGGAAGCTCCTTTACCTGTGGTACCTGCCACTTAATTGGAGCTCAGGAGGGACAAATTCAGATTTTGTGGAACCCGAAGCTCATATAGTTGAGGAGGCTTCTTTAGGTAACAGAATATAGAATTACAAATGTCACATTAGGTAGAAGGCCTTGCAAGGGACCCATGTAAGTAAGAGAGGGCCCCTGATGCTTAAGCCTTGTTAGTTTCAGGGAAACCCTTCTCCAGGGCTCATTAAATGTCTGTTGAATGAGTGACTGAGTCCAACATAGATTTTAAATGCCTGATTTTTACGGGTTTCATTTTCAGTGGGCAGAAACGCAAAGACAGCTGTAACAGCAGGACAGAACGACCTGCTCCATTGTACTCTTGCACATAATTAGGATATTTTTTATCTTTCCAATTTAAGGCGGTTTCGACCTCAGGTTTGTACCCAACAGGAAAGGAATCGGATGTTTCACTGGGGCCACGCTATTAGGCAGCTGCTCTCTGGGCCTTTCTGCCCTCCATTTCTCTTTCTTGTGCTAACAGCACGTTCATTTCTCTCGGAGAGTCATCCTCTGCCTCTTTTAATCCTTGTGGCTCTGGTGGGGCAGATCCCAGTTATAACTAAGGGCGTGCACCTGTCAAGTTAGCACATTCCAATCCCCCGCTCCAGTAATTTAATTATTATTATTAGTATTGTTTTGTCATGCCACGCAGCTTGTGGGATCTTAGTTCCCTGACCAGGGATTGAACCTGGGTCCTTGGCAGTGAAAGTGCAGAGTCCTAACCACCGGACTGCCAGAGAATTCCCTCCAGTAATTTAATTAACAGTCACTTCCATATCCTTTGTACTATGGGCTAGTCACTTATCTAAGCATTTTGTACGTGTGTGTTTATCCATTTAATCCCCACCATGAGCCTTTGAGGGAAGTACAATTATTGTCTGTATTTTACAGATGGAAAAAATGGAGACACAGAGGGGTTAAGGCTTTGTCCAGAATCCCAAGGCTCAGAACTAGAGGGGGGGATTTCTGTGACTGTAGGAGCTGCTGACAGTTCAGGTGATGAATGCTAGAAGCTTCCAGGGCCACAGTGTAGAGCCGGAAAAGGTTGCCTCCTGGAGGAGCCGTGGGAACCCTATCTGTGGTTGCTGTTGGCACACTCGTTCTCAGCCAGTGTGTGAAAGTCTACTTCTGGGCTTCCCTCACAGGAGCCAAGATGTCCCCTTTATTTATTTGTTGTTTTAAAAATGCGTTTATTTAGTTATTTAACTCCCCTGGCTCTCAGTTGAGGCACACGAGATTTTCGTCGCAGCTTATGTGCTAAGTCGTGTCTGACTCTTTGTGATCCTGTGGACTGAAGTCCACCAGGCTCCTCTGTCCGTGGGATTCTTCAGGGAAGAATACTGGAGTGGGTTGCCATGCCGTTCTGCAGGAGATCTTCCCGGCCTGGGGACTGAACTCGTGTCTCTTATGTCTCCTGCACTGACAGGCGGGTTATTTACCACTAGTGCCACCTGGGAAGCCCCTGTGGGTTCTTTTATTTGTGGCATGCAGGGTCTTCAGTTGCAACATGCAAGCTCTTAGTTGGGGCATGTGGGATCCAGTTCCCTGACTAAGTAATCGAACCCAGGTCCCGCTGCATTGGGAGATTGGAGTCCCAGCCACTGGACCAAGGAAGTCCCAAGATGTTCTCTTTATTATTCAAGAAAGCTTGAGTTGGGTTTTCTAGATTTTGCAGCTTAAGAAAAGCTCAACGTTTTTCTGACCTCAATCACTTTTCGTAGGAGAATTTGAGGAAGAATTCCTCTTGGCATCCTGGACAGGAATAATGTGCCCAGACTCTCAGATACCCTCCTCCTGCTGACAGTGAAGTGTGCGGAGAGTATGAATGTTGGAGGCAGAGGGCACAGGTTTGATTCTCAGCCAGGGACCCTAGGGAAGTCACCTGGGCCCCCTGAATCTGGAGAAATGGTGCAGACTGCCTTTCTGGGTGATGGGTGAAGCTTTAACAAGATCTCACGGGCAAGAGCTTCTGGCTCATAAAACATGCTTCATGCACATAGACTCTCCTATCCTCTCTACCCTCTTAGGCTTTGTCTGTCTTTACCCGCTTAAAGGGTCTTCCAGAGAAACAGAACCAATTGTATATATGTATATAATATATTTTATATACGAGCAAACTCTGGGAGATGGCGGAGGACAGGGAAACCTGGCGTGCTGCAGTCCACGGGGTCGCAAAGGGTCAGACATGATTGAGTGACTAAATCTTATATTTTTATATATTTAAATATATAAATAAATTTAAATACACACTTTATGTGGTTGTTGTTCAGTAGCTAAGTCGTGTCTGACTCTTTGCAACCCATGGACTGTAGCCCACCAGGCTCCTCTGTCCATGAGATTCTCCAGGCAAGAGTACAGGAGTGGGTTGTCATTTCCTTCACCAGGAGATCTTCCTGACCCAGAGCCTGAACCTGGGTCTCTTGCATTGCAGGCGGACTCTTCCCCATGTGAGCCACCAGAGAAGCCCCTAAAATACAAACCTTTATTTAAATACATATGTGTATTAAGTATGTGTATTTTTTTATTTTAAGAAATGAGTTCACACAATGGTGGGAGCTGGCAAGTGCAAAAATCCAACAAGCTGAACACTCAGGCCAAAATCTTTGTGCTGGATTCTTGAAGCAGAATTCCCTTTTTCTCCAGAAAACCTCAGTTTTTGCTCTTGAAGTCTTCAGCTGATTGGGTGAAGTCCTTGCATTACGGAGGGCAAGCTCCTTCACCCAGTGTCAACTGGTTTTACATGTTCATCACATCTACACTATCCCTTCGTGGCAACATCTGGGCTAATGTTTAGCCCAGACAATTGGCACCATAGCCTGGCCTAAGCTGACACCCCAACATTCACCTCCACGTTTGCTGGTGCAGTTTCTGTGGACCTCAGTTTCCCCATCTGTTCACTGGGGAGCGGGCCTTGCCGTGCGCTGCAGGCTTCTTCTCTATGAAGTGGGAACAGTGGACCAGGCCGGGGCTGAGGGGCGAGAGGAGGCGAGCCCTGGTGAAGGCTGACGATGATTTCTGGACTCAGCATCCACACCGACATGGGACAGACGCTTCTGCAGTTTGAGGCCTTTTGTTCCCCAAGTCCCTGAGTCATCTCAGGGGAGGAGAAGGTAACATCAGAGCCTGACGGTGGCTGATGGCATGTACCGGAGCTATTTATATGATTCCCAGCTCTTTTCACGGAGACAGTTTCAGCCCAGAAGGGAGCACACACAGCCCTCCTGGGTAGCAGCCCCGAGCACATAGACGTGCACAGTCGATCTGTCATCATCCTAAGGAGAGGCCTCCTTCCTTGCGTTCAGCACCCACGCTGGGAGGAGAAAGGAGGCAGGAAAGCAGGGGGAAGGGAGGGCGTGACACAGATGAGTGCCTATTTTGTGGGAAGGGACACACACAGCCACCCACATGTGTAAAGTGGAGAGCAGGGTCTGGATCCTGGTTTTGACACTGCCTCGTGGTTCTGGCTCAGCTGGGCAAGTCAAGGGACCTCTCTGACCCTCAGTCTCTTAATCTGTGGATGGGGGAATCCTGGTAATAGTGCACGGTTTGCAAGGATGTGGTGAGGATGACGGCAGATAAAATATGTGCGGAGCCTTTCATTGTTGGATGTCGCTTCATGGCCTGGTGGGTGAGGGCTCCCGGATCAAGGGGATCAGAGAGGTAACCCCAGGCTGGATATGGTCATGTCCACTGTGCTGCCGCTGGCCACTCCGAGGTCAGGTTCAGCGCTCAGCTATCCTGGGTCTTGGTGTTTATGTTTATTTTTTAGCACGGAAATGGTACTGGGAAGGAAGAGGGAGAGCTATTAACGAGCATATTATTCAATAATGGGAGATAATAAGTAGCTGCCCTGATTGTATTATGAGCCTGTAACTTGAGGTTCATACTGTGATTGAAGCTCAACATTTGAAGTATTTTTAAGTGGGAGCCCAGGTTTTCAAGTACCAAAAATAAAAAATTACAAACACATACACACACACACAAAGAACAATTACTTAAAAGTGGTAAAATTAACATCCCTTCATTCTCGGCCTTCTAACTAGCTCTCTGATTATACATGAACCTTTGTGGTTCCTCCAGACAAATGAGGTTGGGGCACGAGATAGCTTCCACCCAAGTGATGAAAAGCTGCCACGGGGTGATTCTTGGTGTTTGAAAAGGCCAGGCGGTCAACATGAACGTTTTGGGAATGGTTTTATGGTCATCAGTTCAGTCGCTCAGTCATGTCTGACCCTTTATGACCCCATGGACTGCAGCACGCCAGGTTCCTTGTCCATCACCAACTCCCGGAGCTTGCTCTAACTCATGTCCATCGCGTCGGTGATGCCATCCAACAGTCTCACCCTTTGATAGTCATAGATGGTATTTATCTCACCGGATCCTCTTAGGGGCCCTGAGAGGCTGGTGTCATGATGCCCATTTTGCAGATGGTGATCACTGAGACTCAGAGAGGTGATGGACCTTGTCCTCAGGGGCAGAGCCAGCGCAGGAAGGATGCTAACAGAAACCCTGACCTGTCTGCTGAGGACCAGCTTAGGTGAGAACAGACTAGAGGCATTTTCTTTGCTTTTAATTTTAAAAAATTGAAAAAAAAATTTTTGCTTGCTTGGGTCTTCTTTGCTGAATGTGGGCTTTCTCTCTCTCTTTTTAATATAAATTTATTTACTTTAATTGGAGGCTAATTACTTTAGAATATTGCAGTGGTTTTGCCATACACTGACGTGAACCCGCCACAGGTGTGCGTGTGTTCCCCGCCCTGAACCCCCTCCCACCTCCCAGTCGCAGCGATTGGGGGCTGCTCTCTAGTTGTGGTGCACAGGCTTCTCATTGCGGCAGCGTCTCTTGTTGCAGAGCACGGGCTCTAGGGCACCTGGGCTCAGTAGTGGTGGTGTCCAGGCCCCCGTGGCATGTGGGATGTTAGTTCCCGGACTCGGGATCGAAGCCGTGTCCCCTTCACTGGCAGGCGGATTCTTAACCGCTGGACCACGAGAGAAGCCCAAACTAGAGGTATTTTAGATACCTGCTTTGTGAAAGGCCAAGTACTTCCTCAGGGATCTTTTCTTGTTTTTAAATTAGAGGGTAATTACTTAACAATATTGTGATGGTTTCTGTCATACATCAACACGGATCGGCCATAGGTATACATACATCCCCTCTGTCTTGAAACCCCTCCCCCAACCCACCCCTCTATTATGGATTTGGCTGCACTGGGGCTTACTTACTGCACGCAGGATCTTTGATCATGGTGGTGGCACGTGGGATTTTTAGCTGCGGTATGTGGGATCTAGTTCCATGACCCGGGATTGAACCCAGGCCCCCTGTACTGGGAGCGCGGTGTCTCAGCCACAGGATCACCAGAGAAGTCTCCTTGTGGGCTCTTTCTTGGTGTCCCTGGGACGCTGTGTGATGTGTTTGGATCTGGACTGGGGTCCACAGACCTGTCACAAATCCATCCTCAGGCTTCCTCGACCTCATCTTGTCCCTCCCTGCCTCCAAGCCCATCTCCACTTGTCCAGAACATCTGGGTTTCCATCAGGGGAGCCTGAGCTGCTGCTACTCGCTAAACAGTTCCGCGTTTGCGTTTCTAACTACCTTCTATTTATGGTAAGAGCTCCGGCTTTCCAATCTGGGCGTATGGTTTCCTCTTACAATAAATACACTTTATACCTTTTAAAAGTGTGTAGGTATAAAGAGATATTTAAATAGGTAATAGATATACTGGCAGATATAACCATAATAATAAGCACCAAGGTTTATTGAGTGGTTTACTATGGGCTTGGCACGATTCTTAGTGCTTTCTATTTATTAACTCATTTAATTTTCACAACCACTGAGGTTGGTTCCCTTATTAGCTTCAGCTTAGGACTGAGCAGCTGGCCTTGCTGAAGTTCCATGACCAGGAAGGGGTGGAGATGAGATTTAAACTTGGATCACCTGACTCCACAGTCCATGCTCCTGCGTGGTCACATGTGTGGGGGTACGCATGGGTGGTGCTTGGGGAGCCCCGGCCCTGGTTGTGTCTGACCAACATGCTCTGGTTTGCCTGGGACATTCTTGGTATTCAACCCACCTGTCCTGTATCCAGGGAACCCCCTCATCACTCTTGTTGAATCTCAAGTCTTTCCCAGTCTCTTCTGAGATTGCATCGCTGTATATGCCAGCAATGTAAGCCAAGCATATGTAACCAACCCAAACCTGCCAGGTCTGTGTGGAGTAAATAGACACATCTCCTTCACTGTGTACATAACATCCAGAAACCCTTCCTAAAATAGCTGTAATGTGCCTGATCGCTGTCTGTGTAACCGACAGTGCCACTTGCCGTATCGGTATAAATAACAGTCAAGACATCCCATATCTCTATCTACAGCAAAGTAAGAAGTGTCATATCTGGATGTACTGAAACACCACATTCTGGCATCCTGACACATATCCTGCAGAATAAAGAGAGCCCGCTGGCACATCTGAAATAACAGTAATGATGATGGTGGTGGTGATGGCAATAATAGCACTAATAATAGTGGTGCTGAAAGCCCCCCTGGATTTAGCCCCCCTTCTGGTCCAACATTGTACTGAGCACTTTACATGCACTATCTTAATGAATCCAGACAGTCCCTGTGGGATAGTACGGTTATTAGCATCTCCATCTTACAGAAGAGGATACAGAGGCACAGAAAGGTTTCATCCCAAGATTCCTGTTCACAGGGTATTCAGACACTCACCTAGGTATTGCTGGAAAGGATGCTGTTCAGTTCAGTTCAGTTGCTCAGTCATGTCCGACTCCTTGTGACCCCATGGACTGCAGCACGCCAGGCCTCCCTGTTGATCATCAACTCCCGGAATTTACTCAAACTCATGTCCATTGAGTCGGTGATGCCATCCAACCATCTCATCCTCTGTCATCCCCTTCTCCTCTCGCCTTCAATCTTTCCCAGCATCAGGGTCTTTCAAATGAGTCAGCTCTTCGCATCAGGTGGCCAAAGGATTGGAGTTTCAGCTTCAACATCAGTCCTTCCAATGAACATGCAGGACTGATTTCCTTTAGGATGGACTGGTTCGATCTCCTTGCAGTCCAAGGGACTCTCAAGAGTCTTCTCCAACACCACAGTTCAAGAGCACCAATTCTTCGGAGCTCAGGATGCTGTAGATGTAACTAAAGTCCCAAGTCAGTTAATTTCAGGCATGAAGATTATCCAGGTGGGCATCATCTGACCACATGAGTCCTTTTGTGTTTTTTTTTTTTTTTTTTGCTGCACTACACGGCATATGGGATCTCAGTTCCCCAGTCAGGGATCAAACCCCCAGCCCCTGCATTGGAAGACTGGAGTCTTAACCCTGGACCCTCAGGGAAGTCCCACCTGAGCTCTTGAAAGCATAAGATTTAAAGCAGAAAGAGCTTCTGGGATCTGAAGCCTGAGATAATATGACATGCTGTGTCCTCCTGAAGATAGAAAGTCTATGTGGAGAGGAATTCGAGCGGCCTCCGGAAGCTGGGAGAACCCTAAGATTGACAACCAGCAAGGAATCAGGGATGTCAGTCTGATAACAGCAGCAACTGGATCCTGCCGGTAACAGGAGTTAGCATGAAGAGGGCTCTATGCTCCAGAGAAGAATACAGCACCCGGCGAGGTGATTTCAGTCTGAGCAGAGCCTCCCGCCATGCCTGGCTGAGCTTGACCCATAGAACGGGGAGCGGACATGTGGGTGTCCAGTTGATAATTAGTTGTGCAGCAACAGGAGAGGAATACAGACGGTTTCTTAAAAGTGGAATCAAAGGTTATCAGCATTTGAAATCTGAATTCTTTCAACAAATACACATTACCCGTCTAGCTTGGCTTACTCCAAGCTTTGGAGACACAGTAAGGAACAATGAAATCACAAAATCTCTGCTCCACCCACCTTGGAACTGATATTCTTTGTGGGAATGTGTTGGGAGGAGGCAGATGATCACAAAGATACGTAAAGCAGGCATTATCTGGTGACTTGTGAATGCTACCGAAAAAGAGAAGGCAGGGAAGAGGGTTAGAGAGAAAGAAAGTGGAAAGTGGGGAGAAGAGGAAGGGAAAATGTGTGTACATGTATGGGAGTAAACGTGTGGCTAGGGATGCATCTGACATGCCACCAAAGACTTAGATACAGAAAGCTGGGGGGAACAGCACTCCAGGCAGCAGGAACTGCACATGTAAAGGCCCCGAGGCAGGGACATACCCGGTGAGTTCAAGTAAGTCTTAGGGTAGAAAGAGCAAGCGGGGGAAGAAGCAGGAGTTGAGGTCAGAAAGGCGGTGGCATCTAGATCCCAGAAAACCTCCAAAAATGGGTCTGTCAATTACACCCCTCTCCACCATGTTTGAAGGAGTCTCTCTCTCTAACCGTCCACCCTTGCCAGTAGCGGTGAGGGTCAAAGGCAACATTGTTTGTCAGTTGGATGGTGAATAATGGTGCTTCCTCTTTCCAACTTGCATTTCAGGGTCACTGGTGAGGTTGGGAATCTTCCCGGATCTCTGTTGGCCAGAAGCACCTCCTTTCCTCCTCCAAGGCCATCCCTAGTTCAGGCATCTATGTCTGTCATGAAGAAGGCAGCTTGGTATTTCTGTATGTATCTCATAGGGCTTGGGGTCTGGAGAGGCTGTCCCAGGACTTGGGGTCCAGAGAGGCTTTCCTAGGCTTTCTAGTCCATCATGTGTGGACACACCCCTACTCACGCTCCCATCATAAATTCCCTCCTTTCCTCTCCCATGGAAAGAGCCTAATCAGAATGCAGTGAGTGAATCCGATGTTTCACAGGAATAACCTTGAATCTACTTGTACATACATTTGCAACATTTGGGATTCATTATTAGCAATAGATGGTAATACACCTCACGACTGCTTGGAATGCAGCATCTTGGTTGTGAACTGCTGGCAGAGCACGGGCAGAGGAGGGGTGTGTGTGTGTGTGTTTAGGTATACATGTGTGTATGTGAATGTGTGCATGTGTTTATACGTGCAGATGTGTAGGTATATATGTGTGCACACACGCCTGTGTGTATGCACGTTAGTTGTGTGTGTGTGGATGTAGATTTGTGTATGTTCCCTTTGAGTGCATTTGTGTAAGTGTGTTTATGTGTAGGTGTGTGTTTGTGTGTTTGTATATATGTATGTGTGTTTGTGAGTGTCTGTGTATGTGAGTGTCTATATGTTTGCATGTGTGTGTGCGCGCATGTGTATGTAAGTCTGTAAGTCTATGTATGTGAGTGCGTATATGTGTGTGAGTGTGTGAATGAGTCCGAGACCCAGTGGACAGTCACTGCTCTCCTCGAGCCCTGGTGTCCCTCTCGGGCACCAGCGAGGTGAGGAGGTGGGTTGCTCCCTCAGCTCACCCGCCTGCAGGCCGAGACCTTTCAGCCTTGGGAGCAAACCCCTGGGACCCTGGCTCAGTGTCCCCAGGTCTCCCTCTGCCACTGGCTGGGCCCCTTCCTGGTGGCTCTTTCCAAAGGTATCTCTTGGACTGAGACCCTCCAAATGGCCTTGGGCAGCCACCAAGCCCCTTGGGGCGCAGTCACAGCCATGTGAGGACAGGAGCCAGCCAGGAAAGGCTTCTATAGTCAAGGACCAGCATGGTGGCCAGTGAACGGGAGGTGCTGGAGGAGACAGGACAGACACCTCTTGGCAGCCCCGGAAGGAACCCACCCTGCCGACCCCTTGGTCTTGGAATTCTGGCCTCCAGAACTGCGAGACAGCGCAGGCCTGTTGTTCAAACCAGCCCAGCTGGAGGCACTTTGCTCGCACAGCCCTAGGAAATGAACGTGCAGAGAGACACAGAGCAGTTTGGATGAGTGGAGCCTACAGTTTGGGGTGAGGCCTCTCAAGGACGTGAAGGAAGAGCTAAGGATCCTACGTGAGATTGAAAAGGCTAACCACCCAATTGTGGGAAGGGAGAGTTACGCAGTGGGGGCCTTGGGGTCAGACTTGTGTTCAAATCCTGGCTCTCCTGTGTGATCTCAGGCTGGTGACTTAACGTCTCTGAACCTCCGAGCACCCATATTTCTTAAAAGCACCATGTCCATGTTAACAATCAAGAATTTATTCCTGAGGCTCATTTTTATGATGTAAAATGTTACAACTGATGGGGGACATCACATAAGGCAGACCTTGATTATACGCTTTTACAGGCAGTGGTTGGGGAGGTAAACCAGGCATTTGTCAGGACTGCCTGCGGCATTAAAAAACAAGACTCCAAAGGCACGGGGGCCGGCAGCACTGCCTTCTCCTGGTGACTCACCCCGTGGCCAGCAGAGTCATCCTGCACCCTCCCTTCAAGGAGTCCTTGGAGCTGCCTTCAAAATTAGGGTCACCTCTCTGGAAGGTATCGATGTCACTTTGACATTCTTGAACAGGTTTGAAGGACACACATTTTTTGAATGGCAAGTGCTGGGTGGGGGGGTGGTGGTGGCAGGGTTGCCATGGAGATGGGAGAAGCCAATGCCAGCCCTGAAGGTGGTGAGAGGTGGGCAGTAAATATAGTTTTTTTTTTTTTTTAACAGGGGAGGGTTTTTATTTGCAGGGAGAATGATTTAAAAACTGTAGAGGAGGGAGAATGGGTCAAAATGTGTGTGGGGTCATCATTCCAGGTGACGTGTGACGTGCTTTGAGGGTTCTTTTGTCCTCAGCAGCTTATGTAAGAAGCCCCGATGTGTGTCTGTGTGTATGTATCTGTGTCTCTGAGTGTATGTCTGTGGCTCTGTGTCTTTGTGTGTGTGTGTGTGTGTGTGTGTGTGTGTGTTTTGACATGTCTATGAGTGTATGGGTGTGTGTTTGTATAGCGTGTACCTGTGTGCACCTCTATGCATGTGTTTATGTGTGTATGTATGTGTGAAGTGTCAGTGTGTCTGTAACGCAGGTGTATATCATGTTTATATCTGTGTATCTGTGTATGCATTTACACATATGTGTATGTGTATGTGTCTATGTGTGTGTGTTAGTTGCTCAGTCATGCTGTCTCTTTGTGACCTCGTGGACTGTAGCTCATCAGATTCCTCTGTCCTTGGAATTCTCCAGGCAAGAATACTGGAGTGGATTGCTATTCCTGTCTCCAGGGGATCTTCCTGAGCCAGGGATTGAACCTGGATCTCCTGCATTACAGGCAGATTCTTTACTGTCTGAGCCACCCAGGAAGCCCTGTATATGTCCAAATGTGCTTGTCATTGTGTACAGGTGTGGCACTAATGCGCCTGTGTATCTGTGCGCCTTTTTCTGTGTATATGTATGTCTGAACATGTATGTGGGTCTGTGTGTTTATGAATGTATATGTTACACATGTATTTATAAGTCATCACATGTGTGGATCCATGTGGACATGCTTGCACATATCAGTGTGTCTCTGTATACATGTATATGTGTGCTTATGTGTATATGTATGTGCCCTGTGAGGCAAATTTTGGCCTCTTCTATGAAAGAGCTTTCTGCACTTTCAAAGAAGAAGGGCTATGTCAAGACTGTGAGGCCCCCATCACTAGAGGAGATCAAGAAAAGGAGAGAGAGATTCAGGGATGGTTCAGGGATGGTGAATTGTGTCAGAACATGGAAAGTGACGTGAACCCCATTGAAACTGACAGTGGGGGAAATATATTGATTCATGGGGTCAAGAAGAATTCTCAGATAGTTCATGGACTTGAAGGAGGAGCTGCAGACACCATGGTGTCTTGAGACTGGACCTGAAGGCCAGTCCCTCTGTGGCTGGCTTCATTTTCTCCCACAGTTTGGTCCACATAGTGAGCAACATGGTGGCCAAAAGTTCTGACTCCATATCCCCCTGGCTTAACAACCTTGATGGCAAGAGAACAGCTTCAAGGAGGCTTCTGACTGGCTTAGCTCAGGGCCCACCCCTAGAAGTAATAAGGTGGGAGTGGCAGGTCTGGACTGGGGCCTATGTCCACGTCAGTGGTTGGGAGTAGATTTTGTTACTAGAAGGGGAATGGAGGGGACAATGCTGGGTTTCTGAAAACCTCAGTTACCATGGTCCACAATGGATGCTCTGGGAGGATTCAACATGAAACAGGAAGATGGACCCCACCCATGTCTAACGTCCTGGGGCACATAATAGAGATGTTTTAAGCAGCTGATAAAGGAAAGCATAAAGATTCATTTCAGCATCTCAGTTCTGTGATTTTAGTCCATCATGTTGATACCTTGAAGCTGACTGGGCCGCCTAAGATTGTTCTCTGACCAGCAGAGATGTTGACCAGCTGGTGATGGTGCAGTGGCGATGTCTGGGGGTTGTCTCTGGTTACTGGCCACCTCACTCCCAATCTCAAAGGCACCCCTCAGAGAAGGGCTTCCCTTGTAGCCCAGCTGGTAAAGAACTTGCCTGCAATGCAGGAGACCCTGGTTTGATTCCTCAGTTGGGAAGATCGCCAGGAGAAGGGATAGGCTACCCGCTTCGGTATTCTTGGGCTTCCCTGGAGGCTCAGATGGTAAAGAAGCCACCTGCAATGCAGGAGGTTGGGTCCCAGAACTTCCCTGGGTTGGGAAGATCCCCTGGAGGAGGGCATGGCAGCGCACTCCAGTATTCTAGCCTGGAGAATCCCCATGGACAGAGGAGCCTGGCGGACTACAGTCCATGGGGTCTCAAAGAGTCAGACACGACTGAGCGACTAAACACAGCACAGAGAAGACATCCCAGTGTTAAAGCACCGTGAGTAGTCACTGAAAATTAACCAGGTGATTATCAAACCATTCTCGCTTACTCTAGTTATCCCTTGAGTCTATGTGCTACCCCCAATTGTTCTAATGAGCCAGTCATAGGACAAGATTATGAGGAATATTTGGCGTGGGGAGAAAGAGTTGACAGAGTTCCTTAGAACTCCTGAATGAGATTTTTTTTTTTTAAGAGTTAAAACAACCATTTAGGAAGTGGAGGACACTGTAAAAATATTTTATGAAGTTTGGCTCAGTAGGCTGTCTTTTGCCCAGTTCTGTATCTGGAAGAAAATGCTGTCTCGTAGAATTCCAGGCTCTCTGCTCTCTCTCATCTCCACTCTGCACACTGTGGCCTGAGTTGTCTCATGAAA
Organism: Capra hircus; assembly: GCF_001704415.2. Taxonomy (NCBI): domain Eukaryota; kingdom Metazoa; phylum Chordata; class Mammalia; order Artiodactyla; family Bovidae; genus Capra; species Capra hircus. Next base: position 7,893,440 of record NC_030832.1, read on the forward strand.
ACACTCCTTGCCCAGAAATCTATAATGGCTCACTATTGCCTAGCCCTAGGCTAAGTTGCTTTAGTCTTTGGGCCCCTACCCGAGCCAGACATCACCAGTCAATCACAGACAGCCTCAGACTCCTCTGTGGTGCTGGGGTAGACCACAAAGGGAAACTGATATGCTTTTCCAGTTCTCAAGTGTCAAATGAGTTGGCAGAAGAGTGGGGACCAGCCCAGGACTTTCAACTCTTGACTCATTGTTTTGTCTGACTTCTAGGTCAACAGACAGACTCTAGAATTCAAATCAAGGCTTAGCTGCTGCTGCTGCTGCTGCTAAGTCGCTTCAGTCGCGTCCGACTCTGTGCGACCCCATAGACGGCAGCCCACCAGGCTCTCCTGTCCCTGGGATTCTCCAGGCAAGAATACTGGAGTGGGTTGCCATTTCCTTTCCAGTGCATGAAAGTGAAAAGCGAAAGTGAAGTCGCTCAGTTGTGCCCGACTCTTAGCGACCCCATGGACTGGCCTACCAGGCTCCTCCGTCCATGGGATTTTCCAGGCAAGAGTACTGGAGTGGGGTGCTATTGCCTTCTCCGGAGGCTTAGCTAGTTACTGGCTATATGATCTTGGCCAAGTCACTTGACTTTTCCAAGCCTCAATTTCCTCATCTGTAAAATGGGTTCCATTTTCCTCTTCTGCTTAGGGGTACTTTGAGGCATCAGTAAGATGGTCCAAATGAAGAAAGCTCTTAATGGTAAAGCTCCGAAGACTCAGCAGCTGCTGCTGCTAACCATCCCCCCACCCTCAAATTTATATCCCTTTGCAGAAGCTGGAACCCAACAGGAACTGTGATCTCGCAGCTTTCATGGCCAGAACCGGCCTCCAGGTACTAGGTTCTAAAAAGATGCCCAACTTCCTGGGAACCACACGTCCCTCCTCCCTCCCGGGAGTCCAAATTCCCAGAAATGTAGCTAAAATTGGCCCTCGAACAGCTTTTGCAGAGCACGTCGCAGCTTTTTTTGGGTCTAGAGAGCCAGTTTCCATGATGAAAGTGGCACAGAAGGAGAGACCCAGCTAAAAACAGCCACCGCCCCGACTGGTGTTAACAGGATGCAGCCTCCCTAAGTCGCTTCGGGGGTTTGGACGCTTCGACTTCCGCAGCAGCTCTCCCCATCACCACTAGGTGGCAGCATGGCAACGCGCTGCCGGGACCGCGCCCCCCGGGACCGTAACAAAGAGCCGCTTCTGAAAAGGATGCCCGTAAAATACACACCAGTCACCAAATTCTCCACTAAATTATCTCCCTTTTATTTGGGGGATTTATTTGTATTGCAGGAGCTTTGCGGAGGTATGTCTTCTCAGAATCGTCTAAGCGCAGGTGCCCCTAACTGGATTTGGCATTCCTTATGCCTTGCGTCCAGCGTCGTAATGGAAAAACTTGCTTCAGTTTAGAATTTTCCAGGGCAAGTTTGGCCTCGATCTGGGGAGAGCGCACTAGCTTGAGACTCATGGTCCAGCCTTGAGGGACCGCTTGCTCCCCGCTCTGAGCTGGTGGGATGGAGTTTTGGCTCCAGAGTTTGGCTCCCTGTATTCACGTCATTAAATCGTATGGGGGACCGGCCACTAGTGGAAACCCCTCCTGGCCCAAAGCGAGGAATGGATGAGTCACAGATGTGAATTTCTCATCACAAGGAGTCCCATCTTTGCTGCTTTTGCTCGTTTCTCAGTATCACCGGTGTCTGGCATAGGATTAGCCACCCAACAAATAGCGACTTAAAGGGCCTCACCGCACTTTGCTTGGGAGACAAGGTTGGCTCAGGGAGGTGGGAATGAGTTCTGAGGCCTTGCTTCTCAGAGTGTGGTCCTGGGTGTGCAGCATGGACAACATGGGTGCTTGTTAGAAACATGTGTCTGTGCCCTGCTCTGAACCGCCAAACAGCTATCTTCCTTCACAGCATCCTCAGGGCTTTTGGGCCACATTGAAGTCAGAGGATGTGGCTCTGAGATACCTTCTTACCCCAGATAGCTGGGGTTCACCCCCAGGGATATGAAGTTCACCCCAGGAAGCTGGGGCTCACCCTTGAGGTGCTGGGGTTCATCCCTGGGGAGCTGGGGTTTACTTGTAGGAAGCTGGGGCTCACCCTTGAGGTGCTGGCATTCATTCCTGGGAAGCTGGGATTCACCCCCAGGAAACTGGGGCTCACCCTCCAGGTGCTGGGGTTCACCCCTGGGGAGCTGGGATGGGGTTCACTCTTGGGGAGCTAGGATTTACCCCTGGGGAGCTGAGGTTCACCCCTGGGGAGCTGAGGTTCACTCCTGGGGAGCTGAGGTTCACCCCTGAGGTGCTGGGGTTCACCCCCGGGGAGCTTAGTTTACCCCCAGCCCTGGGTGAGCACCATCTCACAGATTTGCCTTTCAGCCTGCCAGCCCTCAGGCAGGCCCAGCAAGTCTAACCTTTTCTTGAATGTCTTCTCCAGCTGTCTGCGTGCTCAGATTGGCGGGGGTGACCAGCTGCAGTGGGTCCGGGCTGTGTGCCACGTGCTCACCTGGGCTCCCAGGTCCAGTTCCCTGCCCGCCCACAGATCACGCCGGCTCCCCCATGTCAGGCCACAGCATCCTCCCCAGAGACTGGAAACAGACTCAGTGACTCCCCCATCACCCTCCCTACCCTCAGCCCTGTGGATCGTCGCCAGAGCATCCACCCCTGCCAGGCTTCCTCTGCAGTCGCTCACTCTGGTTCTCTGTTGTTCAGCTCTCTTGGGGACCATCCCCAGTGCCCTTGTCCCCCACCATCCGCCCTCTCCCCAGCTCCTGATCTCATCTCACACACCTCTGCCGAGTTGCTGGCCTCCGATGGTTTCACTCTACGGTCCAAAGTCCCACCCCAGCTCCTCACTGCTGAGTCAAGATCTCTCTTCCTTTGCCGGGAGGCCAAGGCCTCCTGTGGCCTCTTCCCAGTCTCTGATCCACCTTTGCGGCTGCATCTCAGCTTTTCCCTCCTGGTCCTCCCTCAGATCTGGGGCTGGCACACCACAGCCGGGAGGGGGTTGAATCCACCCTCAGCCCGTCGTTGTGGACCAAGTCTGGTCGTTCATTTGCTTACCGATCGTCTGTGGTGCTTTCGTGTTTTCACAAGGGCAGGATCGAGTAGCGGCAACAGACCTAGCACAGCCCGGAAAGCTTAAAATATTTACCACCTGGCCCTTTTCCAAAAAAGTTTGTCAACCCCTGTGCTAGATCCAGCCCAAGGGCACCACAGCCTGCACGTCCCTCACACACACACTCCAGCCTCTTCCAGCTCCTGGGCCCTAGCCTGTTTCTGCCCGTGGTGACCCCGTTCCAAAGCCGGAGTGTCTGGCATTCCTTCAGTAAAAGTTTCCAGAGGATCCGGCCTGTGCCTGGCTTGCCGGCTGTGGGGATGAAGTTTTTGTCTCAGAGAACTCACGTGTGGCTGGCCCACACTGTCATCAGAAGCACCCTAGAGCTTTCGAGTAACGTCTCCAGGCTTCTCATTTTATTATTTTGGTGTCTTGACAGCCTGAAGCCAGGTTCCTGCCCTGAGCACTCAGTACCTGCCGGGCACACTGCACAGTCCATAATGTTACTGAGTCCAAGCTTGGTCTGCTTGCCGCATGACAGGTCCGGCCAGGCATCGAAAGCTGGACGTCTGGGTAGATGATGGCAGAAAGAGTCCTAGAGCACCATCCTATCGGGGTCTGGGTGCCAGTTTCTTTTAGAGAACAGAGAGGGAGAGGAGGTGAGGAAGTAGAGTAAAAAGGCCATAAGTCTTGCAGAGCATCTCCTGGTCCGGCCAGCCTTAGGGAGGGGATGTGTTCATTTCTTCTTCCTGCAGTCATTCACGGGTGGACAGGGTCAGAATGTCTCCCTGTAAGCTGAACAAAGACACTTTAACTTTCAGGCAGAGGGGCAGGGTTCCCCCAAGCAGGCTATTGTGTATGCTTATGGCTGTATGTAGCACGCTTTCTGTGGTTATAGTTACAAAAGCAAAGGAGAACCAAAACGGAACAGATCCAACAAGGAGTCAGATTTCGTGCTTCCCTGTTACAATTACAGCTCGTGTGAATAAGTGAAGGATTTCTCTCTCCCTGGTCTGTTTCTGATTTTCACTCTGGGAACTAGACTTCATCTCCCCCACGCTTCCAGCTACTTCTGGAATCCCATTTTGGGCCAATGCTATATGTATCAGTGCTTCTCAAACTTTTCTGTGCAGAGGAATCATCCAATGATTAGAATGCTAGAACTGTTAGAATGTTAGACTACTGATTCTGTAGGTCTGGGGTGGAGCCTGAGACCATGCATTTCTGGATGAGGCCAACATTGCTGGTCCATGGACCACACTTTGAGTCGCAGGGATTGGTGCTCACCCCTTACTTCACCCTGGAATCATTTGGGGGATTTTAAAATGCTTATGTCTGGGCCTAACCCTGGACCTGGAGAAGGCGATGGCACCTCACTCCAGTACTCTTGCCTGGAAAATCCCATGGATGGAGGAGCCTGGTGGGCTGCAGTCCATGCGGTTGTGAAGAGTTGGACACGACTGAGCAACTTCCCTTTCACTTTTCACTTTCATGCATTGGAGAAGGAAATGGCAACCCACTCCAGTGTTCTTGCCTGGAGAATCCCAGGGACAGGGGAGCCTGGTGGCTGCCGTCTATGGGGTCACACAGAGTCGGACACAACTGATGTGACTTAGCAGCAACCCTGGACCAAATGAACTGATGTAGGGGATGAGGTAGGGCCCAGTCATCCTGGTGGGTTTTTTTTTTAAGATTTTTAAAAAGATTTATTTTTTAGCTGCGCTGGGTCTTTGTTGCTGCAAGTGGGCTTTCTCTAGTTTCGCTGAGAGGCGACTACTCTCCAGTTGGGGTGCACGGGCTTGTCCCTGCGGTGGCTTCTCTTGTTGTGGAGCATGGGCCCGAGGGTACTTGGGCTTCAGTAGTTGCAGTGCATGGGCTTAGTTGCCCCTTGGCATGTGGACCTTAGTTCCAGGGCCAGGAATCGAACCTGTGTCCCCTGCATTGCAAGGTGGATTGGTAACCACTGGAACACCAGGGTAAGTTTCTAAAGAGAATTTTCTGAGCTTCTCTGCTAACCAGAAAGTCCCGTCCTCCAGAAATCCCCGTGACCTTGTTATTGGAAAGTGGGGAAAAATCTCCAGCTCTTTCTTGTCTTTTGATCATATTACCCTTCAAGATGCCAGTGGAAGTTTTGGGGCCGAAGTGTAGGAGAAATGCAACTGCGTGACTAGCCCTCTCCTCTCCCACGAGGTCTGGTGGTTCGCAACCTTGTCCGCTCCCTGGAATCACCTGGGTGTTTATAAAGATACTGATGTCTGGGCCCCCTGCCCAGGGGTTCCATTTTAATTGGTTTTGCTGGCAAAGTGGGTATTGGGGTTTTTTAAAAGCAGTCCATCCCACCCCTGAAGATCCTAAGGAAGAGCTAAGGTTGAGAACTTCTGAATTTGGCAAGAGATCTCTTCTTTGAGTCCAGAAAGCCTCTTTAAAGAGGAATGGAAGAATCGTTTCCTCTGCTTGAGGAATCATGTGTCTCTGGGTCCAGATATCTGAACCCCACTACCGATGCCAATCTGACACCAGTCAGTGTCTGGATTTTGGAGGCATTCCCTCAAGCCCACCCAAAGGGGTGGGGGTTGGGTCGAACAGTAATTGCATTCCGCACACATTCACTCTTGTCTTTTTGTTTTTTTTAAATTGAAATGTAGTCGATTTACAGCTTTGTGCCAATCTCTGCTCTACATTAAAGAGACTCAGTTATACTCATAAAAGTGAAAGCTGCTCAGTCGTGTCTGACTCTCTGCGACCCCATGGACCATACAGTCCATGGAATTCTCCAGGGTAGAATACTGGAGTGGGTAGCTTTTCCCTTCTCCAGCAGATCTTCCCGCCCCAGCAATCAAACCAGGGTCTCCTGCATTGCAGGCAGATTCTTTACCAACTGAGCTATCAGGGAAGCCCCAGGTATACTCATATAGACATTCTTTTTTGGGTACTCTTTCCATTATGGTTTATCACAGGAGATTGAATATGGTCCCTTGTGCTTTATAGTAGGACCTTGTTGCTTATCCATCCTATTGTATATAAAGTAGTTTGCATCTTCTGATCCCAAACTCTCACTCCATGCCTCTCCCCGCCTGCTCCCCCTTGGCAACCACAAGCCTGCTGTCTGTGTCGGTCACTCTGCTTCTGTTGCATAAACCCTCATTGATGCCGTATTTTAGATTGCACATACAAGTGACATCACATGGTGTCTGTCTTTTCTTCCTGACTTCCTCCGCTTAGTATGATAATCTCCGGTAGCATCCATGTCGCTGCAGCTGGCATTGTTTTGCTCTTTTTTTATGGCAGAGTAGTATTCCGTTGCGTGTATGTTCCACGTCTTCTGCCTCCATTCATCTGCCGATGGACATTTAGGTTGCTTCCATGTTTGGGCTCTTGTGAACAGTGCTGCTATGAACATAGGGGTGCATGTGTATTTTTGAATTAGAGTTTTGTGCCAGTATGGGAGTGGGACTGCTGGATCATCTGGTGATTCTAGTTTCAGCTTTCTGAGGACTCTCTGTACCGTTTTCCATAGTGGCTTCACCAACTTACATTCCCACCAGCAGTGTAGGCGGGTTCTCTTTTCTCCACACACATTCACTCTTTTAATCATACCTGGCCCTGTAGGTATTATTATCTTTATTTCACCGAATAGTAAATTCTGGTTTGGAAAGCTCTTCTAAAAGCTACCTTTCATCAAGAACTTTAAACTGTGCTAAATGCTTTATGGAGAAGGCAATGGCACCCCACTCCAGTACTCTTGTCTGGAAAATCCCATGGACGGAGCCTGATGGGCTGCAGTCCATGGGGTGGCTAAGAGTCGGACACGACTGAGCGACTTCACTTTCACTTTTCACTTTTATGCATTGGAGAAGGAAATGGCAACCCACTCCAGTGTTCTTGCTTGGAGAATCCCAGGGACGGGGGAGCCTAATGGGCTGCCGTCTATGGGGTCGCACAGAGTCAGACACGACTGAAGCAACTTAGTAGTAGTAGTAAGTGCTTTACATTCATTTGCTTATTAAATTATCCAACGAGATATAGAGAGCTTCTTCATCAATGAAGAAGTCCAGACTCAGAGAACTGGAGTTAACATGACAAAGGCGACAGCTCTTAGAGACAAGTGAACTTAGGTTTGAGATCCCTTTTTACAACAACACCAGACGAGCTTCCCAGGGCTTCCCAGGTGGTGCTAGTGGTGAAGAGTCCAGGTGCCAATGCAGTAGGCGCTAGAGGTGAAGGCTCCATCCCTGGGCAGGGAAGATCCCCTGGTGCAGGAAATAGCAGCCCACTGCAGCATTCTTGCCAGGAGAATCCCATGGACGGAGGAGCCTGGCGGGCTGCAGACCACGGGGTCCCAAAGAGTCAGACACGGCTGAGCACGCACAGCACACACACTATTTCCCCAGCCCCCTCTCTCCTTCATCCGCAACATTAAGCAGACATTAAAAACAACAACAACAACAACAGAGAAACAAACAGAAAAACAGCCAAGCCTGTTCAAGTGAACGCAGATGGAATCTGCAACTTAGTGTCACGTTATCTGTATGCAAATTTCCCTCAGGGGTCTTAGCTCTCAGGAGGGGTTCTTAATCTCATTTGAAGACACGTTCAAAGTTGTGTGTAAAAATTACCTTGTGTAATGAACTCTTAGATCAATTCTCATTGAAATGAGCTGGAATTAGATTTCTGCTCTTCCCGTATGTAATGCTTTCAATTCCGTGATGAATTACCGGCCTCAGCAGCTATCTGCCATTTCAATGCCGGGCACGGCTACCTCCAGCTTTCTTGTTTGCCGGCCCTTTACAGAGGCAAAGCTGACTTACTGGAGTGAGTTTTTTAATTTATCGCGGCTGTTTGATCGAGGATTTTTTTCCTTGATTCAGGAGAAATTTGCCATTTTAACATTTAGATTCATTTGTTTTCAAAATCTCTCTTGGGTCCCTGTGTGAATATTAATGATGAAATGCACGCATGAGTTGTGTAGACTTAGGGCAAACCGCGTCGCCTCTCTGAGTTTTCTGTCTCCCTATCTTTGCAATGAAAGCATTGACTCAGGTTGCTGTTTGCCCAAATTCTGTAGATCTGAAGGTGTTAAGAGAAGAAAAATTAGAGAAATATTGGGTTCCTTGAAGTCAAGATTTCTGCCTTTCCAATGGGAACGGCTCTTTTATTCCGTGTGTTGCTGCCCTAGCAGAAAGTGAGGATTCCTCTTAACACACCTGCTTCTCAAGCCAGCAGGGAAGCAGCTTTGACTCTGAGCTGTCTCTTTCTTGGGAAGAGGAGTGACTCATAACCTGGAATTGAGGAAGGCTTGTCTTTCCTTGGACCCTTTGCGCGGACTGGGCACACAGCATTCAAAGGCTGCCCTGGACACCCACGGTCGTTTCTTCCTGCCGCCAGCAGAGGTGGAGGGAACACCGCATGGCATCTTGTCAAGCTATTTGATGAGCTGTCTGTGCTCAGCATTGCGCCATCCTGGTGAATCTAAGGTTTCACCATGCCGGGTCACTGTCTCCATCCCTAATTGCTCTTTTTTTTTTTTAAAAAAAAGAAACATAAAGGTCATTTTGTCTGGAACTAAATGATATGGCTACTCCTCCATTATTTTCCTAGAATCTGCCTGATGAATCTTTGCTGTCCATGCCTTTGTTTTCAGTCTTTCTATGTTTTAGTTTTTTTTAGCGGGGGGTGGGGTGGGGTAAGTAGCAGATAGCTGGATTTTTTTCCCAGTCTGAGAGTCTCTTTAACTGGGATGGTTATTCCATTTACATTCATTGTGAATATTAATATATTTGGACTTGTTTCTGTCATTTTAGCTTCTTGACTCTTTTCGACCCCATGGAGCCTACCAGGCTCCTCCCTCCATGGGATTCTCCAGGCCAGGGTACTGGAGTGGGTTGCCATTTCCTTCTCCAGGGGATTTTCCCAACCCAGGGATCGAACCCGGGTCTCCTGCATTCCACGCAGACACTTTAACCTTTGAGCCACCAGGGAAGCCCCATATGTACATATAATTTTATATAAAATGTATTTATACATACTGCTACTGCTAAGTCACTTCAGTCATGTCCGACTCTGTGTGACCCCATAGATGGCAGCCCACCTGGCTCCCCCATCCCTGGGATTCTCCAGGCAAGAACACTGGAGTGGGTTGCCATTTTCTTCTCCAATGCATGAAAGTGAAACGTGAAAGTGAAGTCACTCAGTCGTGTCCGACTGTTAGCAACCCCATGGACTGCAGCCTACCAGGCTTCTCTGTCCATGGGATTTTCCAGGCAAGAGTCCTGGAGTGGGGTACCAAATGCCCTCATTTTGCCTTTGTTCTTGAGATAGAGTTGTGTCACTATAGACTGAATGTGTGCCCACAAAATTATTACTTTAAAACCACTGGGAGGGTGTTGGGAGGGTGTTAGGAGCTGGGGGACTTTGTGAGGGGATTAGATCATGAGGGTGGAGCCCCCATGAACAAGATTAATGCCCTTTTAACAGAGACTCCCCCACAGAGCCTCCTCACCCTTTCTGCCCTACGAGGCCACAGAGAGAAGATGGCATCTGCCGACACGGAAGCTGTGTTTACATTCCTAGGATATCTTCTGTATATTGGAGATCAGCCAAACATTCCCAGCTGGCTGTTTTTTTTTTTTTTTTTAATATTTATTTATTTTTGGCCGTGCTGGGTCTTCGTTGCTGCACTCAGGCTTCCTCTAGTTGCGGCGAGCAGGAGCTACTCTCTAGCTGTGGTGCGTGGCCTTCTCGTTGCGTTGACTTCTCTTGTTGCAGAGCACAGGCTTGAGGGCATGCGGGCTTCAGCAGTTGCAGTGTGTGGGTTCAGTAGTTGCAGCCCATGGGCTTGGTTGCCCCACAGCAAGGGGAATCTTCCTGGACCAGGGATCCAACCCATGTGCCTTGCATTGGCAGAAGAACTTCCAACCGCTGGTCTACCAGGGAAGCCCCCTGCCAGCGCTTGTGAGGCAGTGACTTACAGCTGGATTCTGGCTAGAACAGGACGAGTGTGTGAGTGAGGGAGGTGGGTCTGCTGAGGGATGGAGGCTCTGGATGACCGTCCAGCTGGACACGTGGAAGCCGGGGAAGGCTGTGGGAGGACAGAAGGCCAGGAGTGCCCTTGGCTACGTTCACAGAACAGTTGCAAGTGTGTTGTGCTGAGGTGGGTTGGGGAATCTTGTTTTCTAGCAGCCTCAGAACTTCATCAGGACTCTGGGGATGGAGAGAGGATGATTTTTGTCACCTGAGTTTCCCATATGCCTGGAACTTGTTCTACATACCGTAGAGGCAAACTCCCTTCTTTCCTGGAGTTGACATTGTAGCGGAGGAGACAACAGTTTTAAGGAGTCAAATAAATAAATAATGTTAGGTAGTTGTAGGCTTAGTGAGGGCTTCCCTGGTGGCTCGGTGGTAAAGAACCCACCTGCCAGTGCAGAAGACATGGGTCCAATCTCTGGGTTGGGAAGATCCCTTGGAGGAGGACGTGGCTACCCACTCCAGTATTCTTGACTAGAGAATCCCGTGGACAGAGGAGCCTGGCGGGTCCATGGGATTGCAAAGAGTTGGACATGAGTTAACGACTAAATGACAACAGCAACAAGGGTCAGTGGAGCAGAGTGAGGCAGTGAGAGGGATGGAATGACAAAGAGAGGCATCTCGAATGTGGGGTTTTGAGCTGGAACCTGCAGGAGGAGGTGCTTGTCTTTGCAGAGAGTGAGGAAAGGGTGGCCCTGGCAGACAGAGCAGTGAAGGCCAGATGAGGAGGTGAAGGTGGAAGCCCTGAGTCCTCATGTCCAGGCCGCAGAAGGAGGCCCTGGTGTTCAGTGCCATGTTAGCTATCTCTTCTTCTTGCTTAGCCGCTAAGTCATGTCTGACTTTTTACAATCCTATTGGCTCCTCTGTCTATGGAATTCTCTAGGCAAGAATACTGGAGTCGGCTGCCATTTCCTTCTCCAGGGGATCTTCCCGACCCAGGGATCAAAACCACATCTCCTTCATTGCAGTTGTTTTCTTTAACCATTGAACCACCAGGGGAGCCCCTAATTATCTCTTACTCAGTAACAAATTGCCACAGTCTGAGCATTTTAAAGCAGCATCCACTTATTATCTGGTAGAAGACAGTGGGTCAGACGTTTTATCACAGCTTAGCCAGATCCCCTGCTCAGGGTCTCACCAGGCTACAAGCAGCTCATGGCATCTTTTAAAGAATTTTTTAATGTGGACCATTTTAAAAGTTTTTATTGAATCTGTTACAATATTGCTTCTGTTTTGTTTTGTGTTTTGGCCTCAAGGTGCATGGGATCTTAGCTCCCCAAGCAGGGATCGAACCTGCATCCCCTGCCTCGAAAGGCGAAGTCTTAACCTCCCTGGACCACTGGGGATGTCCCTAGATGGCATTTGCATCTCAAGGTTCAACTGGGAAAGGATCTGCTTTCAGCCTCATTCAGACTGTTGGCAGCATCTATTTCCTTGAGGATGTGTGGCTTAGGACCCTGGTTTTTCACTGGCTGTTGGCTGGAAGTGACTCTTGGGTCCCAGAACCTGAAGCTCTTAGAGTCCTTCTGCAGCCCTTTGCTCTACTAGCTTCCTCAACACAACTGTGTGCATCATCAAGCCAGCAAGGAGGCCCTCTCGGCTCAGGGAGACCCCAGTCCTTTTAAGGGGTCTCACCTGATTAACCCAGGCCCACCCAGGCGATCTCCGTTTTGAGGATGTCAGAGTCAACTGATTCGGGACCTTAGTCACAACTGCAAAAATCTCTTCACTGTTGCTCCATTTGATTGGACAGGGCGAGTCCCACTCATCCTCAAAAGGAGGTGATTGCATAGGCTGTGAGCATCAAGGGGCTGGCATAGAATTCTGCCTCCCATAGGCATGATGTAAGAATGGGAGCCATTTGGCAGGTGCTGCTGCTTGCCTGCCCAGTATTTAATACCCCCTTTCTTATCAATAAAACCCTGATTTTGTCCAGAAGGCAAAGGCGCATCTAAGAAGACTTGTTTCCCAGGCTCCCTGAAGGCTGCCATTGAGATGTGACACCGTTCTGGCCAATGACTTGCAAGTCGCCATCTAAACAGTGGCTATCAATTTCCTGATGAAACCGGCATGTGCCTTTTGTCCTTTGTTTCTTTTCCTTCTTCTTCCTTGTAACTTGGACACAAAGCCTGGAAGTGGAGCAGCTGTTTTGTGACCAAGAGGCTTCCTATTTTCTGAGGATGGTTGTTGAGCAGGAAGGTATAAGAGACTGGATTTCCAAGTGGATTTTGGACCTTTTATGGACCACTGTTGGACGTCTTGTCCTGTGAGAAAAATATGTCCCTGTTTGGTATGTTTGTGAACATACCGAAATTTTTGCTACATGTAGCCGTGTAACATACAACCATACGATGCAAAATCAGGTTGGATGCATTGTGGAGTCCTGGTTTTGTTCCAAGTTAAATGGGATATTGTTGAAGGGTTTTTAATCAGATTGATTTATGTTTTGGAAAAATCTTGGCTACTTAGTAAAGAATGAACTGTGCAACTGTGCAAAGAGTTGGAAGTGGAGACTCAGAGAAAGTGAGTCAACCAAGGTAACACACCAAGAGATGGACAGAAATGGGATCCAGATTGCATGTTTCTGTGACTCAAGAGTACTGCCTTTGGCTGTTGTGTGTGCCTTTAATCAAGGGCTTTGTCTCCCTGCTGTCACTGGAGGAGCCCGAAGCTGCCTCGTCTGTTGATTTATCTCTGGAGTCCCATTCTCTGAAAAACCTTATGATTTTCACAATCATAAAAGGGAAACTCATCCTGAGTCTGGAAATTTTTCCAGATCAATCTGGGTCAACCTAACTAAAGCTAATGTAAGAAAGATTGTGTGTGTGTGTGTGTGTGTGTGTATGTGTGAACTTTCCTTTCTGTTATGATTTGCTTACAATTTCTTTTAAGTCCCTGTTGACTAATACCCACCTGATACTAAATTACTAAAGCTTGGAAGTAAAAATGATTTCAGCATTCTAATCAGAACTCTAATCAGCTCCAACCGATGCTGAATGCTAAATGAGCTTGAAATAGGGCACCTTCCTTGGATGTGGTGTTGAATTTCATGCAGGGATGTCCAAGGAATTCATGCAAAATTCGATGGGTTGAAGTGATGTAGTGGCAAAGCGCATTGGATTGCGAAGGAGGCGGTCTGGGCTCTGGCTCCCAGTCCCCCCTGTTTCATGGGGTGACTGTGGGGCAGTCACTTTCCCTCTCTGACCCTCTGTTTTCCTGTCTTCCAAATGGTGCTCTCTTGTCAGAGCAAGGGTTTTCAATTTGTGTTCCCCAGAGTCTTGGGTTCTCAGGGCAACTCCCCCTTTGGGTCAGTTGAGTCTGGAACTGAAAGCTGACTAGAGGACAGGTGGTTCAGAGGCAGAACCCACAGCTGTGTCCCTGAGAGAGGTCACTTTCCATCATGGTGCCACTGTTTTGCTCCAGGGGAGGAGAGCCAAGCTCTGTAATTCATGGAGAAAAGTGTCTTCTCTAATTAGACCCAGTATGGGTGAGCAGAGGGCCTCCCCCAGTCTTCCTGGGGGGCTGGAAGCTAGTCATTTGCTCACATCCCAGAAACAACCTTTTTCCCTCTTGGATCCTTGATCAAAGCTGAGTTAGTGAGTCAGGGAAAGCTGGGGCAGCCTCTAGAGAAGAGAAGTGAGGAAATGATGGAGAGATGCAGTGAGAGGGCTGGGAAGGAACATTCTAGGGCTTCAAGCCATTAAACCTGGAGTTGAGGTGTGGGCGTGGGGGGATGTGGGAACAGTCCTCTGTAGGATGCTGGTCGTTGAGAGGTTTGAGGGTCTTACTCACCCCCTTCGTAACTTCAATCTGGTCACTTCAACACAACCCAGCCCAATCCAATCCAATCTAATCTGTCCATCCATCCATCCATGTACCTATCCATCCATCCATCCACCTCTCCATCCTTCCATCCATCCATCCCCTTATCCATCCATCCTTCCATCCATCCATCCACCTATCCACCATCCATCCATCCATCCATCCATCCATTCACCTATCCATCCATCCATCCACATCCATCCATCCATCAATCCATCCATCCTTCCATCCATCCATCCCCCTATCCACCATCCATCCATCAATCCATTCACCTATCCATCCATCCATCCATCCACCTATCCACCATCCATCCATCAATCCATTCACCTATCCATCCATCCATCCATCCACCTATCCATCCATCCATCCACATCCATCCATCCATCCATCCACCTATCCACCATCCATCCATCAATCCATTCACCTATCCATCCATCCATCCATCCACCTATCCATCCATCCTTCCATCCATCCATCCACCTATCCATCCATCCATCCACCTATCCATCCATACATCCACATCCATCCATCCATCCATTCACCTATCCATCCATCCATCCATCCACCTATCCACCATCCATCCATCTATCCACCATCCATCCATCCATCCATCCCCCTATCCACCATCCATCCATCCATCCATCCATCCCCCTATCCACCATCCATCCATCAATCCATTCACCTATCCATCCATCCACCTATCCACCATCCATCCTTCCATCCATCCATCCTCCTATCCATCCATCCACATCCACCCATCCATCCACATCCATCCATCCATTCACGTATCCATCCATCCATCCATCCATCTATCCATCCATCCTTCCATCCATCCATCCCCCTATCCACCATCCATCCATCCATCCATCCACCTATCCACCATCCATCCATCCATCCATCCATCCATCCATTCACATCCATCCATCCATCCATCCATCCATCCACCTATCCATCCATCCATCCACATCCATCCCTCCATCCATCCATCCATCCACCTATCCATTTCTGTACTCATGCTTTCACCTACCCTCTGGTCCACCCATTCATGCATTCACCCGTTTGGTTCAAGCACCTCCTCTTTCCCCCTTTGCCTTATTCATTTCTTCTTTCAGCTATTCCATAAATATTTGTGAGGCACCTACTCCATGCCTGGGAATGTAGAGGAGCATGAACTCTTCAGGGAGTTCATAGTCCCAATGCTGTCAACAGAACTGCAGGTGAGTCTGAGAAGTGAGTGTTAATGCAGGGAGGAGCAAAGTGTCATTACAGTTTGGAAGAGGGAGATACTGCTTAGAGAGGTGAAACGGAGAAGACTTCAAGCAGGTGTTAGTTCCTGAAAGAGGAGCTTTGGTTTATTGGCTGGACAGGTGGGGCGAGGGTTTATTTCTCGGGATGTTGTTGATTTGAGGAGCTGAGGTCATGCTTATCCTCTAGAGATAATATAAGCTCTACTTCCTTCCCCCTACCTTCCAAGTCTCAAGAAAGTCTGAATTATTCAATTCAAATTTCTAGGCTGATAAGATTCAGGTTTAATTCAACAACTGATTGTTCTTGTTCAAAACATTGGAGGGGAAAAAAAAAGCCACTCAAGGAAAAATGATAGATGTGCATGCGCATAGCAGGAAGTTACCTTCATCAAACCTCTCTGTCTGTATCTCCTACAAGTGAGAACCCAACATGCCAGCTACCCGCTATTCATTTTGCTTGGAGGTTGGAAGGGTGTGTGTGTGTGTGTGTGTGTGTGTGTGTGTGTGTGTGTGTGTGTGTTTCTGAGCTGATTTTGCTTCAGACAACAGACTGTGTCTTAGCGTTTGGCACCGCCTTGCTGCTGTGTGTCTTTTGTGCCAGCGTTGTCACATGGTCACAGAGCTTCGCACTTAGACCCACTCTAAGTAAGTGTGGGCTAAGTTGCTTCAGCAGTGTCTGACTCTTTGCGACCCTGTGGGCTGTAGCCCACCAGGCTCCTCTGTCCATGGGATTCTCCAGGAAAGAATGTTGCCATGCCCTCCTCCAGGGGATCTTCCCAACCCAGGGATCAAACCCAGGTCTCCAGCATTGGAAGCAGATTATTTACCAGCTGAGCCACCAGGGAAGCCCTCAGTTCAGTTCAATTCAGTTCAGTTCAGTCGCTCAGTTGTGTCTGACTCTTTGCAACCCCATGAATCGTAGCATGCCAGGCTTCCCTGTCCATCACCAACTCCCGGAGTTCACCCAAACTCATGTGCATCGAGTCAGTGATGCCATCCAGCCATCTCATCCTCTGTCATCCCCTTCTCCTCCTGCCCCTAATCCCTCCCAACATCAGAGTCTTTTCCAATGAATCAGCTCTTTGCATGAGGTGGCCAAAGTGTTGGAGTTTCAGCTTCAGCATCAGTCCTTCCAAAGAATATTCAGACTGACTTCCTTGAGGATTGATTGGTTGGATCTCTGTGCAGTTCAAGGGACTCTCAAGAACCTTCTCCAACACCACAGTTCAAAAGCATCAATTCTTCAGCACTCAGCTTTCTTCACAGTCCAACTCTCACATCCATACATGACCACTGGAAAAATCATAGCCTTGACTAGACAGACCTTTGTTGGCAAAGTAATATCTCTATTTTTGAATATGCTATCTAGGTTGGTCATAACGTTCCGTCCAAGGAATAAGCGTCTTTGAATTTCATGGCTGCAATCAACATCTGCAGTGATTTTGGAGCCCCAAAATATAAAGTCTGACACTGTTTCCACTGTTTTCCCATCTATTTCCCATGAAGTGATGGGACCAGATGCCATGATCTTCGTTTTCTGAATGTTGAGCTTTAAGCCAACTTTTTCACTCTCGTCTTTCACTTTCATCAAGAGGCTTTTGAGTTCCTCTTCACTTTCTGCCATAAGGGTGGTGTCATCTGCATATCTGAGTTTATTGATATTTCTCCCGGCAATCTTGATTCCAGCTTGTGTTCCTCGAGCCCAGCATTTCTCATGATGCACTCTGCATAAAAGTTAAATAAGCAGGGTGACAATATACAGCCTTGACGTACTCCTTTTCCTATTTGGAACCAGTCTGTTGTTCCATGTCCAGTTCTAACTGTTGCTTCCTGACCCACTCAATATCTGTCAAATATTCATTGAGCTTCTTCTGTCTTCCAGGCTTGGCACTAGTTGCTGGTGGCCATACACTAATAAACCAGACAGGAATCTTGCCTTTAGAAAAACCCATGGTCTGGAACAAGGTACAGCAAACTTCTTCAACAAGGGGCCAGATAATAAATCTTTTAGGCTTTGCTGGCCATACGATCTCTGCAGCCATTGTTCATTTCTTACTGTTGGAAGTTCAAACGCAGTCTTAGATAATAATGTCCAAGAGTAGACATGGCTATGTTCCAAGAAAACTTCATTTACCAAAACAGAATTGGCTCCAGCTTTACTCACTGATCTCTGTCTAGTGGGAGACACACACAAGGAACTAGACAATGATGAAACAGTGAGGAGGGTAAACCCAGTGTTCAGAGGAGAGTCCCCACCCAGGCTTGAGCAGTGGGAGGACTGCTTGGAGGAGGTGATGTGTGGTCTGAGACCTGACAGGTGAACCGAGGAGGCGGGGTGAAAAGGCTGTGGGGAGGGGTATGGTGGGGAGTGCCCCGCAGGCACAGGATTGTATGCAAAGAAGCTTCAATGTGGAAGGAGCTGCATGTGTCTGGGGAAGATGAGACCTAGGGTGAGGGCTGGGGGGCCTCCATAGGGGTTGGCCAGTTGAATGGGGTAAGATAGAGAAGGATCTTGTAGAAGCAGGACCTGGTGCACCATGGCAGGTTTTTAGCACCTTGTTCTATTTTGCCTTATTTTAAAAGTCCCAGCACTCCCAACTCAGCAGGCATCTGGGGTGCTAGGCACTCCCCGAGTGGGACACACAGCTCTTCCTGTGGGCATGTCTTGATCATCCTTTTCCCTTGACCTGTGAGGGCCCCCAGGCAGCCTGAGGGCTAGTCCAGGAGGCAGGTCCCATGGCAAGAGTCCCCCCAGCCCCATCCCAAAAGGTTTTAACTGCAGAATAGAAAAGTAAACGTGTTACAAGCCGCTCAGTCATATCTGACTCTTTGTGACCCCGTGGACTGTAACCCACCAGGCTCCTCTGTCCATGGGATTCTCCAGGCAAGAATACTGGAGTGGATTGCCATGCCCTTATCCAGGGAATCTTCCTGACCCTGGGATCAAACCCAGGTCTCCCACACTGCAGGCAGATTCTTTACTGTTTGAGCTACCCAGGAAATAGAAACAAACCGCAGCGGACATTGACGTGGAACTGGGGCAATTAGTGGTTGCTTCTTTAGCAAAGCTCTGTAGTCATGGGGGTTGGGGAGGGAGAGGATCAACACTGTATAGTGTCTGTGTTTCTGTCTTCCCCATGCTCAAGTGTAATACCAGCCAAGACATTGTCATGCTCCCTCCTCCCTGCTGGTCTCTTCCTTTCCCCTCGATTTCTTTGCCTTCTCCTTCCCCTGCTCCCTTTCTCTACCAGGTCCTTGTAAATCAGCATTAAGCAGTGTGCTTTGCTTTCTAGAAAATATTTTTTTCCTTTGGTAAAAAATAGTATTAAAAGTGAAAGTGTTAGTCACTCAGTCGTGTCCAACTCTTTGGGACCCCCATGGACTGTAGCCCATCAGGTTCTGTCCCTGGAAGATGGTATAGAATACGATTATAGATGTGGACCTCGAGGAGAAACAAACCATGGTTTGAATCCTGGCTGTCGTATTTACTGGTAATATTCTTTCTTCGGAATGTATTTTTTTGGCCATACTGCACGTGGGATCTTGGTTCTCTGACCAGGGATTGAACCTGTGCCCCTGGCACTGGAAGCTTGGAGTCTTAACCACTGGGCCTCCAGGGAAGTTGGCTGTCACATTCTTATCAAGTTACTTCACCAGTAACCAGCTTTCTCCTCTTTGAAATGGGAATCCTGTTTGCACCTCCTTCACAAGGTTTACTGGGATAACCCATGTCAAATGTTTATTAGTGCTGTGCTGGGTTATGAGGGTTATTGTGATTTGTTTTAAAGTTTGAGACCTGGTGCGTAGTAGGCACTTAGCAAATGTTTGTTGAATGACTGTATGATGCCTTATGTGGTGTGCAAAGCATAGTCTTTTTAGATAGTAGAAATACAGACCTTAATTTGCCAGTTGGTGTACTGACTGCTCTCCTTGGATTTACAGACAAGGTGCTCCCGTTAAGTCCTCATCTTTCGCCCAATTCTGTGGATTCAGTGTTAGAAAAGTTGCTTAAATCAAAGTTCCCTTTTAATTCCTGCTGTCAAGACCTTGGTTTATCATACCTCGTCTGAACTCTGCCTTCAAGGTCCGTTTTCCTGCCACCGATCTTTTTCTACCCCACCCATTCATCCAACTGAACAGATTGACTCTCCTAAGAATAAAAATGGCCTTTATCCTCTGTGTAATAAACGATCTTGATGACACTCTGATGTCTAAATTTTAGAGTGTGACCTTCAAGTCCGTCTCTGATCTTTTCTGCTAATGCTGATACGCCCAGTTTTATTCCCATCTTTCCACCATCCACAGTACCATCCTGACCCTCTCTGTAATTTCTAAACATGCTTCCCTATCTTCGCATCTCTGATTCCCTTTGTCTGATTACCCTTTCTCGTTTGGTCCTGACACCCTTTTGTCCACCCTTGAGACCCATTTTGTACATCTTTCCTTTCACGAAAACTTGTAGGAACAAATTTCTAGGCAGGGACAAATTTCTTCTTTCTTTTGGAGCCCACAGCCCTTACAACATTATAGTGTTGTATTATTATTACAGCATCCATGTCCCATCCCCATCCATTCCCAGGAGTCTTTAGTGTCAAGTCTTGTTTATTCCCTTTTCCCAACATAATAAGTGTTTGTTGGAAATGAGTAAAATATTAAAAAAATAAGTGTTCAAAATATTCACTTCTAGGTCTACACTCTTTTGAGATAAGTATTTTCTGTGTGTGTACTCAGTCACTCAGTTGTGTCCAACTGTTTTGCGACCCTTTGGACTGTAGTTCGCCAGGCTCCTCTGTCCATGGGATTCTCCAGGCAAGAATACTGGAGTGGGTTGCATTTCCTCCTCCAGGGGATCTTCCTGACCCAGGTACTCTGGACTGATGTGTTAAACATACACATTTCTCCTTCTTCCTCATCTCATCTTCTGGATAAATTTTATGGAAACTTCAAACTTATCTGAAACTCAGACATGATTTGTGTTCGTGATTCAATTTCAGATTCAGATCTTCAGCACTTTCACAGTCAGTACTGTTTTCCATTTTGCAGTAAATCTAGGATGTGGCTTGAGCACAACTTTCTCTGCCTCCACCCCGGAACACGTTTACCACCACCCACCAAGAGTCTTCTTTTATGGGAACGGAAATGAATTCTTCCCGAGTGTATCTGCCAACATCTCATTCACATTCAAACCACGATTGTATCTTATTAGAATTGCATTGTTCTACACACCCTTGTGAGATAGATTGCTGTTGTTCATTTGCTCAGCTGTGTCCAACTCTTTGTGACCCCATGCACTGCAGCAAACCAGGCTTCCCTGTCCTTCACTATCTCCCAGAGTTTGCTCAAACTCATGTCCATTGAATCGGTGATACCATCCAACCATCTCATCCTCTGTTGCCCCATTCTCCTCCTGCCCTCAATCATCATGGTCTTTTCTAATGAGTCAGCTCTTTGCATCAGATGGCCAAAGTATTGGAGCTTTAGCTTCCGCATCAGTCCTTCTGATGAAAATTCAGGGTTGATTTCCTTTAGGATTGACTGGTTTGATCAGATTGATTGAGCGCCTATGAGCCCAAGGATCCTGGTTCAGCTCTACCATTGCTGCGTCTCTAACGTAGCACGTGGCACCTGGCCCACAACAGATGCTCAGGGGAGACCTGTTGAATGCATATGAAACATATGAGCTTGAAACCTGGAATATTTTCTGCCATATCAGTAAACAGGAATGTCACAGTCATCAGAGATTGCAAGTGTCCAACATGAGCCAGTGAGCCCTAGGGGAACTTGGGAAGGAGAAGAATACTTACCGTCTAGTAGCCATCAGACTGCAGCCACTCCCTATGGTGAGCCCCGAGGAAGCTCAGGATGTGAAAACAGGATCATGGCCCCAGATAGCTGAGGTGCTTATCAAAGGAATGATTTCAGAGAGCCCATTCTCTTACATCTTCCCACATATAGAAGAGTGCTAAATTCCTTAACTTGGGTTATTTTTTTTTTTAAATTAACAGTAATCTTTTGATGTGCAGACTACTTGCCCTTTGTTGCAACACTTCTATATATAACCTGGCTCCTCCCCTTGCCTCCTTGGAGCAGTTCTCTCAGGGTCACTTGAGATGCTGTCTCCTGGGCTTAAAGTCTTAAAATTTCCCACAAAATAAAACACAACTCTCTACTTCTAGGCAGTGAATATTTTCTATGTTGATAGGCTGTTCTAAAGCTTTCATTTGGCAGACCAAGATCTGAGATTACAGGGAGAAGTGGTGGAAAGAGCACAGACTTGGAGTCTCAAAATCTTGGGGTCTAGACCTGTAGGTACCACATGGATAGCATGTGCCCTTGGGCACATGGGACTTATTGAGCTTCAGTTTCTTTATTTTTCTCATGGGCCTGAATTACATGTATCTACCAGGATTTTCACGGTGAGTAAATGATTAGCATGCAATAGGACATTCAAAAAGTGGCATCTATGAATAATAGCAGATGACACCACTCTAATGGCAGAAAGTGAAGAAGAACTTTCACCCTTGATGAGGGTGAAAGATGAGAGGGAAAAGCCTGGCTTAAAACTCATTCAAAAAACTAAGATCATGGCATCTGGTCCCATCACTTCATGGCAAATAGAAGGGAAAAAAATGAAAACAGTGACAGATTTTATTTCTTTGGCCTCCAAAATCACTGTGGACAGTGACAGCAGCCATGAAATTAAAAGACACTTGCTCCTTGGAAGGAAAGCTATGACCAACCTAGACAGCATATTAAAAAGCACAGGCGTCACTTTGCCAACAAAGGCCTGTATAGTCAAAGCTATGGTTTTTCCAGTAGTCATGCATGGATGTGCAATCTGGACTGTAAATAAGTCTGAGCACCAAAGAACTGATGCCTTCAAATTGTGGTGCTGGAGAAGACTCTTAAGAGTCCCTTGGATAGCAAAGAGATCAAATCAAAAAGAAAATCA
The DNA here is from genome assembly GCF_001704415.2 of Capra hircus. Taxonomy (NCBI): domain Eukaryota; kingdom Metazoa; phylum Chordata; class Mammalia; order Artiodactyla; family Bovidae; genus Capra; species Capra hircus. Next base: position 7,915,560 of record NC_030832.1, read on the forward strand.
ACCCTGAACATTCATTGGAAGGACAAATGAATGAAAGGACAAATGAATTAAAGCCAAAGCTCCGATACTTTGGTCATGTGACTCAAAGAGCTGACTCACTGGAAAAGACCTTGATGCTGTGAACGACTGGAGGCAGGAGGAGAAGGGGCAACAGAGGCTGAGATAGTTAGATAGCATCACTGACTCAATGGACATGAATTTGAGCAAACTCCAGGAGATAGTAAAGGACAGGGGAGCTTGTTCTGCAGTCCATGGGGTCACAGAGAGATGGGCACGACTTAGTGACTGAACAACAACAACAACAACAACAACAACAACAACAACACGTCGGTCTGAACTGTAATTGCAGACAGAAGCTCAGCCCAGTTCATAATGTATATTTCCTTCAGTGTGTGGCACAGGAACCCAGGATGTCGGAGGCAGCAGGGTACTCTGCAAAACCCTGATTCATCACTCTCAATGTACGAAGAAGCCTGAGGCTCAGAGAGGTTAAGTCATTTGCCCCTGGTCACACAGTGAGTCAGTTGCAGAGCCGCAACTTGATCCTGACTTCTGAGCCCTCGTTCCTTTTACTGCACTGAGAGGTCGAGTGGTTTGCATTTTGGTGCTTTAATGGTAAAAGCACAAACACTATTAAAGTTGAGGCTAGAGAGACTCACACAGCATTGCTTTCTGTAGCATTAAATTAAGTTCCTGGTTCAGCTCTTTGAGACCTGACAGCTTCTCAAGACAAGGGGCGTGCAGGAGAAGCAGCTCTCAGAGCAATGCTCCTAAGCAAAGCTGCTCTGGCCCTGGCTCAGATGTCCTTGAACCGCAAGGTCGGCTTCTGATATACAAGCCTTTGATGGTGAAGCCACTTCCCTGCAGGAAAGCACCAGCTCCTTCAATGAACCCAGTCCTAGGGCACATGGTTCCCCTCTTGGCCATGTCCTCGGTCTTTCTTCTGCAATGCAGGAGTGCTTTATGCTCAGGGTCTGTGCTGAGATTTTGGCTTGAGGATGCACGTCAAGAAACCTTAAGAGAGAAAGAGGCTTGAAGACTCAGGTTCAAGGTCTGATTTCACTACCCGTCGTGGGGTGACCACAATGAGTTGCTCAGTCTCTCTGCACCTCAGTTTCTTCATCTGTAAGATGGGAACACTTGTTCCTGGGGTGTTGTGATGATTGAGTTAAAGACTGACAGTGCTTGCAACAGTGTTTAGTGCATAGTAAGGGCTCAATAAACATCATCAATTGTTGATAAACACAAGTGCTAAATTCCTCCTTGATTCACATCCTGGTTCTGTTTCTCCTTGCCCGTGTGATTTTGGATGACTTACTTGACTGCTCTGAGCCACAATATCCTAGCAGACAAATGGATATAAGAACAATACTGGAAGTTCTGATTTTCCCATATCCATTTTTGTAACAAACTGTGCCTTGGAGGCATTTACACTAAAGCTTGTACACTATTTCTTCTATGTGAGTTTGGGATTTTGAACATGAGCTGAGGCAAATCCATCTTGACATCTGTGTGATGATACCTCTTGGCAGGCAGTTCCTCTCCAAGAGGGTCTCTACCTTTGCCCACGCAGCAGTTTGTGCCAAAGACTTTAATATTTTATTTTTTTGTGATTACTGTATAAAACCAAGCAGAAAGAAGTGCTGATCCCACTGAAGGAACGCAAGTCTTATAAACTAAATACAACTGAACCAAAAGAAGAGAAAAAAAGAAGATAAAACCACAAAAGCCATCCAGCACAGTGGATCTTTAGCTGGAAGAACTCTGGTCATGGCTTACTATCTGTCTCTTGGTTGTGAAAGAAAAGAATAAAATAGAAGAATGTGTATGAAAATGCCAGAGACATATGTTTGAAGGTTGCATCCAAAGAGTGAGGTTAAAGATTGTGCACAAAGATGACCTTTTCCCCCCTCAACATAGGAAATGATTATTCAACTTTTGTAGACATTTGCAGTTGTGTATTATATATGCAATTGCTTTCTATATAAAGGACCAACCTCAGTGCATGGTACATATTGGTGCCTTCTAAATTATGGCTATAATCACTGTCATCACCATCATCATCACGACCCTCACCATCACAACCACCATCACCACCATCATCACCACCACCACCACCATCATCACCATCATCACCACCACCACCACCACCACCATCACCCTCATCATCACCACCACCACCACCACCACCACCACCCTCATCATCACCACCACCACCACCACCACCACCACCCTCATCATCACCACCACCACCACCACCACCATCACCCTCATCATCACCACCACCACCATCACCACCATCACCATCACCACCATCAACACCTTTACCAACATTATCATCACCACCATTATCATCAACATCACCATCATTATCATCAACATTGCCACCATCAACCATCATCATCATCCTCCTTAAGGTTATCTCAGGAGATTTAGTGTCAAATCGAGACAGACCAACAGCATGAGAATATTATCCGTCCCTTAAGTGATTCACAAATTAACTATGATTTCCCCAAGAAGTGTCCTTTCTGCTGGGATACTGCCAGTTTTGGGGAGCTCATTGCCTGTTGAGATGGTTGAGTGCACATACTCTATGCCAGTGTATTTCCCTGGAAGGATATATTAGTGGGGTTTATGACCTGTATGGATCCACAAAATTAGTGAAATCTCACTTTCACAGAGGGTCTTCCCTGGTAGCTCAGATGGTGAAGAATCTGCCTGCAAAGGAGACCCAGGTTTGATCCCTGGGTTGGGACAATCCCTTGAAGGAAATGACAACTCACTCCAGTAGTCTTACCTGGGAGATCTCATGGACAGAAGAGCCTGGTGGGCTACAGTCCGTGTGGTCACAATAGTCAGACATGACTTTGTGACTAAACAACAGCAACACTCACAGAGAATGGCATCCAGTTGGCTCCCCACCCCACCAGAGCTCATTCATTCATTTATCCACAAATGTTTTCTGAGTACCCACTATGGGCTGGCCTCTGGGCTGGGCCTTGGAGAAGTTTCAGGGTCTGTGAAAGAGACAGACAATTGCATCCGGAGTCGTAGTTACAGGGCAATCATAACCTGGAAAGAGAAGGAAGGAGCACCTGTGGTGACTCCCTGAGGATGGCTAGCCCAGCTGAGGAGTGGCTGTGGTCATGGAAGGCTTCCAGGAGGAGGTGACTCTTGAGCTGAGTTTCAGGGGATGGGGAAGAGGAAAGCATTTCAGATGGAATGGGGAGGATGTACAAACAGCCATGAAGCTTGAAAGACTGGTGGGTATGAGGATAGATGCTGGTCCAGTGTGTGTGCATGTGAGTGGGGGGTGGTTGGAAGATGTGGAGGACTTGAGGTGAATCCAGAAAGATGAAGGGGTCACGAGAGCCTTCGAGCCAAACTAGGGTTTGGACTTTATTTGGGGGTATGTAGAGCTCCTGTGGCAGCCCCTGTGGTCACCCTGACCCTGGGTAGGGGAGCTCCCTCTTCTGGGTCGAGCCGTCCTGGTTGAGGGCAGCACCATTTGCTGGAGATCTGCTCTTGGCTTTTTGAAAAAATTATGTATTTGATTGCATCGGGACTTAGTTGTAGCACGTGAGGTCACTATTGTGTCATGTGAAATCTTTCATTGCAGTGCACTGACTCTCTAGTTGTGGCACGTGACCTTAGTTGCCTCGCGGCATGTGGGATCTTAGTTCCCACACCAGGGGTCCAGCCCATGTCCCCTGCATTAACAGGTGGATTTATAACCACTGGACCACCAGGGAACTCCCTGCTCTTGGCTTTTGTGTGGGGCCAGTTCTCCCATTTCTTTGGCACTCACATTGCACCCTCCTTTATCCCCCATGCTTCCTCATGGTTCCTTGGTAAGAACTCGGTTTTAGAGCCAAATGGACCAAGGTTAAGTCCCAGCTCTCTTGCTGCCAACTTCTGAGCCTCGGCCTGGTTCCTTAACCCTCATCAACCTTGATCTCCTTGCTTGTAAAAAAGGGACAGTCATAAACAGAACAAACATTTTCAGCCAGTTATATGTGCCGGGCACTGTTTTGAGCACTTTATAAAAATTACTCCTTGGATCTTTACAACAACTGTTACTATCCCTGCTTTATAAATGAGAGAACAAGGACAGGGAAGGAAGGATCCAGTCCTTCTGGTTGGTAAGTGGCAGGACCAGGAAGCATAAGGACCTCACCTGGCTTGACATGACGCTCAGAAGAGCTAAGAGAGGCAGAATCCTTGATGTACTGCCTGACTCATGGCCGATGCACAGTAAACGGCAACTGCATAGTTATAAGCTCTCTGAGAAACATACAGAGTGATGCTATCAAGGATAGAGCAGTCCCCAGAGTTAAGCAAATTCCCTTCGTCCCAGGGAGCCATGGAAGGCCTAATTCAAACTGACTCATTAACTCCAGACAATAGAAAATGACAGATCAAGGCTTTGATGAAAGAGACTGGAACAGCCATCGATTAGAAGCCAGACTTGCTTCTTTCTTCCCTTTCAGATTGACTGACTTCTGAAGGCTCTGCTTTCTGCGTAATTAAAGAGCTAACTGAGATGTCAAGCAGGCTTCCCTCTTCAGTCACATCAGGGGGTCAGGGTGGGAGTGAGGGGAGAATGTCTGATAAGCCATAGATCGTGTCCTGCCCAGCACAGCTCAAAATCCAGCTGAGCACTGGAATTTCCAGCCTGCTGCCCTTGAATCTCTGAAGTCACGTGGACCCTCTCTTTTACCACCCAGACAGTATTGGCCATTGGAATCAGCCAGTGAACAAGAAACAAGGACATTTTCAAAACTGCTACATGTGAAACTTGGCTGTAATTGGCCAGGGAAGGGGATGGGACGCTGGAGGGGAGGAAGCTGCTGTGAGGTGGGGCAGCTGAACTGAGTGTAACCTGCTCTGTGTTTGGAGCCAGCAGACCCAAGTTTGGATCCAAGCCATGTGGTTTGGGACATGACTGGGGGAGTGATTCCTTCCTAATTCCCGCCCAGATTCAAGCCTAGGATTTGACACAGGCATCAGGGTGCCCTTTTCTCAAAAAATTATTCATTTAAAAAAATTTTATTGGATGATTTATTTTTAATTGGATGATAATTGCTTTATAATGTTGTGTTGGCTTCTGCTATACAACAACATGAATCAGCCATAGGTATATACATGTTCCCCTCCTCTCCCCTGCTTGAACTGGCTTCTCTGGTGGTTCAGCAGATAAAGAAGCCGTCTGCAACACAGGAGTCACAAGAGACTCGAGTTTGATCCCTGGGTCGGGAAGATGCCCTAGAGGAGGGAATGGCAACCCACTCCAGTATTCTTGCCTGGAGAATCCCACGGACAGAGGAGCCTGGTAGGCTAGTCCATAGGGTCACAAAGAGTTGGACACGACTGAGTGGTTAACACACACACACACACACACACACACACACACACACACGTGCACCCTCTTGAAGGGAGTGTCTGCACCGGATCTTAGCTGTGGCATGCGGGATCCATTTCCCCAACCAGGGATCGAACCTGGGCCCCTTGCACATTGGGTGCACACAGTCTCAGCCACTGGACCACCAGGGAAGTCCCCAGGGTGGTAACTAGGATGAGGGCTCAGTTTAGGGTCACATCCTGGGCCCTACACTCGCTGTGTGATGGCGGGGACGGACTTCCCTCTTGGAACCGCTGTTTCAGGAGAAGACTGGAGACGAATAGGAAAACGTTGTGTCATGTAACAGGTAGAGAAGCTGGCTCTGGAGATAGCTGGCTTGGATTCAGATCTTTGCTGCCCTGATTCTCAACTTTTGATGATGTTGTACTCTCTTTCCCCGGGGGACATTTGACCATATTTGGCAATATTTTTGGTTGTCACAGCTTGGGAAAGATGCTGCCGGCAACTAGTGAGTCAAGGCTAGCGATGCTGTTCAACGTCCTACAGTGCATGGGACAGCCCCCGACAGCAGAGAGTGACCCAGCCCTAAAAGTCAGCGGTGCTGAGGTTGAGAAACCCAGCTCCTTGGCCAACCAGCCTGAGGAGAAGTCACTTAACCTGGTTACCATTCTGTTCCCTTGCCCGGGGGGAAGGCAGATAATACCAGTGACTGCCTTGGGTGGTTGCTTTAAAAACAGATGTTTCGGGACTTTCCCAGTGGTCCAGTGGTTAAGACTTTACCTTCTAAGGTAGCGGATGCAGGCTTGATCCCTGGTCAGAGAACTAAGATCCCACATGCCTCATGGCCGAAAAACCAAAAAAAAAAAAAAAAAAAAATGAGAGAGAGAGAGATACAATATTGTAATCTAACAAATTCAATAAAGACTTTAAAAATGGTCCACATCAGAAGAATCTTAAAAAAAAAAAAAGCAAACATAGGCATCATGGCACTTTGCCAAGCACTAGGGACCCAGCAAACCCTTTATAAATATAAGCTCTGTGTGCTGTGTGCTAAGTCACGTCTGACTCTTTGTGATCTGATGATCACCAGGCTCCTCTGTCCATGGGATTCTCCAGGCAAGAATACTGGAGTGGGTCTACTGGAGTGGGTCTACTGGAGTGGGTCGCCATGCCCTCCTCCAGGGGTCTTCCTTGACCCAGGGATCGAACCCATGTGTCTTCCGTCGCCTGTGTTGGCAGGCAGGTTCTCTACCACTAGCGCCACCTGGGATCTGTGAAGTTGAGAGGCAATAGCTCACACGAACCTCTTGGACCCAGGAGGTCTGCAAGGAACCGAAGGGACGTGATGATGATGACGACCATGAGTTCTGTTTTCACAGGATCTCTGCGGTGCCCCTGAAATTCTTCTTCTATCCCCCATGCCTCCACATCAAAGTGAAGTTCAAAGCCATTGTCAAAATTGAAAAAGCAACAGACTTGCCCCGGGGGAGGCTGATGATGGATCTCGGGTCTGCTGGTGCTGAAAATCATAAAAGGCAGCTGCCTTCCCCCTGGGTTTTCCTCTGCGCTAGTCTTCCAACAAGAGCAGTTCTTGTAATGGGAACTTGCTTTCCTAGAAGCAGGGGATGTCTCTTCATCCTCTTTTCTCTTGTTCTGTCTGAGTCTGAATGCTTATGTCCTCCCCAGATTCATATGTTGAAGCATTCACTTGCAATGTGTTTTTAAAAGTGATTTTTTAAATTAAAAATTCAAAAAGTTATTTGTTTATTTGGCTGTGCTGGGTCTCAGTTGCAGCACTCAGCATCTTCCATCTTCATTGGGGCATGCAGGATCTTTAGTTGCAGCATTTGGGGTCTAGTTCCCTGACGAGGGATCAAACCCAGATCCACTGCCTTGGGAGTGCAGAGTCTTAGCCACTGGACCACCAGGGAAGTCCCACTTGCAATGTGATAGTTTTTGAAACTGGGCTTTTGTAAAGGGATTACGTTTAGTTAGACAAGGTCATGGGCTTCCCAGGTGGCACAGTGGTAAAGAATCTGCCTGCCAATGCAGTAAATGCAGGTTTGATCCCTGGGTTGGGAAGATCCCCTGGAGGAGGAAATGGCAATCCCCTCCAGCATTCCTGCCTGGAGAATCCCATGGACAGAGGAGCCTGGTGGGCTACAGTTCATAACTGACTGGACTTAGCAAGCACGCACTGTATTGTTGTGAACTGGTTTCTGATCATGGGGCCTAGAACATAGTAAGTGCTCAGAAACGTCTGTGGTGTTGAATGTATGAATGTTAAAATAAGAATTCAAAATTAGCCTTTTCAAGGACCACTTTTAAATACAGGTTTCTCTTAAGAGTAAAGCCTGGTTCTGACTTTGAGACAGCAGCTTTTAAATTTCTTTTTTGCAGGAGGATTGGAATTTTGAAATAGTGTAATGAGAATTTGAGTTTAGGAAAATTGATTTGTTCAATGGCTTTTAACATCTTTTCCCTCCGAAAAGATGATGCCCAAGGACAGAAGATATTAGCCCGTGTTCATTCCAAAGACATTTACATTGATAGAATTAGAGAAAAAAAGGATCATTTTGGATAAAATATCCAAATAATGATACATAAAAAATTATAGAATATAAATGTAAAGTAGCCTAAGTTTGTGTTGTACTTGGGGGAAAAAGCTAAGGCTGTACCTGGGATGGAGAACTTGGCCTGGAAAATATCTACTCCCTCTCCCAACAATCCTAGATAGCTAGTATGCGTCAGGTCTTGAATCTAGCACTAACATGATCACCTTTAATCCTTTCAAATCCCTGTTTGGTAGGAGTCACTGTCTCCACTTTGTAACTGAGGACATTGAAGTTCAGCATGTTGATGTAATTGGCCCCAAGTTCGTGCAGCTGGGAAGTAGCGGAGATGGTATTTGAACACTGGTCTTCCTGAAGTCAAAGCTGATGTTTTCACACCCATTTCAACCCAAGGATGGGGCACAGGCATAATTTTCCAAAAGGAAACCCAAAGCGCTGACTTCACATTTAGTCCCTGCTTTTGGCTCTGGATGTTTTTTAAAAAGTTATTTTATTGAAGTATAGTTGATTTACAATGTTGTGTTAGATTCTGCAGTAGAGCAATGAGATTCAGTTACTCGTTTACATACATTCTTTTTCATATTCTTTCCCTTATAGTTTATCACAGAATATTGAATATAGTTCAGCCCAGGGCTCTTTATTTTTGAAAGTATTTATTTATTTTTGGGTGCACTGGGTCTTCATTGTGGCAAGCGGGCTTTCTCTAGCTGCAGTGAGTAGAGGCTCCTGTCTAGTTGCGGTGTGCAGGCTCATCACTGCGGTGGCTTCTCTTGTTGCGGAGTACGGGCTCTAGAGCACAAGGCTTCAGTCGTTGCTGCACATGGGCTCAGTGTTTGCAGCTCCCAGGCTCTAGAGCGCAGACTTGAGCGTCCTAGCACAGGCTCTTAGTTGCTCCATAGCATACGGAGTCTTGCCTGGCCTGGGATCGAACCCGTGTCCCCTGCATTAGCAGGAGGATTCTTAACCACTGGACCACCAGGGAAGTCCGTGCCAGCGTTCTTTAAATCCTTTCTAGCCAAGGTCAGGACTGGCTCCGGGGCTAGGGAGGGCTGAGCTTTCTTGCTGGGAAGGGACTCTAAGGATCAGCTGGAAGGTTCTTCCTTGGCAGGATTTGCAGGTGAAATGCTCCTACTCTGAGGACAAATCCTGTGGGGACAGACCTTCTCCCAGCAGACAGGCATTCCTCTCTGCCTGTCTGGGGTGGTGAGGGTGAAGGTGAGTGGGTGCACACAGGTGAATGCCTTTGCATGTGTATAAACCCAGGCACTCATGCGTAAGGGGGTGTGCATGTCTCTGTGAGTATTTACGCCTTTGCATGTGTGTTTTTGTTGTACATTTCACAATTATTTCTGCCTCTGTATGTGCGTCTATCTGTGTATGTATATATAACGACTTACAACAACAAGGAAATGTGTATTCAGAGATCCCCGACTTCCTGCCATCCTATTTAACAGATTTTAGAGAGTGTCAATTTACCCCTTATTGTAACTGCTCTGCTGCGCTCTGCAATTTCATCTCCCATTTGATCAAATGGATTTTGTTTATCTTCCATAAATCTTGTGCTGGCAATTCCAGTGCTGCTGACTCCCACATCTCTCATTGTTCTCAACACTGTAGTGTCTTTTATAGGTTTAATATTCTGCCCAGCCTTTGTGGGATACTAATTTCTTATTGGGCTATGATCCTATTGTGTTGCCCTGGACTTTGGGGAGTCTGGCCTTGGTAACTGATGGCCAGATCCGTCCTGTTAGCTCTCCTGAAATATAGAAACAATCTTGGGTGTTGGCAGATTTGGCATCATCTTAGGCAGCCTGGAGTGAGGGACATAAAGAGATGGATTTTGAATTAAATGGAACTCATTTCCATTCTGGCTCTGGAACTAACCAGATGAGTGACCTCGGGCAAGTCCTTCTTGTTTCCTTCCTGCCACAAAACCTTTTAGGACAAAGAGAATGAGAAATTCTTAGTTGCACGGATAAAAATATTCTATCCAAAACGTCGTTTACTTTGTAAGAGTATCAGATAGATATTGCTGTGTAACAAACCATCTCAAAACTAAATGGCTTAAAATCTATAAACATTAGTGTTTGCTCATGAGCCTGCATGTTGGCTATTTGCAGGGGGATGTTCTTTGGCTCCCAGTGGGGCTCTGTTCTGTGTCTGTGGTCAGCTGAGGGTCATCTTCGTGGCTTTTACTGGAGTTTGCCTGACTATTGGCTGATGCCTCTTGGTTCTTGTTATGTGATTTCCCAGCCTCCAGAAGACTAGCCTGGGCTTGTTCTCACAGTGGAAGCAAGACATTTGACACTACAAAGTTTCCTAACGCTTCCGCTTGGAACTAGAATTCTGGTCCACTGCATTCTATTGGCCAGATCAGGTGATAGGGCCAGCCTGGATAAACTGGGGGGGAAATAAGACTCTACCTCTCTCTTTCTTTTTTTTGGTTGCACTGGGTCCTTGCTGCTGTGCACAGACTTTCTCTAGTTGCAACGAGTTGGGGCTACTCTCTAGGTGCTGTGCACAGGCTTCTCAGCGGTGGTCTCTCTTGTTGCAGAGCATAAGCTCAGAGGTTGAGGCTCCTGGACTCTAGGGAACAGTTTCAGTAGTTGTGGCCTATGGATTTAGTTGCTCTGAGGCTTGTGGAATCTTCCTGAACCAGACATCAAACCTGGCGTTCTGCACTGGCAGGCAAATTCTCAACCACGGGACCACCAGGGAAAAGACTCTCTACCTCTTGTTAGGAGAAGCTGCAAAGTCACATTGGAAAGATGTGCAAACAGGGAGACCATTAACTGGGGCAATCAATGCAATCAGCCTGTTGCAATAGGCACTTAATCCTGGAACTTAGGAGGAATTTCGTGAACATTAATTAACGGCACTTAGTGTAACCTGTTTTGAGGGAAAGAAAAAACAGGTTCCCCCCACTCTTCTAAATTCTTGGCTGAGATTCTATTGTGAGTGCAATCTCAGTTGCTCAGTCGTATCTGATTCTCCATGACCTCATGAACTGTAGCCCAGCAGGCTCTTCTGTCTATAGGATTCTCGAGGCAAGAAAACTGGAGTGGGTAACCATTTCCTTCTCCAAGGGATCTTCCCAACCCAGGGATCAAATCCGCCTCTCCTTCAGCTTCTGCCTTGTCAGGCACATTCTTTACCGCTGTATCACCTGGGAAGCCCTGAGACCCCCCTGAAACAACAGATATTAACAGGAGAGAAAGAAACAAAAGTTTAATAACACGTATACATGAGAGAGCATGGCAACCCACTCCAGTATTCTTGCCTGAAAAATCCCATGGACAGAGGAGCCTGGTGGGCTGTGGACCATGGCTTTGCAAAGAGCTGGACTCGACTGAAGTGACTAAGCACAACACAGCACAGATACATGAGAGAGACCCAGGAGAACTGAGTGACTCCTGGAAATGGTCCAAGTCATCATCTTAAATACCGTCTCCAGCTAAAGTCAAAAGAATATGTTGAGGGAACCAGGTCTGGGACGTGACCAGGAAAAGCACAGTAAACAAGGGTACAGACGCAATGCAGATTTAAGTCAGTTGGTTTCTCCACTGATAAGATTTTCCGGAGATTTAGTCGTGCTTCCTGTGGTCCAGAGAGGGAGACACCCTTCCAAATGGAGAGTTCCCTTATCAATGTAGATTTCAGTTACGAAAGGTCACTTCTACTACTGGGGTTCTGAGAGCTCCTCTGGTCGCTGCTGTTCAAAAATAATTAACCTCAAGTTATCCTGATCCTGGAGAGGCATATTTTAGGGTGACAAATTCTTCTCCCCTTCCCTGTATAAACTTGGATCTCCAGGCGGACCATTCTCAGCACAGCTTTGCGTTCATTCAGGGCTCTTTGACTTCCTCATCTCTCTCTGGCTGCGTACCACATCTGGGCCTGATTCCTCCCTTCCAGCTTGGTAGGCGTTCAGAATGCACACTTGTAGCTCATTTCTTCAAATGACGAGAATAAACACGTACTGGATGCTTCCCTAGCTCTAGGCTTTGTTTTTGTTGCTCAGCAGCTAAGTCCTGTCCAACTCTTGGAGACCCATGAACTGTGGCACACCAGGCTCCTCTGGTCTGCACTATCTCCCAGAGTTTGCTCAAATTCACGTCTATTGAGTCGGTGATGCCATCCAGCCATCCTCTGTCGTCCCCTTCTCCTCCTGCCCTCAATGTTTCCCAACATCAGGGTCTTTTCCAGTGAGTCAGTTCTTCATATCAGGTGGCCAAAGGATTGGAGCTTCACCTTCAGCGTCAGTCTTTCCAATGAATATTCAGGGTTGATTTTCTTTAGGATTGACTGGTTTGATCTCCTTGCTGTCCAGGGGACTCTCAAGAGTCTTTTCCAGCACCGCAATTTGAAAGCGTTAATTCTTTGGTGCTCAGGCATTTTTATGGTCCAACTCTTACATCTGTATGTAACTACTGGAAAAACCATAGCTTTGACTATGCAGACCTTTGTCAGCAAAGGGATGTCTCTGCTTTTTGATATGCTGTCTAGGTTTGTCATGGCTTTCCTTCCAGGGAGCAAGCATCTTTTAATTTCATGGCTGCAGTTACTATTCGCAGTGAATTTGGAGCCTGAGAAAATAAAATCTGTCTAGGTCTTATGCTATTAATAATATAAGGGAGTACAATTTGCCTTCCCCAAATGTCTCTTTGAAGTATTATTTTATGCTGAAAACAATCAGTGTTCCAAAGGACTCAGGAAGAACCTTTGACTTTCCTCTAACTGCTTAAAAGAATGTAGACTGAGGATCTGTTCCAGGAAGGAAGCATCACGGGAGATCACCAGGGTGTGAACTAGCTGTGTGGACAGGGAGGAAACCAGCAAAGTCTGTTAAAACTCCTCTCTGTGTGGGCTTCCCTGGTGGCTCAGTGGTAAAGAATCCACCTGCCAATGCAAGAGACGTAAGTTCGATCCCTGATTCAGGAAGATCCCACATGCTGCAGAGCAGCTAAGCATCAGTTACTGAGCTTGTGCTCTAGAGCCTGGGAGCCGCAACAGCTGAGCCCATGTGATGCAACTGCTGAAGTCTGTGTGCCCTAGAGACTGTGCTCCATGATGAGAAGCCGCCACAATAAGTCCGCACACTGCAATTAGAGAGAAGCTCCCGCTCACTGCAACTAGAGAAAAGCCTGAGCAGGAAGAACACCTAGTTCAGCCAAACAAAAAAAAAAAAACTTCTCTGTGCCCCCTTTGTTTGCCAAATATTTGCTTCATTTGCTTTTCCAGCTCCTTGTTGATTGCCTTCCTCTGTTTTGAAATCCTAAACCACCACCCCCCAACATCTTCTTTTTTAAAAAAAATTATTTTTGGTCATACTGTGTGGTTTGTGGGATCTTAGTTCCCTGACTAGGAATTGAACTCAGGCTCTTGGCAGTGAAAGCATGGAAGCACCGAGTCTTAACCACTAGACTGCCAGGGAATTCCCTCAACATCCTGTTTTGTCTTTAGTTGGAGATTACGAGTTACTCAGTTCTCTGAGTCTCTCCTGTGTATTCAGTTCAGTTCAGTTGCTCAGTCATGTCCAACTCTTTGCGACCCCATGAATTGCAGCACACCAGACCTCCCTGTCCATCACCAACTCCCGGAGTTCACTCAGACTCACGTCCATCGAGTCGGTGATGCCATCCAGCCATCTCATCCTCTGTTGTCCCCTTCTCCTCCTGCCCCCAATCCCTCCCAGCACCAGAGTCTTTTCCAATGAGTCAACTCTTTGCATGAGGTGGCCAAAGTACTCGAGTTTCAGCTGTAGCATCATTCCTTCCAAAGAGCACCCAGGACTGATCTCCTTTAGAATGGACTGGTTGGATCTCCTTGCAGTCCAAGGGACTCTCAAGAGTCTTCTCCAGCACCACAGTTCAAAAGCATCAATTCTTCGGTGCTCAGCTTTCTTCACAGTCCAACTCTCACATCCATACATGACCACTGGAAAAACCATAGCCTTAACTAGACGGACCTTTGTTGGCAAAGTAATGTCTCTGCTTTTGAATATGCTCTCTAAGTTGGTCATAACTTTCCTTCCAAGGAGTAAGCATCTTTGAATTTCATGGCTGCAATCAACATCTGCAGTGATTTTGGAGCCGACCCCGCCAAAATAAAGTCTGACACTGTTTCCACTGTTTCTCCATCTATTTCCCATGAAGTGATGGGGCCAGATGCCATGATCTTCGTTTTCTGAATGTTGAGCTTTAGGCCAACTTTTTCACTCTCCTCTTTCACTTTCATCAAGAGCCTTTTTAGTTCCTCTTCACTTTCTGCCATAAGGGTGGTGTCATCTGCATATCTGAGGTTATTGATATTTCTCCCGGCAATCTTGATTCTGGCTTATGCTTCCTCCAGCCCAGAATTTCTCATGATGCACTCTGCATAAAAGTTAAATAAGCAGGGTGACAATAAACAGCCTTGACCTACTCCTTTTCCTATTTGGAACCAGTCTGTTGTTCCATGTCCAGTTCTAACTGTTGCTTCCTGACCTGCATACAGATTTCTCAAGAGGCAGGTCAGGCGGTCTGGTATTCCCATCTCTTTCAGAATTTTCCACAGTTTATTGTGATCCATACAGTCAAAGTCTTTGGCATAGTCAATACACGTTATTAAACTTTTGTTTCATATTCTGTGTCAATTTAATTCCTAAGAATTAATTCAGAATCAGCCAGAAGAATCTAGGAGAGTAGAGAAAACTTTCTTTGTACCTGAATCTGTGCATTTCATTTACATTCATTTTTAATCTTTTTTTGAGCACTGAAGAACTGATGCTTTTGAACTGTGGTGTTGGAGAAGGCTCTTGAGAGTCCCTGGGACTGCAAGGACATCCAACCAGTCCATCCTAAAGGAGATCAGTCCTGAATATTCATTGGAAGGACTGATGCTGAAGCTGAAACTCCAATACTTTGGCCACCTGATGTGAAGAACTGACTCCTTGGAAAAGACCCTGATGCGGGGAAAGATTGAAGGTGGGAGGAGAAGGGGACAACAGAAGATGAGATGGTTTGATGGCATGACTAAGTCGATGGACAGAGTTTGAGCAGGCTTCAGGAGCTGGTGATGGACAGGGAAGCCTGGCGTACTGCAGTCCACGGGGTCACAAAGAGTCGGACACAACTGAGCAACTGAACTGATACTGATTTATCTTACTACTTTCCTGTGATGGGAGTATCTCGATTATCCCTGTGTTACAGACAAGTGGAGCAGAGTAGCCTACCCAAGGTCACTGAGCTAGCACAGGTGGGGTTCAAACCCAGGTCTGTCTGATTTTAAAGTCAGTGCTTGGGATTGTCCCTGATGTCTGGTGCTTAAGAATGTGCCGGCCAGTGCGGAGGACATGGGTTTGATCCTTGGTCTGAGAACTAAGACCCCACATGCTGTGAGAAGACTGAGCGTGTGCGCCACAACTGTTGAGCCTGGAGCTGCAAATACTGAGCCCTGTGCCCTGGAACTCCTCCTCTGCAACAAGAGAAGCCCCCTTAGTGAGAAGCCTGAACACCACAACCCCCAGTCGCTGGGACTAGAGAAAGCCCAGGCACAGCCACAAAGATCCAGCGCAGCCAAAAATAATAACATTTTAGAAGTTAAAAAATAAAGTCAAGGCTGTATAAGTAACGTCAGACTGTCTCCTAGGTACACCTAGGATGACCCACTCGTCTTGGTTTTCTGGTTTTAAAATGGAAACCCCTGTAGAGGGGTTTAGAATGGCCGGGGACACATGTATACCTGTGACCGATTCATGTTGATATATGGCAAAAATCATCACAATATTGTAAAGTAATTATCTTCCAATTAAAATACATAAATTAATTAAAAGGTAAAATGGAAACCCCTTGTCCTTGGAAATCACTCTGTCCTGGCAAAGTGGGGTGGTTTGTCATTTTGCCCTGACCTGAGCCGTCTTGCACGAGGCAGGCCTGGCTCAGGATCCAAGCATCCTCTGGCTTCCCCAGTCCTGATTGGAAAAGGAGGATTCCCAGGCCCCGTAGCATCTCTTGTGTCCTCTCTGATTCCTGACACCCGTCCCGTTGCTCGTTTCCTGCCGGTGCGGCCTGGTGTGCCATCAACATCTGCTTCGTTCCACTTTGAAAGTGCACACATCACTGCAGGTTGCTCATGGCCCTGATTCCTGCCCTTGTACCCGTAGCCAAGGCCTCCCTGGAGTCCCTAGGTGATGAAACAAAATATCAATCCCATCTGTTTGGCAAAATCTTAGGAAACTTACTGTCCTCTTAATGCCTCCTGGTTGCCCCAGGGGGATAGGCAATGCCTTCTCACTGTGACATCTTTGCTAAATTCCTCTCATCACCTTGACAACCCAGCCATCACAGTTAGCCATGGGCTATTCATAGGAAAAAGGGAGAAACTATTAATAGCATCCAAGGGATTCCTCCCCAATCAAATATGCTTGCCCTTAGAATCATTTTTTTTTCTTCTGAGCAGCTTCTTTATTTTTATTTTTAAAGCATTTTTTATTGTGGGAAAATCTACATAATATGTTCCCATCTTAACCATTTTTTTAAAATTGGAGGATAATTGCTTTACAGTGTTGTGTTAGTTTCTGCTGTACAACAGCATGAATCAGCTATAAATATATGTATATCCCCTTCCTCTTGAGACTTCCTCCTCTCCGTGTGCTCAGTGGCTTCGGACTCTTTGGGACCTCATGGACTCTAGCCTGCCAGGCTCCTCAATGGAATTTTCCAGGCAAGAGTAAAGGGAGCAGGTTGCCATTTCCTCCTGCAGGGGATCTTCCTGACCCCGGGCACAAGCCCACATATCTTGGGTCTCCTGCACTGACAGGCAGATTCTTCGCCACCATGCCACCTGGGAAGCCCACCCCACCCCTCTGGGTCATCACAGAGGGCCGAACTGAGCTGTTATACACAGCTTCCCTCTAGTGCCCTAAGAATCTTTATGCTCGTTTTATGTTCTTAACATAGAACATTGCTCCGGATAATTATCACTTAAAAACCTTCATTCAAATCAAAGAACTACAAACATTTAGGGGCTTCCCTGGTGGCTCAGATGGTAAAGAATCTGCCTGCCATGTGGGAGACCTGGGTTCGATCCCTGGGTTGGGAAGATCCCCTGGAGGAGGGTGTGGCAACCCTCCAGTATTCTTGCCTGGAGAACCCCCGTGGACAGAGGAGCCTGGCAGGCTGCAGTCCATGGGGTCTCAAAGGGTCGGACACGACTGAGCGACTAAACATGCACACAAACACCTAGGCATTAGAGATGGTAATCTGAATGATGGCACTCTCCAACAGGCAGCATAGAAGACGTCTCTGTAAATACAGAGAGTGCTGAAAGGAGGGAGGGCAAGCAATATTAGATGCCCTTGAGTGCCGATTTAACCAGCACAAAAATATACTGGAAATGCAGACTTGGACGGGTTTGCTATTAATACATAACCAGAGTGGCCACTGAATCAGCCCAATTTAAAATGAGCATCTCGCCTTGGAAGCTTCTCCAAGCTTGACCTCTCGGGAATCTTGAAGACACCCAGCAGGGCAAGAAAAATTGATCCTGTAGTTTTCTTTAATTCGATTTTATTTTTGGCTTTGGCTGCACTGCAGAGCATGTGGGATCTTAGTTTTCTGACCAGGGGTTGCCTTGCCCGCCCCCTGCATTGGGAGCATGGAGTCCCAGCCACTGGACTGCTAGGGTAGTCCCCAGTCCATATTGTTTAACAGCCAAGGCAATGACTGTTCCGTATGCAGTGGATTTAACTCAGATGTCTGGAGGAGCCACAGATAAGTGATCAGGAAAAAAAAAAAATGTGTAAGCACTAGAGTTGCTCACAGTTGAATCTTAAACAAAAACCCTCAGCACCCCGTGTTGCTGGAGGTTGGTGTGCACTTGTGAGATACAACAGTCAAATCAGTATGTACGCGGAGAAACAAATTAGGAACAAGCAGCTCCATACTTAGCCAAGCGTGCCCAGCTCTCCAAGGATGTAGAAATGAAAGATTTCCCTGGCCCTCTGTGCATGCCCCAAAGAACATCCAAAAGCTCCCCAAGGTTAACTCCAGAAGAAAAGAGACCTTGGGCAATTGTGATGTTGTGAGAATTTACAGTAGATAAAGTTAATGGGATTTTGAAAGTGCTTCTTGGTCGCTATTAGGTCCATGCTGGGAAAATAATGGGAAAAAAAAATCTAGCAAAAATGCTTTTCAAGATTAATGAGAAATAATATTGGGAAGAAACAAAAATCCCCTACTGATGAGGGCAGCTGAATGGCAGCAAATGGCCAGTGTGTGGGGGTAGACTTCCCATCATGTCAGTGATTAGTATGGTTAATATTGAGGGTAATTAGAAACAGCAACAGAAATCTAAAGAGTTGCCATCACAGAGCCCAGAGAGTGAGGGATTGTGGGTAAATCTTTTCCTGTCTTTTTCAGCATCTTAGCTTATCTCCATATCTCGTTCACTTGGCAGATTCTGTGAGTTGAAGGAAAGATGAGGATTATCACAGGTCTCCTGATTCAGGCAAAGAATCAGCCATGATTTCCATTTGGATGGGAAACTGGAGGTTGGCAACCCTGTTTGCTCCCCAATCTGGCTGTCCATCAGAATTCCTTGGAAAATTAAAAGAATGGACTATTGGAAATCTCTTCAGACACATGGAATTGATGTCTTTGGGGCTGAGGTCCAGAAATCAGTACAGTAATTCCCCTATACACGAACCATCAAGTTGTGAACTCTCAAAGAGGAGAAGGTGCATTCCATCAACGTCAGGTGTGAGTGAAATTGCAGCTTGCCCTCCGTCTCCTATTGCTGACCACCCTTCAGCTCTACCATCTCCCAACTCTTCTCCCTCCTCCAGTCAGTAATTCTTTTTATCTGTTCACTGGATGCCAGCCCCTGTATGCCAGCTGTTGTACTTTACCATTGTACTTCTCAAAGTACTGCACTGTAAGATTAAAATTAAAAAAATTTTTTTTGCTTTTTCATGTATTATATGTGTGAAAAGTATTAGAAACCTATTACAGTACAGTATTATATAGATGATTGTGTTAGCTGGGGGCTTAGGCTAACTTTGTTGGCTTACGAACTAACTGGGCTTACTAACACGCTCTGGGAATGGAACTCATTCATATGTAGAGAACTTCAGTTCAGTTCAATCACTCAGTTGTGTCTGACCCTTTACAACCCCATGGACCGCAGCACACCAGTCTTCCTTGTCCATCACCAACTCCTGGAGTTTACTCAATTCATGTCCACAGAGCTGGTGATGCCATCCAACCATCTTATCCTCTGTCGTCCCCTTCTCCTCCTGCCCTCAATCTTTCCCAGCATCAGGGTCTTCTCCAGAGTCAGTTTTCATCAGGTGGCCAAAGTATTGGAGCTTCAGCTTCAGCATCAGTCCTTCCAATGAATATTCAGGCCTGACTTCCTTGAGGATTGATTGGTTGGATCTCCATGCAGTCCAAGGGACTCTCAAGAGTCTTCTCCAACACCACAGTTCAAAAGCATCAATTCTTCGGTACTTAGCTTTTTAAAAAATTTTTTATGGTATTTTATTTTTTACTTTACAATATTGTATTGGTTTTGCCATACAGCAACATGAGTCCGCCACGGGTATACATGTGTTCCTAATCCTGAACCCCTCTCCCACCTCCCTCCCTGTACCATCCCTCTGGGTCATCCCAGCCCCAAGCATCCTGTATTCTGCGTCAAACCACAGTGGAGTATTACTCAGCCATTTGAGTCAGTTCTAATGAAGTGGATGAAACTGGAGCCATTATACAGAGTGAAGTAAGCCAGAAAGAAAAACACCAATACACTATACTAGGCACTCAGCTGTTTTTATGATTCAACTCTCGCATCTATACATGATTACTGGAAAAACCATAGTTTTGACTAGATGGACCTTTTTTGGCAAGGTAATGTCTCTGCTTTTTAATATGCTGTCTAGGTTGGCCATCGATTTTCTTCCAAAGAGTAAGAGTCTTAATTTCATGGCTGCAGTCACCGTCTGCAGTGATTTTGGAGCCCTGCCCCCCAAATGAAGTCTCTCACTGTTTCTATTGTTTCTCCATCTGTTTCCCATGAAGTAATGGGACCAGATGCCATGATCTTGGTTTTCTGAATGTTGAGTTTTAAGCCAACTTTTTCACTCTCCTCTTTCACTTTCACTGAGGCTCTTTAGTTCCTCTTTGCTTTCTGCCATAAGTGTGGAATCATCTGCGTATCTGAGGTTATTGATATTTCTCCTGGCAATCTTGATTCTGGCTTATGCTTCCTCCAGCCCAGCATTTCTCATGATGTACTCTGTATATAAGTTAAATAAGCAGGGTGACAATGTACAGCCTTGACGTACTCCTTTCCCAATTTGGAAGCAGCCTGTTGTTCCATGTCTGGTTCTAACTGTTGCTTCTTGTCCTGGATATAGATTTCTCAGGAGGCAGGTCAAGTGGTCTGGTATTCCCATCTCTTTTAAGAATTTCCCACAGTTTGTTGTGATCCACACAGTCAAAGGCTCTTGCATAGCCAATAAAGCAGAAGTAGATGTTTTTCTGGAATTCTCTTGCTTTTTCTATGATCCAAAGATGTTGACAATTTGATCTCTGATTCCTCTGCCTTTTCTAAATCCAACTTGAACGTCTGGAAGTTCATGGTTCACATACTGTTGAAGCCTGGCTTGGAGAATTTTGAGCATTACTTTGCTAGCATGTGAGATGAGTGCAATTGTGTGGTACATTGTTTGAACATTCTTTGGCATTGGAATATATACATTTTTTTATATGCAGTAGAGAACTTACTGTGTATAAAAAGTTTCTGTGTCAAAATAGTCACTACCTGGTGTGTGTATATATATGTGTATTTATCATATATACTGTATGTTATATTTCACTTTAAATATGCATTCCAAGTGGTTCTATAGTAGGAGCAGATGTTTGGAAAAATGGTGCTGGTCTTTCACAAATAAGAAAACTGAGTCACTGGGTGATGAGGGACTTGCTTAATGCCATTGGACACAAATCCATGCCTGGAGGCTTAGCCTCTTAACACAAGGGGTAGGCCCTCCCTTCTGGGCCAGGCCACAGCTCTTGCAGTAGTTCTGGAAACTTCTGGGAAGGTTTTGTGTCACCCCTCACAAAGACATGTTCACAGAAGGGCTGGCTTATTTGGCAGAATCTCGTGGTGTTATCAACTCTGACAAGCCCTTCTGTTTGCTCACTTCTCAGAAGCCTCCCAATACAGAAATACGACCCCCTCCTCCCAGTGAGTGGCCTCCATGGGCAACTGGACAAACAGAGCTCTGTAGCAGCTGCTAACTTCTTGTGTGCCTTTTGTTGAGCACCTACTATGTGGCAGGCACTTTCCCAGCCCCTTAAACTTCATATCAACATCCTGAGGAATAGGCGGTGGTATTCCCATTTGATAAACAAAGAGGCTCATTTCATAAAAGTTTTACAAAGTGGAGGCTCAAAGAGGTGAAGAAACTCAACCAAGATCATGCAGCTCAAAAGCACTGAAGATTTAGGGAGTTCCCTGGTGGCCTAGTGATTAGGATTCTGGGCTTTCATTGCTGTGGCCAGGATTCAATCCCTGGTCTAAAAACTGAGCTCCTACAAGGTGTATGGTGCATTCAAAACAGGAAAAGAAACAAGAAAAAACAAAAAACCCCTAAGGTTCAAGTCCAGGTCATTACATCTTCGAGGCTTTTATTTTTTCCTTTGCTTCTACGGCATCACTCACAACTCTCCCATCATGTCTGAAGAATTTCAGCAACTCTCACTCAGCTCATTTAGAAACTAACCCATTCTCTTGATTAAAAATAAGTTTTTATTGTTCAGTTGCTATGTTGTGTCTGGCTCTTTGTGACCCCATGGCCTGCAGCACACCAGGCTTCCCTGTCCTTCACCATCTCCTGGAGTTTGCTCAAACTCATGTCCATTGAATCAGTGATGCCACCCATCTACCTTATCCTCTGTTTCCCCCTTCTCCTCCTGCCCTCAATCTTTCCCAGCATAGGATTCTCCAAGAATTTTCTTATCAGAGAATTCTGGTCGGGGAGCTGGCCTTAGGGAAGTCAGCATTGGTGTTACCAAAGTTCAGTTGCTTTCCGGAGGATGGAGGTCAATTTCAGGCGTTTGTAATCAGTTGGTAAAAGGCATGTGTTCACAGCCATGCAGGAAATCTATGAATATTATCAAATAATGGTGTTGAGTATAATTAAGGTTGAGCTATTAAGCACTAATTAATTAAGCTGTCAGATTTTAATCAAGGAATTGATTGTTTCTGTAGAGCGCTCAGATGGTTCCACATCTTTGCAAAGCTTGGTAACCGTGATTTACAAAGATTAACAAATTAAAAGGCCATGCTCTGAGAGGAAGTGAGCTGTTTTGTTCCTTGGAGAATGCAGACCTGACCACGTTTTGATTCTTACAGACAGTCAAAAAGGCAAGGAGGCTCATTCCAGTAGGACCAGGACCAAGATGGTCTTTAACATTCTACAGATTAAAAAAACCCTTTCTTGAACACCTACTCTGGTTGGAAATGGGTTTCCCGACCTTATCATCTAAGCAACTTATTCTTCAGTCACTAAGTCATGTCTGACTCTTTGCGACCCCATGGACTGCAGCACGCCAGGCTTCCCTGCCCTTCACTGTCTCCTGGAGTTTGCTCAAATTCATCTCCATTGAGTCAGTGATGCTCTCTAACTATCTCATCCTCTGCTGCCCTCTTCTCCTTTTGCCTTCAGTCTTTCCCAGGATCAGGGTCTTTTCCAATGAGTCAGCTCTTTGCATTAAGTGGCCCAAGGACTGGAGTTTCAGCTTCAGCATCAGTCCTTCTAATGAATATTTAGGGTTAATTTTGTTTAGCATTGACTGGTTTGATCTCCTTGCTGTTTAAGGGACTCTCAAGAGTCTTCTTCAGCACCACGATTGGAAAGCATGAGTTCTTCGGTGCTCAGAATTCTTTATGACTAGAAAGAAGGAAAAACTGAGACCTAGAGAGGGGTTGGGACCAACCCAAGGTTTTATTGGGCTTCCCTGATGGCTCAGATGGTAACGAATCTGCCTGTAATGTGGGAGACGTGGGTTTGATCCCTGGGTCAGGAAGATCCCTTGGAGAAAGAAATGGCAACCCACTGAAGTATTCTTGCCTGGAGAATCCCATGGACAGAGGAGCCTGGCGTGCTACAATCCATGGGGGTCACAAGGTTTTATTACTGAAGCTGGGCTTCTTGGGGAGGGGAGTGGTGTTGGGCTTCTCTTTCCTGAGGCCGAGTAGACTGTATTCTGAGGATTTGGCTGTGGTTTTTGTTGCATTTTGCGTTACTGCCACTCTTCTTTCAGTCTCTCTTCCTACTGAGCAGAAATCATTTGCCATAGGTTTGAAAAACCTGTTTGTTTTTCCTTAGGGAACTCCATTTTAAAAAAAATTAGTATTAAGTTGGCTAGGTGGGTCTTAGTTGTGGCATGTGAGATCTTCATCACAGCATGTGCGATCTTTAGTTACGGCATGTGACCTCTTAGTTGGGGCTTGTGGGATCTAGTTCCCTGACCTGGGGTCAGACTGGGGCCCCCTGTATTGGGATCACAGAGTCTCAGCCTCTGGACCACCAGGGAGGTCCCAACACACTTGTTTTTGAAATCACACACATCAGGGTTTAAGCCTCACTCTACTACTTACTGGAGAAGGCAATGGCACCCCACTCCCGTACTCCTGCCTGGAAAATCCCATGGACGGAGGAGCCTGGAAGGCTGCAGTCCATGGGGTTGCTGGGAGTTGGACATGACTGAGCAACTTCACTTTTACTTTTCACTTTCACTTTTCACTTTCATGCATTGGAGAAGGAAATGGCAACCCACTCCAGTGTTCTTGCCAGGAGAATCCCAGGGATGGGGGAGCCTGGTGGGCTGCCGTCTATGGGATCACACAGAGTCGGACATGACTGAAGTGACTTAGCAGCAGATACTACTTCCTGGCTGCAAAAACTTGAACAAGTTATTTTCATTTCTCTGAGCCTCAGCTTTTTCATCTGCTAAGTGGGAACATGCCACTTCCCTTAGAGATGATTTAATGATCTAATAACTCCCTAGCTCTGTTATTATCAAGCGCTTGCTATCTGCCAGGCGTGCATTAAGCACCATATGCTCACCAGTTCACTTCATCCTCACAATAACCCAAGACTGTGCTGCCCACCAGGACTTCCTGCCACGATGAAGACATTTTTATCTTTCTTAACTGTTATCTGTGCTATCCAACAGAGTAGACAGTAACCACACACAGCCATCGAGCACTTAGACACGGCTCTCGCGACAGAAAGACAAAGTTTTAAATTTTCTTTAATTTTTTTTTATGGAAATTTTTTTTTAAATTTTTTAATTTTTTTTTATTTTTTGAATTTTAAAATCTTTAATTCTTACATGCCTTCCCAAACATGAACCCCCCTCCCACCTCCCTCCCCACAACATCTCTCTGGGTCATCCCCATGCACCAGCCCCAAGCATGCTGCACCCTACGTCAGACATGGACTGGTGATTCAATTCTTACATGACAGTATACATGTTAGAATTCCCATTCTCCCAAATCATCCCACCCTCTCCCTCTCCCTCTGAGTCCAAAAGTCCGTTATACACATCTGTGTCTTTTTTCCTGTCTTGCATACAGGGTCGTCATTGCCATCTTCCTAAATTCCATATATATGTGTTAGTATACTGTATTGGTGTTTTTCTTTCTGGCTTACTTCACTCTGTTTAAACTTTTAATTTCATATTGGAGTATAGCTGAGTCACAATGTTGTGATATTTTCTAGTGCACAGCAAAGCGACCCAGCCATACATATACATGTATTCCATTCTCCCCCTTCCAAAATTTTTTTTAATTTTAATGAGTTAAAATATAAAGAGCCAGAGTTGACTGGTGGCTACTGTAATACCGCAGCTCTAGTGATATACTTACCCTCTTACCCTCATTTGACCCACGAGGGCTCAGAGAAAGTGTGTGATTTGCCTATAGTTCTACAGGTTGTAAGTGGAGGGGTTAGGAGATTTGAACATGGCGAGATGACTCCTAACCATGATACTATACTGCATGGGAACTCTTGTTAAATTTTAATTATTTTCTTTTTGGCTGTGCTGGGTCTTCGTTGCCGTGCACGGGCTTTCTCTAGTTCCGGGGAGCAGGGGCTCTTGGGCCCGTGGGCACAGCAATTGTGGCGCACGGGTTCAGTTGTCCCACGGCATGTGGGGGTCTTCTCAAACCAGGGATTGAACCAGTGTCCCCTGCATTGCAAGGTGGAGTCTTAACCCCTGGACCGCCAGGGAAGAGTCCCGCATAGGAGCTCTTCAGGTGATCAGGACATCTTGCAGCAAACATCCGTGGCCCTCTGTTGTGACCTGGCCTTCCTGCTGAGGGTCGTAGCAGGAGACAGGCTGTCTTACCGCATCCCAGAGCTGCTCGTCCGCCCTGAGTGAGTCGCCTGTTTATAGGCAGGAGGTTGACTGGACTGGAATTGTGGGCCGCCGACATGCAGCGGTGAAGATTAATTGCACAGTCTGTGTTTGCGTCTCGGTTGGAGCGAGCTGTGCTTTGGCCTTTGGTCAGTTGAAAAAGGGAGCTGGTGTTGAGTGAACGCTGGTCGTGTTCCAGATGACACGTGGGGTCCTTTAAGCGCTGTAAGGCAGGCGCTGTCACCTCCCTCCTGGAGGTGATAACACTGAAGCTCCAAGAGGCTGGATGACCTGCCCAAGGTCACACAACCTGGAGGGGACGATGCAGAGCCTTGAAGGCAGGAGTCGGGCTCTGTTATTATATTTTGAATCTTCGCTTGCCTTCTTCTCTTTCTCTGGATGCTTTACTGTGGCTGTGTCTCCCTGTCAGCCGTTTAGGTCTCTCTCACCGTGGGACAGACCTTGCGGATCCATCTCTCTAGGCAGGAAAGCAGCAGGAAGAAAATGGGTTTTGCAGAAATGGACTCACAGACTTAGAGAATGAATTTATGGTTTGGGGGAAGGGATAGCTAGGGAGTCCGAGATGACGTGCACGCTCTGCTACATTTAAAATGGATAATCAGCAAGGACCTACTGTAGAGTACAGGGAGCACTGCTCGCTGTTATATGGCTGCCTACAGGCGAGGGGAGTTTGGGGAAAATGCATGTGCCTACTAAGTCGCTTTAGTTGTGTCTGACTCTTTGTGACCCCATGGACTGTAGCCTGCCAGGGTCCTCTGTAGATGGCACTGTCGAGGCAAGAATACTGGAGTGGGTTGCCATGCCCTCCTCCAGGGGATCTTCCTGACCCAGAGATCAAACGCATGGGTCTCTTATATCTCCTGCGTTGGCAGGTGGGTTCTTTACTACTAGTGCCACCTGGGAAGCTCTCTTGGGGGAGAATGGATACAAGTATATGTGTGGCTGAATCCCTTTGATGTCCACTTGAAACTATCACAACATTGTAAATCAGCCATACCCCAGTATAAAATAAAAAGTTAAAAATAATAAAACTTTTCAACGTTAAAAGAAAATGGGGTTTTGCTGAATTTGGCTGCAGAAGTCTCGAGCAGGATCGGGGAAGGGAGACAGGGAGCTGAGGAAGACTAGGGGATGACACCGAAGAAAGCCATTATTATCATAATAATTATAATCACACTGATTCTCCATGCGCTCTCCCTGGAATCCCTGTGACTCCCCCACGCCCGACACAATGGCCTCCCTGGAGAGATGGGGTCAGTCATCCTCGGAGGGACCTCACAACATAAGAGATCGGCTGTCACATCTGGAGCAAATAGAAACCAAGGCACCAACATTTAAGGAAACGTATCTTTGTTGGAGCAGTAAGAATGCCAAGATTTACACATTATGGGATTCCTCACTGAATCGTGTAAGTGTGGAAAATGCGAGCTCTGGGAATCTTTGGAAAAGCAGGAGGGCAATTTGTCAATGCCAGGCTGCCATCAAGGCTTCCTTCTTAAAAACTGTTGTTGTTGTTCCGTCTCTTAAGTCGTGTCTGACTCTTTGCAACCCCGTGGACTACAGCACACCAGGCTCCTCTGTCCTTCACTATCTCCTGGTGTTTGCTCAGGTTCATGTCCATTGAGTCAGTGATGCCATCTAATCATCTCATCCTCCGTCGCCCCTTCTCCTTTTGCCTTTAATCTTTCCCAGCATCAGACTCTTTTCTAATGAGTTAGCTCTTTGCATCAGGTGGCCAGAGTATTGGAGCTTCAGCTCTAGCGTCAGCCCTTCCAATGAAAATTCAGGGTTAATTTCCTTTGGGATTGACTGGTTTGATCCCCTTGTTGTCCAGGGGACTCTCAAGAGTCTTCTCCAGCACCACAATTTGAAAGCATCAATTCTTTGGCCCTCAGCATTATATATGGTCCAACTCTCATGTCCAAATAAAATATTACCAAAAAACCACTATGATTTGACTTGGTTTGGGGAAGGCAAATGTAGAAGCAGAGAGAAAAGTAAAAGAAAAATAATATAAGGTTTTTTTCAATTATTTGGATTATGAAAATATTTTGAAATGAGTTCCTAATACTATAGAACTCCTTTGAATTTTTTTTTAATGGCCCTGTTGGGTCTAGTTGTCCCAGTTGCCCTGTGGCATGTGGGATCCTAGTTTCCTGACCAGGGACTGAACCTGTGAAAACAGACAATAGAATGGTGGTTAGCAAGGGCTGGGGAATGAGGGAACTGGGGAGATGCTGTTTGAGAATACACACTTGCAGCTAGTGGATACATAGGGGTTGGAGGTCTGACACACAGCCCAGGGATTACAGCCAACAATACTGTATTGTAAACTGCACAGCTGCTAAGAGACCAGATCTTAATTGTTCTCACTACAAAGAAGAGATGATTATTACGCAACCTGGTCAAGGGGTGAGCTCACACTCCAGGGACAATCATCTTGCAACCCATACAGGTATCACACCAGCACTGCTGTCCATCTTAAACTCACACGATGTTACATGTCAGTTACATCTCCATAAAAGAAGGGAGTGAAGTACAAAAACAAACCAACCAACCAACCAACCCGAGAAGGACCCTCTGTAACTCTAACAGATCAAGACAAAAATAAGATTACAAATGACACTTTGTAATCATGTCTGCTGCTGCTGCTGCTAAGTCGCTTCAGTCGTGTCCGACTCTGGGCAACCCCATAGATGGCAGCCCACCAGGCTTCTCTGTCCCTGGGATTCTCCAGGCAAGAACACTGGAGTGGTTTGCCATTTTCTTCTCCAATGCAGGAAAGTGAAAGTGAAAGTGAAGGTGCTCAGTCGTGTCCGACTGTTAGCGACTCCATGGACTGCAGCCTACCAGGCTCCTCCATCCATGGGGTTTTCTGAAAACCCCATGGATGGAGGAGCATAGTAGGCAGTGCCAGGTACATGTGGCATGGTATGTAGTGTCTGCTGGATGCTCAGCATCCATTCCCTTCTCTCCTTTATTCAAAGTATCAGGAGCGTCCCCAAAAGGACATGCACTTTTCTGAGCTCAGAAGCTTTCCATGTTTCCTTTCTTGATCAAATGAACTCCTACTCATCCCTCAAAACCCAGCCCAGATAGCCCCTCTTCTGTCTAGTGGTTGAGAGCATGCACTCTAAAGCCGAGTATCTAGATACATTCTCCTCTGCCTCTCCCTTGGTATCTGTTCTAAGGCAGTTTTCTTCCTTCTCTGTGCATCAGTTTTTCTTCCAAAGAATGGAATGATGATAATATTATTCCCCTTATAGTGATATTGAGGATTACATGAGATAATTATAGTAGTACTTGGAACAGTGTTGTTGCCTGGAGAATCCCATGGACAGAGGAGGCTGGTGGGCTGCAGTTCATAGGGTAGCAAAGAGTAGGACATGACTGAGCATGCATGAACACACACATGCACTTGGAACAGTAGGTGACACATAGTAGCTGCTTACCTGATGTTAGGCTTTATTTTCAGCCCCTTCCCCCCACCACATCTGCTAGACTTTCACCATTAATGGGCATTACTGGATTTATTAGTAGGTGTTCACAAGTGCTTGTAGAAAAAAGGGTTGTGATATAGAAATGATATTCACTAGTCACACTGTGTACGAGTGGCTGCTAAAATCTGAGCAAAAATCCCAACCTTAAACAAACTTCTGAGTCCTGAGTAAACAGATGGAGGAAGTCCAGTTATTGAATTGGGAAGGGATACCCACAGTTTGCTCTTATGAGTGGGTATGAGCCAGCTCCAGCACATCTGGTTAAACCCCTTATACTAACTCTGGTTTGTTTGTCAGTTGCTTCCTGTAGCATGGTGTTAAGAAGGATTCTGAGGCTGTGTCTGGGTACAGAGATAAAGAATGGCTTGGTCGATTGTGGCTGTCTGCCACAGGTGATGGAGGGGATGAGGCACACAGGTGCAGGTACTTATTGTCTCTGGATTTATGAGCTTGTAGAAAAAGGCCCTTCCAGGATTTGGCACCAGGAGGCACTCGATGATATAGCTGGGCAAAGAGACAAAGACTGTCTCCTATTCTTCTTGCACTGATACATTTTGAATATACATGGGAAAATTAATTAAACCAAAAGTTGATAAGTGCTTCAGAAGCACAAGACCCTGTGGGACAAGGGGTAAAGCTTGGGCTTCAGAGTCAAACTGACCTGGCTGATTATTCCAGCCAATTAGCTGTGTGACCTTGGGGAAAATTATTTATCCTCTCAGATCCTCGGTTTCCTTATCTCCAAAATGGGGGTATTATTGAGAAGGTTGACTACAGGTATGAAAATAAAGCATGAGGCTCATCGCTGTTATTTCCTTTCTCCAATTCAGTCTGAAGCTGAAAATGCATCGTCTGACCCTCAGCCAAGTCAGCGTCATAAACCCTGAAAGTCCTGTGACTGATTTCCAAGCAGCAGTGAAACTCGAAATTCACTCACAAACCTTCTCGCTCCACTTAAAATGCTCTCTGAGTTATTCTTTTCTGTTTGCAAACAGAAAAAGACTAAAATGGGGAAAAAATACTCCTCATCCATACTCTGCAGATAAACATCCTTAAGTCATTGATCCCCAGGGACTGTCTGCAGTGAAGGACAGGGGCATTTGCTTTGCCACATGCTGGGTTCATTTCGGAGCCTGGAAAAAGCAGGCTCCGAGGGAGAAATGCTGATGCAGCCCTCCGCGTTGCTATGATACATACATTATACACAACCACATCCTGAAATGTGGAAGCTCTTTCTAATGACCAAACCCCTGCCTGTCTCGTGGGAGAGCCTCCTGTCACTGTGTCCTGAGTGCCTGCCAGCCTTTGTTTCATTTCATTGATGGCTAACGAGACTCATTGATCGTCCTTCCACGATTTAGCTTCCTTCCACTTGGCAGATGTGAACGGGAGTTTGGTCTTAAGAAGGGGAGCCAGTTATGTAACGAAATAGATGCTCAGTAGGGCAGTGAGGGGCAGAATGGCGACCCACTCCAGTTTTCTTGCCTGGAGAATCCCACGGACGGAGGAGCCTGCTGGGCTACAGTCCATGGGGTTGCAGAGAGTCGGACATGACTGAGGGCAACTAACACTTGGGTCTTCATTGCTGCTCATGGACTTTCTCTAGTTGCGGAGGGTGGGGGCTACTCTCTAATTGCGGTGCGCAAGCTTCTCATTGTGGTGGCTTCTCTTGTCGCAGAGCATGGGTGTCACTAGTTGGGGCACGTGGCCTCAGTGGTTGTGGCTTGTGGTCTTTAGAGCCCGGGCTCAGTAGCTGTGACACATGGACTTAGTTGCTCCACAGCAGTGCGGAATCTCCCTAGCCCAGGGATGGAACCCCTGTGCTCTGCATTGGCAGGCAGACTCTTAACCACTGGACCACGGGAAGTCCCTAAGGCTCTGGTTATAACAAGGACATTCTCCTTGGCTGATTCAGGATCCAGGGTTCTAAGTTCATGCCCGTGAGTCACATAGGCTCTTGTGACAAGGCAGACTCTGAGTGAGTGGGTCTAGGGTGGGGCCCAAGACTCTGCATGTCTGTCTAACAAGTATCTGGTGAGCCCAGTGCTCTTGGCTCCTGGTTGCTGCTTTAGTAGCCAGGCTCCAAGACACGTGAAGGTGCTTTGGGAACAGAAGTTTATTGTACCCTCTGGTGGTTCAGATGGTAAAGGACCCGCCTGCAGTGCAGGGTTCGATCCCTGGTTCGAGATCCCCTGGAGGAGGGCATGGCAACCCACTCCAGTATTCTTGCCTGGAAAATGCCATGGACAGAAGAGCCTGGCAGACTTCAGTCTATGGGGTCACAAAGAGTTGGACATGACTGAGTGACTAACACTTTCACTTTCTTTTCAAGACGTTTTACCCAGGAAACTCATGTGGAAATTTCCTCAGATGCTTAAGCCAAGTAATGCTTAGTAAGTACCTCGGAGGTAGCCAGTAGTGTGTTTGGATGGTAATGCATTAACTCCTGCAGTGTGGTGGTGAGGGCAGAGAGAAAGAGGGACAGAGACAGAGAGAGAGAGAAAGAGAGAGAGAGAAAAAGAGAGAGAGAGAGGGAAGATGTTGACTGTAGACAGACCTGAGTTTGAATCCTGGCTCTGCTGTTTCATAGTTGTGTGACCGTAAACGGGGCTTCCCAGGTGGCGCTAGTGGTAAAGAACTCGCCTGCCAATGCAGGAGATATAAGAGGTGTGGGTTCGATCCCTGGGTCGGGAAGATCCCCGAGAGGAGGGCGTGGCAATCCACTCCAGTATTCTTGCCTGGAGGATCCCATGGACCGAGGAGTCTGGCGGGCTATAGTCCATAGGGTCACAAAGAGTCGGATATGACTGAAGTGACTTAGAATGTAATCAAAAACAAGTCAGATGGTCTCAGTTTCTCCACTTGTCAAATGGGCATTACATCACCTTCATAGGGTGGGCTGAGAGGGTTAAATAAAAGAGCACCTGACTCATTCTGTTAGCTGAAGAGTAGGCTCAGAGGATGCTGTGTGTGCTTGCTAAGTCACTTCAGTCATGTCCAACTCTGCGACCCCATGGACTGTAGCCCACCAGGGTCCTCTTTCCATGGGATTTTTCCAGGCAAGAATTCTGGAGTGGGTTGCCATTTCCTCCTCCAGGGGATCTTCCCGACCCAGGGATCAAAACTGCGTCTCTTGCGTCTGCTGCGTTGGCAGGCGGATTCTTTGCCACTGAGCCACCTGGGAAGCTCGCTCTGCAACCAGTCCTCGAGGCTGCAGCTTCCCAGTGCTAAGGGGGCCCTGCTTCGCACTGCAGCGTCATGACTCATAAGGGCAGCAGGGGATGGGCCTCCCTGGCTCCAGGCTGATCACTCTGTGTGCGCCTTTGCCCTGTGCTCCTGGCCTCTGACTCACCCTTGGGAACCACCAGGCAGAGAGCAAACACCACCCATGCCTTTGGGGGTTAGGTTAGGTGCACTCAGCCAGTGTGAGGAACAGCCGGGATGCAGAAAAGAGGATAATGGACCTGGAGACACACTCCATGTGGCTTAATGCTATCTGGCTTCAGCTTTCTCATCTGCAAAATGGGACCATAAACCTTGATTCAGAGAGGCAGGGCAGTAGAGAGCGGGAAATCGGCAAGTCTGGATTGATAATAGTATATGGCTCATGGGAGGAATGCGTGGTCTCCTCTCTCTGGCCAACCCAACAATCTTCTTGTTTCTCTTCTTGTACATAGGTATTCTGGTCACACACAGAAGTTAAAGATCTGGAGAGAGGCATGTGGTTAGGAGAATCGGTTATTGCAGAGCAGGCCGAGCTGAGTTTGCAGCCCAGCTCTGTAGCCTCACCTGTATACTCTCGGTTAACCCATAGCCACTCAGAGGCTGTTTTGTCAGCAATAAAAGAGCTAGAATAGTCCTGCTTTCCCCGTAGCATTGTCATAAGGAATAAACGGAATGCGAGTAGAACAAGGGCTTAGCTTAGGGCTTACATGTTATTATAGTTGTTATGTCTTTTTCTTCCTTCCTCCTTTCCTCTCTCCCTCCCTCCCTCCCGACTTCTTTTCTCTCTTTTTTCCTTCCTTCTCTTTTCTTTTCTCTCTTTCTTCCCTTCCTTCTTCCTCTCTTTCCTTTCTTCTTTCTCTTTCTTTTCTTTCCTGCCTTCCTTTCATTTCCAACGGCTTCTTTGCCCATCTTGCTAACATCTTCTGAGATGGACCACAGACAGATCACTAAGAGGAATATTCAGAATAAAAAGCATCACTCTCCATGGGCCTTTGAGGCCCAAGGACAACCATGAGGTCACATCTCATCTTCCTCTCCGAATAGAGAAGATTCAAGGGGCCCAGTGCTTTCAGGTGGGACGGCAGTGACGTTAGCATGAGAAACCGGTTAAGGAGAGGTGTGAAGCTCTTCTGTGTTAGAGACCGTCCCCAGTCTGGCCGTCACCTGCCTTTGGCCTCCTTGTCCTCTGCTTCCTCTCTCGAGCAGGCAGGGTGACGCTTCAGCACCACACTTTCCCACCTCCATGCCTTGGCCTGCATTGTGGCCACCTTCTGGAATGTTCTTCCCCATCTCATTGATAAATCCAAGCAGATCCGTCCTCACCTTCTCTGTGTCTTTGTGGCTTGGCCACACAAAGGGGATGTCTGTTAAACAACCGTTCTTCCTATTTTGGCAATGCTTTCTCCCCATGGGGTTAGGTTGGGGTCGACCCCCACCATCCATCAGACTGATGTCTTCCTGTGGCAACAGAAAAAGGGAAGGATGGAAAGAGCAAAGCGGGGGATGGGTAATGTCTAGGGGAATCAACTTCATTTGAAGAGCCTTCCTGGAAGTCCCCCATCTCCATTCCCTGATTGCAAAGTGCTGAACTTGAAGGCTGATCCTCAACAGTCCTCTTCCAGTTTTCTTTGGAGACTGGAAATCAACATGGCCTGGGGAAAGCCTTGTAGAGTGGGTGTCTCAACCTGGGTTCCTGTCTTTGCTTGCATTACCTTGGGGACCACATCAATAGGGGATTGAATGGAAGCCCCCTGCCAGCGCTGGTTCTTAGCTACCCAC
Organism: Capra hircus; assembly: GCF_001704415.2. Lineage (NCBI taxonomy): Eukaryota > Metazoa > Chordata > Mammalia > Artiodactyla > Bovidae > Capra > Capra hircus. The sequence goes on from NC_030832.1 coordinate 7,949,428, forward strand.
GTTTCTGCTGTCCTTAAGCTTCTTACCACTCACTGTCTTTTCCTCTCATTTATAAACGTTTAAAAATATTCACTTGATGCACAGTGGGATTATAGATTCTCTCATTTCTGCAATGAAAAGCCGCTCATGCATTATTCAAGAAAAATATTGTATTATTGAACAAAGGATGGGTGCATTCATCCCTTATTATGCATTCTAGTCTTTGCTACCTTATTAGTGGATGTGTTCTGTGAGGACTTTACTGACGCAGTTTGTAAACAAAGGTGAGATCAAACACTGGTGTGTTTAGATGGCAAGATTACGAGTTTATCATAAAGTCATCAAATTGTATGCCTGGGAAGTTATTCAGCCTTCTCAGTGCCTGGGTTCCTTCTCTCTTCCATTCCTACCAAGTGGAAGTTCAACCTTGGCTTGAACTCTTCCAGTGATGGGAAACTCATTACCCCAGTTTCACCACTGTGGTATTTGTGACGAAGTTCATCTCATATTGGGCAGGGATTCTCTCCGCATGGGCTCTACCCACTGGACTTCCCTTCTACATGAAACATTTCTCTTCCCTTTCCTCCACAACAGCCTTTAAGCTATGCGAAAATGGAGATTGTCATAACCCACCTTGGTAATTTCTTTGAAAGGCGACATATCCTTTGATTCTTCAGCCAACTGGCCATTGCAAAAAGGACAGTCAATTGGATCAATAAATATTTATCGAAGAACCTCCTCTTTATAGTTCAGGCACTTTGATAAGCATGATAAGCATGTTCGTACCTTATAACTATTTTTAAGAATATTTGTTTATTTATTTGGCTGGGCCAGGTCCTAGTTGAGGCCTGAGGGATCTTTAGCTGTGGCATGTGGGATTTAGTTCTGCAACCGGGGATTGAACCCAGGCCCCTTGCATTGGAAGCTTGGAGTCTTAGCCACTGGACCACAAGGGAACAGTATGGCTTATAACTGCAATTCAGTGGAGGATTTGTAGAGTGTTTAACTAGCAGGATTCAAAGCTCATATCCACCCTGTACCTCCCCAGCCCTGACTCCCACCACGCTCCCCTCACCCTCCTACCTCAGCCTCTTTGGATTTCTAGCCCTCCAACTCACAAGCGCTCCCTGCCTCAGGGCCTTTGTGTATGCCGCGCTCACTGCCTGGGATGCTTTCCCAAGATCTTTATACCTGCTGCTCACCTCTCACCATACTGAAGGGACATCTCCTCAGAGTAGCCTTTTTGGATTTCTATCTAAACAAAGCCCCCAGTCCCACCTCTGGCCCATCACTGTCCCTTCCATTGCCCTGCATTATTTTTCTGTAGCATGCTGCAGTCAATAAATGTTTACTGAGCACATACTATGTGTCAGGGATTTTTCTAGGAACTTGATCTTCAATGGTGAAAAAAAGTAATGCAGTAATTCTTGCCTTCATGGAGCTTACCTTCTCCCAGGAGGGACAGAGAATATGTAACATATGTGTGGATAAATTATCTGGTATGTTAGAAGGAGTTAGGAACTAGGGAGAAAGAAGCAGAGGACTGAGATGCCAGTAAGGTGAACAGGGTTGTGTGTTAATATTAAAGTCATCTTTCAGAGCTGAACTTTGAGCAAGGATAGTTTCCAGAGATGAGATAATATTTTTATTTGTGTGTCTATGTATTCCTTGTCTCTTCCTTTTTGGAATGTAAGATCTATGAGAATGTCTTATTTCTGTTTGCACCCAGTATCTGGCATATCATAGGAACTCAATGGATTTGTGGGAAATGACTGTCAAATGCCTATATGACTAGATAAGAGGCATTGGCAAAAGTTTTTGTCCAAGGTATAATGTAAAATGCACAAAGTTGGGACTTCCCTGATGGTCCAGTGGATAAGAATCCGTTTGTCAATGTGGGGGACACAAGTTTGATCCCTGGTCTGGGAAGATTCCTTCTGCCATGGAGCAATGAAGCACGTGCGCCAGGGCTGAAGCCTGTGCCCTTGAGCCTGCGCTCTGCAGCAAGAAAAGCCACCACAATGAGAAGCCCTCGTACCGCAGCTAGAGAGTAGCCCCTGTCCGCCACAACTAGAGAAAGCCCAGGCACAGCAACAAAGACCCGGAGTAGCCAAAGATAAATAAATAAATAAAAATTTAAAAAATCCCCCCCTCAAAATCCTTGCAATTGTCATCTGCATCCTCTGCTTCTTCTGTGAATTTTTTTTAGGTCCTGCCTCCCTATTTGCTTTCCCATAGAATGGCAAGAAGGATGGAATTGCACCCACTTCCTGCTAACACATCCCATGATGTGACTCAGAGCAGGTGCTATCATTCCCATTCTGCAGATGAAGAAACTGAGGCTCGGAGAGGTTCACTGTCAATCAGGTTTAGTGACGGAGTGTGGATTTGAATCAGAGTCCTTTCCACTGACAGGATGACCAACTGCAAGCCCACCCTCACTGGCTTTGTCTGCACTATCCTCAGAACAGATCTTCCTTGAACAGCATGGGTGATGGGTCCCCCCTAGGGGGGACTCTCACGAGATCCAACTCTTCATCGCCTCCCTCACCTTGAATCTGAGGTGGAATTTTCCTGAGAGTGAATTTGCTACTTCCCAACTCTCTCTGAACCAAGGGCAACTCCTGCTCAGCCTGCTGGATCCTCTTAAACAGAATCAAGTAAATAAGCAGTAAGCTTTGAATAATTGGCTTTTGCTTCTCAAAGCCAATTGTTATCAAAATGAATCCTTCATTCTGCCTCTTTCATTACATTCAACTAAATTGTCTTTTGGGGCTCAGGGGAGAGTAACTCTTTTCCTTCCAGATGTCTTCAGGGCAATAGCAACCTTCCCTTGCCTTTCTAAGGAATCTTAGGATTTTCAAAGTCCTTTCATATAAATCATAGGATTTTTGGTCCAGATATTATAAACCATCCTGTGTTGTATAGTTACTTAGTGTTAGTCGCTCAGTCATGTCTGACTCTTTGCGACCCCATGGACTGTAGCCTGCCAGGCTCCTCTGTCCATGGAATTCTCCAGGCAAGAATACTGGAGTGGGTAGCCATTCTCTTCTCCAGGGGATCTTCCCAACCCAGGGATCGAACCCGGGTCTCCTGCATTGCAGGCAGATTCTTTACCATCTGAGCCATAAGGGCACTTGAAAAAATTGGGAATCCACAGATGGCTGCATTCATTTTCAAGTAACAGAAAACTCAGCTCCAATGGACACAGAAATAAAGGGAACTTACTGACATAGAACTGAAATATCCAGAGGAAGAAACAATTTTGGGTGCCGTGTGATCATTACTATGGCTTAATTTCTCTGTCAGTGGTTTTTTTTTTTCAGTTATTTTGCAAGTCAGATTCATTCTCAAGCTGGCTTCTTCCTTGATTGCAATATGGTTACAACAAATGATGCTTTATGCTTTCTCATTCACATCCACAGAGCAGAAACAGCGTTTTTGTTTCCACATTCCAAGAGGAAGCCGAAGGCTCACCTCAGTTGCACCTACAGAAATCATGCGCTCACTCCTGAACCGGCGACAGTGGCTCAGGCAGGGGCAGGTGTGCTAAAAATGCTGATTGGCTTGGAGTCAATTTGCCCTAAAGCATATTGATGTTGTTAGGGAGAGGGCAGAGGGTACAGATGCTGAATAGGCAGTCAACATATTTCTACTCCAGATCCAGGTTAGGATGTGAAAAACTGAGGATGGAGTCATTTATGAAAGTCATTTATTGGTCACTGGGTATTGGAGCAGAGACTAAAACCTAGACTCACATCTTTGGATTCAGAGATCTTTCCCAACATCAATTTGTCCTCACCTTTTGCTAGCGCTGAATTTGTAATCTTTTGCCAGAGGCTGAGCAGTATCAGCAGAGTAAGATATTGGGGGGAGGGAAGGCCTCCTTTGTATCTGTTGATACCGAAAACTTCACATAATTACCTTCTCTGGGGTTACAATATTGCTTGTTCAGTTATTAACAATCATCCATTGAGCCAGGAACGTTGCCTGGCCCAGACCATCCAGATACTTGTCTTTTAATCAAGTCTTCTAGTTGCAAGATACAGAAACCTACTGGAGCTAATTTGAGCAAAAACAGAAGGAAGGGATTTATTCTAAGAGTACAGGATTCTTGATTTTATCTTCTCTTCTCCCAGAAATTACATCATACTCTTCTAGATGAAATGTATAATAACAATACACACACTACTTATGGAAAATATTAATTGGCCCCAGAAGTCTCTGCAGCCCGATCAGAGTGGATTCTCTGCTCCTCTTATTATATTTGAGTTTAAGTTTAAGAAGCTTTGAACATCTAACCCTATTTGCATGTATTTCCAGCTAGCTCTTTCAGGCTTAATTAGATGGATTTTTTTTTTTTTAAAGGAAAGGAACTGGAAAGTTTTTCTGGAAAAAAAATATAGAGGATCGACTGGAAATCTGTATGGTGACGTCTGCTCCTCTCATTACCCAGTTTAGCTATTCAGTCGCTGTAACCTCAGTGCATGCCCACTTTGTACTGAGTTTGCATTCTGATTCAGGTCCCACAGGTGCAAGCAAGAAATTACTCGAGGCTGGCAGGAGGCATGTTCATTTTATAAAGCTTCCTCTGCTCACTCTCATGCAAGATCTGGGGCCATGGAAAATTTTCTTGGCCACTCAGGTGTTCAGGGAGGACAGAGTGTTTCTACCTCTTCATGAAGACCCTGGATGGATGGCTCTCATTTGCGGATGGTAAGAGAGTCACCTTCTTATGCATCTGGATTAAATCATCTGGAACCATCCTCTCCAGCTCATGAATGTCATAGGTTCCTCCTCTTTCCAGAAGCAGAGGGAAGCAATATCTAGATAACCTGATGAGTAAGCAGTGAATGAATGAATGGATTCCTCTTTTGCTTCCCCAATGAATTCTTCAGTTTCTCTGCTCAAACTGCAGCTTCAGAATCAGTTGAGAATGTGTTGGAAGCATCAAATCTGAAGCCCCATTCCAGACTGTGAATCAGAAGCTGTGTTTTAGTAATACTCCCTGGGTCTTTCCTAGGCACAGGAAAGTTTGAGAAGCAAGGCTGTAGAAACTGCTTCTACAGCACCTGTAGTCCTTCACTGCTCATTTGACTGCTTGTCTGCATCCAGGAGAAGGGCCAGAACCATGTCTATTACCTTGGGTATCTCCATCTCCTATATAAGGGTTATATCCTGGGGGTATTAAGTAGCTGTTAGATGGATGAATGAATGGATGGATGGTTGGGTAGGTGGATGGATGGATGGGTGGGCAGGTGGGTGGATGGGCAGATAGATGGATGGATGGATGGGTAGGGGGGTGGGTGGATGGATGGGTGGGTAGGTGGGTGGATGGGTGGGTAGGTGGATGGATGCATATGTGAATAGATAGATGATTGGATGAATGAGTGGAAGGATGGACAGGTGGATGGATGGATGGGTGGGTGGATGGGTGGGTGGGTGGATGGATAGTTAGATGGATGGATCGATAGGTGAATAGATGGATGGATGAGTGGATGGGTGGGTGATGAGTGGATGGGTGGGTGATGAGTGGATGGGTGGGTGATGGGTGGGTGGGTGGGTGGATGGATGGATGGTTAGATGGATGAATGGATAGGTGAATAGATGGATGGATGGGCGGATGGATGGATGGGCGGATGGATGAGTAGATGGATGGATGAGTGGATGGGTGGATGGATGGGTGGGTGGATGGATGGGTGGGTGGGTGGGTGAGTGGGAGGGTGCATGGGTGGGTGGGTGGATGGATGGATGGATGGTTAGATGGATGAATGGATAGGTGAATAGATGGATGGATGAGTGGATGGGTGGATGGGTGGGTGATGGGTGGGTGGATGGGTGGGTAGGTGAATGGATGGGTAGGAAGATGGATGGATGGATGGGTAGGAGGGTGGATGGATGGATAGGTGGATGGATGGATGGGTAGGTAGATGGATGGATAGGTGGATGGATGGAGAAAACAGGTTTTACTGCTTGCAGGGAGGCTACCTATTTTAGTGGCAGAAAGCTGAGGTCAGAGGAAAGAGAAATGTCATTGAGCAGTTTTGTTAGCATCGCATTTCTTGAACATCGTCTTTGTGTGAGGTGGTTTCCTACACCATACAACTCACTCCCTGTAAATCATTACCAGGCAGGCATCAACACCATCATATTACACCTGAGCGAGTGGTGCAGCTACACTTTGAACCGGGAACAATACTTTTTCTTCCCTGCTGCACTGCCACGCAGGGTCTGTGTGACCTGGGTTCAGGGGCAGAGGCTTTGGCGCCCTGTTCATCCAGTACCCCTCGCCATTCACTCTTCAGACAACAGCTTCTGTCTGTGGGGAGCCCACAGCTCTGCCTGAGGGCTTCCCCCAAGCTTAAGAGCTTGCTTGTCCTGAGTGCAAGGCAAGTCAGAGAGATAACACTGTTAGGAGCAACCCTCCACCAATAGGAACAGGTTGTTGTTCAGTCCCTAAGTTGTGTCCAACTCTTTGTGACCCCATGGACTGCAGCTCACCAGGCTCCCCTGTCCTTCACTATCTCCCTGAGTTTGCTCAAATTCATGTCCATTGAATTGGGGATGCCATTCAACCATCTCATCCTCTGTTGTTTCCTTCTCCTTTTGCCTTCAGTCTTTCCCAGCATCAGGGTGTTCCCCAGTGAGTCGACTCTTCGCATCAGGTGGCCAAAGGATTGGAGCTTCAGCTTCAGCATCGGTCCTTCCAATGTATATTCAGGGTTGATTTCCTTTAGGACTGACTGGTTTGATCTCCTTACAGCCCAAGGAACTCTCAAGAGTCTTCTCCAGCACCACATTTCGAAAGCATCAGTTCTTTGATGCTCAGTCTTCTTTAGGGTCCAGCTCTCACAACCGAATAAAATATTAAAAAAAAACAACAACACTATGACTGACTTAGTTTGGGGAAGGCAAAGGTAGCAGCAGAGAGAAAAGAATAATGAAAAATAATGTAAGGTTTTTTTTAATCTTCAGCAGAGTTGGTGCATAAATGCCTCTTGGATGGGATAACTCTGGGAGCGTGTTCTCCAGCATTTCCTAGAGTCTTAATGTGGTGAAGCCCCAGCTGTGCACCATGGAGACCTACTCAAAACACCCTCTCCATTGGTTTGCTTTGCTCCCTGTCTGCTCTCCCTCTGGTGCTTCCTGGGATAGCCTCACAAATACACTGTTCGCATTCAGATACATATCTTAGAGTCTCCTTCTCAGAACCCAAATCTGAGACAGGATCTATTAGATAAAAACCACTACAGCCATCATGTTCTGATTACCAGACACTGCGATAAGCACCTGGAGAGTGTTATCTCATTGATCTTCACAACATCCCTGGGAGGTAGGTTCTGCCTGCAGATAGGGAAATCAAGGCTCAGAGAGGGAAGGGATGTGCTGAAGGTCACCCAGGCTGGTCACTGTTTCTGTTTGTTGTCATGAGCCTTAAATACCTGGCATTCCAAGAGGTTCTGAATTATCCCCTGAGATCATGGATTCTTCCAAAAACTGGAACTGCAGTTATCATCACTGGGTTTCTAGAATGGACTGACTTTGTCAACAGACTTCTTTCCAAGGATGCTAGGGCAAGTCAAAGACGGCTTGGGTTCCCAGAGGTCTGAGGGGATATTTGGAGAGGGTTAATGTAAGGATTCCAAGGGACCAGAGGACAATGGAAAAATGTTTGGGCTAGGGATGTGCCCGCCTGCGATCCTATGGACTATAGATCCCGCCAGGCTCCTCTGTCCACAGAGTTTTCCAGGCAAGAATACTAAAGTGGGGTTGCCATTTCGTCCTCCAGGGGAACTTCCCAACCCTGTGGTCAAATCCTCGTCTCTGCATCTCTTACACTGGCCGGTGGATTCTTTACCAGTAGCGCTACCTGGGAAGCCCAGGGTCTAGGGATAGGGGAGATCTTGTCAGTAGAATAGGAGGAGGCTGGATGGATTTGAGGATGAGCTTGGAAAAAGCAAGAGTGATCCGGGTCCCTCTATCGGTCCACATCTGGTGCTTGGGTGTTGGGGAGTAGCCAAGGAGTATGATAGTCTGAAAGTAGAAAACGGGATTATATGTGGTTCATAGCAGTCAAAGGTGAACCCCTGGCAGCCACATCAATAAACTGTAGAGGGTAGACTGGCAAACAGCTTTTATCTTACACGCCAGCTCTCACTGACTGATTGTGGCTTCCTGGAGCCCTGTGTAGAGGGCAGTTCCAAGGCTACTTTTCACCTTGGAGTAAAAGAGAGTCCGGATTGATTAGCAATGTCTGCCTGGGGCCCCGGGGTGGAGCGTGTTGGTGCCCAGGCCAGGTGGAGGAACAGGCTGAATTCCAGTCTGAGGTGGAAGAATTCTTTCCATTAGGATCGAAGCAACATTTACATCTCAAGTAAGCTTTTGCTTTTGAGAAGTATGATTTTTCCTTGAGAGTTTATCTTTCCTTTGAACATATGTGGCTAAACCGAGGCCATATGCAAACTTACAGCTTGATTATAACTCCCTAGATGCAAAGGAAAGAAAAAAACCAGCGCACAATTTACCGAGTAGAACACACACAGAACAGGGAGTTTGTTGAATGGCTTGCTTCTCCTCCTCCTTCTTGCTCACAGTGGCCTGTGTTGGGTGGGTTTTGATGATGCTAAGTCTTCCTGCAATCCTTTCCAAGTCTGTGTTCTCTACCTCCAGGAACTCTGGCTCTGGGTCTCATCTAAGTGATAGTGGCAAGGTCTGATTGTGGGAGTTTTGTTTTCTTATCACAGTTGGGAGAAGGAGGCAGGCAGCCCCCACGTGAGTGGTGGTGCACGGGTGCATCTGCCTACGAGGAATGCAGAACGCGAACTATAAATAACGCAGCCACATCTGCCCTTGGCTTTGGAGTGCGTGTACTCTGCCGCATCGCTGAGCTCACTGATGCTCCGTGCAGACCTGTGTGGTGGGGAGGGTCAGACTCACACTTTTATTTTAACCCATAATTGGTACCCTCGCTTTCAGAATGCCCTGGGAGATTGACTTTTATCTCATGAGACGTTCTGAAATTGTCCTCAAGCGTTCATTGGAAATTCAAGCATTTAGGTGAAGTTCATTTAGGAATGAACTCATTATGAATTCACGCAGGGACAAACTCTGTTTGTATTTAATGTGTAATTGTCAGGTTAAATGGTTTAACAGAGTACTCCACACTGAGATTCTATTATAGGAAGTGGCTTTCCTAACATGAGCCTGGCATTCAGCAGATTTATGGGGAGAGGTATAGGATCCCTCCAGTGCAGAAGGCTGGTTTGGAAACACAGCTAGATGGAGTGTTGCTACAGGAAAAGGATGGGAAATTGACTTCTTTGGGTTGGTAGCTGATGCCTGGAGCTTAACTAAACAGAGAAGATTGAGGTCGCGGTGAGGATCAGTGAAATGGAACGTCAGGATTGATTAGAAATGTCTGCCATGGATAAAGGAGAAAAGAAACAGTTCACACACATAGGTGCCATCCTTTCTCTAAGAGGAAGTTGTTTAGACAAGCAGGACGAGGCACAGACACCAACTGTCCTGCAAGTAAAAAAGAATTGGACAAGGTCCATCCTGACCGCCTATTATTGGAGGAAAAGTGGCAGGCTCCAGAAAAAGCTAGTCCCTATCCTCCACAGTTTCCTATGAGAAATGAGCCAACAGCATCATTTAAGACCTAATGCAAATGAGTTTTTCAGGCAGAGGAGAGACAGGAGAGAGAAAAGCAAAAGCTTTCTTTTGGCACTAGGTGGTGATGAACAGAACTGTAAAAAGAAAAGACTTTGCGGGACCACACTGAGCACGGGGCGGTGGTTTTCCTTGAATTTCCATGTCTTCTAGAACAGTGAAGTGGAAAGGCTTCATTCAGCTTTGGAGGTGGATTAGCACATGGATCAGATGACATACCACCTAAGTCAGTTTGGCTAGGTCATTTCAACATTCCAAGCTTAATTTTCTTCCTGTGTAAATTAAAACTAAAAATGTAAAACCTGCCTAACTTATGAGGTTTTGCCAAAAGTGGAGCATTAGTTCCTTCCACATGGAATCTACCCGTGAGGATGTGGCTGGTACAATGTTAGGCACGTAGTGTGTGTTTGACAATATGAATCCAGAAAGGAACAATCCATTTAGGATCAGACTACCCTGGTTTTTGCTCCTATCTCTAAGGTCCTGGAATGCTTCTTCTTGGGGATCATGCCTTCCGGAATGTCTCTAGAGAAAAGAAAGACAGCTCCAGATCCTGGTGGCTTCGGTCACTTTATCAGCCTTGTGAATTTCACGAGACTCTGAAGGAAAAGTTGTGTGTTAGTTTCAGTTGATCCCAAAGGTGATGATTTGGTCTGGCTGTCTAGATCATTGAATACCCTTCTTTCTGCAACTCCTGGATGTTGAGTTTAGCTTCTTGATTTTTCTGCAGTTGGGAGAGAGAGACTGAGACTGCCAGCCCCACAAGGTCTTTATGAAGAGCCAGGGTGAAGACCACTGATAACTTTCTCACCATCTCGTTGTTTCTGGAGTCATGCAATCCTTGCAAACCCAAGAAGAATGAGTGTTCCATCCGTGCTGTGAATGGCCTCAGGCTGGAAGGATCTGGGGGAACTGGCAGGGCAGTCCTTACCCAAATAGCTCCTCTAGCAGAAGAAAGTCTGCAGATTTCTGAGCCTACAACCCTTTCCACCTTCAGATCATTTACAAATTGCGAACAGTGAATAGATGGAGAAATCAAGTCTTCTTGCTTATGTTTCCACCACCCTTTATTCTGGTTGAACATAGTTGAGCTTCTGTTATAGTAATACAGCCAAATAGTAGATTTTTCTGCTCATACTCACTTCTCAACCTTTTTGGCTAAAATCAAGTGTAGAATGGGGGCTTCCCAGGTGGCACAGTGGTAAAGATTCCACGTGCCAGTGCAGGAGATGCAAGAAATGCAGGTTCGACCTCTGGGTCAGGAAGATGCCCTGGAGAAGGGAATGGCAACCCACCTCCAGTATTCTTGCCTGGGAAATCCCATGCACAGAGGAGCCTGATGGGCCACAGTCCATGGGGTCACAAATCATCGGACACAACTTAGCAACCGAGCGCACTGTGCCCAAGACCAGCCCACCATCACTCCATCCTTGGCTCTAGCTGTGCGGACACCTGGTCAATCAGGGTGCTTCCTCAGTTTGGAATTTAAACCAGAGTAATCCTTATTATTTTTTTCCTATCTGGCTATTGAGAAAGGACCAAGGCTGGCATTCAGCTGCTGCCTCCTGCTTCTCGCTTTGCAAGCTGAGAAGGTCTGGAAGACTGTGCCCAGGGCCTGGCATCCACTGGGGCTTTGTGGTTGGGCATATCCAAACCTCTTGCCCACAGAGAAGAAAGTCTCTGCTCTTGGGGCCTCGCTGAGAGCATTGAGATAGGAGGCATTGTTCCCGCGGGCAATCAAGGGAGAAGCTCAAGCTGATTTTTCTGTTTTTTTGGCAGCCGCCTTTGCTTTCCTTCCCCCTCTGGGGAAATTAGCTTGCTGGCTCAGAAAGAGGGAGAATAAACAAGTCTAACCTGAAATATGCATTAGAGTTCAGCTATTTTTGGAGGTCTCCAAGATGGAAAATGGCTGAAGACTGACCAGTTCCCATCTGCCCTGAATTAACTTTCTGAGGTTTTATGGGGAGAGGGAGGGGGCCCATGGGCCATCAGAACAGTGGAGCTGAGACTGAGAGCGATCTGTCGATCTGAGTGAAAGAAGCATGGCTGTAGCAAGTCCATTCCCCTTAGCAACCAACTCAGAGAGGAGACAGAGAAGGAAGCTGTGCTGAGATGGGCAGGGGTTGCTTCTGCTATGGACCCAATGCCTGTGGCCCGCCTCCCCCCAACTCATATGTTAAAGCTCTAATGTGATAGGGCTGGGAGGTGGGCCGGGGGAGGCTGTTTGGTCATGAGAGTGGAGGCCCCATGGTGGGATAAGAGTCTTGAAAAGAAGACTATCTTTTCTCTCTTTTCCTGCCATGTGAGCACACGATCAGAAGACAGCCACATGCAGACCAGGAAGAATCCCGCACCAGACATCAGACCTGCTGGAGCCTTTTGATCTTGGACTTCCCTACTTCCAGAACTATGAGAGGTAAATGTCTGTTGTCTTAGCCACCTCATCTACGCTGTTCAGCTTTGTTGCTGTCGTTCAGTCACAAAGTCGTGTCTGAATCTTTGTGACCCCGTGGATGGCAGCACACCAGGCTTCCCTGTCCTTCACTGTTTCCTGGAGTTTGCTCAGATTCATGCCCATTGAGTCAGTGATGCCAACCAACCATCTCATCCTCTGCCACCCCTTTCTCTTCCTGCCCTTAGTCTTTCCCAGCATCAGGGTCTTTTCCAATGAGTCAGCTCTTCACATCAGGTGGCCAAAGTATTGGCGCTTCAGCATCAGTCCTTCCAGTGAATATTCAGGGTTGATTTCCTTTAGGATTGACTAGTTTGATCTCCTTGCCCTCCAGGGGACTCTCAAGCGTCTTCTTCAGCACCACAGTTTGAAAGCATGAGGGATCTTTAGCTGTGGCATGCAAACTCTTACTTACAACATGTGGGATCTAGTTCCCTGACCAGAGATCGAACCCAGGCCCTCCTCATTGGGAGCATGGAATTTTAGCCACTGGACCATGAGGGAAGTCCTTCATGTCCTTATCTTTGAAAAAAGTGACTGCAGACTACCCACGTATCTATTGACAGGTTAACGGATAAGCAGATATGATCCATCCATACAATGTGATATTAGTCAGTCACTGAAAGGAATGAAGTACTGGTTCATGCGACAGCGTGGATGAACCTTGAAAACAAGATGCTGTGTGAAGAAGCCAGACACAAGAGGTCACACGTTGTGTGATTTCTATGAAATGTCTAGATTAGGTAAATCCACAGAGGCAGAAAATAGATTAGTGATTTCCAGGAGCTGGGGGAAGAGGGCAATGGGAGTGCTTGCTTAGTGGGTCTGGGCTTCTTTTCCGGGCACTGAAAATATCTTAGCGATGGTGCTTGCCAAACACTGAATGTACTGAAAGCCATTGAACTGTCAACTTTAAAAGCGTTGGGCACTGAAAATATCTTAGCGATGGTGCTTGCCAAACACTGTGAATGTACTGAAAGCCATTGAACTGTCAACTTTAAAAGTGTTCACCATCAATTTCATGTTAGATACATTCACCCTCAAAAAAAAGAGGCAATGCGTTGGTCCTTATCCCCTGGTAGCATAGTCAGGTCACCTGGGAGCTTTAAAAAATGGACGCCAGACCCATCCCTAGGAATTCTCACTCCATTTTGTTCTTGTTCGATGGTTAGTCACTAAGTCGTGTCCGACTCTTTCCGACCCCATGGACTGTAGCCCACCGGGCTCTTACGTCCATGGGATTTCCCAGGCAGGAATCCTAGAGTGGGTTGCCATTTCCTTCTCCAGAGGATCTCCTTGACTCAGGCATTGAACCTGCATTGCAGATTCTCTATCGCTGAGCCACCAGTAATTTCTAAAAGTTGCTTTGGAGATCTTAACCTGCAACAAGGTTCAGAATCACTGAACACCCTCTGAAGTTCCTGCCAACCCTGCTTCCCTGTTGAGAGTGAATTTAAGTCCATTCATCCTTTCTTTGGTATTTTGAATCTTCTTTGCGGAGTAAAAGCCTTAAATCTTTTTTTTTTTGTTGGGGGGAGGGGCAAAGATATTACAGACACGGACTTGTAGGAGAGGTAACTTTTGGAGTGCGGGGGATGGTAACGGAGAAGGAGAGTTGCTGGCTGCCTTTGAAACCACCCATCCCCCCAGCGCACTCGATCCAGCCTCTTTGGTACAGGAAAGCATCTGCACACTTTGCCTCAATGTCTTTAAATACCTGAAACCACACAGACAACATTAAGCATTTAAAGGTACCGAGACTTAAATGGGCTCAATTCCATTCAAACACTTGAACTGAGGACCTACTGGTACTAAAAGTGTGTGGGGTCTGGCTGCTCACCTCTCAAAAGCCAGTAAACAGACCAGGTTGGTGCAAAGGAAACTTTGCTTTATTTCAGATGCACGCAATAGGGGGAGGGGCGCTATATGTAGAAAACAGCACAGTCATCTCTAAGAGTCATCTTCAAATTGATGGTCTGACCCGCCTCATTTTGATTGTTTTAGGCACAGTTAATCTTCAGTTCCACGGTCCACTTATTCCCATTTCCTTGAGGCCGATTCTCAGAATTGTGGCAGCTTATGTCATAGCTGCAGTCCGGTCATTATGTAGTTAACTTCTTCCACCTGGTATTTCGGTATCTATAAGACAGCTCACAGGATATGGCTCAGAATATTATCTATAGTCCTTGAGAAGGAACCAAAGGTCCTTGACTATGTTTAATATCATACATTAATGATCCTACATTATTATTATTTGCTCTCCTTTGACTGCTTTCCTTTGTTTCTGTATTTCTCATATCTCTGATTAAACTTATTCTTTGACTAAAGTTTTCTATAGACAGAAGGCAGGCAAGGACATTGCGGGGAGGTGGGCAAGGACTATAGGGTCTTGCTCCTTTTCACTACTGTGTGCCCAGCTTTGTGCTAGATGCCAGTGGGGGTGAGAAAGAAACCAGGATGAATCAGAGCTCAGTTCAGCAGCCCACCATCCAACAGGGGAAGACAGAAGCACTGTAAAAGAGAACAGTAACCTTCCCACCAGGGCATAACCTGGATCGACAGCCTGCTGTGTGCAAGGCCTTTTATATGGACCATCTCATTCTGAGACGTTGTCACCTGCTCCAGGTGTGATGGTTACTTTTAGGTGTCAGCCTGACCAGGCTCAGGGATGCTCAGAGAGCCGGTAGCATGTTATTTCTGGGTGTGTCTGTGAGGGTGTTTCTGGAAGAGATTAGCAGCTGAATCAGTAGACTGTAGAAAGATCGCCCTCACCAATGTGGGCGGGCCTCATCCAATCTGTTGAGGACCCGAATAGAACAAAAAGGCGGAAGAAGGGCAAATCTGCTCTCTCTGCTTGAGTTGGGACGTCCGTCTCCTGTCCTTGGACCTCAGCGAGTCTCGCCCTCCCGCCTCTGGACTTGGGCTGGAACGCACACCGCTGGCTCTCAGGTTTTGGGGTTTGGGCTGGAACTACACCACGGATTCTCCTGGGGCTCTAGCTTTCAAATAGGAAGGAGGTCGTGCGACTTCTCAGACTCCCTAATCCCACAGGCCAGTTTCTTATAATGAACCTCTTTCTGTGTATCTCTTTGCTGTTGCTGTTGTTCATTAACAAAGTCGTGTCTGACTCTTTGCGACCCCATGGACTGCAGTATGCCAGGCCTCCCTGTCCCTCACTGTCTCTCAGAGTTTGCCCAAGTTCATGTCCATTGAGTCAGTGATGCTATCCAACCATCTCATCCTCTGCCACCTTCTTCTCCCTTTGCCTTCAATCTTTCCGAGCATCGGGGTCTTTTCCAGTGAGTCAGCTCTTGGGATCAGATGGCCAAAGAGTTGGAACTTCAGCTTCAGCATCAGTCCTCCCAATGAGTATTCAGTGTCGAATACTCAACCCTGTGTATCTCTACGTGTATCCTACCGGTTCTGTTTCTCTGGAGACCCCTGACTGATGAGCCAGGTTACATGGCTGGGATGTGGTTGTCACAGATTCTCAGCTACTGGCCACTGTACTTTCCCTCTTGTGTTTACAGGGCTCACTCTGACCTTGCTGCTTGGAGACTTAAGTGGCATCTGGAGAACAGAGAGGAGGGGGAAGTCATTTTACAAGACGAGGATTTGCCTTAGGAACCTGCACACCATATATTTCTCTTGAGCTTTGTGGTACGATATGAAGGTCGTGGGCCATCTGTGTGGTTATGTAAATTAATTAAAATTAAATTAAATTGGTCACACCAGCCACAGTTCAAGTGGTCAGTAGCCAAACTCAAATTTATTATCTTATGGTTCCAGGGAGTCAGAAGTTGAGAAAGCTCTCAGTGGGACAAAATCAAGTTTTCAGCAGGCATGCATTTGTTTCTGAGGCCCAGTGGGAAAAATCTGTTTTCTGGTTTTTCCATCTCCTAGAAGCTGCCTTGGCTCATGGTTCCCCCTCCATCTTCAGAATCACCAATGGGCAGCTGAGTCTTTTTCATTGACATAACTCTGAAGTCCTGTCTCCTCTTTCACATTTAAGGATCTTTGTGGTTACAATGGGCCCATCTTGATAACCCAGGATAAGCCCCCTCTCCCAATTTTAAGATCAGCTGATTAGCAACCTTAATTTCACCTGCTACCTTAATTCCCCTTGGCCAGGTAACATTGCTCCTTGGAAGGAAAACTACGACAAATCTAGACAGCTTATCAAAAAGCAGAGGCATCACCTTGCTGACAAAAGTCAAAGCTATGGTTTTTCCAGTAGTCGTGTACAGATGCAGATGCTGGACCATAAAGAAGGCTGAGTGCTACACAGTTGATTCTTTGGAATTGTGGTGCCGGAGAAAACTCCTGAACGCCCCTTAGACTACAAGGAGATCAAACCAGTCAATCCTAAAGGAAATCAATTCGTTGGAATGTTCATTGGAAGGAGTGATGTGAAGTGGAAGCTCCAATCCTTTGGTCACCTGATGTGAAGAACTGACCCACTGGAAAAGACCTTGATGCTCAGGAAGATTGAAGGCAAAAGGAAAAGGGGGTGGCAGAGGGTGAGATGGTAGGATGGCATCACTACTCAGTGGACATGAATCTGAGCAAACTCCAAGAGATAGTAAAGGACAGGGGAGCCTGGCGTGCTGCAGTCCATGGGATCACAAAGAGTCAGACAGGACTCAGTGACTGGAGAACAATAGCAAAATGATATATTCAAAGGTTCTGGGAGTTAGGGTGTGGACATCTTTGGGAGATCATTATTCTACCCACGACTGCATCTAAAGTTCTAGTAGAAATCACAGCAAAAGACATATTCATGTGTGTGGAGGATGCCTGGCAGGTGAGAGGTGAGGCTTTGTGATTTGAAAAGCAGTGTAAGGTGGACGTAGAAGAGGCTTTCTGGATTTCTGGAGTCAGACTGCCTGGGTTAAAGTCTTGCACGGTGACCTTGGGCAAATATCTTGGAGCCTCAGTTCCCTCACCTGTCAATGGAAAATAATGACAGAACCCCTCCTCTACCTGACCCCTCCCATGTCTTGGTGAGAATTAGAAGAGATAATGCATATAAAGGCTTGGCAGATAGTAAACCCTGAAATGTCAGGTACCATTTGGAAGCTAAAAATGCCTTCACATTACAGTTTGAATGTGTTCTAGCTTTGAAAATAGCTCCGAATTCCATTTATGTTAAGAACCACATTCTGTTCTCCATCCCTGTGTGCGAGATGGCCCCTGGGAACTGGGTGGTCCTCAGCACAGGGAGGAAGGGAGTTCTGCGTGTTCCCAAGGTGACGGCAGAGCGCTGGGTGACCCAGAGAGCCTCCCTCTGCTCTCTGCTACCAGACTTGGGGGGACTTGAAGTTCAAAAACCTGTTAACGCTTTTACAGATCTGATAGCAATACTTCTGTCATCTTGAGTGCAGTGAAATCAGCTGCTGCTGCTGCTGCTAAGTCGCTTCAGTCGCGTCCAACTCTGTGCGAACCCATAGACGGCAGCCCACCAGTCTCTGCCACCCCTGGGATTCTCCAGGCAAGAGTGCTGGAGTGGGTTGCCATTGCCTTCTCCAATGCATGAAAGTGAAAAAAGAAAGCGAAGTCGCTGAGTCGTGTCCGACTCCTAGCAAACCCATGGACTGCAGCCTACCAGGCTCCTCCGTCCATGGGATTTTCCAGGCAAGAGTACTGGAGAGGGGTGCCATTGCCTTCTCCAGTGAGCTAGTGCTGATGTATTTCAGGAAATTCCTAGAATCCCCCAATTATAAGGGAATCTATTGGGGTCATTCGCACGAGGCTTGCTTATTCTTTATCATAATTGGCTAAAATCGTCATCCCTCTTTAAATGACCCAGAGATGGCAATTGCATTTGGCTGTGCCTCACTGCTTGTGAGATCTTAGTTCCCTGGGATTGAACCTGGGGCCACGGGAGTGAGAGCACCAAGGGAATTCCCTGCGATACCTTTAAAATAATAAGAATAAAGGGGTGGGTAATACACGCACATGGTATGAAAGGGTTTGCTGCCTCAGCAGTTCTCCTCTCTAGGGTCAACTATTGGTACTGGTTTCCTTTTGAGAAAAATATTTAATTAATTAACTTGGCTGCATCGGGTCTTAATGGCATCACGCCGGATCTTTCACTGTGACACACAGACTCTAGTTGTGGTGAGGGCTCAGTAGTTGCAGTGTGTGGGTTTAATTGCTCTTTGGTATGTGAGATCTCAGTTCCCTGACCAGGGATTGAACCCAAGTTCCCCACAATGCAAGGTGGATTCTTGACCAATGGACCACCAGGGAAGTCCTGGTATTGGTTTCTTGCGAGCCCTTCCCAATGTGCACTTACATTCTCTACATTATGCTGTATCTGTTCCCCCCCACCATCCCTGACACCAGCTGACTATTCACCATTCTGTACTCGCCCCACCCCGCTCCTGGTCAGTTTCAACAATATGTCTTGAAGACTGTTCTCTATTTTTTTTTTTTTAATTTTTTTTTTAATTTTTTAAATTTTAAAATCTTTAATTCTTACATGCGTTCCCAAACATGAACCCCCCTCCCACCTCCCTCCCCACAACATCTCTCTGGGTCATCCCCATGTACCAGCCCCAAGCATGCTGCACCCTACGTCAGACATGGACTGGCGATTCAATTCTTACATGACAGTATACATGTCCGAATTCCCATTCGCCCAAATCATCCCACCCTCTCCCTCTCCCTCTGAGTCCAAAAGTCCGTTATACACATCTGTGTCTTTTTTTCCTGTCTTGCCTACAGGGTCGTCATTGCCATCTTCCTAAATTCCATATATATGTGTTAGTATACTGTATTGGTGTTTTTCTTTCTGGCTTACTTCACTCTGTATAATTGGCTCCAGTTTCATCCATCTCATCAGAACTGATTCAAATGAATTCTTTTTAACGGCTGAGTAATACTCCATTGTGTATATGTACCACAGCTTTCTTATCCACTCATCTGCTGATGGACATCTAGGTTGTTTCCATGTCCTGGCTATTATAAACAGTGCTGCGATGAACATTGGGGTACATGCGTCTCTTTTAATTCTGAAGACTGTTCTCTATTGCTACGAAAGCAGTATTCCATTTTAAGCATGTATCGATAACACAATCTATCTTACTAATAACTTATTTATAGTTTTTAGATGGTCTTCACTGTTTTGCTATTGCAAGCAATACTGCAAATAATCTTTATATTTACAGTGTTTCACACAGGTCCAAATATGATAACTTTTTCCAGTGGAATCGCTGCATTTAAAAAGTATGTGGATTTTTAATTCAAAAAGTTTGTGCCTTTGCTGATGGGAATGTAAACTGGTTCACCCAGAATGAAAATAGTATGGGGGGGGTCCTCAAGAAATTAAAAATAGAACTACTAGATGATACAGAAATGCCACTTCTGGGTGTCTGTGCAAAGGAAATGAAGTCATTATTTTGAAGATGTATCTAAACAGTCATCTTCATTGCAGCATTATTTACAATAGCCAAGATATGGAAACAACCTGTGTCCATTGGTGGATAAATGGATAAAGAAAATGTGAAATATTCTCACCCTACACAAAAAATTATAATTATGTGATGTGTTAACTAACCTTCCTGTAGTAACTGTGTTTCACTATATATCTATATTGAAAAAACATAAAAAAGTTGGGGGCAAATTTTGTTTCATATAAGTTTATCAGCAATTGTGAAAAATGACTATTTTGCCACAACTTCAATGACAGTTTTTTTTAATAAAATATCCAGATTTTTGCCCATTAACTATTAAAAATATTATTGTAGTTTAAATTAGCATTTATCTGGGACTTCTTTGGTGGGCCAGTGGTTAAGACCCTGCAGTGGAAGTGCAGGGGGCACAGGTTCAATCCCTGGGCTGGGAACTAAAACCCTGCGTGCTATACATCCAAAAAAAAAAAAAAAAAGAAAATCAAATGTACCTATTAAAAAAGTGTTTTTAAAAAAATAATAAATTCACGTTTATCTTATCATTAGTGTGAGTGACTATATTTTAATATGTTTAAGAACCATTCATATTTTACTTTTTAAATGAAGGACTCTTGGTCCATTTTTCTATGGAGTTGTGAATCTTTTTATTACTAAATTTATTTATTTACTAGATTTCTAGGATTTCTTTATATTTAGGAAATGGCCTTTTCTTTTGGTTCACACAGACGTTTTTCCCAGTTTGTTGTATCTTTTTAAACTTTGTGGTTTTTAAAGGCAGAAATTGCTTATTGTATTTATTCACATATACCTTTTAAAATATATGGATTCTGAATTTTAAGTTGTCCTTAATGTTTTCTGGTCATCAAGAGTTTATTTTTAAACCCCCCCATTTTTTTTCCTCTTAGTATTTTACTGGTTCCATTATTTTATGTTTAAATCTTGGCTCCATCTGGAATTTGTTTTAGTGCAAAGGTATGAAATAAGAATTCGGCTTTATATCTCTCCAGATGGTTTTCCAGTTGTTGCCATTTATGGAGTCGTCTGTCTTTCTCCTGCTGATGTGAATGCAATGCCATCATCTTAGCATCATGTATGTACTGGAGTCTATTTCTAGATGCTTTCTTCTGTAATCCTCTTCCCCTTTGGGTATCTTATTTGGTCTTTGGCGGTCTCTAGTGCTTTTTGTCCCAGGTCCTCTTAAATCACAGAAAGGAAGTTCCTGCTCTTTTGACTGCATTCTAGACTTTGGCAATGGCTTCGACTCAAATGTAAACTCGGGCTTGAGAGGCTGGCTAATTAGAAAGCAGGGTGTGAGGACCAGGAAATTCCTCTCCATCATTAGCCACAATCATACTCCCTCAGGATTCGGAGGCTTCACTTTGCTGCATTGGAAAGATGGCATTAAAAGTGAGTTGACCTCCCCTCTTGTGGAGGACTGGTTGATGATAACCATGATAATATCAACGATTATAAACTACCATCCTGGTGGTGATAAGCACTTTAATGTTAGTTCACTGATTCTTCCAGCAACTCATAAATTATTTAATAGCATGTTTATCCCTATATTACATAAGAAGAATGTGAAGGGAAGTGAAACTTATGAGACAGTATGAAATAGAGAAGGGTTTAGACCTAGACAGAACTGATTCCAAAACTAGGACTTTAAAAAAGTTTTTAAAAAGTGTTTAATTTTGTATTGGAGCATAGCTGATAACAATGTTGTGATAGTTTCAGGTGCAGAGCAAAGTGACTCAGCTATACATATACATGCATCCATTCTCCCCCAAAACTTCCCTCCCATCCAGGCTGTCATTTAACTCTGAGCAGAGTTCCCTGTGTTATATAGCAGGTCCTTGTTGGTTATACATTTTCAATATAGCAGCGGGTACACGTCCATCCCAAACTCCCTAACTATCCGTTCCCCTCATTCTTCACCCTGGCAACTATAAATTCGTTTTCTAAGTTCAGTGAGTCTGTTTCTGTTTGGTAAGTTCATTTGTATCATTTCAAAGCTAGGACATGTCTGTATTGCAGAATCTTTGGCACAACATAACTAATGAAATACACTATGTTCATTTCTTGTCTCCTTCGTTAATTCACTCCATAATCACTTTGGAACTCTAGGTAGTTATTAACAGGAGTTGGAAAATCATATACCTTTTGGGGCAGGCTGATGACATAGTTACCCAGATGGGGTACAATAGGGAGTGGTGGGGACTGTGGCAAATGTGAGAGCATGTGTCGTGTCTAAAGTTGGTGCCGTCCCTCAGCCCAGGCCATTTTTGCCATGGAGAAGAGTGAGCTGAGCATTGCCCAATCTTCAGATTCCCAAAAGGAACCAGAAATTCAGATCTTCAAGTGAAATCTAATTTTTAGGTGCCAACAAATTATGAAAATCAATGTATGTCCTTTAAAACTCAGTACTTAATTCTAAAAGATTCCTGTTAGATAGGGCATTAAGCAAATAGAGATATTGATTCAACCAAAATTGACTCAGCAAGGGAAGGGAATGAATTACTGATACACGTACAAGATATGAATGAATCTCAGATAATCTGAGTAGAAGAAGCCAGACACAAAAGAATGTGTTCGGCATACGTCCAATATTTGAAATTCTGTGACAAGTAACATTAACACATGATGAGGGCAGGGATTAATGGGTAATGGAGTGAGTACGCTTTCAGTCGTGGTAGTAACATTCTGTATCTTCACAGGGTTTGGATTAAACTGATGCATGCGTTTGCCAACACTGGGTTCAGGAGGGAAGAGACATATGTGTACCTATGGCTGATTCATGTGGATGTATGGGAGAAACCAACACAGTATTGTAAAGCAATTGTCCTCTAATTAAAAAGGAATAAATTTTAAAAAACCTAGTGAATGGGCTTCCCTGGTAGCTCAGCTGGTAAATAATCTGCCTGCAATGCAGGAGACCTGGGTTCAGTCCCTCGGTTGGGAAGATCCCCTGGAGAAGGGATAGGCTACCCACTCCACTATTCTTGCCTGGAGAATCCCATGGACAGAGGAGCCTGGCAGGCTACAGTCCATGGGGTCGAAAACAGTCAGACACCACT
This sequence comes from Capra hircus, assembly GCF_001704415.2. Classification (NCBI taxonomy): domain Eukaryota; kingdom Metazoa; phylum Chordata; class Mammalia; order Artiodactyla; family Bovidae; genus Capra; species Capra hircus. The sequence goes on from NC_030832.1 coordinate 7,972,020, forward strand.
GAGTGACTAAGCACAGCACGGTGAATGGACACTTGAAAAAGTATATATTTCAATGTATGTAAATTGTATACCAAAATCTATTAACACATATTGAACTCTAGTTAATGGCAATCATCCTGAAGTATTTAGGAGAAAGTATTAACATATGGATGTCTACAACTTACTTTGAGATGAATGTAAGAATAAGGCGGATTAATGGAGGGATGGATGGAAAGATATGTGATACATCAAGCTTAGTAAAATGTTAATGAATTGGCAGTTGCGGTGTACTTGAAAATTTTCATTATAAAATGCTGGGGCACTTCCTTGGTTGTCCAGTGGTTAAGAATCCACCTTGCAATGCAGGAGACACAGGTTCGATCCCTGGTCGGGGAATTAAACCCATGTGCTGCGTTTACTGAGCCCCTGCTCTGGAACCTGTGTGCCACAGCTAGAGAGCCCACGTGCCACAGCAAAAGATCCTGCATGCTGAAACTGAGACCCAACACAGCTAAATAAATAAGTATTTTAAAAATATATAAGAAATGGGAAAACTAGCAACCCCCCCAACCCAATAAGAAACTATATGTGAGCTTAGTACACACACCTGTGCACGCACACACACACACACACCCACAGATCCCTGTGGGCTAGACTTGGCTCTGTTCCATCATGTGTCCTCATCAGCCCATTACATGGTGTTGTCTCTGCAAGTTGATTATAAGGAGATCATTCCTGAAGTTGAGCTCTCCACCTTGCGCGGGGCTTGATAGGTCTGGCATGGCTCAGCGGGTGAAGGTATGAGGATATCCATCACCTGATGACATCATTAACACTTCTCCAGCATGCTCTGTCGGAGATAAAAGTGAGCCTCGCCTCCTTCTCATCAATCAAGGGGCAAGAAGAAAGCCATTCTGGCGACACAGCTCCTTCGTTCCCTCTGCTAACCCATCTTGCTACATCAGTACTCTCTCTATATACATGACATTTAAATTCAGAGGGGACAGATATTAGCCCGGCACAGTCCCTTCATTAGTGAACAGGGTTTCAGAAGAGTGTTTGCAGGCTGCCTTGCTGTTCCCAGTGTTGGCTGAGGAGACAACCTTCACTCGTGGGCAGCATTTCAGGGCAAGGGGCTGTGTGTGGGCTGAATACCCATTGTGTGTCCTCGGCTGCGGCTGGAAAAATAGAAACTACGCTCAAGGAGTGTCAGAGTCTTGGAGGCAGTGCCGGAATTGCACGGAGAAGGGAACAGGATGGAGTAATGTTCCCTCTAAACACAGTCTCTAAAAGCTGCACCTTTGCAATGATTTTAAAAGGCAATCTGTCATCATAAGAAGGGTTAAGACTATGATGCATACGATTAGACAAAGCAAGGGTCAGTTTACGTGATTGATGCATCACAGGTCAAACCTGGAGACGTTTCGAGATTGTAGTCAGAGTAGCACCTTTTTATGGGCTCTTCTCTGTTGAATTATTCACTGGACTATTCACTCCTCCCTGGAGGAGGATAACGCTTCCTTTTCTCAATGATGTCATACTTTTGACCTCCTTTGCCCAATGAAATGGGAGCAGAAGTGACATGAGTCACTTCCAAGCAGGAGATTTAGGGGCTGCATTTTCTTTTTCCCTCTGCCAAAGCCATGTCTCAGACTGTGGCTGTTCCAGCAGCCTGGGGGCCAGAGAGAAGAGACGTGGAGCAGAGCTCTGTGCTGGCTGCAGTGGATTTACAAGATGAAGGAGATACAAATATTTGTTACTGTCAAGGCATTGGGCAACTGGGGTCACTTGTTACGGCAGCGTCACCTAGCCTACCCTACCTGATGCAGTCCCCAGCTAACAACAGGATCTTCTTGACATGATGACATCTCCACAAAATGTCTGCCTAGTTTTGGAAAAGTGAGGACTACACAGTAGAAATTAGCTTGGATAAAGACAATATAATATAGATGCAATTACGTGTTGTTAGTGTGGTTGCTAAGGAAAGAGACCAGGTGGGCTGGTGGAGGTGGGCATGGATGTTAGGGATGACGGAGCGCAGGGCAGTGGTCTAGGGTTCTGGCCTTGAGTTCTGGATATGCTTTTCACTAGCTGTGTGTGTTTAGTCACTCAGTCGTGTCCAGCTCTTTGCAACTAGCTATGTGGCTTTGGACCAAACTCTTGGTGTCTCCACTCCTTTGTGCCCGATAGGTGGAGTTTTTGTGAACTAAGAACTGGGTCGGTTTTTTTTTTTTTTTTTTCCTTTTCTTTCATCTCCTTTTCCTCTTCCTTTCCTATGTGGTCTGAATAATAATTTGGAGGAATGGTGCACGATCAGGAAGTGTAGCATTTGCCTGGAGATAAGGTTCTAGCCTGCCCTATGGAAGGGCCTTGTCCTCTGAGTTTCCAGCAGACACATTTGGACGGCAGCTTTGCCATTCATTTAGCTGCTTAGACCTTTGGATGAATCAAAGGGAGGTGGGGTGAATACACAGATCTTCCCTCAAAAATTTTTTTCCCTAAATGCATAAAATAGAATAGTCAGAATTACAAAGTTTATTGCTGGCAAGACATCTGAAAAATACAAATATGTGTGATAATACACACATTTCTTTATTAGTGTGTTAAATATAACTAACTATTGGCAGATCTAATAACTATCGATATTTCAGAATTCTGCTGATCACAAATAATATTTTTCCATGACTTCAACACTTGTATAGTGATGGGAAAATATCTGTGGTTTCCCTTGGAGACAAAGTCAGAATAAGGTAAATACTATTGTGCTTGGTTGTCTACATTCAGTTGAAGGAAATAAAAACTTTCAGCTAGAGGTCATTGAAAACTTTTTTCTAATTTGTTCCCATTCAAGTTCACAGATTCCCTAAATTCTATTCAGGACATCTCGAGGGTCTGTGGACTTCAGGACAATCTGCATTAGCTTCATTTTCTTTTTTAAAATTTATTTTTAATTGAAGGGTAATTGGTTTTCAGACTTTTGTCAGTTATTTAGCTGCATTTTCTCAAGGACATTATGTCCCTTTTCTGAACCTCAGTGTCCTCACTTGATATTCTTTCTAAGCATGGGATTTGATAATCCTCAGGTAAGGAGCCCTTGTGGGACTCTGCCTCCCTGGATAATGGGTTTCAAGAAGTGACACCAAGGTAAAGAATGAGCATACCCAGCTGCCTCTCCTCTGGCCCAAAGTCCTATGAATTGACAAGAGAGAGGGAGAGGAAGACAGAGGATATAAATGAAAAAATATATAAAGCAACAAACTGGAAGAGGAGAAAGAGTGGCATCAGCAAACCAAAATTCTTGAGAAACCTTTGACACATCAAAACACAATCACGTATTTGGAAGAACAGCCATTGGAAACCACAACCTAAAACTTACTTAAGAGTATCTAATTTTAAGATACTTGGCACACTGACCTTGTGCCAGTCTTCGTACCTGGATTATTTATGTTAGTCTTCATGATGACTCTTTTATGTAGGGATATCAAAAAATATCCATTTTATGGATACAGAAACTGAGGCTTAGTGGGTTCAGGGACTTTGCCTGAAATCACACAACCAGAGAGTGACACAGCTGAAAATGTTTGGCTGTGTGGCTTCAAAGCCCATGATCTCATCCATTGTACTCTCCTGGTAGTTAATTGCTGCACTTAATTCATAGGCAGGAAGAGGCTTTTTAAAATTTTTATTATTTCATTATTTTAAGTCCTGCTAGAATCTGCAGGCTTAAGAACTGGGATGAAAATTGTTCTGGCACCACTTCTGGATCTGGAAAAAGCTTAAGATCCACCATTCCATTTTAAGGGCAGTGTGGTCCTCATTAACCTGCCTCCAGGTCAGCAATGCAGGAAGGAGCTCTCTAGCTTGGGGGCTGTCAGGGAAACCCACACTTACCCATCCGAAAATATCTGCACTTGAACACAATTAACTCACTGTTTCTCTTCGTCTCTTCTCTGAACCCCATTTGCCCTAAAAATACTCTTTGACATTATCCACAAACATTGAAGAGACTTTTATTTGGCCCTGACCTTTGTACAGTTCCTACTAAATGAGTGTCAGTGACACACGAATGGGGATGAATTATTTATAGGCCTGAAGGGAAGTCAAAGTTGCTTTTATTCCTATTGAAAGTTTATTAGAAGGCCAAAGAGCACCAAATTAATTATGGTGCCTCACAGAACGAACCCAGCCAAACTCAAGGGTGCTTATTAAAACCAGGGTGCTCTCCATGGCTGGGTCCCTGGAAATCCCCATAAACTTGGGCTGTTGTTTGAAGTGGAGTGAGAGTCGCTCAGTAGTGTCCGACTCTTTGCAACCCCATGGACTATACAGTCCATGGAATACTCCAGGCCAGAATACTGGAGTGGGTAGCCTTTCCCTTCTCCAGGGGATCTTCCCAACCCAGGGATCGAACCCAAGTCTCCCAAATTGCAGGCAGATTCTTTACCAGCTGAGCTACAAGTAGAGCCTTGCAAATGCCTTGTCAGGGAGCAAAAGTCTGTATCCTTTCTGATAAGAGGCTGCCAGGATGAGAGCAGAGATATAAGGAGTTCTGGGGGCTTCAGAGATAACCATGAGGCTGGTCATTTATGAACTTATTTAATAAGTCAACTGACATTGATTGAGCACCTACTTGAGGCTGGGCATTGGAGAGGAAGAGACAAGTTCATTAACTTATTTGTCCAATGGTTCAACAAATATTTAATGTCTTCTCTTGAGAGGTACTGTTTTAGGCACTTGGATGTATGTAACAGGGCTTCCCTGGTGGCTGTGATGGTAAAGAAGCCACCTGCAATGCAGGAGACCTGAGTTTGATCTCTGGGTTGGGAAGATCCCCTGGAGGAGAGCATAGTGACCCATCTAGTATTCTTGCCTGGAGAATCCCCATGGACAGGGTCCTGCATTCATGATAAAGATGCTATTGCTGTTCTCAGGAGCTCAGTCTAATGAGTCCTTAATCAGCACCATCATCATCGTCATGGTTCTTATCATCATTTATTGAATGCTTACTATTTTCCAGGCACTGCACTAAGGGCTTTACCTGCATAAATTCAACTAATCCTCATCAGTACTCAATGAGATGGGGTTATTACTATCATCCTCTTTTCACTGTTTAGAATACAATTATAAAGTTTAAGTAATTTGCTCAAAGAGTCAGACCCTGGAAGCTGTGGGGCTGGGTTTCGAGCCTTGGCAGTCAGCCTACCGTGAAATCTGTTATTATGGGGCTTATATATGGGCTATAAGACTCAGAGGCACAAGGAAATCAGGAATAGGGTGTCTGAATTGGGTCTTTTTTTAAAAACAAATTCAACTTCTTTTTTTTAAAAAAATGTGTTTATTTATTTGGCTGTGCCAGGTCTTGGTTGGGTCACATGGGATCTTTAGTTTCTCTGGCACCACAACTTGGAAGCACAAGGGAGCTTGTAGTCGTGGCAAGCAAACTCTCAGTTGCAGCATGTGGGATCTAGTTCCCCAACCAGGGATCGAACCCAGGTCCCCTGTATTGGGAGCATGGAGTTTTAACCCCTGGACCACCATGGAAGTCTCTTCTTTATTATATTTTAACATACTGCCACAATAAGCTTGTTCTATTCTAAAAGTAGAAAAGAGACAGTGACTATGTCTTTCTTTTTCTGCATTTTTTTTTCTTTTCTTTCTGTCCTTCTCTTAGGAAAAGGTCAGATGGTTTCCTCTACACTCTAGGGAGGCAGAACTGGGGATCTGAGTCTGGGTATGTGTCAAGAGACAGAGGAAGGTTGGGAGGGTAGGTGACAAGTCACCATGCTGGGTGTTTTCTGATTTTCCTTATCGTTTTCTCAGCCACCCGGCTGCATAACTGTTGTACTCTTTAAATGCTGATTTTAACAGTGAAGGACACAGAGGTTGAGAGAGGGGGACACCTTTACACTGAACAACAGAGTGAAGGCTGAGCCTGGGTTTGCGGGCAGTCCCATCTACACTCCTGGTCCCACCCGCGCTGTCCCCCGGCTGGGACCCCGCCTCCCAGCTCCACCCCTCTCAGGGGCTTTAAATCCCTCAGCTCGGGCTCCTGAGAAGGGCAGTGAGGTCCTCCTTCTCACCCAGACATATGCTGCTGCTTCTCACCATTTCTTCATCTGCCCTGTGGGCGCCTCAGGGGCCCTGATGATGCAGAAAGTCCCCCTCTGTTGCTTGAGCTCTGGGCTCTCTTGGGTCTTATCAGACACTTTCACCGTAATGTTTACATCTCAGCTAAAGAGGGGAAAAAGAAAGCTGTCATCCTCCCAATACACATCCTTGGCTTAGATTCGCCCAGGCAGGGACCATTGCATCTAGAAGTCGTCACAGAGAAAGGAACAGTAGAAGGACCAGAGGATGAAGTGTAAGGCTGCCTGGGTGTGGGAGGAGGGGCGGGAAGCCCCAGCAGCCACTCTGGGGAATATCCGTTTATCGCATGTGTATCCTCGATGGTGTGTGTTCAGGAGAAATGATCAAACATCTCAACAGACCAGGCAGTGGGGGAACTGAAGAGTGAACAAGACCCGGTGACTCTCCACTGTCCTGCAGAGCTCAAGGTCTAGTGAAGAGTCTGCCAGGCTCACGGGCCCTCTTGGCAGGGGAAGCAGTACTGGAGGGGAGCAGAGCCCTGATTTTGGGGGGGACCCTGGTGGGCTTCCATCTGTGGGGTCGCACAGAGTCAGGCACGGCTGAAGCAACTAGCAGCAGCAGCAGCAGCTTAACCCAGGGGAGGTAAGGACAAAGACCTTTTCTGACCATATTTGAGAGTAGTTCCTCTGAGTCTTCTTCCCCATGAAGCCTCAAGACTGACCTTGAACTTGAACAAGCTTGACCTTGGACTTGAACCAGCATCACCATAGTTTTTCTAGCAGTTCATGGCTGCACCCTGGGATGAGTCTAATCTTCCTTAAAGTGCTGCCTGAAGAAAACGTAAGGATGTCCACAGAACTGGTTGTTCCAGTCAACTCCTGAATATGGAATTCCTGCCTCTTTGGGAGGCTTGGAGCCTAATTTCCAGCAAACCCAGATGGCTCAGATGGTAAAGAATCTGCCTGAAATGCTGGAAACCTGGGTTCCATCTCCAGGTGGGGAATATCTCTTAGAGAAGGGAATGGCTACCCACGGAGAATTCCATGGACAGAGGAGCCTGGTGGGCTGCACGCAGTCCATGGGTTGCCAAGAGTCGGACAGGACTGAGAGACTAACACACACACACATCCCTCCCTGCCATTTTGTGGTGACTTCACGTCCCTGTCTCTGTAAGATCCTTCCACTCCTCCTTCTACTCCCTCATTCTCCCTTTAGAGGTCCACTCATCTCTGCACAAATCTGGATGGAGGCCTGCTCTTTTTCCTACTGTTTGTAGTTACTGAATAAAATATACTTCTGCTGCTTCAACTAAGGTCTGGCTGTTTCTCTTTGGTGGCGGGAAGCATGATCTGGCAGGATGCTTGGAGAAGGGACGCGAAACTAGGGCATAGGGGTGAAACTTCTGCGGAAGGAGTGGTTTGTGCAGCTGATACACGCGGTTCAAAGAACTGGGCCAAGTTTGAGGAAGGTGGAGAGCAAGTTGGAAAGGCAGCTGACCCACTAGCAGAGCGGAGGTGCACGTATTTTGGGGTGACACTTGGCGTGAGCCTTGGTGCAACTGTGTTTCCATAAGAGACCATCTTGGCTGGAGAAATGGAGACTGCTTTAGACTGCAGCGAATCCAGGATCAAGTCAGGATGTCCAGCGGCACTGGATAATTGATGGTCCCTCCTCTGCCTCCTAGCTTTCTCTTTTCCGGAGATCCTTTGTGCCTTTGGATGCCTGCCTCTTCCCTGACTGTTGAGAGGTGGAATTGTAAATATTGTGGCCCCTGGATGGGGATATTTGGGAGCCAAGAAGTCTTCCTTCCTTGTGAAAGTGTTAGTTGCTCAGTCGTGTCTGACTCTTTGCGACCCCATGGACTGTAGCCAGGCTCCTCTGTCCATGGAATTCTCCAGCCAAGAACACTGCAGTGGGTAGCCATTCCCTTCTCCAGGGGATCTTCTTGACCTAGGGATCGAACCTGGGTCTCCTGCTGTGCAGGCAGATTCTTTACCGTGTGAGCCACTGGGGAAGGCTTCCCTCCTTGCAGCACACCCCATGCCTGTACAAGTGCTAAGTAAGTTGCTTGAGTCATGTCCCACTCTATGCAACCCTATGGACTGCAGTCCACCAGGCTCCTCTGTCCATGGGATTCTCCAGGCAAGAATACTGGAGTGGGTTGCCATGCCCTCCTCCAGAGCACACCCCATGGTATTTTTCATTTTTGTGATTCAGCTCCACCAGAAGTTGGTATCTTCCATCTGTAACCCCTTTAGCTTTCCTGAAACAGGATTCAGGTCTTCGCGTTCATGAGTTCATCCTTTCCCTCTCGTCCTGTTCACCATGCCACCTGCCACAGGGACGCCCTGAGGACCCTGTCAGTGTGTTGTTTGTGGAATGCAGGGGACTGGAAGCTGCTAATTTCCCTTCTCTCCTTGGAGAGTTTCTGTACAAGGCTTCTCTTGATATGCCCAGCTCTGGGCTATGGTAGGTCTTTGGATGCCCGATGTTATGGTGTTTGACTTGATTAAGCTTTTTTAAAATTTTTATTTTTATATTGGATTATAGCTTATTAACCTAGACAATATATTAAAAAGTAATGATATAACTTTGCCGACAAAGGTCCCTATAGTCAATGCTTTTGACGACTGGAAAAACCAGTGCTAGTTTTTCCAGTAGTCACGTATGTATGTGAGAGTTGGACCATAAATAAGGCTGAGCGCTGAAGAACAGATGCTTTCAAATTGTGGTGCTGGAGAAGGCTTTTAGAGTCCCTTGGGCAGCAAGGAGATCCAACCAGTCAATCTTAAAGGAAATCAGCCCTGAATAGTCATTGGAAGGACTGATGCTGAAGCTGAAGCTCCAATACTTTGGCCACCTGATGCGAAGAACTAACTCATTTGAAAAGATCCTGATGCTGGGAAAGATTGAAGGCGGGAGGAGAAGGGGAGGATGAGATGGTTAGATAGCATCACCGACTCAATGAACATGAATCTGAGCAAATTCCAGGAAATAGTGAAGGACAGGGAAGCCTGGTATGTTGCAGTCTATGGGGTTGCAATGAGCCGGACATGACTTAATGTCTGAACAAATAACTGATTAACAATGTTGTGGTAGTTTCAGGTGGACAGCAAAGAGACCCAGCTATACATCTACATGGATCCATTCTCACCCAAACCCCCCTCCCATTCTGGCTGACATATAACATTGAGCAGAATTCCCTATGCTATAAAGTAGGACCTTGTTGGTTATACATTTTAAATATAGCAGTGTGTACATGTGATACCAAGCTCCCTAACTATTCTTTCCCCCCATTCTTCCCTCCTGCCAACCATAAGTTCGTTCTCTAAGTCTGTGAGTCTGTTGATTAAGCTTCTGTTGAATTTCTTACTGACATTTTTCAGGCACATATATTCCTACATTTAAGAAAACCAGTTTTATGAAAGTTTGAGCACGTGGAATTGACAATTGGCCCTAGCACTTTTTTTTTTTTCACACACACCAGAAAGTTGGGGGGACTGGAGCACATTTTTATAAAGTGGTCCCTACTGGCACAGTATGCTTCTGGTAGAGCAAGCAATTTTCATATAAATGAAGAAATAGAGCTGAACTTCAAATTTTGAAAATGGAGTTTCCAGGAGATTATGTGATCTGGGAGATCATATTGCTTCCCGAAGAAGGTAATACTTGCCTGGCATGAGAGAAGAGAGATTTCATGCGAAGTGCTGCAAAGCTCTGAAAACTCTTCAAAAATCATCTGTTGTAGCAACACCACCAACAAAAAGCCTGAGACTTGGCCACTGTGGTATTTTTTTTCAATGTTGAATTGCCTTTTTTTTTTTGTTTTGTTTTGTCTCCAGGGAAAACCTATCTACAATTGTATAAGAAAAGTCTATGAAAAAGTTGGATTTACTTTACAAAATCACTTTCCTGAAATATATCTACCTGCTAAGGCAACAAGATGCCTTCTATGGAGATGAATAAAAATCAGATGCTCCAAAGTCAGAATTCTTGCAATGGTCTAAAGTGCTGTCATTTGAGTGTCACTTCTCCAAGCTGTTCTGGGGACCCAAGGTGGATACTGGGGCAAACTTCAAGGAGATGTCCCATTGTGAACATCAAGGAAACAGCTGGTGGTGTTTGGAGATCAGTTGCTAAAAATACCTGCATATGCTGAGGCCAGTCACCCATGGTGGGAACTTGTCAGATTTCTCTTCAATAACTCCCCAGCTTGAAATGTGCATGTGACAACTCCAGACGCTCTACTAATGGTCCGAGATATAACCGGGAGGAAACCGGGATCTTCATCTCTGGCGCCCCCACACGGATGGAATGCAGTTCTGCAAGATGGTATTGGTCTCAGTTGAATATTGCTTCCGCGGTGGCTCAAATGGTAAAGAATCTGCCTGCAATGCGGGAAATCTGGGTTTGATCCCTGGGTTGGGAAGATCTCCTGGAGAAGGGAATGGCTACTCACTCCACCATTCTTGCCTAGAGAATTCCATGGACAGAGGAACCTGGCGGGCTACAGTCCCGAGGGGTCACAACTAACACTTCCACTTTTCACTTGCACTTATGTTGCCCATTGCTCCTCCCTGAAGTTTCCAATACGATTTACGGCTCATGTGAAGCTCATAAAACTAAAGCTAAACAACAGTGAGAATTACAGGATCTAAGTCAACGCCATTTTGGCATCACTGACTCGATGGACATGAGTCTGAGTGAACTCCGGGAGTTGGTGATGGACAGGGAGGCCGGGCGTGCTGTGGTCCATGGGGTGGCAGAGTCAGACACGACTGAGCGACTGAGCTGGACTGAAACAACAGTGAGCATTGCAGAATCTAATCCCAGCGCTATAACTTAGATTTAAGACCATTGTGGGATTTTTTTTTTACTTCGTTTTCAGCTAGGATTCCACTGGCTGGTGGACTTGCCACGTGGGTTCTGTGTTTAGCATCTCACACACCATCCCCTTTCAACCTAAAGGATTCAGGGTCTTTGTCACATCCATTTTATAGATGAGAAAACTGAGGCACTTAGAGACGAAAGATGGTTGCATTTCCACCAGGAGTCAGGGATCCAGCTGCGATGGGAACACATCTCTGTCTGATGTCACAGCTGCAACTTTTTTTTTTTTGGTGGTTTTTTGTTGTTGTTGTTCTGTTAAATAAGATCAATAACTTTATTATTTGTGTGAAAGTGTTGCACCCATATTATAAAAATTCAAGCCATTGGAGAAATATACAGAAGAAAAATAACTTACCTTGTTTCACCCTCTCTAGAGAAACATAATTTAGCGACTATCATTCTAGGCATCTCTCCACGTATATACACAGACATCAGGATAGGGAGGTCAGTGCAAAGATGGAAATTATTTTGCTAAGTGCGAGCCTGCTCTTCACCTTATTCATAACAAAAATAATTACTTTAACTTTTACCTGAAGAAAATTAAATGGAAATGGAATTTGAAGAAATTGTTAAAGCTTAGACAGCAAATCCCTTCCCAGAAATAATTCTCGTCCCAAAGTCATTCCTCTAAAGTGAAGAGGCAAATTATGGACTCATTACATGGCTAGAATCTTTGTTTTTCAGCAACTTGTTTCACTTTATCAAGGTTGGAGAAGGAAATGGCAACCCACTCCAGTATTCTTGCCTGGAGAATTCCGTACCGAAGAGCTTGGTGGGCTCTAGTCCATGGGGTTGCCAAGAGTTGGACACGACTGAGTGGCTATCACTCACTCACTCCTGTGAAAGGCGAGGAAATAGCAGGCTCACATTCCTCTTGTCTGTCGTTCCCAACCTCATGGTTTTAATTATGTAAAATATGTGCTTACATTTCCAAGGTCATAGTGTTGGAATTAAATTCTGTAATATTTGCTGTTATTTAGCTTTAGTTTTAGATTTAAACAACTCAATGCTTAATCCCAGGTGTGTCCTTTCTTGAGCTCTGTTGATTCATTTCTTATTTGAATACATTTCATTGTGAAGCTTTTTTTTCTTTTCCTAGAGAAACTCAGAGGTGTTGTATTCTCTGAACTCTTGTAGGCTTGATTTCTACGACTTTCTTTTAAAATAGGATTTTATTGAGATGTAGTTTTTGTATATAGAATGCACAAGTCCTAAGGGTACAGCTCTTTTGAGGGGACTTTTGTCAATTGCTTCATGGGGTGTGTCAGCTACAGATTGACACTTGCCAAGGGCAGTTGCCATCTGCCTCTGCCTGAACCCTGTGCTGCGGCCACTGTTACCTTTAACACCCCGGGGGGAGTTCAGGGTGGAGAGTGAGGTACTCTGCCCCAGAGCAACTGGTGAAATAGGATCTTCAGATAGATATTTTCAAGCACTGATTTCATGATCCCAATCTTTGCCTCTCTTCATCTCTAGAAAAGCACCAGGTCTCTTCCTGGTGGCATCAGCTCCTTGCGACTAGCGGAAAGCCTCTTGTAAAGTAAGCCTGTGATTGCGTTGAACTCCCCCTTCACCAAAGTCTTCTATATTGATCTTCGCCCCATTACCTCTTTGGAGCAGTTTCTCTGAGTTATCTGAGGTCCTGTCTCCTGGGCGGCGGCCCTCATTTTGCCCCAAATAAAACTTATCTCACAGCTCTCACGTTATGCATCTTTTTAATCGACAAAAAATCAACTGCCCATATTTCAGGCATGCAGTGGGCGGAGTCTGGTGTGATGAAGTAACCAGTGAAGCTAAAGCAAACCAAAGATTAAGAGACAGTGTCTGTAGCCATATACCCGACAAGGGGTTGATATCTAAAATGTGTAAGGAACTCATACAACTCAATAGCCAAAAAATCAAAATATTCCAATTAAAAACTGGGCAAAGGACCTGAATGGACATTTTCCTAATGAAGACCTACAGATGGCCATCAGGCATCTGAAAAGATTCTCAACATCACTCATCATCAGGGAAGTGCAAATCAAATGAGCTATCACTTCACACCTGTTAGAATGGCTTTTACTCAAAGGACGGTTGTTGGTTAGACCTTAAGTCATGTCTGACTCTTTTTGCCAGCCCATGCACTGTAGCCCGCCAGGCTCCTCTGAGTGTGGACACACGCATCAGAGAGTAAGTACTCTATTTTGTCTGATTTTTTTTTACTCAGCATAATTATTTTGAGATTCAGCCCTGCTGTTGAGTATAACAATAGTTCATTCTTTTTGCTGCCGAATGGTCTTTCATTGCATGGGTGTACCATGATTAGTTTATCCATTTACCTGTTGGGCTTCCCAGGTGGCACAATGGTAAAGAATCTGCCTGGCAGTGCAGGAGACACAGGAGATGAGAGTTCGATCCCTGGGTCAGGAAGATCCCCTGGAGGAGGGCATGGCCACCCACTCCTGGATTCTTGCCTGGAGAACCCCATGGACAGAGGAGCCTGGTGGGCTACAGTCCATGGGGTCGCACAGAGTGGAATACAACTGAGCACGCATGCACTAAATAGCCAGTTGATGGACATCTAGATTTTGGCTGTTACCGATAAAGCTGCCGTTTCCATCTGCGTACATTCTTTGGATGGTTGTGTATTTTCATTTCTCTTGAGTAACCTGGGTGTAGAATGGGCTGAATCATCTGTTAGATGCATATCTGCATTTTAAGACACCGAGAAACTGTTTTTCAGAGTTGTTGTAGCATTTCAAACTCACTAACAGTGTATGAGGGTTCCCGTTCCTCTGCATCTTGTCAGCTCTTAGCATGGTCAATCTTTTAAACTTTAGCCGTTCTAATAGCAATACCTCGTGGTTTTAATGTGCATTTTCCTAATGACTAATGATATGGAGCATCTTTTCATGTGCTTGGTGGCATCCATGTATATTCTTTTTTCCATGCCAGATATAATAGCTTACATCTGCTATCCCCAACCTCCCACTGCGTCCCTCACCAAACCTCATACCCTTTGGCAAACACAAACCTGATCTCTTTGTCCTTGAGCCTGTTTCTGTTCGTGGATAGGTTCATTTGTGCCGTACTTAAGGTTCCACATACAAGTGATGCCATCTGCTATTTTTCTTTCTCTTTCTGACTCACTTCACTTGGTAGGATCATCTCTAGTTGTGTCCATGTTGCTGCAAATGGCATTATTTCATTCATTTTTTTTAATGGCTGAGTGCAATTCCCTTATATGTAGGTACCACATTTTCTTTATTCATTCATCTGTCAAAGGACACTTAGATTGTTTCCTTGTCTTGGCTATTGTAAATAGTGCTGCTCTGAACATTGCAGTGAATGTATGTGTTTGAATTCGAGTTTTGTCTGGATATATGCACAGGCGTGAGATGGCTGGATCATACAATGCACATGAGTTTGAACAAACTCCAGGAGATGGTGAAGGACAGGGAAGCCTGGCGTGCTGCAGTCCATGAGGTCACAAAGAGTTGGACACAACTGAGCAACTGAACAACAACAGTGGTAATTCTATTTTTATTTTTCTGAGGAATTTCCATACTGTTTTCCATTGAGGCTGTACCAGCTTACATTCCCACCAGCAGTGTAGGAGGGCTCCCTTTTCTCCACGTCTTTTCCAGCTTTTGTTGTGTTGGCAGAGTTTTTACTGATGGCCATCCTCACTGGTGTGAGTTGGTACCCCAGTTTTGATTGGCATTTCTCTAATTATTAACGATGTTGAGCATCTTTTCATGTGCCTGGTGGCCATTTGTATTTCTTCTTTGGATAAATGTTTATTCAGGTCTTCTGCCCATTTTTTCCGGAGAAGGGGATGGCACCCCACTCCAGTGCTCTTGCCTGGAAAATCCCATGGACGGAGGAGCCTGGCAGGCTGCCGTCTATGGGGTCGCACAGAGTCGGACACGACTGAAGCGACTTAGCAGCAGCAGCAGCCCATTTTTTGATTGGGTTGTTCATTTTTTGTCACTGAGTTGTATGAGCTGTTTATATATTTTGGAAATTAAGCCCTCATTGGTCTCGTCGTTTGCAAATATTCTCTCCTGTTCTGTAGGTTGTCTTTTCCTTCTGCTTCTAGTTCCTTTTGCTGCACAAGAGCTTGTCTTGTACGCTTGATTAGGTCCCATTTGTTTTTTTTTTTTGTTTTGTTTTATGCTTTGGGAGACTGACCTAAGAAAACAATTTATGTCAGAGAATGTCTTGCCTGCGGTCTCTTCTAGGAGTTTTATGGCGTCGTTTCTTAGGTTTACGTCTTTAAGGCACTCTGAGTTCGTGTTTGTGTATGGTGAGGGGGTGTGTGCAACTATATATGTCCTTTATTAAAATGTCAGTTTAAATGTGTGGCTTATTTTTCAAAGTGGGTTGTTTATTTTTCTTAGTTTTGAGCTTTGAGCGTTCTTTGTATAACCTGGACAGAAGTCCATGGTCAAATATATTTTCTACTGTGGCTGGTCTTTTCATATTCTTAACAGGGTCTCTTTTTCTAATTTTTTAAAAAAATGGAAACGTAGTTTGATTTATAATGTGTTAATTTCTGCTGTACAGCAAAGTGATTCAGTTACACACTCATAGATATTCAGTTACACACACACACACATATTCTTTTCTGTATTTTTTTCCATTCTGGTTTATCACAGGATATTGAATATAGTTCCTGTGCTCTACAAGACCCTGTTGCTTATCCATTCTATTTATAATAATTTGCGTCTGTTGATTCCAAACTCCCAATCCTTCCCTCCCCCACCCCCTTGGCAACCATATTCTCTATGTCTGTGAATCTGTTTCTTCAATAATGTCTTTTGAAGAGTCAAGATTAAAAAATTTGACAAAGTACATACTAGTCATCAAATTGTTTTTCTTTTATGGATCGTGCTTTTGGTGTTATATCTAAGAAATGTTTGCCCAACCCAAAGTTACAAAGATTTTATTTTATTTTTTAAGGATAAAGCTAGATTCCACTAACTTTCTTCTAAAATTTTTATAGTTTTAGATTTTACATTTAGTCTGTAATCCATTTTGAGTGAATTTTTGTCTATAGTGTGATGTGTTCATCTAAGTGCTTTTGAGGGTGAATAGCTACCCAGTTTTCCCATAAATGTTAATTAGGCCAAGTCTTCTATATGCTTATTAATTTCCTTCTACCTATTGTATTAATTTTTGAGAGGATCTCTGGCTATAGTTTAAACTGTCTATTTTTACTTGCAGTTCTATCAGTTTTGCTTCACATATTTTGAGCTCTGTTTTTTTTTAAAGCCCACCTTTCTGACCATCCTGGGGGTCAAACTAGACCAGCATGGGGCCTTTCCTGTGACCTGATGATACCCTTGGATTTTGTCCTTCTTAGAGACAATTTTTTAATTTTTGGATAAGTCTTTCACATCTGTAAACTTTATTTTCGAGGAAATTGGCTTCCTGCTTGATGTCTGAGGAGGCATGTGCTGAGACTCAGCCTCCCCCCAAATAATGGTAATAATGACAATAGCAGCTCCTGGCTGCCAGGTGCACTGCCTACATTATCTCTAATCCTCCCAGCAGCCTTGCATGGTAAATATTATCTCTATTTTGCAGATACATTTTATTTATACCCCGCCACGTTTTAGGAAGGCTTATAGAAGGCTTTATAGGGAGTTATAAAATACAGTATCATCACAAAAGGTGAAGGTAGAAGAAACAGTTTCCTAAAAGCAACGCAGAAGTGGCATCTCCTTGCCTTTAAGAATCTTGCCTGCAACCGCTGAAGTGTTAAGTAGAATTGCGATTTGAACCTGGCTCTTTCAGCTGCTAAGACTCTGATGTTTATACTCAGCCAGACCAAGAAACAAGAAGAGGCAGACAGGTGCTGGGGGTCAGTCCTCAGTGGGGACAGTCTTGTCATTGTTCAGTCACTCAGTCGCTTCTGAGTCTTCGTGACCCCACGGACTGCAGTGCGCCAGGCTTCCCTGTCCTTCACCATCTCCTGGAGTTTGCTCAAATTCATGTCCATTGAGTTGGTGATGCCAGCCAACCATCTCATCCTCTGTTGCCCTCTTCCCTTCTTGCCCTCATCAGTCTTTTCCAGCATCAGGGTCTTTTCTGATGAATTAGTTCTTTGCATCAGGTGGCCAAAGTATTAGAGCTTCAGCCTCAGTCCTTCCAATGAATATTCAGAGTTGATTTCCCTTAGGAATGACTGGTTTGATCTCCTTGCAGTCCAAGGGAACCACAAAAGTATTCTCGAGCACCACAGTTTGAAAGCATCAGTTCTTTGGTGCTCAGCCATCTTTATGGTCCAGCTCTCACGTGACTACTGGAAAAACCATAGCTTTGACTATATGGACCTTTTTTGGCAAAGTGATGTCTTTGCTTTTTCGTACGCTGTCTAGGTTTGTTGTAGCTTTCCTTCCATGAAACAAGTGTCTTTTAATTTCAAGGGGAGGCTGACATAGGGCTGATTTGGGGGTAAGAAGAGAGGGTTAGGGGAAATGACATACAGTTGGAGACTTTTTGGTTGATACCTGCTATTATTGCTTGGCCTTTACCCTTTCTTTGATAACAGAGCTGCTTTTGGGAAAACCCATTCATTCCATGTGGACTGGATGTGGTTGTTCCCCAGACTGAGGTGTGGACGTATGACCCAGACCTGGTCAATCAGAATACTCTACTCCTGTAGGGGCAGGCACGTGGTCAGAGAGAAACCAGAATCTGTCCTGGGCTCTTCATCCAGAGCCAACGGGGAGGATGCTCTCTTCCCAGCGTGGTTCTGAAACAGAGCTGGGCCCTCTGGTCCTTGTCCTCCATGTCCTCCACCTGCCTTTTGTCTGTGGGAAAACTTTAGCCCAAGAATAAGTTTAATCAAAGAAGTGAGAGGGTGCAGAAACAACGGAAAACAATACAAGACCAAATTATATTAGTTTAGTCAATAAGTATAATCAAGGACCTTTAGCTCCTCTTCAAGGGCTATTGGTAATATTCTGGGCCATATCCCTTGGGCTGTCTTATAGATGCTGAAACCTCACCAAGTGGAAGAAGCTAACTACCTGATGAGCAGACTGTAGCCATGACATAAGCCGCCACGATTCTGAGAACTGGCCTCAAGAAATGTAGACAGACTGACCCTGGAACTGAAGATTAACTGTACTTAAAACAATCAGGATGGTGCTGGTCAGACCACCCATGACCAATTTCAAGATGACGGTCAGAGCTGACTGTGCTGTTTCTACATGTAGCCCCTCCCTCTGCCTATAAAAACTGACTTCCCCTGGGAAGGCAGCCTTTGAACTGTCGTCCGCCCTCCCCCAAAGTTGCCAGCATCCCAAATAAAGCAAACTTTATTTTCCACCCACCTGGCCTCCTTATTGGCCTCTAAATGGTAAGCAGTTGAACCCCATTTTCGGTTACAGTTCCACCTACAACCATGTGAGTCCGGGGCTTCTGACAACCATCCTGCATTCACATGGAGAAAGGCTGTCTAAGAGATGGGGAAAGCCTGAGCAGTGGTGGCATATGTTGAAACCACAGATCCAGCCTTGCCTGAAGCCTGCTCTTTTACAGCAATTGATGTGTTTCCCACATTCGTGGGTGGCTAAGTTAATATGAATTGGGTTTCTGTTACTTGTATCTAAAAAGAATTTACTATAGATCTGAAACATAATAGAAATTAACTAGGGAGATATTGGGAGGAAGAGTGTTGCAGGCAGAGGGAACAGCATGAGTGAGGGGCTGAGGTGAGAGAAAGCTGGATGCACTGAGTTGAAGGAGGTCAGTCCAGACACATGAAGTGGACGAGGTGGACGGAACTGCACCGTTGGGCTGGTGTACTGCATGTCATTGCCGGATGAGCAATGAAGGGAGTTGGCGGAGGTTCTGGGTTGAATAGTACTCCCCTCAATTCATAACCGTGTGGAACCTCAGAGTGAGACCTTATTGCAAATAGAGTCTTTGCAGATTACTTTGTTAAATGGAGTAGCTGCTGCTGCTCAGTTGCTAAGTCATATCCAACTCTTTGCGACTCCGTGGACTGTAGCCCACCAGGCTCCTCTGTCCCTGGGATTCTCCAGGCAAGAATACTGGAGTGGGTCACCATTCCCTTCTCCAGGGGATCTTCCTGACCCAGGGATCAAACCTGGGTCTCTTGCATTGCACGTGGATTCTTTACTGTCTGAGCACCAGGGAAGCTTAAGGTATGAATACCATGGATAAACACCCCAGCTTCCTTGTCCTCCGATGGGATGACTCTAAGGCCTCATCACTCTCTGTGGCCTAGAGGGTAACCTGCTCATTTTTAAAAATATTTATCTATTTGCTTGACTGTGTCAGGTGTTAGCTGTGGCATAGGAGATCTTTAATCTTCCCTGCAGCAAGGGAACTCTTAGTTTTAGCATGTGAGCTCTAGTTCCTTGACCAGGGATTGAACCTAGGCCCCCTGCTTTGGGAGCGTGGAGTCTTAGTCACTGGACCACCAGGGACCAGTGCTGTAACCTGCTCATTGACAAGTCCTATGCTGGCTCTTTCCCCTTCTCCCTCTCTCTCTTCCCTTCTCTTCCTGGGATCACTTCCCAGATCAACTACTTATGCCCAGATCCTTGTCTTGGGGTCTACTTTGTGGGAATTCAAACTAAGACAGATGCCCCTTAAGCCAGTGGTGGCCTACTGGGCAAGGGCTGGAGATGAAGGTGGTGAGGTTGGCAGGAGACACATTACGAATGTCTTCATGGCCAGGTGGATGCGTTTGGGCTTAATCTTAAGTGTTCTGGGGGAGATGGAAGCAGGGAGTGATGTCTGATATTCATTTCTCAAGGATCCTATTGGCTGCGATCCATAGGCCAGTAAAACTGTTGCAAGGAGATGGACTGCAGTGGTCCTTCTCCTTGCTATAATTCAGGATCTGAGGCTGAACTCTCCCCTGGGGATAGAGTGAGCTGCACACTAGGATGGGCAAGATACAATTTTCTCCCCATGAATCTTGGGGACCTCTTGTTATGCTGTAACTGTCTTAGTTAACACTCAATTGCCGAGTAATTCTCATTACCTCTTCTCATCGACAGACAATGAACAGCTGTCAAGCTTGTCTTACAAAACAAGACAATTTTTTCCCCGTTAATGAAGCTCCGGATCGGAGTGAGGGGAGGAGCGCGCGCTGCTGTAATGGAGTATTCTGGCTAGCTCTCTGCCTGCCCTGCTTGCAGTGAGCAATCATTTCCCCGTGGTCCTGGGAGGAAGTGGGGAGAGGGGGCGAGGCCGAGGTGACTTTTTGGACCTGTTTTCCACTCTCCTTCCCGTTCCTCTTTCTGAAAGAAATCTAACTGCAGCCTCTTTGGAATTTGTGTATAATCTGCATTTGTAATTTTATGGGCTATGAGGGGGACTCTTTAACCTGAGATTGTGTGTTACGTGCAGTCAAGTGGGAAAAGGTTTGATCCCGAGTTTAAATACTGGAAGAAGGAGGGAAGATCTTTAAGTTGTAGACAGAATGCCAGGCACATGGAAGGCACTCGGTAAATCCATCCATTCCTCTCCAGTCTCTGTTCGTTTCTGTCTTCTTCCTCCCTCCCTTTCCTCTCAACCTTATTTTTGATACCTGAATCACGTTTACAATATGTGCATTAGATGGTGTCCAGTCTTGGTCTGAATACTGCCAGTGACAAGGAAGTCATGACTTCTCATTCTGTTTCAGTTCAGCTCTGGCAAGGAGAAAATTCAATTTTTAAATTGCTGATGTGAAAATTATTCCTCTGTACCTCCCACCTCCTGGGTCTAACTGAGCTCCCCCAGTGTTCAGTCACTTCAGTCGTGTCTGACTCTCCGTGACCCTGTGGACCATGGCCCGCCAGGCTCCTCTGTCCATGGGATTCTCCAGGCAAGAACACTGGTGGTGGGGGGTGGTTGCCATTTCCTCCTCCAGTGATAAAGTTTGAAATGAGTGAAGTGAAGTTGCTCAGTTGTGTCCGACTCTTTGCATTCTCATGGACTGTTGCCTACCAGGCTCTTCTGTCCATGGGATTTTCCAGGCAAGAGTACTGGAGTGGGTTGCCATTTCCTTCTCCAGGGCTCCCCCAGTAGCCTCACAAAATAACTCTTATCTTTCTTCCACATGAGTGCTGTTCGGACATCTGAAGATAGTGCTTATACCTTTGATTTTTTTTTAACCTAAAAGAATAGAGACAGGGCTTCCTTGGTGATCTAGTGGTTAAGAATCCTCCTTGCAATGCAATGATTTGATCTCTGGTGCAGGAAGATTCCACATAATGCTGAGTAACTAAGAGCTTTAAAGCCTGTTCTCCCAAGAGAAGCCACTGCAGTGAGGGGCCCATGCACCCCAAAGAAGAGTAGCCCTGCCTCACCGCGACTGGAGAAAGCTCACATGCAGCAATGAAGACCCAGCACAGCCAAAAAATAAAATAAGTAAATCTTAAAAAAAAAATCTTAGAAAAAAGTTCATCAGTCTTCCTATGAACAAGTTCCAATAGTCTTTATCTCTTTGAAACGGTGGCCTTGACTCCAGGTGTGAAAACCAGGCTTGGACTGTCACCTCCCTTTCCCTGAGCAATAGACCTCTATTGATGCAACCCAAGATAACATTAAGTCTTAAAATTTTTTTTTCATTTTTAATATTTTGGTGGCAGCTACTTTATATGGCTAGCTCATGTTTATCTTAGCACTGACTAACTCTTTAAAAAATTTTATTTGCTTATTTTTGGCTGTGCTGGGCCTTTGTTGCTGCTAGAGAAACTCTAGTTGCGGTGAGCAGGGACTCCTCTTTGTTGCAGTTGAGGTGCACAGCCTTCTCAGTACAGCGGCCTCTCTTGTTTCAGAGCACAGGCTCTAGAGCACACAGGCTTCAGTAGTTGTGGCACATGGGCTTAGTTGCCCCGTGGCATGTGGGATCTTCATGGACTAGGGATGGAACCAGTGTCCGCAGCACTGGTAGGCAGATTATTAAGTACTCACCACCAGGGAAGTCCTGACGAAGACTCTTAAATCAGGAGCTGAAGAGACAAATACTGTCAGAGGCTGAATGGGTCAGGCAAATGAGTGAAACATTCTGCGTGAGGCTTGAAGTGAACGGAAGAGTTCATGCCACTTGCAGAGCAGACAGCAGCTCTCCTTTTCAGCTGATTTCTGTCCTGCAGGCCCTGCAGGGTGTATGTTCAGCATTAAAAATGAGAAGATTCCACATAAAAATCCAGACTTGGAACTTAAGAAAACCAGCCCCAGAGATCTGGCAATCTTGGCTGCATAGTCCAGTGCGGCTGGAGCTGAGCTGTAGCTGCTGGAGGCCTTTGGGCAGTCTTGCAGAAGCAGCAAGAGGGCGCTGGTCCACTTTCTACGTGACCATGTTAACAATCTGTTGAAGGGGTGGGCCAAATGGTCCCCAGGAGGGCTCAGATGCTCTGCCCCCTTACATCACTGATGGAAGGAAGGTAACAAGGGGAGAGGCCCTGTCCAGGGTATTTTGGAGTCGTAGCATCTTGTACTTTACTATGAGAAATACTGCAAGCTTGGTACTTTATTATCTCTGGTGAAAAGTGGAAGAGGAAACATGATAAATGTACCTATGAATATAGCCCATAGATCTGGGGATTTCCTTGGTGGTCCAGTGGTTAAGAATCTGACTTCCAATGCAGAGGATGCATGTTCAATCCCTTGTTAGGGAATTAAGATCCCACAGGCAAAAGAAAAAAAAAATCCATACAGTTAGGGAGAGATAAGTATCTGGATGGAACAGGAAAGGGGAGGAATTAGGGGTGGAGTGGGGGAACTATTTAGATGTAGTGGTCCAGGAAGGCTGCTCTGACAACATGAGTTTCAACTGGAGACCTGAATGAAGGGAGGGTAGCAGGGGATGAGAATGTTTAGGCAGCAGGTGCAAAGGTCCTGAGGTCAGGATGCTCTTCATGTGTTTGAGGAGCAGTGAGGAGCCTGGGAGTTGGTGATGGACAGGGAAGCCTGGCGTGCTGCAGTCCATGGGGTCGCAGAGTCAGACACACAAATGAGTGACCGAACTGAACTGAACCGAGGGGCCTGGGACTGTGGAGCAGAGTGAGAGGTGGGGCAGTACCAGAGGGTGAGGCGGAGGCGGTGGTAGGGCTGAGTGGTATAGGGCAGGAGAGGCTGAGGGGAGGTGTTGAGAGTTTTAAGTGCAATGCCAACATCCAATACATATTTATTGAGCTCCTTCTATAAGCCAGTCACTGCGCAAGATGTTAGAGACAGTGAATGAAATGGATAAAATTTACCCTCATGGGGCTTAAATTCTGGTGTGTGTGCATGTGTGCAACATATGACAAACAAGTCATCTGTGTAGTGTGTGTGTGTAACATATGATAAACACATCATATGTGCAGTGTGCAGATACAGAAAAATAAAGCAAAGAGGCTGGCATGATCTAAGGCCAATATCACAGCCCCTCTGAGCCCCAGTTTACTCATTTTTAAACTCTTTAATTTCCTCTTGCTTGCTGTTGTTAAAAGGATTAAATAAGGGGGTGTTACAGACTGCACTGTGTCCCTCCAAATTCATACATTGAAGTTCTGGCCCCGAGGACCCAGCATGTGACCTTATTTGGAGATGGGCTCTTTACAGACGTGGTCAAGTTACAACGAAGTCATTAGGATTGGCCCTGGGCTTCCCAGGTGGTGTTAGAGGTAAAAGAACCCACCGGCCAATGCAGGAGATGAAAGAGACATGGGTTCAATCTCCGGGCTGGGACAATCCCCTGGAGAAGGGCATGGCACCCCATTCCAGTATTCTTGCTTGGAGAATCCTTTGGACAGAGGAGCCTGGCAGGCTACAGTCTATAGGGTCGCAAAGAGTCAGACACGACTGAAGCGACTTAGCACGAACGCATGCCTGCATGCATGCACTAACCCAATATGACTATGTCCTCTTAAGAAGAAGAGGACACCAGGACATGGACACAACAGAGGGAAGGCAGTGTGAAGACACAGGGGAAGATGGCTGTCTGCAAGCCATGGAGAGAGGCCTTGGAAGGAACCAACCCTTGATCTTGGACTTCAGCCTCCACAACTGTGGGACAACAATGTTTCTGTTGTTTAAAGCTTCCAGTCTCAACAGCAGCCCAGCAAAGCAATGTAGTAAAGTGTTTATTCCAGGGCCTGGCACCAGTAAGCATATGCTGGACAAACAGAGGCGGATGTTAAAACAAACGTGTACTGTTGCATGGTCCTTGGATGACTAATTTCATGGTACTGCCTCCCTCCACCCCACCCATATCAAGGACAGGCAGGTGTGTGTGCTAAGTCGCTTGAGTCATGTCCCACTGTTTGCGACTCTTTCGACTGTAGCCCGCCAGACTCCTCTGTCCATAGACTCCCTACAGGCAAGTGGGTTGCCATGACCTCCTCCAGGGAATATTCCCAACCCAGGGATCAAACCCGTGTCTTATCTCTTTACCACTAGGGCCACCTGGGAAGTGTTATTAAGAACACGGCTGGTCAAATCCTGTGATCCCTTCCCGTCGCCCTGGCAACTTTTTGCAGACGGGTTGCCCCAAGCAAGAAGTACCCTCACTCCTGCCTTGATGGAGCGATCACGGCTCACGCAGAGCAAAGCTTTCCACTGGCAACAGCTTTCTGGCGGAAACAAAACAAAGCAAAGCCAAAGAAAACATCATCACGTCCCTGCCTGACATTTCCCCACCTTGGGTTTTCTTTGAGGTTGCCAGACAGCTACTAGCTGCATCTTCCACAGCCTCAGATGACAGATCGCCACCTTTTAACGGAGTAACTGAACTGCAATGTCATAGCTGTTTCGAGGGAAATGAGGCTTGTAACCCACTCTCTTCCTCCCTTCAGAGACTGTTCCCCAAAGGGCAGCTGGTTAGACCCGGAATGGTCACCGTGATCATTAGCATCCATCCCTGGTAAACCTCAGCCTGACCACCTCTCCCCGCACCTCCTTCCCATGGCATTCTAGACCTGTTTCCTCTGTCTAGTCATTGGATCAGATGGATCTAGAGAGTTTTCCAACAGCCGGTGGCCATTGGCAGCATACAGCAAGAAGTTCTTGCTTCCTGGTTCGGAATACTGCAACTGCTGCTCCAAGCACCTACACCTCAGCGATCGGCTAATGGTAAAGACAGCAGCTCCAGGTCCTCACGGCCTGAGTGGGAGGTGAAGCAGCAACGCCCCGGTCCTGGTGTCTCGTGAATCCGAGTCTCCAGGCTGCCCGCTGGCGTGCAGCTCGCCTTCTGAATAAGTTCTACACATGACCGATGGCCAGAGGGGTTTCTCTGCAACCACAGAGCCCTTAAATACCTTCCCTGGATGCTCAGCACCTGCAGAGTTCAAGCACTTTGGCACGGCATTCAAGGCCCCCTGTAGGCTGGATGTTCCTGTCCGCTCTCTAGCTCACTCCTTTCCCCCATCGTGGGCACCTCCCTGTGTTCATCTACTGTGTCTTACCTCTGTCCTTGTTTTTCTGGCCACACGGCATAATGGGAATCTTAGTTGCCTCACCAGGGATCAAACCTGTGCTCCCTGCCACGGTAGGGCGGAGTCTTAATCACCAGACTGCCAGAGAATTCCCTCATCTGTCATTTGCAGATGTGTTCCTGCTGCTGTGTTCCACACCCGTTTAGTCCACCAGCCTAATCTCTATTTGTTCTTAAACATTTTGCTCAGTTCTTTTGTGTAGACTCCCGAAGCCCTGGGCCTCCCTGGTGGCTCAGTGGTAAAGAATCTGCCTGTCAATGAAGGAGGTGCAGGAGATGCGAGTGCCAGCCCTGGGTTTGGAAGATCCCCTGGAGAAGGCAATGGCAACCCTTCTCCAGTATTCTTGCCTGGGAAATCCCATGGACAGAGGAGCCTGGTGGGCTACAGTCCATGGGGCCACAGAGAGTCAGGCACGACTTGGCAGCTGAACAACAATAGCCCAGAGCTTCCCTCTCCCAGGAGTAAATCCCTCCCTCTCGTATAATGCATGCTCCCCCATAGGCACTTCATTTATTTTCTCTTTCCGTGTTGAGACACTTGACTGTTTCTGATATCTGCCTCTCTCTCCAGTATTCTTCATTCAACAAATATTTGTGGCGCTCCAACCACATCAGGGGAACAGTGCTAGGAAATGGAGATGCAGCTGAGAGCAGACATGTATGGGAGCTCTGTCTTCTTGAAAACTAGAGTCTGTCTGGGGGAGACAGACATTATACAAATGCCTGACAAATAATTTAAAATATGAGCATGAAAGTTTCAATGAAGGAAAAGTTGGTCATGGGCTCCTCCAAAGTTTTTTAAATGATCGTAACCTGGGTCCTCAGCAGGGGGCAGATTTCATCCATGGGGGATGTCTCCACGTATGAAGACATCTTTGGCCATCATAACTGGGGATTGAGTGCTCCTGGCATTTAGCGGGTGGAAACCAGGGATGCTAACATCTTACAGGGCTTTGGACAGTCTCCACAATAAAGAATTATCCATCCCCTATTGTCAATAGTGCTGAGGCTGGGGAACCCTGCCATTACCCCCTCACCAAGTAGGTTTTGCCCACAACAGAAACACACGGAAAAAGGCTTATTGAATAAATGGGTGGAGAGAGGAAGTCATTCCATCATGGCAGGAGCAATGCTAATACTTCATACATGGGCACCTGTGAACAGCTTCTCCAGATCCTTGAAGGGTAGGACAGGGCTGGCTTCCTGGAGGTAGTGCTGGTGTGGTTGTACAGGATTCCCGGCTCAGAAGGGTCAGTTGAGCGCTATGATAGCACCGTCTTGAAATTCTAAATAATTTTTGAGGGGCCTCCCTGGCGGTCCAGTGGCTAAGACTCTGAGCTCTCAATGCATGGGCCCCCTGTTTGATCCCTGCTCAGGGAACTAGATCCTGCATGTCACAACTAAGAATTCACATGCTCTCTCTCTCTTAATTTGCTAAGTTGTGTCCGACTCTTGTGACCCCATGGACTGTAGCCCACCAGGCTCCTCCTTCCAGGGAATTCTCCAGGCAAGGATACTGGAGTGGGTTGCTGATTCCTTCTCCAGGGGATCTTCCAGGCCCACTGCACTGTAGTCAGATTCTTTACTGACGGAGCTACAAGGGATTTCATATGCTACAACTGAAAAAAAAAAAAAAAAACCCCACCAGATTCCATATGCCAAAACTAAGACATGGCACAGCCAATTAAATAAATGTTTTTTTTAAATAAATAATTTTTGAAGAAAGGCCCTCATTTTCACCTTACACTTGTTCCTACAATTATGTGGCTGGTTCTGGGGTGTGTGTGAAGGAGGCTGTGATCAATGAAGCCTCTGAAATTGGGGTGGAAGCATTTGGGGAGAGTAGGGGAGGCATGCAGCCCTCTCTCTGATGTCTCAGGTCTGGGACCAGCGCTTGAATTTCTGCTACAGGAGGACCTTCACCTGGTCCTTCTCTCTCTCTGGCTTCCCCATCCCAAAACGGAGTGAATGGTGCCACACAAACTTACAACCGCATCACCCAGCTCCAGCAATGATCAGCATGTTTCCCATCTTACTTCATTTCCACCCCTTCCAAAGTTTCCCCCTCCCTTTTTATTTTGAAGTTAATCCCAGAATTATATCATTTCATGTATAAAGATTCCAGTGTTGGTCTCTAAAAGGTAAGAATGATGAAGAATACATAACCTCTCTACCATGATCACATCTAAGCCATTGATAATTCCTTAATATCCTCCCGTATCCTGTCTGTGTCTGGGAACTACTTGCTTCCGCTTCCTCCATCGTCCTCCTACGTGCATCCGTGAGCCATGACATCCTGTCATCTCCAGACCCATCCAGAACCCATCCATTCTGCCCCTCCTCCGCCACCCCCATCCTTGCCCGTTCCAGGACTGTCTCAGATCCCGACGAGTACGCGTTTCACGGTCTGGTCTCTGTCCACTCCTGAACCTTACCCCCTCCTGGCCTCTCTGCACCTGATTCCTCACCAGCCACGGAGCCTCCTTGCTGGTCCCCAAACATGCCCCTGTTCCCTGGTGCTGGAATTGTTTTCATCCAGGTATCTCCAGGGGCCCAGCCTCGATTTATCCAGGTCTGTGGTTCTCAGGGAGACCCTACCATCTGGCTTATCTGAACCATCTCTCCCACGACCCTGTCCCCTCCCCCAGCCTTCTCACTCAGTAATCAGGCTGTGTCCTATCCTACCATTGGCTAGTTTATTGCTTTTCTTTCCAATGCTTATTTAACTTCTATGCAGAGTACATCATGAGAAACGCTGGGCTGGAAGGAGCACAAGCTGGAATCAAGATTGCCGGGAGAAATATCAATCACCTCAGATATGCAGATGACACCACCCTTATGGCAGAAAGTGAAGAGGAACTAAAAAGCTTCTTGATAAAAGTGAAAGAGGAGAGTGAAAAATTTGGCTTAAAGCTCAACATCCAGAAAACGAAGATCATGGCATCTGGTCCCATCACTTCATGGGAAATAGATGGGGAAACAGTGGAAACAGTGGGTGATTTTATTTTTTGGGCTCCAAAATCACTGCAGATGTTGATTGCAGCCATGAAATTCAAAGACGCTTACTCCTTGGAAGGAAAGCTATGACCAACCTAGATAGCATATTGAAAAGCAGAGACATTACTTTGCCAACCAAGGTCTGTCTAGTCAAGGCTATGTTTTTTCCAGTGGTCATGTATGTATGTGAGAGTTGGACTGTGAAGAAAGCTGAGCGCTGAAGAATTGATGCTTTTGAACTGTGGTGTTGGAGAAGACTCTTGAGAGTCCCTTGGAGATCAGTCCTGGGATTTCTTTGGAAGGACTGATGCTAAAGCTGAAACTCCAGTACTTTGGCCACTTCATGCGAAGAGTTGACTCATTGGAAAAGACTCTGATGCTGGGAGGGATTGGGGGCAGGAGGAGAAGGGGGCAACAGAGGATGAGATGGCTGGGTGGCATCACTGACTCAATGGATGTGAGTTTGAGTGAACTCTGGGAGTTGGTGATGGACAGGGAGGCCTGGTGTGCTGTGATTCATGGGGTCGCAAAGAGTCAGACATGACTGAGTGAATGAAATGAACTGAACTGAACTGAACTGAACTGAAAGCAAAAGCTGTATAAATCAGTTCATTGTGTGTCCACTGTATCTGGGACAGGCACTCCAATACTCTCAATCCTCTATAAATATTTGCTAAGTGAACAGATTTACTCGGTGGATTCTTATGCCTCTGATAGATGTAGCCATATAGACTTCCTACCAAATGAACAAGTAAGTCCCTCCTGATCCAATTCTGGAAAATCTAATCAAGAATCAACCAGGTCTGGAAGGCATTCTTTTTTTTTTTCCCCCCACATTAAAAAATTTTTGTTAAATTTATTATTTATTTATTTGGCTGCCAGAGGTCTTCGTTGTGGCATGCTGAATCTTTAGTTAAGGTGTGAGAAGTCTCAGTTGTGCTGTGTGGGGTCTAGCTTCCTGGCCAGGGATAGAACCCAGGCCCCCTGCATTGGGAGCGAGGAGTCTTAGCCACTGGACCACCAGGGCTGCTGCTGCTGCTAAGTCACTTCAGTCGTGTCTGACTCTGTGCAACCCCAGAGACGGCAGCCTACCAGGCTCCCCCGTCCCTGGGATTCTCCAGGCAAGAACACTGGAGTGGGGTGCCATTTCCTTCTCCAGTGCATGAAAGTGAAAAGTGAAAGTGAAGTCCCTCAGTCGTGTCTGACCCTTAGCGCCCCATGGACTGCAGCCTACCAGGCTCCTCCGTCCATGGGATTTTCCAGGCAAGAGTACTGGAGTGGGGTGCCATTGCCTTCTCCTGGACCACCAGGGAGGTTCCCACAAATTTTTAAAATTTATTTATTTTTGGCCGCAATGGATCTTAGTTTCAGCATGCGGGATCTTTCTTTGTGGCGCATGGGCTTAGTTGGCCCATGGCACGTGGGATCTTAATTCCCCGACCAGGGATTGAAGCCATATCCCTCGCACTGAAAGGTGGATTCTTAACTAGTGGGCCAGCAGGGAAGTCCCTGGAAGGCATTGGAGGTTGTTAAGGACATGGCAGAGGCTTTCTCCCAAAGCGGGGCTGGGAAGGCGCCAGGGAGGTCCTACTTCTGGTCGCCCTTCTCACCCGCTCAGCACACCCTGAGCCTGTTTCCCATCTTCCAGTGTAAACCAGGCTGGGGAATCCTGGTCTCTCCCCAGAAACTGCCCACCCCACCATCTGACCACAGGGAGGAAGGAAAAACTGGAGAGAACACTCTTTTCCAAAGGTTCATGAGCTGTGACTGGAACCCCGAAGCACCCAGGTGTGGGCAGCTCTGTGCACGAGGGTTAATAAGATGGGGCTTTAAGGAGCCCAGTATCTCTGGGGCAATCTGTTGATGATGCAATTGCCTGAACTCTCCGCTTGGACACTGGTCCAGGGCACCCACACAGGGATGCCGGTATCCCAGAGGCTGCTCCTCTAAGGGACTGCACAATGAGGATGCCAGGCAGGACTTGGAGTTCCTGCCTCCTTTTAATGCCAGCTTTGGAGACCTGGGTTCAATCCCTGGTCAGGAAGATTCCCTGGAGAAGGGAAAGGCTATCCACTCCAGTATTGTGCCCTGGAGAATTCCATGGACTGTATAGTCCATGGGGTCACAATGAGTCAGACACAACTGAGTGGCTTTCAGTTTCACTTTTTCTTTTGAGCAAACACAGGAGACTAACTATGCAGTTCTATTGAGACCTCCTGTAAAGGCTCAGACACCTTGTTAATCGGAGCTCAACAAAACCGGGCCTGGAGATTGGAATAAAAATAGCTTTGTGCAAGTTAAAAGGAAACATTAGCTTTTGTGTCAGGAATTCAGGCCTCAAGGTTGTGGGGGGTGTTCGGGGGAGTCAGAGGCATGACTATGTGTGTCCTGGACTATGTGTGTTCACACCCATTTGAAGCAATGGGTGTGTCACACCTGCAGATTGTGACAATGAGATGATGTTAACTCACATGCTGTATGAGTTTCCCGGGGCTACTGCGGCAAATGACCAGAGATGAGGTGACTTAAAGCAACAGAAATTTCTCTTTTCTTGGTTCTGGAGTTCGGAAGTCTGAAATGAGGGGTCGGCTGGGCCATGCTCCCTCTCAAGCCTCTAAATGAGAATCCGTCCCTTTTCCTTCATTCCTGTTAGCTTTTGGACCCATCACTTGCTCCCATCTCTGCTTCTTCTGTCACGTGGCATCTATCCCTATGTGCTGGTGTGTGTGTCCAAATTTCCTTCTTAAAAGGATGCCAGTATGGGATAATTGGGACTTCCTTGGTAGCTCAGCTGGTAAAGACTCTGCCTGCAAGGCAGGAGACCCTGGTTCTATTCCTGTGTCAGGAAGATACTCTGGAGAAGGGATAGGCTACCCACTCCAGTATTCTTGGGCTTCCCTGGTGGCTCAGCTGGTAAAGAATTCACTGCAGTGTGGGAGACCTGGGTTCAATCCCTGTGTTGGGAAGATCCCTTGGAGAAGGGAAAGGCTGCCCACTCCAGTATTCTGGTCTGGAGAATTCCATGGACCGTATAGATGATGGGGTCGCAAAGAGTCAGACACAACTGAGTGACTCACTTTCACTTTCATTGGATAATTATAAATACAGTTAAATCATATGATCTAATGACCTCACCTGCTTACATATATAATGTCTCTATTTCTAAATAGAGTCACATCGCAGGTGCTGGGGGTTAGGGCTTTAATGTATCTTTTGGGAGGACAAGACTCAACCCATGACATGTGCATCCCATAAGTATCCCCTGAGGACCTACTGTGCCACCTAATAATGTGAAGAGGGCAACCTCACCCATCTTCTGGCGTGCTCTGTACTTGGTGCATTTATGTACATTAAGACATGGGCTCAAGTTCATCCTTTTTTTAAGAAAATTTCCTCTTTGCTGTGCCGTGTGGGCTTTCTGAGAGTAGCAGTTACTCTTTGTTGTGGTGCTTGGCTTCTCATTGCTGTGGCTTCTCTTGTTACAGAGCATGGGGTCTAGAATGCGCAGGCTCAGAAGTTGTGGCTCCTGGGCTTAGCTGCCCCAAGGCGTGTGGGATCTAAGTTCCCGGACCAGGGATCCAACTGGCATCCCTTGCATTGGAAGGTGGCTTCCTAACCACTGGACCACCAGGGAAGTCCCAAGCTCATCCTTTTAAAGAAGAGCAGAGTCACCCATGATGCCCACTAAGGGTTATACCAATGGAATCCATCCCACCTTAGGGTTCAGGTCCCAAGATGTTGGAGTCTTGACATTGAAGACAGACTACTTCACTGGCAGACTCTTAGGAGGATTTAGTAGTTGCTTGATGATTTTCCCATATATGGAGTCAAAGTAGGGTTCTGGACTAAACCGTGGAGAGAGGCAGCCTTTTCTAGAAACTCTCCATTTCCCAATCAGAGTCAGCTCTCAGGATCCCCCCTACTATTCCATGTCCCTCCCCACACAAAGGTTATGAGCAGCTGGGGTTGGGAGGCCGTGTGCATGGTGGGGATATTGAGGGGACAGCCTACCCTGCTCCATTACGGCCACCTGCACAGCCCATGTTGAATTCTGTTACCTTCAGCCTATCATTGGACGATTGTTCAACACTGGCTCAAGAGATATTAGAACTGCTTGTTGTTTAGCTGCTCAGTCGTGTCCGACTCTGCAATCCCATGGACTGCAGCATGCCAGCCTTCCCTGTCCTTCACTATCTCCTGGTGCTTGCTCAAACTCACGTCCATTGAGTGGATGATGCCATCCAACCATCTCATCCTCTGTCATCCCCTTCTCCTCCTGCCTTCAATCTTTCCCAGCATCAGGGTCTTTTTCCAATGAGTTGGGTCTTCACATCAGGTGGCCAAAGTATTGCAGCTTCAGCATCGGTCCTTCCAATGAATATTCAGGGTTGATTTCCTTTAGGAATTCTGTTACTTTCTGCTTATCGCTGGACCTTTCATTCAACATGGGCTCAGGAAATGTTGGAGCTTCTGCTCTCTGCCATATGCTTGGGAGCCAAATGGGGACTGAGACAGTGAACACAACAGATTAAGTCCCTGGTTTTACGGAGTGGATGTTATATGGAGACACGAACAGTGAACCAGAGAATGAATGAGCCCCCACTGTCGGCTGCAAGCATCTCTTTTCCTTCTAAGAGGTCTGACGTTCACTAGCCCATGATCTGCAGCCCTGTGCTGTCTGTCCCTGAGAAGGGAAAAATGTCCAGGCCTCCTACCCACGCCCCCTCGTGGAGCTTGGGCTGTCTGTGTTGCAGCCACATCCATCAGAGCCAAAGAGAGCCATTAGGCAGGGGTCCTGTCTTGAAAGCCACCTTTTCTTGAAGCTCCTAGCAACCAGTTGGGAGCAGGGAGCCGAGGATGAACATTTTCTTCTGCCCTCTCTAATTTCCCCATCGCTTCTCTTTTCATCCCGGAACTTGGTGAGATTAATAAAGCGGTGACTGAAGAACAGATAGCAGCAGGGGTTGGGGTGGGGGGTATAGAAACACCAGAACGTGGGCTCGTGTTCACGGTGCACCTACGAGGGCTGAGACTAGGGGGAGCAGGGTCAGGCACTTGCCTTGGGTGCAAAATTTAAGGGGGGGAGTGCCACCAAACTTAGCAGTTGAGAGAAATCATACTCCAATGGAATATTTTCAAAATTATTATTGTTCTTTTAAAAATAGCTTTATTTCTTCATTTTTGGCTGTGCTGGTCTTCACTGCTACACGGGCTTTCTCTGGTTGTGGAGGAGGGGCGTGTGCAGGCTTTGCTCGTGGTGGCTCCCAGGCTCGAGAAGGCAAGCTCAGTATTCTGGTGCATGGGCTCGGTTCTGTGGCCTGTGGGATAGTCCCAGATCAGGGATCGAACCTGTGTTTTCTGCACTGGCAGGCAGTCTTTACCACTGAACCACCAGGGGAGCCATTCTTAACGATTATTTTAAAAAATCTTCTTTCTTTATTCTTGGCTGCCTGGGTCTTTGTTTGCTGCGTGTGGATTCTAGTTGAGGGGAGCAGGGGCTACTCTTTAGTTGCGGGGAGCAGGTTTCTCATTACATTGGTTCTCTTGCTGTGGAGCCGGGCTATAGGGTGTGGGCTCAGTAGTTGTGGCACAAGGGTTTAGTTGCTCCACAGCATGTGGGATCTTCCAGAATCAGGGATCAAACCCGTGTCTCCTGCACTGGCAGGTGGATTCTTTACCACTGGACCACCAGGGAAGTCCCTAATGCAATATTTTAGCACATCAAGGTTCATGCAGAAAAATCCCAGATGAGCGAAATAGCAAACCTTTGAGTGAGATCATATCAGCAAAGATCCTAGTTCAGGACTTGGCACCTGGTAGGTATCT
Organism: Capra hircus; assembly: GCF_001704415.2. NCBI lineage: Eukaryota > Metazoa > Chordata > Mammalia > Artiodactyla > Bovidae > Capra > Capra hircus. The sequence continues at coordinate 8,006,236 of NC_030832.1, forward strand.
GAGAAATCAACCACCAGAAGGGAAATGGAATAATAATGCTAAAACTTTCTGGTGTTCTTTTAAGGACTTTGCATGTGTTATTTCATTTAATCCTCCCAACAACCCCTATGAGCTGGGTTTCTTGATGCCCATCTCATAGACAGGAAAATAAAGGAATACTCACATCCATGTAATGAGTTGGCTTCCCTGATAGCTAAGTTGGTAAAGAATCTGCCTGCAGTGCAGAAGACCCTGGTTCAATTCCTGGGTCAGGAAGATCCCCCAGAGAAGGTATAGGCGACTCACTCCAGTATTCTTGAGCTTCCCTGGTGGCTCACCTGGTAAAGAATCTGCCTGCAATATGGGAGACCTGGGTTCGATCTCTGGATGGAAGAGCCCCTGGAGAAGGGAAAGGCTACCCACTCCAGTATTATGGTCTAGAGAATTCTATAGACTGTATAGTCCATGGGGTTGAAAAGAGTTGGACACAATTGAGCGACATTTGCTTTCACATGTGATGAGTACAGGGTGGAGCCAGAATGAAAACTCAGATTACGTGCTGCCAGCATCCACAGAAGTAACTGCTCATGCCAGTGACTCTCACAGGGAATTAAAAGAAATCAATGTTTTCACTGTTTCTCTGAGTCTTCATTTAGGATTAATCTGAACAGAAAAAGGCCAATGGGGATATTTTGCAATGTTAGTAAATACATAAAATTAAATCATACAAAGCGTTTCTCTGGCACCCCGTGGCTACGTGATACGTGTTAAAAGTGGAGGAAGAAAACCCAGCTCCTCTCGGGTTTGACATCAGTCTAAAACGTGACACTATCGATTTGATTCAATGGGAGTCCCGCAACAACGGACATCAGGGAGGAAGACATTATCCCGTGAGAAGGAGGAGAGGGGGGAAATGAGAAACCATAATCAGTTTAACCTCCCTTGGCTGCCGAGTCCTGTGGGGAAGGGATCATCTCTCCTCCCGTACAGAGCCCACAGGTAAAGTGTCCGCCTGGGGAGGCGGCCCCTGGAGGGAGGATGGAAAATGGATTTGTCGGTTCCAGTAAGTCTCTGTGAATAACAGCAGAGAATCATTTGGATTGAAAAACTGCATTATGGCTTTTTCAAAAAGCAGAGAGTCTTCTGCGCAGTTTTCAGCTTAAATGTGGCATCCCTCTTTCTGTCAGAGTGCCCTGTGTATTTTATTCATAGGCCAGTTGGTTATTATTCTTTTATTTCTTCACTAGCTTGTTTATTGTCTTTCTCTCCGACAAGCCTGTAAAATGGTGATGTTCTGGCATCAGCAGTTCTTCCTGACCCCATTTTTGGTGATGGGTAGCTTCAAATGTGGCTTCTCTAGTAGCTCAACTGGGAAAGAATCTGCCTCCAATGTGGGAGACCTTGATTCGATTCCTGGGTCAGGAAGTTCCCCCAGAGAAGGGATAGGCTACCCACTCTAGTTTTCTTGGGCTTCCTTGGTGTTTCAGCTGGCAAAAACTCTGCCTGCAATGCAGGAGACCTGGGTTCGATCCCTAGATGGGAAGATATCTGGAGGCGGGCATAGCAATCCACTCCAGTATTCTTGCCTGGAGAATCCCCATGGACAGAGGAGCCTGCTCATGGCTACAGTCCATGGGGTCACAAAGAGTCGGACACAACTGAGTGACTAAGCACAGCACAGCTTCAGACGGCCATAGTGGGAGTATTTACACCATGGAAATTGGCAAAGGCTACAGATTAGGCTCCCCTCACCCCACCATGTGGAGACCTGGGTTTGAACCCTGGGTTGGGAAGATCCCCTGGAGAAGGAAATGACAACCCACTCCAGTACTCTTGCCTGGAAAACTCCATGGATGGAGGTGACTGGTAGACTACAGTCAATGGGATCTCAGAGTTGTACGTGACTGAGCAACTTCATTCCGTCCCACCGTATCACTAAGTTCCTTGAGGACGGACATCGTGTCCGTTTTGGCTTCTGGGCCCTGCTCTGCCACTGGCTCAGGGCTAGGCACACGGTTGGTGCTTGCTAAGGACCCAAACAAAGTGGCTTGAAATGGTCTCAGCAGGAGAAGTTACACCATGGAAATTGGCAAACTGACAGATGGCTGCTGTTGTTTGACTCTTACTGTGAAGAAACTGTTTCAATGCGAGTCTGTCGTGTCGATTCAGTCACTACCTTGTATCAGATCACAGGGCATCCCAGATGGAACCATCACAGTCTCCTGCCTTCTAGAGGCTCACAGGAGGGTTTGGGGTAGCGGGTAGGGGTTGGGAGAAGACTTATGCACCAATGGCCAAGCTGGTGCTCAAGGGTTCTGGGGACAAAATAATGGGTTAGAGTATATCCCTGCTGAGGGATTAGAATGACCTAGGTGTCAGTTTCTCTGTCTGAAGCATCATGGCACCAGTCAGAAGTGGACACAGCCAAGCTCTGGAGGACATGGACTCCCAGTCCAATCTCACTGAGCTATGAGACAGGCACCTTACCTGTCTGTGTTCTAGTGTGCTCATGTGATAAGATAGAAATAATAATACTTGCCCACAGGTGTTGTTTAGAAGGATAACTTAAAAACACATGTGAACACAGTAGACCCTGAATGGACTTCCCAGGTGGTGCTAGTGGTCAAGAACCCACCTGCCAAGGCAGGAGACATAAGAGACTCAGGTTTGAGCCCTGGGTTGGGAAGATCCCCTGGAGAAGGAAATGGTAACCCACTCCAGTGTTCTTGCCTGGAGAATCCCATGGACAGAGGAGCCTGGTGGGCTGCATGGGGTCACAATGAGTTGAACACGACTGAAGCGACTTAGGACGCCACAAGGTAATCACTGAATTAACATGTGGTCGTCTGATGTGTTGGAAGAAGCAACATTTTTTCCTCCAATGCAGTATGTATATTTCCCATATAGTTTCCCTCTCTTCCCTCTCCCTCTGTCTGCCATTTTCCCTCTGTTTACCAATAGCTAACCCTTTAAAAAATTTATTTGGCTGCATTGAGTCTTAGTTGCAGTGCTCGAGGGCTTCTCTAATTGTAGCACAGGGGTTTTGGAACATGTGGGCTCAGTATTTGTGGCACGTGGGCTTTGTTGCCTTGCTCCATGTGGGATCTTAGTTCCCTCACCAGGGTTTGAACCCACGTCCCCTGCATTGGAAGGCAGATTCTTAACCACTGGACCCCCAGAGAAGTCCCAACCAATTGCTAACACTTATTGGGCATTTATTCACTCAGTGCAAGACACATTCTGAGTGCTCTCATGGAGGGCTTATTTTGCACAACAATCCTGCAGGTTGGTACTGTTGTTATCCCATTTTATAAAGGAGACAACAGCGAGGAGATGTAACTTGCCTAATGTCACTCAACAAATTCATGGCAGAGCCGGGACTGGACCCCAGGGGCTCCATCTCTCATTTCTATATATTTTACCACTTGCTGTTTTTTTTCCCCCACCCATATCTCCTGCCACTGTCTTCAGCTTACACATGCTGTTCAGGTGAAAGGAAATAGCTGAGAACCTGAGGCCTGGGGCTGGGAATCCAGATCGGGGACCCCTGGCTCTGTATCTGTAGGCAGATACAGAGGGTTAGAGGTGCAATGAAACCCAGCAGCCTCTGGGAGCCTTTTCCCACAGTGGAGGAGCAGGCAGGCTTCCTAGAATTGTCCCTGGGAGACCAGCAGCAGCTGAGGAGAGATGCTCCCTAATGAGGGAGCCTCAGAAAAGAGCAATTATAGCTTCAGCATTTGTGTTCTCCCAGGAGGGCCAGGACTGGTCCTGAGCTCTCTGGACAAGGCCAGCTTGCTTCTGATAAAAGCAGAAATTTGCTAAGTGCTTTGGCAGCAGGCAAATAGATGCGGAAACAGTGGACATAATGACAGACTTTATTTTTGGGGGGGCTCCAAAATCACTGCAGATGGTGACTGCAGCCATGAAATTAAAAGATGCTTGCTCCTTGGAAGAAAAGTTATGACCAACATAGACAGCATATTAAAAAGCAGAGACTTTACTTTGCCAGCAAAGGTCCATCTAGTCAAAGCTATGGTTTTCCCAGTAGTCATGTGTGGATGTAAGAGTTGGACTATAAAAAAGCTGAGCGCCAAAGAATTGATGCTTTTGAACTGTGATGTTGGAGAAGACTCTAAAGAGTCCCTTGAACAGTAAGGAGATCCAACCAGTCCATCCTAAAGGAAGTCAGCCCTGAATATTCATTGGAAGGACTGATGTTGAAGCTGAAACTCCAATACTTTGGCCACCTAATGTGAAGAACTGACTTATTTGAAAAGACTCTGATGCTGGGAAAGATTGAAGGCAGGAGGAGAAGGGGACGACGGAGGGTGAGATGGTTGGGTGGCATCACTGACTCAATGGATATGAGTTTGAGTAAACTCCGGGAGTTGCTGATGGACAGGGTGGCCTGGCCTGCTGCAGTCCATGGGGTCGAAAAGAGTCGGACATGACTAAGCGACTGAACTAAACTGATCTTGGCCGCAGAAGCATCAGACCTGTTACAGAACCCTCTGCCTGCAGGGGGCACACTCCCTGCCTTGCTTTGTGGTTGCGGGTCTGGGTCCCGAAGGATCGCGCGTTCCCGGGGTCCCCCCTCCCACCTCAACACCCCCCTCCCACCCTCCCACCCCAACACCCCCCCTCCCAGCCTCCCACCCCAACACCCCAACACACCCCTCCCACCCCAACACCCCTCCCACACACTTGCTCTGCTGTCATTGGCTGTCTGAAAAGGAGGTGGGGCAAACTCTCTAAAATGAAAACGGGAGCGCGCTGCTCCTCAGCAGGCAGATGAGCGCGGGTCCCAGGGCAGCGGCCACTCTCCCCAGTGACACCAAGGGCCCTTCCCAAACCGACCCCTCACCACGTTCCCATCTGCGCCCGGCCACCAGCCTCACCACGGTGCTTAAGGCGAAGACGTGCAGTCCTCTCTCTTGCTGTCATCCTGGTCTTTCCGTCACCTGTCTCCTGTGTGGGACACCATGGCCTCCCCTCCGCCTCCTACCTGGTGTTCCAAGCTTTGGGGCAGGGGATTACCTCCTCCTAGAAGGTTCCTTCACCTCTTAGATTGAGCCGGCTCTCCCTGCTGTTTGCTGTCAGAGACCCCCACGTCTTTCCTTCTCCACACTTTGCAGGGTTTATAAGCCGTCCTCGTGTGTCACAGTCCTGAAAAACTTCACTGGAGAAACTGTGGAGAGTAGCAGGGTAATCTGAATGATAGACAGCTATTCTCCCCCAAAATACATATATGCACATATACAGACATATACACACATGCACATATATACACACACTGTACATGTAATCATGCAGACACGCACACATATACAGTATGCACATAAACATGCACGAGTATTGCTCTTTACCGCACTGGGCTTTACCATCACCACCAGACACATCTGCAGCTGAGCGTCGTTTCTGCCCTGGCCCAGCCACTTCATTCTTTCTGGAGTTATTTCTCCACACTTCCCCAGTAGCACATTGGACACCTACTGACTGGGGAGGGATCATCTTCTGGTGTCATATCTTCTTGCCTTTTCATACCATTCTCCCAGCAAGAATACTGGAGTGGTTTGCCTTCCCTCCTCCAGTGGACCACGTTTTATCAGAACTCTTCCACTACTACCCATCCATCTTGGGTGACCCTGCATGGCATGGCTCGCAGCTCCACTGAGTTACATACACAAGCCCCTTCGTCATGACAAGGCTGTGATCTATGAAGGGGATATACAAAGACACACAAGCACACACGCACACACACAAACTACATACATACATATATGAGATAACAGATCTTGTGCTTTCTCAAATGCACAGAGAAGTATCCAAGGAATGACAGAGACAGAAAAAAAAAAATCTCAAGAGTCAAGGAGGACTTCCTGCAGGGGGTGGAACCGAACCAAACCAATTCATTGAGTGAAATTCACCAAACAAGTGAGGTCCTATTTGACCAGCTTTCAAAGACTTGCAATCCATCGGCACCCATGGTTCACTGCCGTACCCTTATAATAAGCATTCTGGTTGTGTTTCAGTGTTTACTCTTGCTTGGATTGGTTTCTATTTTATGCAACTAGAAAGAGTCTTGGAAAGCACACTCACCCTCTCCTTCAATGCATGGGAGGGGCAGCAGGTTCATGAGGGTACAGGCTCCCCGAAAAGAGGAAGTGTGCCATTCGACTTTAATGTTCTATCAACAAGCTCTCTTAGAGGCCAGCATCAGAAATACTTTTTGAATTAAGCAAAGACAGTAACCTTTTGAAGGATGCAAGGCCTTATAGAATCAGGGGAACAAGTGGAGACATAGGTGGGAACCAAGGGTGCTTCAGAGGCTGCAGAGAACTGACCACAGTGTAGGCACACGAGACGCTCCTGTTGCCCTCTGAACCTGGCCACCCAAGATGCCCTTTGGTTTCAGGGATTGGGACTGTCTGGCCTGGGTTCAAGAGCCTGCCTTTGCATATGTGAGCTGAGTCTCTACCCCACCTCGGCAGTCTATAGTGCATTGGAAAGGACACATGATTGGAAATTCTTCCCAACAGGCTATCAGTAAACCATAGGAAGAAGGGTGTACTTGAAAATAAAAAGTCAAAAGTTCTGTTAAAGTGCCTACTTTAAAACGCCCTTTTAGAGGTGCCAAATCCACCTGTTTCTTTGGTGTCCTCTGTGATCTATTTCTGTTTCCTGCTTAGACATAGGAAGTCAGCCATTGGTCAAATCTTGGAGCAGCCGATACCAGCCAAAAAAGAGAGACAAGCTAGACAGACAAGCTCCTTCCTTAGCTCATAACACACACTAAACTTCTCAGATGTGGTCTTTAAAAAAAATGGTTATTTTTATTTTATTATTTGGCTGCACTGGGTCTTAGTTGCGGCACGCGGGATCCTTGATCTTCGTTGCAGCATGTTGGATCTAGTTCCCTGACCAGGGATCAAACCTGGACGCCCTGCTTTGGGAGCACGGAATCTTAGCCACTGGGCCACCAGGGGAGTCCCCCTCAGGCGTGGTCTTGATGATTTCTCTCTAGGACTGGATTGGGCACCTCGACTTCTTGCTCTGGTCCTCAGTAAACAGGTCGTTACCAGGAACAAAGAGCGTACGAGGGTGCAACTTGCGTGCTAAGCAGCCAGTCCTGCTCTTGTCTGTCTCTGCCTGCCACATCCCAATTCCTGGTATGAGGGTCACATGGCCCCTGGTCCATGAAATGGACCTGGATCCAATCCTGCCTGCAGTCCGGCAGAGCCATGAGGATTTGGCTAATGTGCTTAACCTGTCTGAGCCTCTGTTTACCCATTAGCAAAACGAGGGTAAAAGCCAATGGAAACTTGCTGTATGACTCAGGGAACTCAAAGCAGGGCACTGTAACAACCTTAAGGGGTGGGAAACGGCGAAGGGGGAGGGAGGTTCAAGAGGAAGGGGACACATACACCCATGGCTAACTCACGTTGATGTATGGCAGAAATCAAACCAATATTGTAAAGCGATCATCAATCAATTAAAAATAAAGAAATAGAATTAAAAAAAAAAAGAGTTCTTAACATCACAGAATTGTAGTTAGGATTAAATGAAATGATAAGCCAGTAAATTGCTGGACCCAGAATGGGGGCTCAATAAATAGCAACTATTGTTATTATTGATAAATACTTATTTCAATCCCAAATCAACTCTTTGGTGTAGCAGAAGGGAGACTGCAGTCAGACCGGAATTAGAATCTAGCTCCTAAAACTTATTAGTTAGGAAAGTTACTTAACACCTCTGAACCTCAGTTTCTTCATCTGTAAAGTGGGAAGAATAATTTCTAGCTGCAGGACAAATATGAATATTTATGAATATATTCAGCTTGACAGTGACCTTATAAAAGGCTGAGCCAGAAGCATCCAGCTAAGTTGCTGCCAGATCCCTGACCCACAGAAAGTAAGATAATAAATGTTCTTTGTTTCAAGTTGCTGTTTTGAGGGTAATTTGTTATCCAGCAAGAGATAATGAACACACTCACCTGGCTACTTCTGCCTACTTCTTATTGGCTAGACTGTATCACATGGTCACTTCCCCCTCAAGGGAGCCTGGGAAATGAAGTTTTTAACCAGGCAGATGGCCAGTCAGAATAAAGTTAGGACTTTATTAGGGAGGACAAGGGGAGAATGGATAATGCATTGAACAGTTTCTTTATTATATTGTTGCTTTATTGTATTTCTTATAGCACAAAGCTGCAAGAAGTTGAAATGGTTTGCGGATAAACACCTCCTTGTCTTTCTTTTCGTTACTAATGCCTGGTGGAGAGGCAGCAGCTCAGCTCACGCGAATGGCAGTGCTGTTGCTTCAGTTGCAGTGTTTTCAATAAAATTAGGGGACAAGAAAAGTATGTAGAAGTCCTCTCTGTGTCTGTCTCCCCTTGTAAATAAGCCAGCCACAAAGATGTTTGCGCCATCCATCAACTGTTTAATTTCTTAAGGGGCTATGCATTTAAGAACCTTTCTCCTGGCCAATTGTATGGCTGTGAAAGGCTCTGGGAAGATTTGCTGGCTCTTAATTTTTCTTACTGGCATCCTCTCCTTCATTCCCTTTCAAGAGGAGAAGACCCAATGCTCTCATAATATTTTGTGTCATATGTTTGAATATCTGCCATAGGAACATTTAACTTTTTTTCCTAATTAAATGGGGAGTATAATTCCAGTTTTTATGTTTTATGAAAACACATTTATCACACCGGGAGCCTTTTTGTGCTGTTTCCCAAGTGGAAGAAAAACTAACCATTCTCTGAAGACCTACTGCATGCCAAGTGTTTATATATAGAAAAATATGTATGTATATTTAAAAAATAAAATATGTATATGAAAGTGAAAGTGAAGTCGCTCAGTCATGTCCTACTCTTTGCGACCCCATGGGCTATAGCCGACCAAGCTCCTCCATCCATGGGATTCTCCAGGCAAGAATACTGGAGTGGGTTGCCATTTCCTTCTCCAGGGGATCTTCCTGACCCAGGGATCGAACCCAGGTCTCCCACATTGCAGGCAGATGCTTTAATCTCTGAGCCACCAGGGAAGCCCCAGATATGTATATGTATGTGTATATATGTGTGTGTGTATATATATATATTCTCAGTTGCACAACTGTATCCAATTCTCTGTCATCCATGGACTGTAGCCTGCCAGACTTTTTTGTCCATGGAATTTTCCAAGCAGAACACTGGAGTGGGTTGCCATAGGGACACCCACGATGGGTCTATGATAAGGATTGCTAGGTTGTCCGTTTTACAGATGAGATTCATAGAAGTGACCTGCCCAGGAGATAAACAAAATTTGAATACAAGACTCAGATTTCAAAGTCTTGGCCTGCATGAATGCTGAGTTGCTTCAGTTGTGTCCAACTCTTTGCAATTCCATGGACTGTAGCCTGCCAGGCTCCTCTGTCCACGGGATTCTCCAGGCAAGAACACTGGAGTGGATTGCGATGCCCTCCTGCAGAGGATCATCCCAACGCAGGGATCGAACCTGCATCTCTTATGCCTCCTGCACTGGCAGGCGGGTCTTTACCATGAGCGCCACCTGGGAAGCCCTTCAACGTCTTTGTTGTGGTTGCTCAGTTGCTAAGTTGTGTCAGACTCTTTGCAACCCCATGGACTACAGCCCACCAGGCTCCTCTGTCCATAGGATTCTGTAGGTAAAAATACTGGAGTGGGTTGCCATTTCCTTCTCCAGGGAATCTTTCTGACCCAGGTAGGCAGCTGGATTCTTTACCACTGAGCCATCAGGGAAGTCAAAGTCAACGTCTTTGCTTACCACTAAATTGTTACTCCCCCTGGACCCTGATTTAAGATGGAAAAACTGATCCTTGTTATCAATCTTTAACCTTTTTCTTTTGGTTGGTTTCCTGACCCAGTTAAAATTTAATGACAAAACTTTTAGGCCCTTACCCAGTGCCTAATTGTATTTTAATATTTGATGTGCTCAGAAATGTATGAAGAATTAGTGCTAATTCTGGGCTGATTATCACATTCTGGCATGTCTTATGGCATGTGAACTGTGGCCTTCAGGACATTTCTTGAACCTTTCCCTCTAATTATCGCTGTGTGGATGTGAATTGATGCTGCTATGAAAGGAGTCTGTTGGGACTTCATTTTTTTTTGGGGGGGTGGTCATTAAAATAAAGATCTAGGAGAAAGTGGATCCAGCTTTTCTGAAAATTTGTGGTGTTCTGTTGCCCATGAATTGGTTTCCATTTGATTCCATTAAGAGGCCAGTCTCTGCTTGGATTTAATTTTGGTGGCAGGGTCTTTGTTCAAGATTTCATTTTACTTTGCTTTTTAGTTTTTTTAAAATTAATTTTTTTGAGTTCATTTTGGATTCACATTCAGTTGTAAGAAATAGTACAGAGAGATACCACGTGTCCTTTACCCTATTTCCCCCCTAATAGAAAGCCTGAAAATTTTGAAAATTCCAATAAAATCACAGCCAGGATATTGACTTAGTAGAGTCACTAATAGAACAGTTCCATCACAAAAATTCCTCCTGATTTAATTTTATAGCCATGCCCAGTTAAGATAACTTGATGACTGGGGGATAAAGTCACCTAGGAGAGCTTTAATTCATGGGGTCGCAAAGAGTCGGATGCGACTGAGCCACTGAACTGAACGGCTTAATCAAGGGGAAAGAAGGCTTTCTTGGAAGAGGCGTTAATATCTGCTGTGGTCCGCTCATTGTCTCCCGTTCTAGTTCTTCTCTTTCAATCAGGTGACTCCGATGAGGCTGTCAATCACAGACCTTACTCCCATTGCCATAGAAATCGGGCAGGTGACCCATGAAAAGCCAATCTCGGTAAGTCATTTCCCTGCTAACAGAGACTGGTGGTGGGTGGATGGGTGAGCATATTTCCAATTCTGGTCTAAAGACTTTCCCTGCGTTTTTTGATATGAAGCGGGAGGAAGGGTTTACCTCTAGAGTTCTGGAGCTAAAATGATGGGGCTTGCAGCCTGTTTCCTACCATGTGAGACAAACCTGTCTATCAGAAAAGAACATGAAGCCCACACAGGGATATAGGGGGTGGAAAGATGGCAGATGGGTGAGTGATGGAGACTGCAACTTGTTTCCTCTCTGGGCGTAGTTGTGCCTAAAGTCACCTCCTTCTCTCTAGTTCAGTTCAGTCAGTTCAGTTCAGTCGCTCAGTCGTGTCTGACTCTTTGTGACCCCATGAATTGCAGCATGCCAGGCCTCCCTGTCCATCACCAACTCCCGGAGTTCACTCAAACTCACGTCCATCAAGTCGGTGATGCCATCCAGCCATCTCATCCTCTGTCATCCCCTTCTCCCCCTGCCCCCAATCCCTCCCAGCATCAGAGTCTTTTCCAACGAGTCAACTCTTCGCATGAGGTGGCCAAAGTACTGGAGTTTCAGTTATTGGTATGTAAATCAGTAACTCACATCATTTTGCTTACCTTGGTTTGAATTCTATCACTTTCTGTTGCAGGAAGGGGGACCGCTTCCAGGGCCCGAGAGTGAGCTCTTGTTTTAATATTAGGAAATGAATTGTCCGAGGAGACACATGTGCTGACAAAGCAAGAGATTTTACTAGGAAGGGGTGCCCAGGTGGAGAGCAAAAGGGTAAGGGAACCCAGGAGATCTGCTCTGCCATGTGGCTTGCAGTCTCAGGTTTTATGGTGATGGGATTAATTTCTGAGTTATCTTTCATCATCACTGTGATTCAGGGTCCTTTCTGGTGGCTTGTGCATCACTAAGCCAAAATGGATTCCAGCAGGAAGGATTCTGGGAGGCTGGTAGGACATGTGAACAGGCGTCTCCTCTCTCCTTTTGACCTTTCCCGAGTTCTTCCAGTGGGTGGTGTCTTGTGAGTTTCATGCTCCTTACCAGGACCTCCTGTTGTAAGATAACTCATGCAAGTGACTATTATTTTACCTGGCCAGGGCAGGTGGTTTTGGTCAGTGTTTCCCTAACATTTCCATCCAAATAATGCTGCTGAATGCTGAAGGATCCCAGGAAATCTCTTGGACTCATGCTCAGCAAGGATACTGCAAAGTCTGAGGTCAGGAACTCAAAGTGCAAGAGCCCAGCAGGATGGTCTCCCTGGGAGCTGTTCTGCCTCTCCGTAGGTACTGCTCTCTTCTTTCTCCCACGATGAGCTTTTGCTTGTTACCCATGCTGACGCCGGCAGAAGATGGCCACTCCCCCAGCCTCTGCCATGCAGCTATCTCCTGATCCAAATTTCAGATGTCTGGGGTAGAGAACCCATTTGGCCCAGCTTCAACCTGATGTCTGTCCCTTGTAGGATAATGATCAGGGTGACATGCTGCAAACAGGGCTACCAGCAACTCACCTTGGAGGTGGGAGGCAGTTCTCAGAGAAAAGGAACCAGTGTGAAATTAACCTCACGGAGACACCCACCCCATTGCTAGGGTGCAGAGATTCTTAGTGTTGTTGTTCAGTCTCTAAGTTGTGTCTGACTCTTTGTGACCCCATGAACGTCTGTATGTAGAGAACGAACTTGTGGACACAGAGTGGAAAAGAGAGGGTCGAACAAGTTGAGAGAGTAACATGAAAATACATACAGTGCCATGTGTGAAACAGATGGCTAGCGGGAACCTGTTAGATAGCACTGGAGCTCAGCTCGATGCTCAGTGATGACCTCCTGGGTGGGATGGGGGAGGCAGGAATGAGGCTCAAGAGCGAGGGCAATTACGTATGCACATAGCTGATTCACTTCTTTGTACGGCAGAACTAACATGACATTGTAAAGCAATTATACTCCAACAATAAAATTAAAAAAAAATCTATAAGCTTCTATCTCGTGTGGCATGTAACAGATACCTAATTCCTTCCTTTAGCCCTTAATGTTATTTAATGACAATTGCCAAATCTCTCATACACAGTCAGAAGGGACTTCCGACATTGCCATTTTCTCTGGGGCTCACAAGTGCAGAAGCTCATCAATCTAGAAATGTACTCTCTATTTCGCGGATTCTGTTTTCTTTTCTCCCACGAGTATCTTCTTCATTCAGCAGACCCATTTACTGATTAACCTTTATTCTTTCACTGAATGGAAACTAATCTCTCCCCTTCGTGGGCTGGAACTCCAAGAGGGGCTTAATTCGGAAAGCTCAGGAAAAGGAGCTACACAAAAACAAGTGTATTTGTGAGCCCTCGTGGGGCCCCATGTTAATTAGAAAAATGTTGTAAAATCTTTGCAGAGATGGAGGAGCTTCAGAGCAGAAGTGGGCTGGTGATAAGGATGGTACTAAAACCATCCCTTATAAAGAACGTCTCATGGAATAAGCCAAGCCTGTGAAAAGACAAGGCGTCCAGCTTCCCCTTCCCAAAGACTGGAGCTCCAAGATGCTGGAGAAGGTGTCTTGAAGTCAAGTTTCAAAGCAAATGGTAGTTTTAGGTTGATTTTGATGAAGGTGAGAGGGAGACAAGAGGAAGGGAAATTTAGATGTGAGGGGAAAGGACATCGTTTATTTATTCAGTAGTCATCTATCAGTCGTCGTCCTGGGCTTCACGCTGGTTAGGCTTAATGCTGCTACTGCGGCTCTTTAGTCGCTCAGTCGTGTCCATCTCTGTGCAGCCCCATGGCCTGTAGCCCACCAGGCTCCTCTGTCCATGGGATTTCCCAGGCAAGAATACTGGAGCATGTGGCCATTTCCTTCTCCAGGGGATCTTCCCGACCCTGGGGTTGAACCCGTGTCTCCTGCACTGCAGGCAGATTCTTTACTGCTGAGCCATCAGGGAAACCAAGGAAATAACTGGATTTTATTCCTGATCAGACTAATTTACAGAAATTTAAAAAATCAGGTATGAAAATGATTTCCTTTTACCTTCAGCAGTTAAAACAGACTAAACATGATCGAATTCCATTTCCCTCCTCTCTGCATCTTAACTGCAGTACTGTTTAAGCAACACGTTCTGTGTTAAATTGTAGCTAACACAGATACAAAAGGCTTAACAGGTGAGCAGAGGTGAGAGGAAAATGCATGAGTGCTTTTCCTGCTGAGTTTCTAGACTGGAGACCTGGAGACTGGGGAGGCTGGATGCTGTGAAATGCCCAGACCAGCGCTTTGGGATGCTTCCTTCCCCCAGCCTCACCTGCCCAGGACACCTGAGAATCGACTTGCAGAATAAGTGGTTACCAAAAGTGGGGTCCAGCTGCTTGCAGCTTAAAAGCCAAAAAAAAAAAAAAAAAAAAGAGGCAAGGTTGGTGGAAAGGAAAGTTTGCTTTACTTTGGATGCTGGCAACCGGGGGAGGATGGACTCTTGTCCACAGGCTGCCTCCCTCTCCACCCCCTCATTGCATATCAGTGGGCAAGAGCTTTATACAGGCAGAGGGAGAGGGCTGTGTGCAGAAGCGGCACAGTCAACTCTGCCAGTCGTCTCGAAATTAATCATGTGGTGGTCTGATCAGCGTCATCTTGACTGTTTTGAGTACAGTTAATCTTCAGTTCCAGGGCTGGTTTGTTTCCATTTCTTTGAGGCCAGTTCTTGGAACTGTGGCAGCTAATGGCATGGCTACAGTCTGCTCATCAGGTAGTTAGCTTCTCCACCTTGTGCGGATTTCAGTATCTGTAAGACAGGTCACAGGACATGACTCAGCATATTATCTGTAGCTCATGAAGAGGAACTAAAGGGCCTTGACTTTGCTTACTGACAACTATTATAATTGATCTATGTCCCTTCGTTTCTGCATCTTCTCAATGTTCTGATTAAACTTATTCTTTGGCTAAATTTTGCACAGACAGAAGACAGGCGGAGGACATGGGGGTGGGGGAAGACCATCCATCCGGCCCTGCTCTGTAAGGAACGCTAGAATCACGAGATTTCACATCCCTTATCCTGAGGCTACAACACCAAAGTCACAATGTTCTGGATAAACATAAGATATATCCCAGGTGGCGCTAATGGTAAAGATCCCTCCTGCCAATGTAGGAAACATAAGAGATGCACGTTCGATCCCTGGGTTGGGAAGATCCCCTGGAAGAGGGCATGGCAGCCCACTCCAGTATTCTTGCCTGGAGAATCCCATGGACAGAGGAGCCTGGTGAGCTCCAATGAGGTCTTTGGGGTCTCAAAGAGTCAGACACGGCTGAGTGACTGAGCGCACGTGCACGTTCACAGGTGCTGAATGAACGTCTATTGTGTATCAGGCACTGCACTAGACTGGGGTGCGGGGTGGGGAATGTCCGATGTCATGCTAGAGACCTGGATATAATAACTGGGTACAGAAATTGCCTTTGCTCACACCATCCTCTGTGCCTGGACGGCTGGCCCCCCCCCACCTAACGAGCTTCTCCTAATCTTCAGAGCTTCATTAGGCCTCACTTCCTTCTGCAAGTTTCCTCTGACCTTTGCCCTGCAGGGTAGAGGCACCTCCCTCCTTTCTCTTCTTTTGTCCCAACATGGGACCTAGAATCAGTCTCTTTCTCTCTTGTACAAACACATGCACACACACACACACACACACACACACACACACACACAGTGCTGTTCACTGCTGTTTATTTGCTCCCATGTCAATATCCCCCCCCCACCCTGCTTCCAAGGGCCTTTTGAGGACAAGGCTAGTCTCATATATTTCTGTCTCCCTATTTTTAAAACTTAGTTCCTGGGATGTAGCAGGCGCTCAAAAATGTTTGTTAAAAGGGATGAATAAAAGTTTAATTCTGGATTTGTTCCATCTATTTCTGGATCTTTCTGTCCTCAACTGCTCCCAATAAAACTCGAGCCTTAATGATCCTGGAGGCCCCTCCAAGCACCAGCATCCTTTGACTTTACCCAGGGCCAGTTGACCAAGCCCTATTGTATCCTGGAGCAAATGGAGGGTGTGTTCCTTGGCTCCATGAAGATAGGAGATATTTCATTTTGTTGTGGAGAGAAAAGAAAGAAAAAGAAGGTCCTTTAGGGCAACTTCGGGTTTATGAATGTCTCCCGTGCATGGGCAGGGTCCACCGCGTGAGACAGGCTTATGGCTCTAGTGGAGATGCTGCGGCTACTGTGGCTGCCATTAGTGAAAAGTGAAAGTGTTAGTCACTGGTACTCTCCAAAGACAGGCTCTCCTGTCCTCCTGGACGCATGGAAAGCCACATTCCCCAGACCCCTTGGAGCTGGCAGGGACCATGCTGCTTGCTGTTGAGTCCTTTAGTCATGTCCAACTCTTTTGCAACCCATGGACTGTAGGCCATCTGTTCATGGGATTTGCTAAGCAAGAATGCTGGAGTGGGTTATCCTTTCCTTCTCCAGCGGATCTTCCTGACTAGGGGCTCGAACCTACATCTCCTGCACTGGCAGGCAAGTTATTTATCACTGAGCCACCAGGGAAGTCCTTTACTTGCTGAGAGCTTTAGAAATGGAGCGATTTTCCTTCTCTCTCTTTCCCAGCTGTAGCAAATGAGGAGGCTCACATTCCAGTTGGTGGGCTTCCAACAGCCTGGTGCCTGAATGACTACATGGAGTGGGGTTAGGCTAACCCAGGGAAACACATGATTGAGAAATAAAATTTTGTAGTGTCAAACCACTGAGATTTGGGTCTGCTTGTTACTATAGCTAAATCTGGCTCATGCTGACTGCTAGAGGCATGAAGCGGTGTATTGGCCCTTTTCCAATAAGTTCGAATGCTCTTTATGCTGTTGTTGTTTTAGTCGCTAAGTGGTGTTTGACTCTTTGCAACCCCATGGACTCTGGCCCACCAGGCTCCTCTGTCCGTGGGATTCTTCAGACAAGAATACCGAAGTGCGTTGCCATTTCCTTCTCCAGGGGATCTTCCTGACCCAGGGGTCGAACCCACATCTCCTGCTTTGGCAAGTGGATTCTTTACCACTGAGCCACCCAGTATGCTCTAGCTAACCTATCACCACGTTCTAGTCCCTGACTACTGAAGTTAGACAAGGAGACTTCTGAAAAGGGACGAGGATGAAACAGGAGGGAGAGACCAAGTGAATTCTGTGGGACATCATCCATTGAGTTAGTGTTTTTTTTTTTTTTTTTTTTTCTGTGCTGTGCAGCTTGTGGAATTCAAGTTTCCTGACCACAGAATGAACCTGTGCCCTTGGCAAGGAAAATGTGGGATCCTAATCTCTGGATCACCAGAAAATTCCCTCTGAGTTTTTTTTTTTTTAATGTATATTTATTTATTCGGCTGTGCCAGGTCTTAGTTGTGGCCCAAAGGATCTTTGCTCTTCATCGCAGCTTTAACTCTTATTGCAGCCTGTGGGGTCTAGTTTCCTGACTAGGGATTGAACCTGGCCCCCCCTGTGTTGTCAGTGTGGAATTTTAGCCACTGGAGCACCAGGGAAGTCTTGAGTTGATAGTTTAGATCTGTCCCCTGTTAATAAGTTATTCATAGAGTATCATCATTCTAACCAGGCAGCAGCTTGATTTTTAAGTGTCTGGGGAGTTGTTTATTTCTCCTTTCTGACAAGGAGGATCATTTTGCTAACAATTGAGTCAATTAGTCGGCCAGTAAATAACAGTCCCAGAAAACAAGAGCTGGAGTCTCAGGCCTGGATCTAAGCTGGTGCCTCAAACAAGAGTCCAAATCACGTCTGCATAACCCTGAGAGTCAGGGCCGGGGAAGCCAGGCTCCACCCTCACCCTTGGGCCTCACAGGACCAGGGAAGGGAAGCCAAGCAGCATGGGATAGCAGTTCTGCACCTGTGTTCAGAGCCAGTGATCTCTGAGTCATATCCCCCCACTTTCAAGCTGTTGATTTTAGGGGAGTGGTGTTAACTCTCTGGACAAAGGAATAAAACTAATAAAACCGACCTCCTTGGACTATTGAGGGTATGAAAGACGTGATGTCTTTGGGGCAGGTGGGAATCTCAGGCCAGACATTAACCATGCAGTCAATAGGACCACTTTCCCTCTCCGTGTCTCAGCTGAGTTTCTGTCGCATGTGCCCGATACTGATGGCAGAGCCTCTCCACTTTTCTGGTTCTGATTGACTTGTTTATGCTGATCTTGTTCCGAAGGAAATGATCTCGCTTCTTCCAGAGCCAAGCAGAGGTAGAGGCAGGCTCAGAGGCTGACTCAGAGCCGCCACCAGGATACCTTTCATGCTGATGTTGTTCAATTGTGAAGTTGTATCTGACTCTTTGAGACCCCATGGACTGCAGCAAGCCAGGCTTCCCTGTCCTCCACTATCTCTTGGAGATTGCTCAAACTCATGTCCATTAAGTCAGTGATGCCATCCCACCATCTCATCCTCTGTCGCCCTCTTCTCCTCCTGTCCTCAATCTTTCCCAGCATCAGAGTCTTTTCCAGTGAGTCGGCTCTTTGCATTAGGTGGCCAAAGCATTAGAGCTTCAGCTTCAGCATCAGTCCTTCCAGTGACCATTCAGGGTTAATTTCCTTTGGGATTGACTGGTTTGATCTCCTTGCTGTCCAAGGGATTCTCAAGAGTCTTCTCCAGCACCACAGTTGGAAAGCATCAATTCTTTGGCACTCAGCCTTCTTCATGATGTATTAGTTATCTAGTGCTGCGCTATGTATTGATCCAAATGTACCAATTTATAAAAGCCCCACACAGTTATTAGATCATGGTTTCAGTGAGTCAGGAATCTCTATGCAGCTTAGGTGGGTGCTTCCAGCTCAGGGTCTCCCTAGAAGCTGCAATCAAGTGTCAGCTGAGGCTGCAGAATCCTGCTTCCAACATCACTGACATGGCTGTAGAACTGAAGGCCTCAAGTTCTTGCTGGCTGTTGGTTGGAAGAATCAGTTCTTTGTCATGTGGACCTTTCTATGGGGCTCCTCACAGCACGGGATCTGGCTTATGCGAGAGAGAGAGGGAGAGAGAGAGAGAGAGAGAGAGAGAGAGAGAGAGAGAGAGAGAGAGAGAGAGAGAGAGAGAGAGAAAAGGAATCCAGAACAGAAGCCAGTGTTTTTGTAACTTGGCCTTGGAAGTGGCATCTCGTTGCTTCTGCCATATTTTGTTCATGAATCATCAATAATCCCAACCCAGGACTTCCCTGGAGGGCCAGTGCAGGGACTGCAGGTTCGATCCCTGGTTGGGGAGCCAAGATCCCACATGCCTCATGACCAGAAAGCCGAAACATGAAACAGAAGCAATATTGTCACAAATTCAACAAAGACTTTAAAAAAGTGGCCCACATCAAAAGAATCTAAAAAAAAGAAAGTAATCCCAACCCACACACAAGGGGAAGGGTTTCCCACAAGGACATGACCTTCAGGAGGTAATAATTATGGAGGGTCATTTTAGGGCTTGCTTTTCCCCAACCTTCACATGAGGAGCAAGATTTAGGTCTCGGCTCTCAATTTCCTGGGTTTCCCAGGTGGCTGAGATGGTCTCCTGCAGTGCGGCAGACCCAGGTTCAATCCCTGGGTTAGGAAGATCCCCTGGAGAAAGGAGTGGCAAGCCAATCCAGTATTCTTGCCTGGAAACTTCCATGGACAGAGGAGCCTGGTGGGCTACAGACCATGGGGTCGCAAAGAGTCAGACAGGACTGAGTGACTATCACTTTCACTTTCCTCAGTTTCCCAAACCTGTCCTCTTTCTTTTGTTCTTATCCCCCTGCGACTAGACCTGGGAAAGCGCTGGGGCGGGACTCAGGACCCTTTCTCAGAGATCCAGTGACATATAATCTTCCTTGCTTTCTTCAGTCCTGGCAATCTCCAACTCTTGAAGGCAGGAAAACTCATTCTGATTGATTATAAATTCTCCTAAATCTATTATTAATGACATCATTTCTCTGCCCAGAGTCTTTCAGAGCTCTGACTTCTGATTCTCACAGCCTAGGATTTTGAAACTCAGAGAACGAGTCTCTCAAACTCTTGTTTCGAAAGCTTATGCTGAAACGCCAAAGCAGAGAATAGATTCTTCTCCCCTTCCTAAATTTCTGCTGTCATCTCCTTTCCCACAGCAATGAACATGGCAAGCCTTAGCATCCTAGACCTGTGGAAGGATCGACAGGAATTTGGGGAGGGGGTGGCTGTTGGCGGGGGGGAGCCTAGCTGTTAATACATGCGGATGTTATTCTGCGACACACAAACCGCCTGGCACGTTCCATCATGTGCTCGGTTCACATCATGTGCTCAGTTCATATCAGCTCAGGTCTTCACTGGTGGCTCAGATGGTAAAAGAACCTGCCTGCAATGCAGGAGACTCAGCTTTGATCCCTGGGGCAGGAAGAGCCCCTGGAGGAGGGAATGTGACTCACTCCAGGATTCTTTCCTGGAGAATTCCATGGACAGGGGAGCCTGGGGTCGCAAAGAGTCGGACACACCTGAGCAACTAACACACAATGATGGCAGTTCATGTTAATTCTTTTTCTTCTTTGTATCTTTGTGGGAAATCAGGCAGATTCTGAAGGTGAGCAGACAGGGATGTGAACAGTGAGGGCAGAACTGAGAGGTCGCATGCAGTAACTGGGGTATCTGTGGAGGGGAGTTTGCTTGCTGGCAAGATAGTGACCCTGAACCCCACTGCATGGTGGTGGCCAACCTGAGGACATGCACTTCACAGACTTCTCTCCTTCACTGTTTCACCATCATCTTCTGTCCCCCATTCCTGTCCCCTGGGGTCACTTCCTGAAATAAATCTGCGATCTGAAAGTACTTGTCTTGGGGTTTATTTTTGGGTGGAGTGAGAACTCTGCTTCCTTTCATGGATCAGCTCCTGTATGAAACATTCTCTGCATAAGAACTGTCTTAGCCTGTAAGGGTTGCTATAACAAAAATACCGAGGTGGGGCGGTGCAAGAAGAATTGGGAGACGGGGACTGATGCAAACGCACTATTGACCCTCTGTATAACATAGAGAGCACCTTCCCAGGTGGCTCAGTGGGAAGGAGCCCGCCTGCCAATGAAGGAGACATAAGAGACTCAGGTTTGATTCCTGGGTCGGGAGGAGCCCCTGGAGGAGGGCATGGCAACCCACTCCAGGATTCTTGCCTGGAGAACCCCATGGACAGAGGAGCCTGGCTGGCTACAGTCATAGCATCGCAGAGAGTCTGACACGACCGAAACAACTGAGCATGCGCGCGTATAACTTAGATACATACCGCATAGCTCAGGAACTCTACTCAGTGCTCTCTGGTGACCTAAACGGGAAGGAGATCCAAAAAAAAAAAAAAAAAAAGAGGGGATATATGTAAACATATAGCCGACTCACTTTGCTGTACAGTAGAAACCAGCACAATATTGTACAGCGACGATTCTCCAATAAAAGCTTTTAAAAAATACCTTGGACTGGGGTGATTTATTATTTATTTCTCCTGGCTTTGGAGGCTGGAAAGTCTAAGATCAAGGCACCAGCGCGTGAGTGTCTGGTGAGAGCTCACCTCCTGGTTTATGGATGGCTATCTTCTTACTTTGTCTTCCCATGGCAGAAGGAGGGGGTGAAGGAGTTCTCTGGGGTCTCATTCATCAGAGATCTAAGCCCATTCATGACAGCTTCAGCCTCATGACTTAATCACTTCCAAGAGTTTCCACCTCCAGATAGCGTCAGTTTGAGGATTAGAATTTGGGGCTGGGGGGAGGACACAAGCCTCAGCAATTAACCCATTTAAGTCTCATAACATCTGATGAGGTAGGTTCTATTATCTCCACTTTACAGATGCAGAAACAGAGGTTCAGAGCAGAGGTGGTTTGGCTAGGGTCATAAGGCTTGGATGTGGCAGAGCTGGGTTTGAGCTCTGGTCACCTTCAGGTCTCAGGTCTTGCTTTGGATCAGTTCTCCTGCCTGGACTCTCATCCCCCATCAGAGCCCAGTGGTTCCAGTTTGTGTGGTGGGCATGTCCTTCCCTGGGCTCTGGAGGACCTCACACCGAGAGTGTCACAGGTGAGCACGGCCTTTGTCCTGCCCCTCTGGCCGAGCCTGCTCCCCTAGGAACCGATGCCCTAAAATTGCAGACTCAGGCCCACAGCCAAGGGCTCTGAGTTTCCCATCCTTCTGAAGTCTGAGTGCTTTGAAACTGATCTGAGATTCGTCCGAGGCTGAGAAAGGGGAAAAAAATGTGCTTGACTTGCTCTTTTTATTTTCTTTCTTAAAGAAACTGTAAATTTATTTTGGTAGCAAGCCTGAGACCAGTCAGTTTCTGTCCAGAAACAGTGGTGCTGGTGTTTGCCAAGGCTGGCTTTGTTTTGTCCCAGCAAAGACCAAGTGAATCCTGTTTTTAAAAGCCTGTCTGTGGACTTCCCCGGTGGTTCAGTGATTGAGGATCCACCTTCCTACGCAGGGAACACAGGTTTGATCCTTGAATCCAGGAGGATCCCACGTGCCATGGGGACAGCTAAACCCTTGAGCCACAACTATGCGGAGCCCAGCCACAACTATGCGGAGAACACCCAGAGCTACGAGGAGTCCACGCTCCTGAGCCCTCCAGCCGCAGCTATTGAAGCTCACTCTCCTGGAGCCTGTTCTCCACAAGAGAAACCACCAAATTGAGAAGCCCACACATTGCAACTAGTGAGTAGCCTCTGCTTGCCGCAACTGGAGAAAGCCCGCACACGGCAACTGAGATCCAGTGCAGTGGGGAAAAATAAGCCTTTTTGTGCGTGTTCTTTGGCTCTGGCCTCATCTCAGCTAGACTTGAGATTCAGTCATTGGCATCTATGAATACGATTTAAAGGATGCCATGAAACCTCCAGCTTCCCAAACATCTCTACACCCCCGTGTGCCTTGGGGACTAGAGTTCCATCTTTTTTGGAGGTAGAAGCCAAAATATACAGATCTTCTTTTGACTAAGGGCTGCAAGTTTTATATGAAATTTCTCATTCCATCCACATCGTCCCACTATACAAATGAGAAGACTGAGGCCCAGAGTAAAGTCTTGGCTGGCCTGAGATCAGTGAGCGGAGGAGTCAGCGTTTGAGCCTAGAACTCTCAGCTTTCAAAGTCTAGACTGTTTCCACTTCAGCTCGCTGCTGCTATGCTTAGTGATATTTTCCTTTGGGCTAAGCCTTGCTCTCTCCCTGGGGAGTTAGGAAAGGATTTGATTAGCGAATCCCTAAAAGTTCTCTGATTGGAGAACGAGGGTCCCCAGAACCTGGGCAAATGGCTGAATCAACAATCATACCGGGGAACTGGCTCTGTCAGACTTGGTTGCCTCCTGGGGTCCTGAAGTTGCATTGCAGTTTTTTCAAAGCAGATCTTTTCTTTCCAGCAGTTGCTTTTCCAGGAAGCGATGACGCAATGCATGTGGATAGCTGATCTGAGCCCTGGGAGGGATGAGGGGTACTTTAGTCCTAGAACAGCAGTGTCCGCGGTGCTCAGAGTGTGGTCTGCAGACTGGCGGCCTCTGCATCCCCTGGGAGCTTGTTAGAAATGCAAGACCTCCCGAGGGCCCCAGTTTTGTTGCATTTTGACAGGCCTCTGGGTGACTTGAAAGCGCAAAAACGTTTGAGAAGTGCTGAGCAGAGAGGCTAAACCAGCAGTCTCTGACCTTGCTCGGATCCGATGCTTTGAGTCCTCTGAGGAGCTGAATCTATCAATGAACCCTGTGACACAGATGGAGATTATTGTGTGCCTGTCTCCACTGTCACCCCCTACTTTTGACCTCATATACATTTTTACACATGCACCCATGTGACAGTTCTTGCAACATTAATTTTCTGCAACAAAGTGTTTCATGGAGCAAATTCCATTAAGCCTTTTAAATCCAGGGCTTAAATTGCTCTATAGCTCAACTAAACTGTTTCTATTTTTTTTCCCCATCAAAATATTTGTCATAACATTATTTTCATAGGCTCGATTATTTTCTGTTTAAATTTTACAACAATGTGTTTCATTCATCTTTTCCCTCACACTGACTTTCTGCTGCGGCTAACTTCTGCTGTTTTAAGGTTTTTGTTTGTTTGCTTCCTTTCTTTTGTACATTTTAATTAAAAAAATTTTTAAATATTATTTATCTGCTGCACCTTGTGGCATGTGGGATCTTAGTTCCCTGACCGAGAATTGAACCTGTGTCCCCTGCCAGTGGACAGGTGGAGTCTTAACCACTGGAACACCAGGGAGGTCCCCGTTTCCTTCTTTTGTGGCCTTTCTACCCAGTGCAAATCTCTTGCAGATTGAAATGGTGTCAAGAATACTTTTCTGCTGCCAACTTTGGTTACAAATTCCAGTGTATGTCATGTCAGCCCTGTTAGTTTTACAAACAGCTGATTATTTTCTACCAGTAGCAATGGCACCCAACTCCAGTACTCTTGCCTGGAAAATCCCATGGATGGAGGAGCCTGGTAGGCTGCAGTCCATGGGGTTGCTAAGAGTCGGACACGACTGAGCAACTTCACTTTCACTTTTTACTTTCATGCATCGGAGAAGGAAATGGCAACCCACTCCAGTGTTCTTGCCTGGAGAATCCCAGGGACGGGGGAGCCTGGTGGGCTGCCATCTATGGGGTCGCACAGAGTCAGACATGACTGAAGTGACTTAGCAGCAGTAGCAGCAGCAGTGTGTGATAGAAATAATCACCAGGATGTAAGGGAGGGAAGGATTTCTGTCTTTATCCCCCTGCTTTGTCTTCAGGACCTAGGACAGTGCCTGGGGGGTCATTGTGGGTTCTCTACAAATACTTGGAGGCAGCATGAATAAAATTCACTAACAGTTGAATCAAAGGCTGATGGCTTGGGCTTCCGTGGTGGCTCAGAAGGTAAAGAATCTGCCTGCAGTGGAGAAGACCTGGGTTTAATCCCTGGGGTGGGAAGATCCCCTGGAAGAGGGCACGGCAACCCACCCTAGTGTTCTTGCCTGGAGAATCCCTATGGACGGAGGAGCCTGGCGGGCTGCAGCCCATGCTGTCACTGAGCAACTAAGCACACACGCACTGATGGTTTATATGTGTTTGTCATACAGGAAGAGTGATCACCTTTAAGGGAGAGAGATGGAGGCAAATGAAGAAGGGATGAGAAGATGGGGAGAGTATGCACACACATGCTCACTGGCACACACATGTAGGCACATATGTACACACACATGTACAAAGACATGCATGCATATGCACACAGGTCATGCACATTCAGGTCTGCACACATGTGTGTGTATCCAGGCATGCATACGCACACACAGAGCCATATATGCATGTACTCATATATACGCACACAGACACATTCATGCCTACTCACAAGTGCACATAGCCACATGCACACACATGCACACACACATTTGCACACACATGCACACAGTGACAGGTACATGCATAAACACAAACACAGACACTCACATGTATACACAAAATCTACCAGCGCATTGACTGGTAAACTCTACCATAGGGTAGGGTAAAATGTCTCTGGTGCAAGAATAAGGAAAGACAAATTGCAAGATCAAAATGACATGCTTAACACACTCCTCTTTGGGGTGTCAGCATCTCCATTTTATAATTGATTAAATGCATATCGAGGTGAGCTGAACATTGGAAATTCAGTTGCTGCCTTGGTGTGAATTTATTAAAAAATCGTACTTGGTCTTCTCTCTGGGTCAGACAGTGTGAAAAACACTGGGTATTGGAGATGGAGAGTGTTTGGCCCTTCATTTCAAAAGCTCCCAGGCTGGTGAGGGAGGTGGATGTGGAAGCCGAGCAATTAAAATGCAGTGCGATAAGGGCTGTGTAGAATATTCCTCGGAGCGGGAAGAGCTGTGGGGGCAGGGGGTGTTGGAGTTTAGTGGGAGCTGCTAAGGTCTGAGCCATCAGACATTTCTGCTGGATTCCTCTTGGCGTGTTAGCGAACTAATTATAAAATAATTATAATGAGCACTTCAGGGGAAGGGAAGGGGTTGAAAAGCAGGAAAGGGCTGGAAATGAGCTGGGAAGATGTGCAGTTAGAGACCTGGGCTGCCCAGTCAAACTAAATGAAAGAGAGTCCAGAGTTTTGTTCTTGACCCCAAAATCCCCACCTGTAAAACAAGAAATAAGAAACATTTTCTTTCCGGGTTTGCTTCCCAGGCTAAATAAGCAAATGGGTCCAAAAGAGTACTGGAAACCTCCCACCATGAACAAGCAGGATATTTTTTTAATTTAGAAGAGACTGCAAAGACCTGCACTTTGTTCTTCAACTAGTCCGTGTCTACATGGTCTTCCCAGGTGGTTCAGTGGTGAAGAATCCAGCAACCAAAGGTCCCTGGGTCGGGAAGATCCCCTGGAGGAGGGCACAGCAACCCACTCCAGTATTCTTGTCCGGGAAATGTCATTGACAGAGGAGCCTGGCAAGCTATATAGTCCATGGGGTCGCAAAAGAGTCGGACACAGTTTAGTGACTAAACAACAATATCAACCTGAAATTTTAATCTAGCTGGTGCTGGCAGAGGCAGATGGCAAGCCTGCTTTTAAGTACTTTTAAAGCCCAGCAGCCCATTGGTCATTGCCAGTCACATGACCGAGGGAGGGATGATGTAACTTGAATTGGGAGGGAGAGGGGAACTAATGTAATCTGCCACAGCCTTCAGGGCAGGACTAGTGATGATAGACTGGGTGCTAGAGGTTGATAGACTGGGTGCTGATTCCTGGCATTACCTTTCCCCTTCCTAGCCTGAGACTTGGGCTAAGCCAACTTCTATGAACCTCAGTTTGCTGATCTGTAAAATGGGCATGATAATATTTTCCATCTCCCCTGCAGTGAAGATTGTTTGATTTATTACAACAGCCCTATCACCAGCTTCCTAGCTTTGACCTTGCATCTCCGCACTGTCTCTTCTCTTCACGTCAGCTACAGTCATTCATCCTTTAACTATGAAAGTTATCCAGAAAGAAAT
Source organism: Capra hircus (assembly GCF_001704415.2). Taxonomy (NCBI): domain Eukaryota; kingdom Metazoa; phylum Chordata; class Mammalia; order Artiodactyla; family Bovidae; genus Capra; species Capra hircus. The sequence continues at coordinate 8,032,911 of NC_030832.1, forward strand.
GTGTCCGTTCAGGCAGGTTAGTGGTTGCTAGGAGCTGGATGGGAGAGAGGAAATGGGAAGAGACTGTTAATAAGCATGATATTACTTTCTGGGCTAAAGAAAATATTCCAAAATGGATTATGATGATGGTCACACAATTTTGTGACTGTACAGTCTCTCTGCCTGGAATCTTCTTCCTCCAGATATTTGCTCATCCCCTCAGGTCTTTGCTTACATAAGGTGAGCTTTCCCTAAACACCCTATTTATTTATTTGGTGGTCCACACAGCTTGTGGGGGTCTTGGTTCCCTTAGCCGAGGTGGAACCCTCACCCTTGGCAGTGAAAGCTCAGAGTCCTCTAACCATTGGACCACCAGGGAATTCACCTGAATGCTCCACTTAAATTTGCACTGCACACTGCTAATCTCTTTTTTGATATATTTTATCCAGCATTTGGAACAATCTGACGTGTTTCATATTTTGGTTGCGCACTTTGTCTACGATTCATTCCCTTCTCCTCCTCTTCCTCATGCCCAAAACACACCAGGAGAATGTAAACTTCCCAAGGGTAGCAATATTTGTCTGTGTTGTTTGTGGCTTCCTCCGCAGATGATACCTGGCACCTAGCCAGCCCTCCATAAATATTTGTCGAATGGATGATATAAATGATATAATGTTTATTAAGGGCTCCAGACCCAGCGTGTATGAGGGGTGTCATCAATGTTCGCTTTCATCACTATTTATTTCAGACGGGCTCCTTCATTGCCACATTTTCTGTCTGAAGTAACTCTGAGTTTGAGTCAAATATTTTCCCCCAGGGAGTCCTTGCTGGCAAACACGTGTGGGTACAGATCCTGCCGCGTCTGTAGAGGCAACATTTCAGTCTCAGGTTCTTTCCTGCCGGGCAGACGGAGCCATGACATTTATAAATCTCTGGGCTCTTAATCCCCTGCTGATCATCAGAGAGCAGTAGTGCTTTGTTTGCTAAAGACATTGCCCCGCTTTGAACAAAGGAGTGAAGCCACATCCCTGCATCCTTCCTGGAGCTGTGACGTCACCTCCATCATCGGGAGGAGGGGCGGCTCAGGGCTGAGAACTGACTTGCCCCATGTCACCCACCTGGGGAGGGTGAACTCACCACGGGGACATGCATCCCTGAGGTCCTGCTCTTCGCCCTGCATTCCTGAGTTTGGGGACTGATCAGTTGGTTTGGGGGATTTTCCTTGATGTTAAGCTACATTTTGTAATTCTTCCCTTGTGGCTCAGCTGGTAAAGAATCTGCCAGCAATGAAGAAGACCTGGGTTCAATCCCTGGGTTGGGAAGATCCCCTGGAGAAGGGAAAGGCTACCCACTCCACTATTCTGCCCGGAGAACTCCATGGACAGTCCATGGGGTCACAAAAAGTCAGACATGACTGAGCAACTTTCACTTTCACTTTCCATGTAAATCCTGCACCTTCTCACTACCAACTGTTCTCTCCTCCATGTCAACCTTTTTAAAGAGGCGGCCTCTCCAGCTCACTTAGAGTGATTTCCACAGAATCAGGTCCAGAAGTCCTTGTTAGCATGCACATGTGCTATAGTACAGCTACATTCTCACTGAGATTCCGTGGTGTGAAGGGTGGAGAATCAAGCAGGGTCCTTCCACCATCAGGCACTGTTGAATGGGGACCACGTGGTACTTGATGGGCTGGTTGGAATGGGCAGGTCTGGGATTTGGGGGCCTGATCAAGGGCATGGGTGCTCCTGAAAGTCCAACATGGCTCTTTAAAGGCTCCCTAACGACCACAGCAGCTTGGGGAGCCACGGAGAAGAAATATGTGAACACTAGATGGTGGCTCCTGGAGGCTGTTTTTGCAGACTCACCATTTACAGAAAGACCTGAAGCAAGTGTCTTGTCCATTCAGTGATTACATTTGGCAGGACATTAAACAACCCAGAAAGCTGCCGAGGCCAGGCTGAACCAAACCGTTGCAAATGGCGTTTGCTCCTAGGGGTTGGCTTGAATTAAAGAACAAACCATTTGAACTGGGATGAGAGAGCTGCATTGGGACAGACTGCAGACTTCGGACCAACAGGCCAAAGAGGCTGAAGCCTCTCCATCAGCAATTCTTTGACAGGAATGAAATTCATTTATCCTCAGATCAGTTCAGCAAAATTTATAGAGTGCTGCCAATAGGCTATGGGTCCAGAATTGAAAAAGCTAGATTCTTGCCCTCCAGAAATTCCCGGCCCAAGACAATGTAATTGCTTCCCTATACAACACTCATCAACACTGAATGTGTTAACCAGTCAGCGGACATAATGATATAAGGTTATATATGTGTATATGTGTGTGTGTATGCATCAGGACACTCCCTAAAGAATTTATAAATGTGACATTTTTAAACTTATTTCTTGCTTTTTGTTTTTTTCCCCCCTGTTGCTTTTTTTTTCTTTATCAAAATATCATTCACATACCAGAGAAGGTGCCCATTTTAAGTGTCTCATTCAGCGGCTATTAGCACATTTACAGACTTGCTCGATCATCACTGTCCACTTATTTTAAATAGGCTTCCCCGATGGCTCAGTGGGTGAAGAATCTGCCTGCAGTGCAGGAGACATAAGAGATGTGGGTTTGACCCCTGGGTTGGGAAGATCCCCTGGAAGAGGAAATGGCAACCCAATCCAGTATTCTTTCATGGAGAAAGAAGCCCGTGGACCGAGGAGCCTGGAGGCTACAGTCCATGGGGTCCCACAGAGTTGTACATGACTAAGTGATTGAGCACACTTGCATGCTGCCCTATAGGACTTTTATTTTAAGTAATTTCCATCACCTGGGAAAGAAACCTTATGTCATCACCTTCCATTCCTTCCTCCAGCCTGAGGCAACCACTAATTTACTCCCTGTCTTTATAGGTTTTCCTTTTCTGAACATTTCATATAATGAAATCGTATAATGTGTGGCCTTTTGTGCCTGTTTTCTTTCGCTTAGCTTAATGATCTTGCAGTTCGTTCATTAGACACACTCAGAAGCAGCATTTTCCAGTATCTATATATACTTTAATTTCATCCTCTTCCATCACAATTGAAGGGACAATTAGCTGGCCTCCACCTGATAAAGATAAAAATTGGCTCATTTCAGTCTCGGTGGAGATATGATCCTTTATTAATAGCAGCACTTTAACTTTTCTGTCTTCAGTCACTTTTTATAAAATCATGAGTAGATTTTAATAAAATGGCTAAATAGTCACCTTGATAAAGACAGTCGATGGTGTTAGAACTGCTAGTGGGTGAGCAGAGGTGCTGAAAAGAGGTAACGTGTCTCATGATGTGTGACAGCGAACATTTAGCAGACAGATTTGACTCAAAGACAGGGATGCACAATCTATGAAAGTGCAGCTTGTTTGAAACTTGGGGGTGTGAGTGTCGGAGATTGCCCGTAAATGTCTCCGTCACTCATTCTCATGATAGTTGGAGCTACAGTCTTCTGATCCGTACCATGTGTCAATACTGTAGTAGGCAGTTTTACACATATATTTTCTCATCTAATCCCCACAACCACCAAGAGAGGCTTTTTTAAAAAAAAAGTTAAATTTATTTATTTTAATTGGAGGCTAATTACTTTACAATATTGTGTTGGTTTTGCCATACATCAACATGAATCCGCCACGGGTGTACACGTGTTGCCCATCTTGAGCCCCCCTCCCACCTCCCTCCTCGTACCATCCTTCTGGGTCGTCTCAGTGCACCAGCCCCAAGCATCCTGTATCCTGCATCAAACCTGGACTGGCGATTCGTTTCTTATATGATATTATACTTGTTTCAATGCCATTCTCCCAAATCATCCCACCCTCTCCCTCTCCCACAGAGTCAAAAAGAATGTTCTGTACATCTGTGTCTCTTTTGTGTCTTGCATACAGGGTTATTGTTACCATCTTTCTAGATTCCATATATATGCGTTAGTATACTGTATTGGTGTTTTTCTTTCTGGCTTACTTCACTCTGTATAATAGGTTCCAGTTTCATCCACCTCATTAGAACTGATTCAAATGTATTCTTTTTAATGGCTGAGTAATACTCCAGTGTGTATATGTACCACAGCTTTCTTATCCATTCATCTGCTGATGGACATCTAAGTTGCTTCCATGTCCTGGCTATTATAAACAGTGCTGTGATGAACACTGGGGTACACGTGTCTCTTTCCATTCTGGTTTCCTCAGTGTGTATGCCCAGCAGTGGGATTGCTGGGTCATAAGGCAGTTCTATTTCCAGTTTTTTAAGGAATCTCCACACTGTTCTCCATAGTGGCTGTACTAGTTTGCATTCCCAACAACAGTGTGAGAGGGTTCCCTTTTCTCCACACCCTCTCCAGCATTTATTGCTTGTAGACTTTTGGATAGCAGCCATTCTGACTGGAGTGAAATGGTACCTCATTGTAGTTTTGATTTGCATTTCTCTGATAATGAGTGATGTTGAGCATCTTTTCATGTGTTTGTTAGCCATCTGTATGTCTTCTTTGGAGAAATGTCTATTTAGATCTTTGGCCCATTTTTTGATTGGGTCGTTTATTTTTCTGGAATTGAGTTGCAGGAGTTGCTTGTATATTTTTGAGATACAGAAAGCAGGAATAGAAGGAACATACCTCAGCATAATAAAAGCTACATATGACAAACCCACAGCAAACAGTATCCTCAATGGTGAAAAATTGAAAGCATTTCCCCTAAAGTCAGGAGCAAGACAAAGGTGCCCACTCTCACCACTACTATTCAAGATAGTTTTGGAAGTTTTGGCCACAGCAATCAGAGCAGAAAAAGAAATAAAGGGAATCCACATTGGAAAAGAAGAAGTAAAGCTCTCATTGTTTGCAGATGACATGATCCTCTACATAGAAAACCCTGAAAACTCCACCAGAAAATTACTAGAGCTAATCAATGAATATAGTAAAGTTGCAGGATATAAAATCAACACACAGAAATCTCTTGCATTCCTATACACTAATAATGAGAAAATAGAAAGAGAAATTAAGTAGACAATTCCATTCACCATTGCAACGAAAAGAATAAAATACTTAGGAATGTATCTACCTAAAGAAACCAAATAACTATATATATAAAACTATAAAACACTGGTGAAAGAAATCAAAGAGGACACTAATAGATGGAGAAATATACCATGTTCATGGATCAGAAGAATCAGTATAGTGAAAATGAGTATACTACCCAAAGCAATCTATAGATTCAATGCAATCCCTATCAAGCTACCAGCGGTATTTTTCACAGAGCTAGAACAAATAATTTCACAATTCGTATGGAAATACAAAAAACCTCGAATAGCCAAAGCAATCTTGAGAAAGAAGGATGGAACTGGAGGAATCAACCTGCCTGACTTCAGGCTCTACTACAAAGCCACAGTCATCAAGACAATATAGTACTGGCACAAAGACAGAAATATAAATTAATGGAACAAAATAGAAAGCCCAGAGATAAATCCACACACATATGGACACCTTATCTTTGACAAAGGAGGCAAGAATATGCAATGGATTAAAGACAATCTCTTTAACAAATGGTGCTGGGAAAACTGGTCAACTACTTGTAAAAGAATGAAACTAGAACACTTTCTAACACCATACACAAAAATAAACTCAAAATGGATTAAAGATCTAAACGTAAGACCAGAAACTATAAAACTCCTAGAGGAGAACATAGGCAAAACACTCTCTGACATAAGTCACAGCAGGATCCTCTATGATCCACCTCCCAGAATACTAGAAACAAAAGCAAAAATAAACAAATGGGATCTAATTAAAATTAAAAGCTTCTGCACAACAAAGGAAACTATAAGCAAAGTGAAAAGACAGCCTTCAGAATGGGAGAAAATAATAGCAAATGAAGCAACTGACAAACAACTAATCTCAAAAATATACAAGCAACTCCTGCAGCTCAATTCCAAGAGAGGCTTTTAAAATTTTCATTATTACTCCCATTTTATAACTGGAGAAAATGAGGCTCAGACACCTTAAAGAAACACATCTAAGATCACGTGGGGAGGAAGGGATAGAACCAGCATTTGAATGCAGACTCTGGACTCCATGGATGGTCAGACAACTATGGTAGACCCTTGAGCAGAGCAGGTGTGAACTGCGTGGGGCCACTTAAATATGGATTATTTTCAATAGTAGATACTACAGTGCTACACTACCTTTGGCTGGTTGGATTGAATCCAATGATGTGGAAATGTGAATATAGAGGAACCATATATCAACATAAGGTGTGGCTTCCCTGGGCTTCCCAGGTGGCACTAGTGATAACAAACCTGCCTGCCAATGTGGGAGACATAAAAAACACAGGTTATATCCCTGGATTGGGAAGTTATCCAGGAGGAGAGCATGGTGACCCATCCAGTATTCTTGCCTGGAGAATCCCATGGGCAGAGGAGCCTGGTGGGTTCAAGTCTGAAGGGTCACACAGAGTCCAACATGGCTGAGCGACTGAGCATGCACAGACACATTGATGTATAAACAGGGCTGAGATTGGATTTAGGGGAATCAGAGGAAAAGCGTGGATTCAAAGAAAAAAGGTAGGTGGGTGGAGAAGTAACTCTGGGCAGCAGGAAAAGTGTGGGCAGAGCAAAAGGGGAGGTGATTATGGTCTTTTTACCAGAAAGGTATTTGGAGGCTGTGAGTTGTGAAGGCAGGCGTCCCGGGACATGACTTTCCTCTTCTAGAGTTAGGGACCTTCCTCCCAATCAGTTTATCATTGGTCTTGTTGATGACAAGGGGAAAGGGATCAATATATTTGCCTTCTAGGACCTCTGACCTCTGTGAACAAGGATGTGGAGGTCTGCATTCCAGTAAATGTGGGCTCTAAAATAACCCCTGATCAGTGTCCCACTGAACCAATGATCAGAGCATTTCCCACAAACTATATGGGCCTCAGGCAAATTCCTTAACTTCCCTAGGCCTCAGTTGTTTAGTCTGTGAAATGGGAATAAAAAGACCACGTCCAGCTACTCTGAGAGTTATGAGGATGAGATGAGCCCTGATCTTGTCTCTTGTTGGAAACTCACTGACCAAGATGGCAGCTACTGGCCACATGCAGCTATTTAAATTGAAGTTAATTAAAACAAAATACATTTAAAAAGTTAGTCCCTCCATCACAGAAGCCCTATTTTTTTCTTCTTGTCTCTTTTGTTTTATTTTTTAAACATTTATCTTATCGAAGTACAGTTGATTTATAAAGTTGTGTTAATTTCTACTCTTCAGCAAAGTGATTCAGTTATACATACATATGTTCTTTTTCATATTCATTTCAATTATGGTTTATCACAGGACATTGGATATGGTTCCCTGTACTAGGCAGTAGTACCTTGCTGTTGATCCAGCCTAAACGAACTGGTTTGCTTCTGCTAATCCCAAACTCCCAACCCATCCTGCCCCCACCCACCTCCTTCTTGGCAACCACAAATCTTTTCTCTATGTCTGTGAGTCTGTTTTGTAGGTAAATTCAGCTGTGTCATATTTTAGATTCCACATGTAAGTGGTATCATTATGATATTTTGTCTTTCTCTTTCTTACTCTGAATACAATCATCTGTAAGTCTGTCAGAGGAGCCACATTTTAAGTGCTCAATAAACCTCTGTGGCTAATTGCTATTGTCTTGTGAGGTGCAGATAAAGAATATTTCCGTCGCTGCAGAAAGTTCTTTTGGATGGCGTTGTTTTAGAAGTTGCCAATGGTACATTCTTTGTGGACCAACAGGTATGCCCTGGGGACTTGTTCAGAGATGAAAATAAAAACGGTATGGGTCAGAGAGGCAAATGACAACTACCGCTCAGCAGAAACACCCAAGTCATCTGAAGAAGGTGGAAGAAAACCCCCAAACCTTTGAAAGTTAGTGAAGTTCCTGGGCAAGCGTGTTGCCACTCTGCTGGCGGAAATGCCGCCTCAGAACCTATGACATCCATGTTCCTATCAGATAAATTCATTAGGATGGATGCGATCACAGTGAATACCAAATGAAGTGGCCGTGATGGGACAATTAATCCAACTGTTACATAAACAGTGCTCAGCTGCGGGACCCCTCCCTCTGGCTCCCTTTGCCTGTTTGCAGGCATTATGGGGCAGGCAACTCATCTGAGGGGTGGCCACGGAAATGTCAGAGTGCCTTTTTGAAAGGGTCATTGCAGAACAGTGCCTGGTGGGGGCTTGAAGACATTTGGAAGCAAAAGCGCTCCAGGAATTTGGATCTCAGCCTCTAGGTCTGAAGCAAGAAGACTGGGGTTGTCAGAGGCAATTATCACCCCTTGCACTGGCACAGGATTTATCGTTGCAAATGTTCTGGGCATACGTTTCTCTCATTTGATTGCCAATTACCTATGGGGTTGTGGTAAGAGATTGAAATCAGAGAAAACCCTGAAAGCTAAAAGTGTTTGGAGACAATTCATTTTGTTCCCTAGGCTTCAATTCTGAACACATCACCAGGCAGCTGGGAGTTTATGAGCAAAGTGTTAGCAGCCTCTCTGAGCCTGTTTCCTTATTTATAAAATTCATACTTCAAAGTGTGGGTGGGGGACTTCCCTGGCAATCCAATGGTTGAGACTCTGTACTCCCCATGCAGGGGGGCACAGGTTTGATCCCTGGCTGGGGAGGATCCCACATGCTGGATGGTGTTCCCCTAGCCCCAAAAGTGGAAGTGGGTGGGTTGGAGATAGAATGTACAGACACACTAAAGGTGCTCAGCATGTGGTAACTGAATATTTTTAGCCTCTGGAGGCTATATGGATGGACATTTTCTGAGAACCTACTATGCACTAGGCAAGGGAGTGATAAAAACCAAGATGGATAAGACGTAGTTCTTGTCATGTGCAGGAAGCAACAGTGTGTAATTAAACACAGTAACCAGTGATCAGGACACAGATGGATAAAGGTGTTTACACGGAACCATGGAAACACAGAAAGGCACTTTTCTCCTTGGGAAGGCTTTAGTGGGAGGTGTCGTTTAAGCTGGATGGTGAGAAAGGATTGCTAAGAAGGTTTGGGGAGGGCATTGCGGAGGGATGGGGAAAAGCTTTTGAGAGAGTGCAGAGCTGGGAATGCTCTCTGCTTGCAGAAAACTTGAACAGATCTGGTGGGTCAGGACCAAGGGTATCTTTGGGGAGGGCTGAGAGATGAGGATGGAGGACAAGGGCTGCAAATGAGGGTGAGGTGTCTGTATCAGGCTAAGAAATGTGCTTTCATTGATTATCTTGTTTTTCTAAATTTTATTTATTTATTTTTATTTTTGACTGCCCTATTTTTGACTGCTTTGTGTGGACTTTCTCTAGCTGCAGTGAGCAGGGGCTTCTCATTGTGGTAGCTTCTCTTGTTGAAGAACATTGGCTCCAGGGTGAGGGATCAGTAGTTGTGGTATATGGGCTTAGCTGTTCTAAGACATGTGGAATCTTCCTGGACCAGGGATCGAACCTGCATCCCCTACATTGGCAGGTGGATTCTTACACCCTAGACTACCAGGAAAGTCCTCACTGATTATTAATGGAGGATTATATTATGTCTATGAACTCATAGACCAACCTAGATAGCATATTAAAAAGCAGAGACATTACTTTGCCAACAAAGGTCCTTCTAGTCAAAGCTGTGGTTTTTCCAGTAGTCATGTATGGATGTGAGAGTTGGACTATAAAGAAAGCTGAGTGCCGAAGAATTGATGCTTTTGAACTGTGGTGTTGGAAAAGACTCTTGAGAGTCCCTTGGACTACAAGGAGATCCAACCAGTCCATCCTAAAGGAAATAAGTCCTGAACATTCATTGAAAGGACTAATGCTGAAGCTGAAACTCCAATATTTTGGCCACCTGATGCAAAGAGCTGATTCATTTGAAAAGACCCTGATGCTGGGAAAGATTGAAGGCAGAAGGAGAAGGGGATGACAGAGAATGAGATGGTTGGGTGGCATCACTGACTCAATGAACCTGAGTTTGAGTAAGCTCTGGGAGCTGGTGATGGGCAGGGAAGCCTGGAGTGCTGCAGTCCATGGGGTTGCAAAGAGTCAGACATGACTGAGTGACTAAACTGAACTGAATGATCTCATAAAAAATTACCCCCCAAGTTAGCATCTTAAAATATCAAGAAACCTTTATTGTCTCACAGTTTCTGAAAGTCAGGAGTTTGGGAGCAACTCAGCTGAGTGGTTCTGACTTAGGATCTCTGAGGAGGTTTCGGTCAAGGTGTCATCTGAAGGCTTAACTGGAAGGCAGAACCCACTTCCAAGATGATGCCCTCACATGGCTGCCAGGTTGGTTGTAGGCTGGTGGCTGGAAGGCTCTGTTCTTCTTTCATGGATTTTTCCATTAGGGCTGCTTGGGAGTCCTCATGATAGTATGTGTGACTTCCCCCAGAGCAAGCGATCCAAGAGAGAGCAAGGCAGAGTGGCAATGTCTTTCATGCCCTAACACTGGAAGTCACACATACCTGTAATATCCTTTTGGTCACCAGCTCAGCCTATCAAGTGTGGGAGGAGACTTTGCCAGTGTGACCCTCAGGAGATGAGAATCACTGGGGCTGTCTATGAGGCTGGCTTTCCAGGTAGATGAGGGATTATATCATTGGTCCCTTTTTAACCAATAGGAGGCTGAGGTCCCTTTTTAACCAAAATAAGGCTGAGTGACTGACCCACAGATCATTCAAGGAGATGTGATGTTGGCTGAGCTTGGTACCTTGCTGCCTTCTGAAGTGCTTTCTTCCATTCAAAACCATTTGCTTAGGATTTCTGAAGGTGTCACAGAAATAGCAGAGAACTCTGAATTCCTTGTGGGGAGTACTAGAGAAAAGTACACTTAGAGCAGAAACTAAACCCAAGAGAAATTCTTCCACCCAGGACCTATTATTCAGGTAAAATCACACTGTTAGGTTCATAAGGAGGCTGGGTGGTGGACCGGTGGTGGTGGTTTAGTCGCTAAGTCGTGTCTGCCTCTTGCAACCCCATGGACTGTAGCCTGCCAGGCTCCTCTGTCCATAGGATTTCCCAGGCAAGAATACTGGAGTGGGTTGCTATTTCCTTTTCCAGGGGATCTTCTACTGAACTGACCCCAGGAATTGAAGCCAGGTCTCCTGTGTTGTAGGCAGTTTCTTTACTGACTGGGCTCCAAGGGGCTGGTGGACTTATTTGTTTATTACAGGTTGTTTTATCAACGTTGGTTTTCAGGAAGTTCCTCATTAAACTGGAAAAATAATTTACTAATCTATGTCTTTAGTTATGGAGAGATGGGTGGATGGGTAGATAGATAGATAAAGAGCCGATGGATAGGTATGTAGGTGGGTCAATGAATGGATGGATGCTGGTGTAAGGCTACCAGGGTCTTTTGGGGAAGGACTGGTCTTTATTTTGAGGTTATGTTCTTTCTGAATAATACTTAAAAAGGTTAAAAAAAACCCCAAACCTTGGAGTTGCCCTTGACTTCTCTCTTTACCTCATATCCTATATTTTCAAAATTTCTGGAATTTGGCCACTTCTCATCACCTCTTGGGATATCACCGTGGTCCCGGCCACCCTCATCTCTGGTCTGGGTTATTACAGTGGGCTCCTTCTTGGCGCCCATTCACTCTATTCTCCACAAGCTGCCAGAGGGACCACGTGGGAACATAAGCAGGCCATGTGATTCCTAGGCTCATACTCTGCCGATAGCTCTCAACTCAGAGTAAATCCCACATCCTTATAATGATCCAGCAGGCCTCACAGAGCCCTCTCCCCTGTTTTCTCTCTGACTCTTCCCTCATCTGCTCTGGCCTCTGCTGGTCCTCACACTCTCCAGGCCTCTTTCCTCTTCAGCATCTTTGCTGATTCCTCTGCCTGACATGTTCTTAGCCAGATTTCTGCATGACCCACTCTCCTACTTCTTGGTGACGCCTTCCCTGGACACACAAGCCAAAATCCTCCACCCCCAACTGTGTTTTGTTCTTGGCTGCAAGCCGCAGCTTCTGAAAGCATGCTGAATGTCAGCCCTCAGTAATTATTTGTTGAATAAATGGACAAATGAACAATGAATACCAGTTAAGGCCTTTCCATTCATCATCTCATTTAATCCAGGCAAGTAGGTCTGATTTATTAGCATCTTCATTTTATAGGTGGGCCAACAGAGTCCAGGGAGAGTCTTTGGTTGGCCTGGTCCATGGCTGGGCGGAGACTGAAACGCACGCTTGTCTGGCTCTGAGGCCAGTGCACACTTTGCCTCTCATTGCCCTGTGCCATGTGGACCTTCTACCCTCGGACGCTGGGGATTCTAGACTGTCAGCTTCAAATCCTAATTTTTCACCAAATTCATTGAGTCATCAGAGAGGTGGCATTAAGATGCAGTGGGAAGTATAGAGAGCTATTAATTTTTTCTTTTCTCTTTTTAGTCCACAATATTGGGTTTCTTTTGAAAAGTCCTCTTCACTGACCTATAATAATAGCCTTCTCCCCCACCCACTGCTCTCACTGCTGTATACCTCCACACATGCTTGCTGAAACCTTGCTGGCCAAGAACTGTCAGCTCCAGCTGCCTCGGGACTCTTTCGGGGAAGACTGGCTTCTCTTGGTTCTGCTTGGAGGTGAAAGAGCCATTACAAGTCTCTTTAGACAGTAGTAATGACTAAAAATAACTGAGCCATTGTTTTCTTCACTTTTCATTTTAAGAAAAAACATGACCATATTCTAGAAAGAGTTTTGAATGATGGGGAAAAGACTTTCCTAATTCTGTCAGGTGTCTCAGCAGACATGTTGAATTGTCAGCATCTTCTAAATGATCAGAACCTCTCCCTGTGACAGGACTTGATGGAATTTTGGTTGAGGTGCATGAGGGAGACAGGAATAAAAGACCACATACACACACACACTCATTCAAAGCACCTGGAACTCACACCTAAGCCATGTAGGAGTCAGAACTGATCTTACCTGGCCGATGATTCTCCATGAAGAGAGTAGGAAGATGAGCAATTAATGACAGCTTTCATCACGAATCATATTCATTACCTCATTTAGTCTGGCAAGATAGTTATTATCTATTACTACCCGCTTTTTACAGATGGTCAAGTTGAGTCAGTGCTAAAGAATCCGTCTGCCATGCAGGAGACTTGGGAAATGACAATCCACTCCTGTATTCTTGCCTGAACAATCCCATGGAGAGAGGAGCCTGGAGGGGCTACAGTCCATGGGATCACCAAGAGTTGGATGTGAGTTAGCAACTAAAACAGCAAACAGCAAGCACTGCAAAATCAAGTTAATTGCTTTATCCAATCTGTGGCCAAGCTGCATTTCCATTGTTACCCTTGGTGAAGAGAAGCCCCCTGTCTGTAAAACTCTTCCTCACGCATGAGTGCCAGCTTCATTACAGGTTCATTCTCTCAGGTTTGTAACCTGATTCTCAACCTGGGGAGCTTTGACACAATGCTGATGCCCAGGCCCCACCCTCAAGGGTGTTGATGTATTTAATGTGAGTGGAGCATCAGAATTAGGGATTCCAGCGTGCAGTCAGGGTTGAGATGCATTGGGTTAGGTCTTTGCTGACTTGGAGACGGCCCCAGCGAGATGCAAATACTTTGTCAATTGCACCCTTCTAAACCATGAGGGATGGTAGATGTTACACCTTGCACTGAGCTGGAGCAGAGCTCACATGGTGCACACTTTGCTCTCTGTCTCTTCCCAGAGCCCTGATGGGAGGCCCTTTAGGAATAACAGAGATCCCTGTGGCTTAGCATCACTCAGGAGTGATACTTGATGGTGATGGAAAGAATGTTCTCCTCTTGCTTTTAAGCATTTTATTTAAAAAAAAATTCACTTCATATTTTCCCAAGTTAGGACGAAAAGTATAAAAAGGTAGCCCAGAAGGTAAAGAAGTCTCCAGGAAACCAAGTAAATAATGTTGGGATGGCAAGGAGAGAGTCAGAACCTGGGGGTTCGGAGGTGGGCACCACACCACATTGGAAACGTCAGAGCAGAGAAGTTGTGTCAGGGGCCCCCCAAAGACACAGAGAAGGAAAACTCTGCCAGGGCAGGGGCCATCCGTGTTGGTGTCACTGTATTTCTAGTTTCCGGGACAGTCCCTGGGATGCAACAGGTGCTGCATCAATATTTGTTAAATTAATGATGCGTGTGTGCTCAGTCATGTCCGACTCTTCGATACCCTGCGGACTGTAACCCCCCCAGGCTCCTTTGTTCATGGGATTCTCCAGGCAAGAATACTGGAGTGGGTTGCCATGCCCTCCTTCAGGAGATCTTCCCAACCTAGGGATTGAACCCACATCTCCTGTGGCTCCTGCATTGGCAGGCGGATTCTTTAACACTGGACTACCTGGGAAACCCCTTAAATTAAATTAAATTAATGATGAATGCACTTAAAGAAAACACTATTGCGTTTCAAGAGCTTATCATGAGTGGTCTCCAGAACTTTCCTTCTTGATTCTTCTGGATATAAAAGGATGATCCAGAACTGAAGTGTATTAATAGCTCTATGGCTAGAAGGTGCTAGAAAGACTGGAAATGTATAACCTCAGGGCATCACTGTGGACCAGGAACATGACGAGGCGTGGAGATGCCAGAGACAGGAATCCACACATGCATAACTCAGCTTTGCTCTGAGCATGCCTTCTGGAAAAGATGAGATGAGATTCTTCAGGAGCTACATACTGGATGGCCATGCAGAGAATGTAGTTCTTCAGCTACCTTGTTTGGATCACCAGTTTATTGGTGATATTTTAAATTTGTTACCAACACTTGAAAGTTGGGAGATCTGGGGCTTTCCTGGTGGTCCAGTATTTAAGAATCCACCTGCCAATGCAGAGGACATGGGTTCAATCCCTGGTCTGGGAAGATTGCACATATCGTGGAGTATCTAAGTCCATGAGCTATAACTCCTGAAGCGCAAGTGCCTAGAGCCCATGCTCTGGAACAAGAGAAACCCTCTTGCAGGCAAGAGTAAAACTAGTAAAACTAGTAAAAACTCTCTAGCACCGCAGCTAGAGAGTACCCTCACCACTTGCCACAATTAGAAAAAGCCCGTGTGCACCCGTGAAGACCTAGTGCAGCCAAAAATAAAGAAATAAACAGATAAATGAAAATCGGGAGATTTCCTTAAGAAGTCTAGATTTCTGGCTTCTCTGGAAAATTCAGAAGCTCTAGTAACTCTGGGTCAGAATTCCCACTGGCAGGAATTATTGACTAACTGCTGACCCTCTAGACAGATGAGCTGCTGCTGCTAAGTCGCTTTAGTCGTGTCCGACTCTGGGCGACCCCATAGACGGCAGCCCACCAGGTTCCCCGTCCCTGGGATTCTCCAGGCAAGAACACTGGAGTGGGTTGCCATTTCCTTCTCCAATGCATGAAAGTGGAAAGTGAAAGTGAAGTCGCTCAGTCATGTCTGACTCTTTGCGACCCCATGGACTGCACCATACCAGGCTCCTCCGTCCATGGGATCTTCCAGGCAAGAGTACTGGAGTGGGATGCCATTGCCTTCCCCGAGACAGATGGGCTAGGCCCCCCTTACTTTGCCTTGACATCTGCCCCGGGGGCTCTGCCAAGTGTTATTACCAACTGTGGCCCCTGTAGGCATTTGAGTTTGATACTCTCTCTGTTGTCCCTTTGCTTCTGACTGCCAGCTACATATTCCAGGCTGTTTTTCTCACTGGGCATTCGGCACCTCGGCCAGCCTACGTCTCAGCATCTCCAGGTGATTGCTTCACACCCAACCCAGGCTGTATCTGACATGGCTCATCTGCCTGTTGTGGCAGGCACTGCTGGTTTTTGTTTTTGTTTTTGCCCAATAAACATTTCCGCCCCACCTTTGTTCTTCTGAAGGAGAAGGCAATGTGTTCAGACTTGGAGGATTAATCACAGTTGGTCCGGGTTATCTGTGGAAATTCTAATTCATTTCCAAAATTGCCTGGGTTTTGTAGTGGACACGTGACCCAGTTCTGGCCAATGACATCTAAGGAGTAGCTCTACTGGGAGTTTCTGGCAAAGCTTTTTCTCCTTCATAAAAGAAGAATTCCTTCCTTTTGGAAAACTGCCATGTGAAGATGCGATACTTCAAGTTGTGGCAGCTATTTTGTGACCACAAGGCAAGACCTCATTCTCACACTGAGAATAACAGAAGACAGGAAGATCCAGGGACCCTCATGATATCACTGAGCTGCTGCTAGTTTTCTTTATTATGAGTGTATTTTGCAAGCCACAAATGCACTTATGTTGCAAGATGTGTTGGTATTTTAAAAACAATTAATTGAAGTCAAACACATTTCTAAACCATATATCTCTCTCACCAGGTGGATTGTAAGCTCCAAAAGGTAGGATTGCATCTGTTTGTTCTCTGCTACTGCTGCTGCTAAGTCACTTCAGTCGGGTCTGACTCTTCACGACCCCCTGGACTGCAGCCCACCAGGCTCCTCTGTCCAAGGGATTTTCCAGGCAAGAGTACTGGAGTGGGGTGCCATTGCCTTCTCCAGTTTGTTCTCTAGCATATATATATATATGCTAGCATACACACACACACACACACACACACATATATATATATACACACACACACACAAGTCTTAGCACAGTGTCTGGCACATAGCTGCTGCTGCTGCTGTTGCTGCTAAGTCACTTCAGTCGTGTCTGACTCTGTGTGACCCCATAGACGGCAGCCCACCAGGCTCTCCTGTCCCTGGGATTCTCCAGGCAAAACAATGGAGTGGGTTGCCATTTCCTTCTCCAGTGCATGAAAGTGAAAAGTGAAAGTAAAGTTGCTCAGTCGTGTCTGACTCTTAGCGACCCCATGGACTGCACCCTACCAGGCTCCTCTGCCCGTGGGGTCTTCCAGGCAAGAGTACTGGAGTGGGTTGCCATTGCCTTCTCCGGGCACATAGCTAGTACTCTATAAAATATTTATTGAATGGACAAATAAATGCATTTCAGACATTTCAAACTGTATAATAGTTTCATTACTATTCAAAGTATGAAGAAGGCAGAAACATCCAATTTATATGCCCCAATTCAAGTAAATAATATATTTAAACAAAAATCAAATAGTAATTTCAGAGTAGTAAAGGTGAGATGAATATGTTTGACCTCATTTTACAGGTGAAAGTTCTGGAGCTTAGGCAAGGGAGAAATCCCTTGCCTATGTTCCCAGAGATAGTCACAGATGGGAAATAGTGCAGTCTGGGTGGTCTGAGTCCAAAATCCATACTCTGTGGCCTCTGGTCCACGTGCTAAGCTCTATCATCTGCCATCCTCAAGGGAGGGTGTAATGTCTGCAACAAACAAGATAACTCTGACGGGTTTTGCAATGTAAAATACAACAGATGACAGAACTACCCAGCAGAATTCAGTTCCCTTGAGCCCTGATTCACAGATGCTATTTTGGTGTCATGTATGAGTAGAGCCACCAAAACTGGCATCATGGAACCTGACAGTTTGAAGGAAACCTTGGCATCCATCCCTTTTAGCTCCCTGCTTATGAACCCATGTGGTGGCAGTGAGAGCATGGACATTGGAGACCAGCAGGTCTGATTTCTAGCTCCAGCTCTGCCCCCCACAAGCTGTATGACCTTGGGCATACAAAGTCAGCCTTTTGAGACTTGGCTTCATTCTCTACAAAAGGCAGTGTGTGTATAGTGAGACTGCTGCTGCTGCTGCTAAGTCGCTTCAGTCGTGTCCGACTCTGCGACCCCACAGACGGCAGCCCACCAGGCTCCCCTGTCCCTGGGATTCTCCAGGCAAGAACACTGGAGTGGGTTGCCATTTCCTTCTCCAATGCATGAAAGTGAAAAGTGAAAGGGAAGTTGCTCAGTCGTGTCCGACTCTTAGCGACCCCATGGATTGCAGCCTACCAGGCTCCTCTGTCCATGGGATTTTCCAGGCAAGAGTACTGGAGTGCGGTGCCATTGCCTTCTCCGGTATAGTGAGACAGCATGTGGGAAATACTTTCTTTGCACGGTACCCAGAACATATCAGGCACTCTACAAACTGCCTGTTTCTGCCTGTTCCCCTGCTCCCCTGTTCTGTCTCAGTGCTGAGGTCAACTGTAAGTCAATCTTTATGCTTATAGAAGTTATTTCATTTTTTTTTGGTATGAGGCCAATGTGAAAGGGATGTGGAAAATTTTATTGAAGATTTCATAACCTTTATTTCTGGGTTCTGAGCCAGAGAAGTAAACCTTAGTTCATCTCATTGTGAAAGAGAGCTAGTACCAACTGCTACCAAATGCACAGTCAAGTTGAGAGATGTTATGGCTTAAATGCTGCAGAATATTTTCTTATCTGCAGATGAATGACATTTAAATAGAAACTCATGTTCAGTTATTTCATTACCTGAAATATGCCCCCAAACATCATGCCTCAGTAATTACTGTACACTTTTCTTAAATACCGTGTTTACTGATTATCTTATAACCGGATGATACACATACGTTAATTTTATATTTATGGATAAGTGCTCTTTCCTGACAACTTGAACATCTAAATTAGGCAGTGCAAAATCAGATAATTGCAGAGAAACATTTGTCGTCTGGCATATGAGATCTCCAGGTAAATAACATAATTATGTGCTGTCTGTTTGGAATCAATCGAAGGTGGGCGTCTGGATGTTGATCAGTTACCCTTCCATCATCTTTTCTTTTCACTTCTAAAAGTGAATTTCCAAGTTACTTTAAAGAAAACCATCTAGCTTTGACAACTCTTATCAAATGTCCATGCCCTTGCTGTCATGACTTGACGTTCTTGGATACTGTGGGTACAGATGAGCACGTTTAAGGAAAGTAGCTACTGAAAAAAAAAAAGAATCTCACAGGGTTTTGCATCTCTCTCCTTCTGATAACAGATCTGGCCAATGAGATTGGCATATGGCTCAGGTCTGGCTGATCATCGAACTCTGTTCCTCAGGCATCAGTAATTGGCCCAGTGAATGATCATGTGACCTTAGGAGAGCCAATGGGCACTCTTCCCTGGAACTGATGCTGAAGGAAAGACAGTTTTGTTTTAGGCTGGAAATATAAAGGAGTATGTAAGCTGTGGGTGCTGGCAGCTGTCGTTTTTTCCCGTCCTGTAGGGAAGATCCATACTGTAGTGGAAGATAACGAAGCCAAGGAGAGAGAAGGGAGGTGAGAAGTTGATGAAGGAAGGGGAGAGAGAGAGCCAGAGAAATGCTTTGCAGTGTCAAGGTCCAGCCCCATTACCTTCCTCCGGTATACTGGTAGACTAGGTTCTGAACAAAGGCACTGTAGCTTAACAGTCAGGCAAAAGGGCAGGATTCTTTGAGGTAGGCCATTCTGTGTTATTATAATAACAAAAGCAACGAAAAGCAAGTCAAAGAAACAATGCCAACGTAGAGTCAAAATTGACTTTTCCCTGCAATAGGTGCAAGAATCTTCGTGGGTTAAGCAGTGAGGACATGTTTCCAGGATAGATTCTTTGCTCCTGGGAAGAACTGGAAAGACTTTATTTCCTAAATCTAACTCCTTTTGAGGTGTCAAAAGTTTTTTTTTTTTTTTAATTAAAGTAAAATTTTTAAGGATTGGATGAGATGGAAATAGCTCTGGTGGTAGTGATGGGGTTGGGGTCCCTGGCTGAGAGAGGGCGCTTCTGTGGGTGGTGAAATCTGTGACCCTTGCAGGATGCCCGTGCAAGGGTGGAAGCTGAGAGCGGTGGTGCAAGCCTTTGTGGCTGAACCAGTGGTGAGCGAGAGGGGATCTCTGGCCATGGGCACTTTGAGCCTGATTAGGCATCAACAGCCAGAGATGGCTGAAAACTGGCTTCAACAGGTGCCACAAAACAGAAAAATTGGCTTCGATTCTAGGACCCCATCCATCTCAGGTCCACGTCTGTCTTCCATTCTCTGGGCATTGAGAAACCTGGAGGATTTCACAGAGAGGAGGGACAGCAAAACCCAACCGAGACTTCATTTGTCACTTCCTCGGCAGATGGAGCTGAGTCTGATCCTATTTGATTTGGAAAAAATAAATTTTTGTGACCGGTCTGCCCCCGAGGGTTGCAGAGCCTTTTTGAACCTGATTTTGACATTATTTCCTGTCTGCCGAGTGTCTGTCTTGATAATCCGCTGGCCAGGAGAGTTAGAAAGGGCATTCTTGCTTTGCTCTTTCAGCAGAAGTGCTAGAGAGGGAGGAGGGATGTGTTAAGGAGATTCATTGGAGGGAACTCGTGAGCCTTGGAGCAGGCATTTATTGGAAGACAGAAGGAAAGGAATGGATTTAATGAAAGGATGGAACCCTTTGAAGGAGTTTGGAAGCTGGGGTCTAGGACGGCAAGCACCAAGTCTACTTCCTGGCTGAGTGGCCTGGGGCAAATTATACTACCTCTCTGAGCCTCTGCTTTCTTTTGTGCAGAAAAGATACAATAAAATCCACTGTGGTGGATCAGGTTCCCAGAAAACAGACTGAGGTGGAGGTTTGCCTGGAGGTTTAGAGGGGAGAGTTCTAGGGCTCAACACTTGCTGGAAGGTAAAGGAGCAGAATTTGGCAGTAGGAAGAAGAGAACTGGGCTGCAAAAGAGACCTCAGCCAATTACCATATCACTGTAACTGAGCAGGACCCTGTGGGGACTTCCTGGTGCAGACCCCACCCCCATATCCTCTGCTTGATTCTCTGAGGTACTGGATAATAGTATCAGATGCTTATTTCCTGAGGGATCGTCCTGACCCACGGATTGAAACCAAGTCTCCTGTGTCTCCTGCATTGGCAGGCGGATTCTTTGTTACCACTGAGCCACCTGGGAAGCCCCTACACACGTTAAGTGAAGTGAGAGAAAAGTGAAAATGAAAGGCACTCAGTCCTGTCCGACTCTTTGTGATCCCATGGGATAGTCCATGGAGTTCTCCAGGCCAGAATACTGAAATGGGTAGCTGTTCCCTTCTCCAGGGGATCTCCCCAACCTAGGGATTGAACCCATGTCTCCGGCATTGCAGGCGGATTCTTTACCAGCTGTAGGAAGCCCTAAGGAATCCTTAGGATTGCTGGTACCTAAGGATTGCTAATGTTGACGCCCGTGACACTGCCCTGTTACCTCCGCGTCAGCCAGTCAGAGAATTGTGCGTGAGCTGATCGCATACCCAGATGCCCCTCCTTCAGCTGGTCTTAAAAAATGCTTTGTTGAAAAACCTTTTGGGGAGTTCAGGTTTTTTGAGCACAATCCACCCATCCCCTGGGCTTCCCCGGTGACTCTGTCAGTGAAGAATCTGCCTGTAATGCAGGAGACGTGGGTTCAATCCCTGGGTTGGGAAGATCCCCTGGAGAAGGGAACAGCAACCCACTCAGTTCTCCAGTATCCTTGCCTGGAGAATCCCTATGAACAGAGGAGCCTGGTGGGCTATAGTCCCTGTGGTCGCAAAGAGTCAGACACGACTGACTGACTAACACACTATTCTGACACACATATCACATATCAGCCTCTCAATGAACGGTCTTCGACAATATTGTCATAGTTGTTATAATTCTTCTGATATCAAGAACATTTGAGGAGAAGCTAATGGATAAAAAGAGACGAGTAAGTTCCCAGCAGCCTTGAGGTCTGGGAAATTCAGGGGAAAGACTAATCCTCCAGGAGTTCAGCGGCCTTTGCAGAGCCTCTAAGCGCTGAGGAGCTGACTGTAGACTTGGGTCCTGAAAAAGCCTCCAAGTCTGCAAACAAAGGAATGTCTTGCCTTTGAAGGCGGAAAGCTGGAACAAGCAGAGGTCTGAACAAAGCTGTTTTGCATATGAACCAGCCCTGGTTTATGGTTCTCTGGAGCCAAGAACACTCAGGCAACCAACCAGCATGTGCTATTTTGTTTTCCTTGTGGCAATTAGATTCTGCCTCCTCACTAGGCCGGGTGCTGCCTGAGACTCGATTAATTATTTGCAGGAACAAGGGCCTGTGCTGAACCCTTTGAACGTGTACATGACTTTGAGGCCTCTGCTCAGGCTTTGCTCCTTTCTGGAAGAAGTGCTGGGTCAGCAGGAGAGGCTGCTGGAGCCTCACGTATCGCAGGGAAGTCTACTAAAGCCGCCAGGAGCTTGTTCCGAAAGTGACCGCCTTTCCCCCTTCTCCTGGGAACTCCGAGGATCTTGGTTTAGAAGACCGGCTTGTCATCGTGGAGATGTGAAGGTTGACAGTGAACTCCATGAGGACATATCTTATGGGTTTGGTTTGTCCTTGTATCCCTTATGGGGCTTGGTACCTAGGAGGAGCTCAGTGAATATTTATTGGATGAATGAACAAGCAAACAAATGAATGAATGACTCTCCAGAAGATACTGGAAGGTCCAACCTCACCCTCCAGATCTTTGTGTCCCAGGAAGGTAAGTGTGTTGCCATGGAGATGTGACTGTCCATGGCCCATCTCCAGGTGCTCCCCTCCCCTGAACCCTGGGCCTCTTGGGGGTTGTGTGTATTCTCTAGTCTCCCAGGTATGAGATTCTATAGTGATGGAGAGGCAGAGCCTTCACACATGCCAGGCCCTTGCCTGGTCACCTTCTTCTTCCTCACGTGCCCCTGTTCACTTTGATGAGTACTGATCATCCCTGGGATTTTTTATTTGTATGCCGCAGTTAGGGCTATTGCTTAAAAGTACTCATCAGATCACATGTAGTCTCAGTTTCCCCATTGGTTGCTCCCCACTGTCCTCGGGGTAAACTCTGAAGCGCCATCAACTCTCTCCCAGGCTTTGTTCCCCCTTCAACATCATCTCAGGCCGTGGTCTCCCTGGACCACGTGCGACAGATGCTGGCTCAGGGAACACTCGGGACAGTAGTCAGATCACAGGTACTTCCTGGGAGCTGCAAGAGCTGGACCACAGATCCTGCAGCCAGACCTATTGGAGCAGAGGCTGCAGGGGCCCTGCACGCGTCCCTTGGCCTTGGCTGGGGTTTCAGCTCCTCTGCATCCTGACGGTTTCCTCTGGCTCCCTAGGGTGCACTCTGTTCACCTTCTGGGGCATCCTTGGCCTGTGCCTTGTGTAGGCAAATGTGCTAGAGAGTTTTAACACTCCAGGAGCAATCCTAAACAGGTGCAGGATGGCAGTTGTATATTCATAATCAAAGGATGAGAAGTTAAGTGAGCATAACATAGACACGGCTCAGCCCACCTATGTGGCACGTGAGGAGCAAAGCTTCAAGAACCCCAGAGGTTCTGAGGATGGTCTTGCATGGCTCCCACGCTCCCAGGCGACTGACATTGCTTGGAGCCTCTTTACCAAGAGCACTGGGAGGTCAGTTCTGAGTCGGAAGCAGGAAGGAATGGAGTTGAATGTTGGGGTGTGAGCCCTGGCTCTGTTGTGTGATCTGGGGCAAGTTACTTCTTTCACCTTGATTTTCTTCTCTAGGGGAATGGTTAATTCGTTTATATGATTAACTATCTGAACAGGGACACAAGGAGTGTGAAGGGGACACCGTTCAGTTATGCCAGAAGCGGGACGTGAGGTCCCCTTACTCATTGCTAAGGGAGGTGATACCAACAGTGCTAGAGGGGATCCACATTAAGACATATGCTTGTACTTTAATCCTTGCAATACTCCCATGAGACTGTTGCTGTCATTACCCTAGTTGACAGATGAGTCAACTTGGCACTGAGGGAGGTTCAGTGAAGGACTCAAGGTCTAGAACTTGCTCGTATCCGTGTGTGTGTTCGGTGCTCTGGATGGTGATGCTATGAAGATGGGGGAGGGGCGGTCCTGCTGGCGCGGCTAGGTTTCCAAGTTCGGTGCGGCATGTACCTGGGCCCTGGATATCTGCTGGTCTCCCACGCACCGGTTATCCCATGAGGTCCAGGCACTGACCTTATCCTCACCTGCAGATCTTACCTTGAACCAGTGCCCTCTCCTGCTTCAGATTCTGAAATGACCTCCCAGTGGTTTTGGTAAAAAGCCCCCAGCAAAGCTCTGTGTGATGCCATCTGGTCACCTATGAGCCCTCCAGGACCATTCGCAGAATCTGGATGTTCCATTTCTCACAAACCGCTAGCTTGTGGACAGGCTGAGTTGTGCCTACATTATGCTCAGTCATTTGTGTGTATGTTAGTAGCTCAGTCATGTCCAACTCTTTGTGACCACATGGACTATAGCCCACCAGGCTCCTCTGTCCATGGGATTCTCCAGGCAAGAATACTGAAGTGGGCTGCCATTCCCTTCTTCAGGGGATCTTCCCGACCCAGGGATCGAACCTGCATCTCTTATGCATCCTGCACTGGCAGGCGAGTTCAGGAAACGGCACCCACTCCAGTGTTCCTGCCTGGAGAATCCCAGGGGCAGGGGAGCCTGGTGGGCTGCCGTCTATGGGGTTGCACAGAGTCCGACATGACTGAAGCAACTTAGCAGCAGCAGCAGCAGCAGTACCACCTGGGAAGCCCAGTCAATGGTGGCCCTTTAATTATGAATGTAAAATGGAGCCTCTTTCATTTTTCAAGGCCATAAAACTATTCGTTTAAAGTCGCTCCTGCTCAGCCCATACTCAGATAAACATAAATAAATCATACCTCTTTCCCATGAATTATGCATTAAATACACATCTGTAAAATGTCCCCATCCATAGGAGGACTTTGAATCTATGGGATTTTAATTGGACACCAAATCAATTTTCATATCTGTTGATGGAATTTAAAAAACACTCCTAGCTTTATTTCAAATGTCAGTCCTTGTTACATGATACAAAAGTAAAACCTTTTTCTCAAAGCCCTGTCATTTGGATCTCTACTGCTTGCGTTCACTTTCCCTAATTCAAAACTCAGCTCAGGTACCTGGTGATGAAGAGATTAAGATGATTCTCTGCCAGCTGAGCAGCACAGAGTTCAGATAACATTGGAGACTAAAAGGTAGAAAAACGGTCAACAGCGGAGGAAATATACATGCCTGGCAGGAGCCAAGAAGCTCTGGTGAAGGCGTCTAGGGTGCAAAGAAGAGAAAGGAAGAAGGGGAGGTGGAGATGGAGAGAGGGCGCATGGTGGTGGGGGGAAATTGTCTCCTCTCTGCCCAGTGCTTTTTTAAAAAATTAATTTAATTTAATTTATTTATTTTTGCCACACTGGGTCTGCATTGCTGCACAAAGGCTTTCTCTAGCTGCGGCGATCGCGCGGGGACTGCTTTCTAGTTGTGATGCGGGAGCTTCTTGTTGCGGTGGCTTCTGTTGCTGCAGAGTGCAGGCTGTAGCGTGCACAGGCTGTAGCATGCGCAGGCTTCTATAGTTGAGGTGTGTGGGGTCAGTGCTTGCGGCACACAGGTTTAGTTGACTCAAGGCATGTGGAATCTTCCCAGATCAGGAACTGAACCCGTGTCCCCTGCATTGATAGGCAAGTTCGTAACCACTGGACCACCAGGGAAGTCCTTTGCTAAGTTCTTTAACTCCAACAGGTGATTTAGGTCAGTCTCCCATTTTACGAGATATGGGTTCCATTCTGCTGGTGAGAAAACTGAGATCTGGTGGGCTGCCGTCTCTGGGGTGGCAGAGTCGGACACGACTGAAGCGACTTAGCAGCAGCAGCAGTAGCAGGAAGGTCATGGGATTTTTTTTTTCCCCCAATTTTGTATGGAACACATTATTGACCCGAGACATGTTAATTTGTCTTTTGTTACCTGAACATTATTGACGCGAGACGTATCAATATCTCTTGCATAACAAATCGCTGGGTGTTAGTTTTTGCAAAAATCTCCTGGTCAATAATGAGCTGATAAATAGACTCATAAGGTATTTGTCTTTCTGTGACTGGCTTATTTCACTTAGCATTATGGCTTCGAGATTTGTCCACGCTGTAACGTATGTCAGAATTTCCTTCTTTTCTGAGGCTTAATAATATTCCATTTTATATACATGCCATGTTTTATTTATCCACTGTTCTGTCACTGGACACTAGCGTTGCTTGAATCTTTTGGCTCTTGTAAATAATGCTGCTATGGGTGTACAAGTATCTCTGATACAGTGTTTTCAATTCTTTGGGATATGTACTCAGACGTGGAATTGCTATGTCATATGGTAGTTCTATTTTCATTTTATTTAAAAGAACTCTACTGTTTTCCATAGAGGTTGAACATTTTATAATCCCATCAATAGTGTCATGGGATTTTTTAAGGTTATGCTATGCTGTGTTTGCTCAGTCATGTCTGACTCTTTTGTGACCACTCTTTTGTGACAGGCTCCTCTGTCCATGAAATTCTCCAGGCAAGAATACTGGAGTGTTTTGCCATTCCCTTCTCCAGGGGATCTTCCTGACCCAGGGATTGAGCCTGGATCTCCCACATTGTAGGCAGATTCTTTACCATGTGAGCCACCAGGGAAGCCCAGGGAATCAGACTGGTGTCCTTCTAAGAGGAGGAAATCTGGATACACAGCAGGGCTATGTGCACACAAAGAAAAGATCTTGTGAGGTCACAATAAGAAGGTGACCATTTGCAAGCCAAGGGGAGAAACCTCAGGAGAAACCAACATGTCAACACCTTGATCTTGGACTTCTAGCCTCCAGAACCATGAGAAAATAAATCTCTGTCATGTGAGTCCCCTATGGTATGACACTTTGTTATGCTAGCCCTAGGGGGCTAACATGCTGTCTCAAAGGGTTACTATGGGAATTCAGTGGGTTGTAGCACATAAAACATCCAGTGCAGGATGAACCCTTAGTGGACAATCAGTGTACACTTGCTTCCCTTCTGCCCAAATCCACATGGGTCGTGGGAACTGCTTGCTAGCTCCCTGTTTCCATCTTTGTACCCCAGTACACAGGAAGTGAAAGTCACTCAGTCATGTCTGACTCTATGCAACCCCGTGGACTGTAGCCCCCCAGTATCCTCTGTCCATGGGATTGTCCAGGCAAAAACACTGGAGCGGGTAGCCATTCCCTTCTCCAGGGGATGTTCCCGACCCAGGGATTGAGCCCGAATCTCCTGCATCACAGGTGGACTCTTTACCATCTGAGCCACCGAGGAAGCCCCAGCACAGTCAATGCTCAATAAGTGAGCTGCAAGTTCAGCACACAGATGAGGTCCCTTTCCAAGCACAGATGCTCCAACCCTGTACCTGGTGTCGTCCGTCCTGAGCCCCATCCCAGTGGCATTCAGAGTTTTCTCCCCTCATTATGGAACGTCACTTATGAGATCTGAATTACCTGGGAACAGCCCCCCACCCCCAACAACAGCCATCCTCTTTTAAGCTATGTCCTAGACCCTGTGTTTCTATAGATGGACCCATGAAAGTCTCATAGCAACCCTACAAGGTAGCAATAGGAGTATCATTCCCACCTCTGTAGTTGAGCAAACTGAGGTCCCAAGAAACTAATTCCCATAAGTTATTCACCCAGCTGGGAAATAGTCATGCCTACAGTCAGACTTGGGTTGATCTGATAGCAAAATTCATGTGCTTAACTACTAACCAAAAGGACTTAGAGTCAATAGTTAATGAAAACAATAGCAATACATGCCGTCTGTGGATTGCTTGCGATGTGCTGGGCGTTGTGATAAGTTGTTTATCCCCATTTTCTCATTTAATCTTCTCAACAACCTGTGGGTAAATGCAATCACACCTTCCTTCTACAGATAAGGAAACTGAGGCACAGAAGGTTTGGTGACCTGATCAGAGTTCCATAGGTGATGAGCAGGGGGCAGTGCTACATTGATAATTACTGAACATCCTCCACAGGCACCCTCTGTGCTCAGATTCCTTTTTGTGTTTTGGCAACATAACTCTTTCCTAAGCAGGTCCAGAGAGGCAGAGAAGATTACCTGTTTATCTGCAGGTCCACACAGCTGGTGAGCGGCTGAGTTGTGACGGTAGCCCTCTCAGACCCCAAGCCTTTCTCCTGGTCCCCTTTGCGCTCCATTCACTCCACTTACACTTTTCCCAACGTCACAGCTAGCCCCGCGTGGCCTCGATAACTTCTCCAGCCTAAAAGATGGAGCCATCTAGTGACTGACTGACAGTGGGGCATTCACAGAGAAACCATCTTAGAATGGCTCCAGTGCTTATTTCCTCATTATTTTGATTCTGAGCTTCTGCAAATTGAGGACTCAGCAGCATAAGGACTAGGCAATTTTCTTGCCTCCCACAATGTACTTTCTCTGAATTGATTCTTTCGAGACAATTATTTGAGGCCATCAGATTGCTCCCGCAGGCAAGCTAAGGAAGTCACATCTTCATATTCCCACATGTCTTAGGGTTCCTTTCATCTCAAACTTGGATTCACAACCGCAGGAAGGGAAAGGCAGCATCCTCCTCCCCTCCAAGAAACCTACTCAGATCCAATAAAGGATCCTCGATGCAAATCTTCGATGTCCAAACACAAACCAAGCCCCTCTCTGCTTTCTCCTCTGTTATCCTCTTAAATCCTCATGCTGACCTCCTGAGACGGATCCTATTATTTCCAATTCTCAACTGAAGAAACTGAGGATCCTTTAGAGAAGAAATAAAAATTTTCCAGGTAACAGCCAGTCCCTAGCCTTTGCCATCTTTCACTCGTGTCTCTTCTCTTTGAATTTTCAGAATATAAATTGCCTCTCTCTTCATTTGGTGCTTCCTAAGATGTAGCCTTATCTTTTATTTAACTGCTTTGGAGAGGCAGCAGAGTATAGAGGTTAAAAGGATAAGCTTTTGAATCAGAGAGATGTGGGTTTGATTGCTGGCTCTGCCTCTTATTCGCTAAAGAACCCACAAGCTATTTAACCTCTCCGAGCCTGTTTCCTTTTCTGTAAAATGGGGATAAATAGAGTACTTAACTCATTGAGTTCTTTGTGGGTGAATAATATATTTAAAGTGGCTAGAACAGTTCCTGCACATTGCAGGTGCTTAAGAGAGCTTGTCGTTTAGGTCATTATTGTTAATTTGTGTGGACACCGTTGTGAAAAGTGCTGGGAAGAGAGCCAAACATCCAGGTGTCAGTTATAAAGTGTGCAAATTCCTGCAAATGTGCACACTGCTTGCATCCTTTAGAGACTGAGTCTTGGTTCTTATTTAAATTCTGTCCAATGGGGATACTGAATTTGGCTGCGTTTGCTTGAGAGAAGCCTTGTTGGGGCTCAGATGGCACTTCGTGCCTCAGCCAGTGCATGGCAGCCCAAAGATGTTGAGTGATTGACAAACAAGGTAACTTTACATGAATGGTTTTTAAAAGCCCCCCAGTGCATTATATGTGTAAAGGACTCATGGATCAATTCAACCCAGGGAAAGAAGGTAGATTAGAGGAAATCATAAGGAAGAAAGAACATAAAGGAAGGAGGGAAGAGAAGAGGTACTACGTTCTTAGGCACCATGATGGTCAGGGCTAAGGGGAGCAGGTCTGGAGTCGGATGGTTGGCTAGAATCCCTCCTTAGCCATTTTCCGTCCGTGTCCTTGGACAGATTACATAACCTTGTTGGGACTTGGTTTTCTCAACTCTAAAAGTACATCTGTATCATAGGGCTGTTGTAAGAATTAATACGAATTAATAAGATAAAGTATGAATGTTTAGCATACAGCCTAGTACCTAATGGTCACTTAATATTATATTATTGTCACTGTTACGGATACTGGGCTTCCAAGGTGGCTCAGTGATAAAGAACCCGCCTGCAATGCAGGACATGCCAGTTCGATCCCTGGATCAGGAAAATCCCCTGGAGAAGGGAATGGCAACCCACTCCAGTACTCTTACCTGGAGAATCCCATGGACAGAGGAACCTGGTGGGCTGCAGTCCATGTGTTTGCAAGGAGTCAGACATGACTTAACGACAACAGCAACATTATGGATACTGAGAACTGTCCTGGGGGAAGTACTTAGGAAACTCGCAGTTATTAAGGAGGGACTCTTCACTCATATTTTATCTAACCTGTACAGGAACCCAGGAGGGAGATGCCAGAATTATGCTGGTGTGTTTACAAATGAGGATCTGAGGCTCTGAAAAGTGATCCAAGGATGCACAGCTGGGAGGTGGTGGAGTCTTGGTTTGATCCCAGGTCTGTCTGAATGCAGAGAGCTTGGCTCCTGTACATCAAGGCAAGGACAGGGGCTTCGGCACCTGGAGAGGAAGGAAAGGAGGCGGAGAGGGAGACTGGAAGAGCTGCCGAGCATCGCCCGCAGAGGCACTGCTGGGGCTGGTGCCGTGTCACAGTGGAGAGGGCTCCGATTTCTCTGAGAAGCTGCCAGATCGCTGATATTTAAAACGCTTTCCTCTCTTTCAGAGTCTATCAAGACTTTTCCAGTTTCTCAAACTTTGGAGGGCTCCCGCAACTTCTTAGGAGCACTGCATGAGAAGGAAGTATCTGACTTTCAAGCCTCAGTTGAGATTATAGAGACGTGGTGGTCCTTGGAGGGCTGGTCCTTGAAGAGAGGTCTTCCTTCGTGGACCACTTGCTCAGTTGCTCACCGGCTTCCCACCACACACCTGGCTTTGCTGCCAGCTTTCTCCCCCTGCTTGCCCTGTGGCCTTATTCATCACTGTCATCATCCTGACATCTCTGTATAAAGGCTGGGGACAAGCGGAAGGTCAAAGTCATGGTTTATGTGCCTTTCCTTTGGCAATCTCTCCATCAGTAGATCCCTTCAGGGGATTCTGACAGCGCTGGGAGCTGCCTTTGGAGTCCATTCAAAACTATGGTTTTTCTGGTAGTCATGTATGGATGTGAGAGTTGGACCATAAAGTAGGCTGAGTGCTGAAGAATTGATGCTTTTGGACTGATGTTGGAGAAGACTCTTGAGAGTCCCTTGGACAGCAAGGAGATCCAACCAGTCCGTTCTGAAGGAGATCAACCCTGAATATTCATCGGAAGGACTAAAGCTGAAACTCCAATCCTTTGGCTGCCTGATATGAAGAATGGACTCAATAGAAAAGATCCTGATGCTGGAAAAGATTGAGGGCAGGAGGAGAAGGGGGCGACAGAGGATGAGATAGTTGGATGGCATCACCGACTCAATGGACATCAATCTGAGAAAACTCTGGGAGATAGTGAAGGACAGGAAGTCCATGGGGTCGTAAAGAGCTGGACACAACTTAGTGACTGAACAACAAAAATCTAGTTGTTTCGATTCTTTACCACTGATATTATATACTGATTGTTACAATGACTGAGGATCACGTGATCAGGTGCTGTAACTTTACGAGAGGTTTACAGTAATGATTTTGGGGGCAGCACGTTCGAAAGACACATATGAAAAGAAAAGGAAGTTGTTTGTCCATTTTCATTCAGAAGTTTGCACAGAAAACATCCCTGCATCAAAAAATCTAAAAAAGGAATTAAGGCCTCTGTGTTCACTTCCAAGAGGAGACTGTCCTAAGCCTTACCCAGAAAGGGCTCAGAAAGTCGAGTTTCTTTTTTTTTTTAAATGTTTATTAGAGTATAGTTGATTTGCAATGTTGTTTTACTTTCTACTGTACACCAAAGTGGATCAACTGTATGTACACAGGTATCTACTCTTTTTTAGGTTCTTTTCCCACATAGGTCATTACAGAATATTGAGTAGGGTTTCCTGTGGTAAATAGCAGGTCCTTATTAGTTATTTATTTCCTATCTAGTAGTGTGTGTATGTCAATTCCAATCTCCCAGTTCATCCCTCCTCCCCTTTCCCCTGGTAACCACGGTGGTTAAGTCACTAAGTCATGTCCGACTCTTGTGACCCCATGGACTGTAGCCTGCCAGGCTCCTCTGCCCATGGGATTTTTCTAGGCAAGAATACTGGAGTGGGTTGCCGTTTCCTTCTCCAGAAGATGTTCTCGACCCAGGAATCGAAGCTGGGTCTCCTGCAGCGCAGGCAGACTCTTTACCGACTGAGCCCAACAGAAAGTATAAATTCTATCTCACTGCCTCTGTGCAGTGTGTCGCTTAGGGAAGAAGGTCTTGAGCACTGTGCATTCGGCATCTTCTTGGGCCAGGTATTTGGTCTACCTGAGTCTTCACAATGCCCCATGTAAGGAGGGTATTATGTTGTTTAGTTGCTTAGTCGTGTCTCTTTTGTGACCCCATGGACTCTAGCCTGCTAGGCTCCTCTATCCGTGGGATTCTCTAGGCAAGAATACTGGAGTGGGTTGCCATGCCCTCCTTTGGGGGATCTTCCCGATCCAGGGATCAAACCCACATCTCTTGTGTCTCCTGCATTGCAGATGGATATTTTTTTACCTCTGAGCCACCGAGGAAGCCCTAAATGAAAAGCAACGCTTATTAAATGCTTAGAAAGCCGCCTGAATCCTGGAAGCATTAAATATGCAATTGGGATTATATTCCTGGTCCTCTAGGTCTTGGCAGAGAAGGAGCGCTGACTGCCTCCACGGTTTCAGGCCATAAATAAGAAAAGACAGAGTTGGGCGGTCTGTGTGCTCAACACTGTCTGAAGAACCCAGGAGACTGGGGCTAGTCCTGGGGGCAGTGTAAAGACAATATCAGCTACACACAGAGTGTGATCCATCTATGGTGGGCACTTCCGTGGGGCCCCGGGGGGACAGGGAGCGGGGTCCTGGGTCTGAGAACTCTGAAGGGGAGCCTGATTGGAAGGAGCTCTGCTCATCTTTTCTGCTGTTTCACAGACATTCCAGGCTCGAGGGTCACTTTTAAGGGAAAGGACAATCCCACCAGGCAACGGAGGGTTCTGTCAAGCGGAGCAAAGCATCGGGATAAGCAGATTGGGCTTCTCTTGAGCTCCTGTCGACTGTTTATGGATAAGGATATGTGATGGGGTGAGGTTGGTTTTTATCTTTAAGGGGCATGGACTCAGTGGGTCTGCTCCAGTCCAATTATTTCTGAAATACCCTTGAGGATTGGGTCGTTACAGCTCGACATTTTAGGCATGCGAGGGAGGTTGGCAAGAACGTGTGTGTGTGTGTAAACTCAGTTATTTTCAATTCCTGTTCCCTTAAGCCTCTCTTCTCTTGGCAGGAGCCCTCAGGGCCACTTGGCAGATGGTCCTTATCTGCAAAGAGCTGTCAGTCATGAGGCATCTCAGGGCTGACAATGCTTCACAAGAGTCCTTCTCCCATCTCTGGGCAATTGGATCTAGGAGGCTCTGGAGTAAAATTTAAAAGCGAGAAACAGACCCAGAGACATGCTACGAGCGTATGTGCTCAGTCGTGTCTGTCTCTTTGCAACCCCATGGACTGTAGCCCCCCAGGCCGCTCTGTCCACAGGGATTCTCCAGGTAAGAATACCGAATCTGGTTGCCCTTTCCTCCCCCAGGGGATCTTCCCAACCAAGGAATTGAACCCATGTCTGCTGTTTCTCCTGCATTGGGGGGCAGGATCTTTACCACTGAGGTTTCCAGAAACTGCTTTTGGTGGTTTCTGCTTCAAATGGTAATAACGGTACTAATAATTTGGTACAGCACATTGGTGCCCCCCCCTTCATAACATGGCCACCCCAATAGAGTAGGGAGTTTGATGACCTCGGAACTGTGCTTATTAAAGTCAAGTGTATTCATTAAGTTCTGTCCCATGAGAGTCCTCAGGCAGCGCAAGGGAAGTCAGATTTAAATGAGCTAGGTTCAAGAGAGCAGAGCAGTCATTTTAATAAACAAAGCAAAATTTCACAGAACGGGGTGCTGTTATCGGGGAGCTGAGATCCCTGGAGGGTGAATAACTTTGCAACAGTAATAATGGGGATTATCCATTTGTTTGTTCAGACACTCAGAAAAGCATGTGCTGAAACCCTGCATTCTACCAAGCCCTGTTCTTGGCACTGCTAACACAGGCACGTCCTAACCTTGACGGTCTAGCAGGAGAGACTGTCTTTTCAATAAGCGGTTTCACAAATACATATAATTACAAGGAAATGTTCATGGTGCTCTAAGATGGCATAGAAGGGAACCAAGGCTAAGTAGCGGGTTTAAGGTGATGACATTTAAGATGAGCATTTACTATTTTTTAATCAATTTCAAGGAGGTATAATTTGCATCCAATAAAGTGCTTTAAAAAAAAAACAAACCACGATCAGGATATAAAACATTTTCTTCATTCTGATGTTCCCATGCAGTCAACCCTCACTTTCTCACCCCTAGCCAAGACCATTCTTCTTCCTGTTACTATGAGGTTCGTTTAGCCTGGGGTTCTTGACCTTGAGATGTCTAGATCAGATAATTCTGGGCATCTTGGATCAGACATTTCTTTGCAATGGGGGCTGAATTCTGCATTTTAAAATGTTGAGCAAGATCTCCAGCCTCTACTCCCTGGAGGCCAGTTGGTGACAAATCAGTTATATTTCCAGATGCCCCGCCCCCCCGGAGAGCACGATCACCCGCAGTTGAGCATTACAGAAGTTTAGATAAACGAGTCACAGAGCACGTCTTCTTTTGTTTCTACTTCTTTGGCTCAGTTTAGTTTTGGGGATTCATTTCTGTTGTGTGTCTTGTTCCTTTTTCATATCCGAGTACTAGTCCATTGTACGGATGTATCCTAATTTGCCCATATACCTGTTGATGGACATTTGAATTGTTTTCAATGTAGGGGCAATAGGAATGTCTCATTTGAACATCCATTTATAAGTCCGTGTGAACATTTGTTTTGACTTCTTAAAAGTAAGGGATGAGAGACTTCCTTGGCAGTCCAGTGGTTAAGACTTCAAGCTTCCAATGCAGGGGGTGTGGGTTCGATCCCTGGTTGGGAACCAAGATGCCCGCATGCCATGCAGGTACAAAATAAATAAATAAAGTGAGGAGTGAAATCATGGGGTTGTCTGTAAGTATATTTAAAACTATATAAGAAACTGTCGAACTGTCCTCCAAATTGGTCTTGTCATTTTAAGTTTGGGTTACTCCACATCCCTTCTCCATTGGAATGATTAGTCTTTTTAATTCTAAATCTTCTAATGCCTGCAAGATCAAACCAGTCAACCCTAAAGGAAATCAGGGCTTCCCTGGCAGTTCAGATAGTGAAGAATCTGCCTGCAATGCGGAAGCCCTGGGTTCCGTTCCTGGGTCAGGAAGATCCCCTGGAGAAGGGAATGGCTACCCACTCTAGTATACTTGTCTGGAGAGTTCCGTAGACAGAGGAGACTGGCAGGCTATAGTCCATGGCATTGTAAAGAGTCAGACAGGACTGAAGCGATTTAACACGCATGCATATATTTCTGGATACAAGTGGTTTGTCAGTTGTTTGTATTTTAAGCATATTCTACCAGTCTGTGGCTTTCTTCTTCAGTTCTTTAGTGGTGTTTTTGAAGAACAGATATTTCAATTTTAATTAAGTCAAATTTATCCACTTTTCTCTTTTGATAGTGCATTTTTTTTTCTAGAAAATCATTGCCTATGCCAAAGTCAAAAAGGCTTTTTCCTATTTTTCCTCCAAAATTTTGATAGTTTTAACTTTTATAAAATTTATCTCTATGGTTTATGTTGGGTTAATTTTTTGTTTGTTTGTTTGTATGATGTAAGTTTAGATTTAAGGTTCATTTCTTTTTCTTATGGGCTTCCCTGTTGGCTCAGACAATAAAGGATCTGCCTAGAATGTGGGAGACCTGGGTTTGATCCCTGGGTTGGGAAGATCCCCTGGAGAAGGGAGTGGCAACCCACTCCTGTATTCTTGCCTGGAGAATCCCATGGACAGAGAAGCCTGGCTCCTGAGCAGAGGACATCTTATTTTTCCAAAGCTATTCTTTTCCTGCTCAATTTTCTCAGCATGCTCATTAAAAATCAATCGACCATAGATATGTGGGTCTATTTTTGGACTCTCTAATCTGTTCCATTGATAAGCTTTCTTTAAGAGCATCTACTAGTATTACTGCCACATCTGCTGCTGTTGCTGCTGCTACTACCACTGTTTCTATGACTACTATCACGGCTGCTGCCCCCTCTTTCTCCCCAGCCTACCACTTCCTCTTCCTCCTGTTCATGAATCTGGAGGCATAAAGCAGAATCCTGAATCTGATTGTGTTATTACTATTGTTAGAAAAGCAAGGTTTTTCTCCAAACTGAAAAAACAAACAAACCCAGAGTAATATTACAATAGCTGCAATACAATGGGAGTCTGAGTGTTATCATGAAATCCACTGGACAATGGACCAGTCTCTGACCATATCCCAAGGCTGTTAGAGTTAAAGGTGCTGCCTATATTCTGTCATTATTTATGCTCTCCTGGACTAACTGCATCCATCCTTGCCCTTTCTGTAAGCACCCACTACTGTTAAGTGAAACTTCTGGTCAACAAGGCAACCATGCTCAGAGAAAACTAAAACAAAAGTGAAAGATTAGCTGGGAAACCTAATAACATGGCTGATACATCAGAACGTTATGGCCAAAGAAGTTCAGAGTAGCTCATCATCCCCTCTCGGCTTGGTCCACGGCAGCTTCTGTCCCCATCATCCCAGCAGAAGTGCCCTCACCAAGCCACCAACGCCTTCCTTGCTGAAAAGGTCACAGACATTGTCACGTTCCCGTTTGCATCCCCTCCTCGCAATATTTGCCAGATTTGACCACTCCTTCCTTCCTGAAAGGGCTTCCCCGGTGGCTCAGAGGGTAAAGCATCTGCCTGCAATGTGGGAGACCCGGGTTCAATCCCTGGGTCAGGAAGATCCCCTAGAGAAGGAAATGGCAACCCACTCCAGTACTGTTGCCTGGAAAATTTCATGGATGGAGGAGGCTGGTGGGCTACAGTCAATGGGGTCACAAAGAATCGGACACAACGGAGCAACTTCACTTCACTTCCTTCCTGAAAACTCTCCATCCCCTTGTCATCTTTACTACAGTAAATCAAGACACAGAATATGGAGGCAGATACTCTGAGATCAACCCCTTATT
This sequence comes from Capra hircus, assembly GCF_001704415.2. Classification (NCBI taxonomy): domain Eukaryota; kingdom Metazoa; phylum Chordata; class Mammalia; order Artiodactyla; family Bovidae; genus Capra; species Capra hircus. The sequence continues at coordinate 8,069,533 of NC_030832.1, forward strand.
CCTTTCCTGCTGACTGTGCAGTCCTGAATTAGTCACCCATCTAAGCCTCGGTTTCTTCCATCATCAAATGACCTTTGCAAAACTCATAGCCTGGAACCATTCAATACAAGTTAGCTGTACATGCTAAGTCATTTCAGTCATGTCCGACTCTATGTGACCCTATGGACTGTAGCCCACCAGGGACACCATAGCCAAGTCCATGGGGATTCTCCAGGCAAGCATACTGGAGTGGATTGCCATGCCCTCCTCCAGATCTTCCTGACCCAGGGATCGAACCCATGTCTCATGTTGGCAGGCAGGTTCTGTACCATTAGCACCACCTTGGAAGCCTCACAAGTTAGCTATATATTATTACCATATTCTCTTGGTGTTTGACTGACATCCTGGTTTGTTTCTTAGCCTGTTTGTCTGACCGCCATCCATCTGTTCTTTTATAAACTGGGTTTCTCTAGGCTTCTCTTGTAGGCTCTTTCCATTTCAGGTTACCCATCCTTCCTAGGAAGGCTCATCTACCACCATAGCTTCAGGTATCATTTTTATGCTGAGAATTTCTGTTCTTTTGTCTCTGGCCCAGATTTTTCTCCTGAGCTTCGCACTCAAACTATATGACCTTTTCTCTTGGGCATCTCCCAGGGATTTCAGACTCTCTTTGCTCCAGATACAGCTCTCTCCTAAAACCCGACCCTTCTTCCAGGTCTGCTATCTCTTGATCCATCCAGACGCTCAAATCCAAGTCCTCCCCACTCCCCAGGCAGTCATTCATCATGCTTTACTGTTCCAAACCACCCATTGCTACTTTGTCACCATCCTTTCTGGTGAAGACATCTCCACAGTTGTCCTATTTGGTCTCCTTACTGCCAACCTTGCCCACTTCCACTTCATCGCCCAGCTGGAGGAATCTTCAAACAACAAAAATCAGATGGTGCCAACCCCCCACCTGAAACACGCCAGCAACTTCTCTTTGTTCTGAGAAAAAAATCCCAACTCCTTCATCTGCTGTAGTGGATGCTACGGCGTGTTGTCCTGACCCACTGTGAGACCAAGAGCTCACAGCTGAGTCCCTCCCTAGACAGGGTGCTGCCTTGTCCAAGGTTATCAGGGGAAGACTCCATCCAAGCTCCGCCAGAGCGGAGGTACAAAGTAGGGCTCCTTTGCTTCAATTCCAGACAGATACAGCGCCCCCTGTGGCATCGTCTGAGATTTGTATCGTAACTGCGTCATTGCTCAGGGGGTCCGTCTGCCCTCTCTGGTTTCCCTCTCTTCTTCCCAGGTGTTGTACCTGAGAACATTCCCGAGGAAACCTCTTGCATGCAAATCTCCGCTCAGAGTTTAGATCCTGAGCAAACGGATCGTCTTATGAGGTTCTCTATAATCTGACTCCAGTGCGATGTCTGGTCTTTAGGTCAATGCGAACTGAGTTCCAGGGGTTGATTGGCTGGTTGTTTGAAGTGGTCAGCACTGGGCACGTGTTTAGTAGCTCTCAGGGGCATAGTCAGACAACATCCAGGATAATTCATGGGCAGTGCAGACCCCCATCAGTAACCACGCAATCCAGGTAGCTCAGGGGAAGGGAGGAGAGGTTTTCTTTTATTTTCAGTGCTTTATTTGCAGAAAATTTGAATCTGAGTCGATTTCTGTGTTTTCTCTACTCTGCCAAGCCAGGAACCAAAAGGAAAGGCAGAAACTTCAGAACGTGGTGCAGCCAACGGAACTCTCTCTGAATCTCACCTTTTTTAAAAGAACTTGCTGTGAGAACAGCGAGGGCAGATCGCTGGCAGGATTCTTTGTGAAATTTGGGACTAAGCCCATCCTGCCAAGTAAAGAGAAAAGGCAAGAGCAACAGCATCCCAGGCGTGGCTCACAAGCTTGGAGGTTGGTATGAGAGCAATCTTGAAGACCTGGATTCCAAGCCTTGCATGGAATCTGGCCTTGCTGGGACATCTGCCTGTACCACCCTTCCAGTTTTATCTGTCTGCACAAACCTTGCTTGTGCTTTAAAATCCATCTCAGAAATGACCTGCCACAGATCTCTCCTCTGATTCCCCAGCAGGATTGTACACCCCCTCTCTGCTGACATCACGTTGTCTGGTAACATTTTATTTCTCTCTTTGCATTGGCTGCTAGGAAGCTTGGTGTCCAATGTGCAGGCCACCAGTAATCTATTCGGTATGTGTGTCATGGACATTCATCTCACTTCCAACTTTCCTCTTCTTTTTTTAATATGATGGTGAATTTATTACTATGAAATAGTATGTATTTATTTTGGATGTGCTGGGTCTTCATTTCAGCAGGCAGGCTTTCTAATTGTGGAGCAGGGGCTTAGTTGCCCCAAGGTGTGTGGGATTTTAGTTTCCCGACCAGGGATTAAACCCAACTCCTTTGCATTGGAAGGCAGATTCCTAACCACTGGACTACCAGGGAAGTCCCCAACTTCCTCTTCTTTTGCTTACCCTTATTTTCCCTTCCCTTGATTTCCTCACTAGCATATAGTTAGTTGTAGTCTTGTACTGACATACTGACGCTAATCAATTGTTCAAGCAAGAGGTATTTTTTTTAGTGACTACAATGTATCATAATGGACTGTCTGCTTGTCTCCTTTTCCCCGCTAGTTAATGAAGAGAAGATAGTGACATCTTTTAACCCATCTGCCTCGAATGCCCAGTACATAGTGAAGTGAAGCCGCTCGGTCGTGTCCGACCCTCGGCGACCCCATGGACTGCTGCCTACCATGGGATTTTCCATCCATGGGATTTTCCAGGCAAGAGTACTGGAGTGGGGTGCCATTGCCTTCTCTGGCAGTTTCCCCTACTGGGTATCTATCACTGGACATGTGAAGCCCTGTTGCATACCTCCGGGCCTCCTTTAAGACCCTAGTATGTTCAGGGTTAGATAAAGTTTGACTAAATATGACCATGATGCCTTTTCACGTCAAGTCAAAGGCCAAGGTAATATGTTGGAATGTATCTATATATTTGCCTGGGTCATCTGTATAGCTTCCCAGGTCTTGTCTGATCTGTCTTAGTTCTAAGAGGGAGAAGGGCGTAGGTCCTCAAAAATATTTACTAACGGAGGAAACCTGTTCCAAGGAGTGTGTGGGGTGAGTCTAGTGCTTTGGAGACCTTTGACTTTGGACCCAGTGCTTTAGACAGAGAAAATCGTAGATGTCAGATATTCTGTGTTTTTTTTTTTTTTAATTTAAAAAGATCATGGATGATTTTGTGACTAGGTGGCCTGGACAGCGAAGGAAGGAAGCAGTGAGACTGCTAGAGAGGGAATATATTTCATTTAAGAGACAGCCCTTCATCCCCTCCCTCTGCCCTCGCTGTGACTAGGCTTTATGTTAGACTGGGGGGCCAAGTCTAAGTACATAAAACACTGAACAGAAGCCGCTAACTTCTTTTTAAAAATTACAGTGCATTTCCATCTTCCCCATGAAGCGATAGTTCTTTCTGTTTATTTAGCAGGATTGAATGACATAGTGATACCCATTCTCCTGACATGATCACATTTTATTTTTCATTTTAATTTTTTTCATTATCACACTTTAAATGGACAATATCCCCTAGAGGAGGGTACCTTTATCCTCGTTTTCCAGAGGAAAGATGTGAGGCTCAGAGAGGTGAGGTAACTTACCTAACGTTGCCCAGCTGAGGGCGAACCAGAATTTGAGCCCTGGTTCATCTCACCCCAAAGCCCATTATAATCTCTTCCTACATCCTTCTGACAGAGGACAAAGATGAACGATGATATGGGCCAAGTGGCTTCTCAGGGGAAAACCCAGGACTCGGGAAAGGGACTCTTTCCAGTTGACCCATCAAGGGCCCATTTCCGCCTCTTATCTCAAAATTTGTTGTTGTTCAGTCACTAAGTCATGTCTGACTCTTTGTGACCCCCATGGACTGCAGAATGTTGTTTAGCTTTGCATTAGATGTCTTGTGCATTAAAGAGAATAACCCCTCACGTCCCAAGCAGCTGCCACACTCTGATGCCCTGTGGCCCTGGCCAGATGCTTGCTGGTTACATATTGTTTAAGACGCTCATTCTCAAACCTAGCTTCGCTGTAGTATCTTCTGGGGGACTTGAAAAAACACCTCTTCTGGCCCCAGTCAAATCCAGATTCCCAGGATGGGACCCAGGCATCAGCTTAGTTTAAAGCTTCCCAGGTGATTTCAAGTGTTACTGTTGTTGTTAAGTTGCTAAATCATGTGTGACTCTTTGTGACCCCACAGACTGCAGCACGCCAGACTTCCCTGTCCTTTATTATCTCCTGAAGTTTGTTCAAACTTGGGTCTACTGAATCGGTGATGCCATCCAACCATCTCATCCTCTGCCGTTCCCTTTTCCTCCTACCCTCAATCTTTTCCAGCAACGGGGGCTTTTCCAACGAGTTGGCTCTTTGCATCAGGTGGCCAAAGTATTGGAGTTCCAGGATCAGTCCTTCCAATGAATATTCAGGGCTGATTTCCTTTAGGATTGACTCGTTTGATCTCCTTGCTGTCCAAGGGACTTTCAAGAGTCTTCTCCAGCACCACAGTCCCAAAGCATCAATTCTTTGGTGCTCAGCTTTCTTTATGGTCCAACTCCCATATCTGTACATGACGGGAAAAATCATAGCTTTTAATATGTGTACCTTTATCTCAAAATAGAAGGGCAGATATAAGCCACATTTATTGGTGTGCAACTGGCTTAGATTTGAAGAGGGAAGGGGTCATTTTTCATGGGCAGCTCTTGGGGACAGGGCTGGCTCAGAATTTCTTGGAGACAGATGAACAAAATTACTAAGAAGTAAGATTGGATGGTCCACAATTAATCATTGTGTAGGGCTTTGGGAGGTAAACATTGTCTGATATTCTTGAATTTCTGTCCCTACATTTTCATGTGCCAATGAGTCATTAAACTAGCATTAATGCAACTCTGGGTGGTGAGCCATGAGCTTAGGGTTTTGTCAGTATAATCTCAATTGATCTGAGTACCAGCTGATGAAGTAGGCACCATCATTGCCTTTATTTCACAGATGAGGAAGCAGAGCCAAGGAGTAAGAACACAGTACCTCCAAGGTCACAATTCACAAGGTTTAGACTGGAATCTGGTTCTGATCAACTTCAATGACTAAACTCTTGACTGACTGCCTAAGAGCTGAATCTGGCCCTTGAATATTCTTGCTTGATTTCTACAGTGTTTTATCATTAAAAATTTTTTTTAAGTCCATTTTTTAACTGCATTGGATCTTAGTGGTAGCATGCAGGATCTTTTGTTGCGGTGCTTGGGCTTCTCTCTAGTTGTGGGGCATGGACTCCAGAACCTGGCTTTCAGTAGCTGTGAAGTCTGAGGTTTAGGTGCCCCACAGCCTGTGGGATCTTAGTGCCCTGACCAGTGATGGAACCTGAATCCCCTGCATTGAAAGGTGGAATCTTAACCACTGAATTACCAGGAAAGTAATTCCCTTCTTCTTCTTCTTATTAGCCAAAAGTTTAAAAAATTAAAGAATTTACCAAAATCTGATCCCTTCAGTTCAGTTCAGTCGCTCAGTCATGTCCGACTCTTTGTGACTCCATGAACTGCAGCATGCCAAGCCTCCCTGTCCATCACCATCTCCCGGAGTTCACTCAGACTCACGTCCATTGAGTCAGTGATGCCATCCAACCATCTCATCCTGGGTCGTCCCCTTCTCCTCCTGCCCCCAATCTCTCCCAGCATCAGAGTCTTTTCCAATGGATCAACTCTCTGCATGAGGTGGCCAAAGTACTGGAGTTTCAGCTGTAGCATCATTCCTTCCAAAGAAATCCCAGGGTTGATCTCCTTCAGAATGGACTGGTTGGATCTCCTTGCAGTCCAAGGGACTCTCAAGAGTCTTCTCCAGCACCACAGTTCAAACGCATCAATTCTTCAGCGCTCAGCCTTCTTCACAGTCCAACTCTCACATCCATACATGACCACTGGAAAAACCTTAGCCTTGACTAGATGGACCTTAGTCGGCAAAGTAATGTCTCTGCCTTTGAATATGCTATCTAGGTTGGTCATAACTTTTCTTCCAAGGAGTAAGCATGTTTCAATTTCATGGCTGCAATCACCATCTGCAGTGATTTTGGAGCCCCCCCAAAATAAAGTCTGACACTGTTTCCACTGTTTCCCCATCTATTTCCCATGAAGTGATGGGACGACATGCCATGATCTTCGTTTTCTGAATGTTGAGCTTTAAGCCAACTTTTTCACTCTCTTCTTTCACTTTCATCAAGAGGCTTTTTAGTTCCTCTTCACTTTCTGCCATAAGGGTGTTGTCATCTGCATATCTGAGGTGATTGATATTTCTCCCGGCAATCTTGATTCCAGCTTGTGTTTCTTCCAGTCCAGCGTTTCTCATGATGTACTCTGCATAGAAGTTAAATAAGCAGGGTGACAATATACAGCCTTGACGTACACCTTTTCCTATTTGGAACCAGTCTGCTGTTCCATGTCCAGTTCTAACTGTTGCTTCCTGGCCTGCATACAGATTTCTCAAGAGGCAGGTTAGGTGGTCTGGTATTCCCATCTCTTTCAGAATTTTCCACAGTTTATTGTGATCCACACTGTCAAAGGCTTTGGCATAGTCAAGAAAGCAGAAATAGATGTTTTTCTGGAACTCTCTTGCTTTTTCCATGATCCAGCGGATGTTGGCAATTTGATCTCTGGGTCCTCTGCCTTTTCTAAAACCAGCTTTTTACATCAGGAAGTTCACGGTTCACGTATTGCGGAAGCCTGGCTTGGAGAATTTTGAGCATTACTTTCCTAGCATGTGAGATGAGTGCAATTGTGCGGTAGTTTGAGCATTCTTTGGCATTGCCTTTCTTTGGAATTGGAATGAAAATGGACCTTTTCCAGTCCTGTGGCCACTACTGAGTTTTCCAAATTTGCTGGCATATTGAGTGCAGCATCATCTTTCAGGATTTGAAACAGCTCAACTGGAATTCCATCACCTCTACTAGCTTTGTTTGTAGTGATGCTTTCTAAGGCCCACTTGACTTCACATTCCAAGATGTCTGGGCCTAGATTAGTGATCACATCATCATGATTATCTGGATCGTGAAGATCTTTTTTGTACAGTTCTTCCATGTATTCTTGCAACCTCTTCTTAATATCTTCTGCTTCTGTTAGGTCCAGACCATTTCTGTCCTTTATCAAGCCCATCTTTGTATGAAATGTTCCCTTGGTATCTCTAATTTTCTTGAAGAGATCTCTAGTCTTTCCCATTCTGTTGTTTTCCTCTATTTCTTTACATTGATCGCTGAAGAAGGCTTTCTTATCTCTTCATGCTATTCTTTGGAACTCTACATTCAGATGCTTATATCTTTCCTTTTCTCCTTTGCTTTTTGCCTCTCTTCTTTTCACAGCTATTTGTAAGGCCTCCCCACACAGCCATTTTGCTTTTTTGCATTTCTTTTCCATGGGGATGGTTTGATCCCTTAACTCATCCTAAAAAATCAGACTATCTGGTAACACTACACATTCTCACCTGAGACTGAAAATGGCTGAGACTGAACCGTAGCTGTGCTTTCTAGAAAGTGCTGTCACTCATTTATGTAACCTGTTTGGCACTTGTAGGTACCTGAGACTTCCATCTTTTGTCAAAACCACTCTGGCATATAATTGGAGCAGGAGAAGAGAGCCTGATGCCCACATGTGACAAGAACATTACTTCCTTTGGATCTTCTACCTGTGGGCAGCGTGACCCAGTCTGAACTTGAACTTGACTAACGCCTCCTTGTACCAGAAGGATGGGGGACTTCATGGTCCATCATTGTGACTCTAGGTGTATAGAAAAAGCAGGGATCAGGACCTGCTTAGAAGCCAGTGAAAAGGCTCAGACATTTTGTCTAAATCTTCCTTTATGTTTTGAAAAGCCCTAAATTTCAGAATTCATACAGGTATTGTTAAGTTAGATGTCAAGTCCAGGTCAACCCCACCCCCCAAGGATCACAGCCATAATTCTGGTGCCCAGAGGGAGAAAAACCAGGTAAAGAGCATCCCCTTTGTAGAACTCTGACTTAACAAGGCTTGTTTACATCTCTGTGTGCTGCAAGGTACAATAGCATTGTCTCTCTTTGCATAAATAATGTGTAAGTAAGTGTTGAGTCACTGTGCATTAGTTTTAGTCCTTGGGAGGCTGAAGGACAAAGGAATCAACCTTACACAGATGTTTAGTGGATGCACATCTCCACCTTTCTTGCATTAAACATGGTGTTTGTCTTACCTGCCGAGAGAAGTCCAGGGGAATGTTTTTACGTAGTGTCGTGTGGATTCAACATGGCTGCCAGTTAAAGGCCCGAAATTCACTGCTGGACGATGATGGATGATGGATGGATGATGGATGGATGGATGATGATGATGGTGTTAAGACAGCATCTCCATTGAGAGCACCTGTTATGTACTAAGTTGGATGTATCAGCTCCAATCTCCATAACAACCCTTTGCACTTGTTCTTATTATTTACATATTGCAAATGAGGAAACTGAGGCTCTTGTGAGATGACACAAGAGGTCATCAAGCTAGAAAAAGTCATAGCTATTACTCAGATGTTCTATTGCAGTTTCATTTGCTTCCCAAACCTTCCACCCTGGCATATACGTAAATTCTCCAGCAATTTAAATTAAGCCATCTGGGCTACCCTGGAGTACAATTTGGAAGCACTCCATCGACCCCATTTCCTAATTATCCCGTGGAAATCTATGAGTTGAGAAGACTTCACGCATTCATCACTGTGTAAGGTTCGGGCAACTTCAAGATGTGTAGCTGTAAGTATTCCTTTCAAATGAATGCGGTGAATGAAGAAGCTGATGAGTGGGGGCAGGCCACCTCACTCCTCCCGGGATCACCCTGACAACACATGAACCCTTCTCCTGGATGTTTCTTTAATTAGGCAAGGCACAGAGAACATATTCTGAAAATTGCTAAATGGTTGGGTGGCTGCTCCGTATTAAGAAATGCTAACCTTTTTATCCAGAGGAACTCAATTAACACGAATCAACCAGTAGTTAATAATAATAACAAAGCAGAATGATCACTGAATGAAAGGCTTTTATTTTCATTTCACAGGAACCTTTTGCTAAATGTGAAGAGGCTTCTCTTTATCTTTAATGGAAAAGAGACAGGATGCCCTTGGGTGTATTTCTAAGGCCTTAGAGAGGGGGAGGGAGCTTTCTGAAATTTTTTGTTTTGGAGCTCAGGAAGGAAACAGATGTTATATGGGTCCTTCTTCCTCTGCTTCCTCATCTTCTCATCTATTTCTCTACCACTCCACGCTTCTCACCCTTTCCGGGGCTCAGCGCATGATCACATGCAAGGAGCCTTGGCTTTGAATGCTCAACAGAGTGTCAGGGGCTTGAACAGCAAAATCAAAAGGAGAGAGCAAAAGACGAAGGGGCTTTCATCAGTCCCAAATGAGTCAGGAGTGGAGTTTAGGGCAGGCAGGGCGGTATAGACCTCAGGCAGCAGAAGGAAGAGGGCCTGAATTTCCTGACTGCCTACTCTAGGCCGGCCACTAGGTGTTTGGACAGTTACTTGAATTGACATACCCAACAGCTCCATGGGGCAAAGTGTCATTGTCTGTAATGTACAGATAAGGAGATGAAGGCCAGTTGTCCCCGGTGTCACAGGTGATGAGAAAGGGAGCTGAAATCTACTCCAGATCTTTTTCTGGGACTTGGTTCTCTTGACCGTTTCGAAGAATGCCTTCAGCTACTGGGTGTGCTATGTTCTAACTGGTGACTCTGGTTTTTACAGAGGCATCAGGGGGAGGGAAGAGAAGGCAAGAAAGAACATAAGGGGCAAGAGGATGGGAGAAAAGGGACAGTAAATGGGCCAAAGGGACAAGAGAATGGGAGAAACGGGCGAGAGGTCTCAAGAGAAAAAAAACACACATGGAATTCCCTGGTGATGCAGTGGTTAGGACACAGTGCTTATATTGTTGGGACCCAATTGTGATGCCTGGTCAGGGAACTAAGATCCCACATGCCATGTGGCATGGTCAAAATATTTAAAAATATATATTTTTAAAAAGAATTCAGCCTGTAACAACCAGCAAATGTACTCCCAATTTCTGCATTATTTTGTATGTAAATTTTCATCAAAAGAAAAAAAAAAAACACAGAACAATTGTTCAAGTTAATGTATAGTTGCTGAAATACTTAGGGGAAAGTATGCTGATAATTAGCAGTTTACTTTGAAAGGCTTTTCATTGGAAAATAAGATGGATTAATGAATGGATAGGTAAAAGGATAGATAAGTGAAAAAGCAAATATAATAAATAACATTTTCTTTTTAACTGAAGTACAGATGATTTATACGGGTGGCTCAGAAGTAAAGAATCCACATGCAATGCAGGAAACATAGGTTAGATCCTTGGGTCGGGAAGATCCCCTGGAGAAGGAAATGGCAACCCACTCCAATATTCTTGCCTGGAGAATCTCATGGACAGACGAGCCTAGTGGGCTACAGTCCATGGCACTGGACACGACTTAGTGACTAAACAATAAGAACAGCTGATTTATAATGTTGTGCTAATGTCAGCTATACAGCAAAGTGATTGAGTTATACGTGTATATATGTATACATTATTTTTATAATACTGTATTAATGGTAGAATCTAGGTGGTAAGTATATGGGTTTTCACTTTAACATTCCTTCAACTTTCTTGTGTTTGAAAACTTTTATAATAAAATGCTGAAAAAGGATTTATGGAGCATCTGCTGTGTGCCAAGCACTGAATGAGGTAATGGGGATTGAATAATGAGCAATATAGACAAGTTTCTTATCTTAGTTCTTTGGGGATGCTGGAACAACCACAGACAAATGGCCTACACAACAAATACTTCTTTCTCCCAGTTTTGGAGGCTGGGAAATCCAAGACAAAGGCACTGGCAGACTTGGTATCTGATGAAGACCTGCTTCCCCAACATGGACCACAGCCTTGTCGTGGCGAAGCAGCTTAAGTCACTCAATGAAGCTATGAGCCCTGCTAAAGCTATGACAAGCCTAAGCAGCATATTAAAAAGCAGAGACATTACTTTGCTGACAAAGGTCCATATAGTCAAAGCTTTGGTTTTTCCACTAGTCACATATGGATGTGAGATTTGAACCATAAAGGAGACTGGGCAAGGAAGAACTGATGCTTTTGAATTGCAGTGCTGGAGAAGAGTCTTGAGAGTCCCTTGGAGAGCTAGGAGATCAAGCCAATCAATCCTAAAGGAAATCAACCCTGAATATTTGTTGGGAGGACTGTTGCTGAAGCTGAAGCTCCAATACTTTGGCCACCTGATGCAAACAACGCATTCATTGGGAAAGACCTTGATGCTGGGAAAGACTGGAGGCAAAAGGAGAAGGGGGAGACAGAGGATGAGATGGTTAGATGACATCACTGACTCCATTCATCACTGACATGAATCTGAGCAAACTCCGGCGGGTAGTGGAGGACAGAGGAGTCTGGTGTGCTGCAGTCCATGGGGTCTCAAAGAGTCAGACACGACTTAGTGACTGAATAATAGTGAGGACCTGCTTCCTGGTTCATAGACGGTCATCTTCTCACTGTGTCCTCACATGTGAGGGGTGAGGAAGCTCTTTGGGGTCTCTGTTATAAGGGCACTAATCCTATTCACAAGGGCTCCACCCTCAGGATCTCATCACCTCCCAATGCCGTCACATTGCCAGCTTCTAATGCTGCCACTCTGAGGGTTAGGTTTTAAACAAATGAATTGTAGGAGGGCACAAACATTCAGCCCATCACTGTCCTCATCCTTGTGAGGCTCGCATGCTGGAGCAGTTGATTAGCAGTTGTGGTTTCCAGAGATGTACCCCACGGGCACATTCATTTAAGAGTCAATCAGACTTAGGCTGACCTCCATGTGTACCGTGTATTTTACATTTAGCTGCTCAGTGAGCACAGGCCTGCTGGCTTTCTGCCTCCGCTCAGATGATGAATGCCACAGCAGCCCCTCATTGTGCAAAGATAAATCACTGCAGGTCCAAGTGGTAAACCACAGAAATAACAGCAATTTATATAGACCCCAGGAGTCCCCTGTGAGAACTCTCACTATTTACGATGTGTAGTAATGGAAGTTAAAAGTGAGGATGGGGGCGGCAGCCTTATTTTATTACCATCTGTACACCACAAAAGAAATCCAAATGGAAATGCTCATTGGAAAGCCAGTTAGTTAGAAAATCCTCATGACACAAAATTTATCATGAAAAAAAAAAAAAAAAGGCAACTACATGAAGCTGCAGTAATATTTTCAATGCCAGCTGAGCATTTTTGAATTGGAACAAAGGGATTTTTCAATATTCTCAAATGACTTCTAAGCTTATGGTCTAAATTCCAATGAGCAAAATGTTGCACTGATTCAAATCACAATAAGAGAAAATAAATAATTCTTCTGCCAATGTTTACATTCAAGGGATTTGGGAGACCTGGACTGAGATGGAAAAAAAAACAAACAGCATCCTGAAATGTGAGTTTTCTATGATGTCATAACTTACAGGTGTGAATTCTGATTTTTACTAGGTGAACTTAGGCCAGTTACTTTGCCTCATTAAATCCCAGTTTCTTTATCTGTAAATGCAGTAAAACCATCCATACAAAATGTCTCCAGAATTTGAAACAAGACATGGAACTTAGTACCCTTAGTACTCGTTGTTTAGTTGCTAAGTTGTGTCCAGCTCTTTTTGTGACCCCATGGATCGTAGCCCTCCAGGCCCCCTCTGTCCATGGGATTTTCCAGGCAAGAGTACTGGAGTGGGTTGCCATTTCCTTCTCCAGGCAATCTTCCTGACCTGGGGATCGAACCCACATCTCCCACATTGGCAGGAGGATTCTTTACCACTGAGCCACCAAGGAAGCCCATCCTTAATGCTTAGTCTGGCTCATAATCAGTGTTCAGAAGATGGTACTGATGATGACGATGGTGGTGGTGGTGATGATAATGATGGTGATGACTACAAAAGCAATGCTGAAAACTATAGTGAAAATGGTGATGCTTTGCTGGAGGATGAAGAAAAGCGGGAGAGCATGCAGTTGAATATTGCCTTGAGTGAGCAGGGAGGCAACTATTCTGTCTCTGGAGGAATTAAATGGCATGAAATCAACCAAGATATTTTGGACATGGAACTATTGAAAGGCTTTAGAAGAAAGAGAAGGGGATTGCCTGATAACTAAGATATAAATGGTTTCTCTTTAATCAATTCTCAGTCTAGTTTATCCATAGAGTGCTGTGATCAATTAGTAATGCCTGCTATGGTTTTGGATAGAGACACAGCCACATATGTGAGTTTATAGCTTCTGGTAAAGAATTCCAAGCAGAGTTTTAATATTTTGCACTTGTGGATTCTCTGAAGGTTTAATATTATTTGGGTGTGCAAACCAGTTAATCCTGAAGGAAACCAACCCTAAATATTCATTGGAAGGAGGGATGCTGAAGCTGAAGCTCCAGTACTTTTGCCATCTGATGTGAAGAGCTGGCTCACTGGAAAAGACCCTGATGCAAGGAAAGACTGAGGGCAGGAGGAGAAGGGGACAACAGAGGATGAGATGGTTGGATGGCACCACCGACTCAATGGATATGAGTTGAGCAAACTCCAGGAGACTGTGAAGGACAGGGAGGCCTGGTGTGCTGCAGTCCATGGGATGTCAAAGAATCGGACATGACTTATTGGCAGAATAACCTCATTAGTTTTGAGAGCAGGGGCCATCTATTTATTAATATAGATATTAACAATAATTTTTAACTTTGTTAATATAAATGTTAATCATTATCTTTTAAAATATTTATTCCTTTTTATGGGGACTTCCTTGGTGGTCCAGTGGTTAAAAATCTACCGTGCACTGCTGGGAGCGTGGGTTCAATCCTTGGTCAGGGAAGTAAGATCCCACAAGCTGGGGCAACTGAGCCTGTGACCACAGCTAGAGAAATGCCCTCAAGAGGAGATCCCATGTGCTGCAACTAAGGCTCAACACAGCCAAATAAATAATAAATAGGCCAGTGCTAAAAATAATAATAATAAATACTTAAAAATATTTATTTCCTTTTTATCTCCAGCACAGACAATTCTTTGGTGCCCAGTGGATGCCTGTTGAATCAAATTAAAAATGTCTTTCTGATACTATAGTTAGTGTTTATAATATTTTGCTCTGTTTACTGTGCCATATGCCAAGAAGAACATTAGAAAACTTTCATCTCCATGTAACTCTCTACTCAAAAGGGGCATAAAGAAAAATGAACAACTACTCTTAGAAAAAGTTTCACACAGCCCATCCTATCACTTGCTTTATAGAAATGATCTTAATGAAGTCCTGGTAAAAGCTGTTCCAGATATAAGTTAATGACTGGGTTTGTGATTCCCCTCCCAAAGCTATTTATTTGTGTCTCAGAAAGCCGCCTTTGTTCTAGGTCAAGACTGGCACCAAAGGGAAAATTTCTAAGATTTTACAAGCAATAATGTTACAAGATCCCCCCACCCCATTTCTTGTCAATTATTGCAGTAATCCATATGGGAAGAAGGGGAAATATTTATGTTGCTATTTGGTATAGAGGTCTTCTCTTTGTCCCTTATTCTTCAAGACTTACAGCATCACTAAGAGCAAGACTCTGTTGAATGACTGTCCCCAGTGCCCAAGCCCGGCAGATCATGAAGTTTTCTAGTCCAATGGGTGGAAACAGGTTCCATTCTCTGGTGTGAGTTCCAGTCTCTGTTTCCCCTAATCCTTTCCAGTGGTTCCTTCCCCAGCCTACGGTAGCTTCCTGCCACCAGGGTGCTCTGTACTTGAGGGGACCCTCTGCATCTCTGAGATTGTTTTTCCATGTAGCTTTCTGCAATCTGGTACCCTAGCCCGCACATTCGAGCTACCTTAGTTCCCATAGACTCTAGCTCCATCTCCTCAACTCAGAGAAGTCATAAGGCGCTTCCCAGCTTCCGCGTCCCTGCGCAGTGTCTTGGATACTCTTTGAAGGCAGGCAGGTTCATAGGACTGACTTTGTCTGTTTCCAGACTCTTAGGGATCACGGTGCTTGATTGTCTGCCGTTCACTGTCTTTAAAACCACTCTTACGTCTTGTCTGGTTTTCGCAGTTATTTCTGGTATGAGGATAAATCTGATCTGAGCTACTCATGGACAAAAAATGGGCTCAGGAGTAATATAGTATATGAATCTTTTCTAATTTATAAATCCTGCCACATAAGGAATCAACAAATATTGGTTGATGTGAGTAGGTTTTCAGTTTCACTGAAACAACCTGCTTTATAGATTTCCTCAGAAACCACCCCGAAAGCAGAATCTCTGAACTTAAAAGCTGGAAGGAACTTTAGAGGTCAAGGTGCCCTGCCCTCCAAGGAGCTTGCGGACATATTGTGATGTCTGGTTCTGCCTTCTGTGACAGAGGCTTTAAAAAAGACACACCGAGGCACCTGGGGTAAAAGAGTTGCTTCCGTTCTTGGCTCACTGTCCTCATCCATAGAATGGGGAAGAGGGGATGCAGAAGCAGCCCAGCATGAGCTGTGAAGTTAAAAACACTAAATTAGAATCCTAGTTCCGCTCCTTAGCAGCTGCGTGACCTTAGGCAAATTACTTAACCTCTCTGAGTATCTGTAACAACAACAACAACAAAAATGCCTCCTTGGAAGAGTGGTCAAAGGTTTGAAGGAGGCAATGCTATGCCTGGAGCCTAATAGGTGCTCAACACATGTCTCTGTGTGTTAGTTGCTCAGTCGTGTCTGACTCTTTGTGACCCCATGGACTGTAGCCCACCAGGTTCCTCTGTCCATGGAATTTTCCAAGCAAGCATTCTGGCGTGGGATACCATTTCCTTCTCCAAACAGTAGCTTATTTCTGGTATTATAATTAGATGTGGGGAAGGGTGTCCCCCACCATAGCAGGACTTGTCTCAGCGAGAAAAGCAGCCACGTGAACAGAGGTGCGAAAAAGACAGCTCCTCCTCCTGGGAGGGCAGGAGACCAGGCAGAATCCAGCAGCAGGTAATGCCCTATGGCCAGGTGAAGGATGTTCCCTCATCACGAAGTTTCATAACCACATCAGCAAAGCTGGGCAGCTCTAATGAGCTCAGCTGGACAGCACTGCTCCGCTCCTGAGTCAGCTCCCCCAGGCCATGGGGGGCTGGGTGCCTCTGGCCTGGCTGGAACTTTCCTTGGGCTTCTGGGAAGTGAGCCCTTTCTGCGATAACTTGTGCACTGGGCAAGGCCGGATGGATACAGACATGAAAGCAACCTGATAACTACCGCTGACCCCGTTCTTACTGTGAGCATCTCCGTCTCCATCTGCTGTAGTGACCCCTTCCACAAGCATCAGGGGACCAACCATTCCCTCCCGGTTACGCTGGTGGTGGTGGTTCAGTCGCTCAGTCGTGTCCAACTCTTGTGACCCCATGGACTGTAGTTTGCCAGGCTCCTCTGTCCATGGGATTTCCCAGGCAAGAATACTGGAGTGGGCTGCCGTTTTCTTCTCCACGGGAACGTCCTGACCCAGGGATCAAACCTGTATCTCCTGCATTGCATACAGACTGTTTGCCGCCGAGCCACCAGGGAAGCCCCTAATGGCTACTCTGGGATAAATCAAATCATGTTACCTTTATGCTTTAAAACCCCCTAAAAACTATCTGTTACATTTGGAATAAAGTTCAAATTTCTTAATGCCCTAGAGTCTTACATGACCTAAACCTTCCCCGAACTATTTTTCACCTCCCTCCCTCCCACTTTCTATGCTGTAGCAACACTGTCTGTTCTGGTTATTTTTAAAAAGATGATTAGTTAGACTGCCTCCGGCCTTACTGACAGCACATGGGATCTTCTGTTGCATTGCACAGACTTTCGAGTAGTGGCAGGTGGGCTCCAGCGCATATGGGCTCAGTAGTTGTGGCACAAAGTCTCAGCTGCTCTGTGGCATGTGGGATCTTAGTTCCCTGACCAGGGATTGAACCTGTGTCTCCTGCACTGGAACTAACCACTGAACCACCAGGGAAGTCCCTGGTTCTTTAATAAAAATTTTTCCTACCCCAGGGCCTTTGCACTTGCTGAGTGCAAACTTAATCCGAGATAGTATGTGATTTTTTTTTTCTCCCTGCCTCCAGCCCTGGGGCCCAGAGGGTCTTCTCAGTCTGGCTCCAGGCCCCCAGCCCTGGGCCTCGGGGTGTGAGAAAGCCCTCCAGAGCCAGGCCTCAGTGGGTGGGGGGCGGGCGGGGAGAGAGCAAGGCTGAGGAAGGGCCACATGGTGGTCAGGGTAGGAGAGGACAGGCAGGAGGGGACATGCTCACTCCACACCCAGTTCTTTTGATGTTTGTATGTCTGACTTGTTCTCATCCTTCAAGTCTTGCTCAGGTATTAATTGCTTAAAGAGATCTTCTCTGAGCATTAAAGTTGCGGGGTGATTTAAAAGATGCTGTGTTTTTATTATTTCCATTTCAGAGATGACAAAACAGGTTCAGAAAAATGATATAACTGGCCTGAGATCCCCATAGCTTGATTTCATTGCAGTCGGTGGCAAATGACTTTTCCATTGTTTTATGTTAGACTTGCTTGTTTTTTTTTTTTTCTTTTTAAACTGGAGTATAATTGCTTTACAATGTTGTGTTAGTTGCTGCTGTACAACAAAGTGATTCAGCCATGTGTATGCATATGTTCCCTCCCTCTTGGACCTTGCTCCCCGCCCCATCCCACCCCTCTAGGTCTTCACAGAGCACTGAGCTGGGCTTGCTTGTTTATCAGGCCCCCACCTCCTCTTCCTTCTCCTCCCTGATCCATCTTCTTCCTCCTTCTCCTTCCCCTTTCTCCTCC
This sequence comes from Capra hircus, assembly GCF_001704415.2. NCBI lineage: Eukaryota > Metazoa > Chordata > Mammalia > Artiodactyla > Bovidae > Capra > Capra hircus. The sequence goes on from NC_030832.1 coordinate 8,087,337, forward strand.
TCTTTCTTCTTCGGAGTCATTTTAGGGTCAAATGGATCCACATCGTCTCTTCTTCAACGGGACGCACTCAGACCATGTTTGAATAGGAATGCAAGCAAAGTTCCTGGGCCAAGGTTTTATTTTTCTTCCCCTTCCCAGGTGGCTCAGATGGTAAAGAATCTGCCAGCAGTGCTGGAGACCTGGGTTTGATCCCTGGGTTGGGAGGATCCCTTGGAGGAGGAAATGGCAACCCACTCCAGTGTTCTTGCCTGGAGCATCCCATGGACAGAGGAGCCTGGCAGGCTACAGTCCATGGGATTGCAAAGAGTCAGACAGGAGTCAGTGTTTAACACTTTCACTTTCCTGCAGGCTCATATGTCTATCATTTCTTTTATTACAGACAAAATTGAAAACAGCTCCTGCTGTGGAGAGACCAAAATTGCCAATGCTAAACTTGTCTGCTTTCTAAAGCAGTTTGTGAAATAAAATGGGTAACATTTTCTCCTCCTCAGGCAACTCCAATCCACCATAGAGATAAAACAGGGTTCCACCTCCAAGCGCCATCGGTATTCATGTGCCTGTGGCACCCACCATTGTAGAGTCCCGTTCATTCCCACGCTCATCTAAGCCCACATTCCTCTCGGACTACCCCACTTCTCCCTCCCACTGCTGAGACATATTGGTGGTTTAGACCATCCATGCCAGGTCTTGAAAGGACAAAGGTAGCCTTTCTCTTGCTGAATTTCCACAGAGCTGTTGGACTCTCTCAATGGAACACTGTAGAAAAGACCGTTAGATTTGGATCAGAAAAAACTCAAGCTCCAAGCTCAGAGCTTCTACTTGCCAGATGAAGGAACTGGGAAAATTGATGCCCCTCTTTCTGAGCCCCAACTTCTTCATCTGTAGGTTAACCTGCCTCACTGGGACATTAAAAGAAATAAAAAAGATACTAAATGTAGAATTTCCTGGCCTATACCATAGTGAGGGTGAGAGCATGAAATGGTGGTCAAAGGCACACAGACTCCATTTCTCCCAGCTCTGTTGATTACTGGCAAATTACTGATTTCCATTGCACATTTATATGTATATACTGTATTTCATTGGAGACTTCCCAGGTGGCGCTAGTGGTAAAGGACCTGCCTGCCAACTTGGACTCGCTCTCAGGGTTGGGAAGATCCCCTGGAGGAGGGCATGGCAACCCATTCCAGTATTCTGGCCTGGAGAATCCCATGGACAGAGGAGCCTGGTGGGCTACAGTCCATGGGGTCACCAAGAGTCAGACATGACTGAGCGACTGAACACACCCAGCATGCAGCACAAACATTGCATTTCATAATATTTGTAATTTATATTATCTAAAGTTATAATCGGAGAAGGCGCTAGTGACCCACTCCAGTACTCTTGCCTGGAAAATCCCATGGATGGAGGAGCCTGGCATGCTGCAGTCCATGGGGTCGCTAAGAGTCGGGCAGGACTGAGCGACTTCACTTTCACTTTTCACTTTCATGCATTGGAGAAGGAAATGGCAACCCACTCCAGTGTTCTTGCCTGGAGAATCCCAGGAACAGTAGCCTGGGGGGCTGCCGTCTATGGGGTCGCACAGAGTCGGACACGACTGACGTGACTTAGCAGCAGCACAAAGATATAATCAACTGATTTTATAATTTTATTTTTTATTTATATACTGTGCTGTGCAGCACGTGGAATCTTAGTTCCCCAACCAGGGATCAAACCCATGCCCACTGCTTTGGTAGTCAGGAGTCTTAACCTCTGGACCACCAGGGAAGTCACTATGGATATAATCAATCAGTTTTAGAGAAAAGCGCTAACATAACTCACTTGGGGAAGGAAATGTATTTTCAACTAATGTTGACAGAAAAACAGAATATTTAGAAGAGAGAAATGTACATTCAACTTCTGCCTCACACAAAATTTTATTTAAAATGTATCATAGACTTAAATGTAAAAGCTAAAACTATAAAACTTTATGAAGAAAACGTAAGAAAAAAAAATTCATGACTTTCAGACAGGCAAAGATTTCTTGATACTAAACACAAAAAATGCATTGGCTATTAAAAAGAGGAGGTAATATTTGCAGAACATATGGGCTTCCCTGGTGGCTCAGAGAGTAAAGAATAATCCTGTAATGCAGGAGATCAGGGTTCAATTCCTGGGTCAGGAAGATCTCCTGGAGAAGGAGATAGCTACCCACTCCAGTATTCTTGCCAGGAAAATTCCTTGGACGGAGAAGCCTGGTGGATGGGAACCATGGGATCACAAATAGGCAGATACGACTGAGCAACTAAACATACATACTTACATATATTGGACAAAGGACTTTTTCCCAGAACATTAAGAAAATTCTTACAGCTCAAGAAGACAAAAAAAAAAAAAAATTGAGAAATGGGCAAAATATTTGAATAGACACTTCATCAAAGAAAATTACAAATAGTTGATAAACACACATGTCAATGTCCAACATAATTTCTTGCGGGAAATATGCAAATTAGAACCCCAAGTCAGCAATCAATTAGAATATCTAAAGTGAAACAAACGGACCACACTAAGTGCTGGTGAGAGTGTAAGTGGTACAACCACTTTGGAAAAGAGTGTGACAGTTACTTTTAAAAGTTAAACTTTTCACATGATTCAGTGGCTCCATGCTTAGCTATTTATACAAGAGAAATGAAAATGTAGGGCCACAAACAAACTTGTACATGAATGTCCATAGCAACTTTGTCTGTCAGAGTAAAAAACCTAACTGTCCTCTGCTAGGGGATTGCAAAAACGGATTCTGGAGCAGGGCTCTGCAGTTCAACGGAACAAGCTTTTCTGTGACATGCAGGAACATGGCTGGATCTCAGAAACATGCTGGGTGAAAAAAATCTTACATCAAAGAGAAAATACCATACGATTCTGTTACCAAAAGAGTGTGGCATCCAGCTGCTTGCCAATCAAAAGTCAATAAACAGGCCAGGTTGGTGGAAAGGAAAGTTCGCTTTATTTCAGATGCCGGCAACTGGGGGTCAGCAAGGGAGCAGACATCTGTTCAAAGGCAACTGGCAACCCGTGGGGCAAGAGATTTTATAGACTGAAGGAGGGGGCTACATGTAGACCCCGCACAGTCAGCTCTGCTAGTCATTTTCAAACTGGTCGTTGGTAGTCTGACTAGCGTCATCTTGATGGTTTGAGGTACAGTTGAGCTTCAGCCCCAGGGTTCGTTTGTTCCCGTTTTTCTAAGGCCGATTCTCGGAATTGCGGCAGCTCCTGTCCTGGGCAGAGTCGGGTCATCGCGTAGTTAACTTCTCCACCTGGGGTTTCAGTATCTATAAGGCAACTCGCAGGAGATGGCTCAGAAGTTGTCTCCAGCCCTTGAGAAGGAACTAACGGTCCTTGACTGTGTTGAATGACACATCGTTATTATCTGGTCTCCTTTCACTGTTTTCCATTCTTTTTGTAAGTTCTCATTTCTCTGATTAAACTTACTCTTTGACCAAAGTTTTCCACAGGCAAAAGACATGGCAGGAGGCTGTAGGGTCCTGTTCTATCTCAGTTCTATTTATAAGATGTGCTGCTGCTGCTGCTGCTAAGTCGCTTCAGTCGTGTCCAACTCTGTGCGACCCCATAGACGGCAGCCCACCAGGCTCCCCCGTCCCTGGGATTCTCCAGGCAAGAACAATGGAGTGGCTTGCCATTTCCTTCTCCAATGCATGAAGGTGAAAAGAGAAAGCGAAGTCACTCAGTCGTGTTTGACTCTTAGCGACCCCATGGACTGCAGCCTTCCAGGCTCCTCCATTCATGGGATTCTCCAGGCAAGAGTATTGGAGTGGGGTGCCATTGCCTTCTCCTAAGATGTTCTAGAGAAGATTAAACTAATATATAATCATAGAAATCATTTTAATGGTTCCCTGGGATGGAGGGTTGGGGGGGGGGGACTCATTTCAAAGAGTCATGTGGCAACTTTCTGGACTGATGAAAATGTTATATATCTTGATTAGGGTGATGGTACCTGTTGGAAAAATATAACTTAAAACCTTCTCTCAACTGAACTCTGTTCAGTATTATGTGGCAACCTGGATGGGAGGGGAGTTTTGGGGGGAGAATGGATCCACGTATATGTATGGCTGATTCCCTTTACTGTCCACCTGAAACTATGACAGCATTGTTCACCGGCTATACCCCAATATAAAATAAAAAGTTAAAGAAATAGGGCAAAGCATTGGAGAAATGATAATAAACATAAAAAATGAAAACAACAAACAAAAACAAAGAATAAGGACCAAGGGAAAAAAAAAAATCTTCTTCCAACCCAGAAAATCTCTCCACAGAGAAAGAGGAGAAAGAAAACAATTTTTACTATTGAATAGCCATTGAATCTAAATGTGATTGAGGTCACAGGCAATCTGCCAAGAGATTGCAAAAAATAATCTCCCTTTTCTATAGCCAAGCAGATGCAACTTATTCCTACACATTTTCAAGAGAAATGATAAAACTAGTTCTCAAGGAAGAGGACCTGACCGGACCATTTGTTATGCCTCATCCATTCTGGATTCTCCTGGTAACCGGGTGGCTCTTTGTGTTTGCTAACTGGCTTTATCCAAAGGGAAAATAAACTTCTCATATATGTACAACAGAAGGTAGTTTTGAACCTTGGAGTGAGACTTCTACCTCCCACAAGAAACTGGTGCATAGAGGCGTTATCTTCTTTGATGATTATATATTTCAAAAAGATGGTTCACAGGTCTGTGAGGAAGATATTACTGGTACCTACAGCTGGCAAGAGACTTATTTAGCTTTGAAAAAGATTTACACAGATTTCAAAGAGATAGAGAAAGAGCTTCAACTCACAAGCTTTCTAAAGTAAATTTATGCTCTAACAAAAGGGACTTGGGAGAAGTCTGTTCCCTTATTTCCAACACGGAGAAGGAAACCTCTCAAGTTTTTAACTTGTCTTTGCCTTTTCATGACGTAAGTGTATGCCTTTGTCCAAATTATCAAACTGTATCCTTAAAATGTGTGCATTTTTGTATATGAAAGGTATACCTCACAAAAGGTCATTTAGAATAAGCTGCAAATCATCTGAATACATCTATGCTTTTACGTAGGGCACTTCAAAAACCTTTCTGTGCTTTCCTTGAAAGTGTCACAGATTTCTCTGAGTGGTTTTCATGTCATAACAGTATAAGTGAAATTGTAGCTGCTTTGTGGGTCACTCAGGCATGTCTGACTCTTGGCGACCACATGGACTGCAGCAAACCAGGCTTACTTGTTCTTCACCATCTCCCGGAGTTTGCTTAAATTCATGTCCATTGAGTTGGTGATACCATCCAACCATCTCATCCTCTATCGTCCCGTTCTCCTCCTGCCTTCAATCTTTCCCATCATCAGGGTCTTTCCCAATGAATCAGCTCTTCACATCAGATGGCCAAAGTATTGGAGCTTCAGCTTTAGCATCAGTCCTTCCAATGAATATTCAGGGTTGATTTCCTTTAGGATGGACTGGTTTTATCTCCTTTTAGTCCAAGGGACTCTCAAGAGTCTTCTCCAGCACCGCATTTCGAAAACATAAAGAAATCCTCATAAATTTTTGTGGTAATGGAACCCAATTCCTTCAAATCACAAATAAAAAATTCAAAGGGGAATTTAGAGTAAAGAATCTTAAAATAATTTAATACCTATCATTTGATGAAACATATTGTAAGTTGGGGGTTTTCGTTCTCTCTCTTCCTCCTAAAATATAAGTAAGCATCAAGCATATTCTACGTTTTTGCTAGGTGCTAGGGATATAATGCTGAGCAAAATAGAGGTCCCGGCTGTCAAGGAGATTATGGGCTAGAAAAAGACCCAGATATTAAATAGACAAATATATGAATACTTATTTGGTTTTATTTCATTGTATCAAAAAGAATTTCAATGTGCAACAAAAGTGAAATGTGTCGTGTATATAAGACTAAGCGGCTAAGTCTGGAGATCTCCCCCAAGGGACTGGGAGCAACTCATTTGGTCCTTGGTTACCTTTCATATCTCATCTTGCACATGCGTGCTCAGTCGCTAAGTCATGTGCAACTCTTTAGGACCCCAAAGACTGTAGTATGCTTGCCTGGGAAATTACCGTGGGCAGAAGAGCCTGGCGGGCAGGCTATAATCCATGGTGGGGAGGGGGGCGCGGCGGTCGCAAAGAGTCAGACACAATTTAGCGACTGAGCATGCATCTCATCTTGCCCTACACCTCACCTTGCTCTGTCCCTGTGAGTCTAGACTACGTCTTTTTTTTTTTCTGTTCCTTGAACTTCTGAAGCTACTCCTGACTTTGGCATTTGCACATTCGGTTCTGTCTGCGGCATCCTCAACCAAATCTGTAAATGGTGGGCTTCTTACCCCTGGATCTCATCCCACATGCCCACGAAAGGCTCTCCCTGCCCACCCCATGGGAAGACATCCCTCCATCACTCTCTCCCTCCATCCTGCTTCCTGGACCCAGGTGATGCTGATGCTCCCAGGCACTGACCAAATTATGGGCAGCAAAATTTCAAGCAATTTCCTCCTTTGCATCAGAAGAGAGGATAGAAAGGCATGAGGTTAGTATTCTCATCAGTGGTCAACATGACTTCAGAGACTGACTTCAGGCTCTCATGCAGTCAGATCTGTGGGGAAAAGCCAGTCTCCCATTAGGAAAAAATAACCATCCTTTGAAAGTGAAAGTGTTAGTTGCTCAGTCATGTCCGACTCTTTGTAACCCCATGGACTGTAATCCACCAGGCTCCTCTGTCCATGGGATTCTCCAAGCAAGAATACCAGAGTGGGTTGAGTGGGTTGCCATTCCCTTATCCAAGAGGTCTTCCTAAACCAGGGATTGAATGTGATCTCCTGCATTGCAGGCAGACTCCTTCCTGTCTGAGTACTAGGGAACCATCCTTTACTTGTGTGAATTTCTGTGCTGGGTGCTTTCTCTGGACTATTCATTAAGCTCTTAGATCATTTCTCACTCACAGAAAAGCCACCTGTAGCACAGAGAGTGTCCTGGAATCTCACAGCGAGGCAGTGGCTGGTCACGGATGCAAATGTGTCTCATGTTAAAATTTCCCTTTTTCTGCCACAGTCCACGTTTTCTTTTGAAGCTGCGTTTTAAAATGACTTTTTGATGGATGAAACTGGAGCCGATTATACAGAGTGAAGTAAGCCAGAAAGAAAAACACCAATACAGTATACTGACACATATATATGGAATTTAGAAAGATGGCAATGATGACCCTGTATGCAAGACAGCAAAAAAGACACAGATGTGTATAGCAGACTTTTGGACTCAGGGGGAGAGGGAGAGGGTGGGATGATTTGGGAGAATGGCATTGAAACATGTATACTATCATGTAAGAATCGAATCACCAGTCTATGTCCGATGCAGGGTACAGCATGCTTGGGGCTGGTGCACGGGGATGACCCAGAGGGATGTTATGGGGAGGTAGGTGGGAGGGGGGTTCATGTTTGGGAACACATGTACACCCGTGGTGGATTCATGTCAATGTATGGCAAAATCAATACAGTATTGTAAAATAAAATAAAGTAAAAATTAAAAATTAAAAAAAAAAAGATCAAATTGATGAAGGATTTGCTCCTCTGGGAAACAGACAGCAAATGCCTGGAAAACTCTTCCAGTAATTGACTTTGAGTTGAAAGTAAAATTATTTCTGTAATTGACTAAACACATTCACATCTGTGACCTTGACCATCAGGAAAGTCTATGTGAGGTGGGCTGGGACCCTGGGATTGGAATTCTCATTCATATCCCGGCTGGTAGCTTTGAGAGAGAGTCATTTACGCCATCAGTTTGAAATTTCTCACCTGTACGGCGGGGCTGTGAATACCCATGCCAAGATTCGCAAATATTAAGTGGAAATCTAAGTCCATCATTAGCACATCATTGGCATCACAGGGGTACTTGCTGTCATCAAATCTACGGTTTAATGGTAATCATTACAGTTAATGGTTATCATCAATTCTACAGTCATTAGTAGAATCATTTAACCAATGTGCTGGGCTAGGAGGACCCTGGGTTGATGGGTCAGTGGAAGGTGAGTCGGTCCTAGCCAAGGACAGCTGGATCTCACAAGCCAGGCTGTAGTATAGCCCAGTTCTTATCTCCGCTTGGTGACCAGATGGCAGCCCTTGGAATGAGGCAGTCACATCAATGAACTATAGTGTTCCCACGTTATCTTTGCAAGATTCTCATCATTTTTGGACCAGTAAATGCTCCCGCAATCTGTTTACCTGAATTCCTCAGCTTTGCCAGTGGAAACAGAGGCCCCTCGGGTTAACCTGGCGTTGTCTCGGGAGCAGCGGGAATGATTTATAAAGAGAGCGACAACATCACTTGCTCCCGTGACCCGGAGTGCCTCACACCTCTCTTCATTTGTTAAACAAATTAGCCTGGATGTGTCTTCTGAATGCAACAGCGACGTTCACTCACAGAGCCGAGGATGGCTTAGATGGAAGAGACATCCATTCTCTAGGCTGCAGACGGGAGTCTCGCTGAGTCTCACTCCACGTCTCATTGTTTCCCAGTCTTTTCTGATGGTTAAAGGATGTTCATTGTCTTGCGATCCCTTAACATTTGGAAAGATAGGATGGTGACGTCCACTCCTGAAAAAAAAATTGAGCACAGTGAAAATAATTGAAAAACTTGTATTTCTCTTTTAAGTGCAATTGACTCAAATCCAAGGATTACTTTGAAATAAGTACTGAACTTTTTTTTTTTAATTGATTTACTTGGCTGTGCCAATCATTGTGGCATGCAGGATTTTTAGTTGTTGCAGCGTGTGGGATCTAGTTCCCTGACCAGGGATCGAACCCCAGGCCCCTGTATTGGGAGTGTGGAGTCTTAGCCACAGGACCACCAGATCCAAGTCCTTGTGATTCCCTTCTAATTGCCCATCGGTTCACACTAGGTCTACCTTGTCTAGGTAAAAAAGAAGTCTTATATTAAGAATGGTTGAAGGTGGATTATGGCTTGTCAATATTTTACTTGGCCTGTAGACATTTTCAATGTCCTTGCTTCCTTTGACTCAGATAATGTGAAAGTGCTCAGTCGTGTTTGACTCTTTGAAACCCTGAGGTCTGTAGCCCACCAGGTTCCTCAGCCCATGGGATTCTCCGGGCAAGAATAGAGTGATTCTCCAAATCTTTCTGACCCAGGGATTGAACCCAAGCCTCCTGCACTGCAGGCAAATTCTTTTACGTCTGAGCCCCCAGGGAAGCACCCCCACAAACAGAGAAAAATTGGATATCATGTTTTGATAAAAGGAATTTAGAAGTTTAAATGTTTTCCAGTATTTACAAGCCAGAGATTTTTCTTACATAAAAATATGGATTCCTGGACAAAAAAATGGGAGAAACTTGGCAAACTCTGGGCTGCTTTCCCACGTGGCAACATTAACCTGCAGTTACTTAACTCTGTCCATTCTACGGGGTATGCACTCTTTCTTCAGTTTGCACAACCCCCTCCAATCCCCCTTGCTTCACGCAGCTTGGTTATCCGTTTGACCCTTTTAAGTAGATGAGTTTTTAACACCTTTTCCCCTGTGGTCTTCTTCTCCTTCCCCGATAGCTCCCTTGGTTTATTAATTTGCACCCCACCGCTTCCTCTCAGCCTTTCTCCATGTTACCAGTTTTTAAGTTCCACCCAGTTTTCTCCCAGTTAAGCTTAGGGATGAGTGGAATTCTGACATCCTTCAAGAACTGTGTAAGAGAGAAGATGAAGGAGTTCAGTGGTAGGAAACAATTTTAAGGCAAAGCCCTCTCCTGGTCATGACTGACCATCTCTGAGCACAGTTCCAGTTTATCATAACTCGGAGTGAGTCTGGGGATTCCCTGGTGGCTCAGTGATAAAGAATCTGCCTGCCAATGCAGGAGACCCGGGTTCGATCCCTGATCCGGGGAGATACCGTGTGCTGTGGAGAACCGAAGCTCGTGTGCCACAAATATTGAGCCTTCGCTCTGGAGCCTGGGAACCCCAACTACTGAGCCCGTGTATCCTAGATCTTGCACTCCGGAATGAGAAGCCACCACAATAAGAAACCTGTGCATTACAGCTAGGGAGTAGCCACCGCTTGCTGAGACTAGAGAAAGCCCATGCAGCAACGAAAACCCAGCACAGCCAAAATAATAAATAAAATTTAAAAATTTCAACGAGTCTGTGCGTTTCTGCACCTTTCTCAAGCCATACCTTCCTACCCTAGTTTGAAGACAGCCAGGATCCCAGAACAGCAGTGGGTAGAAATGTACTTACTGGCAAATGGAATGAGGTGGAGAAAAATCTCCACCACACTATAGCTTAAGCTCTGAAAAATATAAAAAAAAAATTACAAAACAAAAAATCATTCTTAAACACAACACAAAGGGTTGATCACGCCAACATATTTTCATTTCTTTCCTCTACAGGGTTGAGACTAAAGTAATGCAATTTTGCATCCTCATTATCTTGCTTGTCATTGTTGAGTAAGTATTTCCCCAGGATATTAAAAATGCTCATAAACATAATTTTAATGACCTTATAACAGTCCATCATATTAATGTGTCCACATTTGTTTACCCAGTGCTGTATTACTGGACAGTTGGGTCATTTCCTGTCCTCTATATTGTAAATCACATTGCAAACACAGCTTTGTGTTTCACAATATCTCCTTATGGTATTTTCTAGAAGGGAGATTTCTGGATTCAAGAGTTGGACATAGTTAAGGTTACCAGGGAAAAAGTAGAGATCTCTTTAAGAAAATTAGAGATACCAAGGGAACATTTCATGCACAGATGGGCTCGATAAAGGACAGAAATGGTCTGGACCTAGCAGAAGCAGAAGATATTAAGAAAAGGTGGCAAGAATACACGGAAGAACTGTACAAAAAAAAAAAAAAAAAGATCTTCACAACCCAGATAATCATGATGATGTGATCACTAATCTACAGCCAGACATCTTAGAATGTGAAGTCAAGTGGGCCTTAGAAAGCATCACTACAAACAAAGCTAGTAGAGGTGATGGAATTCCAGTTGAGCTGTTTCAAATCCTGAAAGATGATGCTGTGAAAGGGTTGCACTCAATATGCCAGCAAATTTGGAAAACTCAGCAGTGGCCACAGGACTGGAAAAAGTCAGTTTTCATTCCAATTCCAAAGAAAGGCAATGCGAAAGAATGCTCAAACTACCACACAGTCACACTAATCTCACATGCTAGTAAAGTAATGCTCAAAATTCTCCAAGCCAGGCTTCAGCAATACATGAACCGTGAACTCCCTGATGTTCAAGCTGGTTTTAGAAAAGGCAGAGGACCCAGAGATCAAATTGCCAACATCCGCTGGATCATGGAAAAAGCAAGAGAGTTCCAGAAAAACATCTATTTCTGCTTTATTGACTATGCCAAAGCCTTTGACAGTGTGGATCACAATAAACTGTGGAAAATTCTGAAAGGGATGGGAATACCAGACCACCTAACCTGCCTCTTGAGAAATCTGTATGCAGGCCAGGAAGCAACAGTTAGAACTGGACATGGAACAACAGATTGGTTCCAAATAGGAAAAGGAATATGTCAAGGCTGTATATTGTCACCCTGCTTATTTAACTTATATGCAGAGAACATCATGAGAAACGCTGGACTGGAAGAAACACAAGCTGGAATCAAGATTGCCAGGAGAAATATCAATAACCTCAGATATCAGATGACACCACCCTTATGGCAGAAAGTGAAGAGGAGCTAAAAAGTCTCTTGATGAAAGTGAAAGAAGAGAGTGAAAAAGTTGGCTTAAAGCTCAACATTCAGAAAACGATCATGGCATGTGGTCCCATCACTTCATGGGAAATAGATGGGAAACAGTGGAAACAGTCAGACTTTATTTTTCTGGGCTCCAAAATCACTGCAGATGGTGATTGCAGCCATGAAATTAAAAGACACTTACTCCTTGGAAGAAAAGTTATGAGCAACCTAGATAGCATATTCAAAAGCAGAGACATTACTTTGCCGACTAAAGTCCGTCTAGTCAAGGCTATGGTTTTTCCTGCGGTCATGTATGGATGTGAGAGTTGGACTGTGAAGAAGGCTGAGTGCCGAAGAATTGATGCTTTTGAACTGTGGTGTTGGAGAAGACTCTTGAGAGTCCCTTGGACTACAAGGAGATCCAACCAGTCCATTCTGAAGGAGATCAACCCTGGGATTTCTTTGGAAGGAATGATGCTACAGCTGAAACTCGAGTACTTTGGCCACCTCATATGAAGAGTTAACTCATTGGAAAAGACTTTGATGCTGGGAGGGATTGGGGGCAGGAGAAGAAGGGGACGACCGAGGATGAGATGGCTGGATGGCATCACGGACCTGATGGATGTGAGTCTGAGGGAACTCCGGGAGATGGTGCTGGACAGGGAGGCCTGGCGTGCTGCGATTCATGGGGTCACGAAGAGTCAGACACGACTGAGCGACTGAACTGAAGGTTCCAGTTACCTTTGACAAATTGGTACTTGCAGTTTGGTATTTGCTGTTACACGTATTGTGGTATTTTGGTGCAATCCTCCAAGCATCTGACAAGGGTGATGAAGAAGAATGTGAGCTTCAGGATAATGGATGAAGGATGTTTGGACATTTCTTGAATGGAAAGTACAGTCAGATTCTCATGTCATTCACAAAAGTACATTTCATTCCTGGCTGGATTTCCTGAAATTGGCTTCTTCCTGAAACTAACTCCTGAAGATAGTTTCCTCAACGGCAGTGCTATTATCCAAAAGCAGGCATGTCAGATCATTTTTGAAACCATTCCACTTTCCTGCCTGAATCTTGACATAAAATTTCCCTCCCTCCCTTCTTTCCTTCCTTCCTTTTGTATTTGCTTTCCGTAATTACCGTGTGTTGAGTGCCTACGACGAGCCAGGCAGTATACATGGTTTTGTTTTGTTTTTATTATTATTCATTTAATTATCTCCACAACACGAACAGGTGGTCAACATCATCCCAATTTTATTTACAGGAAAGTTGAAGCTTAAGAGAGGTTATCCAGCATGCAGGAGGCTACACTCCTGGTAGGTGAGAAATAGAATTAGATTCAACGTTTGTCTCAATCCATGCTGGTCCACCAAGTCTAAATAGGCAACTCAGTGATGGAGCTCATGTTGACTAAACGGATGGAGTGATGCCCTCCTCTCTTGTCGGTTTGTTGAGTGATGTTGTGTCCTGGATGGGTCTGCTAGAGGAGATGCTGTCTGACCTCCTTGAGAGCAGAGGCTAGGTGCTATCATTTCTAGGGGTATAGTAGGCACTTTATAAATATATATGAAAACAATCTTGCTGAAAGACCACAAAGCCTCACTCACAATGCCTCTTGATTTTCTGTGTAAGCCTCTTGATTTTCTGTTCTTGCATAGAATCTAAAGCTTCCTGCTGATCATGGCACACGGCAGCTTCTGGAAGGTTTTCAAACTCCTCTGCATGCAGGACCAAGGAGACCAAAAGAGCTAAAGATGCATGATTTCTGTGAGCTTAGGAACATGACAATGAAGCTGAATCTCAGTGCTCACGGATCCCAGCACCCCCTTTTTCTAAAAATGAAAGACGCCAGAGTGGATTAGCATTTGCAAACACATACGAGATCCTTCTATTTAGGGAGCGCCCAGCAGTCAGTGATGGGTGAAACGACTTTACAAGTGCATTTAATTTCCCTCCTCGGTTTTTCTGCTTAGGAAGGCAGCCTCTCAATAAGAAAGACAGTGAAGTTAATGGAACCAGGTAGACCACACAGGTGCCTCATGAAAAGCAGTTGAAGTGAAAGGAGTCCAGGTTTAGTTGCTTCCCAGTGAAATCACCCTTGGGAAGTTTCCTCAGTTTCCTCCTATCTAAAATGGGGGCAATATTTCTTATCTGGAATTACTGCGATAAGGACTTGATATATTAATAATCAGTTCAGTTCAGTTCAGTCGCTCAGTCGTGTCCAACTCTTTGCGACCCCATGAACCGCAGCATGCCAGGCCTCCCTGTCCATCACCAACTCCCGGAGTTCACCCAAACCCATGTCCATTGAGTTGGTGATGCCATCCAGCCATCTCATCCTCTGTTGCCCCCTTCTCCTCCTGCCCCTAATCCCTCCCAGCATCAGAGTCTTTTCCAATGAGTCAACTCTTTGCATGATGTGGCCAAAGTATTGGAGTTTCAGCTTTAGCATCAGTCCTTCCAATAAACACCCAGTACTGATCTCCTTTAGGATGGACTGGTTGGATCTCCTTGCAGTCCAAGTCCAGGGGACTCTCAAGAGTCTTCTCCAACACCACAGTTCAAAAGCATCAATTCTTCGGCACTCAGCTTTCTTCACAGTCTAACTCTTATGTCCATACATGACCACTGGAAAAACCATAGCCTTGACTAGACGGACCTTTGTTGGCAAAGGAATGTCTCTGCTTTTCAATATGCTGTCTAGGTTGCTCATAACTTTCCTTCTAAGGAATAAGCATTTTTTAAAATTTCATGGCTGGAATCACCATCTGCAGTGATTTTGGAGCCCAGAAAAATAAAGTCAGCCACTGTTTCCACTGTTTCCCCATCTATTTCTCATGAAGTGATGGGACCGGATGCCATGATCTTCGTTTTCTGAATGTTGAGCTTTAAGCCAACTTTTTCACTCTCCTCTTTCACTTTCATCAAAACGCTTTTTAGTTCCTCTTCACTTTCTGCCATAAGGGTGGTGTCATCTGCATATCTGAGGTTATTGATATTTCTCCCAGCAATCTTGATTCCAGCTTGTGCTTCCTCCAGCCCAGCATTTCTCATGATGTACTCTGCATATAAGTTAAATAAGCAGGGTGAAAATATACAGCCTTAACATACTCCTTTTCCTATGTGGAACCAGTCTGTTGTTCCATGTCTAGTTCTAACTGTTGCTTCCTGACCAATGGAATATATTTAGTAAAAAGTCTGGCGTTAATTATTGATAGTGATGTTATTGTTTCTTTATACCTCGATCTGAGTCCATGTATGCATGCATGTATTTTTCTATCTACCTATCTCAGGTCTGTTTTACATTCTTTTGACTGGTGGAATTTTCTGCAGAAAAATAGCCTCTATCTGTCTATAGATGTTAAAACCAGGTTTTCTTTTCCTCACTCCATTTCACCTGCTGGCACATTCTTCCTTTTTTCTGATTATTTTATTTTTGGCTGTGCTGGGTCTTCATCACGGTGCGAGGGCTTCTCATTGCAGTGGCTTCTTTTGATGCAGAGCACAGGTTCTAGGCACATGGGCTTCAGTAGCATGTGGGCTCAGTAATTGCTGTGTGTAGGTTTAGTTGCTCTGCGGTATGTGGAATTTTGGGGGACCAGGGACTGAACTCCTGTCCCCTGCACTGGCAGGCAGATTCCTAGCCTCTACGCCACCAGGGAAGTCCCCTGCTGGCACATTCTTACATATAACATAGATGTGTGTGTGAGCGTTGCTCAGCTGTGTCCAGCTCTTTATGACCCCTGGACTATAGCCCACCAGGCTCCTCTGTCCGTGGGATTCTCCAGGCAAGAATATTGGAGTTGGGTCACCATTCCCTTCTCCAAGGGATCTACCCAACCCAGGGATCAAACCTGGGTCTCCTGCATTACAGGTGAATTCTTTACTATCTGAGGCACCTGGGAAGCCCCATAATATAGATGACCACAAAGCAAATATTTAGATAACATAATGTCATGAGCTGATGGTGACATGGAGCAAAAATCCAGGGGAAAGGAGACCGAGGGTGATTATTTCAGTTGATCAGGGAAGGCTTCTCAGGAAAGGTGAGCAAAGGCTTGCTTGAAGCGAGGGAGCCAGCCACGTGGATGTGGGTGGCAAATGAGTTCCGGCTGGTGGGACAGCAAGCACAGAGGTGCTGAAGCAGAAGTGGAGGTGGTGGATTGCAGAAATATCCGAGAAGCAAGAGTGGCTGAGGCAGAGTGAGTCATGCAAGACGATGTCGGAAAGGAAGGCAGGGGCCGGAGGGCTTGCAGGTCGTGAGGAGGGCTTCAGGCACACATGAAGAGGGACCACTAGGGGGCTTTGGGAGGCGGGAGTGATGCGAGTGCATGCTCCCCGCGTGTTAGCGGCTGAGCGGGAGGGGAGGCTCTTACAGCGTCCTGGTGAAAAAATGGTAACAGCTCAGGCTACAGTTGTGACAGCAAACAGAGGTCAAAAGTGCCCAGGTTGGGCACGTGCTTTGTGTTGTTTTGTGTGAAGGTGTATATAATGCGTGTTTCACACACTGGTTTTCTGCCATTGCCGCCGCTAATGATGCAGTGTGTGCGCGCGCGCGTGTGTGTGTGTAAAGGGGAGAAATGGATGTGACTGGACTTAGGATCCCTTCCTAGGAGAACGTGGGAGCAGTTCAGCCAGAGCTAGAGCTGGTCTGGGTAGATCTGATAGCCGTGAATCCAGAAAAATGAAGAAACTCATCAGACGGCTTGTTCCTCGAAAATGCAATTTAAATTCAGCTCATGGATAAGCAGATGGCTACTTTTGTTTCTATGCAACGTGAGAACAATTACAGCTAAACACCTTGGAGAAAGTTATCCCATCTCCACATTTGCTCATTCCATTTCTAAAATAGCTCTGAAGTCTTGGTTTGCTCAGGGCGGGGATAATTAAAACTAATGAAGTGAATTTAGGGGTGTGCATCAGAGCCTGGGTCAAGACGCCGACGGTGATTCCAGACACCGCGACTTCTCTGAAGGTAATCATTGGGCGACCCTTCTTCATTTATATTCATGGGGACACGGAGTCATTTTCTTGAGGCTGCTAAACCCTTTGGAGGACCCATCCACGTGTTATGTTTTAGAATTTGAATTTCATTAGATTTTAAGAGTTCTAGGATTTTACCTACTGGTTACAAATGACTAAGCATCAAACATGACATGTCTTATTTCCTTCCCCTGAATATTGAATTTAAGAGATGAAAAGCTAGATAAGGGGCAGGGACAAGAGGAAGGGAGGGAGAGAGGAAGAAACTCATTTATGTACTTAGGATATAAATATTTATCGAGCACTCAGGTGCTAGATTCTATTTCGTGTCTAAGGTACCGTTGTTGTCTAGTCACTAAGTCATGTCCAGCTCTTTGCAACCTCATGAACTGCAGCATGCCAGGCTTCCCTGTCCTTCACTGTCTCCCAGGGTTTGCTCAAACTCATGAGGAAACCATAAACAGAATGCACAGGGCTCTTTCTCCATGCAGTTGCATTTTAATCCGGAGAAACAAAAGAGGAAAAATTGGAGTTGGTGATACATGGATGCAGGAATCACAACTGGGAATGGGTCAGAGGGAGCTGGGAGGTCAGGGAAGTCCTCTCAGAGGTTGTGACTTTTTTGAAAAAATTTTTAAAGTATTTATTGAATTTGTACGATATTGCTTCTGTTGTTTATTTTCTGTTTTTTTTTTTGGGGGGGGGTCGGGGACACAGGCATATGGGGCTTAAATCCCCAATCAGGAATTAAACCCACACTCCCTGCATTGGAAGGTGAAGTCTTAACCACTGGACCAGCTTTGAACTGAGATTCAAAGACAAGAAGGAAACAGGTCCAGAAAAATCCAAGGGTGAGCATTTGAGGCTAAAGGAACTTGAATGCAAAGGCAGATGGTTTGAAGGGACCCAAGGGGGTGGGCGAGGAGGCCACGTGGTGGATGCAGGCGGAGTGAGCACAGGAGTGGACAGGATGAGGCTGAGTTTTGGAAGGTGAAGGAGTTTGGATTTTATTAATAAATATAAATAGAAATCAATAGAAACTTTCTGATTGGGGAATAACAGGATCTGTTTTATACACACACACACGCACACACACATATGGCTGTATCACAACTTACTTGTGGCATGTGGGATCTTTCCTTGAGGTATACGAACTCTCTAGTTGTGAAGTATGAGCCTAGTGGCTTGAGCAGGAATTGAATCTACATTCCCTGCATTGCAAGGTGGCTTCTTAACCACTGAGTCAGTCAGTTCAGTCACTCAGTCATGCCCAACTCTTTGCAACCCGATGGACTGCAGCATGTCAGGCTTCCCTGTCCATCACCAACTCCCAGAGTTTGCTCAAACTCATGTCCATTGAGTCGGTGATGCCATCGAACCATCTCATCCTCTGTCTTCCCCTTCTCCTCCCATCTTCAATCTTTCCCAGCTTCACGGTCTTTTCCAGTGAGTCAATGCTTCACATCAGGTGGCCAAAGGATTAGAGCTTCAGCTTCAGCATCAGTCCTTCCAATGAATATTCAGGACTGATTTCCTTGGGGATTGACTAGTTTGATCTTCTTGCATTGCAAGGGACTCTCAGGAATCTTTTCCAACACCACAGTTCAAAAACATCAATTCTTCGGTGCTCAACTTTCTTTGTGGTCCAACTCTCACATCCATACAAGACAACTGAAAAAACCATGTCTTTGGCTAGACGGACCTTTGTCACAAAGTAATGTCTCTGCGCTGAACCACGAGGGAAGTCCCATAAGATCTGTTTCGTTTTCAAAAGCTCTTTGATACTGTGCAGGGAATAGAATGGAGAGGGGCAAGAGTGAAGCAGGAAGGTAACCGAGCAGCCATCCAGCTGAGAGATGATGGGGGTAGAGGAGGTGGAGGGAAGTGAGGAACTAGTCACTTGTATGAAAGTGGGGTTGCCATGGAAACCACCTCTGTATTCACCAGTGGGTGAATGAATCAACAAGATATAGTGTTTGTATACAACAGAATATTATTCAGCCACGAGAAAGAAGGAAACCTTGCTATTTGCAACAACACGGATGGACCTTGAGGACATTACACTCAGTGAAATAAGTCAGACAGAGAAAGACAAATCTCACTTGTATGCGCAATCTAAAAAAGCTGAATTCATAGAAACAGAGAGCAGAATGGTGGTTGCCAGGGGCTGGCGGTGAGGGCATGAGAGCAATATTGAAAATACAAACTTGTGGGCTTTCCTGGTGGTCCAGTGGTTAAGAATCTGCCTGCAACACAGGGGACACTAGTTTGGTCCCTAGTCTGGGAAGATCCTGCGTACCATGGGGCAAATAAGCCCATCACCACAACTACTGAGCCCACACCCTAGAGCCTGCGCTCCACAAGAGAAGCCACTGAAATGAGAAGCCCTTGAACCGCAACTAGAGAGCACCCCCCACTCACCACCACTACTAGAGAAAGCTTGCAGCCAGTAGTGAAGACCCGGCACAGCCAAAAACGTATAAATAGCTCTTTAGAAATAAAATACGAACTCGCAGTGAGAACATACATAAGTCCTGGAGATCTAATGCCCTGTATTGTGATTATTACATTGTAATTATCAGGTTTGCTGAGAGACTAGATCTTAGTTAGACTGGTTCCAAATAGGAAAAGGAGTAAATCAAAGCTGTATATTGTCACCCTGCTTATTTAACTTATATGCAGAGAACATCATGAGAAATGCTGGGCTGGAAGAAGCACATGCTGGAATCAAGATTGCCAGAAGAAATATCAATAACCTCAGATATGCAGATGACACCACCCTTATGGCAGAAAGTGAAGAGGAACCAAAAAGCCTCTTGGTAAAAGTGAAAGTGGAGAGTGAAAAAGTTGGCTTAAAGCTCAACATTCAGAAAATGAAGATCATGGCATCTGGTCCCATCACTTTGTGGGAAATAGATGGGGAAACAGTGGAAACAGTGTCAGACTTTATTTTTTGGGCTCCAAAATCACTGCAGATAGTGACTGCAGCCATGAAATTAAAAGACACTTACTCCTTGGAAGAAAAGTTATGACCAACCTAGATAGCATATTGAAAAGCAGAGACATTCCTTTGCCAACGGGTCCATCTAGTCAAGCCCATTGTTTTTTCCAGTGGTCATGTATGGATGTGAGAGTTGGACTGTGAAGAAGGCTGAGCGCTGAAGACTTGATGCTTTTGAACTGTGGTATTGGAGAAGACTCTTGAGAGTCCCTTGGACTGCAAGGAGATCCAACTAGTCCATTCTGAAGGAGATCAGCCCTGGGATTTCTTTGGAAGGAATGATGCTGAAACTGAAACTCCAGTACTTTGGCCACCTCATGCAGAGAGTTGATTCATTGGAAAAGACTCTCATGCTGGGAGGGATTGGGGACAGGAGGAGAAGGGGGTGACAGAGGATGAGATGGCTGGATGGCATTACTGACTCGATGGACGTGAGTCTGAGTGAACTCCAGGAGTTGGTGATGGACAGGGAGGCCTGGCGTGCTGCGATTCATGGGGTCGCAAAGAGTCGGACACAACTGAGTGACTGAACTGAACCGAACAAAAAAGAAATCATCATTATGTGATATTATAAAGGCGTTAGCAAACACTACAATGACCATCACAGTGCCATATATAAATATATCCAAACATGTATTAACAAACCAATAGGTTGTCCCCCTTAAATTTACACAATGTTACATGTCAGATGTATTTCAGGAAAGCTGGGGTTTCCATGTTTTGCTGGTGAGGAAAAGGTGGCTTGTGAGTTTTGGGGTTAAGTGGCTAAGAGATAGGCGACAAACGGAGGAAGAGCATATTGGAAAGGGTGCTTAGAATTTCTGAGTCTGGGTTTGCTTATCTTAATACTAAGACACTAACTGACATTCAAGTGGGGAATGGAAGCAGAGAAGGATGATGATATGAAGAGAGAAAAAGGGAACACAGAGAAAGGAAACAATGAGGCAAAGATGCTAAGTCCCCTCCAGTCTTTTCTCGTGGTACCTGGATCAAGTTCCCCTTTGTCTCCACATGCAGGGCGCAGGGTGGAGACTTAGGCTGTCTGCTTATTCTCCTAAGCCTCTAGTTCCCCTTATTGAACTCTGGTCCAAAGCATGGCTTTGGCACCCTACACATCTGTGTTCAAATCCAAGGATTACGAGAGGATATCAGGCAAGTAATGTAACCTGTCAGAACCTTGGTTTACCCATCTGTAAAATGGGAATAATAAGTCCTACCTCATGGGGTTATTGATCCAACGACAGCTAGTCTTTATTTGAGCATTTATTTCATTATATGTATTGTTGCACCCAGTTCTTAACACAGCCGTAGGCGGTGGGGACCATTGTTCTCCTCCTGCTGCTGCTGCTAAGTCACTTCAGTCGTGTCCGACTCTGTGTGACCCCATAGACGGCAGCCCACCAGACTCCCCCGTCCCTGGGATTCTCCAGGCTAGTGATGAGGAAAACAAGGCTCAGAGAGGTTACATAACTGGTAACCTACATCTAGACTCTACATCTAGAAACTAGCAGAGAGGAGATAACTTCTCCCATCACTGGTCAGTATCCAAGATGGTACTGAAACCAGGATGTCAGACTCCAGAGCCTGTCCTCTGTTCCTTCCTTTAATTTTCTTTTAATTTATTTAAAACAGATTTTTGGCTGTGATGGGTCTTCTTTTCCTTAGTTGTGGCGTGCGAGCTGCTTGGTGCCGTAGCTTCTCTTGCTGTGGAGCATGGCCTGTAGGTGCGTGGGCTTCCAAAGTTGTGGCTCCAGGGTTCCAGAGCACAGGCTCAGTAGTTGTGGTACATGCAGTTAGCTGCTGCATAGAATACGGGATCTTCTCAGATGAGGGATCGAACCTGTATCCCCTGCACTGCAAGGCAGATTCTTAATCACTGAACCACCAGGGAAGCCCCCATTTCCTTTCTTTTAAGCCCAGTAACGGACTGACGCATGCTAAGTCGCTTCAGTCGTGTCCGACTCTTTGAGACGCTGTGGACTGTAGCTCGCCAGGCTCCTCTGTCCTTGGCGTTCTCCAGGCAGGAATACTGGAGTGGGTTACCATTCCCTTTTCCGGGGGATCGTGTTTGAGAGAAGGCACCCCCTTTTCCCAGACAGACCAAGCCTTACCAGTCTACAGGAAATGAGGAATGCATATCTCAGCAAGTTCCTCCACCCCTGAGCTTCGTCCTCAGTGAAGAAAGTGTCCCCTCAAAACAGGAATTAAAGCTAAGATGTATTTGGCATCAGCCAAGAGCCCACACAAGTGCTAAACATAGCATGAGGGAGGGGACCGACTCCTTGAGGCGGAACAGGAAACTTCTTCTAATTCATTCTCTTTCCAGCCTGTGAGACAGCAAGTCTGTCGTGGGCAGGACAATTAAATTGAAATATGGCCCAGCTAAGCATAAGAGCTGTTCTAACTGGAAAATCAAGCCACCCAAGGGCTAACTTTGCGGGGAGGTAGGCGGAATGAGATCCTTGAGTTGAGGTCTAACTGTCTTGGTCATGTCAATTTCAGAGCTGGTGGCTGGCCTTAAAAAACCCCCAATCCCCAGGCTCCACTGAGATTGTTATTTAATAATAAGAGATATAGTCAGTAACATTTTATAACAGCTTTGCAATTAGCCCACGCCTCTTGGGCCGTATGTCATTTCCTGTGGAAATGATGGGTTGGGTCTGTCTGCATCCCTTACCTCAGAACGTGAATACCCACGGGGACGGTGCTTGCCGTGGGGGTGCCCAACAGCATGGAGAGGGCAAAGCTGTGGCTGGCCCCTTTCCAACATCTCCTGACAGCCCTCCAGCACCCCAGAGAGCAAGCTGGTTGTCCTGAAGTAGAAAAGACAGCTCAGGAATGCCAGGAGTGGGCATCTCTTCTAATAGTAACTCCTGGGACTCAGAGACGTTGGAGCACACAGCTAGTGAGGGGGGAGTAGAAAGCTTAAGAGGTGCATCTGCTTCTTCAAATGGAAGAGCAAAACATCCCTGAGGACTGCATGGGGGAGACCCAGCCACTTGGAGCTTGCTGCTCTCTGGAGCCATCATGCTATTGACCGAAGGCAATGGACTGTGACCCCCCAGGCTCCTCTGTCCATGGGATTTCCCAGGCAAGAATACGGGAGTGGGCTGCCATTTCCTGACCCGGGATCGAACCCACCTCTCTTGCATCTCTTGCATTGACAGGCAGATTCTTTACTGCTGTGCCACCCGGAAAGCCCCAATAACAGCTTCAGCTAATATCTATTTTCAAATGAATTCTCATTTAATCTCCATAAAAACTCTATAATGGAAATGCAATTATGAGCTGCTTTTTACACATGAAGAAGAAACAGACGCTAACAGAAGCAAGGATGGGGCCAGGAGGGTTGGCGTTCCAGAGCCACACTCTTCCTTGTTACCGGGTTGCCATGGTAACACCTGGGGGGAGTAGCCCATGCTCAGGCGGAAGAGAGGATGCCTCCAGGTCACCTGCTTTACAGGAAGGGGTGGAGGGCAGTGACGGGGGGAGACACCAGGCTCAATGCCAGCGGTGGGGGTCCTTCATCTCATCCTTGCCAGCTGCCTTCTTTCAAATCTTTAGTCACTTCAAGAAATATTTTAATATTATGTGCAGAATGGATAAAAAACAAGGTCCTTCTGCATAGCACAGGAAGCTATATTCATTATCCTGTGAGAAGCCATAATGGAAAAGAATATGAAAAAGAATAGATGTGTATA
Source organism: Capra hircus (assembly GCF_001704415.2). NCBI lineage: Eukaryota > Metazoa > Chordata > Mammalia > Artiodactyla > Bovidae > Capra > Capra hircus. The sequence goes on from NC_030832.1 coordinate 8,110,735, forward strand.
TATATAGGTATAACTGGTTCACTTTGCTGTACAGCAGAAATTAGCATAGCATTTTAAATCAACTATATGTCAATAAGATAAATTTTTTTAAAAAGAAGTATTTTAAGTCCCTACTATGTACCAAGCGGGCTTTCCCAGTGGCTCAGTGGTAAAGAATCCACGTGCAATGCAGAAGACGCAGGAGACACGGGTTCTGTCACTGGGTTGGGAAGATGCCCCGGAGGAGGGCATGGCAACCCACCTGTCTGGGAATCCCATGGGCAGAGGAGCCTGGTGGGCTATAGTCCATGGGGTCGCAGAGAGTTGGACACGCCGGAGCAACTGAGCACACGTGTATCAAGCACCAAGCTGGGCTCTGGGGCACCGGCCAGGACCACAACTGACGTGGGGCGACGGCCCAGGGGTACCGCCACTTCCTCCCTCTGAGTTCCCCAAGTTCTTAAGCAGCCCCTCCCTCCAAGCAGGGGAAGGAAGCATCCAGCAGACCCGATTCTTTGTTTCCTTTCTTTCCATCTTCCGATAGCCATACTTCATGTCTGACCGCGGAAGTGATGCTTCTCGACAGGGACAAATTTAGGAGTTTTGACGGTTTGTGAAGCTCCCTAATTAATTCTTTATAGACTTCCATTGGCGGCAACTGAATTGGAGGTTTGAGTTCAAGAGCGACTTTAGAGAAATGCTGTTCTGCTCCCTTTGGGGAACTCACCTCCGCGCTCACGCTGTTCGTCCCCCTGCTTTGCAGCAGCATCATTGCAGTGGTTTCCGTGGCTGATGGCAACGGCGCCAGCAGCTACTCCGGAAAGCAGTCCCAAACCATCTCTCCCCCTCCTCAGCACCACAAGGGTTACTTTAAAATTTCCAGCAGGTGGCCTGTGATCAACACCTGATCAGGAGCCCAAGGTGACTGAACCTAGGTAAGGGGTTACGGTGAGCCTCTGTCCAGAAAGAGAAGGAAAGGGAAGGGGGATGGGAGGAGGGAAGGAGTGAGGGAAGGAATTGAGACAGAATCAGAAATACAGCCACACAGGAAGGAAGGGGATGTACCTGAAATAAAGAAATAGATACTAATATTAATAGCTAATAGTGAGTGCTTGCTCTGTGCTGGGCACCACGCTGGGCGCTTCTAGTGGCAAATCATTCACTCTTCATGACAACCTTCCAAAGGAAGTCCTGTTGCTTTCTTTACTTTTGAAGCGAAAAAATGAACTCGGAGACACTAAAGTGTTAGTCGCTTGGTTGTGTCCAACTCTCTGCGACCCCATGCTGTAGCCCACCAGGCTCCTCTGTCCATGGGATTCTCCAGGCAAAAATACTAGAGTGGGTAGCCGAAGAGACTAAATATATTTTTAATTGCTCTGGTTGAGAGACAGGGAGGTAGACAGGATATGAGGAACCAAAAGGAAGAGAGACTGAGAGAATTCACACTTGCATACATGGAGATGCTGAGAGAGAGACAGAGAGAGAATGACCTCCAGAAAGAAATGACATAGTTCAAAGAAATCCCCAGAAAGAGGTTGAGATAATCGGCATGCACGGAGAGAAACACAGAGAGAGATGGAGAGACGCAGAGAGGACTTTGGCAAGGAGTCCTCTGTCTCTTCACGCAAAATGAACATTTCTGGGGACAGCCATAGCATGTATTGTAATGACAGCACGCACCCAACAGCGATAGACAGCTTTCCTTCTTTTTGTTCAGTTCACATTACCATTCGTGTTCTAGAAGTGGTGAAGCACGCTCCAGAGACTGTGATGGGATGCGTATGTTTTGGAGGCCCAGGTACCTGAGTTCAGGGCCCTGACCTCACAGCGTGGATTTTTTCCCAATGGAGGGAAGCTAGGGGACGCAGCTGGGCATTTTGCAGGGGTGCGTGGTGGCTGATGGAAGCAAAGGAGAGATTAAGGGTGGAGGTTGTCTGAAGTTCTTTCTGCTCCATCCATTCGTGGCTGGTGACCAGAGAGCTTGGTGCAGGCAGGGAGCTGGGGGCACTGATGGCCTGAGGATTGAGGCCTTTGCTACGTATGTGTGATTTGTGGTTACTCCTTACAACAGGCCTGTGCATTTGAAGTATTGTTCTTCTTACGTAGATAAAGGGACACAGCTTCAGTGGAGGGCAGTGGGACAGTGACTGCAGCCCAGCGGCCTAGATTCAAAGCTTTTGGCCTCAATCTTTGAAGCCAAAGAACGGGACCAGTGTCAAGTGTGAATGGACTCCAGAGGAACCACAGCCACGCTTTCAAGCTGCCTCGCTGGCCCTGTTTGCAAGGAGACCACGGAGGACATGGGCATCCATCAGATGGACAGGTCAGATGTCTGTGGCTTTTTGTAGGGGAAACAAATCTGAATTAACTGGAGTACAAACCCTTGACAATTTAATTCCCCACCAGCTGCAACCAAGCAATGCTGACCCATCCGTGATTTTTTGTCCCCCACCCCCACACCTCCATCATCCTTGACCCCAAATGCAGATTAAACACTGTTGGACCGTTTCCAGTTGAATTCTGCTCCCCTGAATCCATAATGCTGGGACTCAGAGAAGGGCAAAAATCCATCTTCTCTGTGTCCTTGACTTTGGAGCTACAGTCAATCCAAAGGTCCCTCTCACAGGTCAATATGAGATTTGGAAACAAGATTATCATCAACAACAAGAAGAGTGAGTCCCAGGGGCATAGCACTAAGCTTCAGGAATAGATCAGAGCATTCTGGGGAGGAACGATAAGATAGAGCAGAGGGCGAGAGCTTGGGCTGTACAGGACTTGCCGACCTCTGACACTTAGGAGCTGTGGGGATCTTGAGCAAGTGGCTAAACTTCTCTGAACAGCAGTTTGGTTTCACATCTTGGGCTTTCATCCTTGCGTGAAACACAGAAGCTGCCTGAATCCCAGTCTTTGCTCCTGCACACAGTTAATCATCTCCTTAATTGTGGAGGTGAAGACGGCATTAGTATGATCCCCAAAGGCTAGGAAAGTTTGCAGGGATAGGATGGTCAGGAAGGGCTTTCTGGGTGAGGCAGAACTTGTGCCGTAATCCTCCTCATCACCATTGCTGTCATCATCATCGTCACCTTAACGATCACCTCTCGAGTGTTAACTATGGTCTTTGTTGTTGCTTAGTCACTCAGTCCCGTCCGACCCTCTGCAACCCTATAGTCTCCTCTGTCCAGGAGATTTCCTAGGCAAGAATACTGGAGTGGTTTGCCATTTCCTTCTCCAGGGATCTTACTGACCCAGGGATCGAACCCGGACCTCCTGCATTGGCAAGTGGGTTCTTTACCACTGAGTCACCTGCAAAGCCCTAATTATGGGCTCAGTTCAGTTCAGTCACTCAGTCATGTCCGACTCTTTGCAACCCCATGGACTGAAGCACACCAGGCCTCCCTGTCCATCACTAACTCTCAGAGTCTGCCCAAACTCATGTTCAAGTCGGTGATGCCATCCAACCATCTCATCCTCTGTCGTCACCTTCTCCTCCTGCCTTCAATCTTTCCCAGCATCAGGGTCTTTTCAAATGAGTCAGCTCTTCTTTTTTTTTTTAATATGAATTTATTTATTTTAATTGGAGGTTAATTACTTTACAATATTTTATTAATTGTATTAATATTCACATCAACATGAATCCACCACAGGTATACACGTGTTCCCCATCCTGAACCCCCCTCCCCCATCCCTCCCCGTAACATCCCTCTGGGTCGTCTCAGTGCACCAGCCCCAAGCATCCAGTATCATGCATCAAATCTGGACTGGCGATTCATTTCATATATGATATTATACATGTTTCAATGCCATTCTCCCAAATCGTCCCACCCTCTCCCTCTCCCACAGAGTCCAAAAGTTCACATCATGTGGCCAAAGTATTGGAGTTTCAGCTTCAGCATCAGTCCTTCCAATGAACACCCAGGGCTGATCTCCTTTAGGATGGACTAGTTGGATCTCCTTGCAGTCCAGGGGATTCTCAAGAGTCTTCTCCAGCACCACAGTTCAAAAGCATCTATTCTTCAGTGCTCAGCTTTTTTTATAGTCCGACTCTCACATCCATACATGACTACTGGAAAAACCATAGCCTTGACTAAACGGCTATGGAATGTCTCTGCTTTTGAATATGCTGTCTAGGTTGGTCATAACTTTCCTTCCAAGGAGTAAGCATCTTTTAATTTCATGGCTGCAGTCACCACCTGCAGTGATTTTGGAGGCCCCCAAAATTAAGTCTACCACTGTTTCCCCATCTATTTGCCATGAAGTGATGGGACTGGATGCCATGATCTTAGTTTTCTGAATGTTGAGCTTTAAATCAACTTTTTCACTCTCCTCTTTCACTTTCATCAAGAGGCTCTTTAGTTCTTCTTCACTTTCTGCTATAAGGGTGGTGTCATCTGCATATCTGAGGTTATTGAGATTTCTCCCAGCAATTTGAATCCAGCTTGTGCTTCCTCCAGCCCAGCGTTTCTCATGATGTACTCTGCGTATAAGTTAAATAAGCAGGGTGACAATATACAGCCTTGATGTACTCCTTTTCCTATTTGGAACCAGTCTGTTGTTCCATATCCAGTTCTAACTGTTGCTTCCTGACCTGTAGATAGGTTTCTTAAGAGGCAGGTCAGGTGGTCTGGTATTCCCATCCCTTTCAGAATTTTCCACAGTTTATTGTGATCCACACTGTCAAAGGCTTTGGCATAGTCAAGAAAGCAGAAATAGATGTTTTTCTGGAACTGTCTTGCACATTCAACAATCCAGTGAATGTTGGCAATTTGATCTCTGGTTCCTCTGCCTTTTCTAAAACCAGCTTGAACATCTGGAAGTTCATAGTTCATGTACTGTTGAAGCCTGGCTTGGAGAAATTGGAGCATTACTTTACTAGTGTGTGAGATGAGTGCAGTTGTGTGATAGTTTGAGCATTCTTTGGCATTGCCTTTCTTTGGGATTGGAATGGAAACTGACCTTTTCCAGTCTTGTGGCCCCTGCTGAGTTTTCCAAATTTGCTGGCATATTGAGTGCAGCACTTTCACAGCATCATCTTTTAGGATTTGAAATAGATCAGCTGAAATTCCATCACCTCCACTAGCTTTGTTCATAGTGATGCTCCATAAAGCCCACTTGACTTCACATTCCAGGATGTCTAGCTCTAGGTGAGTGATCACACCATTGTGATTATCTGGGTCATGAAGATCTTTTTTGTATAGTTCTGTGTATTCTTGCCACCTCTTCTTAATATCTTCTGCTTCTGTTAGGTCCGTACCATTTCTGTCTTTTATTGTGCCCATCTTTGCATGAAATGTTCCCTTGGTATCTCTAATTTTCTTGAAGAGATTTCTAGTCTTTCCCATTCTATTGTTTTCCTCTATTTCTTTGTACTGATCACTGAGGAAGGCTTTCTTATCTCTCCTTGCTATTCTTTGGAACTCTGCATTCAAATGGGTATATCTCTCCTTCTCTCCTTTGCTTTTCACTTCTCTTCATTTCACAGCTATTTGTAAGGCCTCCCCAGACAGCCATTTTGCTTTTTTGCATTTCTTTTTCTTGGGGATGGTCTTGATCCCTGTCTCCTGTACGATGTCATGAACCTCCATCCATAGTTCATCAGGTACTCTGTCTATCAGATCTAGTCTCATAAATCTATTTCTTACTTCCACTGTACAATTATGAGGGATTTGATTTAGGTCATACCTGAATGGTCTAGCGGTTTTCCCTACTTTCTTCAATTTAAGTCTGAATTTGGCAATAAGGAGTTCATGATCTGAGCCACAGTCAGCTCCTGGTCTTGTTTTTGCTGACTGTATAGAGCTTCTCCATCTTTGGCTGCAAAGAATATAATCAATCTGATTTTGGTGTTGACCATCTGGTGATGCCCATGTGTAGAGTCTTCTCTTGTGTTGTTGGAAGGGGGTGTTTGCTATGACCAGTGTGTTCTCTTGGCAAAACTCTATTAGTCTTTGCCCTGCTTCATTCCATACTCCAAGGCCAAATTTGCCTGTTACTCCATGTGTTTCTTGACTTCCTACTTGTGCATTCCAGTCCCCTATAATGAAAAGGGCATCTTTTTTGGGTGTTAGTTCTAAAAGGTCTTGTAGGTCTTCATAGAACTGTTTAACTTCAGCTTCTTGGATCACTGTGATATTGAATGGTTTGCCTTGGAGACGAACAGAGATCATTCTGTCATTTTTGAGATTTGGACTCTCTTGTTGACTGTGATGGCTACTCCATTTCTTCTAAGGGATTCTTGTCCACAGTAGTAGATATAATGGTCATCTGAGTTAAATTCATCCATTCCAGTGTATTTTAGTTCCCTAATTCCTAAAGTGTCGATGTCCACTCTTGCCATCTCCTGTTTGACCACTTCCAATTTGCCTTGATTCATGGACCTAACATTCCAGGTTCCTATGCAATATTGCTTTTTACAGCATTGGGCTTTGCTTCCATCACCAGTCACATCCACAACTGAGTGTTGTTTTTGCTTTGAATCCATCTCTTTATTCTTTCTGGAGTTATTTCTCCACTGATCTCCAGTAATATACTGGGCACCTACTGAGCTGGGGAGTTCATGTTTCAGTGTCCTATCTTTTTGCCTTTTCATACTGTTCATGGTCCTGCCCATCAGAACAAGACCCAGTTTCCCCCTCAGTCAGTCTCTCCCATCAGGAAGCTTCCATAAGCCTCTGATCCTTCTCCATCAGAGGGTGGACAGACTGAAAACCACAATCACAGAAAGCTAACCAATCTGATCACATGGACCACAGCCTTGTCTAACTCAATGAAACTATGAGCCTTGCTGTGTAGGGCCACCCAAGACGGATGGGTCATGGTGGAGAGTTCTGACAAAATGTGGTCCACTGGAGAAGGGAATGGCAAACCTCTTCAGCATTCTTGCCTTGAGAACCCCATGAACAGTATGAACAATATGAATTATGGGCTAGCATGACACTAAATAATCCACGTATTCTGCATTTATTTCTTGGAGACATTTTGAATTATTTATCTCATCTGAGTTCAATCCCTGGGTTGGGAAGATCCCCTGGAGGAGGGCACGGCAACCCACTCCAGTATTCTAGCCTGGAGAATCCCCATGGACAGAGGAGCCTGGCAGGCTACAGTCCATGGGGTCACAAAGAGTTGGACACGACTGAGCAACTAAGCACACATAAAAATGGGATCTGAAGCTTCAGGATGGAAAGTACCTTGTTCAAGGTCACAGAGGTGGAAAACAGCAGAGAGAAAAGCTCAGATCCACCTGAATGCAAAGTTCAGGTGGCCCTTGGGATAGACACTTTTTTCCCCCTTTCCTCTCTTGCTGAATCTGTGCAATGTTTGCAAGGCCTTTTCCCTTTGAAATTGAATTGTACTTTACTGTTGGCCTCTGTTGTAATTTTGGAGATAATTCATCTTCATCACCGGTATCTTTTTCACTGGCTCCAGCTTTGCCGACATTGGTTTATGTTATTTGTGGTCATAATGTTCCCTCGGTCTCTCTGCCAAGTAGTTAATGGTGTATAAACACATGCTTAAGTGCACCTGAGGATCTTGCTGCTAGACTGTCCTTTGGTAGAGTGACAATTTCTATTGTTCTGGGAATACAGGTCCCTGAATTATCAGAAGAGTGTGTCTCTCCATGGAAGCCACATTGAATCGACATCAATACACTGGCTGCTGCTCCTCGGAAGACCATTTTCCCGATTCCAGTAACAAAAGACCTAAGTGGGTTGGTCCCTCTGCATTTTTAAATAAGAAGACTCTTTGGTTTTTCAATAACAAAGCTCAAGTTGAATCACCTTGGGCAAAAAGCAATTTGTTGGAAGGATACTGCGGCACCTCAAAGAATCTAAAGAAACATCGAAAACATTTTGTCTTCACATAAGGAATGGGCTGGGACTTCCATGGTGGTCTGGTGGTTAAGACTTCATGCTTTCAAAGCAGAGGACTTGGGTTCAATCCCTGGTTGGAGAACTAAGATCTTGCATGCCTATGGCATGGCCAAAAATTTAGAAAAATAAAAAAGTATGAAAAAGTTATTTAAAAAGAAAAAAAAAAAAGGACTGTCCTAGGTACCTAAAAAAAGGAGTTGGGGGCTCATTCCTCTTGAATTTTGCAATGAAATCCTGAGAGCTATGTTAGGCAGGCTTCTCCTCTGATATGTGCTCAGTCATGTCTGACTCTTTGCAGCCCCATGGACAGCAGCTCACCGTACTCCTTTTCTCACGGGATTTTCCAGCCAACAATACTGGAGCCACATCCATCTCTAGAGGATTTTCCCGGCCCAGGGATCGAACTTGTGCCTCTTCCATCTCCTGCATTGGCAGGTGGATTCTTTACCATTAGTGCCACCTGGGAAGCTAGTAGATCTCCTCTGGATCTACCAGTATTTCGTGCTTACTTTCAGTCCTTTGTTGGGGCCTAACTTGTACCAGTTCACAAGAACCAATTATTTAAAATTTCAGGAAGCTCATGCATCAGTACTTACACTAACTTCAAATCAGTCATGGTGGGAGCATTTATACCTTGGGTATTTGCAAATGCTGCCTTTTTCTTCTTCTTCTTTTTTTTTTGGAGAGATAGTTTACCAGTACCCTTCCGGCAACAATAGACTACGCATGCAATAATTATCCAAAGTCATGTTTAGGACAATACACTATAAATCAGACTCTCTGGGTTTGACATCTTGCTGTGCTACTTCCTTGCTTTGTCATCAAGTTTCTTAGCACATCTGAACCCCGATTCATTCACCTGTAAGAGGACAATAATAATTCTACACCAAATAGGATTTATTATGAGGATGAAGGGGCTTCCCAAGCGGCTCAATGGGTAAAGAGTCTGCCTGCAATGCAAGAAATGTGGGTTGATCCCTGGGTCAGGAAGATCCCTTGAAGGAGGAAATGGCAACTCACTCCAGTATTCTTGCTGGGATAATTCCATGGACAGAGGAGTCTGGCAGGCTACAATCCATAGGATTGCAGAGAGTCGGAATGACTGAAGCAACTGAGCACACACAAACACACACGCACACACATGGGAGGGCGAAGTGAGCTAATATCCATGGTTGCCTGGCCCATGGGAAGTGTCTTGTGTACGTTAATTATTTTCCATCCTGCCTTCCAATTGTCTATTTTTTGTTTACTCTATTCTGGGACCTCAATGCCCCCACACCGTTCTTGGGACAATCAGCACTGAAATGTTCAATGAATGGATGAAGGCAGGAGACTGGAACCATGGGAAACACGCACATTTTTGCTCTCTACTATATCTCCAGCATCCAGAACTGTGTCTGACACATACTTGGTGCTCAGTGTATACCTTTTGAAAGTATTAATAGACAGATAAACCCTAAATCTTCTTTTGGGATACTTTAAAGATAATCTGAACACAGATGTGTCTGATTCCATCTTCCATGTCATTTTCCTCTTCTTGTTACATGCTGTGTCATGCTTAGTCACTCAGTTGTATGCGATTCTTTGTGATCCTGTGGACTGTAGCCTGCCAGGCTCCTCTGTCCATGGGATTTTTAATTCGAGAATACTGGAGTGGGTTGCCGTTTTCCTCCTCTAGGGCGTCTTCCCAACCCAGGGATCGAAACCACATCTCCTGTGTCTCCTGCCCTGGCAGTCTGGATTCTTTTACCTGCTGAGTCATCAGAGAAACTTCTCTGCAATTTGTCTATCGACCATATTCCCGAGAATTCTCTGATCCCTCTCATGAAGACTAAGCGGCAGAACCTACAGGAAGAAAGAATGATGTGCCTTTTGCATTCAGCACTTTAAACTTCACCCTCTTGGCGATTGTGGCTTTTTCCTTTTTCGCTTCTTTCTTTCTTTTTGGCTGCACTGGGTCTTTCTTGCTAGGCACAAGCTTTCTCAAGTTGCAGTGAGCAGGGTATACTCTCCAATTGGAGAGTGTCTCCTGGGTATACCCAGGCTTCTCACTGCGGTGGATTCTCCCGTTGCGGAGCACAGGCTTTAGGGTGTGTGGACTCAGTAGTTGCAACTGGTGGGCTCTAGGGCACAGGCTCAGTAGTTGTGGGCTTAGTTGCCCTGCAGCATGTGGGATCTTTCCAGACCAGAGATTGAACCCATGTCCCCTGCATCCCGAGGCAGATTCTTAACCACTGGACCACCAGAGAAGCCTCTGTTTTCTTTTTTGAAGAGAGGGAGACCCTTGGCAAGAAATAGAGATCTGTGGCTATGATGTAAGGCTGAGCGGATCCGGTGACTTTCATGGGAAATGGCGTTGGCAAGCCCAGGGTCTCCAGGCAAGACAGCTCAATGTCCAGAACTCAAGCTACATGCACAGAAAGCCACTAAGATGTGTTTCCAGCCCATGTTTAGAGATGGCGAGATGACTATACGCATTCACTTGAGAGTCTGGAGGAGCATGGGATGCTCAGCAGGGTGTTTGGCAGGGCCAAGATGAAGTCACTCGTCTCTGCCTTCTGCAGGCAGAGATGGAGGAGGGGAGCCTTTGCTTGGTTCGGAGCAGAGCGGGCTCATGGTTGATGCTTATTCCTTTAACTAAGCGTGTGCCTTCCGTACTAATGACTTAAGGGCTGTGAGCCTTACACAAGAGCCCACTGAGTTGCATTCCCGATGCTTCCTTTCCTGACCTAGAGCTACAGTGGCTAATTGAAACATACCCTGCAGAGTGTCTCTGGAGCAGAAACCAGCTGCCAATCCTGGTTTAGCCCAGACTCACTGTCCTGCTGGTAATTGTTATTCTTCAGTTGTTTGCTAGAAACCATCAGCTGAAGGAGAAAGGTTTGTTTTTGTTTTTTTTTCCCTCCCCTGAATGAATTTGCGTGGAACTAGTGAGGCTGCAAAGCGCATGTCAGCCTGGACTCATTTTCTGGACAGAGGACCTGGAGTTCACAGTGTTGGGTTACAGAAGTGCAGCATGCGTGAGTGCTAAGTCTCTTTAGTCGTGTCCGACTCTTTGCAACCCCGTGGACTGTAGCCCGCCAGGCTCCTCTGTCCGTGGATTCTCCAGGCTAGAATACTGGAGTGGGGTGCCATGCCCTCCTCCAGGGAATCGTCCCAACCCAGGGATCAAACCTGCGTCTCTTATGCCTCCCGCATTGACAGGCGGGTTCGTTACCACCAGTGCCACCTGGGAAGCCCATAAAAGCCCAGCAGCAGAATTCAAACCCAAGTGTGCATTTGTGTGTAGAGGTCAGACTGTAGAGTCAGACAGTCTCTGCCTTAGCTAGTTCTTCCATTGTGTTCAATACCTTGAGAACTTTTTAAAAATTTTATTGTATAGCTAATTTGCAATGTTGTGTTTAATTTCTGCTGTATAGCAAAGTGACTCAGTTATACATATACATATGTATGTATTCTTTTTCATATTCTTTTTCATTATGGTTTATCACAGGATAGTGAACATAGTTCCCTGTGCTATACAGTAGGACATTGTTGTTCATCCATCTTATATGTTAATATAATAGTTTGCATCTGTTAATCCCAAACTCCCAATCCTTCCTTCCTCCATTTCTTCCTGCTTAGGAAGAGAGAACATGTCTGTTCTCTTTGTCTGTGAGTCTGTTTTGTGTATATATATATGTTCATTTATGTAATATTTTAGATTCCACATATAAGTGATACCATATACCAATTCCTTGAGATTTAATGCAATTGACTTCTTTACTGGTATTCTGCCTTGTTCCAAAATGAACTGCCAGCCACCCTGGGATGTACCGGAAGCCCCTGACACCAGCTCATAAGAACCGATTGTTAACGTGGTCAAGAGTTTCGTGAGTCAGTTATTGAACCATTCATTGGTGACTTCGTGGTGGAGAGTCTTTACATCATGGAAATTAGCAAACTCTACAAAATCAGGCTTTTCAATATCCCTGGAGAAATGATTTACACATACACCTCCACTGTAAAATATTCATGCATAAACCATACGGAGTCATATTTAAGAATATGAGCTTTGGAATTAAACTCTGAGGATGTGATATCTAGCTTTGGAGCATAGTCAAAAATAGGCTTTGGTTCTTGGATGTAAGACAGTGCCAAGGATGTATTGTACAACAGGGGGAATATAGCCAGTATTTTATAACTGTAAACGGAAAGTAAACTTTAAAAAATGTATACCAATAAAAAAAATTTAAGATGTAGAAAAGTTCATTAGCTTGACCTAGTGTGTAATGGCACTCAGTAATGTCTCTTGTTTTTTAATGTTCAACAATTATTTTAAAATGCTAATAATAGTAATTTTTATTTTGGCATTCATGTTTTGCCACAGGTAATATTTTAGGTATTTTCTATTTTTTCATCATAAAAACAAAAATATGAGACAAGTATTATCATTGTCACCTTAAAGTAAAGAAAAATATAGTTTATGTAACTTCTCTAACCATAGAAAGAATCATGGACAAAATGGAATTTGAAACAGGGTTCTACATTCACCTTATTCATGGTGGAAAAGTTGGAATACACAAAAGCACTGAAAACAGAATTATCTAATAAACTTATTCCTGATTAACAGTTGCATTTCTTTCTTCTTTTGTGTGTGTGTGTGTGTGTACATGTACATTGGATTTATTTATATAACCATGGGCTTCCCTGGTGGCTCAGAATTCACCTGCAATGCTGGAGACCTGGGTTCAATCCTTTGGTCAGGAAGATCCCCTGGAGAAGGGAACGGCAACCCACTCCAGTATTCTTGCCTGGAGAATCCCAAGGACAGAGGAGTCTGGCGGGTTAGTCATGGGGTCACAAAAAGTCAGACACGACTGAAGCAACTTAGCAGCACGCACCGATAAAAATGAATGCAAGGACGTCCCTGGTGGTCCAGTGGTTAAGAATCTGCCTTAGTGTAGAGACAAATAACATCATTAAAAAATTTTTAAATCATTTTTAAAGTTTTAAATATAAACTTTATTTATATTTTGTGTAAATAAAGTTACATAAACTATGTTTTTAAGGTGAGAACGATAATACTTGCCTCATATATTTGTTATTATGATGAAAAAATATAAAACACCTAAAATCTGCCTGTGGCAAAACATGAATGCAAAAATTACTATTATTAGCATTTTTTCTTTTTATTGTTCAGCATTAAAAAACAAGAGATATTATTGAGTGCCATTACACACTAGGTCAAGCTAATGGGCTTTTTTACGTCTTAAAAAAGTTTTTTTTATTGGTTAAAAGCTGTACCAAATGGTAGCGATGGACTTACAATTGATTAGTAATGTCTGTCACAAAGGAGGCTGTGGGAAGTGTGAAAAAGGTGGGGTGGGGGGAAGAGAAACGTTCCTCCAGGTGGCAGGAGCAGCGTGGGCAAAGACATGGCCTTAGTAGCTAACATTTAGCTAACACTTAAGATATACCAGGCACTTTCCTAGGTGATTTACAATATGTGATATTAACCTGGCTTACCCTCATAAGAATCCTACAATGGGGACTTCCCTGGTGGTCCAGTGGTTAAGAATCCATCTGCCAGTGCAGGGGACACGGGTTGGATCCCTGGTCTGGGAAGATTCCATGTGGTGGGACACGAAGCCCATGCACCACAACTGCTGAGCCTGTCTCCACAGCCCAGGAACCACACTACTGAAGCCCAAGCACCCTGGAGCGTGTGCTCCGCAACAAGAGAAGCCGCTGCAGGGAGAAACCCCAGCACCGCAACTAGAGAGTAGGCCCCGCTCGCTGCAGCTAGAGAAAGCCCGCACACAGCAAATAAGACCCCGTGCAGCCAAAAATACATACACGAATGATAATAATAATAAAATAATCCAGCAAGGTAGTGGTTCCCAACCACAGGTGATTCTGCCATTTACTCCCCCCCAACCCCCCATGCCCAGTCAGGGGGATATGTTTAACAGTGTCTAGAGACATTTTTGGTTAGTGTGACTCTGGCAGAAGGATGGATAGGTGTGATGTGGGGCAGCCCCATGACAAAGGATGATCTGGCTCACAGTGTCAACAGTGCCAAGATTGAGAAATACTTCAGTGAAGTATGAAACACTGTATTATCATCCCCATTATACTGATGGGAAGAGTGAGGCACAGAGAAGCTGAAGCTCATTCTCTAGGTTTTTCAGGCAGGAAATTGCTGATACTGGATTCAGAACTCGAAGCTCACCTGCTTGCTCTCTGTGGCTCCCCACACTCTGGAGTTTAGTCAGAAAGACTGTGGGGGATAAAGGGGGAGGAGGGAGAGGAAAAACGGGATTCACGGCTGTTTTGGGAAAATAAGGGCTTCCCAGTTAGCTCAGACAGTAAAGAATCTGCCTGAAATGCAGGAGACCCGGGTTTGATCCCGGGGGTGGGAAGATCCCCTGGAGGAGGGCATGGTAACCCTCTCCAGTATTCTTGCCTGGAGAACTCCATGAACCGAGGAGTCTGCCAGGGCGACAGTCCCTGGGGTTGCAAAGAGCTGGACACAATTGAGTGACTATTACACTTGGGAAAATAAAAGACAGGTGACCGCTATGGAGAGTTGTGATTCTTAATTTTTGCTTAGATTGTACTGACACCAGGCTTCCCTCCCGGTCCCTCCCTCAGGCCGGCTTCTCTGAGCCCCTGCTGTGAAAGTTCAGTTTGGTTAAATTTCCTCCAGCATCAGGGCCCTCCTTCCAGCTGCTTCCCGCTCTCCTCCATTGCTGGTAGGTTAGGAGCCCTGAGTGAGATTTGCTCTGACACGCTGCTTTTGCTAATTTTGCCTGGGAAACTGAAGCTGAGAGTTGCTGCAGCTTCTTCGGGACAAAATAGCATCAGTGGTCTTCCCACTGAGGAGGGTGGGTCTGGTCCAGCTCGGGGGCCATTTGTAACTCAGTTTGCTTGGGGACCAGCTCCTTGTGGCCTTGGATGCTCCCGGTGGGGCAGCGCTGGCTGTCAACCGAGTGATGAGTCACCTGGAACCTTTGGAGATGGGAGGTGGGAATAAGTCTTTCCTGGGGCTGCTGTGTCAAGCTCTACCCTTGTTGCTGGGTGAGCAGGCGTGCGTGTGTGCTAAGTTGCTTCAGTCATATCTGGTGATGAGCAGGCAGTTGTGAACAGTTTGCTGTTTTTAGTATGAATAGGCGAGGAGGAGCAGGAGGAGGCAGGGGAGGAATGGTGTAAAGCATGCGCCATGCAATCAGATGGCTTTGGTAGCTGTGTGATAGTAAGTGGCTGTACCTCTCGGAGCCTCACTCTTTACCTGTAAAATGGAGCTAATTGCACAGTGGGGGTATTGTTGTGAGAATTAAATCTCTGTTTTTGTTTTTTAGTCACTCAGTCATGTCTGACTCTTTGTGACCCCATGGACTGCAGCACGCCAGGCTTCCCTGTCCTTCCCTATCTCCTGGACTCATGTCTGTCAAGCTGGTGATGCCACCTAACCATCTCATCCTCTGTTGTCCCCTTCACCTCCTGCTCTCAATCTTTCTGAGCATCAGGGTCTTTTCCAGTGAGTTGACTCTTCACATCAGGTGGCCAAAGTATTGGAGCTTCAGCATCAGCATCAGTCCTTCCAATGAATATTCAGTGTTGATTTCCTTTAGGAAACTTGTTAGATACAGTCATAAGCCTAGATATTGCCAACATCTGAGAGGTTTTGGAGTCCTTTCTTATGAATAAAATCAGCTCCATTCTTTTCATTCTGGATGCTGTATTGAGGATTCTGAGATCAGGCTCTGACTTACTGGTTTATCAGGAAAGAGTGGGAGATTGATTAGTGATGTCTGACATGGGTGTAGGCATGGGGAGGGGAGGAAAGTGTGTACCTGGCATTTCCAGGTAGATTCAGCTGCAGAGTGAATAGTCACTGAAATCATAGCACTGCTGTTGTTGGTTATTTAGGTCACTGTAAAGTCAAGTTAAAGAATACTTCTATATTTGAGGGAGGCCATTGGAAAAGACTCTGATGCTGGGAGGGATTGGGGGCAGGAGGAGAAGGGGATGACGGAGGATGAGATGGCTGGATGGCATCACGGACTCGATGGACGTGAGTCTGAGTGAACTCCGGGAGTTGGTGATGGACAGGGAGGCCTGGCGTGCTTCGATTCATGGGGTTGCAAAGAGTCGGACACGACTGAGCGACTGAAATAACTAACTAACTAACTAACTAAAGTCAGAGAAGGAAGAAAAGTTGCTGATTTCTTTTAAATTGGCAGTTCTAGTGATAGAATTGCTTTGCTGCTGAGAAGTTTAACATATATCGACAGTGGGTGATATAAGGCCAAATGATTGGCTGCCCTTATCTCCCTCCCTGGTAATTCTTCTTGCTGGGCAGGCTGGGATAATTGTGGAGGCTGCAAACTGATGGAGGCCTAGTGCCTCCTGAAGTGGAGGTGAAGGCTGGATGGGGGATTGATGAGCATGGGAAGAGATGGTTAGCTGAGCCACTGATCAGAGAGAGCCTCTTCTGCTAACATCTGGCTGATGGGGAAGGGAGTTGATATCAAGAGGAAAAAATGGGAAAATGCTTATGGTTGCTGAACATGGATTGGTTCTTAAAAATATTTATTTGTATTTATTTGGTTGCACCAGAGCTTCCCAGGTGGCACTAGTGGTAAAGAATCTGCCTGCAATGCAGGAGACCTGAGTTTGAACTCTGGGTTGGGAAGATCCCCTGCAGGAAGGCATGGCAACCCACTCCAGTACTCTTGCCTGGAGAATTCTATGGACAGAGGAACCTGGCAAGACCATGGCAAAGAGTCAGACAGGACTGAGTGACTATCGCACACACATGCTGGGGCTCAGTTGCGGCATGCAAGCTCTTAGTTGCAACATGTGGAATCTAGTTCCCTGACCAGGGATTGAACTCAGGTCCCCTGAAGTGGGAGCATGGCATCTTAGCTACTGGACCACCAAGTAGGTCCCTACGTGCATTGGTTTTGTTTGCATTTCCAGATACTGCTCTTCAGGGAAGGGCATCCCACATTCCCTCTGGGGATCCTCCCACTTTATGATGTAAATAAAAAACATCCTCCTCCCCATGCCATTTAAGACTAGTACTTTGTGCTTAATGAAGGTCTCAAGGAAGAAACTTGAGAGTCCCTTGGACAGCAAGGGGATCAAACCAGTCTATACTAAAGAAAATCAACCCTGAATATGCACTGGAAGGATTTATGCTAAAGCTGGAAGCCCCAATACTCTGACTACCTCATGGAAAGAGCCAATTCATTGGAAAAGACCCCTCCCACTCCAGCTGTAGCTCCTCTTGCAGGTCTGGTCAATCAGAACATTGCATCCCTGGCCACCAAGATAGGTTTAGAGATGGTCACATGATCAAAGGGCTTCCCTGGTGGTTCAGATGGTAAAGAATCTGCCTGCAAGGCTGGAGATCCAGGTTTGATCCATAGCTTGGGAAGATCCCTGGAGAAGGAAATGGCAACCCACTCCAATAAGTTGTCTGGAGAATTCCCTGGACAGAAGAGCCTGGTTGGCTACAGTCCATGGGGTAACCAAGAGTTGGACACGACTAAGTGACTAATACGTTCATGTGATCAAAGCCGATGTGGGAATTAAGCCCAGGGATTTTTCTGGAAGTGTTGGGAAAACCGTTACTTTCCATTAACCTTGCTAAACTGGCGCTGTCTTTGCTTAGAGTTGCTGAAGGCCATTTTTGTCAGAACACAGGGAGAGCTTTTCCTGACAACGAAGCCAAAACAGGGCAAAGCGGAGAGGAGAGAGGACAGGAAGCAGGTTGTTGACAACGTCATCTGAGCATCTGGATGCAGCCACGCCTGCAGCTCATAGCAGCTGCACTTCCGGGTGCTTTCGCTTAACCAATTCATGATGAATATTTTCATTACCGAAGGAAAGGGAGTGCTGATGAGCTCGAGCTAATACAACACCCACAGGCAATTTCCTCAAAGTCAAGTGATATTTGCTGGCAGAATAAAAGGCGAACGCTCACGATAGAGCAAATAGTATGTTAGCTATGAGAAGGATCACTTCCATAACACTGACAGCTGCTATTAAATGGCCCTGGACCAGGTGGTTTTCATAGCTATTGTAGAACTTAGTGATCATCTCCCAGTATGTTCTCTGTTTTGCTCTTGAAGAAATCGAGAAGCTAAGAATTAGTGGTCATGTCCAAGGTAAAACCAGTGTTACAGAGTTTAAGTTTCAGTCCAGCTCTGTCTGCCCCTAAGACCCATGCTTTGTCATTGCACTCTGTATGGCCTCTTGGCAGACGTGCTGCAGTGTATGAGAGAAAGCAGAGGTATGGGTTTGCCATGAGCCAGGCCCAGGGTTGGACCCCCTCTGCCCCTACTATGGGTATTCTCTTTTGAGCGAAGTAAATCTCAGGCTGCAGAGACTGAGAACACAAAAGGTTAAGGAAATAAAAATCTGTAGGCAGAAAGTACAAAATCTGTTTGCCCTGATGCATGGAGATCCTTATGCAACTTATATTAAAATAATTGATCAAATGGTTACAATTGGCTCATGGAATACACAGCCATGATGACTGGCTTCATCTTGCGCCCCCAGTGGGAATTCCAAGGAAATCCAGGAAGGATATTATTGCATTTCATCATCAAACCATTCCTGGAAAGCTCAAAGGAGCGATGGAACAGGTTTAAGCATGTTTTGGTACCAGTTGGTATTTCTTTTTGGTGTTCAGTTGCTCAGTTGTGTCCGACTCTTTGTGACCCCATGGACTGCAGCATGCCAGGCCTCCCTGTCCTTCACTATTTCCTGGAGTTTGCTCAACCTTATGTCCATTGAGTCAGTGATGCCATCTCATCCTCTGCTACCTCCTTCTCCTTTTGCCTTCTATCTTTCCCAGCATCAGGGTCTTTTCCAATGAATTGGCTCTTTCCATGAGGTGGTCAAAGTATTGGGGCTTCCAGCTTTAGCATAAATCCTTCCAGTGCATATTCAGGGTTGATTTTCTTTAGTATAGACTGGTTTGATCCCCTTGCTGTCTAAGGGACTCTCAAGTTTCTTCCTTGAGACCTTCATTAAGCACAAAGTACTAGTCTTAAATGGCATGGGGAGGAGGGTGTTTTTTATTTACATCATGAATATTTTAAAGTGTTTTAAAGTTTAGAAAATATCTGATGCAATGAATCTCTTTGTTTCTGTTTCTCACTGCTCTGAAGTCTAAATTCAGGAAAGACAGCGGCTGCTGTTAACTGTTTATGAAATATTTACTCAGTACTTGAAACCTCACTGTGGCACTTCCGTCTCCTGCTGCTCCACCTCCCAGGGCCTCTGCTTCTACACGTTTCCCTGCTGGAACTTCTCTCCCCTCCCACTTCCATCAAATTCCCCTTCCTCTGCATTTTCTCCAAATTATCTCCTATTCCTTCAAATTTAAGCCTATTTTCCCAGATGAGCACTCTCAATACACGTTTTCTTAGCTCCTGGTGTTTCTCCTAAATAGATGTATCCCTTCATAGTTACACAGGTGCAGTTAGGTAATTTTTTGACAATTGCCAATGGTTATTTGACTAATGTCCAACTCTAGTTAAGTTCCATGAGAATAAGCATTCTGTCATTTGTTAAAATTGCTAGTCAGTCCTAAAGGAAATCAACCCTGGATATTCATTGGAAGGACTGATGCTGAAGCTGAAGCTCCAGTCCTTTGGCCACCTGATGGGAAGAGCTGACTCATTGGAAGAGACCCTGATGCTGGGAAAGGTTGACGGCAGGAGGGAAAGGCAGAGACAAAGGGTGAGGTGGTTGGATGGCCTCACCAACTTAGTGGACATGAATTTGAGCAAACTCCGAGATAGTGAAGGACAGGGAAGCCCAGTGTGCTGTAGTCTATGGGGTTGCAAAAAGCTGGACATGACTTAGTGAATGAACAACAAATTGTATTCCCAGGGCTTATCAAAGAGCCTTACAGACAAGAGGTTCTCACTAAATATTTTACAACATCCCTATGAAAAAGGCAGATAGTGCTAACCAAATATTATAGATAAGAAAACTGAGGCACTCAGAGAAGGCAGAACAACCTGCTAGGTCTCAAATCCAGTCCTGTTTCACAAAGCTCTGCCCTTAACCGTTATGTTATCCTAATTACTTCCAGAAGTTGACCTTCTGTTTGGCAAGAGCAAAATGACCTGGAGCCATGTAAATCAGTCTGAAAATTTATTGCCCTTTCTTAGATCTAATTACCTCCATGGTATCAGAAGTCCTTTCTTTCTTTTTTATTAAAAAAAAAAATCACAGCCCCTCCTTAGATTGGTAACAAGACACTTTATAATCAAGTCTAGTGTTTCAAAAGCTAGCAACTAGCAATTCACTGGAGTTACCTGGAAAGATTAAAGAAAAATTTTGATGTCTGCATTGCACCACCAAAAGGTTCTGACTAATTGATTTGGAGTGGGAACTGGGTGTTAGTAGTTTTTATGGTTCTCACGTGCAGGCAGGTTGAGAATCACTGATCTAACCCTCACCAGTTTCACTATCACATCTCTGTGTCTCCACAGTAACGGTTCCATCTTTGCTTCAGTCTCATCCTCCTGTGAGCCATTGCCTATGTTTTCTTTTCCTCCTTTCATTCACATGCTGCCATTATTTTCATGGCACTCAGCCTGCTGTATTCTAATCCATCACTTTATCATTCTAATTTAATTGTCTTGGTTGAGGTCACAGATGGGTCTTATCCAATGCAATACCCAGAGAGTCTGCTTCATATCACACGTTGTACCCATGAATAATGAGTTCGTGAATTAATAAATAAATGAAATGGAGGGATGATTTCATATTTTTTCTATTTCTCATCCTTCCCCACTTGAAACACATTTCCCAAAAGTCAAGGTCATGGAGGTTGAATATTTTAGTAGATCAGATCTCTCTACTCATTTATTCAAATGTAAACCTCCACGCTAAGTGAAAGAAACTGTTAGTTTTTCAGTCATATCTGACTCTTTGTGACCCCATGGATGTAGCCCACCAGGCTCCTCTGTCCATGGGCTTTTCCAGGCAAGAATACTGGAGTGGGTTTCCATGCCTCCTCCAGGGGATCTTCCTGACCCAGGGATCCAACCCAGGTCTCCTGCATTGCAGGCAGATTCTTTACTATCTGAGCCACCAGGGAGCCCAATGCTAAGGTCGTCATCTGCTTTTGGTAAGGCTAGTTAGGACTATTGGCTTAGTTAAAAGTTATCTGGCCTGGACACAGGCTAGTCCAGTGGTCCTCAAACTGGCTGCCCATTGGCATCACTGGGCCATGATCGTGGTTACCATCTGGCCAATTGCCACATACATGCACTGCAGGCCCTCTGTGTGTCATGAACTGAGGCATCTGTGTATTTCATGAGTTAACAGTCGAATTTCTCACTAAACACACCCTGAACTTCGAACATACTTTCTCCTCCTTTTTCTTACCCATCACCCTTCATCCAACAAGCATTCTAGAAACCGCCACTGGCCTTCTTTACAAAAAATGGGGGAAAACAAACCCACTAGGAAACGCTGTATTTTCTGAGTTTTTCTAAATGATTCTTTCTCATCTCCATATGGTACACTCATTCAATTATGGCTTTCATGAAAGAACAAGAAAGGGAAGAATAAATTTTTTAAAAAAATGACTTTTTCAGTTGCAGTCTGGCATAAATGTTTTGATACTGTTGTTTTGAGGATAAAAAAGAAATTGAGCGTGGAAATATATTATTGATTCCTGCCTGTTCTTCAGGGTCACACACTACTGATTAAAACCCTGCACAGCCCTAACCTTTGCTCCCTTATCCCAAGGGAACAAATTTGTAGAGCTGCCAAGAACCCAAACTCTGGTGTGGAGATTGTAATGCTTGGTGAAACAGCCAGGCCACAGAAGCTCAGAAAATTCCTATCAGTAATAGGAGAGAACTCACTGGGGAGATGGAAGGAAGGCAGATCGAGCTGACAGGGAGGTTTTGGATGCTAACAAAGCACTCTCACTCTTTTCCAAGGACTCTGCCATCTCTTTCTCTGCATTTCTGTATATAGATCTGGAGAGGCAGTGTAATTCATACATAATTTACTCTCCACTGCAAGCGACAAGAAGCCTGACTCCAACTGGCATGGGCAACATCATTGGGGGCTTTCTTGGCTATGTAACTGGGAGTGGTGGGGGTAGAGTTATTTGCCTTAAGGACAGCTGGATCCACTTGTTTGAAGATGCTCAACATTGTTTTCTCCTTTTCTCCATCTTTGGCTTTTATTTTCTCCCACTGTAGACAGGGGGCTTTCTGTGTGGCTCAGTGATAAAGAACCTGCCTGCCAGGGCGGAAGACTCAAGTTCTATCCCTGGATTGGGAAGATCCCCTGGGGGAGGAAACGGCAACCCACTCCAGTATTCTTGCCAGGATAATCCCATGGACAGAGGAGCCTGGCAGGCTACAGTTCATGGGACTGCAAAGAGTCAGACACAACTGAGCTACTGAGCACACACCACAGTCAGTCTTCTCCCAGGGTTGGTTCTTCCCTCGTAAGACTTTCACATTCAGCTTCTTCCTCTCCTCTCTTGTGATCGTACCGCCTCACTCCAGTTTCCTATAACCACGACTTCTTTTTTTAGATGTCTGTGGCAGACGTATGCAAATGGATTACTTTTACTAGGGTGATCATCTATTTAGCTGCCTTGATGAACTCAACTCTTTTTTTGGTCACACCCTGTGACATGCGGGACCTTAGTTCCTTGACCAGGGATCACAGCCATCCCTCCTGCGTTGGAAGGTGGAGCCTCACTGCTGGACCCCTGGGGAAGTCCCATTCCACAATTTTTTTAACTGGCTCTGGAACCAATCTCTTTGCCCTGGGAGATGATGTCGAGAGAACAGTGTCAGGTTCAAGTTCTGGCAGGGGCATTGATGAGATCTAAACTCCTGGGAGAACCACCCAATTTTCCTCTTTTCCTTTATCCACTTTACATGTGTGGAGTCCTGCCCCAAGGCCACAGAAGCAGAGCCCAGAACCAAGGTCACCTCTGAAGCTGACTGAACCCCTTTGTGCTGCTGCTGCTAAGTTGCTTCAGTCATGTCCGACTCTGTGTGACTCCATAGACAGCAGCCCACCAGGCTCCTGTCCCTGGGATTCTCCAGGCAAGAATACTGGAGTGGATTGCCATTTCCTTCTCCAATGCATGAAAGTGAAAAGTGAAAGTGAAGTCTCTCAGTCGTGTTTGACTCTTTGCGACCCCATAGACTGCAGCCTACCAGGCTCCTCCACCCATGGGATTTTCCAGGCAAGAGTACTGGAGTGGGGTGCCATTGCCTTCTCAGAACCCCTTTGTAACCATGGCCAAAAGCGCCCCCTGCCCCCACTGCCCCTGATAATCACCAGCAGGCTTCCTGACCCTGAATTAGGCAAAAATGCCCACCTTGGTAGTCACCCTATAGCACCCTAACCAATCACCTAGTGCCAACCTTCCCGCAGGAATTTTCTTTGTCTTGAGGCTATAAAAATTGGCTTTAAACCCATAAAAAGAGCTTCCCTGGTGGCTCAGTGGTAGAGAATCCACCTGCCAATGCAGGAGATGCAGGTTCCACCCCTGGGTGGGGAAGATCCCCTGGAGAAAGAATTGGCAATCCACTCCAGTATTCTTACCTGGAGAATCCCATGGACAGATGAGCCTGGTAGGGGCTCAAAAAGAGTCGGACATGACTTAGTGATTGAGCATGATCAAAAACCCACAAAAAGCATTGACTCTCCCTGGCCTATGAGGAGCTGCTGGCCTGCTGTACTCACAGTGCCCACATTATCTCTGCTCTTTGTTCTTAATAAACTCCCTCCCTTCTGCAGTGCTCTGTGTCTGGACATTCTTTTCTAACCATGTTCAGACAGCTGTAACATGGCAGTGATGACTGTCCAGTGGGAATGCATATGTTGCGGGCAGTTTAGCAATGAAACAAAGATATCTTCCCATCCCGTCCGAACAACTAGCCTGGACATTAGAAAAGAAACAGTTGTCTGGTGATCAAACTATGAAATCACTATTCAGTGAATCAGGGCAGAGATAGATAGCAAAGAAAGAGCTCAGGTTTCTAGGCTGGAGGTAGACTTTGCTGAAGTTGTTAATAGCTAAAGACCACATGTCTATAAAAAGATACACTGACCAGAAGTAAAAATGTGGGGGAAAAAGTGTCAGAGAAATGATCAATCCTGAAAAAGATAATCCAGGATAAATCATGTTCTCACTAATGGCCTTTAAGGATTAGGGCCCCACGAGAAGGCTCTTACAGTGTGAAAATGGTTCAGTTCAGTCCAGTCACTCAGTTGTGTCCAGCTCTTTGCAACCCCCATGGACTTCTGCACATCAGGCTCCCCTTTCCATCACCAACTCCTGGAGCTTGCTCAAACTCATGTCTATAGCGTCAGTGATGCCATCCAAACATCTCATCCCCTGTCGTCCCCTTTTCCTCCTGCCTTCAATCTTTCCCAGCATCAGGGTCTTTTCCAATGAGTCAGTTCTTTGTATCAGGTGGCCAAAGGGTTGGAATTTCAGCTTCAGCATCAGTCCTCCCAATGAATATTCAGGACTGATTTCCATTAGGACTGACTGCTTTGATGTCCTTGCAGATCAAATGAAAATGGTGCTGTCACCCTAACTGGTCTTGGTGCCATTAATCATGGGCAATAATCCAATGGACCTGCCCAAACTTGCCTCTGGTCTGTTAATATTCTCTTCATGCCTGGCTGGAATGTTTCCTTTTGCACATCTTTTCTGGAAGGACAACTTGCAATGTGTGTCAAGAGACTTAAAAACATTCCTACCTTGCGACGTGGCTTCCCAGATGGCTCAGCGCTAAAGAATTGGCCTGCAATACAAAAGCCACAGAAGATTCAGTTTTGATCCCTGGGTTGGCAAGATTCCCTGAGAAGGGAATGACTACCTACTCTGGTATTCTTGCCTGGAGAATTCCATGGACAGAATTCCTGGTGGGCTACAGTCCATAGGGTTGCAAAGAGTAGGACATGGCTGAAGCACCCTAACATGCAACACTGTGACCTAATAACCATTGCTGAGGAATTGATTACAAACAGGGATGAGGTGTTAGAAATGAGAATATTCATCAGAGTCATTTATAATAGTGACAAGTGGAGATGCTCTAACTGTCTGACCATGGGGGAATGGGTAAGTTCACTATGGCAATCTTATTGATAGTGGGTAGGACTCTGTTGTGACCACAGCAACCTGAATATGAATCTGAGTCATGGCAGGAACTGCATTGCTCATAAGCACCTCACTGTTTGGGCTTCCCTGGTGGCTCAGTGGTTAAAAAAAAAAAAAAAAAAAAAAAGACACTCCTGCCCATACAGGAGACCCAGGTTCTATCCCTGGGTTGGGAAGATCCCGCGAAGAAGGAAACGACAACCCACTCCAGTATTCTTGCCTGGAAAAGTCCCGTGGACAGAGGAGCCTGATGGGCTATAGTCCATGGGGTCCACAAAAAGAGTCAGACGTGAATTAGAGACTAAACAACAACAACATGCTGTCTAAAGACACTTTGTATAATTTTTAATCTGAAAACCCAGGGAATGATAACGACAAGTGAGTGCAAGTAAGATATAATACTTTTACCGAACATGATCCAGAACTTAATAGGTGATTTCCGCTGTGGATAGTTAAACATTTTGGTTCTGAAAGTGACCCTCCTCTACTGCCAGATGCCAGCATGTTTGTGTGAAGACAAGAATGGAAGGAAATAATAGTTCACTTTTCTGTATTTGCCAAAATTCCCGTAATGAATATGTGTTGCTTTCACAAGAGAAATATGTAATTTTCAATGGTGTCATTTTCCTGATTACAAATCTCTTTGTGATATCCCTCTCGAGCCTTGTGATTATGGATGAATCTTAGAGTAATGTATTCTGGCTAGAATTCAGTGACCTCCACTGGCAGTTCCCTAGCTTTCTTCCCACCTACCATCCTTCAAAACTTCCGAGATTCAGTTAGGCTCACCACCATTTAATCTTTCAATGTATACCCTCAGTAGATAGAGTTTGTGGTGTTTGTCCAGCCCCAGAAGCCACTGGCCTCAAGCTCACTAGTTAGCTTCCCTAGCAACCATGTTTATGATGCTGGCCCCCTTAGAGAAGCTCATTGGATGAAGGATACACAGATGCCTCAATCTGAGCCAATCAGAGTCACTCTGTTGGAAACTTGGAGTTGAATTAAGAGGCAGCCATCATCTACCTTGTAAGAAGAAATGGAAGCTCATTGGCTAAGAAATAATAACATAGGGAGGAAAAGGAGAGGTCGCTGTGCTGACATTTGAACACTTCATTTCAGTTTATGCTCAATTCCCTGGGGCACTGCCATCTTAGAGTCTGTATTCTCATGTTAAATTTGAAAGTCTACTTGTTAAACTTCAGTTGGCTTCAGTTGGTTACTGTCATTTAGTCTCTGAGTCAGGTCTGATTCTTTGTGACCCCATGGACTATAGCTCACCAGGCTCCTCTGTCCATGGGATTTTCCAGGCAAGAATACTGGAGTGGGTTGCCATTTCCTTCCCTAGGGGAATCTCCCCAACCCAGGGATTGAACCCACATCTCCTGTTTTGGCAGGCAGATTTTTTTACCACTGAGCCACCAGAAAAGAAACTTAACCATTATGTATCCCATGCTCACATTTTTCTAAGAAAGGTGTAGCTCTAAGATAGGTTATTTCTTCATTTTTTTTTTGTCCCTCTGAATCCTACTCTTCCTCCAACCCACCTCCCCTAGGGAGTCTTCCCTGATTAAGCCCATTTATACTCACCTTCCAGTTGCCCATAATTGCTTCCATCTGTTCGCACATCCACCTACTTCATTGTGGGTTAGCATCTGCTGTTTCATAACTGTGCACTTTGTAAGCATCCAGGGAGCTGAAAATCGGTCTGTTTCATTTCTTCTAAATGCTACAACACCTACCCCTGTGCTAAGCAAAAATTAATTTCCTGAATGGGAATAAAACTTCGGGGCAATAGTTGGGAAAAGTGGCTGGGGAAGACTTTAGTCCGTGTTGACAACCCAGCTCTTACTTTCTGAAAATGGTCCCTGGTTGGTGCTTCGGCCCACAGGTTGATTCAGCAAGCACAGGTGGGTATTAGTGTGAGGCGAGACAGGGAGAGATTTCAACAGTGAGTCAGAATCCTTTATTTCCTTGTTATGTGACTTCAGGGAAATTATTTAACTCCCCTGAGGTTCAGATTTTTGTTTGCAAAATCTAAAATAGAGCTAGGAATAACCCTTCTCTTTAGAATTGTAAGCAGTTTTCCTGGTGGCTCAGTGGTAAAGACTCTGCTTTCAATGCAGGATGCCCAGGTTCGATCCTTGGGTTGGGAAGATCCCCTGGAGAAGGGAATGACAATCCTCTCCAGTATTCTAGCCTGGAGAATTCCATGGGCAGAAGAGCCTGGCGTGCTGCCGTCCATGGGGCTGTGATGGAGTCTCAAAGAGTGGGACATGAATGAGGGACTAACACTCTTCTTAGAGTTTTAAATTTAATCTTTTGAAAATAAAGCAAAATAACGTATTGTGGGTACTTGAGAACGCAGATTCTGGAGTCAGACTCTGGGTTGAAATCCTATCCCCACCACTTGTGAGCCGTGTGATCTTAGAAAAGGGGCGTGACCTCTGTGGGAGATGGATGCACTGGTGGTCTCACTGCATTCGGTTCCCTTCCCCTCTGCATGTAATTAGGTCGTCCCTTCTGTGGGGCTCTGGGATTGGTCAGGTGACTTGCTTTGCCTTGTGAAAAGATAGCAAATGAGACAGTAGCAGAGACTCGAGATGGCGTTTTTCCCCTCCAGCTACTTGGGATCCAGGTGAAGACAGTCATACCAGCTAGCCGAGTGATGAGACAGACAGGATGCCTTGTCTCCTGGCCAACAGCCTTCCAACCCCCAGACATGTGACTGTGGCCATCCTCCCTGCAGCTGTCAGCTTATCCCCAAGGTGACAAAAGTTGCACCAGAGAGCCCAGCCAAGATCCGCTGAACTGTTCAGGTCAGAAAACCCCTCAAATGACTCAGAATTGTGAGCTAAAACAATGCTTGATTTTTAAAGCCATTGTGGTTAGGGGATGTTTGTTACCTGCAAAAGACAGCTGATACACTTCCCATGCCCCACTTCTTATCTAAATAAATATTAGTATTTACTATGTAAGGTGGTCGTGAGAGTTGAATTACTATGTGCACAAGGCTTTTAACATGTTCGGACAGAGTGCGTAAAGTGTATAACTTATTGATGGATGAAAGTTTCTGGTGTTTAGTACGTACTGTTTAGTATACTGTTTCAGGCACATAGTAAGCACTCAATGAATATTCACTCCCTTTTCTTTTAAAATGTGTTTGTTATACTACTGTACTTAAAATGGATAACCAACAAGGTCCTGCTGTGAAGCACAGGGAACTCTGCTCAATGTCACGTGGCAGCCTGGAACGGGGGGAGGTGGTTCGGGGAAGAATGGATACATGTACATGTATGGCTGAGTCCCATTACCGTTCACCTGAAGCTTTCACAGCAATGTTAATCAGCTATACTCCAATCCAAAATAGAAGGTTTAAAATAAATACATACATGCATTTGTTGATAAATTGAACAGAAATTCAAGTTAAACCTCAGGCTGGCTTTTCCATTTCTTTGTAGTCTACTAAGAGAAACCCGCGGGATTTCTGCCAACAATGTTTGAACTAACTTGATCTGAAAATGTCCCTCACCTTCTGACAAGACCTTTGAATGAAGCTGTTGAAAAGACTCTGACGTGACAAATACCCACCTAGGTCTTCCTCCTCCTCCCCTTGGAGGTGGCTGAGTGATTTGTATTCAATCACCTTGGGCATCTGGGCGGCCAGCCTCTGAGATGAGCAGAGGGTTCTTGTCAATCCTCCACCATATACCTCAGTCTAAGTCGTGCTGGGAGAAATCTCACAATGAGCAAGAAGGATTTTTTTTTCTAAGGTGAGGCAAGATACTTATCTTAAAATCAAAGGCAGTTGACAGGCAGGAAACACAATTCTCTTTGTCTGGACACATCTCAGATGAGCAGAGAGAAAGAATGACCACTGGGAAGTCCTGACTGATGTAGAATCACTCCTTTTCAGCCAGTGTTCGGGGAGAGATTTACAACACCTTCTGTTTATCTGTTGGCTGTAAAATCCCTCAGTTTCTGCAATTTAGAGTCATTGTTTTCAATTTGCCAAGAGGTTCTTTTCTCCAGGGAGGTGTGATGACGTTTCCCTCGAAGAAATGACTATTCAAGAACCAGACTGGTGTCAAAAAGAGGCTGGAGCTCCTCTTATCGTCTTGGGAATCTCTGATCAGATTCAGCTGGATCCATGGGAGACAGGAGAGCCCATGGTTAAGAGTCTCTGCCAGACCCGGACCGGAGGGCTGGCTTTGTCCTTCACTAGTTTTAGAACCTTGGAGAAGGCAATGGCATCCCACTCCAATACTCTTGCCTGGAAAATCCCATGGATGGAGAAGCCTGGTGGGCTACAGTCCATGGGGTCGCCAAGAGTCGGAGACGACTGAGCGACTTCACTTTCATGCGCTGGAGAAGGAAGTGGCAACCCACTCCAGTGTTCTTGCCTGGAGAATCCCGGGGACGGTGGAGCCTGGTGGGCTGCCATCTATGGGGTCGCACAGAGTCGGACACGACTGAAGGGACTTAGTAGTAGTAGTAGTAGTTTTAGAATCTTGGGCTAGTTGTTGAATGACTCCAAGTCTCTGTATTTGTAGAGTGGAAAGGCTGCTGTTGTTTAGTAGCTAAGTTGTATCTAACTCTTTGTGACCCCATGGACTCTAGCCCACCAGGCTTCTCTGTCCATGGGATTCTCTAGGTAAGAATACTGGAGTGGGTTGGCATTTCCTTCTCCAGGGGATCTTCCTGACCCAGGGATTGAACCCGTGTCTCCCACATCTCCTACACTGGCAGGCAGATTCTTTACTGCTGAGCCAACCAGAGAAGTGCCAGAAAGGCAGTGGTTCCAACCAACAGGACTTGTGCAGGTTTGATGAGATAATAAACCAAGACTGTTTAGCACAGCACCCGGCAAAGTTAGTACTCAATGAATGACAGCTGATACTATGGTTATTATATCAGATAGTTGTTTCATGTCTATTGTGCACCAACACTGTGCTAGGCATTGAGAGATATAAGAAAGAAATAATATATAACCTTTGTCCTAGAGCAGAGAGCTGGCAAATTATTTTCTGAAAAAGGCCAAATAGTTTAGGTTCTGTGGGCCTGCTGGTTTCTGTTACTCAGTTCTGCCATTGCAGCAGACAAGCAGCCAGAACAGCAAACAAATGGGCATAGCTGTATCCCAATAAAGCTTTATTTATAAAAACGAGTGGTCAGCTGGATTTAGCCCATGGGCTGTAGTGTGCCGAGCCCTGTCCTAAAGAAATTGTATAGTTGGAGATGTCCCTGGCTATAAGAAATAAATAACCCTGCTCATATAAGGCACACAGCTACTGGTGTTGATTCAGTAGTTCAAAGATGTCAACTACAATTGTTATGACTCTCTACGTATTTTCTTAATGCTTGTTGACCCTATAACATCTGCATTCAAGACAGGCAGAAAAGAAGGGGCAGAGTCAACTGAAGTGTTTCTGCTTCTTGGGAGAGTCAAGACTTTCCCCAAGATCGCCCTGAAGAGTCTGCCGTGTCTCGTTGGCTGGACTGTGGCATGTTGCCAGCGGCAGCGGAGGCTCACTGACGTTTGTCACCTCTGTCACTCATGGTGGCGCTGGCTGGGACGGAGAAGGGGCGTGAGATTCAGTGTTGGATAAACCAATGAAACTGGCGAGTCACTCAGTAATGTCACATCCTTGAGACACAGAATTACAATGTAGACTGCTTAATGAGTTCACACACACGCACACGCCCCCAAAACAAAAGATGTAATGAGAATGAAGAAGCAGAGAATCTAATTCCCTGGTAGTTCAGAATCTCATCATTTTGTAGTCATTAGTAAGGCTATTTGAACAAGGAAATACAGGTGTCAAAATGGAGATGAACGCATTTGATAAGCAAAATGAATTATCAAAAGACTGAACATTAGTTCAGGTCAATTCAGTCCAGTCGCTCAGTTGTGTACACCTCTTTCCTACCCCGTGGACTGCAGCATGCCAGGCTTCTCTGTCCATCACCAACTCCTGGAGCTTTCTCAAAACTCATGTTCACTGAGTTAGTGATGCCATCCAACCATCTCATCCTCTGTCATCCCCTTCTCCTCCCACCTTCAACCTTTCCCAGCCTCAGGGTCTTTTCCAATGAATCAGCTCTTCATATCAGATGGCCAAAGTATTGGAGCTTCAGCTTCAGCATCAGTCCTTCCAATGAATATTCAGGACTGATCTCCTTTAGGATGGACTGGTTTGATCTCCTTGCAGTCCAAGGACTCTCAAGAGTCTTCTCCAACACCACAGTTCAAAAGCATCAATTCTTCGGTGCTCAGCTTTCTTTATAGTCCAAGTCTTACATCCATACATGACTACTGGAAAAAATTTTGTGTTAGATCAATTATTTATTGTCTAAAATATCCACTCCCTCCCACTTCCATGGGAAGAACATGCTCAGTAAACCCACAGTGTTGAACTTGGTCTTGCAGCTTGCTTGGCATTGTGACAGGGCAATGTACACCTTTCTGCCCCTTCACTATGAGATTAGAGGGATATGGCCCCAAGCCAATGGATGCTGGCAGCTACCAGAAGCTGGAAAAGGCAAGAGATGGATTCTTCTGTCGAGCCCCTGGAGGCAGCCCTGATGACACCTTAAGTCTGTAATTCTGGTTTCCAGAACCATGAGAAAACAAAATTCTGTCATTTAAATTCACCCCATTTGTAGTCTTTTGTTACAACAGCCTCAAGAAACTAACATAGGAACTAAACTTCCACCTGCCATGGACAGACCAGAAAGGCTGACTCTGCAAAAGAAAACAACTTTGGAAAGCTTAGAGCCTTCGGTCTCCCAAGGTAGCACAGTGGTTAAGAATCCGCCTGCCAATGCAGGAGATACAGGAGACATGAGTTGAGTCTCTGGGTCAGGAAGCTCTCCTGGAGGAGGAAATGGCAACCCGCTCCAGGATTCTTGCCCAGGAAATCCCAAGGACACAGGAGCCTGGTGGTCTACAGTTCATGGGGTTGCACAGAGTGGGACATGACTGAGTAGAGCAGCACAGCGGGGCTTAGGGATCCAACAGAGATTCCCAGTAACAAATACATTCTAGTGGTTAAGAACCCACCTGCCAATGCAGGTTCGATCCCTGCTCTGGGAAGAGTCTGCACGCCACCAAGCAACTAAGCCTGTGTGCCACAACCACAGATGCCCATGTGCCCTAGGACCTGTGCTTGGAAACAAGGGAAGCCCGCGCATGCCAATAAAGAGTAGCCCCCGCTCGCCACAAATAAAGCAAGCCAGTGTGCAGCAGCGAAGACCCAGCACAGCCGAAAACAATAAATCCCCTGTTTTAAAAAAAGTGAAAACAAAGAAATTCTTGATTGAGGGGGCAGCTGGGTCCCCCTCGGGTGGGGTGGACGCCCACCTCAGGGACGGGCCTAGTAACCGTTGTGAATTTTGTTTTCGCGGCTGTCAGCTTTGGAGCTGTGGGGGCATACTGACTTTCTCAGATAGGACTGCAAGGGAGGCAGTCCCACTTTGCCTTGGTATTTAGATCCACAGTTAGGCCTGAGTTCTTCTGACACAGCGAAAAAAGTCTCTGAGCACATCTGTATTCAGTGGTGGGGGCATGAGAGGATGGTTTTAGCTCAGGTTCGGGTGTGTGGGTCTGTGTAAAGTTGGATAAAACTTTGCTGAATGCCTGTTCTACTCCAGTTCCTGTTCTGAGCCTTGGGGCTACTGAGATGCAAGACACAGTTTCCATCTGAAGAATCTCACAGTCTGGTGATAGGAATTAGAATTCAGGGCACGCTGGCACGTCTTAAGCACATTTGTGCTTGTATGGTATGTGTGTAACTACACTTGTGATTTTGCAGGTGTGTGCCTTGTGGATGCACGTGTCCATTCCTGCCTGTCTGTTTCAAAGTGTGCACACTTGGTGTGCAGATCCACGTGTTGGCTTTTGCCCATATGAACGTGTCTGCAGCCCTGTGCAATTTGCACGTGCATTTTCCAATGTGTTACCTGTCTTTAGAAAAGCTCTTGTTGTCTCTGCAAAAAAACTCATTGCTTTCTCTTTTTCCCCATGGTGAGAGTTGGTCCCAGCCAGGACTTGGCACAGTGACTGATACTGTCCCCCCTTCAATTAATATTTCATGCACCAGATGTCGCATCAAGTGGCTGGATGGCTGATGGGCTGTCCTCCGGATAAGCCTCCCAGAAAACCCCTTTCATTCCCCTCTTCCCGAGGCTTCCCTTCCCCTTCTGGTGTTGTCCGGAGGCACGCAGATTCTCCATTTTGTCCTACTCTCTCTGCCAAGCCACAGATAGCTGCAAACATCTCTGTCTTCGGCAGTTTTGCTTCTAATCCTCTGTTAGGAAGGAATGAGTCTCCTGCCCTGAAATCCAGAGACCTTATGTCCTCTGTTAAACCAACCCTGAGCCTGTAAATTGTTACTGCTTGCTGGACATGATGGGTATACTTTAAAGCCTCCAAGACCATCCAGCTAAGGCCCCAAAGTTCATATGAGGGCAAAGCCATTAAGGTATTCACTATTTCACATAAAGAAACGAAAAGCTGGTGAGATGGTGGGGATGAGGAAAAAAAGCCGTAGGGGAAATAGTGCCTGTTGGGAAATAGCCAGGTAAATCTGTGGTTTAGTCTTGGTTCTTTGGCTCATTGCTGTGTGACCTTGAGTCAGTCATATCCCTCTCTGAGCCTTAGAGAGGGTGAGTAAACACCCAAAAGGACTAGTTAAAAAGAAAACCACCTGGACCTCATTCCAGAAATGCTGAATCAGAATCTCCAGAAATGAGGTCCAAGAATCCATGTTTTAATATGCTTTCCACACAATTCTTTCATCCTCCGGAGCTTGGAAACAAATGGACAAGCTGACCTCTGAAGTCCCTTTCAGATACTCACTATTATTCTGGGCGAGAATGTATTGGCAGAGTACAGTGGGGATTTTCTCAAGGAAAAGAAATGAAAACCTTACATCTTTTAGGAAATAGAAAAAAGTCAACTGTTTGAGGAAGCATCACAGGAGGCTAGCAGGAGAGAGCCGAGGGCTGAGGGTCTGACCCCGAAAGCCAGGCTGGCTGGTCTCCAGGACCAAGGACACACTGCCCACCTCCTTGTATTGATTCATCTGCCCAGTCCCAATGTTAGGAGAGCTTTCTGTACCTTGATGCATTTTGCAACTGAAAGTCAGACGCCCTGCCATTTAATGAAGAGTCATATTGTCCTGATCTTGTGCCGTGCATGGAACTAGCATTTTCTGATTGTTGATTTTCAAACTGGCTCACAGGTGACCTAGTCATCCACACCAGTGAATGAAAGGGATAATAATAACAATGAGTTAAGATTTGTTGAGAAGTTATCTTACACCAGATGCTATGCCTAACAGGAACTGCTGTGCTGTGCTTAATCGCTCAGTTGTGTCCGACTTTTTGTGACCCCATGGACTGCAGTCCACCAGGCTCCTCTGTCCATGGGGATTCTCCAGGCAAGAATCCTGGAGTGGGTTGCCATGCCCTCCTCCAGGGGATCTTCCCAACCCATGGTCACAGGAATTAACCCACTTAATCCCTGCAATAATTCTTTGAGAAAGGTGCTTTCAAAGCTATGAAAACCAAGGCCCAGAGAGGTTAAGTAACTTGCCCAAGGTGACACAGCACAGTGCCTCTGCTAGCGTACAAGGGTCTATAGGCAAATCAGGAAAAGGCATTCCCCTTTTGAATTAGAACAAGATATCCCTTTGGGTAGAATACAGCCCAACTGTTGTACACTTTGGCAAGTGGTTAGCATCTTTATGTAAGGAAGAAGCAGCCCCTTGATCCAGATGGAGTTGACTTCAGGCTGGCTTGACAAATATAGGGCAATCTGAATTTCAGCCCCTTCTCACCTCCTCACTTCCTCATTTGTATGCATGTGTGCAGTGCACAACCTACACAACTGTACTGAGCAGACCTGATACCATGACTAACTGGTGATGCAGGGGGTTGGCCCAAAGCTCTCTGATTCTAGAGTCTTTTCTTTTGCCCATTTCAAATATTGACAATATGTTAAAATAATAACGATTTTCTCTCTTTTTTTACAAAAGGGAGATATATGGACATCTTTAAGTGCACGTCAGATGGGCGTGCATGGAAGGGAGTACAGAGCAGATGGGAGCAGTCACTAGGTGTCTGACTACTCAGCAGTGCACTGGCCACCAGAGAACTATGGCCATTGTAGTTTGAAAAATTTCTTAATCAGATTAATTTTAGTGAATACCCACAATAAGTCCATTGTTGGTTTAAAATAGGATATAAAAGAGATTGTGAGCTGAATTGCATGTCACTGGGGAGCATGATAATTCTGCATATGAGGCTCAAGATGGTCTTTACCCATTTTCATAGGCAGCGTCCATCTGATCAGAATTCTTATTTAGCACATCTGGTATTCCAAAATGAATGTTAAAAAGAGAAACTTTTGTTAAGGACTCTCTCAACAGTAAAGAAACAAACAATCCAATTAGAAAATGGGCAAAAAACATGAAAAGACACTTCATTAAAAAGCGTGTACAGATGGCAAATAAGCACATAAAAAGATGCTTAACATCATTAGCTAGTAGGGAAATGCAAATTGAAACTGAAATGAGATTTCACTATTCACCTATCAAAATAGCTAAAATAAAAATTAGTGACAACACCAAATGCTGGTGAGGATGTGAAGAAACCAGATCACTTATTTATTGCTGGTGGGGATGTAAAATGGGACAGCCACTTTGGTAAATAGATTGGCAGTTTCTCATAAACTGCAATTTTCTTGAGGGCAGTTATTTCAGAGAAATGAGAATTTTTGTCTATATAAAAACCTACATATGCACGCTCATAGAAGTTTTATTTCTCTTAGCCCCAAACTAGAAACAATCCAAATGTCCTTTGGTAGGTGACTGCTTAAACAAACTGTGTAACATCCATACTATGGAATACTATTCAGCAATAAAAAGGAATAAACGATTAATACATGCAACAGATTAAATGAATCTCAAAAGAATTATGTTGACTTTAAAAAGTCAGTCTCAAAAGATCACATATTGAATCCAGTTCCTGGACATATATCTGGAAATGGTGAAAAACTCTTAATTTGAAAAGATAAAGATGAGCCCCTGTGTTCAGGTGAAAATGTGAGTTGCTCAGTCATGTCCAACTGTGACCCCATGACTATAGCCCACCAGGCTCCTCTGTCCATGGAATTCTCCAGGCAAGAATACTGGAGTTTGTTGCCATTTCCTTCTTCAGGGAATCTTCCCAACCCAGGGATTGAACTCTGGTCTCCTGCATTGCAGGCAGATTCTTTACCATTTGGGCCACTGTAG
Organism: Capra hircus; assembly: GCF_001704415.2. Taxonomy (NCBI): domain Eukaryota; kingdom Metazoa; phylum Chordata; class Mammalia; order Artiodactyla; family Bovidae; genus Capra; species Capra hircus. The sequence goes on from NC_030832.1 coordinate 8,147,052, forward strand.
CAATATGTGTGTGTATATATGGAATATTACTCAGCCATAAAAAGAATGAAATAATGCCATTTGCAGCAACATGGATGGACCAATGGATTATCATACTAAGTGAAGTCAGTCAAACAGAGAAAGACAAACATCATATGATATTGTTTATGTGCGGAATCTATATTATGATACAAATAAACTTATTTACAAAACTGACATAGACTCGCAGACATGGAAAATGAACTTGTGGTTACCAAAGGGCAAGGGGGGAATAATTAGGAATCTGAGAGTAACAGATACACAATACTATGGGTAAAACAGATAAACAACAAGGGCCTACTGTATTGCACAGGGAAATAAACATATTTAATACCTTGTAATAACCTATAATGGGAAAGAATCTGAAAAAGAAAACATACATATAGATGTAATATGTGTATGAATAGTTAAATCACTTGCTATATACCTAAAACATTGAAAATCATCTATACTTCAGTTTTTTCAAGAGTTATATACTACATGGTTTCATTTATGTAATGTTATTGAAATGACAAAATTATAGAGATGGAGAATGAATTAGGGGTCACATGTGTTTGGGGATATGGTGAGAAAGAGGTGAGTGTAGCTCTAAAAAGGTAGCAAGCAAGGAGCCTGATGACGGAGCAGTGTACATTTTGATTGGTGGCAAACAAATCTATATATGAGTTAAAATTACATAGAAACGCACATACACAGTGCTGACACAAATGAGGGCATGTAACACTGGGAAATTCTGAATAAGCTCCATGGATTGTATTAACGTCAATTTCTTGGCGTGTATCCTACTAAACTATACAAAGTGCTATTATTGGGAGAAACTGGGTGAAAGGTACATGAGACATCCTGCACTTTTCGATTTCCTGTGAGTTGATTAATATATTTCAATATGTGGAGTTTAATTTGTAACTAGGAAATTTTCACACACTATTAGGTTATAGGAGGTCTACAGCATATACAATATACAAATTATGCAAGTGATTAATAAATGATACATTGAGAAGTAAAAAACAAGAAAAGATACTTTCATCACAAATATCACAGTATCTGGTTCAGATTTTTATATATTGATACTAAGAACAAATACGATCCACTTTCGAATGTGAGAAAGCCAGTCTCAGTCCTTCACACCTACCTCATTGTTTAAGACCTGTTCTGGAGAAATTCGCATACATATATTTAAGAAAGCAGGTGCGAAGATGCTATTAGCAACACAATTCATGAAGTAAAATCTCCAGAACAACCTAAACATCCATCTGCACCTTATGCAGGAGGGGGTGGGTGCAGAATTCCCTGGTGGTCCAGTGGCTAAGACTCCGAGCTCCCAATGCAGGGGGCCCTGGGTTCCATCCCTGGTCAGGCAAGTAGATCCTACGTGCTGCAACTAAGAGCTCTCGTGTTGCAACTAAAGATCCCACATACCAAGTAAATAAATAAATACAGAAATAAGGAAAAAGACCCCTTGCGGGGTTCTGCTTTGCGGACCTCTGGACAGCAGCGTGAGAATGAAGGAGATATTCATGTGCAAGCACAGAGACGTGCTGAGACCTTCCTGGGTGAAATAGAAGCCCGGTATTTTTAAGTAAACAAAAATAATTTGGAATATGTACGTTCTGAATATATATTAGTATTATATACACAACATTTTTATATAAAAAGAGGAAAACCACATATGTATATATATGCGAATATTGGTATATTGTGTGCCTAGTTGCTCAGTTGTGTCCGACTCTCTGTGAGCCTGTGACTATAGCCCACTAGGCCTCTCTGTCCATTGGATTCTCCAGGCAAGAACACTGGAGTACGTTGTCATTTCCTTCTCCAGAGAATCTTCCCAACCCAGGGATCAAACCGGTGTCTTCTGCATTGGCAGGCGGGTTCTTTACCACTGAGCCACCTGGGAAGCTCAAGTGTGTGTGTGTGTGCGTGTGTGTGTGTATGTATTTGTATAAATGAAGAGAAGTATTATTTGGAAAGTTATATCCCAAACCAGTAGTAGATGTTCAAAGATTAGGTCAAACATTTGCCAAAGGTCAAGCCATGTTCTCTATTTTTTTTAATTGTTTTTTTTTTAATTTAAATTTATTTTAATTGGAGGCTAATTACTTTACAATATTGTATTGGTTTTGCTATACATCAACATGTATCTGCCACAGGTATACACGTGTTCTCCATCCTGAACCCCCCTCCCACCTCCCTCCCCGTACCATCCCTCTGGGTCATCCCAGTGCACCAGCCCCAAGCATCCTGTATCATGCATCGAACCTGGACTGGCGATTCATTTCATATATGATATTATACATGTTTCAACGCCATTTTCCTAAATCATTCCACCCTCTCCCTCTCCCACAGAGTCCAAAAGATTGTTCTATACATCTGTGTCTCTTTTCCTGTCTCGCATACAGGGTTATCGTTACCATCTTTCTAAATTCCATATATATGTGTTAGTATACTGTATTGGTGTTTTTCTCTCTGGCTTACTTCACTCTGTATAATCGGCTCCAGTTTCATCCACCTCATTAGAACTGATTCAAATGTATTCCTTTTAATGGCTGAGTAATACTCCATTGTGTGTATGTACCACAGCTTTCTTATCCATTCATCTGCTGATGGACATCTAGGTTGCTTCCATGTCCTGGCTATTATAAACAGTGCTGCGATGAACATTGGAGTACACATGTCTCTTTCCATTCTGGTTTCCTTGGTGTGTATGCCCAGCAGTGGGATTGCTGGGTCATAAGGCAGTTCTATTTCCAGGTTTTAAAGGAATTTCCACACTGTTCTCCATAGTGGCTGTATTAGTTTGCATTCCCACCAACAGTGTAAGAGAGTTCCCTTTTCTCCACACCCTCTCCAGCATTTATTGCTTATAGACTTTTGGATAGCAGCCATTCTGACTGGCGTGAAATGGTACCTCATTGTGGTTTTGATTTGCATTTCTCTGATAATGAGTGATGTTGAGCATCTTTTCATGTGTTTATTAGCCATCTGTATGTCTTCTTTGGAGAAATGTCTATTTATTTGGCCCATTTTTTGATTGGGTCATTTATTTTTCTGGAATTGAGCGCAGGAGTTGCTTGTATATTTTTGAGATTAGTTGTTTGTCAGTTGCTTCATTTGCTATTATTTTCTCCCATTCTGAAGGCTGTCTTTTCACCTTGCTTATAGTTCCCTTTGTTGTGCAGAAGCTTTTAATTTTAATTAGATCCCATTTGTTTATTTTTGCTTTTATTTCCAGTATTCTGGGAGGTGGGTCATAGAGGATCCTGCTGTGATTTATGTCGAAGAGTGTTTTGCCTGTGTTTTATAGTTTCTGGTCTTATGTTTAGATCTTTAACCCATTTTGAGTTTATTTTTGTGTGCGGTGTTAGAAAGTGTTCTAGTTTCATTCTTTTACAAGTGGTTGACCAGTTTTCCCAGTACCACTTGTTAAAGACATTATCTTTAATCCACTGTATATTCTTGCCTCCTTTGTCAAAGATAAGGTGTCCATAGGTGCATGGATTTATCTCTGGGCTTTCTATTTTGTTCCATTGATCTATATTTCTGTCTTTGTGCCAGTACCATACTGTCTTGAGGATTGTGGCTTTGTAGTAGAGCCTGAAGTCAGGCAGCTTGATTCCTCTAGTTCCATTCTTCTTTCTCAAGATTGATTTGGCTATTTGAGGTTTTTTATATTTACATACAAATTGTGAAAGTATTTGTTCTATATTTTTAACTGGAGGATAATTGCTTAGCAATGTTGTGTTGGTTTCTGTCGTACAACAACGTGAATCAGCCATAAGTATACATATATCCTGTACCTCTTGAGCCTCCCTTCCTCCTCCCCCACCCCATCCCCAGCCTTCTAGGTCATCACAGAGCACCAGGTCAAGCCATGCTCTTTAGAAACATCTTCAACCCTTACAACCACCCCCAGGCAGCCAGCTCTGCTTGTAGAATTAATTCCATTATCCAGTATTGGCGGCATGGAGCTGGGACGTGTCTTGCCCAAGGCCATGCCTCTGAGCTGGGACTGACTCCTAAGCCAGGGCACATATTTCTCCTGGGACCCTCATGTTGGGCCCACTGGAAATGCCAGTCCAGGGTCTGAGAGAAAATGACTTGCTGCTGGAGACCACAGAGGAGCTGAGCCAGGCAAGAACAGGCCCATGGAGGGCCTGAGCGGGAGGCCGGGACCCTGCCTCTGAGTACCCACATCCATGATACACTTCGGCCAAAGCTGTAATATTCAGGCCCCTGTCTGCTCAAGGAAAGCAAATGTCAGGCTGCTCCTGTCAAGCATCCTTGCCATGGCTGGGAGATGGACTCTAATCTCCATCTGTATGAAGTCTGGGTGAAATTGGCTGGAGAGGGGCCACATCATACATTTCCTCTCTGAAGCCTGGCTCTCCAGATAGAAGGGAAGTGTCTGGGTTGGGAGGACCTCGGTAGCAAGAGAGGATGGGCGGAGTCACAGAGGAGGACTCTCTGTAGATGCTACAGCAGAAGTGGTCCCCACCCCCAGTCTATTCGCTAAGAACAAGTGGTCTGTGTCTATGCTTAGTCACTTGGTCATGTCTGACTCTTTGCGACCCTGTGGACTGCACCCTGCCAGGCTACTCTGTCCATGGGGATTCTTCAGGCAAGAATCCTGGAGTGGGTTGCCATGCCCTCCTCTGGAGGGATCTTCCCACCCCAGAGACCGAACCCAGATCTCCCGCATTACAAGCGGACTCTTTACCATCTGAGCCACCAGGGAAGCCCAGGAACAAGTGTAACAAGTTGGGAGAAGGAAATTAACACTGGCTGCTGCTCACCTTGTGGACATGAGACCCTCCAGCTGTCAGTGATCATCTACCCTATGTCCGAGGAGCCAAAATATCAGAGAAGTTGGAGGACTTTGCCCTTTAAATAAATCAAGTTGGATTTATCCCGGGGATGTAAGAATTCTTCAGTTTATGCAAGTCAATCACGGTGATACGCCGTATTAACAAATTGAAGAATAAAAACCATATGATCATCTCAATGGACCCAGGAAAAACTTTCGGCAAAATCCAACACCCATGTATGACAAAAAACTCTCCAGAAAGTGGTCATAGAGGGAAACTGCCTTAACATAGCAAAGGCCATATGACGAACCCACAGCAAACTTCATTCTCAACCGTGAAACCTGAAAGCATTTGTTCCAAAATTAGGAACAAGACAAGGGTGCCCACTCTTGCCACTATTATTCAACTTAGTTTTGGAAGTCCTGGCCATGGCAGAGAAGAGGAAGAAATAAAAGGAATTCCAACTGGCAAAGGAAAATCGAAACTGTCGTGGTCTGTTCCTGCGAGTTTGATTCTTAGATCCCTCCTGTAGGTAGAATCACGCAGTATTTGTCCTTCTGTGTCTGGTTTATTTCACTTTGCGTAATGAACTCCATGCTCATCCACGTTGTTGTGAATGATAGCATTTCCTTCTTTTAAGTGGGTTTCACGGGGACAGAGACCAAATTTGTTCCATTAATTACTGACTCGCTAGCACCCAGCACAGGGCCCAGACATAGCAGGTGCCCGATAACCGTGGAAACACGGATCCTGCATTAAAAATTAAGTTTTCATAGTGTTACAACTGTAACGAACACAATGAAATATTTGGTGATTCGATATCTGGCCTCACTTACACCTCTAAGTACTGTTTATCTTATTTATCCTTTATAATATATGCAGCTTTTCCAAGCCCTGGGAGTACAGTGGTGAAAAAAAAAAACAACAGACATCATCCTTGTCTTCAAAGACAAAGTTCACTGTTAAGGATGGAAGGGGCTCAAGTGGAGATTTGGAAGCTGAAATCTTGTAAGAGCACTGCGCAGGGAGGGCTGCTGGTCCTTGAAGGTGGCACCTGTGCTCAGGGTCCCTCATGGCTCCCAGGGAAAGCCGTGTATACTTCACCACCCTTTTCAGATCCCCAATTATCAGGGCGTTTCAGTCGTTTCCACGTCCCCTTCAAGGGAGCCTGTTGGGCACTATGGAAAAACACTCCAGTTGAAGTCAAAAGAGAATCGGGTTCCTGCCTTCCCCTCTCAGAGCCATCTGACCTTGGGGAAGTCACTCAGACCCTCTCAGCTTATTTTCCTCATTAGCAAGAAGAGGCCACACCTACATCCCAGGGTTTCTGTGACGATTCAGTACGGCCAGGCAATGCACGCACCAGGCTTACGGCTGAGCCCACGGCACCTACTCCACAGAGATGAGGTCCCCCCTTCTCTTCTCTCCCTGTGTTTGCCCCTTAAGGGCTCTTGTGCATTTCGGGGCCTCGGGGAGGACCTTGGGCATGCTGCTGTCCTCAGGGCGCCTGAAGAAACTCAACTCTAACAAATCTTCTGGGATTTCTGATAGAGTTCACGTCTTCATCATCATTCACCTGGGTTTTGAGAAACAGACAAGCCCAATACATTCATTTGGCTGCTATTCCAGCACCTCACGAGGCTGATTTTTCTTTAAAGACAGAGAATCACTTTGCCACTGAATGTTTAAAAATGTTTGTCTCCTTTCTCTTTTCTTTCCTTGACATTTGTTTCTCTCTGAGCTGGTGTGATGTTCTCTCTCTTGCTAGTTATCATCACCATCATTGCCATCATCCTTTGCCTTTCTATTGAGTACATTTTTCAGGGAGTCATGTGACATAATGTAATACTCTTTACCAAGAGTACATTCAGAATGCGGGGCAGAACCTAAATGGATTTTCTGGTGCATTTTTCATTTTCTCCCCTTTCATTCCTGAATGTTAACCAGGAGAGAAAAAATTGTAGCTTGGAACAAAAATAAGAGATTTGGAGAAAATGCCTCTTCTGGACTCATGAACAGAACTGTCTACCTGGCTTCTCACCTGGGAAGTCCAACAGGCATCTCAAATCTAAGGAGCCCAAAACTAGACGTCAGCATACCTGCTCCACTGTATCCTTCCCCACCTTTGATGGCAACCCCACCTTCCAGGTTGTCTGGACTTAGCTTTGATTGCGGCTTCTTAAACACCATGATGCTGGGAAAGATTGAAGGCAGGAGGAGAAGGGGACGACAGAGGATGGGATGGTTGGATGGCGTCACTGACTTAATGGACGTGAGTTTGAGCAAACTCTGGGAGATGGTGAAGGAGGGGGAAGCCAGGTGTGCTGCAGTCCATAGAGGGATTGCAAAGAGTCAGACATGGCTTAGCGACTGAACAACAACAAAACACTCCATGTTCAGTCTATCAGATAATCCTGTTGGCTCAACATTCAAAACATATCCGAAATCTGTTTACCCCCACTGTGATCTCACTAACCATTACCCCTCACCTGGATTCCTGCCAAGCCTCTCAGATCATCTCCCCACTTCTTCTTGGTCTGTTCCCCGCACAGCAACCTGAGGGAACCATTTAAAACACAAGTCAAGTCACATCTTTCTTGCTATCTTTCTTTTGGTTAAAAACTTGCAGTGTTGCCCCAGTTCACTCAGGCGAACAGCCTAATGTCTCGCAACATGTGGCATCACGTTGTTTCTCTGACCCATTTCTCACTGTCTGGCATCATCATAACTGTTAATACCTAAAGTTGATTGCGTGCTGGGGGCTAAGGTTTTACGTGTGTCGAATAATCCCATAATAACCCTATAAGATAGATCCTATTGTTTTCCCATTTTATGGTAAGGAAACTGAGTCACAGGGCCATCAGGTGGCTTGCTTACAACTTATTTCTCACGAGTGATCAGCCACGATGCCCACCCACACAGTTTTGTCCCCCTCTATTTTTAGCATCATTAGTGAATCTTGCCCTCAGCAATTACCACAGTGGTGTAAAAGGATTTGGCTTTGAACTCTAGCTTCACCACTCACTCATTGTGTGACCCTAGGCAGCTCACTTTACCTTCCGGCATCTTAGTTTTTCATTCATAAAATGGGATTTATAATAGGGTTGGTATTATCATGACGATAAGTGAGAGGGCTGGAAAAATGCCTCTCGCACATTTGGGATGCCACTAATACAAGACCTCTTTTGGTTCCTGTCTCCTCCCCTAAAGAAATGGCAAAATGGTACATTCATCCAGGAGATGAGATATTGAAAAGAGCATCCTTCTGATACCAGCTGCCAGAGTACCAGAGATTTCAAGACTCCCAGCAACACAAAGCACTCCATTGATGAAACGAGCTGCAGGATCCTTCTACATCTTGACAGAAGGACATCTGGGGCTTCCCGTCCATGTCCAGTAATTCACATTTTCTATGGGGCATATCAATTATGCATCCACTTGCTTCTATTAATATTTCAGGCTTCATAAGCATCAATAAAACATACATTAATTAGAAGTTTGCAATCATATCATCCCTTCTCCATCTCCTCCTGCTCCCAGCCTTATTTCCAAAGACGAGCATGAGGGGGTATGGTCCACAGCCATAATGATTTTTCTTTTTTTGAATTTATTTTTAATTGGAGAATAATTGCTTTACAATCTTGTGTTGGTTTCTGCCATACATCAACATGAATCAGCCATAGGCATACATCCGGCCCCTCCCTCTGGAACCTCCCTCCCACCTCCCGCCTCATCCCACCGCTCTAGGTTGTCACAGAGCCCCGGTTTGAGCTCCCTGCATCACACAGCAATTTTCCACTGGCTATCTCTTTTAACCAGTCCATTCTGAAGGAGATCAGCCCTGGGTGTTCTTTGGAAGGAATGATGCTAAGGCTGAAACTCCAGTACTTTGGCCACCTCGTGCGAAGAGTTGACTCATTGGAAAAGACTCTGATGCTGGGAGGGATTGGGGGCAGGAGGAGAAGGGGACGACAGAGGATGAGATGGCTGGATGGCATCACGGACTCGTTGGACGTGAGTCTGAGTGAACTCTGGGAGTTGGTGAGGGACAGGAAGGCCTGGTGTGCTGTGATTCATGGGGTCGCAGGGAGTAGGACACGACTGAGCGACTGAACTGAACTGAACTGAACTAAGTGTATGTTTCCATGCTACGCTGTCAATTCATCCCACCCCCTCCTTCCCCAACTTGGTCCACAAGCCTGTTTTGTCTGTCTGTGTTTCCGCTGCTGCCTGGCAGATAGGTTCATCAGTACCATCTTTATGCTAAGTAGCGTTAGTCTAACTCTTTGCAACCCCATGGATGTACCCCGCCAAGCTCCTCTGTCCGTGGGATTCTCCAGGCAAGTATACTGGTGTAGGTGGCCATTTCGTCCTCCAGGGGATCTTCCCAGAGATCGAACCCCTGACTTTTATGTCTCCTGTATTGGCAGGTCTGTTTTTTACCACTAGCACTACTTCTAGATTCCATATGTGTGTGTTAATATACATTATTTGTTTTTCTCTTTCTGACTTACTGCATTCTGTACAATAGGCTCTAGGTTCATCCACTTCATTAGAACTGACTCAAATGGGTTCCTTTGTTATGCACGGCCATAAATTATTGAATACCATCCTTGTAGGCCTGGGATGTGCCCCTCCCCAACCAGGTCAGAACAATTGGTTCAGAGAACCTTGGTAAGCAGTCGCTGAGTGACAAAAACAACCAAATTCTTTTGTTTTCTCCCCCTTTTAGAAGAGATTAAAATTAATCATGAAGGGCCGCTCAGCTGAACACTTGGATCTCTTCCCCTCTGGACAGCAGGGACAGATTTCCTGGCCAGCACTGGCTGCTGAAGAATTTAACATTGGTTAAAAGCGAACATCTCCTCCAAGGGGGGACATTAATACACTTAACGTTTGGGGAGTCTTGGCAGCCTGTGCTGCGAGGCTGCCAAACGAATTACGTGAGGTCGGTACTTTTGCTTTTGATGGGATGAGCAGGTGGCCTGGGTGCCCGTGCACACATCTCTGTTCACCTGGGTCAAGTGCATGCAGGTGTGTGCTCTTCAGATCTCCAGGAGGGGACTGACTGGCACGCTCAATCGGTCCTCTGACCACACACGTGCAGTCACCCGGTGCAGCAGAATCGGGGCACTTTTCATTCATGCTAACTAAGGGCCTGGGTACCTGTAATCCCTTTTTTCTGAGTTAGGCAGAGGACAGGAAGGAGGCTGATGCTGGGATTGCTCTCAGAGCACCCTCCATGTGCTCAAATGCCCACAGACACAATGGGAGCAATCCGAGTGAGCCAAGAAACCCAAGGCTGGGCAGCCAGGGCACACAGGTTGTCATGATGAAGCTGGACTTTGAACACGGGTCTGTCTGGCTCAAAGCTTTTCCAAACTTCTTTCATACATGACCCAGATCCCAAGATAAAGCACGATGAAGTTTATCCATCAACAAATGGTGAGGGGTTTACTGTTGCCAATCAGTCCACCTTTTAGTGAACAGATAGGTGAGGGTCCTCTTCATTCTAGAAGAAAAAGGGTTTCAGTGGCGTCAGGATTCATCGCATGTTCTTCTAATTTTCTTGCTCCTCTAAAGCCTTTTGCTCTTGGAATTTCAACAAAGGCAACACCATCGCCTGCTATGTTTCTCCCTAATGACTCCCTGTCTTTTGAATAGTTGGCTTCGCTTCCCCTCTGTGCACAGACTTTGGCTTCAGTCATTTCTGCCCTGAGCAGACGTTGCATCAAGCCTGCAAGCAGCATTTATGAGTTACGGATCCAACCGCAGAAGCTCAATAACACTCTGCATCCGCCATTGAAGGCAGAGGGTTTTGACAACTGCCTGTGCCCTGCACTTTGGTTGAATGAGACCTGTGTAAATCTTTATTAGTGTAAAAATCATCCAAGTTTACTTGCCATGTCATCCCCATTTTCGATTTCTGACACCCTGTGCCCATTGGCAAGGATCTGGTTAAAATCCTTAACAAAACAGATGCTTTTCTAAATTGCCAGTGGCTGTGAAAATTGGTGCAATTTTTTAGGAAAAAAAAAAAAAGTTCGGATTCAAATCAAGACTGCTTAAGACTGTTCCATGCCGTGTTACTCAGTAATTTGATTTCTGGGAATTTATCGTAAGAGCATCCTTTTGATACGTTTGCATCATTTATTGAGCTCCTCCTCTATGCCAAGCCAGAGTTTATATAAGCTTCTCACTTGTATCCTCAACACTGCCACAGGGCAGATATGACTATTGTACTCGTAGAAACACAAGGAGACTACAGCTCAGAGAGGCACAGTCACTTGTCCAAGTTTTTCAGCCGCTGGGCAAGAAAGGATTCAGGTGTCAGCCCAAAGCTGACTTTCCTTTAGACAAATTGCTCATGCAACTGGACATACTCCAGAGCAATGCTATTTTGGAAGTTCCATTTAATAAATTAAAATGAATTTTATGGGCAGCTGAGTAATTATCTGACTTGAACCCAATTAAAAATTGAGTCCATTCTGCCTGAGTTTTAAGGGATTCTTATGATTAATGCTGGACAAATGGATTTCTTCTTTTAACCAGTGCAGATGGCCAGGCTGGCTTCTGGACAGAATGTCCACATGGCTTTGCATGATGACCCACACGTGCCGACTTGTCCCCGTGGCTACGTGGCATGTCTGTGCACCACAGGGAAAAGACTTAACTCCTGCAACTTAGACCTTACCATCTCAGCAGCCAAGAGGTTTAACTGGAATGTATTTCTTTTCTGAAGTTCCATGAAACTCAAAGGGCATGAGCTTTAGAATTTCTAGACCTGAATTTGTAAACAGGCTCGGCCACCTAACAGCTGTGTGACCTTGGGCAAGTCACTTTGTCTTTTCAGCATCATTTCCTTCATCCATAAGTGATGGAATGTGTGGTCAGAGATTTTGGTGGCAGGTAAGAGAAGCTAAGCCTGAGTGTCATAAGAAAGCATCAGCAGAGGACCAGAGCGTCATTTTCAGAACCACGTAGGCAGCACCAATTGCCCCAGTCTCCCAGCAAATCTGTTCACCATTACTCCCAACGTGACTCAGACTCTTCATGGTCCTCAGCACCGGCCCTGGTCGTTGGGTTTGTGGTAAGCCTGGGGACTTGAAGGAAGCTGCCATCACAGCCATCTTCCATTTTCAAAATGGATTTCACTTGTCCCCAGTTTATTGGTGCTGTATCTCCAGTTCCACTTTGGAGTTGGTTCAACAGATTGGCAGAGCCTGGCAACCACTGAGATGCATGAAAGGGGGTATTTGGCATTTTTATTTTCTTAAGTGGAAGGTGGGCACTGCCTCAAATGCTGGGAGCATGCTCTAAGTGAAGGGAGGAGTTTCAGGTGCTGGGTGGCCATAAAGAGAAAGACAATCACTCCCTGAAAGTGTGGGTCACTCAGCCATGTCTGACTCTTTGCAACCCCATGCACCAGATTCTTGTCTCCATGGAATTCTCCAGGCAGGAATACTGGAGTGGGTAGCCATTCCCTTCTCCGGGGGATCTTCCCAACCCAGAGATCAAACCCGGGTCTCCTGCATTGCAGGCAGATTCCTTACCATCTGAGCCACCAGGGAAGCCCCAAATCACAGTCTACCAACGGAAATAACCATCCCCATCTGTACTGTTTCATTCATTTATTCATTCCACAGTGTTTATGGAGTACGTACAATGTGCCAGGCACTGTGCTAAGGTTGGGTTACAGCTGGGAAATAAAAACTTATTGTGAAGATCGACATTGTTGCTCACAACAATGATGTTATTGCCACGGGTTTCCATTTTTTGAGCTCACTACACTGTGCCAGGCAGGGTGCTGGTTACTTAGGGTCCATTTCTCTCACTGCGAGTTAATGAAATATTATCTCCAAGAGATGACAGCTGTGTTATCGTACAGGGCTACCCAATAGCAGGCGCCCAATAAAAGCAAATTCTTTCTCTTCCCAGCTCAATGGTTTCCAACTCTGATCGCAAGAGATTAGGCTTTCTCGCTTTTCTTTTAGACATCAGGGAACTTACAAGTCAAAACACGGGAAGCTGGCGATTCTTGTCTAAATGCATGATGTCAGCTGTTCCAGCTCAGTCGTGGAGTGACAGCTGCCAAGCAGGTGACAAATGGGATGAAGGGCTCCGGGGCATTGACACACTGCCTGGAAAGGCTTGCTGTGTGCAGCCTCGGATCATCTGTCACCAGACCCCCTCCCTGTGCTGAGTTAGAACGACATAATTAAAGCCATGTTTCTATTTGGGAAGTGACAGACCGAGCTGGCTTTGGGGGCTGCCGCATTCGTCATCCCAGCCTGTCATGCTTTTGGGATCTGGTCTCTGAGCATAGTTCTCTCTAAATCTTTACCCCCTGAGATTCAGTTAACTCAATTATACAGTTGTCACAAAAATGGTACTCAATCCTGTGCTTGATGAGAAACTTAGACAAGGTGAGCAAAATGTCCGGCTTATATTGTAGGTAAAAGGGAATCTCTGTTATTATTATTATAATCATTATCACTGCCCACTCCAGGATTCTTGCCTGGAGAATCCCACGGACAGAGGAGCCTGACGGGCTACAGTCCATGGGGTTGCAAAGGGTCGGACACAGCTGAGCGACTGAGCATGGATGCACGCATTATTATATTAGTGTCCCCAGTTTTGTCATTTAATGGATGAGTTTGGTCAAGTCATGTAACCTTTCTGTGCCTACATTTACTTATCACTAAGCTGCGTTACCTCTTCCAGCCCATCTCATGGGAATGTTATGAGGATAGGTAGAGAAAGCATATATGCCAACACTCAAGTAATTCCCTTCTGAGGTTCGAGCTACTTCTTGGCCTGATAAAACAGGAAGGGAAATGCCATCTTGGACTGCATATTCACTTGAAAGCCTGCCACTTGGTAAGGGGTCGTTTGTTTTCTGAGCACTCCTTGCTCATCTGTAAAATAAGGCTCCCTGCCTACCTGTTAGGGTTACTGTGAAGGCCCAGTAAGGAAATTCATGAGAAGGTTCCATAGATTATTATGTATTTTCCCAACAATGGACGGTAGAGGGGGCCAGCTCCCAGACTCTGGGTTCAGGCCTCACCTTGTTGCCTTATAGGCTGTGTTACCTTAGGCAGGTTACATAAATGACCTGGGGTGGTGGGGGTCCCTGATGGGCCCAGCCTCAGTGGTCCTCTCACTCCGATGAACATTTCAAACACCTTGGGATCTTGTATAAAATGCAGATTCTGATTCAGGAGGTCCGGGCAAGGCCTGAGATGCTACATCTCTAAGTTCCTGGGGCATGCTGATGCTGTGGGTCTGAGGACCCCACTCAGTAGTGTGGGGCCAGGTGTGGTGGAGTCATGCATTGGGCTATTGGTGACCATTCAGTTTCAGGAATAAGTTGGCAAATTTACAGGCTGATGGGAGGCTCAAAGGACACCATGACTCCCAAAACCCTGAATCCACAGATGCTGACTCATCAAAGCTTTTCTCACATCAGCCGTCATTCACAGAGCCGCTCCTATGAGAACAGATCAGAAGTAACTTTCTGTATGTCAGTCAACATGCTAACTGCTTTGACACACAAGCATCTCGTTTACTCATCACAACAGCCCTATGGGATGGTCACAATGATTGTCCCTATTTTGCAGATAGGAAAACTGGCTCAGAGAGGTTACATGCATTGAATTATTATCAACCTAACAGTTCTTTTGATGGACATACTAAGGAGAGTCCCCTTCTTTGCCTTTCTCATTCTCCTCTTTTAATAAAACCACCAAAGGTCTGAGAAGATCCAGTCTGTCCCAGTCCTTGTTACTACCACATAGGAGTGGATGTGTGGGCACCAGCTGTATTCACCCTCCTTTTTGTTCCTTCCTGCAGTCAGACAAAGGTCCGTATAGTCAAAGCTATGGTCTTTCCAGTAGTCATGCATGGACGTAAGAGTTGGACCAGAAAGAAGGCTGAGCACTGAAAAACTGATACTTTCAAACTGTAGTGCTGAAGAAGACCCTCGAGAGCCTATTGGACACAAGGAGATCCAACCAGTCAATCCTAAAGGAAATCAGTCCTGAATATTCATTGGAAGGACTGAGGCTGAAGCTGAAGCTTCAATACTTTGGCCACCTGCTGTGAAGAGCAGACACACTGGAAAAGACTCTGATGCTGGGAGAGATTGAGGGCAGGAAGAGAAGGGGTCGACAGAGGATGAGGTGATTGGGTGGCATCACAGACCCGGTGGACAGAGTTTGAGCAAGCTGTAGGAGTTGGTGATGGACAGGGAGGCCTGGGGTGCTGCAGTCCATGGGGTTGCAAAGAGTCGAACATGACTTAGCCACTGAACAATAACAAATGTGCCAAGCACTCTGCTTACAGTGGGGAAAGGCATTTTCCCTGCTCTCATGGAGTGTAGAGTCTAGGGAAAAAGGCAGACATTAATCAAAATAATGCTCAGAGAAATAAGATTCCAATCTGTTGAAAGGGGCTATGAAAAAAAGATTTGGGAGCTAAGAAAATCATGAATTTCATAAAGAGATTCTGCAAAAGCTTCTGTGTAGAGGTGCTTCCCTGGTGGCCCAGTGGTTAGGACTTAACCTTCCAGTGTAGGGAGTGTGGATTCAAGCCCTGGTCACAGAGCTAAGATGCCACGTAACTCGTGACCGGAAAAAAAAAAAAAAAACACCTCATAAAGTAGAACATCATTGTAACAAATTCAATAAAGACCTTTAAAAGTGGATCCACTTAAAAAAGAAAAAAAGCTTCTGTGTGAAGGTGAGCCTGAAATAATATGAAAATGGCTGAATAGGAGTAAGCTAGTTCAAGGGGAAGAGGGATGGGTACTCCAGCCAAAGAGAATTGTGCAAAGGCCCTGTGGCACCTGAGGCCAAAGAAGGCGCGTGTGACAGGAGTGAGGGGAGATATGAGCTGAAACTGGAGAGGTGTTGAGGCCAAATGCCACAGGGCCTCACAGTACATGTCCAGGATCCTGATACCGTCTCAAGAGCCATGGGCAGCCGTGGCCTATTTTAAGCAAAGGAAGAGTGAAAAGGTCAGCAGGAATTTTGAAGTTGCTCAGGGGATCAATCAGACAGATCTGGGGTGAGAGGCTGGTTGAGCAGAAAGAGAAAGAGGAATGAGGATAATATTGCTCTTGTTCAGGGAAGAAAAGATGGGGACCAGGCAGCAGCAATGGGGCAGAGGGGGTTTCAGTAGCATGTAGCTTGGAAGTGAGCAGAAATGATGGGGTTTGGTTATGAGGTCACTGCTAAAGGCATATTAACAAAGTTGAGGGGCTTTCTGCATGTGTGTGCGTGCATTCTCAGCCATGTCCAACTCTTGTGACTCCATGGACTGTAGCCTGCCAGGCTCCTCCATCCATGGGATTTCCCAGGCAAGGGAATGCCATTCCCTTCTCCAGGGGATCTTCCCAATCCAGGGATCGAACCCACATCTCCTGCATTGCAGGAGGATTCTTTACCGCTAAGCCACCTGGCAAGCCCAAATTCACAGCAGCTGGAGAGGTAAATCCAAAAACATGTTTATTGAGTAAAAATCTGAGTTGCCTAAGAATGTGTTCAGCGTGATGCCATTTATGTAAAAAATCACAGATGATGCTATATGTTTTATGGATACATTTATATTCATGTAAAATAATAAGAGGTCTGGAAGGTGATGTTCTTAACCCTGGAGGTCAGAGATTTCTGCACTGTTTTAATTTTCTAAAAGGCGGGTTGGTTGGTAAGTCCCTTCAGTTTTGTCTGACTCTGTGCAATCCTGTGGACTGCAGCCCACCAGGCTCTTCTGTCCATGGAATTCTCCCACAGTGGAGTGGGTTGCCATGCCCTCCTCCAGGGGATCTTCCTGACCCAGGGATCGAACCTGTGTCTCTTACATCTCAGGCATTGGCAGGCAGGTTTTTTTTGCCACTAGTGCCACCTGGGAAGCCCCCAGAGGAGGATGGATTCATTTAAGGAAAAAAACTCTGGATGTATGATCTCAAATAATACACATTTTTCTGAGCTCCAGTCTTGTCACTTTTGAAAATGGTTGTTGTGTTGTCTGTATGAGTTGCAGGAATCCCTCCTCAGAGGAGGTATCTGGAGAGAAAGTGAGTCATCCATCAGAGAGCACAGACAAGCCAGGTATCAGGGGCCCCAATAGAAGGGTCACTGATCATCACAGGATTTAGGGAAGACCCCCTCTGGAGACTGGATTGAACTGCAGCTTGAAAGACAAGAAAGTATTAGCCAGTTTCAGGATGAGGGGACAGGTGATACAAACAGGAAAAACAGCGTGCTCCATGCCAGGCTGATTAATTACCACCTCACATGTAATGGAAAAAACAAATGCTGCTACTATTCTAAGTCTGTTTTATTGCTTTTTAAGTGCAGACAGCATCAATACAATGGGAATTATATTTAGCACAGCGGGCTGCTTTGAGGCAAGCATCCAGCATATAGTAGATGCAGGCATGTGCTAAGTCACTCAGTTGTGTCCAACTCTTTGCAACCCAGTGGACTGTAACCCACCAGGCTCCTCTGTCCATGGGATTTTCTAGGCGAAAATACTGGAGTGGGTTACCATTTCCTTCTCCAGGGGATGTTCCCAGCCCAGGGATTGAACTTGCATCTCTTGCTTCTATCTGCATTGGCAGGGGGGTTCTTTATCACTGCACCGCTTGGGAAGCCCCACAAAAGGTACATAATATATGCTAACTTCCATCTCATCTGGGCTTCCCTGGTGGCTTAGATGGTAAAGAATCTGGCTGCAATGCAGGAGACCTGGGTTCAATCCCTGGATCAGGAAGATCCCCGGGAGAAGGGAATGGCTACCCACTCCAGTATTCTTGCCTAGAAAATCCCGTGGACCGAGCAGCCTGGTGGGCTACAGTTTATAGGATCACAAAGAGTCAGACAGGACTGAGCGACTAACACTTTCGTTTTTCCCAGCTCATCTGGTGCCTCATGGAATACACTGTAATGGACTGAATAATGTCCCCTAAAGATAACAGGTCCTAATCTGTTGAACCTGTTTCAGTTCAGTTCAATTCACTCGCTCAGTCGTGTCTGACTCTTTGCGACTCCATGAATCGCAGCACACCAGGCTGCCCTGTCCATCACCAGCTCCCAGAGTCTACCCAAACCCATGTCCATCAAGTCGGTGATGCCATCCAGCCATCTCATCCTCTGTCGTCCCCTTCTCCTCCTGCCCCCAATCCCTCCCAGTATCAGAGTCTTTTCCAATGAGTCATCTCTTCACACGAGGTGGCCAAAGTATTGAAGTTTCAGCTTTAGCATCAGTCCTTCCAATGAACACCCAGGACTGATCTCCTTTAGGATGGACTGGTTGGATCTCCTTGCAGTCCAAGGGACTCTCAAGAGTCTTCTCTAACACCGCAGTTCAAAAGCATCAATTCTTTGGTGCTCAGCCTTCTTCACAGTCCAACTTTCACATCATACGTGACCACTGGAAAAACCATAGCCTTGACTAGATGGACCTTGGTTGGCAAAGTAATGTCTCTGCTTTTCAATGTGCTATCTAGGTTGGTCATAACTTTCCTTCTAAGGAGTAAGTGTCTTTTAATTTCATGGCTGCAATCACCATCTTCAGTGTTTTGGAGCCCCCCAAAAATAAAGTCTGACACTGTTTCCACTGTTTCCCCATCTATTTCCCATGAAGTGATGGGACCGGATGCCATGATCTTAGTTTTCTGAATGTTGAGCTTTAAGCCAACTTTTTCACTCTCCTCCTTCACTTTCATCAAGAGGCTTTTTAGTTCCTCTTCACTTTCTGCCATAAGGGTGGTATCGTCTGCATGTCTGATCTATGCGAACTTATTTGGGAAAAAGATCTTTGCAGCTGTGATTTAAGAGTCTCATGATAGGGGAGGGGAGGCTTCCCCGGTGACTCAGTGGTAAAGAATCTGCCTGCCAATTCAGGAGATGCAGCAGACATGGGTTCGATCCCTGCTTTGAGAAGATCCCCTGGAGAAGGGCATGGCAACCCCCTCCAGTATTCTTGCCTGGAGATCCATGGATGGAGAAGCCTGGAGGGCTAGAGTCCACCAGGTCGCAAAGAGCCAGACAGAACTGAAGTGATTTAGCACATGGGCTAATGATAGGGAGATTATCCTGAATTATTCGGTGGGTCCCATAAGAGATCCACAAGAGGAGAGATCACAGATACACAGGAGCGGAGGGGGCAGTGTGAACAAGGAGGCAGAGAGAGATTTGAAGATGCTCAGTCCTAAAGGAAATCAGTCCTGAAGATTCACTGGAAGGACTGATACTGAAGCTGAAACTCCAATACTTTGTCCACTCTATGTGAAGAACTGACTTCTTGGAAAAGACCCTGATGCTGGGAAAGATTGAAGGCAGGAGGAGAAGGGGACGACAGAGAATGAGATGGTTGCATGGCATCGCCAACTCAATGGACATGGGTTTGAGTAAGCTCCAGGAGTTGGTGATGGACAGGGAAGCCTGGCATGGGGTCGCAAAGAGTTGGACACGACTGAGCGACTGAACTGACAGAACTGACCTTGAAGATGGGCGTGAGGCAGCTGCAAGCCAGGGAACACCAGCACCACCAGAAGCCGGAAGAGGCAGGAAGGGAATGCCCTAAAGGAACGCCCCAGAGCCTCTGGAGGGCGCAAGGCCTTGATTTCAGCCTGCTGCTGCTGCTAAGCTGCTTCAGTTGTGTCCGACTCTGTGCAACCCCATAGACGGCAGCCCACCAGGCTCCCCCATCTCCACTCCAGGCAAGAACACTGGAGTGGGTTGCCATTTCCTTCTCTTGATTTCAGCCTAGTGATAGTGATTTTTGAACTTCCAGCCTTCAGAACTGCTGGGGAATATATTTCTGTTTTAAGCCACCATGTCTGTGGTCATTTGCTGCACGAGCCATAGGAACTGAATGCATCTTTCTCTCTTGTCTGCAGTTTTCTTCTTCCTGACTGCATTG
Organism: Capra hircus; assembly: GCF_001704415.2. Taxonomy (NCBI): domain Eukaryota; kingdom Metazoa; phylum Chordata; class Mammalia; order Artiodactyla; family Bovidae; genus Capra; species Capra hircus. Next base: position 8,166,806 of record NC_030832.1, read on the forward strand.
CAGCAAAGATAGTCAATAAATGATTTGCAGTAAGAATGTGAATTCGTGGTCTCCTAGGCAAACGATGCTCAGCTCAATTGAGCATTTCAGGTGTTAGAAAGGTGTTGAGTTTTGACCACAGGTCCAGTTTGAAATATTCATTGCATTATCTGGAGGAAACTGATAGCCTCAGGGAAGGTTCTTGGGATCTTATCCAGGCAAAATCATTTGAGGCTGTCTTAAGGACTGAACTGGGAGGCAGAGGCATCCTCAAGACAAAGACAAAATTTATAGAATTCAGCCTCATGGAGCAAACACGAGGAGAAACACATGGATGGCATAGAACAAGCCACTGATGCCGAGCATGGCCTCTTGGGACTCTTGGGCACGGAGGCCTTGTTGTCCCCCATTCCGTGTAGGCAAGACTCCAGCCTCCATGGCCTTCTCTGATTTCCAAAGGGCAGAACAGTTGCTAATCAAAGGAGAAGCAGTCAGGAAACCATCTGAGGCAGAAGCTCATCAAAATTAGGAGACCTACCACCTAGGACCCTGCACCTAGGACACTCCCTAATCTTGTCAGCGACCCCACCCTTTTGAAACTGCAGAAAAAACTGCCTTGATCCTTATCACATACTCCTATGTATGACTATGTAAACTTTCCCTACTCACTGGGATGTATGGATATGAGAATCAGACCATAAAGAAAGCTGAGCACCAAGAATTGATGCTTTTGAACTAGGGTGTTGGAGAAGACTCTTGAGAGTCCCTTGGACTGCAAGGAGATCCAACCAGTCCATCCTAAAGGAAATCAGTCCTGAATATCCATTGGAAGGACTGATGCTGAAGCTGAAGCTCCAATCCTTTGGCCACCTGATGCAAAGAACTGAATCCCTGGACAAGATGCTGGGAAAGATCGAAGGCAGGAGGAGAAGGGGACAACAGAGGATGAGACGGTTGGATGGCGTCACCCAACTTGATGGGCATGAGTTTGAGCAGTCTCTGGGAGTTGGTGATGGACAGGGAAGCCTGGCGTGCTGTAGTCCATGGGGTTGCAAGCAGTTGGACATGACAGAGAGACTGAACTGAACTGAACTCACCAGGGTGGGCATGGAGAGGCATAGTTCTCAAGGGGTTAGCTTCCTGTGTCCCCCTTTGCCTGGCAAAGTACTAAAGCCACTCTTTCTCCTCCATTACTCCGTCTCCATATTTCCATTTGGCATTGGTACACAGAAAGTCAAGATTTCGGCAACACTACCACAAATAAAGAAATGTAAACGAATGTGGAATTACTCAGCTACTGAATGTGAGGCCTTGCTCTAAGAAGCTATGTGTGGTCCGTGATCACACTCTCATTACTCTTAGAGAAGCCTGTTTGATAAATTAGGGCTCTTAGGCTCAATGTTATTTAGTCGTTCAGTTGTGTCTGACTCTTTGCAACCCCATGGACTGTAGCCCACCAGACTCCTCTGTCCATGGGATACTCCAGGCAGGAATCCTGGAGGGGGTTGCCATGCCCTCCTGCAGGGAATCTTCTTGACCCAGAGATCAAATCTGTGCCTCTTGCATTGGCAGGCGGATTCTTTACCACTGAGCCACCAGGGAAGCCCAAGGCTCAATGAGTCTGCCCAAAGTCACAAAGCTGGAAGGGGTGGAGCCAAGGTTTATACCCAGGAATTTTGGATTTCAGCTAGCTTTCTGGAAGTTGCCAGAAGACGGGGGAAGGTCTTCCAGGTTGCCAGCTTAGGGGTCGCATTTCTTATATCCTCTCACTTTATATATCTTGCAGATCTGCCTGTTAACCAGAAGCCTGATTCTTGTGCTAATATTTCCAGTTTTTTTTTTTTTTTTTAAGGTGGATTCATGCCAACCCAAGGGTGGTCCAATTATTTCTGAAAGTCCATTTGGGCTAATTTGTTAGACTTGAGCTTAGGAAGAGTGAGTGGTGTGTGTGTACGCACATGCGAACACATATTTGGTGTTATCAGCTCCCTCGTCTAAGGCTTCACTAAGCTCCTGTCTTTTGAGAAAGAACAGCATCGCCACTCAGTGTCACGCTGATTAATTCCTGCTGCAGTTATAATGAAAAACAAACACATTTCTGTCCCAGCCTTGTTACCTTCTGTATTTTCTGTGATTTTTTTCTCCTTTATCTTGCTTCAGAATCTGCACAGCTTGTTTCATCTTCCAAGAATTCTATAGGAGTCTCTTAGGTGACTCTTTCTGAGAAAATGGGAGAAAAATTACATTGATCCGGCTTCTTACAATTACTAGGAGGCTATGCGTAGCTCCTCAAATTATGGGCCATCTAAAAGGTAATCTCTTGTTATCATAATTTAACTCAATCTTGAGTCTAATTCTGGCAGCTTCTAATGTATTTCTTGGAAAATAGCATCATAGATAATGCAGAATTTGCTTTGTTGGTTGCATTTGACATATATTAACTATTTTAACTGCAGTTACTCTGTGAGGCAGGTACTATTATTAACCCCATACAAAAGATGATGCAATTGAGGATCAGAGGGGTTAAGAAACCTTCCCAAGGCCACACAGCTACTAAAGCTAGAATTTAGATTCAGGGGTTCTTTGGAAGTGAAAACAGCTTCATTTGTTTATTTTTTTATTACATAGAATATTTGTGGGAATTTTAGGAACTTCAAATAATACAGGAAAGAAGGAAAAGACAAAAAAACTCACTGAAATTCCCAGTAGTCTTAAATAGCTCATTAATCAATTTCAATATTTTAAAGAACACATTTTCAGACATCTTTCTAAGGCTTAAGGAGACATATACCTCTGTACTTTCAGAAATGGGATTATATAACGAGCTGTTCTGTAATTTGCTTTTTACCCAGATGATGGTGATTATAGTGGACAAGGAAAGCAGACTCAGAAGATGAGAAATACCTCCTTTATCAAAGTGATGAATACAAGCTCAGGGCTCTCGGCCTGAGTGTGAGCGCTAACTCCAAGGTGTGTGGGGTGGTGTCTGCGTGAGAAGGAAAGGCATGTGCAATCTGTGTTAATTCTCTGGGCCTTACTCACTGGATTCTCTGACCAGAGTCCATCCAACCAGGGCTTCCCAGGGGGCACTAGTGTTGAAGAGCCTGCCTGCCAGTGCATGAGACTCGGGTCCGATCCCTGGGTCGGGAAGATGCCCTGGAGGAGGGCATGGCAACCCCCTCCAGTATTCTTGCCTGGAGAGTCCCCACGGACAGCAGAGCCTGGAGGGCTACAGTCCATGGGGTCTCAAAGAGTCGGACACGACTGAGCAACTGAGCACAGACGCATCCAACCAAGTATCTGTACCACAAACAAATACTCCCAGCTACCTTCTTTACGAGAGTGTTCAAGCCCCAATACTATTTACACACAGTCTATGCATTTATCATCTTCTTATCAGAGACTAATGCTCCCAGAATTACTCTGAGCCACCAAGGTCTTCCCAGATGGTAAAGAACCTGCCTGCCAATGCAGGAGACATAAGAGACATGGGTTCGATCCCTGGATCGAGAAGATCCCCTAGAGGAGGGCATGGTAACCCACTCCAATATTCTTGCCTGGAGAATCCCCAAGGACAGAGGAGCCTGGAGAGCTCCAGTCCATGGGGTGTCAAAGAGTCGGACACTTAGCGACTTCGCACGCACAGCACAGAAGCACCAAAGGCTAGAATCAGAGATAAAGGCATGGGGACGGTTGCTGTCCACTTGACTCAGATGAAGCCTCCATATAACGTATCATTTCACAGTTTAAGTAGAGAAGGTCAAAAACGACATTAGAGAAGAATATTCATTTAGGCCAGTTCCTGGATTTTTCTGTCTAATGGAATTCCTCTCAGCACACTCATTACCTCATCTCTGAAAATACTAGGTTTGGAAGTAGTCTTGATGGTGCTTCAGGGAATAGGCAATTTCAGCATCTCAGGGAGGTCACGTGATAGAACAATCTGAATAACTGAAGTTTGTTGCCACTTCTCAGGTGTCAGACACTTGGAAGCATCTTGCATTCTGGCCCCAGCACATCCTGGTGTGATAGTCCTGTGGTCAGGAACATTGAGTAGGTGAAAATGCTACAGCTAAGAGTGGATGGATGACCCTCCTCCCCCAGGCTACCCAGCCAGCAACCGGCAGAGCCAGGAGTTGGATCCAGGGTTCTCTGAGTCAGACCACCCTCGTAGCTGCTATGCTGGTACATAGTAGCTGGAACATTTTCCCTTCCCTTCCCCTTACATAGGAAGGACTTTCTGATTAGATGGCAGTGAGTAGAGACCTGAAAGAGATATGGAGGCAAGGCCTGCAGAATTCTGGAGGAAGAGTAATCTAGAGAAGGGCACGTGCAAAGGTCCTGAGGCATGAGCATGTTTGGGGTTCAGGGGAGAATATGAGCTCAGAAAGGAAATGGGAGGTGGTCAGATATGCAGAACTTTGTGGGCCATTGTGAAGGACTGGGATTTATCCTGAGTAAGCTGGGGTTTGCACAGGTGAGTAATAGGACCTGGTTTTTTCTTGATGGACCATTCTGGTTGCTGTGTGTCTTGGGGCTGGGACAAGGATGGGAGCATATGAACCAGTTAGGAGGATGCAGCAATCAGCCCTGCAAGACAAAGGGGTCTGGGGCCAGAGTGTGAGCACTGGAGGTGGTAGAAATGACTGGACTCACTTTATGCTTTAGAAAAGAATCAACAAGGACTGCCCTGGCAGTCCCGTGTTTAAGACTCTGCCTGCCAAGGCAGGGGACTCGCTTTCGATCCTTGGTCTGGGAAGATTCCACACACCGTGGAGCAGCTAAGCCCATGGGCTGCAACTGTCAAAGTCTGTGTGCTTTGGGGTCTGTGCTCTGAGACAAGAGAAGCCACTGCAATGAGAAGCCAGCACATTGCAGCTAGGCAGCAGCCCCCTATCTCCACAGCTAGAGAAAATCCAAGCACAGCCAGGAAGACCCAGCGCAGCCAAAAAAAAAAAAAAAGAATCAATGGAGTTTTTGGGTAAATTGGACAAGGAGAGAGAGATAACAAGAAAACACAAGAATGACGTATTCCTTAATTGTCACGTCACTCATCATTTTGATATGCAAATTATAAAAGAGCAGTTTGAGATTTCCAACCATGGTACCTGCACTCAATGCCTGATCTCAGCCTGGGTAGAATAAGACAGATGCACGTGTACTCAGTTGAGTCTGACTCTTTGCAACCCCAATGGACTGTAGCCCACCAGGCTCCTCTGTCCATGGAATTCTCCAGGCAAGAATACTGGAGTGGGCTGCCATTTCCTTCTCCAGGGGATCTTTCCAACCCAGGGATCAAGTCTAATTTTCCTGCATCCCTACAATGGCAGGCAGCTTCTTTACCACTGGATAAGGCAGCACTGGCTCAAATCTGTACTTAGCAGCTTTGTTCTCCCGTAACTTTACCTCTGTGAACCATTTCTTCACCTGTTAAATTGGAGCAATAATCACAGTGCCTCCATTAAGGCATCTTGAGAAGAAGTGAAGTGTTACTTGCTCAGTCGTGTCCGACTCATTGCAACCCCATGGACTGTAGCTCGCCAGGCTCCTCTGTGCATGGAATTCTCCAGGCAAGATACTGGAGTGGGTTGCCATTCCCTTCTCCAGGGGATTTTCCTGACCCAGGAATTGAACCCAGGTTTCCTGCATTGTAGGCAGGAAACTATACTGTTTGAACTATCAGGGAAGCCCAAGCCAAAACAAGCAGCCAGGTGTGCCAGGCTCGGGTGACAACCCACAAAGCGAGGAAGTGGGGAGGCGATCGCTGGGGGCTGACTGATCTGCCCCGCCTGTGGCGAGGACAGTCAAAGCATCTTGATGTGGATTGAATGAGACAACACCTAGCTCAGGCTCGTGTGTATGGTGGGTGTGACTGCATGTTAGTCTCTGATCCTCTTTGGAGTCGGGGAGACTTGTGTTTTTTGTTTTTTTTTTTAATATTTATTTGGCTGCGTCTCATCTTAGTTGTGGCACACAAGATCTTTAGCTGATGCATGTGGGATCTGGTTCCCTGACCAGGAAGCGAACCCAGGCCCCCAGCATTGAGAGCTTGGAGTCTTAGCCACTGGACCACCATGGAAATCTGCGTTCTGTGCTTTGATCATGGGAAAGGGACTTTCCCTGGAGCTCCACCCTTGTGAAAGGATTTATCTAACACTGGGGCTAAGGACAGAAATCAGACTCAGAGGTCTATGACAAGGCAATCCTGGCCACAACTGCTCCTCCTCTTGGTCAAAGCATTCAGGGCCCTGGGCCTCAGTTAAGTCACCTGTGAAGTGGGAGAATAAGAGCTTCCTTGCATGATCGAAGAGAGGATGAAATGAACACACATACAGAGCCCAGAGCTGTCCCTCAGTCATGACCGCTTCTCTCCTCCTCCTTATATGTACCTGACCTCAGTTGCCAAGTACTTGTGCTGAGATTTGCCCTCATGTTTCATGACTGCTCCGGGTTAAAGAAAATTATTCTCCTGTCTTCTTGCATATGGAGCTGCAGCTAGTTCTGGGCCTGGGGATTTAATGTCTTTGAAGATTGTCAGATTCTGACATTTGCTGTCCTCTGCTTATACAGGGCTGGTCTTGTGCAGAGAGACAACTGCAGGCTTTGTTCCGAGCAAAAGCCATGCTTGCTGCAGCCTGTTTGTGGGGCAGGAGGGAGAGAAAGACTGGGTTTTTTTTTTTAGTGTTTATCTATTTGGCTGCATCAGGTCTTCGTTGCGGCACATGGGCCCTCTAGTTGTGTTGTGCAAGCTCAGTGGTTGACACATATGGGCTTAGCTGTCCTGAGGCATGTGGGATCTTACACCCCAACCAGGGATCGAGCCCACGTCCTTCGCATTGCAATACGGATTCTTAACCACTGAACCACCATACTCTTTTTTTTTTTTTCTTTAAGTCATCAAAGTGCAAGTAGTGGGTCCCATCATTGACTTTCATCTGGGATGCTGTCACTGGTCTCTCAAGCCCTTGCCTGCTCCTTCCAATCTCCATGCAGCTTTCAGTGGCTGTGAAGTGAAGTGAAGTTGCTCAGTCATGTCCAACTCTTTGCGATCCTATGGACTGTAGCCTACCAGGTTCTTCCGTCCATGGGATTTTCCAAGCAAGAATACTGAAGTGGGTTGCCATTTCCTTCTCCAGTAGCTGAGAAGCCTTAAAAATGCTCCATCACAGCCTGTTGCTGCTCAAAACCTTCTAGTGTCTTCCACCCATCTCAGGATAAAGATGAAATCCTCCCCGGGGCTCACAGGGAGAAGGAGAAACATTCTTCTTTAGTCAAGGCTGCCCTTTTCAACTTGGTTTTGCATCTTTCCTTCCAGCACAGGGCCTTTTCATGTGCTGGTCTTCCTTTGGGCAGAGATGATTTAGGGTTAGAGAAGGAGGCACAGTCAATAAAGTAGGACTTTCAGAGGTTCAACACCTTGAACACCTCATGGTGCCACCACATGCAATTTAATTCAACAGTAGGCTCTGACATGTAATTTTATTTTCCCAAATTACACATTAAAGGTGAGTTGTGCTGAAATCACTCATTCCTCTTGTTTGCTTGTTCTCACTCTCTCCTTTAAAGCTTTTCTGATTCAGTCTCGTTTCCTCTTTGTCTCTCTGGATCCCTGATTTTCTGCTCCCCTAAACTGGCAATTAAGGGAGAGATTACAAACAGTTTTGGTATCATAAACGATGGGGCAGTAGTGGTGTAGGAGAGGGGTTGGAACGGCAGCCATGGGGATGCACTGTTCACGTCTCCTGGTAGGAGACCCTGCTGTGAGGAGCATGGTTGGTTCATGACCTTCAGCTCGACCTTTGGATCCCCCCGTAGTGCTCATGATGAGGCTGTGTTCTCCTGGATTGTGCTCAGCCAATGACCAAGTAGGGTTGGGGTACCAGTGTCCTTCCCTTCCGGCCCATCACAGGGTTCTGCCAATAGGAATCATCTCCACTGGCTGGGTGGAGCCCTTCTCCAAGCCCTGTGGTAGGCTGAGGGTCTCCCTCCCCACCCCTCCTTCCTTCCCTCTCAACTCCCACAGGCGTCAGAGTCACATCATGGTCTGAAGTCTCTTCCCATCAACTCCTGTTTCTTTTTCCTTTATGCTTCACAGGCACCCCCTGCCCTGCCAATAAGTCTCTTGCACATCTAATTCTATCTTGACATCTGCTTCTCAGAGAACCCAAACTGACCCAAGCAGAAGAAGAGAAGAGTTAAACATCTTCAACCTTCTTAGAACACCCAATACTCTGAAACTCAAGAGCTCCAGGCTAGTATTAACCTTTAGGAGAAAGGAATCTGAAATATATATATACATATGATAATATATATATACATATGAAAGTGAAAGTGAAGTCACTCAGTTGTGTCCAACCCTTTGCGACCCCATGGACTGTAGCCTACCAGGATCCTCCATCCATGAGATTTTCCAGGCAAGAGTACTGGAGTGCGGTGCCATTTCCTTCATATACATATATATATATATATATATATATATATTTGAATCACTTTGCTGTACACTCAAAACTAACACATTTAAATCAATTGTACTTCAGTTAAAAAAAAAATGAACTCTAGGCTTCATGTTCTTCCTATCCACATGATAGGAAGAACATGGACTTTCACTTCATTTGAAGGATATACTAAGGATGACACCAACGGCTGGCTGGCTCCTTCCTAGCTGTATCATCTAGTGCCTTGCTTCTTCTTGCTATAGAGCCTGGAAAAGCTTGACTTATTTACTAGCCTCTTTGGGTTGAGAATTGCTTTCCTGAAAAAAGAAGACAAGATGAAGTTCCGTTGTACTTCTCTCCCCACTCTTTTCAGCCTTGAATGTGGACAAGATCCCGAGATCCCAAGCAACCAGTTGAGAATGTGAGATAACAATCATGAAAGAAAGACTCAGAGAATCACAAAGACGCCAGCCCTGGGCATAATCAAGCCACAGAATGAACAGCAGCTGCTCCTGTACTGCTGGACTTCCTGTTACAGAAGAAAAATAGACCCTTGTCTGTGTCAGCCTCGGTATGTCACTTGCAGGTCGGAACATGCCTTAACGATATAGCTGATCTGACTTGAAATATGTGCTCTGTGCCTTTGGGCCAATTGGCTGGCTCAGGCAAGGCCAGAGGCATCTTTTGGTGCAGGTAGAATTTCATAGGCAGAAGGGCCAGCAATTGCTTTCCTTGTGCACTTGGCAGTCCATGGAGAAATATACCTGGACTCGGCATTGTAGGGCTGAAGAAGATCCTTCTTCCCCATTGTCTGTTTTTATAGGGTATGAGTGACAGATACGGGCTCAGTTTGTCTCTTCCCTACTTTATCAGATGAGTGGGAAGAGACAAGAGACAGGAGCAAGGGGTGACAGTGAGAGTTTATAGGAGAGAAAATAAAATGTCACTTATCCAAGTGAGAGGGGGTGGGCCTCACAAAGAGTGGTCCTGGGAAGATTACTGCAAGGGAAGATGCAAAGGACCCAACCACTCACCCATGAGTTATCAAGCGATCGTTGTTCAGTCGCTCAGTCGTGCCTGACTCTCTGTGACCCCATGAACTGCAGCATGCCAGGGTTTCCTGTCCTCCACTGTCTCCTGGAATCTGCCCCAACTCATGCCCATTGAGTCAGTGATGTCATCCAACCATCTCATCTTCTGTCGTCCCCTTCTCCTCCCACCTTCAATCTTTCCCAGCATCAGGGGCTTTTCCAATGAGTCAGTTCTTCGCATCAGGTGGCCAGAGTATTGGAGCTTTAGTTTCAGCATCAATCCTTCCAATGAATATTCAGGGTTGATTTCATTTAAGATTGACTGGTTTGATCTCCTTGATGTCCAAGGGATACTCAAGAGTCTTCTCCAACACCACAGTTCCAAAGCCTCAATTCTTCAGCACTCAGCCTTCTTTATGGTCCAACTCGCACATCCATACATAACTACTGGCTTTGACTAGACAGACCTTTGTGGGCAAAGGGATGTCTCTGCTTTTTAATATGTTGTCTAGGCATCAGTTTGCTGTGTGTTTAGTCACCAGTCATGTGTGACTGTTTGTGACCCCATGAACTGCACCCACCAGGCTCCTCTGTCCATGAGGATTCTCCAGGCAAGAATACTGGAGTGGGTTGCCATGCGCTCCTCTAGGGGATCTTCCTAACCCAGGGATTGAGCCCAGGTCTCTGGCAATTGCAGGCAGATTCTTTACTGTCTGAGCCACCAGGGAAGCCCAAGAATACTGGAGTGGGTAGCCTATCCCTTCTCCAGGGGAACTTCCCAACCCAGGAATCGAACCGGGGTCTTCTGCATTGCAGGTGGATTCTTTACCAGCTGGGCTACCAGGGAAGCCCATCTAGGTATAAAGGGGGTTAATCTTTTTTTTTTTTTTTTCTGTTTATCTCTATTTAATCTTGTTTTTTTCTATTTAAAAAATATTCAAGTCCACTTTCCACATTCCCCCAAAAGCCCACATCTCCACCAGCTGAACGTGAATCACCCCCCACACTCAGAGTACAATTTGGTGGCATGTCCTTTACTTAATATCAGCAGTAGTAACATTCAAGCACCAAAAAAGCCTGAGTAATTATATGTCTGTTTTCTCTGCTGTTTTCACTTGCATGGAACGAAGGCACCTGCCATGTTAATTGTGCCCTTTTTATAAACATCTTCTCCAGCCAGCCAACCAAAAATGCATTGGGGTGGGGGAGGGTTATGTGTTGGAGGGAAAGGATTCGTCTGTACAACAGATTTTCAGATCTTCTTGAGTCCAACAATACCTTCCTTCATACAAGGCTGCCAAACCTTCACCCAGACAACAGAGGAAGATGATTCACTGAACGTTAAACAAAAGAGATTTTAAAAAGAGAAAGAATCCTTGGAGAAGGAGAACGGAGAAGGAAGTGAACCAGACCTCCCTACCTGTGTTCAGTCACAGAAGCCAAGATATAACATTGAAGATGTGTTTTCCTAAAGGAAAACAGAAAAAAAGAAATGTGCCCATCACAGCTGTATCATCTAGACATTGTGAAATAGTCCTTGACAGGTTTATTTTTTCCTCCCTATTTGTGTGTAAAGACATAACATACAGTAAAGGGCACACATCTTAAGTGTACAGTTTGATTAATTTGGGGGAAAATTTTTGTTGTAGGAAAATATATACATCTTGAATTTCTCATCTTCATTATTTTAAATTGTAGATGTCACTGCCATTAAATTGCCATCGTGATGTTGTATCACCATCATTACTACCTTTTCCAAAATTTTTCATCCTATCAAACAGAGACTCTGAAACATTACACTTGGAGACAATTTACATAAAATACAATGTGTAGCCAAAATCCAGATTGGGATATAAAATGTTCCCAGCTTCCAGCTGGATCCCTTAGGCTCCTCCTTGGATAATGCCTCCTTAGAGGTAAAACTGTTGTGACCTCTATCATCACGGGTTAATTCTGCCTGAAAGTTAGTATAAATGAAGCCAAACAGTATGTATTGTCCTGCGTCTGGCTTCTTTCACTCAACACTGCCCCTGAGATTCATCCATGTTGTTGTGTGAATCAGTGTATTGTTCTTTTTTTGGTTGCTACCTAGTATCCCATTCCAAGAAGGCAATGGCACCCCACTCCAGTACTCTTGCCTGGAAAATCCCATGGACGGAGGAGCCTGGTAGGCTGCAGTCCATGGGGTCATGAAGAGTCAGACACGACTGAGCAACTTCACATTCACTTTTCACTTTCATGCATTGGAGAAGGAAATGGCAACCCACTCCAGTGTTCTTGCCTGGAGAATCCCAGGGACAGGGGAGCCTGGTGGGCTGCCGTCTATGGGGTCGCACAGAGTCAGACACGACTGACGTGACTTAGCAGCAGCAGCAGCAGTAGCCCATTGTATGAACTATCAGTTTATTTTTCTTCTCCATTCATTTTCTGGTCAGTGGACATTTGGGTTGTTTCCAGCTTGAGATTCTTGGAAATAAAGCCTCAGACTCACGGTCACAGAGAATGGACTGGCTTCCATTTCATGCACTGGCGCACCAGCGCATGGATTCCATTCTATGGACTGGTTTCCATAGAGAATGGTGGTTTCCAAGGGGGAGGGAGTCGGGGCAAGGAGGGAGTGGGAGGTGGGGGTTAGCAGGTGTAAGCTTTTATATGTAGAATGGATAAGTGACACTGTATAGCATAGGAGAATACATGCTCTGTCTTATGATAAACCATAATGGAAATGAATATAAAAAAGGAATATATATTTGTGTAGCTGAATCACTTTGCTGTGCAGCAGAAATTAACACTACATTGTAAATTAACTATACTTCAATAAAAATAAATTTAAAAAGGAAATAAAGCCACGGTGACATTACTGTGTAAAAGTCTTTTTAAAAAAATAATTTATTTTTGGCTCTGCTGGCTCTTCATTGCTGCTCAGGCTTTTCTCTGGTTATAGTAAGTGGGGGCTACTCTCTAGTTGTGATTCATGGGCTTAATTGCTCCTTGGCATATGGGATCTTCCTGGACCAGGGATCGAACCCGTGTCTCCTGCATTGGCAGGCAGATTATTAATATTATTCCTATTACTGTTATTATTGTTTTTGATGTGCTACCGCCAATTTGCCCTATCTTTAAGGAGCAGATCCATCCGCCAGAAAGTTCTGCTTTGCACTGAGCTGAAATTGGCCTCTTTGCAACTTCATCCAATTGCTTCCAGTCCACAGCCCAACATTTAGCACTTAATTACATCTTGTCTTCTATTATGCACTAATTGTCTCTTGTGGCTCCTCCCTTCTCCCCGGCTCATTTGCCAACTCCTCGAGGGCAGAGACCAAGTCTTGTAGTCAGAACACCTTTCAGAGCTGCAAGAATAAGAACTTATTAAATAAATACTTGTTGATGGAAAGTTCCCGCCAGGATTTCCCCATGGGGCCTCAAACCAGGTGTGTGGAAGACAGTGTAGGAAGGTCACAAGGGATTTACAAGTTAAATATGCATACAGCTTATATATAATTTGCATACTCCCGCTGTCAACACTCAGCAATTTTACATTTAAAATGATATTGCTCTCCCGAAGGCTGTCATTTCTTTATCTTGCTCTTCTTCAGTATTGTGTACATATCAAATCAGAACATGGGGAGTTTACACCCTCTGTGTAAACTGTTCAGTAAAATAGTCAGAACCTCAGTTGCAGGAAGAGAACCTCAGGGTGAGCTTGTCTAGTTGAAATTCTGTTTGCCCTTTCAAGGGCAATCGTCACCTGTGCTCTCAAACACGATTACTCACTCCTACATCCCTCTGTTCTTGCCATCTGCAGTGCCATTAACCACTGTGTATCCTAACTAGAAAGTAGTCAGCACTCTTTCAGTTGCAAGTGATTGGAACCCTACTCAATGCGGTTTAAGCCAAGACAGGGAATCTGAATTCACTGGCTTCTGTAACTGAACCATCTGGGGACTTCAGACACAGCTTAAGGTAGAGACTGAAAGGATGTAAGTGAGGGTTCATCAGAATTTCTTTTCTCCAACTCTGCTCACAGTTCAATTCAGTTCAGTCACTCAGTCGTGTCCGACTCTTTGAGACCTCATGGACCGCAGTATGCCAGGCCTCCCTGTCCATCACCAACTCCTGTAGTTTACTCAAACTCATCTCCATTGAGTCGGTGATGCCGTCCAACCATCTCATCCTCTGTCGTCCCCTTCTCCTCCTGCCTTCAATCTTTCCGAGCATCAGGGTCTTTTCAAATTACTCAGCTCTTCACATCAGGTGGCCAAAGTATTACAGTTTCAGCTTCAACTCTACTCACAGTCCCAACACAAAAAGCTTCACTTACCCGACAGACAAAGTTAAAATCTCAAGGCTGCATCTCATTGGTGAGACATGAGTCACATGACAGTCCCTAAGCCAATCTCTGTGTTGGGAAGAGAAATATACCTATTAGCTAGTTCTTGGGTGAGTCCCTCTCTGCCTCCTAGTCCTGTGGTCTGAGAGTGAGGAAGAGGAGCTGCCTGAAGAGAAGTCTAGGGGCTTCCCTTACAGGAAGTGCAGGTGCGAGCACAGATGTCAACTCCCAGCAGAGCTGGCTGAGTCTGTTTCTGTTCTTAATCTGGGGGCTCTTTGGGGGCAGGAAGTTGAGACTCCTCATGAAACTAAACATGTAAAAAGGGGTAGAATAAAGAAACCTCAGAGGCACCAGAGCGTCTTTCCTTTCTTAACTGTTTACTGAACAGCGAGCATTGCCTGACAAGAATGAGTAAGCAAAGAGGTGGTCCCTGCCGACCGTGGGGCTTATGGTCTTGTTGGCAAGACAGAATACACACAGCGGACTTGATCAATAGAGAGTGATGTGTATGAGATACTGTTTGTGTGAACAAAGGTTCTTCTTTGCAGCTTAGAACACTGGAGTTGATAAAACAGTAATAAAATGACATCTTACATCATAAAGGGCTTCCCTGGTAGTTCAGCTGGTCAAGAATCCACCTGCAGTGCAGGAGACCCTGGCTCAATTGCTGGGTTGGGAAGATTCCCTGGAGAAGGGAATGGCTACCCACTCCAGTATTCTGGCCTGGAGAGTTCCATGGACTATTCCATGGGGTCACACACAGAGTCGGACCCGGCTAAAGCGACTTAGCACACATGCACGCGTAGCAACTTCTAGGATAGTAGTTGTGATGTTCCCCCCACTTTTTAGAAAAGAGTTGGAGACTGAAAAGCAAGCATGCCTGCAGTGTGCCAGTAACCAACCACACGCATACCTTCATGCAGAAGGACTTACTTTTATCAGCCTGCCCAACAGCCCCGTGAAGTGTGATCTCATGTCATAGATGAGGAAAGAGGACCTCAGAGACAGAGATACTAGCCTGACAGCAAGTGGCAGATCCAGAAGACCCAAGCGAGTGACTTAGTGTCACACAGAACCCACGGCCAGGCCAGGACTCACCGCTGGGGCTCAGGGCTCCAAGTCGAGTCCTCATCTCTCAGCCCCGCTGGGTCCCCCGCCCCTGCCTTCAAACAACATCTGTCATCGGGGATTACTCTGACCTGTCATCAGGCCTTGACTCTTGCAACTAGACAAATAACTATCGACAGTCTTGACCCAGAGAAGAACGAAGTTTCCTTTCTGCTTTCCTTGCCAGAGCCTTGAAGCCCTGCCCCAGAAATGCCACCCCCTTTTCCCCAGGAAGTGTTTCTGCCCCCTTCATCACTCATCGCTAACCCTGTACCAGAGCTGGGTGGTGGTGGTGGTGGCAGAGGCGTGCAGACAGCTCCACTAGGGCTTGACTTGGCGTGTGTGTGTGTGGCAGCCAAGATTTGGCCCATTTTGCTCCTGTGCTGAGCAAAACACCTGCTTGCTGTTCTGTCTCTGTGTCGTGAGAGAAAGGGAGGGGTTGAGGATGCCTCTGATATTTTTTGTCTAGACAGCTAGAAGTTGTCACTTATGGAGATGTCAGCCAAAGCAGCTTCTGAGCAGGGTGAATTCCAGAGTTCAGGTTTGTGTCTGTTAAGTCAACGATGCTTGTTCAACACCCAAGAGGAGTCATGAAAGGGCAACTGGGTATGGAAAGAGGATGCGGCTGGAGATAAAAATGTGGGATGTGTTGCCACAGAGACGGTAGTAAATGCCGTGGGATGGCTGAAACCGCTAGGGAGTGGGAGTATCAAAAAGAGAATGAGTTAGAAGAGAGCCTAGAGCCCCCCACCCTAGAGCACAGGGGATAAGGACCAGAGAAAACTTAGAAGGCGTAGTGAGTGGGCAGGAAGGTATCAAGAGAATCAGGATGGAGGCCAAGCAAAGAAGGGATTTCAAGAAGGGAACAATTAATTGCACCAAACCATACTGCTAAACTGTGTTCGATCAGAACACATGAGGTGTCATTGATGACCTTGGCAGGAGTAGCGTGGTATGGAGGTGGGCAGGAAGGCAGGAGAGAATCGGCAGAAAGTTAAATAGACTAATTTTTTTAAACTATTTTTTAAAATTGAAGTTTAGTTGATTTACAAAGCTGTGTTAGTTTCAGGTGCAGCAAAGTGAATCAGTTATGCATGTACATAACTGCTGCTGCTGCTGCCAAGTCACTTCAGTCGTGTCCGACTCTGTGCGACCCCATAGACGGCAGCCCACCAGGCTCTCCTGTCCCTGGGATTCTCCAGGCAAGAACACTGGAGTGGGTTGCCATTTCCTTCTCCAACGCATGAAAGTGAAAACTCAAAGTGAAGTCGCTCAGTCGTGTCCGATTCCTAGCGACCCCATGGACTGCAGCCTACCAGCCTTCTCCATCCATGGGATTTTCCAGGCAAGAGTACTGGAGTGGGGTGCCATTGCCTTCTCCGGCATGTACATAGAGTCGCTCCTTTTTTCAAAGATTCTTTTCTCATGTAGATCATTACGAAGTATTGAGTAGAGGTCCCTGTGCTATGCAGCAGGTTCTTATTAGTTGTCTATTTTATATATAGTAATGTGTGGAGATGATTCCTTTTACAGGTTTGGAATAAAATAGAGGGCTTCCTAGGTGGCGCAGTGGTAAAAATCCACCTGCCAATGCAGGAGACATGGGTTCCATTTCTGGGTCATGAAGATCCCCTGGAGAAGGAAATGGCAGCCCACTCCAATATTCTTGCCTGGAAAATTTCATGGACAGATGAACCTGGCAGGCTGTGGCCCACGGGGTCTCAAAGAATCAGACATAATTGAGCACACACACAACCACAACACAGACTAGCAGAGACAGATCAGGGGTGACTTTTTTCAAGCTGGGAAATATTGTAGCAAGTTTGTGTTCTGATGGGAATGAAAAGTGCAGAGGGATGATTTTGTGATGCAAGGCGGGGGGGTGGGGAATGGGGCAGTTCCAGGAATAATATCCCAGAGCAGATTGGAGGAGATGCCATCCAGTGGACCACTGGTGTGTTTGGCCCTAGATCGCAAAGCGAGGCTCCCTCTACCCTGCTCCCTCTTCCCATCAACACATAGTACATTCTTGCCTTCTCTTCTTAGCACTGCTCCAAACATCCCTAAGAACACTCTCACTTGAGAGAATAAAGCCTAGGCCGGGGCACTTGCTATTTCTGCTACTGATAACCATGAATTAGAGTGAAGAGGGAAAATAGGAGGTGGCAGGTCTTGTCTGAGCTGCTGGATTCCGGTGTGTGTGCTGTGAGCGTGCTTGCAAAATCACCTTGCTGGGATGTTTACAAAGTTGGGTCTGACTCTTTGTGACCCTATGGACTGTAGCCCATCAGGCTCCTCTGTCCATGGGATTCTCCAGGCAAGAGTACAGGAGTGGGTTGCCATGCCCTCCTCCAGGGGATCCTCCCAAGCCAAGGATGGCAAAGTTGAGAAGGCATTTTCAAAAGGAAGCAGAGACAAAATGAATAAACACCACTAAATCACATGTGGTGGCATGAGCTAGGTTTACCGAACGTGTGGCCTTTACCACCATCTCCAGTTTAAAACCACTGGTATTTAATAGGTTTCTTTCAAAGTCATTCAAGCAGCAAAGATAAATTGAGACCTGGGAGAGGCCTTGGAGATGGGGACGAGAGAGGGCTCTGGTCCCCAAGGAGTTGGAAGACCCGTAAGGTATTATTAACAAGATATTCACAGAATGGCATCGTAAGTTAAGGGCTTGGAGAGTTGAAACTGAAAGTTTCTCAGTTGTGTCCGACTCTTTGTGACCCCATGGACTGTATAGTCCATGGAATTCTCCAGGTCAGAATACTGGAGTGGGTAGCCTTTCCCTTCTCCAGGGGATCTTCCCAACCCAGGGATTGAACCCAGGGCTCCTGCATTGCAGGCAGATTCTTTCCTAGCTGAGCCACTAGTAAAGTCCAAGAATACTGGAGTGGGTAGCCTATCCCTTCTCCAGCAGATCTTCCTGATCCAGGAATCAAACTGGGGTCTCCTGCATTGCAGGCGGACTCTTTACCAGCTGAGCTACCAGGAAGCCCATTTGGAGAGTTTTGGATGCTCAAGGCAGGATTAGGTAACCCAGTAAACTTAAACGAGACAAGGCTGAGGCAAGCATAAAGAAGAAGTACACTTTATGCCAGGAAGTATAAGGAAAAGTGCCCCTCTAACCCAGGGAACTGCATGTGCAAAAAAGAGGTATGCAGGTGAGCATTAAATAATAGACTCACAGAATGAGAAAGTTATTTCAATGATCTTGCCATCCTTTTTACACTTCAATGAGACATGCTCAGTTTACTGCTAATGGCTCTTTAACATCTCTCCCTTTGAGATTAGGGGAAGTGCCTACTTGTCTCACTTCTATTTTATGGCTTAAAACAACATTTATTTTGTTTACTGGAGAAGGAAATGGCAACCCACTCCAGCACTCTTGCCTGGAGAATCCCGTGGAGGGAGGAGCCTGGTAGGCTACAGTCCATGGGGTTGCAAAGAGTCGGACACGACTGAGCGACTTCACTCACTCGCTCACTCATTTTGTTTACCAGTCTGGAATTTGGGCAGGGCTTGGAGAAAGACATAGCAATGCACTCCAGTATTCTTGCCTGGAAAAATCCTATGGACAGAGGAGCCTGGCGGGCTACAGTCCACAGGGTTGCAAGAGTCGTACATGACTCAGTGACTAAACCACCACCAGTGGGGACAGCTTGTCGACAATCTTCCTTGGATTGCTTGGCAACACAGCATCAGCTGTGATGGCTCAAAGGCTGGGGCAGAAATCATCTAAAGGTTCACCTCCCTTTCAGGTGGTGGGTACTTGGCTGTTGACTAGGACCCTAGGGAGGGCAACCTGGATTCCTGCACGTAGCCTCTGCAGTGTGAGTTGGGCTTCCTTCCAACATGGTTGCTCAGTTACGAGGATGAACTTCCCAAAAGACGAAATGGGGTGGAAGCCACGTCACTTTTATGACCTCGCTTCAGAGGTCATGCACCATCACTTCTGCTATGTTCTCTTCATTAGAGCCTAGTTCATATCCAAAAAGAGAAGAATTAGGTGACATCCCCATATGGTAAGTGACAAAAAATATGTGGACACGTCCTAAAACCCACCACAGCCCACCTTCTGCCCATGAATTCTCTATATTCTTCCCACATGCAAAACAGAGACACTCTCTCCCAAAATCCTACCTACCTCCCTGGGAGTTTCGTCTAGCTGGAACACTGGGTCCGATATTCTTGTCATCTAAATCAGGTCCAGGGGACATACAGATTTTTGAGACAGGAGACTGCTGTGTCTCCCATCGACTGGCAAAGCAATAAAGTTATTCTTTTCTGCTTCACCCAAAAAGGAAATAAATAAATCAGGTGCAAATGACACTTATTAGTCTCTCCTTTAACACACTGAGTCTTAGAACCTCACAGTGGTTGGTAAGCAACTAGAATTAAATAACGTTTGATTGATTGCTTGATTTTTATGGAGATAGAATGCACAACATTTAATTTTATTTTCCAGTTCCTTTCCATTCGTGTAAGTGGTATTGGTTTTCCATTCCAAGTATTAATGTCAATTTTTCTTTCAATACTGCTTAAAAAAAAAACAACAACACAGTGATTTTAAAGAAAATAGTAAATAAAGAATAGTATAGGTGATGCTGCTGCTGCTGCTGCTGCTGCTGAGTCGCTTCAGTCGTGTCCGACTCTGTGCAACCCCATAGACAGCAGCCCACCAGGCTCCCCGATCCCTGGGATTCTCCAGGCAAGAACACTGGAGTGGGTTGCCATTTCCTTCTCCAATGCATGAAAGTGAAAAGTGAAAGTGAAGTCACTCAGTCATGTCCAACTCTTGGTGACCCCATGGACTGCAGCCTACCAGGCTCCTCCGTCCATGGGATTTTCTAGGCAATGTGGCAAAAATTGTGAAAGTGGGGAGTATAAAGAATGAAGTATTGATATTTATTACAATGTGGATAAACTTCAAACACAATAACCCTACGTAAAAGAAACTACCTACAAAATGACACATAGTGTGTGAGTCCATTGATATAAACTGTCCGGAAAAGGAAAATCTAAGTGGGTAGATTAACGATTGCCTGAATCTGTGGGTGGAAAGGGGGATGGACTCTTTCGGGAGCATGATAAAAACGATCTAAAATCAGATTGTGGTGGTATTGGCACAATTCTGTAAATCTACTAAAAATTGTAGGGAGGTAGGGTCTTAGGAGACAGTGCCTCTATTTTGCTTGTGGGAAGACTATGGGTAATTCATGGCCTGAGGGTGGACTGGGGTGGGTTTTAAGATGTGTCCACACACTTTTTGTCACATGCCATCCATGAGATATCATCTAATCCCTCTTGTTTCTGGATATGGCTGGGCTCTAATGAAGAGAACTTAGCAGAAATGACGCTGCACGCCTTCTGAAGTGAGGTCATGGGAGTGACGTGGCTTCCACTCCACTTCCTCTCTTGGGAGGTTCATCCTTGTAACTGAGCCCCCATGTTGGGAGGAAGCCCAACTCACATTGGAGAAACTCCACTTAAAACTTCCCAGTTGACTCAGTGGATAAAGAATCCATCTGCAATGCAGGAGATACCAGAGACACAGGTTCCGTTCCTGGGTCAGGAAGATCCCTTGGAAGAGGAAACGACAACCCATTCCAGTATTCTTGCCTGGAAAATCCCATGGACAGAGGAGCCCAGTGGGCTACAACCCATGGGGTTGCAAAGAGTCCAACTTGAGTGAGCGACTAAGCATGCATGCGCACTTCAAACGAGCTAATTTTATTGTATGTAAATTCCTTAATAAAACTGTTGGAAAACTGTGAGACCACATTTGGATGCCTGGAGTGTTTGAGACACTGGGCAGTAACAGTAGGAGGATTTTCAAATTATGTTAATCAGAGCTGCTCACTTTGAAGGAAAAAATATCAGAATGCCCAATCAGGACTGAATCAACAGCACTCTGATCTGTCCTCATTTGTTTTTAGAAACAGTTTAATGTAGAAACACAGACATTTCTAGAAATGAGCAAAGCTGCCCACCAGGGCTAAGACAGGTTCTCCCTGCCCAGCACCAGCTGATGGCATGAACCATTGTGTGGGGCCATTTAACCTCTAGGCCTCATGGTTTATTTATGAAGGTGACTCATGTCTTATTTATGATAAAAAGAAGAAGGTCATCATGTAAACATCTTTGAATGAAGCTTCTCTGAGCACAGAACAGAACGAGACGAGTCAGCAGATCAGAGTTTACTTCATTTGCAGGGATGTGTATCTGGCACTTGTCTGGGGTCTCAGGACTTTGGGACAAATGGACTCAACAGAACACTTCAAAGAACTGAACCCATCTGTAGGTTGAAGAGGGTCTGATTTGGCCCTTAGTTGATGAGCGTTTTGGAGGACAATATTCCTAAGCTGAAAATGCCCGAGAAGCAGTGTGCTAGAATGTGCAGGGTGGACAACAGCATCCCAGAGTCCGGGATGGTTTTCCAGAGACTTGCCACAAATTGTAGTAATTACTGTTTGTGATTTCCTTTATGGATCAGCAAAGGAAGACTCTCAAAGGAAGACAGCTGAGCAAATGACAGCCTCTCTCAGGGAAATTCCATCTGTGAGAGGTCACCCCCTCCTTACCCCAACTCCCACACCCCTCCCCCACCTCCCCCAAAGATGGAGGGATGGGATGGGAACAGACCTAGGGTAGCTCATCCATGCCGTGAGTCCAGTCCCCTCTGCATTCACGGGCAGGGGTTAGTTCCTGCGGCTTTTTGTCACTCAGCTTTGATTACAATGTTTCAGGCATACAGGAAAGTGATATGTGTATTCTTTTTCAGATTCTTTTCCCATTTAGGCTCGGATGGCAAAGAATCTGCCTGCAGTGCAGGAGACTCAGGTTCATTCCGTGGGTCGGGAAGATCCCCTGGAGGAGGGCATGGCGACCCACTCCAGTATTCTTTCCTGGAGAATCCCATGGACAGAGGAGCCTGGTGGGCTACAGTCCATGGGGTCCCAAAGAGTCAGACATGTCTGAATGACTAACACTTTCACTTTCAAATAGGCTGTTATATATAAAATATTGAGTATAGTTCCCTGCGCTAGACAATAGGGTACTTGTTATTTATCTGTTTCGTCTATAGTAGTGTGTATGGGTTAACCGCAAATTCCTAATCTATTGCTCCCCACGCTTTCTTTTCCTTTTGTTTGTAAGTCTACTTCTCTCTGTTTCCTCCTTTGATGTAAATAGGAGAAAAATCTCTGCTGAAAGCCACAGTTTTCATATTAAAGCAAACAAATGAAGCCATGTTGCTGCTCAAGTCCCTCCAGTGGCTTCCCAGCTTGTTGTTCAGTTGAGTCTGACTCTTTGTGACCCCATGGGGGTCCTTCCCTGTCCTTCACCATCTCCCAGAGCTTGCTCAAGAACTCATGTCCATTGAGTCGGTGATGCCATCCAACCATCTCATCCTCTGTCATGCCCTTCTCCTCCTGCCCTCAATCTTTCCCAGCATCAGGGTCTTTTCAAATGAGTCAGATTTTTGCATCAGGTGGCCAAAAAGTATTTGAGTTTCAGCTTCATCATCAGTCCTTCCAATGAACATTCAGGACTGATTTCCTTTAGGATGGGCTGGTTGGATCTCCTTGCAGTCCAAGGGACTCTCAAGAGTTTTCTCCAGCACCACAGTTGGAAAGCATCAATTCTTTGGCACTCAGCTTTCTTTATGGTTCAGCTCTCACATCCATGCATGACTACTGGAAAAACCATAGCTTTGACTATACAGATGTTTGTCAGCAAAGTGATGTCTCTGCTTTTTAATACTCTGTCTAGGCTTATCACAGCTTTTCTTCCAAGGAGCAAGAATCTTTTAATTTCATGGCTGCAGTCACCATCCACAGTGATTTTGGAGCCCACGAAAATAGTCTGTCACTGTTTCCATTTTTTCCCCTTCTATTTGCAATGACATGATGGGACTGGCTGCCACGATTGTAGTTTTTTGCATGCTGAGTTTAAGCCAGCTTTTTCACTCTCTTTCACTTTCATCAAGAGACTCTTTAGGCTGTGCTGGGTCTTCATTGCTGTGTGGGCTCTTCTGAAGTTGCAGAGATGGTGGGCTCAGTAATTGTGGTTCCCAGGCTCTAGAGCGCAGGCTCAGTGGTTACGGCACCATTGGCATATGCTTTCTGGCATATGGCAGAGGTTTTCTGCCATTAGGGTGGTGTCATCTGCATATCTGAGGTTATTGATAGTTCTCTCGGCAATCTTAACTCCAGCTTGAGCTTCATCCAGCCCTGTAGTTTGAAACTGTGCAGTAAGGTTCTGTATGTCCTTGACCTACACTGCCTGCGTCTGGCCACTGAACACTTAGAATATGGCTAGTTTAAATTCAGGTGCGCTGGCTTCCCTGGTGGCTCAGTGGTAAAGACTACACCTGCCAATATGGGAGATACAAGTTCCATCTCTGGTCCGGGAAGATCTCACATGCCTCAGGGCAACTAAGCCTGTGTCATAACCACTGAGCCTGTGCTCTAGAGCCTGGGAACCACAATTACTGAGCCCACCATCTCTGCAACTTCAGAAAAGCCCACACAGAGTGAAGACCCAGCATAGCCTAAAGTAAATAAATAAAGTTATAAATTCAGATATGTTGTGAGTATGAACTACACACTGGATGTGACATTCCCATATTTGAAGACAATAGAAATAAAATAATGTGAAATAGCTCATTGAGACTTTCAAATGTTAGTACTGTTGAAATGATAATATTTTAGGTATATTGGCTCAAATAAAATATGTTCAGGTTATTTTCACCTCTTTAAAGCTGTAGATACAAGAAAATTGAAAATTGTATTTGTAAGCACACTGTGTTTCTATGAGGTGGTGTTAACCTAGCCTCTGCTCATTACACTGACCTCTGGTTTCTCTGTGAATGAGGCAGTCATGCTCTGGGCTTTTGCACCTGCGTGCGTACTGAGTCACTTCAGTTGTGTCCGACTCTTTGCGACCCTATGGACTGTAGCCCGCCAAGCTCCTCTGTCCATGGGATTCTCCAGGCAAGGATACTGGAGTGGGTTGCCATGCCCTCCTCCAGCGGATCTTCCCGACCCAGGGATCCGACCCCTTTCCCGCATGGGCAAGCGGGATCTTTCCCACTAGTGCCACCCGGCTTCATTGCCGGTGAACAAGTCAACGGCACCTGCCTTGGCATCCTCTAGGCTTTGGCACCTGCTGCTGCTGCTAAGTTGTGTCAGTCGTGTCCCACTCTGTGCGACCCCATGATGGCAGCCCACCAGGCTCCTCTGTCCCTGGGATTCTCCAGGCAAGAATACTGGAGTGTGTTGCACTTACTGTTCACTAATCTTGGAGAGCACTTCACTGAGCACAGATGTGGCTCCCTCCTTTGCCTCCTCCAAGTCTCAGTTCAAAGGTAATCTTATCAGAGAAGTCTTCTTTGAAACACACTTTCTGAAGAAGAGTCCTAATCACTCCTAATTATCTTTTCTTGTTTTATTTCTGTTCCTAGTACTTAGCATTGATGTTATACTTCACCCTCAATTTATCTGTTGCATGTAAATTTCAAAGAACAGAGGCTTTGATGTTCTCATCATTGGGTCTTCCAGTGCCTAGCACGGACAGGTGAACTGTCTGATCACGCAGAGCTTTGTCTCATGAGGGAGGCAGGGAAGTAGGCAGATTTCTTCACTGAATTAGGACGTGTTATAAGGGGCTTCCCGGGTGGTGTTATTGGTAAAGATCCCACCTGCTGATGCCAGAGACCTAAGATACATGGGGTCTCTGGGTCAGGAAGAACCCCTGGAAGAGGGCATGGCAACCTATTCCTCCAATATTCTTGCCTGGGAAATCCCATGGACAGAGAGTCAGACATGACTGAAGTGAATAAGCATCCATAAAGTAGAGGAATATCCTGCCAAGGGACACAAAGGAGGATGCTATTCTTGCTGGTCCACCTTTCATGAATTTCCCCTCTTCTTTAACTAACAAAAATCCTAATATCTGTCAGGTATCCATGCCTCCCCTGTTGCCAGGTTTCTCGTGGGGTGGATACCCCATCCCTGTGCGGACCTGATCCTCCTTGTCAGTGATTGGTTCAGGAATCAGCATGTGACCCAACTGTAGCCAATGAGGGTACAAGGGCTTACTGAGAGGATGCTGGGAAAATCATATTGTTTCCTAGAAGAAGAGATGGGCTCTCTTTTACTTCTAGGCATGGTCATATTTGGGCACGATGCCTGGAACTGCTGCAGCTATCTTGTGACAGCTTGAGGATGAAATTAGCATTTAACATCAGGTGGCGCAGTGGTAAAGAATCCTCCTGCCAAGGCAGGAGATGCAAGAGATGCAGGTTCGATCCCTGGGTTGGGAAGATCCCCTGAAGGAGGAAATGGCAATCTACTTTAATATTCTTACTGAATTCTCCAGGCCAGAATACTGGAGTGGGTAGCCTTTCCCTTTTCCAGGGGATCTGCCCAACCCAAGGATCAAACCCAGGTCTCCCACATTGCAGGCAGATTTTTTACCAGCTGAGCTACCAGGGAAGCCCTAGAGTCTCCATGGAGACAATAAATGTCATAATTGTTAAATAATTTTGAGTTAGGGTTTTGGTGACGTGCAGCCAAAAGTTTCCTGGACCTGATATGTGACTTAGACTTATGGGGTGTTGGGGCTCCCACCATGTCTCTTAAGAAGTAGATTCTGATTAAAGATTTTCATGCAGGAGATTTCTCTGGGAATGTCCTCCAGATCAGAACCTTTGATAAGTGAGGGAAGTAGAGTCATGCAAAGGCGTTGAATTGTGATGTGGGAGCAATACATCTTCAGCTGATCCATCTGGATGAAGCGAGCTGTGGAGCTGGGATGGTCCCAAGGGTTGTTCTTCCTTGAGACAAAGTGGTCAGGTTGCTATACAGCCATGTGGAACAATTTATGGATGTGGGTTGGCCCCAGGAAGGTGAAGTGACTTTGGGTGGGATAATTCTCTGTGTGCATGCATGCTTCAGTTGTGTCCAACTCTTTGTGACTCCGTGGACTGTCACCTTCCAGGCTCCTATGTCCATGGGATTCTCCAGGCAAGAATGCTTGAGTGGGTTGCCATTCCCTTTTCCAGGGTATCTTTCCAACCCAGGACCTATCTCTTACAGCTCCTGCCTTGCAGGAAGATTCTTTACTGCTGAGCCCCAGGGGAAGCCCATAGTTCTCTTTGACTGAAGGCATTTTCTGGACAGGGACTTGGAGGTAAGCACTGTCAGGTCCTTGCATTCCAGTAGCTAAAAGTGAGTCTGGGCGGCTGACTGCAGCCTGCTAGAGGAGGTGATCTCTAAGACATGATCTCAAGAGATATGTTAGGGACCTCTTTGATGGTCTAATGGTTAAGAACCTGCCTTCCAATGCAGGGGATGTGAGTTCGATTCCTGGTCAAGGAACTAAGATTCCACATGCTGCAGGGCAACTAGGCCCACATGCCGAAATTAGAGAAAGCCCTGGTGCCACAATAAAGACTCAGCACAGCCACAGATAAAAATGAAATAAAGAGACACTTACGTTATTTCAGTGGAGGGTTGGGAAAATGGAGACCATTCAAAAGATAGCAAATAGTAGTTGAAAATCTTGACAATAATGAAGAACTTGGTACATTTTCAGCACTGGGTGGGGAGGGGGTGACCCTTTTCCTCCCACTCCAAGTAAGATTCAGCTGGGATTTCTGTCACTTGCACCCAATGAATCCCAATAGAGTATGTCTAGGTGGCAAGCCGTAATTTGAAACCTGTCCTCTATGGCTCAAGAGTTTAAGAGCTTTCTCTACATGTCATATGGTCTCCCCAGGTAAATAATATTTCCCCACATCTGCTGCTGCTAAGTAACTTCAGTCCTGCCATTCTTTGCGGCCCCATGGACCCTGCCAGGCTCCTCTGTCTATGGGATTCTCTAGGCAAGAAAACTGGAATGGATTTCCATGCCTTCCTCCAGGGGATGTCTTCTGCACTGGCAGGCGGGTTCTTTACCACTAGCACCACCTGGGAAGCCCTGTATCTGAGTCACTTGAAATATCTCTAGGTGAGATCTTCATGTGACCACTCTGAAAATAAAGTTATAGAGGTCACTGCCAAGAGGATTGGCACACAGTAAGTTAGTGACTTGCAGGCAGGCCTTCTGTCACCACCGCTGAAGGTCGAATGTTTCTGGAGTGAGTTCATCAAGTAAAAGAAGCATCTAGAGACCAATCAGCATAATGTTGAGGGAAGCAAACACCCTCATGCCACCAAGAGCTGTAGAATATCCTGTGGGCTCATCTCTCCAAGCACTCACGTGCGTGCGTGCGTGCCTGCTCAGTTGCATCCAATTCTTTGAGACCTTAGGAACCGTAGCCCACCAAGCTCCTCTGTCTGTGGGATTTCCCTAGCAAGACTACCGGAGTGGAGTGTCACCTCCTGCTCTGGGGGATCTTCTTGATCCAGGGATTGCAACTGCATCTCCTGTGTCTCCTGCATTGGCAGGCGGGTTCTTTACCACTGAGCCACCTGGGAAGCCCCAGAGCAGCCATGGTAGTAGCAGTGTTAGTCGCTCAGCCGTGTCCGACTCTTTGTGACCCCATGGACCGTAGCCCGCCAGGCTCCTCTGTCCGTGGGATTTCCCAGGCAAGAATTCTGGAGTGGACTGCTATTCCCTTCTCCAGTGAATCCTCCTGACCTAGGGATCGAACCCAGGTCTCCTGCAATGCAGGCAGATTCTTTACCGTTTGAGCTATAGGGAAGACCCTAAAGCAGCCATACTCCCAGGTCAAAAGAAACCAGGTTATAAATGGGGAAACAGGGTACTGATCTCTTCAATATACATCAGGTTCCAATATTTCCCCACCTTTGATCATACTGCTCCATCTACCTAGAATGCCTGTCTTTTCTCCTATGCTTAGAAAACTCCTAGTCACCCTTCAAAACCCAGTTTGTGAAGCGTTCCTCACTGCTCCCAAGGACAAGTCAGTTGCTCTGTCCTTGGAACTTTCGCTATGTTGACCTTTTCTGTAGCATTTTCTCTCAGTACAAAAGACAATGTATTGAAGTTCCTAATTTGAGCATATGATTGCCGTCTAGACTATAAGCTCCTTTAGGGAAGGGACATTATTGTTGTTTAGTCGCTAAGACGAGTCCGACTCTTTACAGACCCATGGACTGTAGCCAGCCAGGCTTGTCTGTCCATGGGGTATCCCAGGTAGGAATACTGGAGTGAGTTGCCATTTCCTCCTCCAGGGGATCTTCCCGACCCAGGGATCAAACTTGCATTTCCTGCTTGGCAGACTCTTTAGCACTGAGCCACCAGGAAAGCCCCCCTTTTCTGAGTGGCACCCATTTGAACCTGCCCTTTGGAACTCAGAGAAAGTCAAGGAGGCTGAGTGAAACCTTTTCCAAGAAGCGGAGGCTCACAGAAAGGATTTGTACCTGGGAGGGCCCCATGGGTCCTACTCAGTTTCATCATTAATGTGACCATTTCTAGGGAAAGCTGAGGAGGGACTTGGTGATGGGATCAATACTTAATTTTCACCGCATGTACTTTGTACTGTTTGAATTTTTATGTATTACTTTTATGTGCATGTATTAATTTTATCCATTTAAAATTACATTTTAAAAAATACTTATTTTTAATCAGTGGGTGACTGCTTTACAAAATGGGTGTGATTTCTATCATTCATCAACATGCATTAACCATAGGTATACATATGTCCTCTTCCTCTTGAATCTCCCTCCCGCCTCCCAACCATTCCCACCCCTCTAGGTTATTACAGAGCCGGGATTTGAGTTCCCTAAATCATAGAGCAAATTTCCATTGGCTATCTATTTACATGTGTTAATGCGTATGCATCCATGTTACTCTCTCCATTTATCTCATCCTTTCCCTCTTCTCCCCTACCCTTGTCCATAAGTCTGTCCATATGTGCGTGTATTACTTTTATCCATTAAAATTACATTTTTTAAAAAAAAAAACAAGGAATTTATTTTAAACACAAGCACTGATTTCTTATATTCATTTGTTCATTCATTCGCTTAATAAATACAGAGAACTTCTCGGGAGCTGAGGTCTGATCATCCAGCTTTCAGAAACCTGTGACCCTTTGGACTTCCCTGGTTTTATGCTTCTCCTTCACGGGGCACAAGTTCGATCCCTGGTGGGGGAACTAAGGTCCCGCATGCCACACGGTAGAGTCAAAACAAAAACATGTGACCCAAAAGTCACCCACTGAGAGAACTGAACAGAATGATATACCTTCGACATGACCAGAACCACCTGGTAAGCCTTTTAGCTCCCAAAATTTGTTTGGAGAAGAAGAGACACGAAAGGTGACCGGGACCTTTGAGCCTCTGCCCTTTTCCAGCCACAGGACTAGGCTCCCCAGGTGGCTCAGATGGTAAAGAGTCTGCCTACCAATGCAGGAGAGGCAAGAGAGGTGGGTTTGATTCCTGGGTTGGGAAGATCCCCCTGGAGGAGGAAATGGCAACCCATTCCAATATTCTTGCCTGGAGAATCCCATGGACAGAGGAGCCTGTGGAGCCTGGTGGGGGCTACAGTCCATGAGGTCGCATAGAGTCCGACACAACTCAGAGCACACGCTGGCTGGCACTGGGAACTCCATTTCCCGTCCCATCCAATCTGTTCTTCTCCTCTCTGGGTTCCTAGCACCTCTGTCCAGGCTTGCACCTGACCAGCAAAAGTGTGGTTGAATTTACAAATTGAGACACAAATGAATTTAGATGCAGAGTCCCTGTAGGAAGACGGGAAATGCGGCCTGCGCAGAGTAGACTCTTGGGTTAGCCTGGGGCTCAGAGTCCCAGTTGAGATGCTGAAGGCAGGTTGAAACAATTGACTTTTTCTGCTGCTTCCCCCGGGGAAGCGAGCGCAGTCACCAGTCAGGATGCTCGCCCAGAGTCTGAACAGGAAGCCACAGGAAGTGTGTCCCTAGGAGGCCTGTTTAATATTTTAATATTATGTATTTTAAAAATTTATCTCCAGGATATGCTAGGTCCATTTCTCTCTGCTCTTGAAACTTGAGGGTTTGTCTACTTTCTGAAACCATTGCCGCAAAGGGGAAAAGTCTTGATTATTTTCAACAGATATTCACCAGGCACCTCTTTTATTAAGAATGTTGTGAGAGAAGTCACAACAGACTCTCTTTTTAAAGAGTACGTCACCCCACTCAGTTACCAGCACGCACTGTGTGTGACTATGTTTCTTATAGAAACAGCGGCTCATCTATGATGTCGGGATTATTTGCTTTTCTTCAGTGACTAGCAAGTTCAGAACCCAACGGTGCCATCCATATCTAGCACAGTCTCCAGTTTGTCTATATAGGTGGTTCTTATCTCCATCTTTTCTACACTCTCCATGTCCTTTTCCTTAATTTTATCCTTATTTTATTTCCTTTTCCTGATTTTCTCTTGTATGAAATAAACCCTATAAAAACCTTTTGGAACAAGGCAGGTATAAATAAACCCTATAAAAACCTTTTGGAGCAAGGCAGGTATATCAGTTTCCTAGGGCTTCTGTAAGAAATATACACTAATTTAGTGGCTTAAAACAAGAGAAATTTATTCTCTCACAATTCTGGGGCTTCCCAGGTGGTACTAGTGGTAAAGAATCCACCTGCTAATGCAAGAGATGCAAGAGATTCAGGTTTGATCCCTGGGTCAGGAAGATCCCCTGAAGTAGGAAATGGCAACCCACTCCAGTATTCTTGCCTGGAAAATACTGCGGACAGAGGAGCCTGACGGGCTACAGTCCATGGGGCCACAAAGAGTCGGACATGATTGAGCACACACATGCTCGTGCACACACACACACATACACACACACACACAGAGTTTTGTAGCTTAAAACAATAGAAATATGTCCTCTTACAATTCAGGAGGCAAGAGGCACCACATTAAGGTGGAAGCTGGACAGTTTCCTCCACGCCTCTCTGCTGGCTTCTGGTGGTTGCTGGTAATCCCATCAGCTTCTAGATACATCATCCCAGTCTCAGTTTCCCCATCAGCAAAATGCAGAGAGTGGACAGGATGTTCTAGAATCTTCTGGTTCTAAAGGTCAATGGCTTCCCTGATAGGAGAAGGGTCACTGACCATCACTGGATTTTATGAATTCATGTTCTGGAAAGTGGCCCTCCAGGTGAAGGAGGGAGGACTCTTTGGGTCAGATTCTGTACGGGGGCCAGGATGGGGGGGTGTCCTGATGACCAAGCAGGACAAGATCCTGTGGATCAAGATAAGCAGAGTGAGGGGAGAGAGCACAGCGATCATCAGTAGCAACAGCCTCAACTTCTTTTCCACGGGATTCCTGTGCCAGAGGGAGCCCTGAGCAGCACAGAGCGTGAATCCTGGGGCTGGGGTGGTATCTCCCGTGTCCCCCAAAGGTGTGTCTCAGAGCCTGGTGTGCAGGAGCATTTCAAATGGTATCTGCTGACAGGCAGTCTGGGTTAAGTCACATGGATCTGGTTCACATCCTGGTTCTGTCTCTTGGACAAGTGGCTTTTTGAGCCTCTGGAGACACATCTATAAAATGGGTGAAATAGCTGCCCTACAGGCCTATGTAAGCCTCGCATCTAGAATTTGCTAACTGAGAGAGTCTGGGTTCTGCAGTTGAATGGTATGAGTTCCGATCCCACCTCTTGTACTTCTCAGCCGTTCGATTTTAAGCAAGACCCCTGAACCTTCTGTGCCTCCAACTCCTTGTCTATGAAAAGGCAATAGTCCACTTCACTGAGTTGTGGGGAAGATAAAATGAGATGTGATGTAACATGCTCACTACAGGTCTTGGCTCAGTAATTCTTTTCTGTTCTTTAAGGATGCAGGAGGGGTTTCCCTGACGGTCTTACACTTAACAGACGCAGAGGCAGTGTTGTCTCTAGGCAGCCCCCAGACCCCTACAGACTCAGGATTCCCCCTTCCCACATCGGGAGGCACGGCGACACCCATTTAATAAAAACAGAAAGAAAAAAGGTTTTTTTTTTTTTTTTTTTTCCTTAGATGGGCCAGCTTGCTGAAGAACTCTCAGAAATCCATTAACTCCAGTATTACTGAACATCTGAACGCAATTTGCAGGCTATAATAACATCTCTCTAGTTAGCAAATGTTTATGCCTCTCTATAATTTTCTTTTCCATATGAAAATAGACCTGTCATACTAACGTGGTTGGCCAGCTGCCTCTATAATATCCTTAATAAGCAGGAAGAATTGTCCTCTCTGCAGTCTGATGGGCTTGGTGTGCATTTCTGTTCTGAGCAGGCTCAGAGAAGAATGTGGATTTCCAGCTCTGGAGGGTAATTCACACGTATGTATCACTCAATAGGTAGAAAATGTGGGACCCGAGGAGAAAGGAATCGGAGGCACAGACCTGCTTCAGACTGCCAGGCCCAAAGCTGGGCTCATCTATATTTCAGTGGCACCCCAAGCTGGGTGGCTGTGTGTGTCAGAGTCCCCCACAGGACTGCTTAACGAATATAGATTCCCGGGTCTCATTCCAGACTTGCTGAATGAGTTCCTGCTGGTAGTGCCTGGGTTTCTGTATTTTTTAAACGTTTCTTTGACCACCTGGTGGGTTGTATGCATTTTAGAGCATGGAGAGGCTACATTCTTATAGCACAGAGTGCACGTATGTGCTCAGTTGCTCGGTCGGGTGCGATACTTTGTGACCCCATGGACTGTAGCCCTCCAGTCTCCACTGTCCATGGGATTTTCCGGACAACAATACTGGAGTGGGTTGCCATTTCTTCCTCCAGGGGATCTTCCCGATCCAGGGATCGAACCCACGTCTTCTGCATCTCCTGCTTTGGCAGGTGGATTCTTTACCCCTGAGCCACCTGGGAAGCCCTCTTATAGCACAGTGGGAAAGACAATCACATTTAAGGGGACAGCATCCTCTAAATACAATAGATACAGGTCATTTAAGTTTCCCCCCAAAGTTTCTTTCCCTTAAAACAGCTAGGGAATTTAGACCCCCAAGCCAGCCTCCTATCTGAGGCATCAGTTCAGCAAAACTGAGTGCCGACTGAATGCACTGGTGTTCGTGGCTGGACCAGAAGAAAGATCTTGTCCCTGCAGAGGTTGTATCCTAGCAGATAATTAATTACAGCAAAAGACAAACAGCGCCGTGAATGAGGCAGGGGGAGCAGGGGCGCTGGTGAGGGGCGCTGACCTAGTCTCAGGGACAGGGAGAGGGAGGAGCAGCTAAATTGAAGAGAAGGAGAAGTTAGCGGAAGGAAGGCGGGGGTGTGCTAGGCGGGAGGAAGGCCGCGTGACCGGGTCCCTGGGCTAGAAGGAGCCCGGAAGGTCAGAGGCGGGCAGAACTTTCTGCTTGGCTGGCATAGAGAGTGAGAGATGGAAAATGCTGAAAAATGCGATCAGACTGCAGGGGGAAGCTGGGTGTCACGTTGAGTTCAGACTTTATCCTGAGGGCAACAGGGAGCCATGGGCAGCGCTTGGCGAGGGAACACTGCGGTCATGTTCATGTTTCATAAAGATCACCGTGGTGGCGACGTGAGCTGTGACTGAAGGGAGCGCACCTCAGCTTTGGGGGACCAACTGGAGGACTGCTGTTTTTGCCCAATGAAAGGTGAGGGTACCCGGGCTGAGGTACAGGCAGTGGAGGTGGAGACTGGTCGACAGGCTCAAGTCACATTACGGTGGTAAAAGCCACTCTGGGTGGAGCGACTGGACACTGGACAATAAGGGACAAAATTAGGAGGCAGAATAATCAAGTGACTCCCTCCCTCAAGGCAATGACTATGACCTCTATTAGTTTTGAGTTCTGACTTCTTTCTTTTTTTTTTTTAAAAAAAAAGGAAGCAGGACTCAGTCCCAGGATCACAACAAGGGTTTTAACTGAAAGTAGAAGAAAGGCTTAATTCTTTTTGTTTTGGGGGAGGGTTTTTGTTTTAACTGGTGGCTCAGATGGTAAAGCGTTTGCCTATAATGTAGGAGATCTGGGTTTCAATCCCTGGGTCGGGAAGATTTCCTGGAGAAGGAAATGGCAACCCACTCCAGTATTCTTGCCTGGAAAATCCCATGGATGGAGGAGCTTGGTAGGCTACAGTCCATGGGGTTGCAAAGAGTCTGACACGACTGAGTAACTTCATTTTTGGCCATACTTCGAGCATGTAGGATTTTAGTTTCCTGACCAGCAATGGAATTCCTTTCCCCTGCAGTAGAAGCCCAGACTCTTAACTACCGCGATACCACCAGGGAAGTCCCGTAATGTTTTTTTTCCCCCATCTAATGTGACCTCACACGCATTTCCCACCCCATGCTAAACTTTTCACAAACATTAGTGAAAGCTTACTTGCACGGGCACTCAATTGTGTCTGATTCTTTGCGACCCCATGGACTGTAGTCCGCCAGGCTCCTCTGTCCATGCAATTTTCCAGGCAAGAATACTGGAGTGGGTTGCCATTTCCTCCTCCAGGAGATCTTCTCGACCCACGGATCGAACTCACATCTCCTGCGTCTGCTGCACAGGCAGGTGGATTCTTTACCACCACGCCACCTGGGAAGCCCCTAAACTGTCGGCAGTCTCCTTAAGAGCAGCTATACAATATTTTATTCTGTGGATGCACTGTGATTTTTAAACCGGCTTCACTGAGGCACAATTGATATACAGAGGCCCGCACGCCACCTGGGAAGCCCCTAAACTGTCGGCAGTCTCCTTAAGAGCAGCTATACAATATTTTATTCTGTGGATGCACTGTGATTTTTAAACCGGCTTCACTGAGGCACAATTGATATACAGAGGCCCGTACATGCTAAATGTATGCAATTGGTTGAGTCTGGATATTTGCAAACACCTGTGATGCCATCACTACGATCAAGGTAACAGATTCATCCAACACCTCGCAGAAAATCCTTGGGTCCCTTTATTTATTTACTTTGTGGGAAGAGCCCTTAACCTGAGATCTACCCTCTTAACAAATTCTAACTGCACAATACAGTATTGTTAACTAGAGGTACCCTGTTGTACAGCCATCTCTTAGCACTGATCACCTGGCAGAAAAGAAACTTCATATCCATTGAATTCCCCCATCCTCCAGCCCCTGGAAACCACCATTGTATTCTCTGTGAGTCTGACTATTTTAAATATGAATGGAATTATGTAGTATTTGTCTTTCTGGCTTATTTCGCTTAGCATAATGTCCTCTGGAGGTTTCCCCAGTGGCTCAGTGGTGAAAAAAAAATCCACCTGCAATGCAGGAGGCATAAGAGATGCAATCCATGTTTCAGGAAGATCCCCCGGAGGAAGGCATGGCAACCCACTCCAATATTACTGCCTGGAGAATCTTCATGGACAGAAGAGCCTGGCAGGCTGCAATCCATAGGGTTGCAAACAGTCAGACACGACTGAAGCAACTGAGCATGCACACACGCATAGTGTCCTCCAGATTCGCCCATGCTGTCATAAATGTCAGGTTTCCTTCTTTCTTATGGCTAGTGTTCCCTTGTGTATATACATTTCTTTATTCTTTCATCTGGCGATGGATACTTGAGTTATTTCCACATACTGCCACAATGTATTTAAACAGTCCTATTGCTGGCCATTGAATTGGTTCACATATTATTTGTTACTATAAAGAAAATGCTACAGTTATATATGGACTTAAATCCTTTCCCTTATTTTAGGTATTTTTGGAGAATAATTATCGCATAATATTAGAGAGTTTCTTTCTTTTTTTTTTCTTTAAGAAAAACATAGCCTGAAAGGAGGTCTGAGTGCTGGTTTTGCTGGGCAAATGTCTTCTCTCCATTCAGTTTGGTGGTGGTTTATTTGCTAAGTTGTGTCTGACTCGTGTGATCCCATGGACTGTGGCCCGCCAGGCTCCTCTGTCCATGGGATTTCCCAGGCAAGAATACTAAGTGGGTTGCCATTTCCTTCTCCAGAGGATCTTCCCAACCCAAGTATCAAACCTGGATGTCTTGCATTGCAGGCAGATTCTTTACCAACTCAGCTACCAGGGAAGCCATTCACAATTTACTCAACTGTATGATGGGTTCTCAGTGGGATGATCCCTGAGCATCTTCAGCCACCATCATTCTCTGGGGCTGCTCAGACAAGCAGTGCAGGACAGCTGACCTTGACCTGGGACCCTTGGGAGGTTATTCCAGTGAGTGCCCCTCCAGCCAGCAGCTGCTCCACTGACCCAGATGGAGTACGGAGAAAACTGAGCCTGTCTAGGACTCCAAGCAGCAGAGGTTGAGAACTCAGGCTCTATACTTGGACACTTATCAGATGCATAATCTGGGTCATGCTAATTAGCTTTCTTGGGTCTCAGTTTCCTCATCTGTAAAATGGTAATAACAACAAGTCTTAGTTTATTGAGTTATAACAAATGAGATGAATGGCATAAGGTGCCTGGCTGATTCCAAGCAGAAAGTAAAAATTAGCTCTTATTATTTTTCTGGTCTCAGTACCTCCAATTTTAAGCAGTAACATCATTATAGTGCCCTGTTTGAGAACAGAGACCCTGGGGGTTCAAGAGCAGTTCTATGACCTTGGGCAACCTTTCTGAGCCTCGGGTTCATCATAAGTAAAATAAGACGATAACACACCCACACTCAAGAGTGACTGTGAGTTTTTAAATGAGTTAAGCATGCAGATTCAATTCCTGGGTGGGGAAGATCCCCTGGAGAAGGAAATGGCAACCCAGTCCAGTATTCTTGTCTGAGAAATCCCATGGACAGAGGAGCCTGAAGGGCTACAGTTCATGGAGTCGCAAAGAATCGAACACAACACATGTGAAGATCTTAGAGCAGTGCCTGGTACATGTTACTGGAGCAGCATCAGTTGAAAAATAGTGTTTCTTCCAGCCAACTCAGGCACTGCCCTAGGAGCCACCACCCTTTGCTGAGGGCCCCCTCCTCATCAGGACACTGCGGTTGCCTCACACACTGTGCTGACAACGAGTCAAAGCAGGACTTCTGATTCATCCTACTTTACAGACTAGGAAGTTGAGGTCTGGGGACATGACCTGACAGGCCCAGGATGCTGGCTTCAGAGGGTGACGCTCCATCTAACCACACACCCTGTGTCCTTCCCGTGACATCACCTGTCAGGCTCCTGGTGATTTCTGATCATCGACTCTGAAAAGAGGTGGAGAGCTGCCAGAGAGATGGTGTCCTTGAAGCCACGATGACAAATGATCACTTTTCACTCCAAAGAGCTCGGATTCTAATTAAATTACTGGCTTCCTCTGCCTAAGGCTGGTCCAGAGAGGACTGGCTTGATAAGGGACACTCTGTGCCCGAGGGTCAGTCTGGGGCTTGGAATCTGTTATATTGTTTCAAATCAGTGCCAGTGGTCTGATGTGCTGTCATGAACCTCCTAATAAATGAGCCGGTTGACTCAATTGCCCGTAAGCGTGCCAGGACTGGGGTAAGGGACACGTTATAGAACGAATCTGTATCTTCCGGAAAGTAAAAAATTGAACTCAGCGTGGCTTTCGTGGACATAGGCCACTGACAGAAAGAGGGGTAAAGCCAAGTAGAAACAAGGAGAGATGAAAAACGGTCAGGGCCAGGGGCACTTGGGAACATCGCTTAAGCTACTCCAAGTCTTCTGTTTTTCTCCCAATTTGATAGAGAAGAATTCCAAACAAGGCTGTCATCACAGTATATAGTTCTGGAAGGGTTTTTGCAAGAAGGCTGGGTAGGAGAAGAATTTTGTAATTCATGAGATGAAGCCTGCCCCCATTTGCCTGTCTCTATCCCAGCACCGGGCGTTTTAACCAAGTCGAGGCTCAAAGTTCAGCAGACACCGGAATAAAGATTCAGGTAGACGCCCTGCAGAGAGCATGGCTTTGGAGCTGGTGGATTGGAGTTCCTTCCAGTTTGTCACGTCCTAGCTGTGTGGTGTTGGTTGAGCATTTTTTGATATTTTCTTTTTGTAAACTGCAGATATTCATTCTAATCCTTCTGAATTGTTCAGAGAACTGCACAAGTGAACAGCATGGATGGCATAGGACTTGACACACAGCAGGTGCCCAATAAATGCCAAGCAATACTGAAGGATGGGCAGAGTCCCAGATTCTAATTTAAAAATGAGGGGGTGGGACCAGAAATTCTCTAAAAGGCTGGCTGCTTCAGTCTCCACACAAATTCCATGCCTATAGCAAGGGCTTTATGAGATAGCTCTAAAAAGATGGAAAATCTATGGCCTTTTGACCCCTGACAAGTGAAAGTGAAAGTCGCTCAGTTGTGTCCGACTCTTTGTGACCCCATTGACTTTCTAGTCCATGGAATTCTCCAGGCCAGAATACTGGAGTGGGTAGTCTTTCCCTTCTGTAGGAGATCTTCCCAACCCAGGGATCAAACCCAGGTCTCCCGCATTGCAGGTGGATTCCTTACCAGCTGAGCCACCAGGGAAGCCCCAGAACACTGGATTGGGTAGCCTATCCCTTCTCCAGCGGATCTTCCCAACCCAGGAATCGAAGCGGGGTCTTCTGAATTGCAGGTGGATTCTTTACCAGCTGAGCTACCAGGAAAGCCATAAACCTCTAACTATTTCTCCATCAAGGTCTGCCAGGCTGAGGTCCAGGACTGAACGATTGGCAGGGAATGGCTCTTCCTTCCAAATGCAGTGACAAAAGCGTGCATTCAGAAGAGGGGACCTCCCTGGTTAGCTGATACCCATCTCTTACGCCCCAGCTCCCCCATCACTTCTTCAGAGTGTGGCCTGTGGACCACAGCAGCATCACTGGTGGGCTTGTTAGAAATGCAGGCTCCTCGTCTCACCTGAGTCCGAATCTGCATGTTTACAAGGTCCCTGGTGGCGCGCACACACACATTAAACTTTGACAGGCACTGCCCTCTGCCAAGGTCAGGTCCCCATCTCATCCTCTCAGAGGTTGTGCACATCTTGTTGGGGGCTCCCTTCTCTCCTGTAAACAATTAGCTACAAGTTCACCCTGCTGTCCGAAAGCAGGACATTCCTATAAAACCCTACACAAACTGAAACGACGTAACAGGAAGAAGCAGCTACTTTTTTTTTTTTTTTTTTTTGGTAAAAGCAGAAATCCTCTTTGGATTTCTTTTACTTAGCAAAAACAAGTACTGTTACCGAGTCCAAGTTCTTACTGCCCACCACATGACAGACCAATAAACTGAGAGATGGATTGCTGGGGCGAAGAATAGTGACTGTTTGGAAAGCCAGCAGACCGAGGTGATGATGGACCAAGTGAGTGATAGTCACTAAGTCGTGTCCAACTCTTGCGACCACCATGGACTGCAGCCCACCAGGCTCCTCTGTCCATGGAATTCTCCAGGCAAGAATACTGGAGTGGGTTGTCATTTCCTTC
Organism: Capra hircus; assembly: GCF_001704415.2. Classification (NCBI taxonomy): domain Eukaryota; kingdom Metazoa; phylum Chordata; class Mammalia; order Artiodactyla; family Bovidae; genus Capra; species Capra hircus. The sequence continues at coordinate 8,205,971 of NC_030832.1, forward strand.
TCTGCTGCTGCTAAGTCACTTCAGTCGTGTCCGACTCTGTGTGACCCCATAGACGTCAGCCCACCAGGCTCTCTCGTCCCTGGGATTCTCCAGGCAAGAACCCTGGAATAGGTTGCCATTTCCTTCTCCAATGCCTGAAAGTAAAAAAATGAAAGTGAAGTTGCTCAGTCATGTCCGACTCTTAGCGACCCCGTGGACTGCAGCCTACCAGGCTCCTCCATCCATGGGATTTTCCAGGCAAGAGTACTGGAGTGGGGTGCCATTGCCTTCTCCGTTTCCTTCTCTAAACATGTCCTAAAAGAACCATCTTTCCAGTGTTCGGATGCTAGTTTATTTCCTAGAATGAAGAGGAGGGGATGTGAGGAGGTAAAGTAGAAATATGATAAGTTGTTGCAAAGTATTTCTTGGTTCCAGGACTTCCCTGGCGGTCCAGTGGCCAAGAATCTACACTTCCAATGCAGGGGCCCAGGTTCAATCCCTCCTCAGGGAAATAGGCCCCCCCATGCCACAGCTAAAGATCCTACCTACATGTCTCAAGGAAGATTGACGCTCCCACGTGCCATAACTAAGACCCATTGCAGCCAGATAAAAAAATAAATATTATTAGAAAGCAGCTTCCTATAAAAACAAACATACAAATAAGAAACCAAATATTTCCTGGTTCCAACCAGACTCCCGAGGGGATGGGTTCATTTCTTCTTTTCTGCAGCCACTCACAGGTGGGCTGGTCAGGATGCTTCCTGTGGGTTGAACAAAGGTGTTTTAGCTTAACGCTCAGGCATGGCAGGCAGGGTTCCTGGAGATGGACCGTATGTGTACTTGCAGCGATAGGCAGCATCACTTTAGTGATTAGCAGGTAGCAAGTCGCTAGAACACAAAGGCTGAGTAAGGGAAGAGCAATGGGTCCAATATGGAGTCAGATTTGTTCTTCCCTATCACAGTAGTGATGTAGGTCTTTCACAGAAGCGAAGTGGTGTAAAACAATCTTTTGAAAAGTGGGGGGAAATGTATTTGGTACATTTTTTGCTTTTGGCTAGATTTCTGCCTTTCCTTACTAGACAGTTTTCTCCTCAGAAGTCAGAGTCTGGGTTTATCTCGCTCATCTCTATGCCTGAGAGCTGTGGTGCAGTTACTAGCCATTCCATATTTGGTCCTTAGAAGCCCCTGCTGGGGACTTACAGATCAGGCCACGTGGAGGAGTGACTTTAGCTAGGGGACCTTTAAATACCAAGAGGTTTGACCACAACTTCAGAGTGTTAGGTCTGGGCAAGTTGACTCTTTGCTGATTTAAATAGGTCTCCAAAGACCCTGGAGCCTTAGCTCCTGTCTGAACAAAGCAGTTCTTTGTCAGAGTGACAAGAACTGAGCAGTGGCTCCAGAAGGAAATCACCTTGCACTCGGACACCCCTGTCTTTGCTCCCTAGCAATGGGTTTCTGAAAGGAGAAAATTTTTCTTTTGCCCCAGAAGCCGAAGTCAGCGGGTGATTGGCTAAGCTCTTCTCCTGAGAACCAGCTCATAGGTACACTCCGACTAGACTTGGACTTTTAAATTTCATCTCCCCCTGGCCTCGAACAATAGTTAATTGTTAACCTATTAGTTTGGGGGCTTCCCAGGTGGCGCTAGTGGTAAAGAATCCGCCTGCCAATGAGGGAGACATAGGAGATGTGGGTTCCTTGGGTTGGGAAGATGCCTTGGAGGGGCAAACGGCAACCCACTCCAGTATTCTTGCCTGGAGAATCCCATGGACAGAGGAGCCTGGTGGGCCACAGTCCGTGGGGTCACAAAGAGTCAGATACGACTGAGCATTTGAGCCATTATTAGTTTGGAGTATGCTATTTCTTTATTGATTTATTAAGAGACGTTATCTCCCGTATGCTATTTATTAAAATTCCCGCGGTGAACCTGCGTTAAATAAATCCTTGGCAAAGATGGTCTCAATCCCTGAGTAGAATTTGCTGCTGGTCCCCTCGACCCAAACAAAACAGCAGCACTGAAAAAGGAGCCGCTCAATTAGTACTGTGGGATGAAGCAGTGAAGGAGAGAAAGGGTCAAGGGCTTCTAAATCTTCATAAGTGGGAAAAAGAGTGGCCACCAAGACATAAGGGTCCTAGAGACCAGCCCTTTCCTCCGCCCCAACACACGCACCACGGGCACCCTGCGGGTGGTGGTGGGGCAGTCCATCTGAGCTTCATGTGGATGCTGTGAAAACAAAAACAGAGGGGAGAAAGCCTCCAAATATAGCAGTGGTTTATTTTTTGAGTTTGGTCAAGAAAGGATCATATAATAATGATAGTACTGGTTTGAGGGAGAAAAAGTAGAGAGATTTCCTGAGAAATGGACATCACACGCCCTGAGTTTCTCTCTGATCAAAATGAAAATACAAACGTATGCTCTCCCAGACTGCATGGTGACTGCGGGGTTAGTATTGTGAGGGGAGAGATAATTACCCCTTCACCTTCTGGATTCTTGGCTGAGACCTCCCTGTAATACCATTAACAGAAGAAAAGTAGTAGTTTGATAGCATGTCTGCCTCCTACTTCCCTGGTGGCTCAGACAGTAAAGAATCTGCCTGTAATGCAAGAGACCAGGGTTTGATTCCTCAGTTGGGAAGATCTGCTGGAGAAGAGAATGGCTACCCACTCTAGTATTCTTGCCTGGCGAATCCCATGGACAGAGGGGCCTGGAGGGTTACAGTCCATTGGGAGTCACAAAGAGTCAGACGCGACTGAGTGACTAACACTTTGACTTTTCACTTTGTATATTTGTACATGTTGGAGAGACCCAGGAAAACTGAGTAAGTCTCTAAAATGCTCTAAACCATCACCTTAAATGCCACCTGTTTGTAGTTCAGTCACTAAGTCGTGTTCAACTCTTGGCAATCCCATGGACTGCAGCACGACAGGCTTTTCCGTCCTGCACTATCTCCCAGAGTTTTCTCAAATTCATGTCCATTGTGTCGCTGATGCCATCCAACCATCTCATCCTCTGCCGCCTCCTTCTCCTCTTGCCCTCAGTCTTTCCCAACATCAGGATCTTTTTCAATGAGTCGGCCCTTGGCATCAGGTGGCCAGAGTACTGGAGCGTCAGCTTCAGCAACAGTCCTTCCAATGAATATATTCAGGGTTGATTTCCCTTAGGATGGACTGATTTGATCTACTTGCAGTCCAATGGACTTTCAAGATAGCATTTCCATCTAAAGACAAAAGATGTTGAGGTGGCGGGGGTGGGTGGCGGCGGATAGGAGGTGAGGGAACCAGTCTGGGGAGGTTACCAGGAAAAGTGCAGAAAACAAGGCTTGGTTTCAATGCAGACTGAAATCATTGCCTTCTTTGCTGACAGAATCCCCCTTCTCTTCCTGATACAGAGAGGGAGATTTCCCTTGTAGGTGTAAGCGTCTCTTATGAAACAGTAATCTCCACTCAGCTTTCAGAGCTGCTCCTGTATCTGCCTCCTCTCAAAACGAATAACCCCTCTGCCAAAGAGACACACCCTGGGGTAGCACATCACGCTCCGCTTTGGTCCGCAACTGTGATTCTCCATAATTATTGCACCATTCAGCCATGAAAAGGAATGGAGCTCTGACACATGCCACAACTGGGATGAACCTTGGAAACGTAATGCCCAGTGAAAGAAGCCAGACTCAAAAGGTCAGAGAGAGCATGATTCCACTTACATAAAACATCCAGAATAGGCAAATCCATCAAGACAGAAAGCAGATTGCTGGTTGCCAGGGGCCGGAGGGAGGAGGCGATGGGAAGTGACTGCTAATGGGGGCAAGGTTTCCTCTGGGAGTGATGCAAATGTTCTGGAACTAGGGAGACAGGATGGCTTCGTAATGTGATGAATGCACTAAATGCCGCTGAATTGTACACTTTAAAATGGTAATCTTGTGCTAAGTGAATTTCACTCCAATTAAAAACAAAAATCACCCGATGAGCTTTTCAAATGTCAGAAGACCAGTCATCCCTCTTCCCCACTGATTCTCATTCTTTTGATCTGAATGAAGGCCCAGACGTTGGTTATTTTTAATAGTTTCCCAGGATCTTATAATGGGCTAACAAGAATGAGAACTATATAGGCTTAAAGAAAGCAGGCGGAAAGCGTGTAGATTGTGCTGTCTAGCCCACCAGGGTCTGGATTTCTTGCCATCTCCTAATTGCTAATAGCTTGAACCTGTTTCAACTGGGCAAATATAAGCTCTACTATGTACCACACTGGGGCTGTTCTTAAAATCACATCAGCTCATACTGGTAAACACAGTGGGCTTGACACTTATTAGGTGCTGAGTAAATTATTGTTATTTTCGAGTAAATATCAAACTTGATTGTAATAGTTTTAAAGAGCCATTCAACTACAAGGAGTGGGATTTTTTTTTTTTTAGGGATTTTTAAAAACATTATTTATTTATATTTTTGGTTGGGTAGGGTCTTCACCGCTGCGCGCGGGCTTTCTCTGGTGGGGTAGGGTCTTCACCGAGGTGTGCGGGCTTTCTCTAGTTGCGGTAGCGTCTCTCCTCTCTAGCTGCAGAGCACAGCCTCTGCTGAGCACGGACTTGATAGTTGTGGCGCCTGGGCTTGGTTGCCCCACAGCATGTGAGTTCTTCCTGGACCAGAGATCGAACTGGTGTGCCCTGCATCGACAGGCAGATTCTTACTTATTGGACCACCAGGGAAGCCTTCTTCTTCTTCTTCTTCTTTTTTTTTTTTAACTTCGCGACACTGGGCTTTGTGGGATGGGCATGAAGAAAGAGAAGTTGAGGATGCAAAGTGACCTAGAAAACTTTTCTCTGGGTATCAACGGGTGGATGGAACTTTGGATGAAAACAAAAAATTGGTTGCTCCTCATTACAGAAAGACCCTAGGGACTTTCTTTTGTGTCTTTGGAAGAATGAAGTGAAAAGGCCAGCCAAGGGGTCTAGGACTCCTTGGCACTGAGTAGGGTTTTAATTTATGGCCTTGAGATGTAGTCGTTTTTCCTCTGCACTGAGAACTTCAATCTAGTGCATTGCATCCTAGAGTTGAGCTGATGGCAATGACTCTGCTGAATTAAGCTTACCCCTCCTCCCCCGCCTTTCATTTATCCTCCAGATTTACTTTGCCTCCACCTCAGTTTCCTGTTCCATTCAGGCATGCATCCATTCTCTTCTTTCATTGATTTCCTGAAAGTTGCTTCCATGTCACGTGCCTGTTATAACTTGGGACTCTTTCCTGAGGCAATACCAGTGGATTCTCCCCCAGTTTGGTTCTTCTCTGGCTGTGTGACATAAGGCAAGTTTCTTGACCTCTCTGTGCCTTAGCTCTTTCATCTCTGCAATGGGAGGTTCTAACAGTATCTGCCTCATGGGGGTAGTGAGAGGATTTCATGAGACAGTATATTTATGGAGAGACAACCTAGACAGCATATTAAAAAGCACAGACATTCCTTTGCCAACAAAGGTTCATCTAGTCAAGGCTATGGTTTTTCCAGTAGTCATGTATGGATGTGAGAGTTGGACTATAAAGAAAGCTGAGCACAGAAGAATTGATGCTTTTGAACTGTGGTGTTGGAGAAGACTCTTGAGAGTCCCTTGGACTGCAAGGAGATCCACCCAGTCCATCCTAAAGGAGATCAGTCCTGGGTGTTTATTGGAAGGACTGATGTTGAAGCTGAAACTCCAATACTTTGGCCACCTCATGCGAAGAGCTGACTCATTTGAAAAGACATTGATGCTGTGAACGATTGAGGGCAGGAGGAGAAGGGGATGACAGAGGATGAGATGGCTGGATGGCATCACCGACACAATGGACACGGGTTTGGGTGGACTCCGGGAGTTGGTGATGGACAGGGAGGCCTGGCGTGCTGCGGTTCATGGGGTCGCAAAGAGCTGGACACGACTGAGCGACTGAACTGAGTACAATTAAACAGTTAGTGCTGAGGGATGGACGTGGCTCTTGTTAGCATTTGTTCAGCTCTGAGTCTGTGGTCACCTTTTCTGGATGTGCTTCTTGGTCTCAGGCGTTTGGGGATGTTGGGGCCCAGGGCAGGCCATCCCAAAAGGTCCCTCAATGGCATATTGATTATTTGGAATTGAAGTGACTTTGGAAAGAGCTGATGTGAAAGGGTCACTCTGAACTTCCTCTCTGTCCTTCTGAAAGCAGGACATAAGTCTCCCATGTGAAAGGTGCTGTGCAGCCAAAAATAAAGATAAAAATAAATAAATAAAAAAAAATTCCTTACCAACTAAGCACGCCAAACTGAGTTTCTGCATCAATTTCTCACAAAAGCACTGTTTCTTTGTGTAAAAAGCTGCTTACTTTGGCCACTGCTGCTGCTGCTGCTAAGTCACTTCAGTCGTGTCCGACTCTGTGTGACCCCATAGACGGAAGCCCACCAGGCTCCCCCGCCCCTGGGATTCTCCAGGCAAGAACACTGGAGTAGGTTGTCATTTCCTTCTCCAATGCATGAAAGTGAAAAGTGATATCTATTTCTTTGAGATTTCCATGCACACAAATTACATTTGTTTCTTTTTCTCCTGTTTCTCTGTCTTGTGTTGAGGGAGGAAACAGACAGAACAGGCTCCGTCTTGAAAGCAGGACTCCATCTTGGGCTGGACTGTGGACTTTGAGCTATACGCCCAGTATCTATGGAAACGACACACCAACTGGGAAACTAGGGCCCCCTGGATGGAAAAGTCCCAGGGCTCGTACCTAGACTCTCCGTCACCTAAAAGAATACCCTAATTATCTGTGTAACCGAATAGAATCATAAATTCTATTATGCTTACTGGGATATGACCACAGGCCTATTGATAATTGCCCACTGTTCACTACCTAGGCTTAAGGCATATGAATCATGGGTTAACTTTGATTGTATCTTTCTTTTCCTTTGTTCAGACTAGTTTCAGGGAATTCAGGGAGGTGGGTTTGGGCTCATACACTTAGGGTATATAAGGTTTTCACAAAAACTGGTCGGGGTCCTTGGCTGAGACTCTGCCTTGGGCCCGCCGGTGTAACAGACTGCACTCCGCTATCTGCATTGTCCTTCTGAGTGAGTTTGTTTCCCAGAACGCGTGGCTACAACAGTGTCAGTTTTATTTATGAGTCCAGCCACAAGACCTCAAGAAGCTTCCCAGGTGGCACTGATGGTAAAGAACCCACGTGCCAGTGCAGGAGATGTAAGAGACTCAGGTTCAATCCCTGGGTCAGGAAGATTCTCTGGAGGAGGGCATGGCAGCCTACTCCAGTATTCTTACCTGGAGAATCGATGGACAGAGGAGCCTGGCGGGCTACAGTCCATGGGGTCACAAGCAGTCCGACACAACTGAGTGACTAACACTCTCACTTTAGGGTGGATGAATTCAGTGACAAAGCCATCTCTCCTGTTTAATGTCGACTATTCAGGACTGTTCTCTAACCGGTACATGAGGCTGTCTAGCTTGATAGTCTTCTTCAGGTAAAAAGGACATGAAACACCCAGACGCACGGGGCGTTCCTTAGGTAATGGAGCCACCATGATCCTGTTATCCCTCTTCAAAGCTCTCCCAGGGGAACAGGGGCTTTTCTAGGCCAAGCAGTACAGTCTGCCCCCATCTAGACCTGAAGAATCAGCAGATACAGCAGGCCTTTTCTGGTGACTCCTAGAAATCCACTGTTTGTTGGCTCTGCTCCTCCGTTGAAAAGGATAGCAGCAGGTGACACCAGGCACACACACTGAGCCTGGAAGCCTGCTGCGCATTATATATTCAGCATCTCATTTAAATCTCAAAACCACCCCCGTGAAATGGCAGCTTTTATTTACCCTGTTTTTCAAAGGTAAAGAAATACCACAGAGCTAATACATGTTAGATCAGGTCTGAACCTGGGTGTGTCACCCCAGAACCAAAGTCCTTGTAACCGAACAGGACCCCATGGGGCCTTCCCGGTTCGGGGGGAGGTGCTGGGGAGGGAAGATTGGGGACAGATCTTCCCCTATATCCTCTCCTTTAGCTCTTCTCTGAAGTATCTAGGTATTTAATGCACAGTACCTGAGTTGCTTGGTGGTTGAAGCCATCTACCCCCAAGAAACAGAAGATGTTAACTACCCGAGGACCATAAGCATATAGCCCCAGGCCTCCTGAAGCCTGGGGGAGGGATAAAGTTAACCCCTGTGACTGCTGTCTCACCATCAGCCAGTCAGAGAATTGTGCACCATCTGATCCGGTACCCTGCAGCCTCCTTCCCTCACTTGGCTTTTTAAAATGGTTTGCTGAAATTCTTTGGGGAGCTCAGGGCTTTTTAGGGCCTGAGCCACCCACAGCTCCTTGCCTGACCCTGCAGCAAATCTTCCTCTGCTCCAAGCTCTGATGTTTCTGTTTGTCCTCATTTGTATGTTGGGCATATGAACTTGCATTAACGTTCTTAATTACCTTGCAAAACTGCCTCTTGGTGACAATGATCTTTTTGTCCCAATGACTTCTTTTGACAAAAGAGACAGCAACTTTTCAAAGAGGGGACATGACTTGCCTGAGCCACAGAGAAAGGGGCAGCTGCAGGGCCAAGGTGAGAAGCCAGGTCTTACAGTCTTCCTGTTTTTTTTTTTTTTTTTTTTTTGGCCCACGATATCATTTTGTAGCCAAATTCCAAAGTAACATGCTCTCTTGTGGCAGTTACTCTCTTTTGGAAGTAACTAGTCCTAGACTACTCTGGGCCCCAAGGAGTCCCCTTTCCTCTCTAATTCATTCCCTCCATGCCATATTTTGTGGCCCTTAGATCTCAAGCCTCATATTTGGAATTTCAGCTCATTTTTCTAGGCTGACATGTTCAAGATGATGTTTAAGGTGAGGGCTTGCACCATGTCAGGGTGTTTTCCTGGGTCTCTCCCATCTATGTGTGTGTGCGCTTAGTCGCTTAGTCATGTCTGAGCTCAGTCGCTTAGTCGTGTCTGACTCTTTTCAACTCCATGGACTGTGCCCACCAGGCTTCTCTGTCCATGGGATTCTCCAGGCAAGAATACTGGAGTGGGTTGCATGTCCTCTTCCAGGGAAGTCCCTCTCCCATCTATATATATTATTAAATTTTTGTTTGATTTACTTCCATTAATCTGTCTCAGGTCAATTTAATTCTTAGACCAGCCAGAAGAACCTAGCAGGAGAGAGGAAATTTCTTCCTTCGCCATGATTTCACCAATAAGTAGTAAATGCCAGCTATTTATTTTTAACAATACCACGAATGGTTTACAGAACTTGGAGGAAATAGATGAGAATTGGAGCATTTCTGCCATATCAGTAAACAAGGAAGTCACAGTCATCAGCGATTGCAGCCCTCCTCTGTGAACTGCTGAGCCCTGATGCAGGAGACGTGGGTTTGATCCCTGGGCTGGGAAGATCCCCTGGAGAAGGGAAAGGCTACCCGCTCCAGTATTCCATGGACTGTATAGTCCATGGGGTCACAAACAGCTGGACACAACTGAGCGACTGTCACTCACTCACTCACTCACTCACTCAAGGGCACTCAGGAAGGAGAAGACCGTCTGTGATCTGGCGGCCAGCAGACTGCAGCCACTCCCTACGATAAACCCCAAAGGAGCTCAGGATGTGAAAACACGCGGGACGCTGGCCCCACATAGCTGAGATTTATGTGAAAGGAGTGGTTTAGGTGAGCCCAGACTCTTGCATCTTCCCATACACAGAAAAGCACTCAATTCCCTAACTTGGGATATCCGGTTTCCTTTCATTAATAGTAATCTTTTGATGTTTGGGCTTCCGTGGTGGCTCAAACAGTAAAGAATCTGCCTGCAATGCAGGAGACCCAGGTTCGATCCCTGGGACTGGAAGATCCACTGGAGAAGGAAATGGCTACTCACTCCAGTATTCTGGCCTGGAGAGTTCCACGGACAGAAGAGCCTGGTGGGTTACACAGTCCATGAGGTCACAAAGAGTCAGACACAGCTGAGTGACCTAACACTTGCACACATTTTGATGTTCACACTACCTGCCCTTTGCTGCATGGCTTCTATAGAAACTGGCACCTTCCCCTCCTCCTCCTCAGAGCAGTTCTGTCAGGGTTACTTAAGATGCTGCCTTCTGGAATCGAGGTCCTAGAAATTCCCACTGATTAAAACATAACTCTCAGCTTTCAGATTGTGAATATTTTTTAAGTCGATATAGACATAAAATCTCCTAGGGGAGACCGGGCTTGTGTCTTTCATATCTTTTGTATCCTTCTAACACCAAGCCTTTGACAGCATGGTGTCATGGGGAAACAAGCTCATCCTTTCCTGTATTTAAAAGATAACTTGCCTGAAGAGTAACTTTATGAGAAGCGTGCACATCCTTGCATTTTATGACTTCTCTGCCTCTGCCTGCTGCCTGGACATGACTGTCACAGGGCAGCATCTGTGTTAGGGGAAGCACGCTGACCAAAACTGCCCACCCTGGTCAGCCACCACAGTGACCATTCACATGAGCTATTTTACAACAGGAGGTCCTGGTAAGGGACACAGAATTAACAAGCCACACCAACTGGAAAAATTTGGGAAAGGTCAAAAGGAGATACCACGTGACTGACCACCTCCCAGAATCCTTCTCTCTGGCTTCCATCGTGGCTGAGCAATGCCAGCACCACCAGGAAGGACTCTGAGTCTGAATGATTGGCTAAAGACAACCCAGGAACTAACCCCATCTCCATAAAATCCGAGTCTGCGAGCCGCATGACAGAACAGTCTTCCTGGCTTCCCTTACCCTCCTGCTCCCTGCCTGGGGTGCCCCTTCCCAATAAAATCTCTTTATCACCATGTGCATCTCATCAGACAATTCATTTCCGAGTGTTAGGCAAGAGTCCACTCTCGGGCCGTCCCCCTTCCTGCAACATCTGGACAAGCCAAGGGGTGGTTGAGCTTTCCAATAACAAACACATCATCACCAAGCATCAGCCTAGAGTACGAATGGGCGGCAGTTTGCTGCAGCCGCACAGGCGTGACTCCACCCATTCCAAGACCTGCTGCCCTTCTCAGGTCCTGGTGTTATGCCCAGTGTCCGAGTCCCCAAAACTGAGAGAATAAGACATCCACAGCAATGCAAAAGCATAAAGGGGTTTATCGCTAGCTCGACCTAGGGCTCAAGTCTCATCCAGCGCAGTGGAGTGTTGACGAGAGCCCGGAGCTCTGAATCACATCTACTTTTATACAGACGGTTCTTTGTTCCTGTAACAGCATAGCTGATTGGTTAAACCGTACGCGTGCGCGGGACTTTTAAACCTCGCATCCCTATCCGGATTGGCTCAGGTCTGGCATGGGTGGGGGGCTACGGGGATTTTTTTTCTGATTGGTCGAGCTACACTGCCTGCGGGAGTTCCCAGTGCCCCAGCTTTCCTAGAGACTAAACCTCAGGCCTAGCCTGCTGCTTAGAGCCTGTCCTGGCTTCAGTTTGGTCCTAACACTGGGAGAGGGACACCCCTCTGTGACACATGCAGACTAAAATAAGAGGCACAATGTGAAAGCTGCAAGTTAAGTTTTATTTGGAGCAAAATGGGGACTGCAGCCTGGGAGACAACACCTCAGATAGCTGAGAGACTGCTCCAAAAAGGTAGCCAGGGGGAAGGTCAACATATAAGATTTTGGTGAAGGGGGTTGTTGTTATTCAGTCACTCAGTTGTATCCAACCCTTTGCGACCCCATGGACTGCAGCACACCAGGCTCCCCTGTCCTTCACCATCTACCAGAGTTTGCTCAAATTCATGTCCACTGAGTCAGTGATGCCATCCAAACATGTCATCCTCTTTTGTCCCCTTCTCCTGCCTTCAATCTTTCCCAGCATCAGGGTCTTTTCCAATAAGGCAGCTCTTTGCATCAGGTGGCCAAAGTATTGGAGCTTCAGCTTCAGCATCAGTCCTTCCAGTGAATGTTCAGGGTTGATTTCCTTTAGGAGTGACTGGTTTGACCCCCTTGCAGTCCAAGTGTGTCTCAAGAGTCTTCTCCAACACCATAGTTCAAAAGCATCAATTCTTTGGTGCTCAGCCTTCTTTATGGTGAAAGGGGAGTTCAATACAATCAAGTGCTTATTTTACAAAGGGCTTTCTGCTAGTCAGGAGGAGCTGATGTCACCATGAAGGGGGTTAGTGCTGTTCTAGATATGAGGAGATGCAAGGACTGGCATCAAGAAATCAATTCCTGAAAATATACAGCTATTTAATGACCTGTTCCACCAGTTTCCCTGGAGCAGAGTGCCTCCCTGAGTGTCAGAGGTCAGCAGCTTCAGCAGCATGGGCAGATGGCAAACACTCTTTCTGATGTTCAGTCCCTGGCAAATTCTCTTAGTGGTGGTTTAGTCGCTAAGTTTCACTTGACTCTTGCAACCCCATGGACTGTCTGTCCCTGGGATTTTCCGGGCAAGAATACTGGAGTGGGTTGCCATTTCCTTCTCCAGGGAATCTTCCTGAGCCAGGGATCGAACCTGGGTCTCCTGCATTATGGGAGGATTCTTTACTGACTGAGTTACTGGGGAAGCCCAGGCAAATGCTCCTGGCAGGTGCCAATTTATAGTTGTCACACAACTCTCTGAGGAACTCAAAGCCCCATATAGAAAACAATATTAATTCAAATGCAGAGAAGAGGTGCTAACTCAGCACACAGGGGCCTACCTTTAAAACAGATTTGGAAATGAACTCAGATGGAAAAGATCAAACCCATCACCGTCCTGAGTCTCTGCTGGCCCATGCTTCTGTGCACGCATTTTTTTTTTAATGTTCTTTCCACTGCCCAAATTAGTTGCTTTAGAGTCCCTTGGCTGCGACAAGTATTCCCCCACCCCCAAGGGGCCCAATCCATTGATTTGTAAATTTTAGTTGTACTTCTTCAAAAATCACTTTGATGTTGAAAAAAAATCACAGGATTAAAAAAAAAAAAAGCTGCTAGATGAGGTGCCATCAGAAATCTGCTTAAAATGAGAATAAGCATAAATGAAAAATTTCAACTACAGAAAGATTAAAAAAAAATACTGGGCTTGGAGGGACTTCTGGTGGCCCAGTGGTTAAGACTCCATGCTTTCACTAAAGTGGGCACAGACAGGTTTAATCTCTGGTCAGGGAACGAAGATCCCACATGCCAAAAATAAAATAAAATAAAATAAATATATCACTGGGCTTGGGACAAATTTGTAAAAAGTTAAGTCACTTAAGCAACTTAAGTTCCATCAGGCAGGTTCAAACAGGCGGTGGACAGGGAAGCCTGGCGTACTGCAGTCCATTGGCTCGCAAAGAGTCCGATACAACTGAGCAACTGAACTGAACTGAATAAGGAAAGGGAAGGGATATAAAGACAATGGAGGAGTAGTCAAGAAACAATTCCTCAGCCTCGGGGCAGGTCCTGATTCCCTGTCAAGGGATACACACGATAATATCTTTGTCTGTTTTGCAGATACTGTAACCCCCACCAGGTGGGAGAAGTTGCATGCTGCCCACAAGCCCGTAGACCTTAGACCATTGAAACCAGAAGGTTGATCATGCTGACTCCTGATTACCTCACCATCAACCAATCAGAAGACTGTCCACAAGATCACGCCCTGAACAGACAAGACTTCTCACTACCCATTCCGGCTCGATGTTGAGGGCATTAGTTCACTGCGGTCCCCTTCACCTGGCAGAGCAATAAAGCTGTTCTTGTCTGCTTCACCCAAAACTCTGTCTTCAAGATTTAATTTGTTGTCCGTGTACAGAGGCCGGATTCAGCATCATTATCTCTGGGCTTAAACATTGCAGGACTTACTACAGAGGAGAGGCCCACTCAATTGGGAGAGATGCATCCTAGAAGCTTTGAGCAAAGGCTGTGGAGTTAGACTGCTTGCTTCAAATCTAAATCCCATCACTTAGCAGCTATGTGATCTTGGGCAACCTCTCTGAGCCTCAGTTAAAAACAGTATCGAGCTTTTTAGTTTGTGAGGATCAAACGCTGTGGATACATTAATGTCTGGATGTTAATCCATTTTCTGACTCAGGGTAAGCATTGATCCCTAGAATGCTAGCTATTGCTGTAACTGTCCACACCAAACTAGGGGACTTCCCTGGTGGTCCAGTGGTTAAGAATCCACCTTCCAACGCAGGGGACATGGGTTTGATCCTTGGTGGGGGAGCTGAGATCCCGCATGCCTTGGAGTAACTAAGCCGATTCACCGCAACCACTGACCCACGTGCTCCAAAGCCCATGTCCTGAAACTAGAGAAGCCTTTGAGCTGCAACAAAGACACAGCACAGCTAAAAATAAATAAATTAATAAATAAAAAAAAATTTTAAAATAGCTGAATTGGGTGATTCCAATAGCTCCAAGCCAAAGTCAGAACCTTGAAGATGTCACTTATCATCACTTTGGAAAATTCCCAGGGAAATGCTAAGGGTGCAGTTTATTCAAGCTTTGATGTCAAATGCATGCATGCTTGCATGCTGAGCCCCTTCAATTGTGTCAGTCTCTTTGTGAACCCATGGACTGGGGGCCACCAGGCTCCTCTGTCCATGGAATTGTCCAGGCAAGTGTACTGTAGTGGGCTGTCATGCTCTCCTCCAGGGAATCTTCCTGACCCAGGGATTGAACCTGGGTCTCCTGCATTGCAGGCAGATTCTTTATTACTGAGCAACTGGGGAAGCCCCTGTCAAATGACTGCATCCAAAACATGGATCTGGTGTACGTTAATACTCAAAGACAGGAAATGTGAAGGAAAACCAGGATATCCTTGTTTTGGGGGAGACCCTAAGGGTCACTAGTTCCTCATTATCCTCCTTTCATGATCCCAGTTGTCTGCCCCCATTCTAACAATGGAGGCCTTAATTCAAATGAGTACATTTCATTCAATGAGACCTAAGGTCTCCTGAGTGTCTGGCTTGTGATAGGAACCCTGCTAGGTGTTTTTAAGTTCTTTGTCTTGTTGAATATCCCCCCAATGCCATGCAATATAGGCATTGTCCTCCTATTCCCAACAAGGAAATTGAGGCATAGAGAAGTTAAGCAACTTTCCCTACATCACACAGCTCACAAGCAGCACATCTGAGATCCATTCCCAGCCGCTTTGCCCTTAAAGCCCTTGTGTATCTCATTCCATCCCACTGCCTTCAGGACAGAAAAATGAGATTTGCTGAGCTGAATAAATAGCCTTTCCTTCCTTTCAAAATGGAGGTGCTGTTGTCAGAGCCTGGATTTCAGCTGAATGCCATTTTAATGGGGTCCTCTTTTGACCCCATTTAAAGCCTGTCTCCTTGCACTCTCCACTTCCCCAAAGGCCAGCGGAGCAGTTCATAAACCTGCATTACCCCGTGTGACACTTTTCTCAATGAAGGGTCAAAATCCCTGGTCTCTGGGAAATAACCTGCTAAAGTGACTCTCCCTCTAAAACCCAGTGGATAATGAATAGCCCTTTATCCTTTCTCTGCAGCTCCTGCCTCCTCGGCTTGTCAGATGGCAGCTGCCCCTGAAAGGGTCTTCTTCAGTCTGCTCTGAGTTTCCCAGTCCTTCCAAGAGGAGGCAGGGATGGAGGAGAAGAGAGCAGAGACGTCAGAATTGAGAGGACCTTTGCCCCACCTTTGCAGCTTCCTGGACATGCAACCTGGGGCAAGACTTCCCTCCACAAGCCTTAAATATAACGCATTGTTTAATCACTCACTCCTGTCTGAGTTTTTGTGACCCCGTGGACCGTAGCCCGCCAGGCTCCTCTGTCCACAGGATTCTCCAGGCAAGAATACTGGAGTGGGTTGCCATGCCCTCCTCCAGGGGATCTTCCCCACCCAGGGATCGAACCCGGTCTCCTGCATTGGCAGATGAGGTGGATTCTGAGCCACTAGGGAAGCCCACCCGAGGGTTCGTTTATCCATTCAGTAGTGGGTCTGTGAAGTTGTCAGGTGTCAGGCGTTGTGCTGGGTCCTGGGAGTAAAAACAATCCCTGTCCTAGTTGAAAGGTCCCCTTTGCTCATTACAGTGGCATTTAGGAGAAAAGGAAGAAGCATTGCATAGACGAGCAGATGAAATTCCAAGAGATCAGTCCCATAGATGGAACAACATCTGCTCTGAGAGCGTAGCATAGAGAGTAGGCACCTGGTTTGGAGGAAGGTGTGTCCATGTCCGTGAGATTCTGATCTTAAGGATGAATAAGAACCAAGACCAGGAATCAAGCATTGTAAGCGGAGAAAACAGCAGGTTTAAAGACCCTTCCGGACAGTTACCTGTGGAGGAAATGAAATGACACATGGGGTGCCTGGTGCGGCGCTGAGGGCAGGAGGGGTACTCAGTGATCCGACCTCTTGACCAAGCCCTTTCCTTCCTCCAAGGGGGGTGGATCTGTCTGAGGCTCTGTCTTTGTGATGTGGCAGTTTCAGAGTGGGAAGTCAGAGGTACATTGAGGTTAATTAAGTTTTCTTTCCTGTTAGCCCTTATATTGTAAAAAATTATTTATTACTAATTTTTGCTAATTTTAATCAAATATTTAATTAAAATACACTTACGTTCCGCTGGTGGCTCAGATGGTAAAGAATCTGCCTGCAATGCGGGAGACGCCAGTTCAATCCCTGAGTCAGGAAGATCCTCAGAAGAAGGGAATGGCTACCTACTCCAGTATTCTGGCCTGGAGAATTCCATGCACAGAGGAACCTGGCAGGCTATCGTCCAGGGCATTGCAGAGTCACAAATGACTGAGCAACTAATAGTTTCACACTTAAATACATTAATTAATAATTTTATTCTTTAGTATTAAATAATGGCAATAATTATTAATTTATTTCACTATCATTTGCAGCAAATAATGTAGTTAGTTATGAAGTTGTCAGACCGGAAATATATTAATTCATTCATCTGACAAACACCTGATGTGCCAATCTCTATGTTGGATATGAAAGATGCAAAAATAAAAAGCTACTGTCCCCACCCTCAAGGAGAATCCCAAACGCTTTGAGGGATTCATCACATGTGAGAACTAAATGCTTGAGTAGGAAAATGCCTTTGAAACATTGGAGCAAATGGACTTTCATGAAGCCATGTTGTTACCAGCATCTGTGGACTGGTGCCAGGCTAACCCTATGAGAATCAATCAGAGACTTTATTAAAACCAAACAGTAGCCATTCTGTGATGTTAACTCCTAGAAATTCTCTTTCAGTAGGACTGAGATGGGGTCCAGTTATCCATTTATTTGACAAACTCCCATGTAATCTTCATACATAGCCATGTTTGAGACTGTGGTTGAGACTTGCTCCCATAAACTATTTCATCAAAGACCAGTGGACTTGGAGTCAGATCAACCAGCGTTCAAATATCACTCTACCCATGTGTGCCATTCACAAGACCACCCTCACTTCGGACACCAAATGCCGAGTTTGGAAATTCCCCAAACCACCCTTACTTTTGACATTAATTGGAATTTTGGGGTCCCTAAGGCAACTCTTGGGCTTCCCAGGTGGCTCTAGTGGTAAAGAACCCACCTGCCAATGCAGGAGACATGAAAGACGTGGGTTCAATCCCTGGGTGGGGAAGATCCCCTGGAGAAGGGAATGGCAACCCACTCCAGTGTTCTTGCCTGGAGAATCCCATGGACAGAGGAGCCTGGTGGGCTACAGTCCGTAGAGTTGGACACAACTGAAGTGACTTAGAACACACACACACAAGGCAACTATCAGGTGGGGTAATTCACTAGAAGGAGTCACAGAACTCAGTGCAAGCTGTAAAACTCACACTTATGATTTGTAACAGTGAGGGCATACAGATAACAATCAGTCAAGGGGAAGAGACCCATGGGACAGAGTCCAGGACAGTGGCAGGCATAGGGCTTCCGGTGGTGACCTTCCAGCGAGCTCGAGGATGAAACTTTTCCTGGCAACCATGTGTGACAATACCTATGGAGTCCTGCCAACCCGGGAAGCGCACCCAGGCCTCAGTGTTATTGGGGCCTCAGTGTTATTGGGGTCTCAGTGTTATTGGGGCTAAATCTCATAGGCTTGGTTGACCATTCTTGTGTCTGATTTCAGTCTCCAGACTTCTGGAAGTTGAACTGATATGTGTGACTCAGCCCCCATCCTAAATCACGTGGTATGACAGAAGACCCCTAAATGTCAAAAGTACTCCTGTTTGTGTGCCTGCTAAGTCACTCAGTCATGTCCACCTCTTTGTGACCCCATGGACTATATCCCACCAGCCTCCTCTGTCCCTGGGATTCTCCAGGCATGAATAATGCCATGCCCTCCTTCAGGGCGATCTTTCAAACCCAGGAATCAAACCCGTATCTCTTATGTCTCCTGCTTTGGCAGGTGGGTTCTTTACCACTAGTGCCTCCTGGGAAGCCCAAATGCACTCCCCCAGGCATGCCATTCTAAAGGCTTAGAGATTACCTCTCTGATACTCAGGGCAAAGACCACATCTTTCCTTGAACGTGAAAGTCGCTCTGTCGTGTCCAACTCTTTGCGAACTCATGGACCATACAGTCTATGGAATTCTCCAGGCCAGAATACTGAAGTGGGCAGCCTTTCCCTTCTCCAGGGTATCTTCCTGACCCAGGAATCAAACTGGGGTCTCCTGCATTGCAGGCGGATTCTTTACCAACTGAGCTATCAGGGAAGCCACATCTTTCTTTGGGCAAGGCTAAATTCTTTTCAACACACCATGGGACTAATGGCAACTTCCTTACCTTCTTGGAGCCTCAGTTTCCTTTCCCATAAGGAAGGTAACACCATGAGAGAGTGGACATGAAGACCCAGCCCATCATAAGCACTTCAAAAATGGTACCCATGGTGGTGATGCTGGTGGTGGTGACCAGGAAGAGGAGGAAGCAATGCTGAGAGTGTTGATGATGTTGCTCAGGAAGCGGTACCTTGAGAGATTATCATGGGTGAAAGTCCCACTTTCACGGCTCCATCCTCATTCTTCTTGTGCAAAATCATAAAAAAATTCCTTCTCATCCTCTCAGAGCCAAGTGCCCGTGGGGCTATTCAGAAAGCTTCCCTCTTTATCATCTTTGCATAACTCTGTGCTCAGAAACAGTTTGCTTATCATGGTCCCCCGTCCCCATATTTCAATGACAGCTCACCTAAAAAAAAGGTGTCTCAGAGAAATGCCACCTTGTACTCCCTCGGAGGCATATTGTTCCCTTTCACCAGCCGAGGTGATCATGGCCCATTGTTGGCCCCACTCAAAGGAAGGCTTAATAGGAGACACACTCGGCAGAGGGAATTCTGTTGTTTCAAATGGGTCTGAGGAGCAGCTCACAGCTCTTAATTCACCACCACGGACGGGCTCAAAGACCATCTCTGTCTCAACCGTTTCTCTCCAATGACAGTGGAGCCTTATCAGCTCTCAACATCCCTTCCTCATGGCTCAGAGGAGGTCCAACACCTGAGCAGGGAGTCCAAGGCTGAGACACAAATGAACACTGCTCACCATGGGCTTAAGCTGCGGTTCGTCCCTCTGAAAGCAGCTCCGGGGGCCGCCAAGAGGTCCTGCAGGGAAGGGAGGAGACGGAGAAGCAGAATGGCACAGGTTTAATCCCTGATGGGTCCGGCTTTGGACCCACTGGGGTCCAGATGGGGCTGGTTTTCCCTGAAAGTTCCACAAATAACGCGCTATGTGACATGATCGGATCACTCGTTGACTCGGTTTCCTCATCTGTCAAACAGTGATGTCTCATAGCTAAGTTCTCTCCGTGGATGATGACATTTGATCTTCATATCGGATCTATGATGAGGCAGGTACTAATACTAGCCCCATTTGATAGGCATCGAGGCTGGGACATCCCTGGTGGTCCAGCGGTTAAGTATCTGCCTTGTCCATAAAAAGGAAGGAATGTGAGTCAGTAGAATTGATGTGGTTGAACCTAGAGCCTGTTATACAGAGTGAAATAAGTCAGAAAGAGAAAAGCAAATATTGTATATGAATGCATATATACCGAATCTAGGATATATATGGACTGCAAGGAGATCAAACCAGTCAATCCTAAAGGAAATCAGTCCTGAACATTCACTGGAAGGACTGATGATGAAGCTCCAATACTTTAGCCATCTCATGCGAAGAGCGGACTCATTGGAAAAGACCCTGATGCTGGGAAAGACTGAGAGCAGGAGGAGAAGGGTACAACAGAGGATGAGATGGTTGGATGGAATCACTGACTTGATGGAGATGAGTTTGAGCAAATTCTGGGAGTTGGTGATGGACAGGGAAGCCTGGCGTGCTGCAGTCCATGGGGTCACAAAGAGTCGGACACGACTGAGTGACTGAACTGAACTGAACGGAATCTAGAAAAATGGTACTGATGAACCTATTTGCAGGGCAGGAATAGAGATGCAGACATAAAGGACGAAGCTGTGGACACAGTGGGGGTTGAACTGAAAGAGTAACATTGACATATATATATACCACCTTGTGTGAAACAGGTAGCTAGTGGGAATCCTCTGCATAACACAGGGAGCTCAGCCTCGTGCTCTGTGATGACCTAGAAGGGTGGGATGAGGTTTAATGGGTAGGATGCGGTTGGGGAGGTGGGAGGGAGGCTCGAGAGGTAGGGGATAGATGTGTACTTATGGCTGACTCACCTTTTTGGCAGCGGAAACCAACACTGTATTGTAAAGCAATTATCCTCCAATTAAAAAGTAAAGGAATAGTAAAAGAAAGAATGAATCCATTCTGCAATGCAGGGGACGCGGGTTTAATCCCTGGTCGGGGAGCTAAGACTGTGTGCTGCAACTAAAGCTCTTGCACAATATAACGAAGATCCCGGGTGCTACAACTAAGACCTGATACAGTCAAATAAATAAGTAAATATTTTTTTAAAAAGACACTGAGGCTGAAAAGGTCAGTGATGTGTCCAAATTCACAGCTGGTCTGTGATGGAATCAAAATTTCCTCCCAGAATCCTGGGACTCAATTCATACCCATTAGTCTCACTTTTACCTATCTTTCTTCATAAACTCAAACTCCTTTCCACACCCAAAGCAGAGCATGATCTGTGGGATCAAACCATCAAATGGCAGATGCCAATCAAAACTCAGCTTAGTCCCAGTTCTTTTGAGATAAAAGTTCAGGGATGGAACTTCCCTGGGGGTCCGGTGGTTAAGACTTCAGACTTTCAATACGGGGGGCACAGCTTCGATTCCTGGTTGGGGAACTAAGAACCCGCACGCTTTGCAGTATGGTCAAAAGATGTAATAATAATTTTTAAAAGTCAGGGGAAAGTGAGGCATCTAAACTTGTTAACTGGGCTTCTGCTGTCTAGGACCGACAAAGCTTTTATTATTATTATTATTATTAAACATTTGTTTGTTTATTTTGGCTGTGCTGGGTCTTCCCTGCTGTGAGCGCTTTCTCTAGTTGCTGCGAGGGGGTCTACTCTGTTGCAGTGTGGGCTTTCAGGGCGGTGGCTCCTCTTGTTGAGGAGCACAGGCGCTAGGTGTGCAGGCTCAGTAGTTGCGGCTCCCGGGCTCTAGAGCACGTGGGCTTCAGTAGTTGTGGGGCACAGGCTTAGCTGCTCCGCCGCGGGTGGGAGATTCCTGCACCAGGGTCCCCTGCATTGGCAGGCGAACTCTCATTCACTGCATCGCTGGGGAAGTCCCCAACGATGCTTTTTGATTTGAACTCTTCTCCCAATTTTTAGAACTCTTCCTTTTATCTGGGGAGAACAGTTCCCAATAAATGAATGAATAAACCAGAAAATGTCATACACAGATACCATCAGAATCACCGTAGGGGACATACATTTTTGCAAACACTGTGAAAAGCAGCCAATTCACACCTTGAACTTTAGAAATGCTCTTACCTGTTGACATAGTATCTCCACTTGTAGGAATTTATCATAAGGAAATAATCAGGAGTGAAAACAGATTTAATCTGTGCATCTACAAGGATGCTCAAGAAACCGTTCTTTGTAATAATGAGACTCTGGTAATAAGCTACAAAAGTCCAATAGGAGAATAAAAGGGTATGTCATACTCCATATGATAGACTGTTATGTAGCTGTTGAAAATAATGTTTTCAATCCTTTTTATAATGTAAGCAGCACTTACCAGAGCTCCGCAACTTATGAGCTGTGTAAAAAAAAATCCTAATAAAACAGGAAGGCAAGAGCAGCCTTCAAATGATAACAATAATACATGGAGGGATTGTGGCTGACGTTTTATTTACTTTTCATGTTTGTCTCTATCCTCCAAGTTTTCTCCAATAAATATATGTTACTTTTATAATTGAAAAAGAACAAATACAAACCACACATATTCGGGAGTTGGATGAACCTCTTCAAGTGGAAAAGACAAATTATTATTTTGGATCTTTAATTAGCAAAATTAATGAGTGCATCTGCAACAATGGGGCTGATGCTACAAAAGAGGGTTTTCTTTAAAAGCAATGCGGAGATGCTACGGTGAGAGTGACGAGAGGGACAGTCTGGGGTTTATCTGCCCTTCTTCCCTGAGTTCACAGAGGAGCGTCGCTGGGCTCAGGGGCTGGCACTGTGGCTCTGGTTTCCTCCTGTCCGTGTATCACCCACCAATTCAACACTAGGTATTGAGTGCCTACTATGCACTACTTATTACCTAAAGCCCTTGAGTTTTAATAATGAATCACAGATTGGGAAGTCTTAACAACTTTCTATAACTGAGGTTGCTTTTGTCCCTAATAATAAAATAACTTGTAAATTCCCCCACTAAACCACTTAACCAGCTGTGTGATCCAGTGCAATTATTTTCATTCATATCATTCAGTAGACATGTGCTGAGCACTCATGGTGTTAGTCACTAAGACAGTGCTATCAAATTAGGGTACAGAGAGTTGTTTGATGATTACTAAAAACCCTTAGTTCTGGGACCGATTTCTGGAGACTCTGGTTCAATAGTTGTGGATAGCTTGAAGCCACCTTTTTTAAAAAAATTAATTAATCTGGTCCAATAGATATGGGAAGTAGATGGGGAAACAGTGGCTGACTTTATTTTTGGGGGGCTCCAAAATCACTGCAGATGGTGATTGCAGCCATGAAATTAAAAGACACTTACTCCTTGGAAGGAAAGTTATGACCAACCTAGATAGCATATTCAAAAGCAGAGACATTACTTTGCCAACCAAGGTCCATCTAGTCAAGGCTATGGTTTTTCCAGTGGTCATGTATGGATGTGAGAGTCGGACTGTGAAGAAAGCTGAATTGATGCTTTTGAACTGTGGTGTTGGAGAAGACTCTTGAGAGTCCCTTGGACTACAAGGAGGTCCAACCAGTCCATCCTAAAGGAGATCAGTCCTGGGTGTTCATTAGAAGAAATGATGCTGAAGCTGAAACTCCAGTACTTTGGCCACCTCATACGAAGAGTTGACTCATTGGAAAAGACTCTGATGCTGGGAGGGATTGGGGGCAGGAGGAGAAGGGGACGACAGAGGATGAGATGGCTGGATGGCATCACCGACTCGGGACATGAGTTTGAGTAAACTCCAGGAGTTGGTGATGGACAGGGAGGCCTGGCGTGCTGCGATTCATGGGGTCGCAAAGAGTCAGATACGACTGAGCAACTGAACTGAACTGAACTGAAGAGGTGTGGATAGCCTGAAGCCACCTTTTTTTTTTTTTTAATTAATTAATTAGGCTGCTCTAGGTCTTAGCTGTGTCAAATGGGATCTTTTGTTGCAGCAAGTAAACTGTTCATTGTGGTGTGCAGGCTTCCCAGGTGGCACAGGGTAAAGAATTTGCCTACCAATGCAGGAGACTCAGGAAACATAGGTTCGATCCCTGGGTTGGGAAGATCTCCCGGAGAAGGAAATGGTAACCCACCCCAGTATTCTTGCTTGAAGAATCCCACGGACTGAGGAGCCTGGCAGGCTACAGTGCATGGGGTTTCGAAGAGTTAGACATGACTGAGTGACTGAGCACACTCACTTGGGATCTAGTTCCCTGACCAGGGATGGAACCTGGGCCCCCTGCTTTGGGAGTGTGGAGTCTTAGCCACTGCACCACCAGAGAAGTCCCAAATTCTGACAATGCTGAGAACTTTTTTAAAATAATTTTTTTAATAGCTAAAGTTTTTAAGTTTCACATTTTAATACTTTTGGGCACCATAATTTTCAAGTACCAGGAGCTGCTCAATTGCTATGTACACTTTTTTTTTTTAAAGGATGATACATTGTTTAGTAGAAGTGTTATTAATTTATTCACTGGACATGAAGGGTGTCATGTGGGAGCTTAGTTCTCTGACCAGGGATTGAACCTGTGGCCCCTGCATTGGGAGTGCAGAGTCTTAACCACTGGACCACCAGGGAGTCCCTGAACCCTCCTTTTCATCAGGGGCCCTAAGGGAGTGACTCAGGCAAATTTAGACTACACCCTAGAAACTCTATGCTGGGTAGGCTAAAAACCACAAAGAATAACAATAAAGTCTGCCCTTTAGGAGCTTATAGTTTAGAGGGTCATAAATATTGTTAATTTATTAGAAAAATAGCATGAAGACAATCATAACACTACTACAATTAAATCAAAGCTACCTTTATCCTACAACTTACTATGAACCAGGAATTGTATGAAATACAATCGACCAGGGAGCCAACCCAAGCCCCTTTCAGTGGGAGCGAGGAGTTTTAACCATTGGATCAGCCGGGCAGTCCAGAACTATCATTGTTTATATGATTATCTAACACAGGAAAAATACCTGAAAAAGCCTTAGAATAAGACTAGGGCTCCTGAGAGTCCCTTTGACAGCAAAGAGATCAAACCATTCAATCCTATAGGAGAGGAAATCAACTCTAAATATTCACTGGAAGGACTGATGCTGAAGCTGAAGCTCCAATAGTCTGGCCACCTCATGCGAAGAGCCAACTCATTGGAAAAGACCCTGATGCTGGGGAAGATGGAGGGGAGGAGGAGATGGGGGTGACAGAGGATGAGATGGTTGGATGGCAGCACCGACTCTATGGACATGAATCTGAGAAAACTCCAGGAGACAGTGGAGGACAGAGGAGTCTGGTCTGCTACAGTCCAAGGGGTCCAGACAAGTTGGACACGATTGAGCAACTGAACAAGAAATGGAAGTACAGTGGCTACACACAAAAATAAACAAACACACACACACAAATGAACAGCTTTCTTATGTGTTAGCCATTAGCAGTTAGAAAATATAATGTGAAACAACCCCATTCCCCCATAGCAACTAAAATAATTGGTTTTTAAACCCTGGAGGAATGAACATAATATATGAATTAAATTACAAAACTGTACTGAGGAACACTCACGAGAACCTTGGCTTTATGTAGAAACACACCACCGTCTTAAGAGGCAAGAGTTGGTATTATAAACAGGTTCTCTCAATTAATTTACTGGTTTAATGCAATTATGACATAAATCCCGGTAGGACATTTTTTGGGAAACTTGACAAACTGATTCTAAAACACATTTGGCCCAGGGAAAAAAAAATTAAGCAAGGTAACAAGGTGAGATTGTGTTTAATATCTGTGAGAGCTGTGGGAGGGCAATAAATTAAATAGTATGGCATTATGCAGGAAGAGACAGGCTAATGGACCGGGGGAGAGAGACTGACACAGGCTAATATGATACTCACACAGTAAGGTAGCAACTTCATAATAAAGATGCTGTTTCAGACTGGTGTGAGACAGAAGGCTTATTCAATCTCTAGGGATTAAGTAATTGGTTTACTATTTGGGGGAAAAATAAATAGCTCTCTGCCTTGGCAATTCACCAAGCAACATTCCTGGTGACGAACCTTGCCATGCTTCCTTAGTTGATAACTTACATTCTCCAACCATCTGAACTAAATGCAGCTTTATTTACTTCTTTATTGGCCCACGCTATGGTGTGTGGGATCTTAGTTCCCTGACCAGGGATCAAATCTGCACCCTCAGCATTGGAAGCTCAGAGTCTTAAGCGCTGGACCCCAGAAGAAGTAGATGAATACAGTTTTATCCTGACCCTATAGGTGCCTTTAGCACAGCACTTCTCACAGTGACATAATTTTCTGTTTCATTATGTCTTCCCCTGCAGACCATGAACTTTGTGGAGGCCATCAACTTTGCCTTGTTTGTATCTGTGTCCCCTGAAATACAGCAAGCAGTCAATAAATTTTCTAGTGTGAATGGATATTTATACTTCTATCTCCTTCTGGTCCATAAGCTCTATGGGTTTAGATGGCTTAATTTTGCAATCCTCAACTCCTACACATCACACTTCAAGTAGAACTCTCAACAAATATTAATTGAGTGCAAGAATTATAATCACATCGGCAGCTTCTCTTTTTATTATAATTTTATTTATTTGTGGCTACACCGGGTCTTTGTTGTCGCATGGCCTTTTCTTGTTGTGGGGACCTGGTGAACTCTCTAGTTGTGGTGCTCAGGTATCACACTGTGGTGGCTTCTCTTATTGCAGAGCATGGGTGTGCAGGCTTCGGTCACTGAGGCTCCCGGAGTCTGGAGCACCGGTTCAGTAGTCGTGGCATACAGGCTTAGTTGCTCAGCGGCATGTGAGATCTTCCCCCACCAGGGCTAGAACCCATGACTCCCGCATTGGCAGGTGGATTCTTTACAGCTGAGCCCCCAGGGAAGCTCTGACAGCTGTTCTTATTTTCCCCACGTTATTTGAGCTTTCCTATGTTGTTCATCTTCTTGGACTGAAAGGAGATCCAACCAGTTCATCTTAAAGGAATATTCATCAGAAGAACTGATGTTGAAGCTGAAACTCCAATACTTTGGCCACCTGATGCGAAGAACTGACTCATTGGAAAAGACCCTGATGCTGGGAAAGATTGAAGGCGGGAGGAGAGGGGGACGACAGAGGATGAGATGATTGGATGGCGTCACCAACTCGATGGACATGAGTTTGAACACACTGTGCGAGTTGGTGATGGACAGGGAAGCCTGGCATGCTGCAGTCCATGGGGTTGCAAAGAGTTGGACAGGACTGAGTGACTGGATTGAACTGAACTGAACTGAACTGATGTTGTTCGTCTTCTTAGCTGTTGCTATTTTTATCCCTTGGCTACAATTTAACTCAGTCATGGGTAGAGGGGCACTGGGAGGAGAAAACCATTCCAGCATCTGAGACCCATTCATTCAGTCTTTCATTCAACAGGTACGTATGGAGCGCTTAGCGTGTTAAGCAGTGTTTCAAAGGCCAATGAGTCTAAGTTTTCGTGGTCTGAGTTTCAGCAACTTTCTGTGTATTATCCCAGCTCTTTCTCTATATTCTGGCTCCTGACCGTCATTAGTATTCTGCAGCCTCAAGAAAGAAGAAAATCGTCAGGGAAGTTCTTCCTGCAACACTAACCTCCACTTGAAATGGCATCTTCTGAAAATTGCCTTGATGAGAATGGCGACGCCTTTATTCTGTTAGCTGGGGAGATGTCATTGATCTAAGCTTCAAACCCAGGTGGAAAATGCCAGCCTGGACAGAGTAAGATTGGTTCCCACATACTTCCTCTTTCATCAGCAGGTACCTTTCATCCATTTCATCTGACACTGCTCTATCACTCTCAGCCAACGTGGGCTTTGCCGCTCAACTTCACATCGAAAGATGTCTTTGATGCCTTCATTTGCCTTTGGTCCTACAGCTCATCATCTTTAATCAACTCACAGTGGCTGACTTATTGGGAAATATACAGTCATCTGGGTCTCCTTTGGCAAACCAGACTGCACGGACTTTGTCATAAGACCTGGAGTCATTAAATCTGAATTCTTCCTGTGTGTACACTGCAAACTACTGCTAACCTCTGCCCCTTTTCCCACTTCCAGGGACAAACCAAAAGCCCTGGAACTCATTCTTGGAAATGTTCTTTATTTCCATCAACATCATTTATACAGTCACTGCGATGTACCATGGGCTAAACCTTGGGCATACATTATGTCCTTCAATCCATTTAATCCTCACGATATAGTCTTAGGGATCAGGAACTGTTCTTGAGGTCATAAGCTTAATGAGGCCAATTCAGTGTTTGATCCATTATCGATATAATACATTCAGAGGCAGTTTCATTTCCTCTGATTTCTATTTTATGTTTACTAGTCTTTTTCCATCAGGATCATGTTTCTAGAAATACTGATTAAAAATATTTAACCCCATTGTGTGAAGTGATGCGTGCTCAGTTGTGTCTGACTCTGAGACCCCATGGCCTGTAGCCTGCCAGGCTCCTCTGTCTATGGGATTATCCCAGTGAGAATACTGGAGTGGGTTGCCGTTTCTTCCTCCAGGGGACCTTCTCGGCCCAGGGATAGAACCCCTGTCCTCTAGCATTGGCAGGTGGGTGCTTTTATCACTGAGCCCCCTGGGAAGCCCAACCCCATTGTGTTGATGTCAACTTTTTGACCTGGTGAATAGTAAACTCCATCATTCTTATGACAGGTAATCAACAATTCTGATATCTGGGGGATTTTACTCTGTATTTTAAAGTATAGACCTTCAGTTAGAATTATCTTCAAATAATCCATTTATATTAAAATAGGATTTTCTGATATGAATTCTATTAAATCAGTTTATGTCTTAAAATTTTTTAATGGATTCTAATTTCCCCTAAAATCAGTTTCATTTGTTTTATTGCCTTCTCCTTCCCTTTTTTCCTTCTCTCATCCCTTCCTTCCTTCTCTCCTTCCCTCCCTCCCTCCCAGCCTCTCTTCTTTCTTCCCTGCTCCTCCTTCCCCCGTCTCCCTTTCTAAAGACAATGCTTTGGACAGAGAAATTGCTTTGGACAGGAAGCCTGTGGTGAGGGGACGTCAGCAGCCCCGTGTGGATCAGAGCCTGGATACAGTGAGAAAAGCATCTTTAAAGTCATGGTGAAAGACTGTACATATGGGGAGTTTGATCAGATAGGTGACACTATTGAGCACAGTACAAGTCAGTTTTCTTTCTGTAGAATAAGAGACTTAAAAATACAGAAAGGGAGAAAAAAGACATGAATCTTACATGGCACTGAACTGAAATAAGAATAGTATTATGAATTCATAGATTTCAATACAGATGGAGATGTGTGTACACACATATATTTATCTCCTACTTTTGGAAGAGCAATACTCCAATAGTAATAAACACACTTGCCGCCCAAATCTTGATTTCTAAGTACCATTTAATTAATATCCAAAATATAATGTACTGAGAACACATTTTCATTTCTGTCTTCCTGCCAAAGACTTATATAACCCAAATCTAATAACAAGAAAATATCTGATAAACCCAAATTGAGGGATAGTCTACAAAGCAGTTGACTTGAGGATCCTCAAAAGGATGAAGGTCATGGAGTTAAAGAAAGACTCTGGAACTGGTCTAGATTGAAAGAGACATTGTAACTAAAATAAAGCACAAAGATCCTGGAGTTGATTCTGTTTTTCTTTTTGGCAGCACCAGGTGGCAGGCAGGATCTTAGTTCCCTGACCAGGGTTAGAACCCGAACCCCCTGCAGTGGAAGCTCGGAGTCTTAACCACTGGACGGCCAGGGAAGTCCCCCCTTTCCTATAAAGGACACGATGAAGACAAATGGCATAACTTGAATGGGATCTGTGGATCAGGTGGCAAAAAAAATCAATGTTAATTTCCCGATTTGGATGTCTGTTACATAGTTATTCAGGAGAGTATCTTTGGTTTGGAAAATACTAAAATATTTGGGAATAATGGGAGGTCAAATCTGCAACACATTCACAAATTGTCCCAAAGTCTTATTAGTCTATTTCTACAATATTTCCATGTTTAAAGTTATTTTGAAATACAAAGTACAAAAACATATTTTAAAATAGTTAGATATAAAATATTTTATATGCACTGAAATAGGTGCAGAAAACGATTTCACAGAAAAGATAAAAAAGAAACCAAACGAAAAGCATGACAAAGTGAAATATTCAGGAGCAAAAACATTACAACCAAATTTCCTGGGTTCTCTTCTACCTTCGGCCTTTACTAGTTGTATGATTGGTCAAGGAAAGTTCCATAAACTCCCTTTGCCTCAGTTTCACCAACTGTAAAATGAGGATAATATTAATACCAATCTCCCAGTTTTATCTGATAATTAAGTAAAACCACACAGAATCCACCTCCATTGCAGGAGACCCAAGTTCAATCCCTGAGTTGGGAAGATACCTGGAGAAGGAAATAGCAATTCAGTCCAGTATTCTTGCCTGGCAAATCCCACGGACAGAGGAGCCTGGCGGGCTACATAATCCATGGGGTCACAGAGAGTCGGACATGACTGAGTGAATAAAAGTAAGTGTTTATCATATTAGTTGATCCATAAGATTAGTGTTTGACCTTTAAAAAACATTACTAATTTTTTTCTTTACCAAATTAAATATTCTCAGGTAAAATTTTACATATCTAAATTTTGTCAAGAAAATTTGAGTCTTCTAACAAATTTGTAATTAACAAACGACTTTGCCTGTCAGTACAGTTTTTGCTGCTATGTTTTACTTTCTTTCAAGCATTCTACCCATTCTGATTTTTCCCTTGGGTCTTTTTTCTTTTCTTTTTTGCAGATTTCAGCATTATTAAAAAGCTGTGATTCTTCCGTCCGTTTTTCCACTGTAACATATTTCACCATGTACAAATTTCACAGTTGTCAGTTTTAGTGTGCATTGTATATTTTCTAGGAGTAATATGTCATTTTAATTAGATAAAAGATCTTTGGTATTTTATTCATTTCTTGTACTGGAGAGCACTCATCTGGAAACCAAATGTGTAGACATGGATGTACATATATTTAAAAATTTTTTTGGTTTTGTTTTTGACCGTGCAGCATGACATATCAGATCTTAGTTCCCCAACCAAGGATTTAACTTGGTAGCTCAGGGTCTTCAACATGGGACTGCCAGGGAAAGTCCTGATGTGGATACACGTATGAGTTAAAGCGGTGAGGCATGACTGCTTGCCCGGTATCTCGCCATTCACCCAAGCTGCAGAGGATTGAAACAGTGGGTAAGAAACTGATTTAAAAATGCCAATGGGAAATTTCACACACACGTAGCAAGGCTTCAGTGAGAAACAAATGCTTCCTACAGAAAGAGCCTTCATTTTTGAGCCTAGTATCTTGGTCTTCCCTGGAGGCTCAGATGATAAAGAATCTGCCTGCAATGCGGGAGAACTGGGTTTGATCCCTGCATCAGGAAGATCCCCTGGAGAAGAAAATGGCAACCCACTCCAATATTCTTGCCAGCAGAATACCATGGACAGAGGAGCCTGGAGGGCTATAGTCCATGGGGTTACAAGAATTAGACATAAGTGAGTCAACAACAACCTTGGTCTAACATCACAGCTCTACCACGCCCAAGTTACACTGGGTAAGTAACTTGACCTTTAAAGCTCTAATCCTCTCATCTTACAGATGAGAGGAGGGTACTGTTCACTTCTAGAATTTCAAGGATTGAGGGAGAGGATATACTGAATGTGGGGTTTCTCTAGTAGCTCAGCTGGTGAAGAATTCTCCTGCAACGCAGGAGACCCCAGTGCGAATCCCGGGTTGGAAAGATCCCCTGGAGAAGGGATAGGCTACCCACCCCAGTA
This sequence comes from Capra hircus, assembly GCF_001704415.2. Lineage (NCBI taxonomy): Eukaryota > Metazoa > Chordata > Mammalia > Artiodactyla > Bovidae > Capra > Capra hircus. The sequence goes on from NC_030832.1 coordinate 8,237,390, forward strand.
TTCTTGGCCTTCCATGGTGGCTCAGCCAGTAAAGAATCTGCCTGAAATGTGGGACACCTGAGTTGGATCCCTGGGCTGGGAAAATCCCCTAGAGGAGGGCATAGCAACCCACTCCAGTACCTAGCCTGGAAAATCTCCATGGACAGAGGAGCCTGGTAGGCTGCAGTCCATGGGGTTGCAAAGAATCAGACACGACCGAATGACTAAGCACAGCACAGCATAAACGGAATGTATTATTTCTCATGCTTGGTGGACAATAGGTGTTTCACAATTGAAGAGTCCTTGATAAGAAAAAGTCCTTGAACTGTCATGGTGATGGAACTGAGTGACCAGATGTTGGTGACTAGAAGCCCTGCACTGTCCAACAGAACTCTCTGTGATTATGGAATGTTCTATATCTCTGTTGCCTGAGAGTGTTCCCACCACACACATGAAGCTCTTGTGTGCCTGAAATGTGACTAGTGAAGGGGGAAGTGAAATTTTATTTCGTTGTTCAGTCGTGAAGTTGTGTCTGACTGTTGTCTGACTGTTTGTGACCTCATGGACTGCATCACGCCAAGTTCCTTAGTCTTCCACTATCTCCCAGAATTTTCTTAGTCCATGGAGTCACTGATGCCATCCAACCATCTCATCCTCTGTTGCCCCCTTCTCCTTCTGCCTTCAGTCTTTCCCAGCATCAGACTCTTTTCCAATCAGTTGGCCTTTCACATCAGGTGGCCAAAGTATTGGAACTTCAGCTTCACCATCAGTCCTTCTAATGAATATTCAGGGTTGATTTCCTTTAGGATGGACTGGTTTGATCTCCTCGCTGTCCAAGAGACTCTTGAGAGTTTTCTCCAGCACCATAGTTCGAAGCATCAATTCTTTGATGCTCAGCCTTCTTTGTGGTCCAACTCTCACATCCGTACATGACTGCTGGAAAAATCAGAACTTTAACTATACGGATCTTTGTTGACAAAATGATGTCTCTGCTTTTTAATACACTGTCTAGGTTTGTCACAGGTTTTCTTCCAAGGAGCAAGTGTCTTTTAATTTCATGGCAATAGCCGCATATGAGTTGGCTGTAATATTGACCTGTGTTGGCACAGACTACACATTTTCAAGCTCCCTCAAACACACATAAATACCCCCAAATATTTTCAAGCTGACCTCATAGACCCTGCTGGAATGAGTCAAAACCATGCACTGGGTGTCTTTCTGATTTCTGCCCCAGCATTTTATCCAAGGGCTTCAGGAAACTGTTTGGTCCAAGTTTAAACAAAGCCTGGGAGTATTGGGGGTTAACTCTCCTAGGAAAAATCCTCAACCACTGGGGAATGGGAACTAATGGATAAATGCCTCAACCAACCATTCTTTTTAAAAACGAAAGGTCTCTCTGGGGTCTTCAGAAGGTTCTGCTGGAAAAGATTTGTATGAGAAGTTTTGTCATATTATAGCTGCACAACTTCACCACACCACTTCCCCTCTTTAAGCCTCAGTCTCTTCATCTGTAAAAAGGGGACAAGGAAATGATTGACCTCATTGGATTGCTGGGAGATCAAATGGAATGACTCATGCAAAGTGCAATGCTTTGCAGAATGCTTGGCACATAATAGTTCAACAGGTACCTGATGCTGTGAAACTGATTATTCCTGCCAGAGCTTCACAGTTTGGAAATAGATGCAACTCATAAATACCTATTAAGCAAAGGTCAGCAAACATGAGCACTAGGGGGAAAAATGCTCATTTTCTGCTCTCTTTCCTGACCCAAGACTGACATCCTCAAAGCTCAGAGAAGCAAGAAGGGGATGCCTGGCTTGCAAGAGTGACCTCTAAATCAGATTGGAAACTTAAGAGGGGCGGCATCTCCCTTCCTTCTGCCCTGGTGCCCTCCTGTTTGCTGAGAAGGGAAAACATTTCTATAGAGATAAGAAAAAGGGGATTTAGTTTCCACTCTGATATGCTCTTATGGTTTTATAAATACATTCACTATGGTGAGCAGTAGTTTATCACAATGCTTGGATATGACAAACTATGAGTAGCTGGTTTATCAGATGATGCCTTTTGCCTGAGCAACGTCTAATATTTCTGCTACAAGAATGAGGTGTCTGCATTTCAAATATTTTTGTAACCTGAGCAGATTATAAAACCATATATTTTAAAAGGCCTTGCAATTGACCACCCTGAAGAAGACGGGTAGGGGAGGAGGGTTGCATTCACATCTCAGACGTTCTCTGTGAGCTCTGCGACCTTGCATAAATCACATGGGAGCTAAGTCACATGATTTAATGAAATGACCAAAATTGCTTTGGAAATAGAAAGGTCTGGTTCCAATCTTGGACTCACTGCATTCCAGTTGTGTGACCTTGGGCAAATTATCCAGTCCTTTTCGAATCTCGCATTTGTCATTGGCAAATGGAGAATAAGAACACCAACCTAGTAAGACTGCCTGGTGGATGAACTGAAACAACACAGGCTAAATGCTATAGCACTTGGCACCGTGAGGATGCTCAATTCAGGGATCTCTGCTCAACGTCACGGGGCAGCCTGGATGGGAGGAGAATGGATACATGTGTATGTATGGCTGAGTCCCTCTGCTGTCTACCTGAAACTATCACAACATCGTCAATCAGCTGTACTCCAATATAAAATTAAAAGTTTTTCAAAAAGAGGGTGCTCAATTAATGTGCTTACAACTCAATTTTCTTTCCCTTCACCCACCCCTCTCTGTTTCCTCATTGTAAAAAAAAAGTGGGGCAGTTTCTATGTTTCGTTTCAACCCCAAATAATTCTGGTTAATGCCTGGGGCTAAGCACTAGCATACAGATGGGTCATAACAGCCACCTAGAGACTAAGACAGGGGGCCAGGCATGAGGTCTGTGCTGGTGCGGAGTTGAAAGAAGGTGGCAAAATCAGAGGAGCTGATAGGTGAACAGCATCAAAGCTACAGTGAAATAGTGACTATTCTTTCATGGGACATAATGAGTATTTCAGCTGAGGAATTTCAGACCTGGAGAAGTTAGGTAGAAAGAGAGTTCAGTAGATTGGTAATTATAGCTTAAACAAAGACCTTGCACCTTGTCAAGAGATGAGGCATTTGCTAAGCAGACAGGACCTGAGTTGAATCAAATTCTTCATTGATAAAGTGCTATAGATGAGATATACCAATGTGAGGCTGCAGACTTGCAGAAGAACATCCAGATTCTTTTGTGCTTGTGCAAGACTCTGTTGCAAGCATGTTATGTGTGTTAACTCGTTTGTGACCATCACCTGATAACACAAGCACCAGCATTATATGAGGTATAGGAAACTAAGGGCTTCCCAGGTGGCTCAGTGGGTAAAGAATCCAGTTGCAGAGCAGGAGATGCAGGAGCCCTGGGTTCGATCCCTGGGTCAGGAAGATCCCCTGGAGGAGGGCACGGCAACGCACTTCAGTGTTCTTGCCTGGAGAATCCCATGGACAGCGGAGCCTGGCGGGCTCCAGTCCATAGGGCTGCACACAGTCAGACACGGCTGAAGTGACCGAACACACAGCCATGTGTAGGAAACGAAATGGCCCATGGGACAGAGCTGAGAAAAGGCGGTGGGGGTGGGGAGGATTCGGGTCTTCTGACTCCAGGGACGCTGCTCTGAATCACTGCTTCTCTAAGGCATGGTGGTGGGGGGGCGACTTGTCCGCCTGACAATATGTGGGCTTTCTCTTGGGGCTTCCCTGATGATCCAACATGTAAAGAACCCAACTGCCAATTCAGAAGACCCAGATTCAGTGCCGAGGTTGAGAAGATCCCCTGGAGAAGGGAATGGTTACCAACTCCAGTATTCTTGCCTGGAAAATTCCATGGACCGCGGAGCCTGGTGGGCTACAGTCCACGGGGTCACAGTCAGACACAGCTGAGTGACTAACGCTTCAGATCTCCCAGGTGGCGCTAGTGGTAAGGAACCTGCCTGCCAGTGCGGGAGGCAGAAGAGATTCCGGTTTGATCCCTGGGTCAGGAAGGCCCCCTGGAGGGGGGCATGGCAGTCTACTCCAATATTCTTGCCTGGAGAATCCCCTGGACAGAGGAGCCTGGTGGACGGCAGCCCAGAAGTTCAGAAAGAGTTGGACATGACAGCACACACGCCGGACTTTGTCTCAAATAGGCCTGGGAAGAGGTATTGCAGGCTATACGAAGGTCCACTGTGGTTGGGGCATTTGGTTTATATCTAGCTATCAAGTGGTGAGCCTCCCACTTGAGCAGACCTATGAGGCCAATAGGCTGAAAATCTGTGACCTTATCTTGCTCCTAGGTACTATGGAGGGGGTGAGCCCCTCCCTGGTCATGGTAGTTAGAACTAGCCAGGGGGATCCTCTCTAACAAAACCAAAGAACTAGCCAGGGGGATTCTCTCTAACAAAACCAAAGCTAGAGATATACTTCCTATGTAGGTCCAGTTCAAAGAGAAAGATATGACCAGGAGTTACCATATGATCCCCCGCTCCTACTCCTGGGGATATATCTGGAGAAAAATGTAATTCAAAAACATACATGTGCCTCTATGTTCATAGCAGCACTATTCACAAAAGCCAAGATACGGAAACAAATGTCCACCAATAGATGAATGGATAAAGCAGATGTGGCATAGATACACAGTGGGATATCAGTGAGTTATCAAAAAGAATAAATAATGTCATTCGCAGCAGCAAGGATGGACCTAGAGACGATCACACTCAGTGAGTTCAGTTCAGTTCAGTTCAGTTGCTCAGTCATGTCCGACTCTTTGCGACCCCATGAATCGCAGCACGCCAGGCCTCCCTGTCCATCACCATCTCCTGGAGTTCACTTAGACTCACGTCCATGAGTCCGTGAAGTAAGTCAGAAAGAGAAAGAGAAGTATTGCGTGATGGCCCTTACATGCGGAATCTACAATATGACGCAAATGAACCGATCTACAAAACAGAAACAGACCCACAGACGTAGAGAACAGACCTGTGGCTGTGAAAGGGGAGGAGGGACTCGGGGAGGGGAGGACTGGGAGCTTGGGATTAACAGATACAAACTGTTATTTCCGGAACAGGTAAACAATGAGGTCCTAGCATATACAGCACAGGGAACGAGAGTCACTATCCTGTGATAAACCATAATGTAATTGAACATGAAAAGGAACATTTATAAATAACTGAGTCTCTTTGCTGTACAGCAGAAATTAACAGCATTATAAATCAACTGTACTTCAATCAACTTTTTTTGAAAGGCCCACAGGGTCAATTATTTGCAGGATTTCAAATGGGTTATATATCACATGGGTTTCCCTGGTGGCTCAGCTGGTAAACAATCCGCCCGCAATGCGGGAGACCTGGGTTTGATGCCTGGGTTGGGAAGATCCCCTGGAGAAGGGAAAGGCTACCCACTCCAGTGTCCTGGCCTGGAGAATTTCATGTACATATAGTGCCTGGTGTCACAAAGTGTCGGACATGATGTCTTTCTTTCTTTCTTTCCGTATATCACGTGGATGTACATAGAGACCTACAATAGGTTGTATGTTTTGTTAGCAAATATTCCAGACATTTTCAAGAGTGCAGAGTGAATGCACAGGGCAGGGACAGTTATAGCAGGACCAGGGCAGGGATTTCCTTGGTCCCTGTGTCCCTCGTATGACACTTGGTTAGCAATGACCATGTCTCAACAGGTAGATTCCTGCCAAAATATGAAGAAAGCAGCACAACCATCTTTGAGCCATTGTCTTTTTATTCTTGGGGCTTGCGGAAATCTCCCCACCTCTCAGATTAACTCACCTGGATAATATATGTGTTTCCATTTAAAAGGGTGCTTGCAAATATCAGATTGTCCTTGTCACTTACCTACACTCACATCAGCAAGGCTGTGTTTTTATTTGGGAGAAAAGCCAATGTCAGAGGCTGGCTGTGTCTAGACTGGAATTAGCTGCCTGGGTTTGAATCCTAGCTCTGCCACTTATTAGCTGTGTGACCTCGGGCAAATTTATTATCTTCTCTGTTTCAATTTACTCATCTGAAAAACTATAGACAATAATAGCACAAATTCCATAGAATTGTTTTGAAGATTTAAGAACTCAAATATAGAAAACACAATGCCTGGGACATAGTAAAAACTCAAAAAGCTTAGTCATGGTAATCATTATATTTACCATTATTATGAGTATTTCCTTGCTGCCTGCCTACTCATAACTCTGACTTAATACCACCTTCTAATCTGGGTGTTTTTTAATCGAGGGTTTGGTCCAGGGACCATGATAACAAAATCCATTTCCTCATATCTTTTCATTTTCTTAAATCTGTTGATTTAATTTATGCCTCCGCTCATCCCCAGAGGCATCTGAGACAGAAAAGAGCTGTCTCATCCTCACACAGACTCTCTAGGGTCTTTTCAGGATTTTCTGACCTGGTGCTCTTGCATGTGTGAAGTGCCCAAAGACATTTCATCCTGAGAAGTGCTATGCAGCTTAGATCAGAGGGCCCCCACATACTCGGGTTGACAGCGAGCAATGGAGGAAACATGAGTACTGACCTCCTGAGAGCTGGTCTGAATGGAGATGTTGTGACAGGACTTCCCTAGAAACTTCTGTCTTTAGAAGAGCCTGAAGTCAGTGGCAATGAGGAGGAGGTCATGTTGCAGTAAGAAGTACCCAGAAGATGTCTCCATGACCTGGCCTAGTCACTCCTTCCCTCCCTGTAAAGACTCTTTGCAAATTGTAGTTTTCCACGGTCCATATGGTCAAAGCTTTGTTTTTTTCCGGTAGCCATGTACAGATGAAAGCTGGACCGTAAAGAAGGCTGAGCGCCGAAGCACGGATACTTTCAAATTGTGGTGTTGGGGAAGACTCTTAAAAGTCCCTTGAGCAGCAAGGAGATAAAACCAGTCAATCCTAAAGGAAATCAACCCTGAATATTCATTGGAAGGACTGATGCTGACGCTGAAGCTCCAATACTTTGGCCACCTGATGCGAAGAGCCAACTCATTGGAAAAGACCCTGATGCTGGGAAAGATTGAAGGCAGGAGGAGAAGGCGGTGGGCGGCAGAGGATGAGATGATTAGGCAGCATCGCTGACTCAGTGGATATGAATTTGAGCAAACTCTGGGGGATAGTGGACAGGGAGCCTGGTGTGCTGCGGTCCATGGGGTCATGAAGAGTTGGACACAACTTAGTGACTGAACAGTAACAACAAGCATTCCTTCTTCCAGATACAGCTCTTTGGAAAATAAAGTAATGGTCCATCCAGTAAACTATAAATATTGATAAACAGAAATATGGTTTTCCATAATAATCTACTCTTCAATTTTTTTTTTTTGATTCGCTGTGTAGCTTGTAGGATCTTAGTTCCCCAACCAGGGATCAAACCTGAGCCCCCTGCAGTGGAAGTGCTGAGTCCTAATCACTGGACCTCCAGGGAATTCCCCCAAATCTTTAATTTATGGAGCACAAATCATCTTTTGGGCCCAGGACTAGACATCTCACATATTGTCAAGAAGTGGAGATTTTCACTTCCGTCCCTCTTGAGTTCTTGTGGCTGGGCTGATAATAAGACAGTTGGACAGGAGGAAAAGGAACCAATTTTTCTTTGCATACATGGAGATCTCGTAGAAATAGAACCCAAGAAGTGGTCAAAGCAGACACTTTTATACATTTTTTTAAGACAGAGAAGCAGTAAACCTGTGAGGAATCGACAGGACAAAGACACTTAGGCTTTTGGGTGCTTAACTGGTGAAGAATCGAAACAGAGTTAGGGGTTGTGGTCATCAGTTAAAGCATTGACAAGGTTTGTTGATATAGGCTGTGGATTTGTGTGTGTGTTTAGTCACTCAGCAATGTCCAACCCTCTACACCTCATGGACTGTAGCCCACCAGACTCCTCTGTCTGTGGGATTTTTCAGGCAAGAATACTGGAGTGGGTGGCCATGTCTTCCTCCAGAGGATCTTCCTGACCCAGGGGTCGAACCTGCATCTCTCGCATCTCCTGCCTTGGCAAGTGGACTCTTTACCACTAGGGCCACGCGGGAAGCCCTAATGCAGGCTTCTTGGCCCCAGTTCCCTGTCTCTGGTGACAAGGGTGTCCTTTACCTCCAGATGCAAGGAGGGCACATTTCACAGTGGTGATTGCCTTCCTGTTTTCAAAGAGACAGAGCAGAGGGTCAGAGTATACCTCTGCCTTGGCCATTTCTTAAGTAATTTTAACTCAAAATAATCAATATGCCAGTAAGGCACATTTGGGGATGGCCCACCCTGAGTTCCAATAGTAGTTTCACACTTGCTGTCACAATAATTCTGTGAATTGGACATCATTGTCTTCATTTTGCAGCAAGAGAAATCAATTCTTTTAATTTTATTTTTTGGTCACCCAGCACATGGGATCTTAGTTCCCTATCCATCAACTGAACCTGCTTTGGTAGTGCCCAGTCCTAACCACCAGACTGCCAGGGAAATCACTGAGATAAAAGAATTTTAAAGATAATCCATAAGCTTTCCTTCCCTTGTGGCTCAGACAGTAAAGAATCCACCTGCAATGCAGGAGACCTGGGTTGAATCCCTGGGTTTTGAAGATCCCCTAAAGGAGGGCATGACAACCCACTCCAGTGTTCTTGCTTCGAGAATCCCCATGGACAGAGGAGCCTGGTCGCACAGAGTCTGACACAACTGAGCAACTAAGCACAGCACATAAAAATTCCAAACTCATAGAATTAGTAAATTTCAGAACCTACATTTTAGCCCGAACTGTCCAACTGAAAAACTTTGCTTTAATACATAATGTAATATACAATATTCAACATATGATGTATATAGTATATAGTATAATCATACTATGGATATATGTTGTGAACCTAGGGGAATTACACCTAATTTTATGTGCTTTAAGTGATTGTCTCATATTTGCCATCAGGCATATTTGTTGTTCTTCTAATTGTGGTTTAAATGTAACATATCCCTATAGATATAATTACACACTTTGTAATTCTTTGAAGCAACCAACACAAGGCTGGCTTGACAGGAGATGATGATAAAAGATGAGCTTTTCATAAAATTCAAGGCAAATGAATCTGCATTCACCTATGGATTCCAGAAATAATCGGAACAGGCCATTGGGTTTCATGGTCTGCTCAAAATCAGCCTCACAATGGATGATGGATGCATTTATATATCTATTGCATATGAGAAATCAGTGTCTAAATGGTAAGAAAATTACCTGTCAGTTTCCAGAAAGAGCAGATGTTGATAAGCAAAGCATACTGCTGCACAAATTGGGACAACCAGGACTTAAGCGTGTTTTGGACAGCTGCCTTCTCTTGGAGCTAGAAGGCTTTATTCGAACTGTGTTTTTGGATTAGTTCAATCAAGTTGACAAGAAGGAAGAAAAGAAACATGGTAATAAACATTTATTGAGATTTTATTATGTGTCAGACGATGTTCTGGGTGCTTTATGCACGGTAAAGCACTTACTGCTCGTGAAACATTCATCAGGTAGGTAGTGGTCTTCATGCATGTGTATGTCCATGTTTTGCTTATTATTTGGCCCCACAGTGTGGCATGTGGAATCTTAGTTCCCCGACCAGGGATCAAACCCATGCCCCCTGCATTGAAAGTGCAGAGCCTTAACCATAGGACTGCCAGGGAAGTCCCTAGGTAGGTACAATTCTAATGCCAGTTTTGTATATGACAGCAAAGAGGCATCGTGATTGTGCTGGGTATTCTCTGTTTGTCCCACCAGATTCATTCTCCACTCTGCTTTGACCCAGAGACTGGCTTCTCTGGGGACTGCTTGAACCAGGTTTCCTGGCCGTCTGGCTTCTGGTTAGAGTCAGCCAGTGCGAGACATCACCTGGAGACTGGGGTGTGAGAGGGAAGAGTCGCTGAAACGATTTCTTCCCCTGCCTCCATCCCTGATGGGCGCAGGGTTGGGAAGGACCGGATTCCTCTCTGACGACCTCAGTGTGTGTCAGGTAGCCCTGTCCCAGAGCTCGCCCTGAATTCTGGGAAATTCTCCCTTTTCTTGTTCCTGCGGTGAGGATGGCTCTCCATCGCTGGCAGCCCAGGGTGCTTCAGCTTCCGTCATCTTTGCTAAACCTGCCTATTTCTTTGCACAGACTTCCATCCTTAAGCTCTTCCCCAATCCCCTCTTTTTCATGACTATCTTTTTCTAGCCATAGCCCTGACAGGTAAGATGAACTTCAGGAACCTTCCCAAGGTAACATAGGTAGTGAGTAAGGTGGGGAACATTGGAGGTGGGGAAGGAGATTTGGGGAAAAGAGAGGAGTGTTGAGTTAGGTTTGGGACCTGGTGGACTTGAGGTGTTGGCTGAACAACCTAGTAGGGGATCCAAGAGACATCTTCCAATAAAGGTCTAGACCTGAGAAAAGGGACTGGGCTGAGGACACAGATGGGAATGGAAGGGCAGCCATGGGGTTGTTGAGATCTCCCAAGGATCATACCCTGAGTAAGAAGAGCAGAGAGGAGGAAACGGAGTCCTGGGAAAAACCAACATGAAGAGGAGGGAGGAGGAATGGGAAAGACGGGGCTTCAGGAAGGACAACAAAATGATGGGCACCCTCAGTCCAGAAGCCTTGGGATAAGGAGGTGTCGGAGAGGAGGGAGTGGGTAATAAAGGAACATTTCCCTGAGGGGTCAAGGGCAGTAGGATTTTTTTTTTAATGTGGACCATTTTTAAAATCTTTATTGAATTTGTTACAATACTGCTTCCCTTTTGTGTCCTGGGTTTTTGCCATTAGGCATGTGGGGTTTAGCTCCCTGTTCAGTTCAGTTCAGTGGCTCAGCCATGTCTGACTCTTTGTGACCGCATGGACAGCAGCATGCCAGGCTTCCCTGTCCATCACCAGCTCCCAGAACTAACTCAAACTCATGTTCATTGAGTCAGTGATACCATCCAACCATCTCATCCTCTGTTGTACCCTTCTCCTCCTGCTCTCAGTCTTTCCCAGCATCAGGGTCTTTTCAAATGAGTCAACTCTTCGCATCAGGTGGCCAAAGTATAGGAGTTTCAGCTTCAGCATTGGTCCTTCCAATGAATATTCAGGACTGATTTCCTTTAGGATGGACTGGTTGGATCTCCTTGGGACTCTCAATGGGCTCTCAGGAGTCTTCTCCAACACCATAATTCAAAAGCATCAATTTTTCAGTGCTCAGCTTTCTTTATAGACCAGCTCTCACATCCATACATGACTACTGCAAAAACCATAGCTTTGACTAGATGGACCTTTGTTGGCAAAGGAATGTCTCTGCTTTTTAATATGCTGTCTAGATTGGTCATAGCTTTTCTTCCAAGCAGCAAGCATCTTTTAATTTCATGTCTGCCGTCACATCTGCAGTGATTTTGGAGCCCCCCAAAACAAAGTCTCTTACTGTTTCTATTATTTCCCCATCTATTTGCCATGAAGTGATGGGACCAGATGCCATGATCTTAGTTTTCTGAATGTTGAGTTTTAAGCCAACTTTTTCAATCTCCTCTTTTACTTTCATTAAGAGTCTCTTTAGTTCTTCTTCACTTTCTGCCATAAGGGTGATGTCATCTGCATATCTGAGTTTATTGATATTTCTTCTGGCAATCTTGATTCCAGCTTGTGCTTCATCTTGCCCAGCATTTTGCATGATGTACTCTGCATATAACTTAAATAAACAGGGATGAAATCCACACCCCATGCACTGGAAAGTTAAGTCTCAACCACTGGACTCTCAGGAAGTCCCCAAGGGCAGTATGAATTGAAAAGCTTTCAGTACACTCTTTATATTATGGACAAAATGCACACAGCATGCTGGGAAAGACTGATGGCAAAAGGAGAAGGGGGCAGCAGAGGATGAGATGGTTATATAGCATCACCAGCTCAATGGACCTGAATCTGAGCAAACTGCGGGAGACAGTGAAGGACAGAGGAAGCTAGCGTGCTGCAGTCCATGGAGTCACAAAGAGTCAGACACGACTTAGGGACAGAACAACAACAAAACATAACACAAAATGTACCATTTCATCAATTCTCAAATGTACAGTTCAGCGGCATTAAGTGCATAATGTGATACTGGGTAACTGTCACCCTTTGTTCCAGACTTAGCAGACTTATCATAAGGCTTGTGATATTCACAAAATCAAAGAACAGCTAAATCAGTGGTATGGTCCAGAGAGTACAGAAATGGACTCAAACGGTTAAATTATTTTAGACAAAGACACCAAAGCAGCTCATTAGGGAAAGTGGAATAAACATTTATGTCTTCCTTATGCCATACCAAAAAATTGATTTGAGAGGGACTATGCTTTCACTTTTCACTCTCATGCATTGGAGAAGGAAATGGCAACCCACTCCAGTATTCTTGCCTGGAGAATCCCAGGGACGGCAGAGCGTGGCGGGCTGCCATCTATGGGGTCGCACAGAGTTGGACACGATTGAAGCAACTTAGCAGCAGCAGCAGCAGTATGCATGCTGTAGTCCATGGGTCTGTGAAAAGTTGAACACGACTTGGAGTCTGACCAACAACAATGGACCTAACCATAAAAATCAGAAGTATAGAATTTTAGGAAAAAAATATAGGTGAAAATCCATATGACTTGGGAGTGGTTAAAACTTTCATTAAGTAAAGCACAGTAAAGGAAAAAGAAAAAAAAAGATACATTAGACTTCATCAAAATTAAATGATTTTGCTCATGAAAAGTCACCATTACACAAATGAACCAAGAAAACATAGACTGTGAAAAAAATATTTTCAAAACACGTATTTGACAAATGATTTGTGTCAGAATACATAAGGAAGTCCTGCAAATTAGTAATAAAGCTGCTGCTGCTAAGTCACTTCAGTCGTGTCTGACTCTGTGTGACCCCATAGATGGCAGCCCACCAGGCTCCTCTGTCCAAGAACAATCTAATTAAAACTGGACAAAGTGGGATTTCTGTGGCAGTCCAGTGGTTAAGACTCCTTGCTCTCAATGCAGGGAGCATGGGTTCAATCCTGGGTGAGGGAAGTAAGATCCCACATACCACTTGGTGCAGCCAAAGAAAGGAAACAAGGATAACGTCTTGAACATCCTCTTACAAACAAATATGTGAATCTGAAATAAATACAGGAAAGTGTGCTCAACACCACTAGTAACCAGGGAAACACAAAATTAAACCCACCACGACAAAACTAATACCCTCACCTGAATAACTAAAACTTAGAAAGACCGACAACACCAAAAGTTGGCAAAGGTGTGAAGCAACAGGAACCCTCACACACTGCTGCTGGGTGTGTAAAACCATACAACTACTTTAGGAAGAATTCTCAGCTTCCGCCTAATAACTGAGCAATTCTACTCCTAGGTATATACCAGAGAGAGATGGAAATATACATCCACCAAAAAACTTGTGTAAGAATGCTGAGAGCAAATTCATCATAGCCCCAAGTTGGAAACAACCAAAATAAGCATTGACAAAGAAACATAGAAATAGCCTGTGGCATTCTTATACAATGGACTGACAATTTAGCAGTAAACAAGAGTGAATTATTTATACACATAATGACATAGATAAATTATTTCTGTGCTGAGTGAAAGAAGCTGGACACACGAGATAACACGGTGGTCGATTCCATTTATATCAAATTTTAAAACTGGCAAAACTCACATATGATGAAAAACATCAGGAAAAATGGTTGCCTCCTGTGGGAAATTGACTGGAAACGGGGCAGGCTGGAACTTACTGGTGTGATGGAAATGCTGTGTATAGCGACAGGATTGCAGGCTACACAGATGGATGCATTTTCCAAAACTCATGAAGTGCACGTTTCAGATCTGTGTATTTCATTTTATGTAAATTTTACCAAAAAGTTAAAAATAAAATGTGAACTCTAGTTAATTGGTTTGCCTTTTACACTGGAGTGTGTGCGTGCATCCTTTCTTTTCAGTTGTGTCCAACTCTTCAAGGGCCTGGGTACCATGGCCCACCAGGCTCCTCTGTCCATGGGATTCTCCAGGCAAGAATCCTGGAGTGGGTTGCCATGTCTGCCTCCAGGGGATCTTCCCAACCCAGGGATTGAACTTGCATCTCTTAGGTCTAACTTACACTGGCAGGGTTTTTTTTTTTTTTTTTTTTTCCTTTAAACCACTAGCACTTGAGAGTCCCTTGGACTGCAAGGAGATCCAACCAGTCCATTCTAAGGGAGATCAGTCCTGGGTGTTCTTTGGAAGGACTGATGCTGAAGCTGAAACTCCAGTACTTTGGTCACCTCATGCAAAGAGTTGACTCATTGGAAAAGACTCTGATGCTGGGAAGGATTGGGGGCAGGAGGAGAAGGGGACGACAGAGGATGACATGGCTGGATGGCGTCACTGACTCGATGGACATGAGTTTGGGTGAACTCTGGGAGTTGGTGATGGACAGAGAGGCCTGGCGTGCTGCAATTCATGGGGTCGCAAAGAGTCGGACACAACTGAGTGACTGAACTGAACTGAACTGAACTGAGCACCACCTGAGAAGTCCTTTACAGTGGCATGAGTTAGCAATTGGGAAACTATTTTTTATGTGTCCTGGGCTTGAGGAAAAGAGTAAATATTTTGAAGATAATGAGATCTAGGCTTCTCACTGTTAGAAAAAGCTGCTGCAAATATAGAAAGGGGAAAAGCTAGAATGTTTCTTGAGCCACTGGATTAGAATTATAAATATCAGTACAAGCTCAAGTTTGTTTGTTGGTTCCTTTCCACTGCACAACATGCGGGATCTTAGTTCCCTGACCAGGGATTGAACCCGTGCCCCTGCAGTGGAAGTGTGGAGTCTCAGCCACTCAACCGCCAGGGAAGTCCCAGGTCGTGGTTTTTGTTTAATAAATGTGTGTGTTTGTTTGGACATACATGTATTTTCTAACTCTATCTACTGAGGAGAACTTGCTATATATGCAATGCTATAGTATGAGCAGTGAGCACATTTAGGCCTAGATATTGGTTTTCAAGTATCATTCTCTTCTGAAAGGCACTTGGACTATTTGGAGAAAAAGACTAAATCCAGGGCTGGAGAAGGGAGAGTATAAATTGAATCTGGAATTCCTTTTTTTTTTTTTTTTTTTGCCAGAAAGTCTTGCAGAATGATGTGGAATTAGCCCCAAGATCTGGCACCAACACGAAGGAGTTCCTCTTAGCTCAGTCTGGCACAGCTCGAGTATGGAAATAATGATAATAGATTACAACTCATCAAATAAAATAAGAATCCATGAGTATATGGAAAAGAAAGAAAAGCTCTGCTTTATGACAGAATTTCAACTAATATGTATAGAAGGATCGATGGATTTAGGAAAATCACCAGTTAATGCTAAATCATTGCTGGGAAGCTTTGATTAAAATAAAAAAACAGGATACATACAGATTTTCAAAGTATGTACATACAAATTATGTATTAATTTTAAAGGGAAAATGGTGAAGATACAGTGGAGAAAACTGGTAGACACCACATTGACCAAGAGATTTTTGAGGACCATTTGACAAAAAAACCAGTCAGAACTCTCCAAAAATATCAAGCTCAAGAAAGATGAAGAGGGGTTTCTCTGGTGGCTCAGTGGTAAATAATCTGCCTGCCAATGCAGGAAATACAGGTTCGATCCCTGGTCTGAGAAATCCCATATGCCGGGGAAAACAGCCTGTGCACCACAACGGCTGAAGCCCAATCACCTACAGCCTGTGTTCCGAGACAAGAGAAGCCACTGCAAAGAGAAGCCTGTCCATTGCAACTAGAGAGTAGACCCCGCTCACCGCAACTGGAGAGAAAGGCCCACGCAGCAACGGAGATCTGGAACAACCAAAAGTAAATTAATCAGAAAGACAAAGAAGGACCGAGGAACATTCTAGATAAAAGAAGAGTAAACAGACACAATGACTAAATGCTGGATTGGATGGTGGCAGAGTGGGGCGGGGACCGTAAAAGACATTTTGGGGGAAGTTGACATCATTTGAGAGCTTCCCTGCTGACTCAGATGGTAAAAGAAGTTGCCTGCAATGCAGGTGACCTGAATTCAATCCCTGGGTTGGGAAGATCCCCTGGAGAATTGAATGGCAACCCATTCCAGCATTCTTGCGTAGAGAATTCCATGGACAGAGAAGTGTGGTGGGCTACAGTCCATGGGGCCCCAAAGAGTTGGAAATGACTGAGTGACTATCACTTCATTGACACCATTTGAGTGTAAACTGTGGATTTCATGAGAGTAGTAAATCAATGATAAATTTCTCAAATTTGATGATGCTATGTTTATAAAAAAGAATATTCTCGATCTGAGGAAATACACACTAAAGCGAATGACATAGGGGTTTGATCATCTACATATGGACAGTGATGCACAAAATGGAGCAGGATGTAATGAAAATGGTTAAAGGTCCTTGGGATTGTTTTTGGAACTCATCTTGAAGCTCTTCTGCAAGTTTGCAATTATATCAAAATCAAAAGTTGAAGGAATAAAGAAAGAGAGAAACCCAAGATATGATTCCCAGAGAACAGGGCCTCAGGCCAGGCTGTTCAGCTCTGAAGGTCTCAACTAAACAAGCCAAGGCCGTCCCTGGGCTGGCAGCGCTGACAGGCAGAAAAAGGTGATTACAAGTCTGTAAATCATCGAGCGGGTGGAAACCGTAAAATTGGAAGTTTAAAAAAAAAAAAACAATGGATGTTGAGCTGTAGGCAATTTAATTCTGTTGCATATATTATTGTGGAGGTTACTTTATAATTACAAGCATAACTAATACAAAGTTACATACTTAGTTATTAAAGATTTGGTGAGGTAAGGGAAAATAATTCAGGAGCTGGAGCTGGCATTTCTGTGCGTGTGTGTGTGGAAGCACTGGGTGCATCGAAGTTCTCTGGATCTTCTCAAGGACCCTCCCAGGTAGATTTCATGTAGATCTCATCACTCGGGTCTTCCAGAAGATTCACAAACTAGCCCCTGTACACAGAGGGCAGAGAAGGAAGGAGGAAAGAGGCAGGCACTCCAGACTGGTAGGTGGCAGGGTTGGTAAACAAGGCAACTTAAATACATGGTTTTTCTTGAGTGATGAGTGATCTCCACACACGCCTGCCAGAATCTTAACAGTTTATATCGAGGCCTTAACAGAGTTCAGTCCTGTAAACAGTCCAGATGGTCCCCACAGCATCACTGTCTCAAAGGCTGCATCCTTGAAAATGGCTGTCACCGTGGGACTGTGTGGAGAACGCACATTCCAAATTCAGGGGAGGGGTGAGGAGCCTGCGATTGCCTGGGTCCAGCTCCTAGTCAGGCCCTTTCAATGATTTCCCCCCAAAAGCAGGAAATTGAAGTATTAGAAGGTTGTCTGCCCACGGTCATACAGTTAGAAAGTGTTTCAAGAAAAGAAGTGCTTGTGGAGAGAAGGAGGGAAATGATGGCTTCCAACCTGGTCACTCTCCTTTGGAAGGTAAACTCCAGGAAGGGTAGGGGGTCTTTGTTTTTGTACAGAGATCTATGCCAGGACCCAGCACAGACATTGCTAGAAGAAAGGGTCATAAGTAGCTGTGGAATGAATGGATGGATATCCATTGGCTTTGGCAAGATCTAGATCATCGTCAACATTTGGTGAGTCACGGTGAGGGAGTGGGCTTGAGCAGAGTATGAGAGGTTAGGACCTGAGGATGGTGAGTAAGGCCAGCTCTTCTGAGCAACTTTGCTCTGAGGACAGGGGAGAAACTGGGCATTACCTGGAGAGAATGCGCGTCGGTGGAAGGACTTCTGGTAGGACCTACATGAAGCCATATGTGTAAACCAGTGGGATGAACCAGTTAAGGTAGAGAAGTGATGAAGCAGAGAAAGGGGGTGCCAGGGTAGCAGGGGATTGCATGGCAATGAACTTGGTCAAAAGGGACAGAATGAGGGCAGAGAGTACCTGGGGGGACCCAGATACAAACCACAATGGAGTGTGTGTTTTGTTGGTTTCTAGTCCTGCAGGGGATGCAGACAATAGCCACAACTCCGCAAGTCCTGGAGAGAATGTTTGATGCCCTTGTGTTAGAATATGCCATGGAACTCTCCCCTGAAAGTTAAAAGTTTCCTTAATATCGTTTAAAATGCACGTATTTTTCTTTTTTACTACTTGACCGTGCCAGTTCTTAGTTTCAGTATGTGGGGTCTTTAGTTGTTTCAAGCAAACTCTTAGTTGTGGCAAGTGGAATCTAGTCCCCCAACCAGGGACAGAACCCAGGCCTCCTGCTTTGGGAGCACAGAGTCTTAGCCACTGGACAACCAGGGAAGTCCCCTCTTTTATGTCTTTTTTCCAGAAGAAAAAACTTACCCCCAAATCTCACTTCTCTAAGAAGCTTCTGAAAACCACAGCCCAAGAATAGAGTTCTTTTCTGAATATGCATTTTCCTACGATGTGTCGGGGTCTCACTGAAACCTCACAGTGTTATAACAAAGTCTGCTTCATAAACCTGCTTCACAACGTGGAATCTGAGAGGTATGACACTTCAGTTACTTTCTGAACATTACATAGCTAAGGCTAACTTCCACGAACTAAACCCAGATGGTCTGTCTGGGTTCATGCTTTTCTACTAGCCTGCCAGGCTCCTCTGTCCATGGGATTTTCCAGGCAAGAATACTGGAGTGGGCTGTCGTTTCCTTCTCCAGGGGAACTCCCTGACCCAAGGATCTAACCCCAGTCTCCTGCACTGCAGGTGGATTCTTTACCAGTGGAGCCGCCAGGGAAGCCCTTACTACATCATAGTGTGTTTCAGTGTTATTTGTTGCAGTTTTCCCTGCACCCAGAGTCCAGTTTAGAGAGAGTCCCTAACTCAGCAGTGTGGCTTCAGACACTTCTAGCCAGCCTACTTCTCCAGGAAAAATCCCAAAGATGTCACCTACATTTTCCCACCACGGTCCTCAGATAGAACAAGACAGCCCCAGGAAGTTTTGATATCACAGCGTTGACAATATTTTTGCTCCAATAGGATAAGCTTTCTTTCTCTTTCCACTGAGAATTTCCCAAATATCAGCACTTCATCATGTGACTTCTCTCAATAGAAAAAAAAAAAGGAATGAACAAATAGTAGTATATTTCTTCCTAAAAAGAACAAGTGGCTGCTACATGCAAAAATATTAATAAATCTCAGAAACATGATGTGGAGCAAAGGAGGAAGGCACAAAAGCATAAATATGGTATGATTTCATTCATATGAATGAAATATGGTATGATTTCATTCTTATGAAGTTCAAGAATGGGCCAAGCAAATCCATGGTGGTGGAAGTCAGAAGAATGATTGCTATAGCCTGAGAGGGGGGCAGAAGCAAATTTTCTGGCATGATAGCAAATTTTCTGGCATGATAGAAAATTTCAGTATCTTGATCTTATGCTAATTTCACAGAGGTTTGTATTCATACAAATTAATCTGGCTGAGCACTTACAAATCCTGTGTTTTATAGGTAAATTATACTTTGGTTTTAAAAGATCGCTTCATGGAGAACTTGGTCTTCTGGAGAGAGATGAAAGATCGGATAAAGCACAGGGTGCAAAGTCTTCCAGTGAAGACATTAGATGGGGTCAGGGGTAGATAGTTACCATGTGAGCCACCAGGGAGGGCTTCCCGGGTGGCGCTAGAGGTAAAGAACCCACCTGCCAGTGTTGGAAGTGTAAGAGATGATGGTTCAATCCCAGGGTTGGGAAGATCCCCTGGCAGACGGCATGGCAACCCACTCCAGTATTCTTGCCTGGAGAATCCCATCGACAGAGGAGCGCAGTCCATGGGGTCGCAAAGGTTGCGACTGTAGCGACTTAACACACACGGAGTAGATCAGGAAACAGCCAGTAGGATCCGCGACAGAAATGAATGAGAAGAGATCTCTGCTGGTCACCAGGGCACTTGAAGACCCGGGATCCTTTGAACAGGGGCTGGGGAGCTGTCCACGCTGTCAGCTTTGTCACTGGCTAGACCGGAGGCTGGCCAAGAGAGTTTTTGTTGCTCTCCAGCCCTCCAAGTTGTGGGGAAGGAGGCGGGCTTAGTGCTCAGAGCTCTGCAGAAAGCCTGTGCAGTTAAAATACGTGTGTGTTCAGCCGGCCTTGTTCCTAGGAAGCCGTGGAGCTGGCCCCAGGGGAACCCTCTGCAGACTCGGTGCTGTCAAATGCCTGCACCCGACACACATCCTCTCCTCACCCCCTGCTTCTCTTGTCACTCCATGCTCCTGAGGCTGTTGTGGCTGGAGCTTCAGTGGATGTCTTCGCTTCTTCCACCTCTCACAGCCATTATTTGTGATTTAATTAAACAGGGGTTTTCACAGAGCATTTCAAACAAAGAGCATTTCAAAGGTTGGAGTCATGACCCATGTAAGAGAGAGGAAAGAGTCAAGAACAGGGGAAGCTGGGAGGCAGAGAGGGAGCAGAAATAGAAGCAAAGAGATGAGGCTGAGAGAGAATCAAAGACAGTGAGAGCGATCCTGATGGTGATGGTGATGGGAGGAGGGAAGCAGAGGCGGAGGGAGAGAATACAGATTTTAGAGACAAGAGCTGATCCTCCTTCCCTCTGGTCCTGTCTCCCTCTCCTCTCCTCCAAACATGACATGCTCATGTCCATCAGAGAAGGATGTTAGGAAGCAAAGGAAAAGGTCCAAAGATGGATGAATGGATAAAGAAGATGTGGGGAGTGATATGTATGCTGTTGTTCAGTAACTCGGTCGTGGAATACTATTCAGCCATTTGTGATCACACGGAAGGACCTTGGGGGCATTCTGCCAAGCAAAATAAGTCAGAGAAAGACAAATAAATAGTGTATGAATCCCTTATACGCGGGAGTCAAACCCATAGAAACAGAGAGCAGAGTGGTGGTTTCCAGGGACTGGGAGGCTTGTGTAGCTTTGCAATATTCCCTGAACTTTTGACCATATTTATTTGCTTTCTGGACAAGAATTTCCTTCAGCATCTTTAGAGGAGAGAATAAGAAGAAAAAGACGAAAGCCTCAGATACCCACACCTTTACAGCTCCCAGGAGCTAAGCCATGAAACATCCAGCTTTGTTTAACTTAAAACTTTCTCCTCCAGGACTTCCCTGATGGTTCAGTGGTTAAGAATCCACCTTCCAATGCAAGGGAAGCAGGTTCGATCCCTGGTCAGGGAACTAAGGTTCCACATGCTGTAGGGCAACTAAGCCCGTGTCCTGTAACTAGAGAAGCCTGGGCATTGCAACGAAGACCCAGCGCAGCCAAAAAAAAATTTCTTTTTCTCTCCCTGTTGATGTTGACCATCTCCCTGCGACACCATGTTCATGGATTACCTTCCGTATACAGTGCTGTTTCACTACACAGACGTGTGTATTTTTCTACTGTGAGCCAAACTCCTTGTAAAAAAGCTCCTTAGAAGAATTGTCTTTAAATCCAAGTTACATTGCTTGGGAGTGTCTTAAATGGCAAAAAAGGTTACAAAGAAAAGAAAAATCAGCAAGCAAACTGCAGAAAAAAATTGAAAAGGAAAGCAGAGTTGGCCACATTACAATCAGACAAAGGTAAAGCAGGGTAGGAGGGTGGAAAGAATTCGGGCTTTGGACTTAGACCTGAGTTTTTGTCTTAACTTTGACTGAGTGTCAACTGCCTTATTGAAAAAGCTGGGATTAAATGATACCTACATTTCAAGGGGGACTGGGATAATGAAAATGAATGATACAGCCTATGTATAGAAGTCACGAAATATCTGGATCATGGTAGGTAGCTCCATAGAGGGTAGTATTTATTGTTTTTATTATCATTATCTTACAATAGATTTCTGCTCCAAAACACAAATGTGATGGATCAGTGATGGTTTCAAGATCTAACTCCTGAAATATACATGAATCCTTATATTCATGTAGAGTAACAACCAAATGACCAGTTCTGATTTGTTATAGATTTTCCTGATTGCTCTCAAACAGACCAGACCTCATATTGACAAGATCCTTTGTGCTATTGGGCTGTTGAAATTGACTGTCTAGACAGGGGGCTGAAAGTCAAATTCATGCAGAGATCAAGCTGGAAATGAAGATGAGTCAAGTCGCCTGGGTTAGATGTACACCTCTGACACAGACATCCTCTTGTGAGTGTGTTAAACACATAGGATATATTTCAATCTTGCAAAACCAAGTCTTTCGGAAATGTGTGGCCCTCTCAGTCTGTGTTTGTTTTCCTGCATTGGATAGTGGTGGTTTAGTCGCTAAGTCATGTCTGACTCTTGCAATCCCGTGGACTGTAACCCACCAGGCTCCTCTGTCCATGGGATTTTCCAGACAAGAGTACTGGAGTGGGTTGCCATTTCCTTCTCCAGAGGGTTTTCCCAACCCAGGGATCGAACCTGGGTGTCCTGCACTGCAGGCAGATTCTTTACCGACTAAGCTACCAGGGAAAGTATTGGATAGAGATGAGTATAAAAACTGTTTCACTTTTTCCTTCATCACCTGAAAGAAAAACACCCCAAAGGCAATGACCCATGTCCAGAAGCATTTGGATTTAGACTCGGAGAAGCAGTAGGGAGGGCAGAAGTAGGAGGGGAGAAGGCAATGACAGCCCACTCCAGTACTCTTGCCTGGAAAATCCCATGGATGGAGGAGCCTGGTAGGCTGCAGTCCATGGGGTCGTAATGAAGTGACTTAGCAGCAGCAGTCGCTAGTAAGGAGGGGTGGGGAATGCAGCGAATTGGACATCGTCTGCTACGGCAGATGACTGCCAAGAATCAGACATCATCAGCTGCGACAGATGACTGCCGAGGGAGCCGGGAACTACTACATTTTCCAGTCTTCCCAAAGTCACAGGAAAGATGGATTTTTATGCAGAATATTTCAGTCTTTATGTAAATGTCATCCCTTAATTCTGTGGGCTAAATACCTCTGTAGACATTCAATCGGTAAACGTCTCTAATCAAAATCATCTGGCCATGGGAATCACCTCATCAAAACCGCACAGGCATTCACGTATTCCACATGTGTCCTCCTCTACTGTGCTCAGAGCACTTCTGCTAGATGCTGGGAGAAGTGGAGTGTAGTGTTTGCATCTGTGGGTTTTAGACTCAGACTTTTTTTTAATGTTTTATTTTATCCTGGAGCATCATTGGTTCACCTGCAGTGCAGGAGCCCCTGGTTTGATCCCTGGGTCAGGAAGATCCCCTGGAGAAGGGAATACCCACTCCAGTTTTCTTGCCTGGGGCATCCCGTGGACAGAGGAGCCTGGCAGGTCTATGAGGTCACCAAGAGTTGGACATGACTGAGCAAGTAACACACACAGAGTTGATTAATCATATTGTGTTAGTTTCAGGTGAATGACAAAGTGATTCAGTTATACATATACATGCATCTATTCTTTTTCAAATTGTTTTCCCAGTTAGGCTGTTACAGAATATTGAGCAGAGCTCCCTGAGCTGTACCGTAGGTCCTTGTCAGACATCTCTCTCTCTTTTGAATCCCAGCTTTGCCAGCTTCTAGCTATGGTGCCCCTGGACGATATTCCTAACTCTTGTTTCATCAATAAAGTACGGATTATTCCTGACTCTTTAAGTTGTTTCTGAGAATCAAATGAGATAATGCATTGATTGTTCTCAATGAACATGTATTTGCTGGTTGTTCCTGCTGCTGCTACTGCTGCTAAGTTGCTTCAGTCGTGTCCGACTCTGTGCGACCCCATAGACGGCAGCCCACCAGCTCCCCCGTCCCTGGGATTCTCCAGGCAAGAACACTGGAGTGGGTTGCCATTTCCTTCTCCAATGCATGAAAGGGAAAAGTGAAAGTGAAGTCGCTCAGTCGTGCCCGACTCTTAGCGACCCTATGTACTGCAGCCTACCAGGCTCCTCCGTCCATGGGATTTTCCAGGCAAGAGTACTGGAGTGGGGTGCCATTGCCTTCTCCGACTGATTGCTCCTAGGTTGGCACAAATAAAGACTCACTTTTATCATCACTAACAGCCTTGCAGCTTCCCAGGTGGCTCGGTGGTAAAGAATCCATCTGCCAACGCAGGAGACACAAGAGATGAGGGTTTAATCCCTAGTTTGGGAAGATCCCCTGGAGGAGGAAATGGCAACCCACTCCAGTATTCTTGCCTGGAGAATCTCTTGGACAGAGGAGCCCAGTGGGATCACAAGGAACTGGAGATGACTGAATAGACAGACAGAGCAGGGGACCCTGTGATGGGGTCCTGAAATTTTATCCTGCATGTTTACCACCTCCTTCCCTGGCCAGCTTCCCGCCAGCTTTGGCCGGGGTTCCTTCTTGATAACGTCCGTCAGACGGCCACCACCCAGAGTACCAGAACTGATGCAGATACAGATGTTTCTTCTCTGGACATTTCCGCCGTCATGTTGAATTATGGGGCTGAAGTTTCAACGTGCCACAGCATCTTGTAACACAGGGCTGCATCGGATGTCATGAATCACCGGTCCTGGAAGACCCAATTTATGTCTGGCTGCAGAGCTGTATTTTCATGTGGCATGTCTTGTTATATGCATCCTCACCTTGTGACTGAGGCAGTGGCTACAAATTCTCCTGAATTCAGTGTCCTGGACTCTGCTGCCGTATCCAGGACCTCTTCCTTTTCCTAGCCCGGCACATCCATTCTCAACCTCCCTGAAGACTCTGCCTGGTTCCTACCAGAAAGTTCACTTACTAATATCCCCTGCTTCAGCCTATTTGCCTTTTCTGCTTCAAGGCTTTTCCAAAAGTTCCTAGCTGCTCTCCATTCTTGACTAAGAGTTGGTGCTGACTGCACTCTAGGCTGCAGACACCACTGCGTTCTCCCGAGTCCCCGGCCGTCGTCCTGTGTATTTTCCCTTCTCCTCATCCTCAGTTCTGAGGACTTCTAAAACGCTGCTCATTTTTATGACATTTCTCACAACTGGATGTAAGTTTTATTTTTGTACTTGCCGGAAAGAAAAGTCTAACTCTCCGGGGTCAGAGGCTTGTGCATTTGAGAGTCACCTACATGCCCATGGTTTGACTTTTGTCTGCTTCCTTTTCGCCTGGAGCGAAGATTCGTCATCTGTTAAATGAGGTTGCTAATGGTAACCGATTTGGACCCTTGTAAAGACTCAGTAGACAATGAGACTGGCTGTCGCCACTTCTGGCACAAATTAACACTCGACAAATGTGCCTGGGTAGAGGCCAGGAATGCCCTTAAACCTCCTACAGAGCACAGAGGATTGTGTGGCCTGAGATGGCTGTCGCGTCCTGGCTGAGAAGCCCTGCCCTTCCTGCCTCCATCCCAGGAAGCATTCAGAAGGATGACGTCCATCTGTCCACCTGGAAGTCAGCAGGCCCCGCCGTGCCTCCTTCCCTCTCTTCTGCTCCTCAGAAATAGCCTAAGGGTCTCAGCCCACACCAGGAGCATCTGCTCACGGCACTTTCCCACCGAGAATCCTCCGATGGCTCCTCTGGGCTCTTTTTAAAAATGCCAAGACCCTCCCTGAGCCTTTTTCAGGCTTCTCAACTCTATGCTTCTTCCTGGTGTCGTCTTCTCCAGCTGACAAGAAGAGAAGAAAACATTTTCTTGCAAAGACAAGCCTCAGTCTTGACCTTTAATCTCTGCAGTTTGTAACCTGTCAGTCAAGAGAGGGGTGAAGGTCGCCTACCTGCTCTTCAGGTGACCCAGGCCTCCTTGCCTGCTCTTCAGAAGGTCACCAGGTCCAGCTCTGAATTTATGACATGGACAAGCCCAACCATCATGATGGCCATTAACAAGCATCGAGCAGACTGTGTGGCTGGGAAACTATGGTCCAGAATGTCAAACTGCTCTTAGACTTAACAAGGGAAATAATTAATTCTGTTCCTTTAACATTTTCCAGAAAAGCTCTGTACGTGAGAGCAATTCATGCTCTTGGAGTTCCTGAAAGTCAGCTCTATGCTCCTGATTTTATCATTTTTAGCCCCCAGAATCTAGGATGCCAGCTCCAAACAAACCAAGCACATCCCACGCTAAGTTGCTTCAGTTACGTCTATTTGCAACCCCATGGACCATAGCCGGCCAGGCTCCTCTGTCGGCAGGATTCTCCAGGCGGGAATACTGGAGTGGGTTGCCATTTCCTCCTGCAGGGCGTCTTCCTGACCCAGGGATCGAACCCGCGTCTCCCGTGTCTCCTGCATCGGCAGGCAGATTCTCCACCACTAGCGCCACCTGGGAAGCCCTAAGCACATCTCCCTGCAGGCCAAAAGCTTTCGGCAGTGGCCGTTGCATTTGGGACGAGAGAGCTTCTGGCCCCAGTGATAGCAGGCTGCATCTTTTTCCAGCGCGGCTTCCGTCCCACTGTTCGCCGGGCCGCTCTCACACAGCTCATCCCACAAAGCCCATCAGCATCTCAGCCTGCCACCTTCTGGTTCCCACAGTTTGCCGCCTGCAGACGGACCTTGCTGCGACCACAGCGGCCACAGATGGAGCCATTTAGGAGACAGTAAAACCATTCCATGGCCCCGTCCACAGGCTGCTTATCAGTCTGGATGAATGGCTGGCGGACCGATTTCCTAGGCTCTTTGGTCTGTTGCTCAGACGCCTGGGAATCCCTTCCCGGTGTCCTCAATGATGTACCCTTTCTGACAACTTGGAACTGACTCACTGTTATATATCATCCCAAAGCGTCAGCTAGCCTTTTGCCTGATCTCTGCTTCCCAGAGTTTCATTCTGTGCACTGTTCTGGGCACAGAAATAGCCCTCTGACCCAGGGGAAGCAGTCCTGTGGTTTGTAGGTGGGATGCTAGCATTGATTAGGAAGGTTCTGAGTATTCATGGGAAGTAATCCTTGAAGTAACTTATCATTGGTGTTTCAAAGGGGAACGGTTTTGATTGGATTTGATTCCTCAGTCCCCCTGAAATATTTTGAAGTCAAATCGACTGGCAATCCAGTAACAGTAATGATGCTTCCTGTGTTGAATCATTTCAGTACCGCTGTCATTTTTTTTAAGATTTTTTTTAAAAATTTTGAGATAACATAAGTTCACATGAAATTGTAAGAATTAATGTGGAGCGATCCAGTAGAGCCCTATACCAAGGTCACAGGTGTAAAGTCTTTTACCAAGGCCACAGGTCTGGAGCTCTGTACCAATGTCTTCCCTGGAACGGATCGAGCCCCGTAGCAACAACTGCCGTGAGCACCCCCAAGACCTACACTGGCCAACTCCCTGACTCCACATTAGGTAAAATACCCTCCCTATAGCACACTAACCAATCATCTAAAGCTACCCTTGCGGCAGGAATTTTGTCTCAAGGCTATAAAATTGGCTACTAGTCTGTGAAAGGCGCTAAGTCAGCCGGCTGTTGTAACAGTGCCTCCCGCTCTAATTGGGCTTCCCTCGTGGCTCAGATGGTAAAGAATCTGCCTGTGATGCAGGAGGCCCTGATTCAGTCCCGGAGTCGGGAAGGTCCCCTGGAGAAGGGAATGGCTACCCACCCCAGTATTCTTGCCTGGAGAATCCCATTGACAGAGGGGCCTGGCGGGCTGAAGTCTATGGAGTCGCAAAACAGTCAGACATGACTGAGTGACTAACATTTTCTCCCTTTGAACAGTCTTTGACTGGTTTTGGTATTAAGCTGTCTGCTTAATCCTAACTTCTTCAAGTGGTTTGATATATTTTCCTCCCTCTTCCATTTTGGGGAAGAGATTGTTTAGATTTGGTGTTGTTTCTTCCTTAAATGCTTATTAGAATTTTTCAGGGAAACCATGTGGGCCTGGAAGTTTATATATTACAAATTCAGTTTCCTTAATAGCTGTGGCATTATTCACATTATCTATTTCACACTGAGTGAGTTCTGATAGCTTGTATTTTTTAAATAAGTGGCCCATTTCATTTAAGACGTCAAGTTTATGTATACAGAGTTGTTTGCAGCATTTCCTTATTGTTTCATGTCTGCAGGGCCTACAGGATATCGTTTGTTTTATTCCTAATATTACAATTTTTTATTCTCTCTTTTTCCCTTTTGTCAGTCATCTAGAATTGTGTCCATTTGATTTGTCTTTTCAAAGCAGCAGTCTTATGTTTCACTATCATCTCTATTATTTTCCTATAACCAATTTCACTGATTTCTGCTGTTATATGAAATATTACCGTCCTCTACTCACTTTGGGTTTATTTTATTCTTCTATTTTTAGTTTTCTGAGGTGGGTCCTTAGATTATTGATCTTAAACTTTCCTTGTTTCTAATGAATGAGACCCCACGGACTATACAGTCCATGAATTCTCCAGGCCAGAATACTGAAGCGGGCACCCTTTCCCTTCCCCGGGGGATCTTCCCACCCCAGGGATAAAACCCAGGTCTCCCACATTGCAGGCAGATTGTCCATCAGCTGAGCTATCAGGGAAGCCCTAAGGAATGCAGCTAGTGCTATAGATTTCCCTGTCAGCACTGTTTAGCCGTGGCCCACAGTTTTTGTCATGTTGTATCATCATTTACATTCAGTTCAGTGTATATTTTATTTCTCTTGATACTGTGTTTTTGACTCATGGATTACTGAAAAATGTGTCATTTCATTTCCAATTGTTTGGGGATTTTCCCCATTATCTTTCTTATATTAATTTCTCACAAGATTCCATTGTGGTTGGAGAAGGCCTTCTGAGTGATATTAGTTCCTCTCAGTCACTTGAGGGTTATTTTCTGGTCCAGGACATGGAATTCTTGGTATATGCTTCACAGGCATTTGAAAAAACTGCAAACAGTAGTTCTCACCTCACACACATGAAATGGTGTGAACTACGTAAGGTGATGGAGGTGTTAATTAGCTTGACTGTTGCCGCGTTGTTGAGTTTCCAAGTTGTGTCCGACTCTTTGTGACCCCATGGACTTCAGCATGGTAGGCTTCCCTGTCCATCACCATCTCCCAGAGGTTTCTTAAACTCATGTCCATCCAACCATCTCATACTCTGTCATCCCCTTCTCCTCCTGCCCTCAATCTTTCCCAACATCAGGGTCTTTTCTAATGAGTTGGCTGTTTGTATCAGGTGGCCAAAGTATTGGAACTTCAGCTTCAGCATCAGTCCTTCCAATGAATAATCAGGACTGATTTCCTTTAGGACTGACTGGTTTGATCTTCTTGCAGTCCAAGAACTCTCAAGAGTCTTCTCCAACCCCATAGTTCAAGTGTCAGTTCTTTGACATAGCCTTCTTTATGGTCCAACTCTCACATCCATACATGACTATGGGAAAAACCATAGCCTTCACTAGATGGATATTTGCTGGCAAAGGAATGTCTCTGCTTTTTAATATGTGTCTAGGTTGGTCATAGTTTTTCTTCCAAGGAGCAAGCATTTTTTTAATTTCAAGGCTGCAGTCACCATCTGCAGTGATTTTGTGGCCCAAGAAAATAAAATCTGTCACTGTTTCCCCAACTATTTTCTATGAAGTGATGGGACCAGATGCTATGATCTTAGTTTTTTGAATGTTGAGTTTTAAGCCCACTTTTTAGTCTCCTCTTTCACTTTCATCATGAGGCTGTTTAGTTCCTCTTCACTTTCTGCATATCTGAGGTTATGATATTTCTCCCAGCAATCTTGGTTCCAGCTTGTGCTTCATCCAGCCTGGTATTTCACATGATGCACTTTGTATATAAGTTAAATAAGCAGGGTGACGATATTCAGCCTTGTACTCCTTTACCAATTTGGAACCAGTCCATTGTTCCATTTCTGGTTTTAACTGTTCCTTCTTGATCTGCATGCAGGTTTCTCAGGAGGCAGATGAGGTGGTCTGGTATTCCCATCTCTAAGAATTTTCTGCAGTTTGTTGTGACCCACCCAGTTAAAGGCTTTAGTGTAGTCAATGAAGCAGAAGTAGATGTTTTTCTGGAATTCTCTTGCTTCTTTTATGATCCACCTGATATTGGCAACTTGATCTCTGGTTCCTCTGCCTTTCTTAATCCAGCTTGAACGTATGGAAGTTCTCAGTTCATGTACGATTGATTAGCTTGATGGTGGTAATCGCTTCTCAGTGTATATGTAGATCAGACCATCAGATTGTACACCTTGTTGTTGCTGTTGTCTACTCACTAAGTCGTGTCTGACTCTTTTGCAGCCCCATGGACTATAGCCCACCAGGATCCTCTGTCCATGGGATCTCCCAGGCAAGAACACTGGAATGGGTTGCCACTTCCTTCTCCAAGGGACCTTCCTGACCCAGGGATCGAACCCACGTCTCCTGCATTGGTAGGTGGATTTTTTACCGCTAAGCCAGCATTGTATACCTTAAATAAATACAATTTTTAATTTGTCAATTATACTTCAATAAACTGTGGAAAATTATTAAAAAGATGGGCATACCAGACCACCTGACCTGCCTCTTGAGAAATCTGTACACAGGTCAAGAAGCAACAGTTAGAACTGAGCATGGAACAACAGACTGGTTCCAAATAGGGAAAGGAGTACATCAAGGCTGTATATTGTCACTGCACTTATTTGACTTATATGCACAGTACATCATGAGAAAAGCTGGACTGGATGAAGTACAAGCTGGAATCAAGATTGCTAGAAGAAATATCAATAACCTCAGATACATGGATAACACCACCCTTATGGCAGAAAGTGAAGAAGAACTAAAGAGCCTCTTGATGAAAGTGAAAGAGGAGGGTGGAAAAGTTGGCTTAAAGCTCAACACTCAGAAAACAAAGATCATGGCATCTGGTCCCATCACTTCATGGGAAATAGATGGGGAAACAGTGGAAACAGCAGCAGACTTTATTTTGGGGGGCTCTAAAATCACTGCAGATGGTGACTGCAGCCATGAAATAAAAAGATGCTTACTCCTTGGAAGAAAAGCTATGACCAACCTAGACAGCATATTACAAAGCAGAGATATTACTTTGCCAACAAAGGTCCGTCTAGTCAAGGCTATGGTTTTTCCAGTGGTCATGTATGGATGTGAGAGTTGGACTATAAAGAAAGCTGAGCACTGAAGAATAGATGCTTTTGAACTGTGGTGCTGGAGAAGACTCTTGAGAGTCCCCTGGACTGCAAGGAGATAGAACCAGTCAATCCTAAAGGAAATCAGTCCTGAATATTCATTGGAAGGACTGATGTTGAAGCTGAAACTCCAATACTTTGGCCACATGATTTGGACAACAGACTCATTGGAAAAGACCCTGATGCTGGGAAAGATTGAAGGAGGGAGGAGAAGGGGACGTAGAGGATGAGATGGCTGGATGGCATCAAGGACTCAATGGACATGAGTTAGAGTAAGCTCCGGGAGTTGGTGATGGACAGGGAGGCCTGGTGTGCTGCGATTCATGGAGTCGCAAAGAGTCGGACACAACTGGGCGACTGAAGTGAACTGAACTGACTTCAGAAAAGCTTGAGGAGGGGGTATTTATGAAGCGTCTCCTATATGACAATAGAGGGAGACACAGAGCATGGTGGAAGTAGTATGATGTGATGGTAAAGGGCAGAAGCGGGGTGGAGCTGGGATGGCTGTGCAGATCTCTAGAGAACTGAGAGCCTGGCTCCAGCCCCTATTAGCTGGGTAACTTTGAGTAAATGTTTAGACTTCATTTTCCTCCTGTTTAATGTGGGGATGATAATGTGCCAGTCATTCAGTCATGTCTGACTCTTTGTGACCTCATGGACTTTAGCCCACCAGGCTCCTGTGTCCATGGGGATTCGCCAGGCAAGAATACTGGAGTGGGCTGCCATTTCCTTCTCCAGGGCATCTTCCCGACCCAGGGATAGAACCTGGGTCTCTTGCACTGCAGGCAGATTCTGTACTATCTGAGCCGCCAGGGAAGCACTGGGCGTAATGATAGCTGCTACCTTTTAGGATGGTTGTATCACGAGTGAAGGACTTCACTGGTGGCTTGGTGGTAAAGAACTCTTCACTGGTGGCTCGGTGGTAAAGAACTCTTCACTGGTGGCTCGGTGGTAAAGAACTGGCCTGCCGATGCAGGAGACACAGATTTGCTCCCTGGGTCAGGAAGATCCACTGGAGAAGAAAATGGTAACCCACTCCAGTATTCTTGCCTGGGAAATCCCATAGACAGAGGAGCTTGGCAAGCTGCAGTCCATGGGTTGCAAAAGGATCAGACACAACTTAGTGACTAAACAACAACCACATCATGAATGAATCAATGCGTGTCAGTTACAGAGCACAGTGCCAGGGCCACATCACAAGGGATCAATAAATGTTAGCTGTTGTGGCTGCTGCTACCAAACCTCAGTGCTCGATTCTCAGACTTTGGCTGCCTCTGTATTAAAGTTACCCGGGGAGCTTTAAAAATTTTGATTCCCAGCCACATCTCAGGTCCACTAAATGATCATCTTTGGGGAAGAAAGCCAGGAATCAATATTTTTAGAGCTCCTGAGGTGATCCCAAGGTATAGCCAAGATATACCTTGTACCATGGAATCAAAGAAGATTTTAGGGATTCTCGCCCTCCCTCTGGGGAACTCACAGCCTTCTTGAGAAGATGGGTGTGTAAGGAGATGTGATCTGATGATGCAGGTATGTTGCAGGTTTGGGCAAGGAGCTAGGAGAAAACAGCAGGAAGACTGGTTGGTCCTAAGGTATCCTTGAACATAAAAGGCATTAAAAATAAAGAAAAAAAAACTTCACACTATTTTTCTTGTTTATGTATAAAAGATAGGAATTGCCTATGAGTTATGTTCTGGGCTTCCCTAGTGGCTCAGATGGTAAAGAATCTGCCTGCAATGGAGGAGACCTGGGTTTGATCCCTGGGCCAGGGAGATCCCCTGGAGAAGGGAATGGCAACTCACTCCAGTATTACAGAGGAGTCTGGCGGGCTACAGTGCATGGTGTCACAAAGAGGCAGACATGACCGAGCATGCTATCAGGGGAAGCAAGGCCCTGCTGACAGGGCCGTGTATCTAAAACTGTGAAATAAATTCACATGGTTTGTGATAATTTGTCACTGTAGCCCCTGGAAACGACAAAACTCATGACCTATCCCTTTCCAAATAGGAACGGGAAGTCATTTAGGGCCACTCACTCTGATCAGAGAGCAGCCAAACAGACAAGTCACCATCCACTCGGGATTGAGGCTGACTCACGAGCCAAGATCTCAGCCATCTAAATCTTTATAAGTACCTTGAAAGGGTTCACTACCTTTATTTTGCTCGAGGCAAAGATGGAACTTGACTTTGGGAGAATTTATTGAAATCTATTGGAGTTTAAAAGACCTAAGTAAATGATTTCCCTGCAGAAGGAAATGGGCACCCACTTCAGTATTCTTGCCTGGAGAATTCCATGGACAGAGGAGCCTGGTAGGCTACAGTCCATGGGGGTCACAGAGTTGGGCACAATTTAGTGACTAAATAGCAACAAGTGAAAATTTCTCCCTGTGTTGGGTCAGTCTGGGGGGCACCAATATCAGGACCCCCTGCCCCATGCATCCTCAAGAAGGAGATTGGCCTGAGATTCTTTTAGCTTCTCGGAAAGTACACCATTCTTGGTTTCAAGCCAGACTCCCTCCACATTGCAGTACTCACTCTGGTTTCTTCCCAATCTTGTCCCTCTAGAATACAGAGCAGAGGGTCCCTCACCAGACAGAGGGTGGTTTCCACTTTTCCAGGACCTTCTGACTTCAGTAAATTCAGCTGTCCCTCCTTCCCTGCCCTGCCATCATCTTTAGGTCTTGTTTTTTGTTTTTATTTATTTTTTGGCTTCCCTGGGTCTTCGTTGCTGCTCGAGGGCGTTCTCTCGTTTCGGTGAGCGGGGCTGCTCTCCAGTTGCTATGCTCGGCTTCTCATTGCAGTGGCTCCTCTTTTTGCAGAGCACGGGCTTTAGGTTTGAGGCTTCAGTAGCTGTGGCTCACGGGCTTAGCAGTTTTGCAGCATGTGGAATCTTCCTGGACCAGGCATCGAACCTGTGTCCCCTGCATTGGCAGGTGGATTCTCAACTGCTGGACCCCCAGGCAAGTCTAGGGTCCAGTTATTTTACCTGCATCTAAAGCGCTCTTATTTGTTCATTTAGACATATTTATGGTGTCTTTTTTATTTTGTGCCTAGAACTGATGTAGATTCCATGGACGGATAGAATGGAGGATAAATTAGACCAGCTTTCTGTTCTGGAGCTCAGGCTCTGCGTTAAAAAAAAAAAAAAAAAAAAAATCCTACAATAGAGAGACTTCAGATAACAAAGAGGGGAAATTTAGGCCCTTGTCAAGAGAGCTTTAACATCGTAGGTAAGAAAGAGAAAAAGCACAGGTAGTGATATATATCTTACAGCATTTAGCTGGGAAAGCAAAGAGAGAAAACAAAAAGAATCAATTACGGAAATAAAAGGATTAGTTCTTGAAACCATAGAGATGCTCGTTAGAACACAAAGACGGAGAGGGTGGTGAGGCTTTTTTTCTTTTTTTTTGTCCTTTGCCTTAGATCACTTCAATCATGCTTGACTATTAAGCCCCTTTCTGATCAGTGATATTACAAATATCTTTGGGATTTCTTTCTTTTCTTTTTTAGAAATGAGTTTTCTTTCTTTATTTTTGGCCAGCTGGGTGTTTGTTGCTGGGCACGGGTTTTCTTTAACTGCCTCTAGTTGCGAGGGCTACTCTCTTGTTGTGGGGCACAACACAACCAGCCCAGGTGCCCTTGTGTCTACGGCACGTGGGCTACAGTAGTTATGACTCCCGGGCAGGTGGGAACCTCCCGGACCAGGGATTGAACCCGTGTCTCCTGCATCAGCAGGTGGATACCGAAGCACTGGCCCACCCAGGAAGTCCTTGTTGGGATTTTCATACTAAGGGAGGTCGTAGAGCAAGGTGGGCAGTAAGGATCGAACCTGGCCTCATTGCTTGCCAACCCTGTGATTTTTGACAATTTCCCCCATTTCTGTACACCTTGATTTTCTCATCTCTAGGTAGTTCCACAAAAGGAGATATCCTTTAAAAAGAATAACCTGGCCCACACGGCAGCTGTGGACTAAATGAGATAATGCTCACAGAATGCACCCCGAGTGGTTGCCAGGAGATGAGGGAGGTGATTTTTCACAAGTTGTAGATGAACTATTTACTAATGATAGCTCTCCTGTTTAGCAGCTTTGTTTGCCACGCTTGGATACACAAGCCCCTAATTGGTTTTCCCTGCAGGAACCAAGTACCACCTTCCACTCCGTTTCTCACCTTGAATCTGGAATTGGAGACGAGCCGCCTCTTCTCAGGGGTTGACTGTGGCTTTGCTGTGCTTAATTTGTCCAACAAGTATTGGTGGGGTGCCTCTTCCTGGGATTGGGGACAGGGCACGGAACTAGAGAAAGAAATCTCCATCTTCTTATGGCTTAAATTCCAGCAACAGGGGAAATGAAATGCTCACAACATAGGGTCTGCTGCTGCTGCGTCCCTTCAGTCGTGTCCGACTCTGTGCGACCCCATAGACAGAAGCCCACCAAGCTCCTCTGTCCCTGGGATTCTCCAGGCAAGAACACTGGAGTGGGTTGTCATTGCCTTCTCCAATGCAGGAAAGTGAAAAATGAAAGTGAAGTCGCTCAGTCGTGCCTGACTCTGTGCGACCCCATGGACTGCAGCCTACCAGGCTCCTCTGTCCATGGGATTTTCCAGGCAAGAGTACTGGAGTGGGGTGCCATTGGGAGGTGTTAAATGTTATGAAAGACACACAAAGCAATGTTATTAACCAGGAGTTGTTGGACATCCATCAGACATGTCAGGGGCTGTGGAAGCTGGTGCTGCAGCCACTGATAAAAACAGAAGTGGCTATTAATGCTGTAATACAAAGGAGTAGGTAATCTTTGTTGGGAAAGTGCAAGCTATCACAGCCTAGAAATAGCCACTGGAAGGCTGATCAATAAGCAAAAGTGGATGCATGCAGGAGGGGACTTTGCCAAAGACTCCTGTAAATTCTATCCTCTAAGCCTCAGATATGGTTACTCCTTTTGTTCTACACCTGAGATGCAAATTTTCCAGAAGGAAATGGAGAAGGAAGGAAGGAGAAGGAAGCAGCTAGAATGGATGTGAGGGAGTAAAACTGGCCTTGATCTTTCTAAAAAGTCATTGTGGACTTTTAATTTCTCCTCCAAGTGGGAAATGGAGGCAATGTTTGCCCCAAATAATTTGAGAATATCGCTTCTTCGTTTAATTAGGAATATCCCTGAGAAGTGTTTTCACTGAAAAAATGCAGTTAAATATAATTGAAAAGCTAAGGAAATTCAGTGGAGGAGGAAACCCAAGGCTCTGGTGTGGAAAGGGCTTCTCAACACCCTAGGAAGCCTCCCCAGAGGCCCCTCTGCTTTCCACTTCCAGGCAGGTCTTCTCTGCAGTGATGTTCCTCTCCCAACCAGCTGGAGGGATCAAGGGGCTCTGGCAAAAGAGCCTGTTCCAGGGTGGCCAGTTTTGCTGGGCATTTTGACCAGCCCTGCAAAAAGGGGTCCCAGCAGCGCCCTGCCCTGGGGGGACAGCTGACACTCCTTTCTCCCCACCATCTCTGTTGTTGTTTAGTGGCCAAGTTGTGTCCAACTCTTTGCGACCCCATGGACTACAGCCCACCAGGCTTCTCTGTCCATGGGATTCTCCAGGCAAGAACACTGGAGTGGGTTGCCATGCCCTTCTCCAGGGGATCTTTCTCACACAGGAATGGAACCCGCCTCTCCTGCTTTGGCAGGTGAATTCTTTACCACTGAGCCCCAGGGAAGCCCCACCATTTCTGGAGCCCTTGGCGATTATAATGTGGTGCCGCCACATTATAATGTAAAATGCCTTCAGAGTCAGCATAACATGGGCCTGATCACCTCCGCCACCAATTATCAGGTGTGTGGCCTTGAACAGTGAACTTTACCTCTGGATGGTGTTTCCATCTGCCTTCCACATGGGAGACTCTGGGTCAATCCCCGGGTCGGAAAGATTCCCTGGAGAAGGGAACGGCAACCCACTCCAGTATCCTTGCCTGGAGAGTCCCATGGACAGAGGAGCCTGGTGGGCTACAGCCCATGGGGTCGCAGAGTCAGACACGACTGAGCGACTTTCACTTTCACATTCATTCTCCCCCAGACCTCCCTCCCGTCCAGGCTGGCACATTGCTTTGGGCAGAGTTCCGTGTGTGATACTATAGGTCTTTATTGGTTACCCATTCTATTTTTTTTAATTTATTTATTTTAATTGGAGGCTAATTACTTTACAATATTGTAGTGGTTTTTGCCATAAATCAGCATGAATCTGCCACGTGTGTACATGTGTTCCCCTTCCTGAATCCCTCTCCCACCTCCCTCTCCATCCCACTCCTTAGGGTCATCCCAGTGCACCAGCCCTGAGCGCCCTGTCTCATGCATCCAACCTGGACTGGCGATCTCTTTCACATATGATAATATACATGTTTCAATGCTATTCTCTCAAATCATCCCACCCTCGCCTTCTCTCAGAGTCCAAAAGACTGTTCTATACATCTGTGTCTCTTTTGCTATCTCGCTTATAGGGTTATCATTGCCATCTTTGTAAATTCCATATATATGCATTAGTATACTATATTGGTGTTTTTCTTTCTGACTTACTTCACTCTGCATAATAGGCTCCAGTTTCATCCACCTCATTAGAACTGACTCAAATGTATTCTTCTTAATGGCTGAGTAATACTCCATTGTGTGTATGTACCACAGCTTTCTTATCCATTCATCTGCTGATGGACATCTAGGCTGCTTCCATGTCCTGGCTATTATAAACAGTGCTGTGATGAACATTGGGGTACACGTGTCTCTTTCAATTCTGGTTTCCTCTGTGTGTATCCCCAGCAGTAGTTATCCATTTTAAATAGAGCAGTGTGTTCATGACCTTCCCAAAGTCCCTAAATATCCCTCCCTCCCCAGCAACCATAAGTTAGTTTTCTAAGTCTGTGAGTCTCTTTCTGTTGCAACTCTTCTCACAGTTTAACCCTATGTTGCATATTAAGTGTCTAGAAGAGTGCTTGGCACAGAAAATGAAAGCCCGTTGAGTGAGAGTTATCAATCTTACACTTACACGGCATGAATGAAGAGATCCAAAGCACACGGGAAACCTGAGTAGCATTTTTTCCTTCTTGTTAGCGCACCTGGGCTGAAGACGGAATCCAAGCCCTGGATTTATCCGGCAAGCATTGCCATGGAGATGACGGAGTGGAGCTGTGACGACAGGTTACAGTAGCAACACCCACCCACAGAGAGCACATGTCAGAGTGCGCAGAAGGCCAGGAATCTTCTGTGGCTGTGAAAGCACCTCAGCAATGCTCGGAGGGGCCATCAGTTCCCCTCTCATATCCCTGCCCCGGCTCTGTACTGGGTCATGCATGCTGGGTCGCTTCAGTCGTGTCTGACTCTGCGACCCCATGGACTGCAGCCCTCCAGGCTCCTCCGTCCATGGGGTTCTCCAGGCCAGAATACTGGAGCGGGTTGCCAGGCCCTCCTCCAGGGGATCTTTCCAACCCAGGGATCGAACCCCTGTTTCTCAAGTCTCCTGCATTGGCGGGTGGGTTCTTTACCACTAGTGCCACCTGGGTGGCGGGTCATATAGCTCCCTAATTGCACCTTTAAGATCAGCGTCTCCAAGCTTTCCCTTCACCTGGAATGTTGTTCTTGCACCCTACACAGCACATCTGCCCTACCAGTTTCCTCTTCTCTTGCACCATCTTAAAGAGTTCGTTCAAACATTGCGCCTCTTGAAAGTCTTCATCAATTTCATCTCAGTGCTCCTCGAAGCCTTTGAATTGCAGCACCTGTGGAAGTCTGCATGCCCAACTTCCTGTTAGAGGATTGTATCTTTCAGTGTCTAGAATTCTCTGAACCTGGTTTGTCATAGGGTCTAAGTAAATACTTGACGATCATGATGACAGTAGTGAAGATGATGGTGATGGCAGTGATGGAGCTGATGAGATGGTGTTGATGATGACAATATGGTGATGGTGACGGTGATGTGATGTGGTGGTGGTGACGGGTGAGGATGATGACACGATGCTGGGGACGAGGCTGATAATGACACGGTGATGATGGTAATGACTGAAAGCATTTATACCGTGGTTGCCATGTTCTAGGCACAGTTCTAACATGCCTAACACCTTTCTGGTGTGGTGCAGTCCATGGGGTCACAAAGAGAAGGACATGACTTAGCAACTGAACAATAACAACAACAGGAACTGTTCTAAATGCTTTAATAGCATTCATTTAATCCTCACAACACCTCCATCCAGAGTTTCCGTCTCTGTTTTACAAGGAAGCAGAACAAGAATGAATATCAGGGAGTTTGAATAATCTTCCCAAGGTTGACCAGGCTCAGAAGTGGATTTTTCACTAAGGTGGCTACATCTCCAGGGTGCTGCAGGACCTATTCTCCCAGGAGATCTGGCCTCTGGCATCTTTTCCCTGTGGACTCCACCATGAGAATGAACGCCACTCTGACTCCTGTGGCTTGGGACCCAAGACTCTTGGATTTCAGCATAAATCGCTGAGCCTCGGAAATAGCCCTCCCTGGCTCCCGAGGGCAGGAGCTCGTCCCCGTGTCCCTTCCCAATTCCCAGGCACTTACCACTCAGACAGCTGCAGTGGAGTGATTTACAACCACTTTGTGTTTGCCAGCAAGAAGCTGAAAAATGTCACATACTGTGGAATACCAATTGCAGAAACTTTACGGAGAGAGGCCACTGGTGACTTTCTGCAGACGTGCCTGCCTTGGTCCCCAGTCCTCTACACGCACTCTTTAATGACTCAGCTGGCCCCATGGCAGCTCTGCCTTGACATTGCTCAAAGCAGCAGAGAGGGAAAGACATTGTGATCAGAGCCGAGTGGGGTGAAATGCACACACGGGTGGGTTTTTGTGTGTGATGAAATCTCCTCCTGCTGCCGCAAGCGTCAGGGTTTGTCCCTTCAGATTCTTCTTATCTGTAACACATGGATCCATTTAACGGATATTTATTGTGCCCCCATTATGGGCTACATGCTGGGGACACTGGGTTGAAAAAATACCCACCCTTCATCCCTTAGTCTAGTTGGGGGCGGAGGGGATCCAAGTAAATGTTTGCTGTGCTGTGGCCAATACTGGAGCCGCTGTTGCTATGGGGGTCGGGCGAGGTGGGGAGGCCCTCATCCTCCTTGGGGAAATCTGGGAAGACTTGACAAAGGAGAGGACACCTGGGCGGTGCTTCTAATCCTTGCTACATGGAGAAGGCTTGTAGGGACAGCCGGGCAGACGGGACAGCTTTTGAAAAGGCACGGGAGCATGGAAGGATGCTGTGAAGCTAGGCTGTGGTACCCAGTTGCTGCTGCTGCTGTTTAGTTGTCTGTCATGTCTGACTCTTTCGCGGCCCCATGGACTGTGGCCCACCAGACTCCTCTGTCCACGGGATTTCCCAGGCAAGAATACTGGAGTGGGTTGCCATGGCCTCCCCTAGGGGATCTTCCCAACCCAGGGATTGAACCTGCCTCTCGTGCACTGGCAGGCGGATTCTTTACTAATTGTGCCACCCGGGACGCTCCCTGCAGCCCTGGGAGTTTCAAATTACAAGGCTGAACTTCTGCTGGGCAGCCCTCTCCAATA
The DNA here is from genome assembly GCF_001704415.2 of Capra hircus. Classification (NCBI taxonomy): domain Eukaryota; kingdom Metazoa; phylum Chordata; class Mammalia; order Artiodactyla; family Bovidae; genus Capra; species Capra hircus. The sequence continues at coordinate 8,277,757 of NC_030832.1, forward strand.
GCTGCAGCTGCTCTTCCAGCTCCTGGAGCCAATATTTTTTTCTTTCATCTTACATGCCTTATTTATTTAATAATCTTTCTTTATTATTTTTGGCTGGGTTGGGTCTTAGTTGTTGCACGTGGGATCTTCGTTAGGCATGCAGGATCTTCGTTAGGCATGCAGGATCTTCGTTAGGCATGCAGGATCTTCGTTAGGCATGCAGGATCTTTTGTTGTGGTACATGGGCTCAGCAGTTGCAGCCTGAAGGCTTAGTTGCCCTGCTGCATGTGGGGTCTTAGTTCCTGACCAGGGGTCAAACGTGTGTCCCCTGCATTGGAAGGCAGATTCTTAACCACTGAACTGTGTCCCCTGGAGTGGCAGCACAGAGTCTTAACCACTGGACCACCAGGAGAGTCCCCAAATTTTAAATCATTGTCTTTTTCAAAAAATATTTGTTTACTCACTTGGCTGTGCCAGATCTTAGTTGCAGCATATGGGATCTAGTTCCCGGACCAGGAATTGAACCCAGGTTTCCTGCCCTGGAAGTTTGGAGCCTTAGCCACTGGACTACCAGGATAATCCCTTAAATCATTCTTAATATTATGAATTATCCAGTTCAAATTTTCTCTGCTCTTACATTTGGCTTGTGTGAATAAGGGTCCAAACACTGAGACGTGTTATCTTTCAACATGTTCCTCTATCCCCTATTTTGTCTATAAATTAGCAGACCTACAGTTGCTCTGTCAAGTGTGACCCTTCAAGCTGAATAGCTTATGGTTTCCCACTCTAGCTAACCCTGGGGTACTTCCTCATACCCCTTAACCTGACCCCCATCTTTGTAACTAGGCCCCTTATTAAACTCTCCTTAATTACCTCTTTGCTGTATACCCACCACTCATACTATTCCATGGACATGAAAATTCCATGGACAGAGGAGCCTGGTGGGCTATAGTCCATGGAGCTGCAAAAAGTCTGCCATGACTAGGCATGTATGCACTTACACCATTCACTAAGAATCCAGTACATGCTATTCAAATTTAGCTACTATCATCATATTGTTATTATATCGATTATGATAAAACTGAGATACCAAGAGGCCATATTAACTTGCTAAGGTCATACAAATAGATTTCACTTAGTGAGAACCCTGGGGATGTCCCATTGCTATTCCAGCTCCATCCACAAGGGAGAAAACTGAGGCACAGAAAGGTTAAGACAGTTGCTTGAATGAGCACAGCTAGGGAAGGGCCAATCCTGGATTCGGACCCCAAACTTTGGGACTTAAACATTCTCCTAGGGTGATGCCACCTTTTTTCCCCCTGCCTGAAACTAAAATCCCGCGCTGGGGCTCCATCCTGTCCTATATTCTTTTTGCAAAAGTCAAGACATCCCTGTTTCTTGTCACAGCCACCTCCGCCGTCTGAGTAGATAAAATCAGACTGTGAGTTCATCGGTCTATAAAAGCCGAGAGGGATGGGGACAGGGCATGAAGATGCGTGAATCTCAGCCAAATGTGTAACTTATTGCCGGCAGCCCTCCCATCCCCCAGAATCAAATCAGAGCACTGTCTCCAGATCTCGCCCATCTGCCCTCAGTCATTTTGGATTCTGCGGGGGGATTTGTCAGGCAGTCAGACATGTCAGCTCCCTGGGACGGGAGTTTGCAGGGCCCACCCCAGCCCCATTGGATGGCTGACAGGCCTGGCCGGCAGGCTTGGGTGCTAGGCTTCTCAAGCAGAAGTGTTTGGGTCAGTGCGGTGCTGTCATCAATTATGGCCCACGGCTGGGCAGCTGGTCATCCATCATGTCTTTCTGAATCCCTTGGAACTGAATCACTGGGACCCTGCAGCCTGTTCGTCCAGCTTTGGGTCTGAGATTTCATGGTCAGAATTAAAAGGCATCTGTTCTACCCTCTGTTTTGAAATTTCTTTGTATCTAAATTGTTACTATTTCTTTGGCTGTAGCCTTGTGAGCATTTAATGTCAGAGTACTGGGACTTTGGGATTTAGGGAAGTCCTTTAGTTTCATTTCTTTTTCTGCTATTACATTCAGGAAAAAAATAATTTAGCACTGCATATCAAAAAGTCAGAATACAATGATCCTGGTTTTTTTTTTAATAGAATTTTCCTTCTATCTGTTGATCTCCCATCTATTAGTACATAACCTTAGAATGATGTCTGGAGTGATCTTCATCAAAGGTTAACTATGGTTATTTCTGGACGGTGGGACTTGGGGTTAAGTTTGGCATTTTTCCTTTTTACTTTCTTACAAAGGCAGTCATAATTTTCTTGAGAGAAGGAGATGTATAGAAGCTCTGAACTAAAGAGAAGATCCTAAAGATGTTCAAATCCAGATGAAGAAATAGAGGCTCAGAGGGGGAAATGGGTTTTATCTCAGGTCACAGGAATCTGACTGCTGAAGCAAGACCAGAACCAGGACTTAGATCTCAGACTCTTTTCCTCCAATATGCATTCATTCATCAGAAATAGAGCAAACCAACCAACCAAACAAAAAGAAACCAATTCAGCAAACATACTTGGAAATAAGACGAATCCAAGGTACTCCCTCCCTTCATGTGGACAGAAGGTAGAATCAGGGCTTGGGAGGTCATCCATGAGCTTGTGGAGACCAAGAACATAATGTTCTCGGGGGATGTGAGAGCATAAAGGAGGCAGAATAAGGCCAAGGCAAGAGAGGAGACAGGGCTTCCAGGAAGACTTCCTGGAGGAGAAAGTATTAGTTGTTGGTTAGATACAGAGTGGACAGGGAGGGGGGTCTCAGGCAAGAGCAACAAGAGCCCATCCGTGGATGCAGGACAAAACAGGAGCCGTTTGTCTGTTAATGACTCGATACCAAGAGGTTAAAACAGAAATGAGAGCTGGAGGTGAGGCCTGGGGGAGGCATTGGGCTGGAGGGGTAGCCAGGGGCAAGTCAAAGCTAAACTCCCTAGAGCCTGGAAACCCCATGAGACTACAGACCTGGTCTCTGTTATTCACTGCAGCACCCAAGCACCTATGATCGTTGCTACACGAATGGTCAGCTAGGATGGCATCCCTCCAGGAAGACTGCTCCAGCTTCCTCCTTGCCCCAGTGCCAAAACTGACCTCTCCCTTATTTCTGTTTCCTAGACCTTTGCTCATTAATTTTAGCATCTGCAATAATCTGTCTGATAGAAGAGATCTTTTTGTTTTTCTCATGTCAGTCTTCCTCCTTGAGACCATGAACTTTAAAAAGGAAAGAAGCACCGACTCCTCTCCATGTCACTCCAGAGTGTCTGGTACACAAGAAGAACTCAACAGAGGCTTGATTAAAAGACATCTATTAGGCTCCCCTTAGTCCAAGTCTTCTCCCTAGACCCCACCAATTTATGTGGAGTCTTTCATTACACCTGGACACAGTGTCTAAAATTCTAAACACCTAAAGGGCTCTAGGTCTAAACTAGGGTCTGCAGGAAGGATTCTTCTGGGCTAGAGAGGACTGTAGTGGGTCTCTATTGGTTATTCTAGTTCAGGAATCATTATCCCTTCTTTCAGTTACACACTTTTGTTTTCCTTCTATTACTACTCACTGAATGTACTTTTGGTGGGAATGTCTCTGGCGAGGTGATCCATCCAACCCTCAAATACTATCATTTTGCCAGAACACATGGAGCTTCCCCAGTGACTCAGCAGGTAAAGAATTCACCTGCAATGCAGGAGTCACAGGAGACAAAGATCTGATACCTGGGTCAGGAAGATCCCCTGGAGGAGGACATGGCAACTCACTCCAGTATTCTTGCTCGGAGAATTCCACAGACAGAGGAGCCTGGTGGGCTGCAGACCACGAGGTTGCAAAAGAGTTGGACACGACTGAAGTGGCTTAGCACATATGCCCTCCAGAACACAGGCTTCCCTGTCCTTCACTATCTCCTGGAGTTTGCTATTCTAATTTCACAATCTTTAAAAAGTCCAGAATAAAAACGTCGGTAAGAATTAGCATAGGTGAGTGGCTGGACGAGTGATGACTGGCTGGATGAGTGAGTAGTCCTTAATAGATACTGTGCTCGAGATTCTGTGGTTTTCTAGCAATTCTACTCCAGTGTGTCAGCCCAAGGGAAGTGAAAATACATGGATTTGGGCTTGTGCACAAGTTACTGAGCAACCTGACTCATAACATCCAGATACTGGGAACAACCCCAAAGTCAATCAACTACTGAACAGATAAACTCTGTTACATCCATAAAATGTGAAACTACTTAGCAATAAAAAGGAACAAACTCCTGTTACCACACATGGCTGAAGCTGGAACCGCACTCTGCCAAGTAAAAGACACCAAACACAAAAGAGTACCTATTGCACAATTCCATTTCCATAAAATTCTGTAAAAGACAAAGAAAGAAAGCAGATCAGTAGTTCCTTGAGGCTGGGGAGGAGGATTGACTGGGAAGAGATACAAGGAAATACCTGAGCGTGATGGAAACGTTCTGCGTCTTGATTGTATAGGTATATACATTTGATAGACATTCATAGACAATGCACTTAAAATGTGAGCATTCTATGTTATGTGGATTACAACTCAGTGAAGTCGATTTTTCAAATGTTGGAATATTAAGTCAATAGAACAGCCAAGACTCTTCCTCCATTAGGCTGGCACAATTGCAAGCCCTATTCCTCTCTCAGTGGGTTACACTCCTTCAAAAATGATGCTATTCCTTTTCCTACAGATGGCTTGAAAAGATCTAATAAAATCACATATTGAAAATCATAACAAGGGACTTCCCTGGTGATCTGGTTGGCTAAGACTCTGAGCTCCCAAAGCAGGGGACCCAGGGTTCCATCTCTGGTCAGGGAGTTGGATTTCGCATGCTGAAACTAAGAGTTCGCATGCTGCAGCTGAATTTCCTGCATGCCAGCAACAAAGGTCAAAGGTCCTACATGCTGCACCTAAGACCCAGTGCAGCCACTAAATAAATAAAACTAAATATCAAAAGAGTAACAACAACAAAACCAACAGTAGTGAGAAGGAGAAGAATGAAATAGGCATTTACTGAAGATTCCGTATGGCCTAGTACCTTCAACAGCTCTGTAAGGTAGGAACTATCATGAATCTCATTTCACAGACAGGAAAATTGAGGTACTGAGAAGTTAAGTGACTTAAATTCACAAAGAAAATAAGAGAGCTAGAGTTCAACCCCAGATAATCTGAGGACAGAAGCATTCTTTGAAGCTCTGACATTTGCAGGCTACAGGGTTCTGTATGAACTGTGAAATGTACAACTGTCTTCAATGTCTTCACCCAGAGAAAAAATGAGCAATGAGAAATACATGCTTTATGGCAAGCAAGGAATATGAGGACCCTCATACCTTGCAGGTAACAGCTGTCTTATTCACAGGGTCCTTCATACGTTGAGAATGGACAAGAGTACCTTCTGGGTTTTTCTCCCAACATTCTTTATAGTGAAATTCTTGTATAGTGAAATTCACATTTACTTTGTATCTGCCACTGACATTACCACAAAACCAATTAACAGATTAACAAAAGAGATCAACATTTGGGCAATGAGTAATGGCTGTTTCTCTCTCTCATGGTGCCTAGGGTAGACAAGATAAATGAAATTGAAGGGTGACTCTGATTACCCGGACAGAAACATGAATAATTATGAGGCTATCAACAGCCCCTGGGCTGCCATTCATTGGAAAGTCAATTCTTGGTACTAACCCAGCAGATCTGTGCAGCCAGTATGGCCAGGCTGGTCTTGAGTCTGGAGGTGACCATCTTTTCCTCTGAGGCCAAAGAACTTATGGCATTTCCATGTTGTGTTCGGTATGGCACAGGAAAAGTGAGTGCAGAGGGAACAAGGGATGCCCAAAGGCATGGGATGTGTCCTTGGCTAAAGACTTAGCTTCCTTCAGCTTTATCCCTTGGTACTCAGCTCATCAATTATCCTCGAGAGCAGCTGATGGAAGAAAAGCTCGTCATGGGAACTGGAGCTGAGTCAAAGTTATAAAGCCTGGTCATATGTACTGGGTATAAAGTTCTGGATTCAGACTGCCCACACTCAAGTCCTGACTTGGTCAATCCTAAAAGCTGACTCTAGGAGAACAAGTTAACGCTCTGCCTCAGTTTCCTCATCTGTATTGTCTGAGATTTAAATCAAAAGTGCTTAGCAGTGTATTGTACATAGTAAAAACACCGAAGTGTTAGTTTTGATGCCATAACCATAGAAACTGGTACAATTCTGAGATGCAACTTCTTCACATTTTGAAGTTCTGAAAGCATTTTAAAATTTATGTGTTGTCTATAAATACAAAATTACTCAAAGACTTCAAATAGCCAAATAAATCTTGAAAAAAACAGAGCCGGAGGTCACTCTCCTTGACTTCAGACTTACTATATAGCTACAGTGATCAAAACAGCATAGAGCTGGCATAAAACTGGGCTCAGTCACGACCCACTCTTTGCAACTCATGGACTGTAGCCCACAAGGCTTCTTGGTCCATGAAATTTTCTAGGCAAGAATACTGGAGTGGGTTGCCATTTCCTACTCCAGGGGCTCTTCCTGATCCAGGGACTGAATTCACATCTCCTGCATTGGCAGGAGGAGCTACTGCACCACCTGGGAAGCCCCAACAGACACATCAATCAATGCGATGTAATAAAGAGCCCAGGAACAAAGCTATCACTTACGGTCAATGAATCCTGCGGTCCCTAAACTTTTTGACACCAGGGACTGTTTTCATGGGAGACCACTTTTCCACGGACAGGGGCCAGGCCAGAGGGGAGGGTGAGGTGGATGTGGATGGTTCAGGCAATAATGCAAGCGATGGGGAAGGGTAAATAAGAGTCACTCATTTGCCCACCACTCACCTCCTACTGTGCAGCCGGCTTCCTAACAGGCTGCATACTGGTACCAGTCCGAGACCAGGGGGTTGAATTAATTTATGACAACAATAGATAACGGAGAGAAGGCAGTCTTTTCAAGTGATGCTGGGGAAACTGAACAGTTGCACATAGAAGAATGAAATTAGAACATTTTCTCAAACCATATACAAAAATTAAACTCAAAATGGACAAAAACAAGACCAGAAACCATAAGCTCCTAGAAGACATAACATAGGCGGAACACTCTTTGACATAAATCACAGCAATATTTTTGGGGGTCTGTCTCCTGAGGCAAAGGAGACAAAGCAAGAATAAACAAATGGAACCTAATGAAAGAGAAACGATTTTACACAGTAAAGGAAATATCAACAAAACAAAAAAGCATCCTACTGAAGGGGAGAAATGACTTGTAAATGATATGACTGATAAGGGGTTAATATACACAAGATATAAACAGCTCATACGATTCATTGTCAAAACCCTCCCCAAACAACCTGATTAAAAAGTGGGCAGAAGATCTGCACAGACATTTTTCAAAGAAGACACACAGATGGTCAACAGGCATAGGGAACGATGTTCAACATCATTAACCATCAGAGAAATGCAAATTAAAGCCACAATGTGATGTCACCTCACACCTGTCAGAATGGCTGTCATCAAAAACACAAATCACAAATGCTGGTGAAAATGTGGAGAGGAGGGAACCCTTGTACACTTCATTCAGCCACTGTGGAAAACAGTATGGACATTCCCAGAAATTCTAAAACCAGAATTTCGTGTGATCTAGCAATTCCACTCCTGGGTAAATATCTGAAGAAAAGGAAAAATGCTAATTTGAAAAGATACATAGTTCACGGCAGCATTATTTACAATAACCAAGATATGGAAGCCACCTAAGTATCTGTCAACAGAGGAATGGATAAAGTAATTTTCCATGGCATATGCCAATCATAAACAAGAATGAAATTCTGCCAATGGATATAACAAAACATAAACAGACTCACAGATACAGAGAACCAATGAGTGGTTATCAGTAGGGAGAGAGAGGGAGTAAGCGGCAAGATAGGGATCAAGGATAAAGAGATACAAGCTATTTTACGTATAAAATAAACAGGCTACAAGATATATTGTACAGCACAGAGAATAAAGCCAATAGTTTATAACAACTTTAAACAGAGTATAATCTATGAAAACGTTGAAGCACTATTTGTACACCTGAAACTAACGTAACACTGTAACTAAGTATTAACGAGGCTCAAATATACACTACAGATGAGGATACAATGGCAGGCTTTTGCTCAATGAATGGAGCAGTGGCTTTTGCCAATCTTTCATATACACATGGTCTTCTCACCACAGGACGTTTATATACGCTGTTCTTTCAAGTTCTACTTTCTTCATCTGCTTAATAACTTATTCTTTCAGTTCAGTTCAGTTCAGTTCAGTCGCTCAGTTGTGTCCAACTCTTTGCCACCCCATGAATCGCAGCACACCAGGCCTCCCTGTCCATCACCAACTCCCGGAGTTCACTCAGACTCACGTCCATCGAGTCCGTGATGCCATCCAGCCATCTCATCCTCTGTCGTCCCCTTCTCCTCCTGCCCCCAATCCCTCCCAGCATCAGAGTCTTTTCCAATGAGTCAACTCTTCGCATGAGGTGGCCAGAGTACTGGAGTTTCAGCTTTAGCATCATTCCTTCCAAAGAACACCCAGAGTTGATCTCCTTTAGAATGGACTGGATGGATCTCCTTGCAGTCCAAGGGACTCTCAAGAGTCTTCTCCAACACCATAGTTCAAAAGCATCTTTTCTTTGGCGCTCAGCTTTCTTCACAGTCCAACTCTCACACCCTTACATGACCACAGGAAAAACCATAGCCTTGACTAGACAGACCTTTGTTGGCAAAGTAATGTCTCTGCTTTTCAATATGCTTTCTAGGTTGGTCATAACTTTTCTTCCAAGGACTAAGCGTCTTTTAATTTCACAGCTGCAGTCACCATCTGCAGTGATTTTGGAGCCTAAAAAATAAAGTCAGCCACTGTTTCCACTGTTTCCCCATCTATTTCCCACGAAGTGATGGGACCAGATGCCATGATCTTAGTTTTCTGAATGTTGAGCTTTTTTTTTCCCCTGTTTTTTTTTTTTTTGTTTGTTTGCTTGCTTGTTTTTTATCTTACTTTACAATACCGTATTGGTTTTGCCACACATCAACATGAATCTGCCACAGGTGTACACGTGTTCCCCATCCTGAACCCCCCTCCCCCCTCCCTCCCTATACCTTCTCTCTGGGTCATCCCAGTGCACCAGCCCCAAGCGTCCTGAATCCTGCATCGAACCATCATACACCATGACCAAGTGGGCTTTATCCCAGGGATGCAAGGATTCTTCAATATCCGCAAATCAATCAATGTATTTCACCACATTAACAAATTAAAAAATAAAAGCCATATGATTATCTCAATAGATGCAGAGAAAGCCTTTGACAAAATTCAACATCCATTTATGATAAAAACTCTCTAGAAAGCAGGAATAGAAGGAACATACCTCAACATAATAAAAGCTATATATGACAAACCCACAGCAAACATTCTCCTCAATGTGAAAAATTGAAAGCATTTCCCCTAAGTCAGAACAATACAAGGGTGCACTCACCTACTTCAGCACGCTCAGGAACATATAAAAGGAACAATATGGAACAGAAAGAGAAATCCCAGGCAAGGCAAACTTGCTCACTTCATGTGCAAATAATCCTGCAAAGCATCCTAAGGGAGAAGTCAATGCAACTTTAGCCGCTACATTTAACATAGTTCTTAGGAAGTCTGCCACATGCATGTCAGAGCAGAAACTTTCTAGATATACTGGAATTTCCATTGGAATAAGAACGAAGTGCAACAATTGCATGAACTGTGCAAGCTTGTGCCAACTTACTTCCTCTTCACTAGACTCAAACTCCAGCAATGGAATGGCTGATTTAACTTCAGTGATCCATCTATATCTATCTCTGCGCAAATTCAAGTGGAGTGCATCATGGTCAATCAAATGAGTCCGAAATGCAGTACTTGGATGCTAATCTCAAATGGCAATGATCTCTGTTCATCTCAGCACCATTCATATCACAGTTATCCTAAGTCATGCCCAACCAGTAATGCTGAGAAGCTGAATGGTTGAACTTACTTAAGACTCTACTGCCCTTTTAGACTAACACCCAAAAAGAGATGTTCCTTTGTCTTTAACTGCATGCCAGTGGATCAAACAGCTGGCAGTAGCAGGCAAATTGGCTGTAATCTGGCATGAAGCATACATAATGACAATAGAGTTTTGGCCAAGAACAATGCATGGACCAGTTCGCAGAATCTGCTATCCAACAACATCATTGTAAAGATTAACATGGATCCAGATGGCTCACATCATCAGTCTGACTATTCTTTGCAGCCAAGATGGATGAAGCTCTTACAGTCAACAAAACAAGACCAGAGCTGACTGTGGCTCAGATCATGAACTCCTATTACCAAATTCAGACTAAATTGAAGAATAGGTACGCTAGCCATTCAGGACCAATCTTATGCATTATACAGTGGATGAGAAATACTTGGCTGATCTGACTAGATAGCATGCCTGATGAACTATGAATGAGTCATGACATGTACAGGACAGATCAAGCCATTCATGGAAAATAAATGCTAGCAAATTGAGTGTCAGGAGCCTTGACAATAGCTTGTGCAATCAGTTGATCCAGACACAAGCCATAGATCAGCAAGATACATGCATCTGTCCATGCACATCTGAGTCTCAGACTCAGTCCAACGAGCAGTATGAAAGCACCATTCATTCATGTCGTCAGCTTGCATACAATCTGCAGCCACAGTAACTGCAAGCACTCAGAGTCTCTTCCAATGATCAATTACATGAGTACCAAGGACTAGTTTCATGCTAGAATCATGGCCTCCATAAAGATCGCAAGTATGCCTCAGAAGCAGATATCATTGAAGATCAATGACTCAGAGTACTGCTCAAAACAGATTTCAAGACCCAGATCAATCATGCATGGCTGTGCATCACTCATCTAGACCATGACATCCTTGGAATGTGAAGTCAGTGGTCCTTAGAAAGCATTCACTACGATACAATTGCTGTAGAGGCTGTTGGATTCTCCAGTTGACGCTATCTCTCCACAATCCATAACATGACTATGAAACCTTAGCCTTGACTAGACGGACCTTAGTCGGCAAAGTAATGTCTCTGCTTTTGAATATACTGCCTAGGTTGGTCATAACTTCTCTGCCAAGGAGTAAGCCTTTTTTAATTTCATGGCTGCAGTCACCATCTGCAGTGATTTTGGAGCCCAAAAAAATAAAGTCTGACACTGTTTCTACTGTTTCCCCCTCTATTTCCCATGAAGTGATGGGACCAGATGCCATGATCTTCGTTTTCTGAATGTTGAGCTTTAAGCCAACATTTTCACTCTCCTCTTTCACTTTCATCAAGAGGCTCTTTAGTTCTTCTTCACTTTCTGCCATAAGGGTGGTGTCATCTGCATATATGAGGTTATTGATATTTCTCCCAGCAAACTTGATTCCAGCTTGTGCTTCTTCCAGCCCAGCGTTTCCATGACGTACTCTGCATAGAAGTTAAATAAGCAGGGTGACAATATACAGCCTTGACGTATTCCTTTTCCTATTTGGAACCAATCTGTTGTTCCATGTCCAGGTCTAACTGTTGCTTCCTGACCTGCATACGGATTTCTCAAGAGGCAGGTTAGGTGGTCTGGTATTCCCATCTCTTTCAGAATTTTCCACAGTTTATTGGGATCCACACAGTCAAAGGCTTTGGCATAGTCAAGAAAGCAGAAATAGATGTTTTTCTGGAACTCTCTTGCTTTTTCCATCATCCAGCGGATGTTGGCAATTTGATCTCTGGTTCCTCTGCCTTTTCTAAAACCAGCTTGAACATCAGGGAGTTCACGGTTCACATATTGCTGAAGCTTGGCTTGGAGAATTTTGAGCATTACTTTACTAGCATGTGAGATGAGTGCAATTGTGCGGTAGTTTGAGCATTCTTTGGCATTGCCTTTCTTTGGGATTGGAATGAAAACTGACCTTTTCCAGTCCTGTGGCCACTGCTGAGTTTTCCAAACTTGCTGGCATATTGAGTGCAGCACTTTCACGGCATCATCTTTCAGGATTTGAAACAGCTCGACTGGAATTCCATCACCTCCACTAGCTTTGTTCATAGTGATGCTTTCTAAGGCCCACTTGACTTCACATTCCAAGATGTCTGGCTCTAGATTAGTGATCACATCATCAGGATTATCTGGGTCATGAAGATCTTTTTTGTACAGTTCTTCCATGTATTCTTGCCACCTCTTCTTAATATCTTCTGCTTCTGTTAGGTCCATACCATTTCTGTCCTTTATTAACTCATCTTTGCATGAAATGTTCCCTTTGTATCTCTAATTTTCTTGAAGAGATCTCTAGTCTTTCCCATTCTGTTGTTTTCCTCTATTTCTTTGCATTGATCACTGAAGAAGGCTTTCTTATCTCCTCTTGCTATTCTTTGGAACTCTGTATTCAGATGCTTATATCTTTCCTTTTCTCCTATGCTTTTCACCTCTCTTCTTTTCACAGCTATTTGTAAGGCCTCCCCAGACAGCCATTTTGCTTTTTTGCATTTCTTTTCCATGGGGATGCTCTTGATCCCTGTCTCCTGTACAATGTCACGAACCTCATTCCATAGTTCATCAGGCACTCTATCTATCAGATCTAGGCCTTTAAATCTATTTCTCACTTCCACTGTATAATCATAACAGATTTGATTTAGGTCATACCTGAATGGTCTAGCGGTTTTCCCTATTTTCTTCAATTTGAGTCTGAATTTGGTAATAAGGAATTCATGATCTGAGCCACAGTCAGCTCCTGGTCTCTTTTTTGTTGACTATATAGAGCTTCTCCATCTTTGGCTGCAAAGAATAGAATCAATCAGATTTTGGTGTTGACCATCTGGTGATGTCCATGTGTACAGTCTTCTCTTGTGTTGTTGGAAGAGGGTGTTTGCTATGACCAGTGCATTTTCTTGGCAAAACTCTATTAGTCTTTGCCCTGCTTCATTCCACATTCCAAGGCCAAATTTGCCTGTTACTCCAGGTGTTTCTTGACTTCCTACTTTTGCATTCCAGTCCCCTATAATGAAAAGGACATCTTTTTTGGGTGTTAGTTCTAAAAGGTCTTGTAGGTCTTCATAAAACCGTTCAACTTCAGTTTCTTCAGCATTACTGGTTGGGGCATAGACTTGGATAACTGTGATATTGAATGGTTTGCCTTGGAGACGCACAGAGATCATTCTGTCGTTTTTGAGATTGCATCCAAGTACTGCATTTTGGACTCTTTTGTTGACCATGATGGCTACTCCATTTCTTCTGAGGGATTCCTGCCCACAGTAGTAGATACAATGGTCATCTGAGTTAAATTCACCCATTCCAGTCCATTTTAGTTCACTGATTCCTAGAATGTCGACGTTCACCCTTGCCATCTCATTTGACCACTTCCAATTTGCCTTGATTCATGGACCTGACATTCCAGGTTCCTGTGCAACATTGCTCTTTACAGCATCAGATCTTGCTTCTATCACCAGTCACATCCACAAATGGGTATTGTTTTTGCTTTGGCTCCATCCCTTCATTCTTTCTGGAGTTATTTCTCCACTGATCTCCAGTAGCATATTGGGCACCTAATGACCTGGGAGTTCCTCTTTTGGTATCCTATCATTTTTCCTTTTCATACTGTTCATGGGGTTCTCAGGGCAAGAATACTGAAGTGGCTTGCCATTCCCTTCTCCAGTGGACCACATTCTATCAGACCTCTCCACCATGACCCGCCCATCTTGGGTTGCCCCACAGGCATGGCTTGGTTTCATTGAGTTAGACAAGGCTGTGGTCCTAGTGTGATTAGATTGACTAGCTTTCTGTGAGTATGGTTTCAGTCTGTTTGCCCTCTGATGCCCTCTTGCAACACCTACCATCTTACTTGGGTTTCTCTTACCTTGGGTGTGGGGTATCTCTTCACGGCTGCTCCAGCAAAGCACAGCCGCTGCTCCTTACCTTGGACAAGGGGTATCTCCTTCCCGCTGCCCTTCCTGACCTTCAACGTGGGATAGCTCCTCTAGGCCCTCCTGCGCCTGCTCAGCCACCGCTCCCCGGGTTGCTCCTCCCGGCCAAAGGCCCTGGCCTCGGGCGTGGGTGGCTCCTCCCAGCTGCCGCCCCTGGCCTCAGGCTCAGGGTGGCTCCTCAGGGTCACCGCCCTTGGCCTGCCTCGGGTGTGAGGTGGCTTCTCCCGGCCGCCCCTGATCTCGGACGTAGGGTGTCTCCTCCCAGCTGCCACTGACCTCAGATGCAGGGTAGCTCCTCCTGGCCGCCGCCCCTGACCTCGGACACGGGGTGGCTCCTCCTGGCCGTTCCTGCGCCGTCACAGCCTGGCACTCTGGGCCGCTGTCCCTAACTTCGGACGTGGGGTAGCTCTCAGCTGCGCTTAGTGCGCCGGCTAAGAATCTGCCTGCCAAAGCAGAGGACATGGGTTCGATCCCTGATCTAGGTGGATTCCACATGCCACAGGGCAACTAAGCCCGTGTGCCACAACTACTGAGCCTAAATGACTAGAGTCTGTGCTTCACAACAGGAGAAGCCACCACAATGAGAAACCCGAGCACCGCAAGGAAAAGTAGCACCCGCTCGATGCAACTAGAGAATGCTTGCAGAACAGTGAAGACCCCAGGGCAGCCAAAAATAAATAAATGAAAACATTTAAAAAGAGTCCATCCTGATTACTTTTAAAAAAAAGAAACAGAGGGAAAGTGGGTTATCAAGCAGTATATATGTTGCTAAGAACTTTTAACATAGATTTCATTCACTTTATAATCTACAGAGGATTAAAATGCCATTTGAATAATTAAGAATGGAGATTCAGAAAGTGAAACAGCTTCCTCAGTGTCATGCAGTTGTTAAGTAGCAGAGATTGGAACCCAGACCTCTCTGACTTCAAAGTGAAGCTTTTTCCTTTCCAGCGTTCGCCAAACTTTTTGGCACCAGGGGCCAGTTTCATGGAAGTCAATTTTTCCACAGACCAGGGTCAGGGGTTGGTTTTGGGGTGATTCAAGTGCATTACATTTATTGTACACTTTGTTTCTATTATTATTATTACATCAGCTCCACCCCAGATCATCACTCATTAGATCCCAGAAGTGGGGGACTCCTGCTTTTTACCATCTTACCTTACACCCTGGCTGTGTGATCTTGAGCAAGTTGCTTCACCTCTCTGATCCTGCATTTCCTCATCTGTAACTAAGATGATTACCTACCCCCAAAAGCTGCCCCAAGGATCCAGTGATAATGCCTATGTAAGGCAGTATATAAATGCCAGCTATCACTGCGCCCAGTATCCACAGACAGGTAGATCAGAAGGAATAAATTCTTTTGTTGGTCTGTTTAAGGCAGAAGAGAGCTCTTATTATTCCTAAAAGAGTTCTCACAGCTGGAGAAGCAGCAATATAATTCCTGCAATAAATGTGGAAGTGGGGAACTGAAAGGCAACACAACTCTCCTCCAGGCCAGCCTGTTTTTATTTGTTACCAGAAGACAATTTCAGATTCGATTGCCTATTCTTCGTCTGAAGCAGGAGCCTTTATCGCCCAGCTGTTGGGAACAAGAACAGAGCCGTTAACCTCTGCTCCACGCCCGGGCCCTGCGCCAGCTGCCTGCCCTGCAGAGGACTCGGCACGCATGCTAGGAACAGTGCTACTTCCTTGAGCCGATTGCCCCGGGGTGCTCCCAGCCTTCCACCCCACCCCCGCCTCCCCTGTACTGGTCCCAGAACCCGTGAGAACATGCTCTCTGCTCTCTGCGCTGTCACCTGTTAAATTGGTCCATCAGAGCCACTAGGTGAGCAGTTGCTGTGACATCCTGGTTGGCCCCAAGTAATGATGCTTGTGGAACAAAGCTAGTGGAGGTGATGGAATTCCAGTCGAGCTGTTTCAAATCCTGAAAGATGATGCTGTGAAAGTGCTGCACTCAATATGCCAGCAAGTTTGGAAAACTCAGCAGTGGCCACAGGACTGGAAAAGGTCAGTTTTCATTCCAATCCCAAAGAAAGGCAATGCCAAAGAATGCTCAAACTACCGCACAGTTGCACTCATCTCACACGCTAGTAAAGTAATGCTCAAAATTCTCCAAGCCAAGCTTCAGCAATATGTGAACCGTGAACTCCCTGATGTTCAAGCTGGTTTTAGAAAAGGCAGAGGAACCAGAGATCAAATTGCCAACATCCGCTGGATGATGGAAAAAGCAAGAGAGTTCCAGAAAAACATCTATTTCTGCTTTCTTGACTATGCCAAAGCCTTTGACTGTGTGGATCCCAATAAACTGTGGAAAATTCTGAAAGAGATGGGAATACCAGACCACCTAACCTGCCTCTTGAGAAATCCGTATGCAGGTCAGGAAGCAACAGTTAAAACTGGACATGGAACAACAGATTGGTTCCAAATAGGAAAAGGAGTATGTCAAGGCTGTATACTGTCACCCTGCTTATTTAACTTATATGCAGAGTACATCATGAGAAAGACTGGGCTGGAAGAAGCACAAGCTGGAATCAAGATTGCCGGGAGAAATATCAATAACCTCAGATATGCAGATGACACCACCCTAGTGGCAGAAAGTGAAGAGGAGCTAAAAAGCCTCTTGATGAAAGTGAAAGAGGAGAGTGAAAAAGTTGGCTTAAAGCTCAACATTCAGAAAACGAAGATCATGGCATCTGGTCCCATCACTTCATGGGAAATAGATGGGGAAACAGTAGAAACAGTGTCAGACTTTATCTTTTTGGACTCCAAAATCACTGCAGATGGTGACTGCAGCCATGAAATTAAAAGAGGCTTACTCCTTGGCAGAAAAGTTATGACCAACCTAGGCAGTATATTCAAAAGCAGAGACATTACTTTGCCGACTAAGGTCCGTCTAGTCAAGGCTATGGTTTTTCCTGTGGTCATGTATGGATGTGAGAGTTGGACTGTGAAGGCTGAGTGCCGAAGAATTGATGCTTTTGAACTGCGGTGTTGGAGAAGACTCTTGAGGGTCCCTTGGACTGCAAGGAGATCCAACCAGTCCATTCTGAAGGAGATCAGCCCTGAGATTTCTTTGGAAGGAATGATGCTAAAGCTGAAGCTCCAGTATTTTGGCCACCTCATGTGAAGAGTTGACTTATTGGAAAAGACTCTGATGCTGGGAGAGATTGGGGGCAGGAGGAGAAGGGGACGACCAGCATGAGATGGCTGGATGGCATCATAGACTCAATGGACGTGAGTCTGAGTGAACTCCGGGAGTTGGTGATGGACAGGGAGGCCTGGCGTGCTGCGATTCATGGGGTCGCAAAGAGTCGGACACGACTGAGCGACTGAACTGAACTGAACTGAACGATGCTTTTCCCAGGACTCCAGCTCTGACTTTGACTCAGCTTACCTGTTCACTGAGATTTGCTTCTGGATAAGCTCCCCCCAACCCCCATGAGGAAACTGGGGGCTGTTCAGACTCACAATGCTCAGAAACCCAGGCTCTTTTTGCAGTAGAGGGAAGAGAAGAGAGGAAATAAACGTGGAGGGAACAGAGGTGGAGAAGAGACAGCACTGCCCTCGAAGAGCCTGCAGTCTGCAAGGAGGCAGAAAGGTGGACAGGTGAAAACAACAATGATGTCTTCTTTGACGCTTGGGGTGTGCCAGGCGCTGCTCTGTGTGTGCCAGATCATTGACCACACTTTAAACCTCGCAGCAATTCCAAGAGGAAGGTGCTAGCACTGTCCCCCATTTCACAGATGAGAACACTGAGGCTAATGACCTAGATCAGGGCTCGTAAGTGGTAGAGGCAGAATGTTGGGTTGCAAGAGTCTATGTTCTTCAGCACTGCATGATAGCTTCAAGCAAATGATTAGAATACAGTGTCGGCTTAATGAGAAGGAGTTTTAAAGATTGTTCAGAGACATCACGGTGCCAACATGGGTATGTATAGTCAAGTTCAGTTCAGTCACTCAGTCATATCTGACTCTTTGTGACCCCATGGACTGCAGCACGCCAGGCTTTCCTGTGCATCACCAACTCCCAGAACTTGCTCAAACTCATGTCCATCGAGTCGGTGATGCCATCCAATCATCTCATCCTCTGTTGTCCCCTTTTCCCCCTGCCTTCAATCTTTCCCAGCATCAGCATCTTTTCCAAGGAGTCAGTTCTTTGCATCAGGTGGCCAAAGTATTGGGAGTTTCAGCTTCGGCATCAGTCCTTCCAATGAACATTCAGGACTGATTTCCTTTAGGATGGACTGGTTTGATCTCTTCACAGTCCAAGGGACTCTCAAGAGTCTTCCCCAACACCACAGCTCAAAAGCATCAAATGTATAGTCAAAGCTATGGTGTTTCTAGTAGTCATGTATGGATGTATGAATTGGATTATAAAGAAGGCTGAGTGCCGAAGAATTGATGTTTTCAAATTGTGGTGCTGGAGAAGAGTTTTGAGAATCCTTTGGACTGCAAGGAGATCAAACCAGTCCATCCTAAAGGAAATCAACCCTGAATATTCATTGAAAGG
The DNA here is from genome assembly GCF_001704415.2 of Capra hircus. Classification (NCBI taxonomy): domain Eukaryota; kingdom Metazoa; phylum Chordata; class Mammalia; order Artiodactyla; family Bovidae; genus Capra; species Capra hircus. The sequence continues at coordinate 8,296,204 of NC_030832.1, forward strand.
ACTGATGCTGAAGCTCCCATACTTTGGCTACCTGATGCAAAGAGCTGACTTATGGGAAAAGACCCTGATGCTGGGGAAGATTGAGGGCAGGAGAAGGGGACAACGGAGGATGAGATGGTTAGATGGCATCACTGACTGGATGGATATGAGTTTGAGCAAACTCCAGGAGATGGTGAAGGACAGGGAAGCCTGCTGTGCTGAGTCCACGGGATCGCAGAGTCAGACTTGACTGAGTGACTGAACAACAACACAGGCAATCACATGTACAAAGGCCCTGATACCGGAGAGCCTGTGCGTGGAGGAGGCAAAAAGAAAAAATAACTTGCTGCCATTGGAGCATAGGCGGAAGGAGAAGGTGGGAAAGTGTGAGGGCGTGTTTGAAAGCACGGGTTCTCATTGGGCTGGAAAGAGCCCTCAATGCCAAGTTAGAACCTTGGACTGGGGCCTAGTAAGATGGGATCCACTGACTTTTAGGAAGGAAGGTGGCATAAGTGGTTTAGATTTGGAAACAACCTCTCTGCCAGTAATGTGAAGGATGGATTTAAGAATGGAGGAGACAGGTAGGGGCAGAGAGGCTGTCCCAGGGTGCAGACTGGGGACAGTCACCATCTCCTTTTATCTCCTGTTTGTGGAGGGTTTGGGGGTCCCCGAGGATCCCCTCGCTCCACGTGGGCCCATCAGCCTGAAGACGTGTGTATTGGCAGTAGCATGCTAGTATAACCAACACCTGCTTATAAACTGGATTGCAAGTCTTCCAAGGAATGAAGTTTGGCGAGTGACACTGAATCAGAACAGGACCCCGTGGTCCTTGCTCCCCCAAGTCCTCTGCCTGCCTTCTGTCTGTGGAAAGCTTTAGTCAAAGAACAAGTTTAATCAGAGAAGTGAGAACAGGTGGAAACGAAGGGAAACAGTCAAAGGGGACCAAATAATAATGACGCAGTCATTAAGCATAGTCAGGGACCTTGCGTTCTTTCTCAGGGGTTATAGATAATACTCTGAGCCACATCCTGTAGGCTGTCTTATAGATACCAGAACACTAGGGAGAAGCATTTGACTACCTGATGCCCACGACGTAAGCGGTCACAATTCCGAGAACTGGCCTCAAAGAAATCGGAAGAAACAGGCCCTGGAACTGAAGATAAACTGTACCTAGAACAACCAAGATGCTGCTGATCAGACTACCAATGACCAATCTGAAGATGGATGTCAGAGCTGACTCTGCTGTTTCCACATGCAGCCCCCTCCTTCTGTCTATAAAAGCTCTTGCCCCACTGGTTGCCAGTGTGGGGAGTTGACCTCTGGACAGATGTCCACCTGCCCCCTGCCCTCCTCCACCCTCAGTGGCTGGCATCTGAAATAAACTTTCCTTTCCACCAACCTGGCTTTTAAGTGGCAAGAAGCAAGACTCCACACTCTCCTTCAGTAACAACACAAGGGACAGAGAAGCTGCTGGGCCCTTAGTCTGAAAAGTCTAATGAAACAGATTTCTGGGCATTTGCAAAGGACAGGAAGCCACTCACCGTTGACGAGCAGCCTGGAGGGCATTTGAGCTTCTCCTGCTTTGAGAAACCTCCTTGTCCTCCACTGAGAGTAGCTTGGTGGCGCTGACCTGCCCCACCTCCCCACAGCTGTGAAGGTGGCTGGGACTTGTCACAGAACTTCATTTCCTCAACTGTGTTTGGCCCAGGGATGGACTGTGCAGGCAAGAAGAAGCAACCAATTTCTTCTGTCACATTAGACATACGGATACCAGGTTAGAGAAGGGTCCTGCTGATGACCAGCAGGCCCGACCTATGTGGAGAATGAGCCTAAAAATGAAGCAATATCAAGGAAAACAGGGCCAGAGATGGAGAATGACAAGAGTCGTGATTATACCGCCAAGCCTATGGATATAGCTCAGCCTGAAGCCTATGAGATTTATCTGCAACTCACATACATCTCTTCCCAGCAGTGCTGACAAATTGGAATTGAATCTCATCGGCTTATTCCTGGTGACAAAGGATAAGATGATTGGGATGGCATCACTGACTCAATGGGCATGCATTCGAGCAAACTCCAGGAGAGACAGAAGCACAGGGAAGCTTGGTATGCTGCAGTCCACGGGGTCACAAATAGTCAGACACGACTTGGTGACTGAACAACAACAAGCCCTCTTGGAGTCAAGATCTAGCATGTGAGTTAGACTATGTCAGATTCACATAAACCTAAGGTAGGGATGGGTGGCTTCTAAGCAAAACCTAAGTCTTATTACCAAAAGAGAGAGAAATTGTTTGGGGGAAGGCAAAAGATAATAGATGTATTCTACAACCTCTTGCAATACAAATGTTAAGATGACATCCATTTTTTCAAATGCATTGGTCCTAGAGCTGGGTTGTTTAGAGAATAATTCCGCCAAGGCTAGGGCTCTTGGGGTGGGAGGTACCTGGGAAGTGACCCTCTTCATTTCAATCTCTGTTCTTAACCCCATCTCCTGGTCAATCTGCCCTACCAAAAGCCATTGGGTCAGATAAAATCCCAAATTTTGTTTCTGTGAGCCGGAGACCTCTGCCTCCAAGTTCTCATGACTACGCCCTCACATTAGCATTCATGAACTCAAACTGTCAGGGAGTCTCGGGTAATTAGAAGCAATACACAAATGCTAATTAGCACTCTAGCAGTACCCCGAGGATGCCGCAGGCAGAGACCCAAGCCCTGTGTGTGTGTGTTTCCAGGATTCCTTGAATTCCCACAGCTAACATGCCTTTATGAAGCTTCTCGATGAAGAAAGAACTCAGAGACAGCAGAGCATTGCTTCAAGGCATTGACCTTTCCATATGATGCACTTACACGTCAACCTCAACTCTGCCACTTACGAATGCTATCTATACACATTGACAAATTCCTTTATCGCCCCACATCTCAGTTTTCTTCTCTATAAAATGGGAATGATAATCATCTCTATCTAAACACTGTTTTATTGTTGTTGCTGTTGTTCAGTCACCAAATCGTTTCCGACCCTTTGTGACCCCATGGACTGTAGCACTTTAGGCTTCCGTGTCCATCACCATCTCCCGGAGTTTGCTCAAGTTCATGTCCATTGACTCAGTGATGCCATCCAGCCATCTCATCTTCTATTGCCCTTTTTTCCTTCTGTCTTCAATTTTCCCCAGCATCAGGGTCTTTTCCAATGAGTCAGCTCTTCATATCAGGTAGCCAAAATACTGGAGCTTCAGCTTCAGCACGAGTCCTTCCAAAGAGTATCCAGGGTTGATTTCCTTTAAGATTGATTGGTTTGATCTCCTTGCAGTCCCAGGGACTCTCAAGAGTCTTCTCCAGCCCCACAGTTTGAAAGCATCAATTCTTTGGCAGTCAGGCTTCATTGCCCAAATCTCTCATCTGCACATGACTACTGGAAAGACCATAGCTTTGACTATATGGACCTTTGTAGGCAAAGTGATGTTTTTGCCTTTTAACACACTGTCAGGTTTTTGTCATAGCTTTCCTGCCAAGAAGCAATCATCTTCTGTTTTCATTATGTGAATGAAATGATGAATGCAATGTGTAAAATATTTGGCGCATAACAAGTGCTCAATAAGTGAGTTTTGTATGTGTAATACACATGGGGGAAATATAGGAGGTCAGACGTGAAAACCAGGGTACAGATGCCTCTTGGTCCCCTCCATTCCCATCCCCACTGTTTGGAGCAGTCACACCTCGCCTGTGGATCAGTGCAGTGATCTCCTGTCTGGCTGTGGTTCCTTCCCCCTCTTTTCCCTCCGCATCATTCTGTGTTAGTTTCCAAGGATTGCGGTAACAAACTGGCACAAAATCAGGGGTTTCAAAGAACATAAATGCATTGTCTTATGGCTCTGGAGGCGAGAAGTGGGAAAGAAGTTGCTGGCAGGACTGGTTGCCCTGGAGGTTCTGAGGGACAATGCACCCACGCTGCCCGCCTGGCTCTGGGGGTTGCTGGCCCTGGCGGTCCTGGCTGAAGATGCATCTTCCATCTCTGCCCCTTCTTCACACGGCCTCCTCCTCTCCTTCTTGTGTCTCCTCGTCTGTCTCATCTCCCTCCAGACTGTGCCCTTGTAAGGACCCCTGTCGTTGCATTTAGGTCCTACTCCGGTAATCCAGGGTGATCTCATCTTGAGACCTTTTCTTTTTTAATCAGTTGCTTTGGATGGCATCACCGACTCAATGGACATGAGTGTGAGCCAACTCCAGGAGACACTGAGGGACAGGGAAGACTGGTGTGCTGCAGTCCCTGGAGCTGCAAAGAGTGGGACGCAACTGAGCGACTGAACAACAATGGACAGCATCAGAGTTGCTTTACAATGTTGTGTTGGTTTCTTCTGTATAGCAAAGTGAAGCAGCTGTATGTGTACATGTATCCCCTCTTTGTTTTTATTTTTCTGCCTGCCCCTTTGAAGCCTGTGCACCAAAGGAGAGTTCCTCAGTCTCCGTCTCCCCACGAAGCCTTTGCCGTTCCTCCCCTGCCGCATCATCTCTCTCTCTTCCTAAGTCTGGGTGGCTTCCTTTTTCACCCTCCCCTTACATCACTAACTGATTTATTTGGGAGGCAGGAGTATGGTACCACACAGGGGTAAACAAGGACTCAGGATTAGACCCCTTGGGTCCACCATATCTCCTCTCCTTACTCTCAGTGTGACCCTGGGCAGCTCAACTTCCAAAGCTCAATTAGAAACACATAGAAGAATCTACTCATGGGGTTGCATGATTGATGTGCTAATTTTTGTAACACGGGGACAGGGTCTGGTTCACAGCAAGGGTCCAATGTATGCCTATTTTGTATGAGCCTGGATGAGCTGCTTATCTTGCAATAATAAACAGCCCTGAAATGAGAGTAACTCTGGGGCTTAAAACAAATGTTTCTCTCTCCCACATGCTGCATGCCCACTGAAAGGTAGGAGAAGGGTTCTATGCATTTTAATCACTTAGGGTCCCAGATTGATGGGCAAGCATCACATTGAAGAGAGCAGGGGGTCTTACCAGGCAAATGAATAGTCCAGATCAGACATGCTCCTAACTCACTGGCCAGAAAGAGGCACACGATCCCACTGGGAGGTCAGGAGAAAAGCTCGCAAGAACTTTAAGGGGGAGACACCCACCTGTGCGTGCTCATCTGTTCTGCTATGAACAGAACCTCATTTCACCTTGAGGAAGAATACGTTTTCATCATCTTTTATCGTCAACAGCACCAGATCACACTGCCCAGTGCGAGGTAGGGGTCTCCCTGGTGGCTCAGATGGTAAAGAATCTGCCTGTAATGCGGGAGACCTGGGTTCCATCCCTGGGTTGGGAAGATCCCCTGGAGAAGGGAATGGCTACCCACTCCAGTATTCTTGCCTGGAGAATCCCATGGACAGAGGAGCCTGGCGAGTCACTAAGAGTCAGATGCAGCTGAGTGACTAAGCACAACCCAGCAGTGTGAGGTAGAACTTAAGAACAAGATGTTGGAGAGCCTAATTTAAAAATAGGACAGTTTCAAAGCACCAGGAAAAAAAAGAAAAAAGACATGATCCTCTTTGTAATATAATCTGAGGAGACAAATTTCCATCCACACTCAAATATTTTCCCTGTTCACCTGTTACCATGTCTCACATTTCTGCTGTTAACTTGATCCATTACAGTCTTTTGAGGAGCATTTGTAACAGTCCAAGAAGCAGCAGGCAGTTTGCTGTGGGCTCCAAGGCATCAGACTGCCTGGACAGGGTAAGATATTCACTAGGGCACTGTTTACTCTCTGAGTAAATTTAACCAGCTTTTTCTCAGCTCAGTGCCAGGCAGTACACTCAAAGCCTAGTTGGTTCTAACACGGTCACAGTCCACAAAGAACTCACCATTTAGGAATCTTAGCATGGCAGGTAGAGCCTAGAGAATGCAACCAAAGATGGATACTTAAAAAAAAAAACACAAAGTAGGTGGTTATATATTGGTCTTCCCTGGTGGTTCAGTTGGTAAAGAACCCACATGCAAATGTAGGAGACCCAGGTTTGATCCCTGGGTGGGGAAAATCCCCTGGAAAAGGACAGGGCAACCCACTCCATTACCTTCTCCAGGGGATCTTCCCCACCCACGGATCGAACCTGTGTCTCTTGTGTCTCCTGCATTGGCAGGAAGGTTCTTTACCACTGATGCCACCTGGGAAGCCCACAGTCACCATCACAGTCATATATTAATTTTATTTTACAGATTTTCATATATTTTCAAAATGTCAACAGAATAATTAAATGTGAATTTTAAATCTTAACATGTTACTTTTATTCAAATTAGATATTAATTTCTCTGCTTTAGTCAGGCTAAGGTTCTTGAGAAGATGGATACTTTTGAAGTAGGAAATAATACTTTTGTTGTTCAGTCACTCAATCATGTCTGACTCTTTCTGATCCCACGGTCTGCAGCACGCCAGGCCTCCCTGTCCTTCACCATCTCCCAGAGTTTGCTCAAACTCATGTCCATTGCAGAGAAGGCAATGGCAACCCACTCCAGTACTCTTGCCTGGAAAATCCCATGGACGGAGGAGCCTGGTAGGCTGTAGTCCATGGGGTCACTGAGTCAGACACCACTGAAGCGACTTAGCAGCAGCAGCAGCATGTCCATTGAGTCGGTGATGCCATCCAACCATCTCATCCTGTGTCATCCCCTTCTCCTTTTCCCTTCAATATTTCCAGGCATCAGGGTCTTTTCCAGTGAGTTGGATCTTCGCATCAGGTGGCCAAACAATTGGAGCTTCAGCTTCAGTCCTTCTCATGAATATTCAGGGTTGATTTCTTTTAGGACGGACTGGTTTGATCTCCTTGTAGTCCAAGGGACTCTCAAGAGTCTTCCCAGACTGGCTGGATCTCCTTTTAGTCCAAGGGACTCTCAAGAGCCTTCTCTAGCATCACAGTTCCAAAGCATCAATTCTTCGGCGCTCAGCCTTCTTTATGGTCCAACTCTCACATCCATATGTGACTATTAGAGAAACCATGGCTTTGACTATATGCTATGGGCAGATAATTATTAGCGGGCAGAAGCAATATTGACCACTAATAATTATAATTTGCTTTCTGGGTGCTTGGCTGAGGAAACACAGATTCAGAAGATTTGACCCTCTAAGCAGCCCTAGGAGAATAGAGACTAGCATTTCCTTTCAAAATGGGCAGATGGAAAAGGATTTCCATTGCTCCTTCTCTGGATGGGTCTTTGTGGGAGATGTTAGTATAGTACCAGGACTCAAACATGTGGAGTAAGAAGACAGAGACAATGACAGCAATAGAGTTTTCTGGAGGTGGTTCTGTTAGAAATCCCGCCTCTGTCACTTACGGGCAGTGTGACCTTGGAAGATTGCTTAACCTGTCTGTGCTCCAGAGCCTTCACTGGTTAACATGGCTTCTGAGACCTCATGCACAGGGACCTGGTGTTGGGTGGGTCCCCAGGCATCACCCTCCATCTCCTTTTGCTCCCTTTTCTCTAAGTAGGAAGTGTAGAAGCTGGACCTAGGAAAGAACTGATGCTTTCAAACTGGTGCTGGAGAAGACTTTAGAGAGTCCCTCGCAAATCAAGGAGATCAAACCAGTCCATCCTACAGGAAATCAACCCTGAATATTCACTGGAAGGACTGATGCTGAAGTTGAAACTCCAATATTTTGGCCACCTGATGTGAAGAGCCGACTCATTGGAAAAGACCCTGATGCTGGGAAAGATTGAAGGCAGGAGGAGAAGGGGACGACAGAGGATGAGGTGGTTGGATGGCATCACCGACTCGATGGACATGAGTTTGAACAAACTCTGGGAGACAGTGAAGGACGGAGGAGTCTGGTATGCCACAGTCCATGGGGCAGAGTACAGCAACTCTGAGCAGGCTCCCAGCTGATAACTAAGACAATTCTGAATGAATGAGAAGTTTCTTTGAGTGGAAATTTTTAAAAATTTATTTTTAAGACAATTTTCAAATAAGTTGAAGCAATTACTTTCAGAGCCAACCAATAGCACCGACTAGGACTGGGAAGGGAAGAGAGAAAGTTTTAGAAAATGCAGCAATTAAACTCCATTAAAAGCCAGCATGTGCATTTTTCATATGCGGAGAAAGTAAGTCCAAGAGTGGATCTGTGAGCAAGGCTGGGCTCCAGCGTCTTGGGGTGTTGGAATGAAAATCCTGCAAAGGGCAGAGAATGTGCTCAGCAGCACAGAACAATCCTGCCTCGAGCAACACACAGCTCTGTGCGCGATTGTTTGGGACTTGGCAGCAAAGACCAGTGGAAATAATCCTTTGGAAAGGGAGAGGATCAGAAAGATGCGTGGAAAAATGTAGACAAAAGAAGGGAGCAAATGGGACAAGAGGAAGACGGAGGGGAAGGGGCCAGTTTTTTGTTTTTTGTTTTTTTTTTTTCCTGCCTCATGTGGCTTTGCTGGCTTATGGTAAATGAGTTTCTAATGACGTTTTTTAAAAGTGGGTCTTATTTACTGGGGCTGATGCAATGCCTACTGCTCCTTGGGTTGTATGCTGGGGAAAACAGAGGAGGGAGGAGAGAGACGATGTGAACCCTGAGATGTTGGTGTCTTAGTCCCCCTGGGTAGGACCCCAGGCCATCGCTTCCCTTTCCCCATTCTCTGCACTGGCCTCTGCTATAAGCCAGCAATTCTGACCTCAGAGGGTCGTGGTCCTCTGTGGGAGGGAGACACAATCAGGTCGTGAAACTCCTGTGTACAAAGTGTTTCTTTGGGTGCTCACTGTGAGCCAAGCGAGGTCTTTTTTGAATGAGCCAACAGAAGAAGGAATGAATGAGTGAATGGAGCACTTGGCATTCTGTGCGTCCAGCAAGAGAGCACTCCCAGCTTGGGGTGGAGAGAAGGAAAGTCAAAAGACTTCCTGGAGGAGGTGATACGGGAGGAATCAGGAAAAGAAGACGTAAAGGGAAAATCTGAGGCCGAAGGGAGGGCTTGAGTTGAGTGCACGAGGGCTGTCAGAAGACTTCCTTTGTGGGCCAGTGGTGAAGAATCTGCCTTCCGATGCAAGGGGCGTGGGTTTGACCAGAGAGCTGAGATCACACAGGGGCCACAGGGCAACGAAGCCCACGTGGCACAACTAGAGAATGTCTGTGCGTAGCAACGAAGAACCTGCACAGCAAAATTAAAAACAAAGACAAAAACACACATTCTAGTCCTGAATTTCAGGTCATTGGGTTTAGAAGGAGGGTTTTAGAGGCAGGTGTGGAAATGATAGGGCTTCCCTGGTGGTTCAGCAGTAAAGAATCCACCAGCGATGCAGAAGTCGCAGGAGACACAGGTTCGATCCCTGGGTTGGGAAGACCTGCTGGAGGTGGGCATGGCAACCCATGCCAGTATTCTTGCCTGGAGAATCCCAACGACAGAGGAGCCTGGTGGGCTGCAGTCCATGGGGTTGAAAAGAGTCGGACACAGCTTATGTGACTAACACACTCAGAGCAACGGTTGGTTATCTCAGGTGCGGTGGGGGCGGGTGCTCCTGGAATCCAGGGGAGGCGGGTCAGGGATGCTCCCCAGCCTCCTGCAGTGCAAAAGACAGTTCTCCTCCCAAGCCCTGCTGTATGTTGATCTTCAGCGGACCACTTCCATTTCCTCCTCACCATACCCCCATGAGGTGGAGCATTTATCCCCATTTCTCAGACAAGAAAAAGAAGGCTCTGAGCGCTTCAGTCACTTGCCTAAGATCACACAACGGCTTTGAGGCAGAGTGGGGACTGGCACCCGAGCAGCCCAGCTCCAGCTCCTTACTGATAACCACAGGTGAGAGATCCATTGGCCCAACTGTAAAGTCTTCAGATGCCGTGTTACAGAGCTTGGGCTTGTACCTCTAATGCGACACACGAGTATTTTTCATCTACAGACTTTCCACCTTCTCACTTGGGTACTTTCCCTCGAAGAACCAAGTACTGAAGGTGAAATAAAATTCCCATTTGTGAACAGAGACAAAGGATCTGCCATCGCACCCATTATATACCACGCCGTCCTCTGCCCCACGTCAGGCAAGCTCTAGCCTGTTACTAAATACATCCTTAAAAGCAATTGCCCTGCTTTATTCGGAAAGAACCTTCACATATAATTAACGGAAGTCTGCTAGATGGCTTCAGATCTGCCCTGGTCTGCAGCAGGAATGCCAAGCCCAGTGAGGTCTGTTACTCTGGGACTTCCTTAAAACTCTAATCATGCGCACAGTGATTCGTCTGCAGCTCTTCCAGGAGACAAGGTATTCTCAGCGCGCACGGCTCAGCGCTGCCTTTCCTCCTAATGAAGTCAGCCAGCCGCTGCCCCTGAACTGCGTGGGCTGCCTCAGCTCGGAGGAGAGGCAGCTGCCTCCGGCCTCAGGACGTGGGAGCATTTGCAAGCCGAAGACTGGAAAACAGGAATTTGGGACCCCGATCACCCCTGCAGCGCTTAATTGGAGCCGAACTGTCTCAGGCTAATAATACCCCTGGACTTCACCAGAGCCTGGTGAGGCAGGCATTAACTCACCCGGGTTACAGGTGGAGAAACTGATGCTCAGAGAATCCAAGGTGCAAATTTCAGAGCCAGAAGGCAAACCTGGGCACTTCACTTAGCACAGGGTGTCATGAAGTAATAACTTTGCACTTATTGGTTCAGCGATTTCAGACCCAAAGCCACTCTGCATCCTACAGAGCACAGTGCCTTGGTTCAGGATAAAGACTGAACATCACACAAAGCAAACATCACAGACAAACAGCCCCTGTAAGGAGGCCCTTGACTGGATTCATTCATTTTTCTCTGAACCGTTGTAATGTGGTGTCCCTCTCTCTGAAGCTCATTAAGAACAGAAGCTCTGGAGAGAGTCCTGTTTGGGTTTGTATCCTGGCTCTGACTCTCCCAGGCTGTGTTACACAGGGCAAGTGAGTTTACCTCTCTGAGCTTCTGTTCTGTTGCCTATAAAATGGGGATAATAACACCCACTTGACTGAATCGCTTTGCCAGTAAATGAGCCCAGTGGGCAGGACATTTGTTTTAATAACTTTTAATACACATTTGAGGTGGTCATTTAATTCTCCAGTCATGTTTTTTAGGCTCTTACATACTCATTTCAGCACTAACAAGTTTTATTTTCTCTTTGATAGTTGAAGAAAGTTGGGCTCAGAGAGGTGAAGCAGCTTGCCTGAAGACACACAGCGGGAAGGTGGCATGGCTGGTATTTGAATGCAGAGCAATCAAACTCCAAGTTTGTCTCTTTCTGAGGTACCTTGATGCCTTTTAGAAGGATTTGAGAATCTGGAATTTTGATTCCAAGTTTTAGAATGTTTTGCAGGGAGGAAAGGGGAGGAGAATATTTTAAATGGATGAGAAGTAGAAGAGGAGAAATCTGTTTTTTTGAAAGTGAGTGCTGCCGGGTCAGAGTTTGAAGAAAGTTGATTCTGCTCTCGGCCTGTTGTGTCTGGGGTTGTACTCTCTTGAGGCAGTGAGTGCATCACAAAAAATTCCTTTTCTGATGGGAAAGGATTATAAAGCAAGAATAAAAGGACTGGCAAGATGAAAACTATAGTACATATTTCCAGGAATGAAACACTGATATGCAGTGGAGGAAAACAGGTTGAGGTTTTAAATGGCTGGTCTATAGGAACTTGTACCCAGAATATATAAAAAAACTCTTTCAAGTCAATAACAAGAAGATAAACACCTGATTTGGGGACTTCCCAAGTGGCTTGGTGGTAAATAGCCCAGCTACCAATGCAGGAGACATGGGTTGGATCTCTGGGTCAGGAAGATCCCCTGGAGAAGGGAATGGCAACCCACTCCAGTATTCTTGCCTGGAAAATCCCATGAACAGAGGAGCCTGGCAGGCTATAGCACATGAGGTCACAAAAGAGTTGGACTAGACTAAACAACAACAAACACCTTGATTAAAGAACCCTTATCAGTCAATAGGAAGAAGATAAACTACTTGATTTAAGAATTGGCATAATATTTAAATAGACGTTTCTCTGAAGATGACATACAGATGGCTAATAAGCACGTCGAAAGATACTCAGCATCATCAGCCATCAGTCCAGTTCAGTTCAGTCGCTCAGTCATGTCCGACCCTTTGCGACCCCATGAATCGCAGCACGCCAGGCCTCCCTGTCCATCACCAACTCCCGGAGTTCACTCAGACTCACGTCCATCGAGTCCGTGATTCCATCCAGCCATCTTATCCTCTGTCGTCCCCTTCTCCTCCTGCCCCCAATCCCTCCCAGCATCAAAGTCTTCTCCAATGAGTCAACTCTTCGCATAAGGTGGCCAAAGTACTGGAGTTTCAGCTTTAGCATCATTCCTTCCAAAGAAATCCCAGGGCTGATCTCCTTCAGAATGGACTGGTTGGATCTCCTTGCAGTCCAAGGGACCCTCAAGAGTCTTCTCCAACACCGCAGTTCAAAAGCATCAATTCTTCGGTGCTCAGCCTTCTTCACAGTCCAACTCTCACATCCATACATGACCACTGGAAAAACCATAGCCTTGACTAGACGGACCTTAGTCGGCAAAATAATGTCTCTGCTTTTGAATATACTATCTAGGTTGGTCATAACTTTTCTTCCAAGGAGTAAGCGTCTTTTAATTTCATGGCTGCAGTCACCATCTGCAGTGATTTTGGAGCCCCAAAAAATAAAGTCTGACACTGTTTCCACTGTTTCCCCATCTATCGGAACTGCAAATCAGAGCCATGATGAGATACACTCCATACACACGAGGGTGGCTGAAGTGAAAGGCAGATAGCAACGAGTGTTGGAGAGGACCTGGAAAAGCTGGAATCCCCACACATTGCTGGTAAGGATGTGAAATGATGCAACCACTGTGAAAAACAGTGTCACCGTTTCTTAAAATATAAATACAAGCATTGCCTTATAACCCAGCAGTTTCACTCTTCGGTGAGTTGAAAACATGTTCATATAAACACTTGTACATGAATATTCATAGCAACATTATTCCTACTATTCAAAAGGTGAGAACAACCCAAATGTCCATCAGTGGAAGGAGAGATAAACAGAACATGGTCTAGCCGTATGATGGAATATTATTCAGCTGTTAAAAGGAACAAAGTACTGACACTTGCTACAACATGGATGAACTTCAAAACATTTTGCCAGGTGAAAGAAGTCGGGCACAAAAGACCTTCCATGGCTTAATCCATTTACATTAATTTTTCAGAAAAAAAGTCCATCAGTAGTTGCCTAATGGGTAGGGGTGACGAAGTGGGAGGTGGTGAATGGCCACAAATGGGTGTGAGGTTTCTTTTGGGGGTGATGGAAATATTCTAAAATTAGAGTGTGGTTACAACTGCACAATTCTGTAAATATACTGACTATCATTAAATTGTACACTTATAATGGATGAATGACATAGTACATAAATTAAGTATTAACAAAGCTATTAAAAAGAATGATTGGTCTATTGCTCCAGTCTGTGGAGGGTCAACCATTGAACCCTAAGCAGTGTGACCCTCACTCTCTTGTCCACTATGCAACACAGCCTTCCTCCAGTGTGGTGATAATCCTAAACTTACAAGGTCACGGACCTGTTTCTTTTTTTTTTTTCCCACGGACCTGTTTCTAACAGGGCCCAAGAACCCAACTTGGAAGAGACCAGGAATGAGCAGCCCGCATCTTTGTTGCCAAGGAGGCAGCACTCTCAACAGCTCTGCGTGCAGTGTCAGCCACCAGCTGACCCGGACTCAAGGGGGGACCTCCCTCCCCGATAGCATCTCCAGAGTGATCGAGTCAGCAGTACGTCCAGACTGTCTGCTAGAGTTGTATCACGGTTCCCCCTGTCTGGCCAGCCATTCATCCAGAACAAACTTTGCAGGACCAAGCAGCCAACTAATTAATTGTTGCATCAGTAAAACTCAGGCTTGTCTGTCTCATGATGAATTACATTGTTAAAATGAACTTAACAGCTGCATCAAAGAAAGAAAACAAGGGAAATCAATAGAGGAGAGTTTCCTCAGCCCGAGTCAGCACTTCTCACGGACCAGAGGTTGGTGGTGAGACAAGTCTTTATCACAAAGCAGAGGTGATGTTTATTGGTGGCAAGACCATTGCTAGTTTAGATGCAGGATTTTAAAATAAGAAAAGCAGGATACTGGAGACTCATAAGCTGTTTAGAATGTGGTTGGCACAAAGCCCAGACTCTTATGCCAAGAGTCGGGGAGACCTTGGTTCAAATACTAGCTGCATGCCTTTCTAGCCATGGATCTGCGCAAGTCATCTAACGTGGACCTCAGTTTCCCTTACGTGCAAAATGGGGATAATAATAGGACCAAATCTTAGTGTTGTTAGGAAGGTTAAATGGACTAAGTTAAGTTGCTCAGTTGTGTCCGACTCTTTGCATCCCCATGGACTGTAGCCCACCAGGCTCCTCCATCCATGGGATTCTCCAGGAAAGAATCCTGGAGTGGGTTGCCATTTCCTTCTCCAGGGGATCTTCCCGACCCAGGGATTGAACCCAGGTCTCCCGCATTAGAGGCAGACACTTTAACCTCTGAGCCACCAGGGAAGCCCAATGGAGTAATATTACAGTTCTTGCTAAGTGTGAGTGCATGTGTGACAAGTTGCTTCAGTCATGTCCTGCTCTGTGTGACCCCATGGATTGTAGCCCGCCAAGCTCCTCTGTCCAAGGATTCTCCAGGCAAGAATACTGGAGTGGGTTGCCATGCCCTCCTCCAGGGGATCTTCCCGACCCAGGGATCGAACCCTGGTCTCTTACGTCTCCCGCATTGGCAGGCGGGCTCTTTACCACTCTAGCCAAGTGTGTGTTAGATAAATGTTTACTATTGGTCATACTATATTTTCCTCCTGTTAAGGTACCTCCAGAAGCAGAATCCTCATCAATTCCATCCTCCTCCATGACAGGTGACATCATCAACTGTGCTTTAAATTTACACTTTTTAAAAATTAATTTTTAATTCACTTTAAATTCATTTCAATTTAATTTTTGATTAAAAATTAGTAGACATTAAAATCAGCATTTTTGCTGTTCGGTTCTATGAATTTCAGTACATGTACGCATTGGTATAACCACCACCACAATCACTGTATCAGTATGCTTGGGCTGCTATAACAAAACACCACGGACTGGGTGGCTTGAACAACAGACATTTATTTCTCACCAGTTCTGGAGGCTGGAAGTCCAAGAAAAGAGGTCAGCAGGGTCTGGTTTCCTGGTGAGGGTCTCTTCTTGGCTTACTGGTGGTGCCTTCTCCCTGTGACTTCACTTGCCAGAGAGGCTGCCATGGTGTAGTAAGGGTACTGTCCCCACGCTAGGGGCTCCACTCTCATGCCCTCATCTAAACCTAATTACTTCCTGGAATTCCCTGGTGACCCAGTGGCTAAGACTCCACACTCCCAATGCAGGGAGCCCAGATTCGATCCCTGATTAGGGAACTACACCCCACATGCCACAACTAAGAGTTCACAAGCTCCACCTAAAAACAATTTCATGAGCTGCAACTAAGACCCAGTGCAGCCAAATAAATAAAAATAGATATTAAAAAGAAACCTATGGTCGGTCCCTCAGTCATGTCTCTTTGTGACCCCATGGACTGTGGCCTGCCCAGCTCTTCTGTCCATGGGATTTCCCAAGCAAGAATACTGGAATGGGTTGCCACTTCCTTCTCCAGGGGATCTTCCCCCCAGGGGTCAAACCCAGGACTCCTGTGTTGCAGGCAGAGTCTTTACCATTGAAACCACCAGGGAAGCAGAAAAAACCTAATTACTTTCCAAAGGTTGCTCATCCAAATACCATCATTTTAGGGGTTAGAACTTTAACGTATGAATGAGGCAAGGGGGACCCAAATATTCAGCCCTATTGATCAGTATACAGAACAGATCTACCATGTGCCCCAAATTCACACATGCTGACCCATCCCATCCTCTTTCGACCCCTAATCTTGGCCACAACCCATCTCTTCTCCATCCCTGTAGCTTTGTCTTTTGGAGGATGTCATAGAAATAGAATCATATAGTATGTAACATTCTGAAACTGACCGGCTGCATGTAGTTCACTTCTTTTTATTGCTGAGAGGTATCTCAGTCAATCTTAAGGGCTTCCCTTGAGGCTCAGAAGGTAAAGAATCCGCCTGCAATGCAGGAGATCCAGGTTCAATCCCCGGGTTGGAAAGATCTGCATTCTTGCCTGGAGAATCCCCCTAGACAGAGGAGCCTGCGGGCTACAGTCCATGGGGCTGCAAAGAGTAGGATACGACTGAGCAACTAAGCACAGCAACAGCACAAGGGAAATCAACCCTGAAAACCCATTGGAAGGACTGATGCTGAGGCTGAAGCTCCAGTATTTTGGCCACCTGATGCGAAGAGCTGACTTACTGGAAAAGTCCCTGCTGCTGGGAAAGATTGAGGGCAGAAGGAGAAGAGGGCGTCAGAGGATGAGATGGCTAGGTGGCATCACTGATGCAATGGACATGAACTTGGGCAAACTTCAGGAGATGGTGAGGGACAGGGAGGCCTGGCATGCTGCAGTCCATGGAGCTGCAGAGTGGGAATGAGTGGGAAACTGAACAACAACAACAGTATCTCAGTATGTGTGGGCGGACCACCCAGTGACTCTATCCATTCACTGAATGACATTTGTGATGTTTAGGCTTCCGTCATTAGAAACAGATCTCCACCAAACATTCACCTGCGGATTTTCATGTGAGCCTAAGTTTACATTTCTCTAGGATAGATACTCAGGAGTGGAAACTCTGGGTCATACGTTAAGAATGCATTTAAGTTTATCAAGATCTACCACTCTGTTTGCCAAATAACATCTCCATTTGTACTAGCAAGTATGAGAGTTCTCATCAGTTTGTCTGAACCTAGCATTTGATATTGGCAATATTATTGGCTTTGGCCATCAGAATAGGCATTTAGTGGTCTCTCATGGTGGTTTTAAGTTGAATTTCTTTAATGGCTAATGGTGTTTAATACCTTTTCACCTGCTTATTTGTCTTCCATTATTCTCTGTAGTAAAGTGTCCAGTCAAGTCTTTTGCCCATTTTGTAACTGGACTGTTTCTTTGGCATCTGAGTTTGAATTTTTTATATATTGTGGATACAGATCCTTTGTTGATTACACAACGGGCAGACCTTCACCCTGTCTGTAAGTCTGTGTTTTCCTTCTCTTCATAGCATCTTCACAGAACAAAGGTTCTCAATTTTGACAAGGTCCAGTTTATCAGTTTGTCTCTCAAGGTGTGAACTTTTAGCATCATGTCTAATAGCTCTTTGTCTAACCTCAGTTTGTGAATATATCCCTTTATATTTGCCTCTAAAATTGTTGTAGTTTTGCACTTTACATCAGATCTATAATTCACTTTAAGTTAATTTTTGTTTAAGGCATGAGGTGTGGGTTGAGGATGCTTTTTATTTTTTTCTTCTTGCATATGCATATCCAGTTGTCCCAACACCATTTGTTGGAAGAATATATTTTTCCATTGAGTGTCTTTTTCACCTTTCCCAAACTCAACTGGACGCCTTTCTCTTGGTCTGTTTCTGAACCCTCTACATTCTTCTCTTCCATCGCTGCATGCATGCCAACCCCTTTGCCAATCCCATATCGTGCTGACTGTTGTGGTTTCTTAGAGTAGATCTCAAAACTGGGTGAAGTGATTCCTCTAGTATTATTCTTTGTTTTCAAATTATTTTAGCTGTTCAAGATCTTTTGACTTTCCACATAAATTTTAGATCTGGGTCCAGAGATTTTGAGGTAGAGGTATTTTTGCTTTGTTACTACAGATTTAGTTACTTTTATACATCTATATCTTCCCAGGTTATCTATTTATCTTGGTGAGTCTGACAGCTTGTAGCTTTTAAGGAATTGGTTTGTTTCATCCAAGCGCTCAAATTTGTGTGTAGAGAGTTGTTTGTAGGGGTCGCATCTCAACCTTTTAAGAGCTGCAGGGTCTGTAGTGTTTGCCCTCATTGCTGAAACTGGTAATTTGTGTCTTTTCACATTTTTTTCCTTTTCCAGTCTTTCTGGAGATTTTTCAAAGGCATTGATTTTTTTTTTTTTTTCAAAGAAACCGTAGCTTTTGGTTTCGCTAATTTTCCCTCCTTCTTTTCTGTGCTCAAGTCCACTGATTGCAGGTCTTAGTCATTTCCTTGTTGAAAGCAAACACAATAACACTGTGCTGTTTGCTCTGGGATAGTCTGCTTGTTATTTTCACATTTCTTAGAGAGGAGGCTCAGACTGTTGATATGAGGCCTTTTATTATTATTATTATTTCTTTTTTAAGGTAAGCATTTCATGCTAAATTTCCCTGTAGGCACTAGTGTATTCTAGTGTATTTCCACGCCAACAATTGTTACATGCTGCATCTTATTTTCATTCAGTTCCAGATACTTTCTCCTTTTCCTTGAGATTTCCTCTGGACCTCTTTTAGAATCCCATTTTAGTTTATACATTGTGCTTTTAAAACAATGGAAGTATATATCTACAAAACAGAAAGAGACTTACAGACTTAGAGAATGAACAAATGGTTGCTGGGTTGGGGGAAGGATGGGGGAAGGGATAGTTAGAGAGTTGAGGATGGACAGGTATCCACTGCTATATTTAAAATGGATAACCAACAAGGACCTACTGTACAGCACATGGAACTCTGGTCAGTGTTATGTGACAGCCTGGGTGGGAGGGGAGTTTGGGGGAGAATGGATACATGTGTATGTATGGCTGAGTCCGTTTGCTGTTCAACTTGAAACTCACATTTTTAATCTACTTCAATATGGCTTCCCTGATAGCTCAGCTGGTAAAGAATCCCCCCAAAATGCAGGAGACCCCAGTTTAGTTCCTGGGTCAGGAAGGTCTGCTGGAGAAGGGATAGGCTACCCACTCCAGTACTCCTGGGCTTCCCTTGTGGCTCAGCTGGTAAAGAATCTGCCTGCAATGCGGGAGACCTAGGTTCAATCCCTGGGTTGGAAAGATCGCCGGGAGAAGGGAAAGGCTACCCACTGCAGTATTTTGGCCTGGAGAATTCCATGGACTGTACAGTCCTTGGGGTCGCAAAGAGATACTTCCATACGGGCTTCTCAGGTGATGCTGGTGGTAAAGAATCTACTTGCCAATGCAGAAGACATAGGGAAGGTAAGAGATTTGGGTTCAGTTCCTGGAGTGGGAAGATCCCCTGGAGGAGGAAATGGTACCTCACTCCAGTATTCTTGCCTGGAGAATCCCACCGACAGAGGAGCCTGGTGGACTCCAATCCAGTGGGTCACAAAGCGTCAGACACAACTGAAGTGCACAAGCCTTGGGTATATTCCCCATATTATAAACATGCCCTTGTAGCTTATTGTATACATAATAGTTTGTACTGCTTAATACTCTTACCCCTAAATTGCCCCTTAGTTCATTTCAGCTCAGTGCTCAATTGTGTCTGACTCTTTGCAACTCCATGGACTACATCACACCAGGCTTCCCTGTTCATCACAAACTCCCAGAACTTGGTCAAACTCATGTCCATTGAGTCAGTGATGCCATCCAACCAACTCATCCTCTGTCATCTCCTTCTCCTCCCACCTTCCATTTTTCCCAGCATCAGGGTCTTTTCCAGTGAGTCAGTTCTTCGAATCAGGTGGCCAAAGTATTGGAGCTTCAGCTTCAGCATCAGTCCTTTCAATGAAAAGTCAGGGTTGATTTCCTTTAGGATTGACTGGTTTGATCTCCTTGCTGTCCAAGGGACTCTCAAGAGTCTTCTCCAGCACACCGTTCAAAAGCATCAATTCTTCAGTGCTCAGCTTTCTTTACAGTCCAACTCTCACATCCATTCATGACTACTGTATGTAAATTGCCCTCCCCCTTTATAAATTGGGCTTCCCTGGTGGCTCAGAAGATAAAGAATCTGCCTGCCATGTGGGAGACCCAGATTTAATCCCTGGGTCAGGAAGATCCCCTGGAGAAGGAAATGGCAACCTACTCTAGTATTCTTGCCTGGAGAATCCCATGGACCAGGCAGCTTGGTAGGTTATAGTCCATGGGGTCACAAAGATTCAGACACGATTAAGTGACTAACACTTTCACTTTATAAATTATGATTTTGACCATATCTCTTGTATAATGCTTTTGGTAATGATTTCTTAAAAATGCTTAATTTTTCAGTTTATGTAGATTCAATTTTTACCATTTCAAGTGGAATTTGGAAATATCACTGCCTTACAGGCCTTTCCCCCTTCCTCTTTATGTTGATATTCTCTCATATATGGTTAAGATGGTAAAGAATCTGCCTGCAATGCAGGAGACTGGGGTTCGGTCCCTGAGTGGGGAAGATCCACTGGAAAAGGGAATGGCTACCCTCTACAGTATGCTTTCTTGGAGAATCCCATGGACAGAGGAGCCTGGCAGGTTATAGTCCATGGGGTCACAAAGAGTTGGACAAGACTGAGCAACTAATATACACACATATTATATTTACACACATCAAATATCTCACTAGACAACGTTATTACATTTGCTTTTGCTAAATCTACTCTAAAGAACTCAAGAGAAAAAGAGTAGTCTATTATATTTACCCAGATTCTCACCATTTCTGCTGTTCTTCCTTCGCTACCAATATTCTAGATTTCTTTTTGCTGTAGTTTCCTTTAGCCCAAAGAGTTTCCTTTAGCATTAGCAATTCTTTTAGAAAAGATCTGCTGGCAACAAATTCTCTTATTTTCCCTCATAGGAGAATGTCTTTATTTTACCTTAACTCTTGTAGGATGTTCTCTCTGTACATCAAACTGAATTTGATGGTTCTTATTTTTTAGCACATTAAAAATATTATTCTACTATTATTTTGACTTCTATTGTTTCTGATGAGAAATTCATAGACATTTAAGTTGTTCCCTTATAAATAATATACATTTTCTCCTTTGACCGCATTCAAGATATTTCTTTGTCTTTAATTTTCTGAAGTTTGACCATGGTATCTGTCTATGAAGTTTTATTCTTTTTGAGGTTCACCAAGCCTGGGAACATTTATGTGTGGGGGGGGCAAAGTTTTCAACAATTATTATTGTAAATATATTTTTCCACTCCATACTCTTTCTTTCATTCTTTTGACATGAATATTAACTTTTCAGTATTGTCTCTGAGACTGTGTATTAAAAAAAAAATCTTTCTTTTTCTTGTTCAGATTGGATAATTTCTACTGATCTGTCTCAAAGTTCACTGACTGACCTTCCTTATTTTCATTCTGCTATTGCCTCCTTCCAGTGAGCTTGTCTGTTTTTACTACCGTATTTTTTCAGTTCTAAAATTTCCATTTGGTTCTTTTGTTTCTTTGTTGAAACTTTTAATTGTTTCATTCATTTCAAGAATGTGTGTGTAATAGAACATTTTTGCCATGGATGCTTTAACGTCTTTTTCGTGTGTGTGAGCTTAGTTGTGTTTGACTCTTTGCAACCTCATGAACTGTAGGCCGCCAGGCTCCTCTGTCCATGGGATTCTCCAGGCAAGAATGCTGGAGTGGGTAACCATTCCCTTCTCCAGGGGATCTTTCTAACCCAGGGATCGAGCACGGGTCTCCTGCATTGCAGGCAGATTCTTTACTATCTGAACTACAAGGGAAGCCCTAGAAATGTCCCTAGAACCCAACTTAAAGCACTGCTCCTGGAGTTCTCTCTGTCTTCACTGATGCTCACATCGTGGTTTGACTCCAGAGGAGAAAAATGCTAAAGTTATTGATGACTCAGTGGTACTTCCAAAGACATAGTCTGTCCTCCAATCTGCTGGCTACTTTTTGCTTTTCAGAGTTCTCAAAACCTGGTTCTTACATTATGCCTGGGCTTTACCACTCTGTTTAGCCAGAGAGGCAGGGTACTGTGTGCTTACCCCATCTTACCTGGAAATGGAAGAGTCTGCCTATTTTTAGAGCAAGGCAATAGGCTTACACACGAGAAATGGCTATGAGCTTATTCATTAAAGTCAGAGTGACTCAAATTTGAAACCCTGTTCTTACTTTACAGATTTGTCCAAATAACATGAAATATGTATTATCTCCTTCTAAGAGGGCTTCCATAAGTTAAATAAATTCCTTAAGAGCATACAGCTGGCGATTAGCATAAGCAGAATGTGAGCCCAGTTTGTGCTTGTGCTAGGGCCCATTTTTCTCCCAGCATGTGCTGATATCATATAATCATTTTATTACCTGCAAGCATAAAGCTTATGCTCTCCTTTCTCAGATAATGGTGATTGATGGCAGCCCTTTAAGGCTGGAATTGGATCATCAAGTCCCAATACAATTTTGTTCAATAAAACAATAAAAACCTAAGACAATTCATTGCTTTCTAAGCCTTTGTTCTTTCACAGTGATTTGTGAGGGGGATCACCACCTTCTCTGGCTTTCTGCCTTATCCTTTGAAAACACAGCTGCCATAGAATCCTGACCCGTCACTCCAATTTTGCAGATAACCATTTCGTGAAAGAGAAAGAACTGAAGCTACTCATGCCAAATGCAGTGAACATACTTGAGGAAAAAACAATCCATTCTGTACTTGTGAAAATGAGGGACCTGTAGCTGGCAGCTGAGACCCAGAGAAGGACTCAGCTAATTCTATGCCCTTTACCTCTGGAAGGCATCAGGCCAGTAGTTTGGCTCCTTTTGGAGCCAAGGGATCTGATAAATATCGGTCAGTTTTAGGAGAAAACGTTTAATCCACCCAAGCATCTTTCTGACCCACTGGAATAGCTCAGTGACTTGGTACCTTTTCATCTGGTGTCAAAAAAGTCGTATTATATTCAGGCTACAGAGAAAAGAGTGACAAAGAGGACTAAGGAACTATGAATGGAAAGCGCTAATGTTATTACAGAACAGAGTGGGGTTCTGAAGTCTTCAGCTGTTAATGAGTTTTTAAATCACAAAGGCAAACGATAGAGCCCTAAAATAAAATCAGGAGACTGCCTCAGGTTGGATTCTTTTGGTTGGTGGTGTTAGAAACCCAATTAAGTTGGTTTTAAGTTAAAAAGTGGAACAAAAATGTATGGGGAGGGGAGGGAGGTCCAGGATGGGGGGGCACATGTATACCTATGGCTGATTTATGTTGATGTATAGCAAAAACCAGGACAATATTGCAAAGTAATTACCCTCCAATTAAAATAAATAATTTAATTTAAAAACAGCCTAATAACCAAAAAAAATGTATTATCTTAGGTCTCTTCAAATTCTAGGAGTTTTACTGGTTTCAGGCATGGCTCCATCAGGGTGCTCAGCAACATCAGGAGTCTCTTTCTACAGACTTTTCTCTCTGTTGGCTTTATTCTCAAGATAACTATCTGCATATGATGGGGGATGGTCACCAGCAGCTCTTGACTCCCACCCTAGCTCTTTAACAACCTTATCAGCAAGAAGAAAGTGAAAGTGTTAGCTGTTCAGTCGTGTCTGACTCTTTGCAACCCGAGGGACTGTGGCCCACCAGGGTCCTCTGTCCATAGAATTCTCCAGGCAAGAATACTGGCATGGTTGCCATTCCCTTCTCCAGGGGATCTTCCTGCCCCAGAGATTGAACCCACGTCTCCTGCATTGCAGGCAGATTCCTTACTGTCTGAACAGATTCTTTACTGTCCTTACTGTTTGATTGGGGAAGCCCAATCAGAAAGATAGCATGCCTTTCTTAATAATTCCAGACAAAGTTTTAAGGCAGATTCTCACTGACTCTTATGGACTTAACTTGAGTTATACGCCTACTTTTAACCATCACTCTGGTCATGAAGTTGCATTTCTCTCATTGTGTTCTTAGTTGCTCAGTCATGTCCAACTCTTAGAGACCCTACGGACTGCAGCCCGCCAGCCTCCTCTGTTCATGGGATTTCCCGGGCAAGAATACTGGGGTGGTTGCCATTTTCTTCTCCAGGGGATCTTCCCGACCCAGGAATTGAACCCAGGTCTCCCGTGTCTCCTGCATTGCAGGTAGATTCTTTACCCAGTGAGCCACAGCATATATTGTTTGATCATTTTTGTAGATACCTAGGAAGGACCAGGGAGAAGGCAATGGCACCCCACTCCAGTACTCTTGCCTGAAAAATCCCATGGATGAAGGAGCCTGGTAGGCTGTAGTCCATGGGGTCACTAAGAGTCGGACATGACTGAGCAACTTCACTTTCACTTTTCACTTTCATGCATTGGAGAAGGAAATGGCAATCCAATCCAGTGTTCTTGCCTGGAGAATCCCAGGGATGGGGGAGCCTGGTGGGCTGCCATCTATGGGGTCGCACAGAGTCGGACACAACTAAAGTGACTTAGCAGCAGTAGCAGCAGGAAGGACCAGGTCAATATGAATGCAAATCATATATCTGATAAAAGGTTCATTTCAAAAATATAACTTCCATCTTTAGAGTGGACACTAATCATTTTCTTGATAGCTTCTGTACTGATTTTTTTCTTCACATTTTTAAAATTGACCAATTAGAACTGAATGCCAGAGGTTGCGTCTTTTTCCTTTTTTTCTTTAATTTTGTATTAGAATGTTTATATCCCAGCTTGTCCCAAACAGTACTTGAGTCAGGTATGAAAGATATATACAATATTTCAAATAGAATAAATTATAACCAATTAATTAAAATATCTTCCCAACCCAGGGATTGAACCCCGGTCTCCCACATTGCAGGCAGATTCGTTACCATCTGAGCCACCAGGGATGCCCATAATACTGGAGTGGGTAGTCTATCCCTTCTCCAGGGGATCTTCCAGACCCAGGAATTGAACCAGGGTCTCCTGCATTGCAGGCGGATTCTTTACCAGCTGAGCTACCAGGGAAGCCCCAATTAATTAAAATGTCCAAACAGAAAACACCCCAACAAGATAAAGAATAAATGGAGGGAAAACCAGGTGCAAGATTTGCTACATAAAATCTATATACCAAGGAATCCTAGAGGTTTGCTGGAGATGGGCCACAAATTTGCTTCTGTACCTCCTAGCATCTAGAGGAGGCAAAGACAATTGGTTACGAGCTTCATGTCTACACATAGAAGCAAACGGTGGTGAGGGCCATCAACCAAGTACAAACTGAGTACAAGGCTTCTACAGGAATGACCTCATCTAATCCTCACAACAAAATGCAAGCCAAGTATTATCTTCTGAGTTTTAAAATGAAAGAGGTGCTCAAGCTGAGAGCTGAGAGTTGGAAAGTGGTAAGGATGGGGATTTCTCTGGTGGTCCAGTGGCTAAGACTCTGTAATCCCAATGCAGGGAACCCAGGTTCAATCCCTGGTCAGGGAACTAGATCTCACATGGTGAAATTAAGAGTTTGCAGGCTACAACTCAAGATCCCGCATGATGCACCTACGACCCAGTGCAGCCAAATAAATAAAAATAAATATTTTTAAAAATATTAAAAAAAAAAGAAAGTGGTAAAGATAAAATTCACAACAGGTCTGGTCTCTCACTGCACTTCTCCACCATCAGCTGCCCTGGAAAAGTATAACTGTCTCTCGTACTGAAAAGCAGAAAGAATTTCTCAGAGGGCTGCTCAGAGGGAGGGCCCTGTATTAAGGAATGAGCGTAGCTGTCAATAACAGCTTTTGAGCAAACACAGAAACAGTTTACAGGTTATTTCTCATCTGGTTCCTAAATGCAAGCAGATGGCATCGTGCCAAAGTAAAGTTTGGCAAGAAGGCATCCTACAGGGAGAATATCCAAGACATGACAGGTCATCGCTATTTTATTCTCTAAACATGCTGATGTAAAAGCACTCCAACAGAGAGACTTCTGGTCCACAGCGCTGTCATGGAGGCCCCGGCAACCTGAGTCCACGTTCTACCTCTGGCATCTGACTAATGAACTCCTAAGAGGTCAGCTCTGCTTCAGTTAACACCTGCCGGGAGGTAATGAGCTGCAGCTTGGACCAAAGTTAATTACCCAAGTTAGAGGCAGAGGGAGGCTGGGCTGAACCCATTTTAGCCAGACACAGAGCTGTCAAGAACAGGAACGAGACGCGCGTTTGCAAGGAACCTGCAAAGGGGAGGGAGGAATAGTGGGACGTGTTTGGGAGGCTGTGAATTTCAATCAAGCACAACCTTAATTAGGACTGAGACAGCTAAAAAAAAAAAATTTCTCATGTACTCCCGTAAGTACCAGGAATGCCCATCACTATCTCAGCCTGATCCTAGAACCTGGTACTCTTCAATCATTTACCATTTATTTATGAAACATCCTCATTGCGGCAGGGCCAGGCTCTGCCAACCAGATTGGAGCCTGCTCTTGCGGGGTCTGCTTCTAGGAGGTCTGAGCTCTGTCCCTCCATTGGACAGCTGTGGGAAACGACCTCAGGAGAGTGGATGGAGATGAAAGCGTCCCAGCTTCCTGAGTGCCAAATGCTTGACATCCATAAACCTCTAGGCCCCAAATTCTGGGATGAAGGACTAGCTGGTCTGTTTCTGGGTAGCTAAGGCTGAAATTGAAATCCAGTTCTGTCTGGCTGTAAACCCCAATTCATTCCACAGCATCTCACTGCTCTTTGACTAGACCATCGAGAGAGCTAAAGTCATCCATCCCATTCCTGCATTGAAAATACCTCCCTGAGACTAATTGTAACATTTCCCTTTCTTAGGAGACTCTCAAATGAAATAAATTAGCTCCCCTCTGTTATACAAATATGACAGGGTACTCATATACCAGCAGCTACTCTTACACCAACCTTGATTATCCAAACCCCTAGTGAGGAGTAGAGATTGAACCAGCAATCTTGATATCAAAATACTATAGAGGATCCAAAACGAGGTCGTCAGTATAGCTCAAAGCAAGCTCTAGCCCCTGAGGTCTGAGTTGGAGGTAAATTACATCACACTTTGCAAGCAACTGAAGAAGGAGATGGGAAGAAGCTTGAGGAAGCAGATAGGAGAAGGGGCAACTGACAGCCCCACCATGGAGGACATAGAAAACCTTGAAAAGCAGATGGACCTCAGAAAGCTCATTATTCCTAAAAGCCAGCCCACTCAGCCCTGGATATTTCTAAAACCTCACAATATCATTGAACGTGATGAAGTTCCCAGAGGTGACTGCGTACTGAAGAATATCAATAAGGCAGGGTTACCTGGATAGAACATGATTTGTATCAAGGTTCAATGTTAGTAAAACAGGATTGGTATGAGAGAAAATCTTGATTTTTTTTTTCATGCCATTTTCCCTCCTACTGACCAAAATTCTGATAGATATTTAAAATCATCTTAAGGAAAATGGCCATGAATGCCCATAAACTAACATAATGGATTTTGGTTTTATTTCTTTGGGTATGTCTATGGTCCCAACTAATTGCTTTAAAATACCTCTTTATTTCCATTTCTCTTGAGATAGGTGCTTAGGGCCACTGATTATGAAACTTACAGACTAATAAGGCATCTTCAAAGCAGATCGATGAATGGCATGGTGGTGTTGTAAACTTTGGAAGAATCAGAGGTCACTTCGTATCCCTTTTGTTACATAAGTTGCCATAGTGATGAGAACCGAGGCTGGAAGGAGACTGGATATTAACAATAACAGATATCATTTCTAGGGAACTTACAACATGACAGGCATGATGCTTTCACGTTTAACCTTCAGAAGGAGCCCATGGTCTGCTTTTTGCAGATGAGGGAACTGAGACAAAGAAAGTTAAGTAACTTGCACAAAGTCCATGATCTAGAGAATGACCTGAATTCAAATCTAGGTGGTCTAGCTCCAGAACTGTTACTGACCCATTAATATCTGCTGCCTGGAAAAGGTGGTGAAATTCGAAGATGCTTATAAGACGAATGCGTCAGTCAGTTCAGTTCAGTCACTCAGTCGTGTCCAACTCTTTGCGACCTTTCTAGCTCCTGTAACAGGATAAATATTCAGTAAGCCTGTCCCATCTTTTGGAAACCAATGTGGTCTCTTATAAAGTTACCCTGGGACCATGAAGGGATAGTCATTAGAGAGTGGCTCCAAGTACACACAATATTTTGAGATGTGAAGAAAAGCTGGATTCTTCCTTCCTAACCTGTTTCAAAGGCAAGAAGCCAGCAAGGCAGAAATCTGTGGGGTTGAGGGAAGGATAAGAGAGAAGAGGGCAACAGAGGATGAAATGGTTGGATAGCATCACTGATTCAATGGACATGGATTTGAGAAAACTCTGGGAGAGAGTGGAGGGCAGGGGAGCCCGACATGCTGTAGTTCATGGGGTCGTAAATAGTCTGATATGACTTAGTAGCTGAACAACAACAAAAAGAGAGAGAAAAGAATGTGTCTTTTGGTTCCATAATAAGTACCTGTAGGCATCCCACAACTATTTATAGAAGTTCACAGGTATCATCCTCTTCTATAACACAGTATCCAATTATTCAAGATCTGGTCAAAGATAATAAATTGCCATTTGACCCAGCCATTCCACATCTCGGTATTTATTCAAAAGAAATAAAAGTGTTATCCAAAGGCTTGTAGACACGTGTTCATAACAGCTTCATATGCAACAGACCTGAAGCAGAAACACCCAGCTGGGGTTGTGGAGTGAGTGGAAGTGACTGGATAAACACATATGATGCAATGCTGTGTGATAATAAAAGGTAATGAACTTTTGGCATTTCTCTGATGGTCCAGTGGCTAAAGACTCTGAGCTCCCAAGGCAGGGGTCTGGGGTTTGACCCCTGGTCAGGAAACTAGGTTCTGCATGAGTATGAAAGTGTTAGTTACTTCCATCGTATCTGACTCTTTGTGACCTCATGGACTGTAGCCCACTAGGGTCCTCTGTCCTTGGGATTCTCCAGGCAAGAATACTGGAGTGGGTTGCCACGCCCTCCTCTAGGGGAATCTTCTTGATCCAGGGATCAAACCCAGGTCTCCTGCCTTGCAAGCAGATTCTTTAGCTTCTGAGTCACCAGGGAAGATCCCACATGCCACAACCAAAGCTTAGCACAGCCAGATAAATAAATAAATATTTCCTTTTAAAGATAAAGATAATGAACTTTTGATATCTTCAACAATGATGAATCTCAAAAACAAATATGCCAAGTGAAAGAAGTCAGACAAAAAAAAAAGAAAAGAGCATACATTGTATGATTCTGTTGATCTAATATCCTGGAGAATGCAAGCCAACCTATAAAGACTGAAAGCTGACCCATGTCTTCCTGGGGATGGGAAAGGGTGGGGTGGAGATAATTGTCAAGGGACAAGAGGAACTTTGGCAGGGGAGTGCTTTCTTATTTAACTTCTGATGGAGGGAACTACTTGTGCCAGACAAGAAGCCATGAAACTCAGGGGTATGACAACGGAACTTTAACTCAGAAAGACTAGATTAGAGGAAGGAGACACATAAGAGAAATAAACAGAACAAAACTAAGCAACAAGACGGACTTCCCAGGTGGCACACATGGTAAAGAACTTGCCTGCCAATGCAGGAGACCTATGAGACTCAGGTTCGATCCCTGGGTTGGAAAGATCCCCTGGAGGAGGGCACAGCAACCCACTCTAGTGCTCTTGCCTGGAGAATCCCACGGACAGAGGACCCTGGCAGGCTCCAGCCTGTAGGGCTTCACAGAGTTGGACACGTCTGAAGCGACTTAGCACGCACAAGAGACCAGACAGAAGGCCCTGCTGCGACCTGGCTGCAGGCGCTGAAGGTGGGATCAAGCTGGTGGCCATGAGGAGCCAGGGGTGAAGACAGAAGCCAGGGAACAGAGTTAGGTGTGGGCAGCGAGCAGCCCGCTGAGGACTGGAGACTAAGGTGCAGTGGGTGCAAATCGCAAGAGCCCTGTGGTTCAGAAGTTTCCACTGACACTCTTCAGAGCCAGGGAGAACAAGGGCAGGAGAAGCTCTGGCCAGCAGACACACAGCTTCTGCAAGGAGCTTAAGTTTTCCTCTCCACATTGGAATTTCTGTGTCCCTTAACAGGTCAGGGTAGGCTACCCAGGATCACCTGGGCCGGGAGAAAACCAAAACGTTACCAATAATTCAACCCCCGTGCTCCTCTTCCGGTTAGTTCCACAGCCTCTTCATCACTCAGCATTCACAGCTCAGAAATCCCCCAAAGTCTCCTGCCACTCCCCTGCCTCGGGAGCAATCTGTGTAACGAACACTGCTTTTCTTCCTTGAGAAAGTCTCCTTTGCAAAGTGCTTGCGATGCTACCAGCTACTCCCCAGAAATGAAAGAGACCAAGGGGGCAGGCTGTGCGCATGCGTGCTAAGTCCCTTCAGTCATTTCCCGCGCTTTGCGATCCCGTGGACTGGAGCCCACCAGGCTCCTCTGTCCACGGAATTCTCCAGGTAAGAATACCGGAGCTCGGTAGCCACGCCCTCCTCCAGGGGATCTTCCCCACTCAGGTATCGAACCTGCGTTTCTTATGGCTCCTGCATTGGCAGGTGGGTTCTTTGCCCCTAGTACCACCTGGGAAGGCCCAGAGGAGCAGGCTGGGGGCATCCCATACCCTTGGTAACCAACCACTCCTAGGCCCCTGGAAGAGAACAGAAACTCTATATACCTTATGGCCCCATCTCCATAGGAAAGAAACTAGGCAGTTTGCTTTCTAAAGCTATGAAGTTACAGAGATGTCTCAATAAAGAAGGGCAACCATTTCTAATGAAGTGGGGACTGACGTGGACCTCACACATGACAGAGGATTGGGTTTGTCAAGTGAAGCCAGGTGACTGTCATGCTTGTTATGTCTACTGCCAGGAAGAGTTTGCACTCCTTTCTTGGGTCCTTAGAGCTAGAAAAGATTTTTTTAGCATCATCCAGTCAACCACGGAGTTGGCCTCAGTCCATGAGGTCGCAAAAATTCAGACACGACAGAGCGATGGAGGACACATTCACACATCCAGAAAGTTGTTGCTGTTTGCTGTTGTTTTCAGCATTTGGAAATATTTAAGGCTTTTAAGCCAGAGCAGATTTGGAGTAAAAGGTAGAAAAGAGCCCTTGTTTTCTGTCTGATATTATAGTAGAGCCTCCTTCAGAGAAGTAAAATGGCAACAATTTGGTGGCCAGCATCAAGGGCAGGGCACCTCCATCTGGTTGAAATTGTTTTCCAGCTTATAACCAGAAAATTAGCACATGCTTAGCCTGGCTGGGACATAATTCTCTTTAATAATTGGTTTCCCTTGGCACCTCTGAGCAGCTTATTGGAGAGAAAAATCGAAGGTGCCAAAGGAAGACTGTGGTTTTATGGGTTCTGGCTTCTCAGACATGAGAAAGTGATAAAGGGAGCTAAGACTAGAAGAGCTGTTTATCCAATTCACAGAGAAGAAGCTGCAGCCTGCGAAGCTGCCAGAACTACACAGTGGATAGGGAGCCAGGGCTGGGATTTGAACCCCACACGCTGTGGTCTCCAAATCCAGGGTTTTTTTTTTTTTTCCGGCTACTTAGGAATCTACTTATTGACTCTCCTATTACTGAGGGATCATTGTCTAGCCGTGTTGCATTTATCTCTGCACACATGTAGACCTGGCCAGTGAGTCTTGAAGTCTAAGTGGACTGGGGGTGGACTCTGGGAAAGAGGAGTCCATGGAGAAGAAAGACAGCAGACACTTACAACCCCTTTTCTGACCGTGGGCTGCATTGCCTTTATGCAATGCCTGGAATTGTAGCAGCCTTCTTGAAGCCATGAGATAAGAATAAACCCTGCCTGATGATGGCATTTCAGAAAGAGGAAAAGAACACGAACATTTGTCACTAGGTACCTTAGTTTTTCAACCACGGAGAAACCTAGAAGATCCCCTATCCTTGGGTGATGGAAAATAGACTAGATCTCTGCTCTGTGACTACCAGTACAATAACTTTGATAGGAAAACTACAGAAGCCAAAGAATGCCAAGGACTGGCAGGAGCTACTAGAAGCTAGGAGAGAAGCCTGCCACAGATTCTCCTTGAGAGCCTCCTGAGGAAACCAAGCCTACTGACAGCTTGACTTTGGGTTTCTTACCTACGTTTCTGTTGTTTTAGGACATCATAATTGTGGTAACTTGTTAGGGCAGCCCAGGAAATGAATACAGAAATCATGACTCAATTGACTCAAAGAGCTGCTATTGTTTTGGTCTGAATTGGGCTACATGTTGGCACCCCATCCAGCTCCTGAGGAATCAAGCCAGATTCTTCTGAGCTTGTCCTTTCTCTGGAAACATCTGCCTCTCAACTCTGAATATTCTAGGAAATGTACAAGAGACCATCATTGTGTTGCAATTCAATACACTTGAATTCACTCCACTTGAAAAGATTACATCTGTATGTTTGAAAATTCCGTTCAATTGTTGAGTGTGTCTTGGCATCCGTTCTTGCACCGAGCTCAAATTATCTTTATGGTATTATCAAAATTCAACAGTAGCATTAATTGTGCTGGGTCCAACTCTAATGGCTTCAAATAATTATTAGCAATTGCTCATTATCTCTTTTGGAAATCCTAAATATATACCTATTTTTTAAGACATTCAGTCACTGGGGCTGGAAATGATACAGATTTCCATTCTTGGGCTAACATAGAACAGGGCATTATTCAGGAAAGTTAAAGTCTGTGGGTGGGTGGATGCCAATTTGGATTATTGATTGTTTTGATGGATAGGCTAAGCCTTGTTGGGATATCAAGCCTCCACTTTCAGATGTGAGGCTCAAAATAAGATGTGGGGTGTGAAGAAGAAACTGTTTCACTTTGTTCTCTAGGTCATCTAAGTCTCTCTCTTTCCACTCATTTCTCAGATCCCCATCATCTTGTATTAATGCCTTAAAACATTTGAGTGATCTTGACTGGTCTGCGTCTATGCTTGGTTGACCAGTTGGCTGGGGCTGGTAGATCTAGGATAACCTCGCTCACATGCCTGGTTGTTGGCTGGGGTGGAGGGTGAGCGGGCCACATGTCATCCATCATTCAGCAAGCTGGCTTGGCCTTGTTCATATGGCACCTGGTAAGTTTCCAAGAACAAGAGTGGAACACACAAGACATCCTGAGACCTCAGCTGGGAACCAGCAGAGTTAATCCCACCACACCCTAGTGACTAAAGAGAATACTGGGGCCAGACCATATTTATGGACTTTATGGACTTTCAACCAATCAATTTCTACTTTTTAAAAGAAAAGGTTCATTTATTTATTTATTTATTTAGGCTGCACTGGTCTTTGTTGCTGTGTATGGGCAGGGGTGGAGAAGGAGACCCTTCCCTCTTGATCAGAGAAACTGCAAGGCCACATTGCAAAGTTATGGATGCCAGGAATGGTGAAGACTTGGAGACACTTTTGAACTCAGTCTAGCATACATGTGTGTTGTAGATAAAGAAATCACAGGACTTCCCTGATGTCTCAGTGGTTAAGAATCTGCCTGCCAGTGCAGGGGACACAGGTTCGATCCTTGGTCCAGGAAGATCCCACATGCCTCAGAGCAACTAAACCCGTATGCCACAGCTATTGAGCCTCTGTTCTAGAGTCTACACTCTGCAAAAGGAGAAGCCAGCACAATGAGAAGCTTGTGTACTTCAACAAAGAGTAGCCTCTGCTCATGGCAACTAGAGAAAGCCTGCACATGCAACAAAGACCCAGCCCAGCAAAAGATAAATAATTTTTTTTTAAGTAGAAATTGCAAAAAAAAAAAATTCCAGAGCTCAAGCGTGAGAACACTACATCATCAGTGGGCACACTACTTCCCTTTATCAGCCCCCTGGGCAGTATCACGCTTCCCTGGTGGCTCAGCAGTAAAGAATCAGCTGCAATGCAGGAGACAGGGGGGAACACAGGTTTGATCTCTGGGTCAGGAAGATCCCCTGGTGGAGGGCATGGCAACCCACTCCAGATTCTTGCCTGGGAAGTCCCATGGACTGAGCAGCCTGGTGGGCTACAGTCCACAGGGTCACAAAGAGTCAGACATGACTGAAGCGACTCAAGTTCTAAAAGAGCCAAACATGACTGAAGCAACTTAGCACCCACGCACGCACATCATCTTTGCCTGATTGGTTGAAAGTCCTGAAGAAAGCCACTAACTTCATCTGCTCCTGAGTCACTCAGAGTCTGCAAAAAAACCTGGGATCTTCTGTGTCTTCTCCTTCTTCTGCTCTCTGATTTCAATTAACTATAACCAGAGATTCCAGGAGGAGAAGAGCGTGACTGACAGAGGATGAGACGGTTGGAAGGCATCATCAACTCAATGGACATGAGTTTGAGCAAACTCTCAGAGGTAGTGAAGGACAGGGAAACCTGGTGGGCTATAGTCCATAAGGTCACAAGGAGTCGGGCACAACTGAGAGACTAAACAACAGCAAGAGCTCCCAGAGCACAGATACCAGCAGCTTCCACGGCAACAGCAAAGCTTCCATGGATCAGTCCTCCCTTGCCAAGGTTTTCCTTCCAATTAAGAGTGATGAACCTCCCCATGCCATTTGAGCCTCCTGCCCTTTCTCCACCCCTTTTTCCAGTTCTGAGAGGGCTGAGTTCCATCTCTTGTGAGAGATGAACTCCCGGGTCTATGCTTGCAGCCAGGTGATGGGGTGAGCATCTAGACCTGATGTTTGAATTTCACTTATTCTTGCTGCTGCTGGTTGGGAGTCTGTTTTCTTAGGAATCTGCATGAAAAGGAATCCGAAAAGAGGCGTGGGTCCTGGGGAGGAGGGAGAGAATGGCTTTTTAACTTAAATGAAAGGGAAAAAAATCAATCCATGGAGCTAGGGCAGAAGCAGACACTGTGGTTTCTGTTTGCCCAGCCTCAAGTCCTCCATGCCTTCCAGAACCCTAACCTTCCTTTGGGCTTCCCTGGTGGCTCAGTGATAAAGAATCTGCCTGCCAAGGCAGGAGAGGTGGGGAATGCATACCATGAAACTAACAATTTGAAAATGAGGAATATGGATTCCTCTTTATCCACACGTCCATTTCTCCCCAAAATTTCCAGTAACCCAAGCAGAGCACAGCACAGAGCCTCACGCAGTGCTGGTGGCCCCTCACTCCTCTCGTTTTTGGTTCTTTAGCCCTTCCCCTCAAGAGAAGAGCTATGGACACAAGGGGCATCTCTCTATCTCTTTCTGAAACACACCAATAGCCACAAGCTCATCTTCTACCCCAAATGGCTCTCCAATGCATTATTTCAGACACAAACAGAAATTCATGGCCAGATCTTAAAGCAGTATTTTCTCTTTATATCTTCACAGAAAAATATCAAGTAGAAAATATGCTAACATATTAGTGGTGGTTGGTTGGATTTTAGGTGATTTTTATTCTCTTCTTTAAAAACCATGTTTCTAACTAATTTTCAGTGGAAGATATATTACAGTGTTGCATAAGTATCCCAGAAAAGGAAATAAAGATTAAAACTTCATTTGTAGCCCACATAATGGTTAGGACCATTCTTATAGGACCACTTATTCTTGGACTCACAGAACCTGGGCTTTTCTGACAGTACGTAGGTTCAGGGCTCTGGAAGTGACATCTATGACATCTGAGCCTAGATTCTCTGGAAGGACTACAGGGACACTTTTTCCCACTAAAGACTGATACTCAGAACTCAGAGAGGTGGAGCAATTTCTGCAAGGTCACACAGGCAGCAAGAAGCAGAGCCAAGATTCTGACTCAAAGGTCTGACTCAAGATAATGGTCTTCAACAAGGGCTTAATCTGCAAAACACACTAACGACTCATACAATTCAGTAACAACAATGACAAAAAAGAATCCAATTGAAAAATGGGCAGAAGACCTAAATAGACATTTCTTTAAAAAAGACATATGCCCATGGCTGATTCATGTCAGTATATGGCAAAAGTCACCACAACATTGTAAGGCAATAAGCCTCCAATTATAATAAATAAATAAATTTTACAAAAAGACACAGATGGCCAATCGGCACATGAAAAGATGCTCATCATCACTAATTATTAGAAAATACAAATCAGAACTACAACACAACACAGCACCACTGAACACTGGTCAGAAAGGTCATCATTGGAGGCTGCGTGCTCTTCCCCGGGCCGTTCACTGCAGGACCGACTCCGGTGCCCCCGCCGCCCGCGAAGCCGCCGCCGCCGCCGCCGCCGCCGCCGCCGCCGCCGCCGCCGCCGCCGCCGCACGACGCCCGCCGCCGCCGCCGCCGCCGCCGCCGCACGACGCCCGCCGCCGCCCCTGCCCCGCCGCCGCCGCCGCCTCGGGACCGGCTGCATGGTTAGGCCACAATCTTCAATGAGTAGACATATTCCTCAGTTCTGTGGTGTTCTCGGTCACACATTTATGGAGTTTCTGAAGGGCAGTGGAGATTACTGCCAGGCACAGCACGACCTCTATGCAGACAAGTGAGCTGCAGAAATTCATTACTGCTCAAGCAAGAAGCCCCCATAAGACTGGTTAACCTGGACACAGAGGTGTTGATTTGAAATCCACAGAGCATTTTTATACAAGAATTCTGATCTGGATGGGGTAAACCTCAGTGCACTTCCTTTCTATTGCCTCAGTATTACTGGATTGAAGAATTGCTGCTTCTTGTTAAGAGGTTCATTCATTCATTACTCCCAACTTCATTCTTAAAAGCACTGAGAATTTCAAGTGGAGTATATTAAAGTTGACTGTGTTTCTTTGCATCATTTCTGTATTCAATTTTTTAAATTCTTTCATATCCCTATTGAGTGTTTTTTAAGTAAATTAACATGGCTCGAATGAACCGCCCAGCTCCTGTGGAAGTTACTACAGGAACATGAGATTTCTTATTACACACAACCCAACTAATGCAACATTAAGCAAATTTATAGAGGAACTTAAGAAGTATGGAGTTACCACAATTGTAAGAGTATGTGAAGCAACTTACGACACTACTCTTGTGGAGAAGGAAGGCATCCATGTTCTCAATTGGCCTTTTGATGATGGCGCACCACCATCTAACCAGATTGTTGATGATTGGTTAAGTCTTGTGAAAATTAAGTTTCGTGAAGACCCTGGTTGTTGTATTGCTGTTCATTGTGTTGCAGGCCTTGGCAGAGCTCCAGTGCTTGTTGCCCTAGCATTAATTGAAGGTGGAATGAAATACGAAGATGCAGTACAGTTCATAAGACAAAAGCGGCGAGGAGCTTTTAACAGCAAGCAACTTTTGTATTTGGAGAAGTATCATCCTAAAATGCGGCTGCGCTTCAAAGACTCCAATGGGCATAGAAACAACTGTTGCATTCAGTAAAACCAGGGTGCATGATGCCATTGATTGGAAGTGGAAGCTGAGATGGAATGGAATTTGTCGTACATAGCAGATAGCCCGGTTGACTTGGTGAATAAGTCTGATGAAGCTTCCATAGGAGTGTTGAAAAGCAGTTTCACCAGGCCATAGGCCTGGCAGAATTGTAGACTCTGTTCAGGTTATGATCAGCCTATTTGGATACTAGTAAAGAATTCTTGCTGTTCAGCATTTAATATGTGCTTATAATTTATACCAATTGACCTTTCCTGAAATCATGCTGTATTGAGTCATGTCATTAAATCTGTTTCCATGCCAGAATCTTACCAATATATAAGAAATTTAGAAAGACTAGGTGCCAAAATACCCAGCACAATACTTGTATATTTTTAGTATCATATAGAACAAATCCCAGGAACTATGAACACCCTGGACCTTATGTGGTTTATTCCTTGCATCATGTCAAACATAGAAAATAGGGCCTATGAGGTTTGTTTGCTCACAATATGTTTACATCTCCCACATTCATACCAGTATACATTAGATTTGCTCCCTTTTTATTAACCAAGTCTTACAGTGATTATTTAATATCTTTCTATAAATCTCATTTTATGTTGTAGAAGGCCTCCATTTTGAAAATCTACATTGTACAGAAGCACATGTCTTTAATGTCTCCAGACAAAAGCCTTACAGTTCATTTTAATGTTTGCACTTTGGGGTGCAACTTACAGGGAGGGCCTGAAAAAAGAATGGGAGGGGTTATTAAGTATCTTTAGTAAAATGTTGCCTTTGTCTTGTGCAGAACACGTAGAATATGTGCTTTAATTTAGTAAATATTTTTTTAAAGGTAGAAATACTTTGTTACTGTAACTAAAACAATTCTTAAATCAAAATTTCTGAAATTCTTGTAATTTTTTTTCATACTTACCTGAAGTTGTTTACCGACTTAGCTTTGTTTGAAGTGTGATTCCCAGCCTCTCTTGCAAAAAAAAAAAAAAAAAAAAAGTGGGTTTCTGCTAATGAATTGAGCAGACATTTAATATTTTATATACCTTTTGAGCTGTGTAACTTAATATTTGGATACTTGACAATTTGTTTTATTATGTAATTGATAAAATGGTGATGTGTATTAACGTTAGCTCAACCATATATTTATACTGTCTGGGAACAAGTGGTTATAGTTCTGTGGGAGAAATAATTTGTCAGTGTTCACCAGCTTGTAAAAATCTAGTGCAAGAGCTTAAACATTAAATAAATGATGATATGCATTTATCGTCAAAAAAAAAAAAAAAGAAAGGTCATCATTAAAAAGTCTATAAGTAATAAATGTTGAAGAGGGTATAAAGAAAAGGGAATCTTCTTACACTGTTGGTGGGAATGTAACTTGTTGCAGCCACTATGGAGAACAGTATGGAAGTTCCTCAAAAGATTAAAAGTAAGAGTTGCCATATGACCCAGCAATTCCACTCCTAGGCATATACCTGGACAAAACTGCAATTCGAAAAGATGCATGTACTCCTGTGTTCATAGGAGCACAGTTCACAATAACTAAGACATGGAAGCAAGCTAAGTGTCTATCAACAGGTGAATGAATAAAGAAAATGTGGTACATAGATGCTATGGAATATTACTCAGCCATATTAGGAGTGAAATAATACCACTTGCAGCAACATAGATGTACCTAGAGATAATTATACTAGCCAAAGGAAGCCAGAAAGAGAAAGATAGATACCATATAATCTCATTTACATGCGGAAATCTAAACTACAACACACTGAACCTATCTGCAAAACAGAAACAGACTCGCAGGCATAGAGAACAGGGGGCAGTGGGGTGGGAGAGGGAGGGTCTGAGAGTTTGGGATTCGCAGGTGCAACCTTGTTTGTATAGAATGGGTAAATAGCAAGGGCCCGTATAGTACAGGGAGCTATATTCAATAGGCTGTGATAAGCCATAATGGAAAGGAATAGGTAGATAGACAGATAGATAGATAGTTAGCTGAGTCACTTGGCTGTGCTGCAGAAATAAATACAGTCTTGTAAATCAGCTATACTTTGATAAAATTTTAAAAATAAAGGCAATGGTCTTTTCATTGCTGTAAATCTCTATCCAGAAAACTTGAAGCTAGAGATTCAAGGATCCCAGCCTGTGGAGAGGAAAATAACCAAGGACGCTGGAAAACACTTGGCCAGGTTATCATTTGTGATTTTTGCAGGGTTTCCTGACATAAAGCGTGAGTGTAGAGGCACAGGACAGGCTGCTGGAGGGACTGGCCCCCTCTCACTTCACCCCCTACCAGCATGCCTGTCCAGCACTCCTGATCACCACCTGAAACATTTCACCTGTGTGGAACGATGCTGAGAATAACCTCCAGAGCAATTATTCCTATCAAATGATGCGGCTGAAACATGGCCTTTTAAAAAGGAATGTGATCAGACTCCATTTTGGCTATAGTCATTCACGACACTGACTCATCCAACTTTTATTAGAACTAGAGGATGGTCACCATGGTTTTCTGCCTGGGAGTTTATGACCAAGTCCCCCCACCCCGACTCTGGAGCAAAAGCAACATGAGCTATGGAGGATGTGTCTGCATCCGTGTGTGTATTTGTGAGTATGTGCTTGATCGAGGGGTCAGGAAGACAGATCCCACACTAGGGAGGGCAGATTATCTCCTCCAACTTCTTCCTTCTAGGTCTGAGCTCTGTTGTATCTAGAAGGCAATTAGCTAAGCATCAAATCTTGAAGTGATAAGACCTTGGTTATGAATAATCATGCTAAAACGGTGATATAATATACATCAGCTAAGAAATGAATCAGATTGTCTTGTTCCTTTGATCATTCATTTCGCAAGCATTTTTTATACATCTACGTGTGCTGGGCACTGGGTTAGGTGCTGGGTCTCTAGTGGTTACTGAGATAGGATCCTCGCTTTCATAGAGTTTCAAGTCAAGCTGAGGAAGAGAATGAATATATGAGCAAGAACATAGCAGACGGTGATGAGTGATGTGAAGAAAACAAAGCTGGGTGGGTGTCAGAGGGGTGGGAGAGGGTTGTAGGGGAGGGCTCAGGGAAGCCCCCTCTGTGGAAGTGACTCAGCTAAAGCCTGAAGGAGGAGAATGAATCAGCGTGGGGATTTCTGGGAGATGAGTTACAGGGAGACATTGCTATTTACTAGTGTGACCCTGGGAAATTTCTTAGCCTCACTAGGACTCAGTGTACTCCCTCATGAAATGGGATAATCAGAGGTCATTGTCATGACTGAACACCTTAATCCATAAGAAGCACAGTGGGTGGGGCCGAAACATGAGAAACTAATGACACTTGTTCTGACCTACAGAACAGCAATTTTTACCCCTCACCTGTATCTCTGTTTAATAAATGACAACTGTTACTACTCATGATTCCTGTTTATTGAGCACTTATTATATGGCAGGCACCATCCAGTCTACTTTTTCTGGGCATAATCTCTAACCTCTACATTTTAATGAAGAACCCATTCAGTTCAGTTCAGTTCAGTTCAGTCCCTCAGTCCTGTCCGACTCTTTGTGACCCCATGAATCGCAGCACGCAGGCCTCCCTGTCCAGCACCAACTCCAGGAGTTCATTCAAACTCATGTCCATCAAGTCAGTGATGCCGTCCAGCCATCTCATCCTGGGTCGTCCCCTTCTCCTCCTGCCCCCAATCCCTCCCAGCATCAGGGTCTTTTCCAATGAGTCAACTCTTCGCATGAGGTGGCCAAAGTACTGGAGTTTCAGCTTCAGCATCAGTCCTTCCAAAGAACACCCAGGGCTGATCTCCTTTAGGATGGACTGGTTGAACATCTTTGCAGTCCAGGGGACTCTCAAGAGTCTTCTTCAACACCACAGTTCAAAAGCATCAATTCTTCGGTGCTCAGCTTTCTTCACAGTCCAACTCTCACATCCATACATGACCACTGGAAAAACCATAGCCTTGACTAGATAGACCTTTGTTGGCAAAGTAGTATCTCTGCTCTTGAATATACTATCTAGGTTGGTCATAACTTTCCTTCCAAGGAGTAAGTGTCTTTTAATTTCATGGCTGCAATCACCATCTGCAGTGATTTTGGAGCCCCCCAAAATAAAGTCTGACACTGTTTCCACTGTTTCCCCATCTATTTCCCATGAAGTGATGGGACCGGATGCCATGATCTTCATTTTCTGAATGTTGAGCTTGAAGCCAACTTTTTCACTCTCCTCTTTCACTTTCATCGAGAGGCTTTTGCGTTCTTCTTTACTTTCTACCGTAAGGGTGGTGTCATCTGCATATCTGAGGTTATTGATATTTCTCCTGGCAATCTTGATTCCAGCTTGTGCTTCTTCCAGCCCAGCGTTTCTCATGATGTACTCTGCATAGAAGTTAAATAAGTACGGTGACAATATACAGCCTTGATGTACTCCTTTTCCTATTTGGAACCAGTCTGTTGTTCCATGTCGAGTTCTAACTGTTACTTCCTGACCTGCATATAGGTTTCTCAAGAGGCAGGTTAGGTGGTCTGGTATTCCCATCTCTTGAAGAATTTTCCACAGTTTCTTGTAATCCACATAGTCAAAGGCTTTGGCATAGTCAATAAAGCAGAAATAGATGTTTTTCTGGAACTCCTTTGCTTTTTCCATCATCCAATGGATGTTGGCAATTTGATTTCTGGTTCTTCTGCCTTTTCTAAAACCAGCTTGAACATCTGGAAGTTCGTGGTTCAAGTATTTTTGAAGGCTGGCTTGGAAAATTTTGAGTATTACTTTACTAGCGTGTGAGATGAGTGCAATTGCGTGGTAGTTTGGCATTGAATTTCTTTGGGATTGGAATGAAAATTGACCTTTTCCAGTCCTGTGGCCACTGCTGAGTTTTCCAAATTTGCTGGCATATTGAGGGCAGCACTTTGACAGCATCATCTTTCAGGATTTGAAAGAGCTGCACTGGAATTCCATCACCTCCACTAGCTTTGTTTAT
This sequence comes from Capra hircus, assembly GCF_001704415.2. Classification (NCBI taxonomy): domain Eukaryota; kingdom Metazoa; phylum Chordata; class Mammalia; order Artiodactyla; family Bovidae; genus Capra; species Capra hircus. The sequence goes on from NC_030832.1 coordinate 8,338,194, forward strand.
AGTGACGTTGTCTAAGGTCCACTTGACTTCACATTCCAGGATGTCTGGCTCTAGGTGAGTGATCACCATCATAATTATCTGGGTTGTGAAGCTCTTTTTTGTACAGTTCTTCTGTGTATTCTTATCACCTCTTCTTAATATCTTCTGCTTCTGTTAGGTCCATACCATTTCTGTCCTTTATTGAGCCCATCTTTGCATGAAATATTCCCTTGGTATCTCTAATTTCCTTGAAGAGATCTCTAGTCTTTGCCATTCTGTTGTTTTCCTGTTTTTTGCATTGATGGCTGAGGAAGGCTTTGTTATCTTTCCTTGCTTTTCTTTGGAACTCTGCATTCAGATGCTTATATCTTTCCTTTCCTCCTTTGCTTTTCTCTTCTCTTCTTTTCACAGCTATTTGCAAGGCCTCCCCAGACAGCCATTTTGCTTTTTTGGATTTTTTTTCCATGGGGATGGTCTTGATCCCTGTCTCCTGTACAATGTCACGAACCTCCGTCCATAGTTCATCAGGCACTCTATCTATCAGATCTAGTCCCTTAAATCTATTTCTCACTTCCACTGTATAATCATATTATGAGCTGCATTTTCTAAAAGAAGGAATCAAGGCTCTAAGTGGTGAAGTACCTTGCCCAGGCCCACACAGCCAGTACCTGGGACTTTCTGACCCAAAATCAATGCAGCTTCACCCCACACCCACAGCCTTCAGGATCCCAGTACAGCCAATCTGCCCTGAAGATACGCTCTGAGATTTGTTGAGAAAATGGAAATTGGGCCTTTTTTCTATTTCTGTGATGACCCAGGGTCATCCTAAATCCTAAAGGCATCCCTAGACATCCCATAAACTAGTTTCCAAGAAGACATTTAAAAAGGTTAAGGAAGGACTTCCCTGGTGGTCCAGTGGTTAAGACTCTACGCTTATAATGCAGGGGCTGTGGGTTCAATTCCTGGGCGGGGAACTAAGATCCTACATGCTGTGCAGTGCAGCCTAAAATAAAATGTAAAAAAATAAATAACTAAAAAAAATGAACATGGGATAGTATCTTTAAAAAATAAATAAATAAAAATAAACAAAAAAGCTAAGGAGCGTCCTGCAAGTGACACTGTCACATCTGAGCTGGGATTTGTTGGAAGGTGAAGAGCATGCATGTTTAGTCTGCCAGACTCCTCTGTCCGTGGGATTCTCCAGGCAAGAATACTGGAGTGGGTTGTCATTTCCTTCAACAGGGGATCTTCCTGACCCAGGGACTGAATCTGAATCTGTGTCTTCTGTAATGCAGGTGGATTCGTTACCTGCTGAGTCATCGGGGAAACCCTGGAGGGCCAAGACAGAAAACCGTAAACAAGCCTTAACATGGAATACCCCTGACTGGGGAGCTTTAAACAAACTGATGCCTGGATCCCACCCTGGGAATCTGGGTTTGATTAGGGCCGGGATAGATATTTTTTTCAAGTTCCCCAGATGATATTATCATGAAGCTGGGTTTGAGAACGACGTGTAAACAATATGTAACCAGCAAGCATCTGGCCAGTGCAGCAGGGCGTCAGGGCACGGCAGCTGCTTGGGACATGGGGGGTTACTCTCTTTAATACACAAGACACCTAGTGCAAAGCCAGGCAGTATCAGGACCATCACTCCAGAATGACGGTTGCTATCTTCTTCTCTGAACTCTACCCTAAGAGAAAGGTAGCAAGGGGGAAACCAGCATATCCCCCTCGGTTAAGAGCAAGAACACTGACTGCGAACACCTGGATCCCTGCTCTGCTCCTTACTTGCTGTGTGACCATGAGCAGGTTACCAAACCTCTCTGACTTCAATTTTCTTATGTGTAAAATGTGAATATTGAAGCCTTACCCAAGAGGGTATTATGCTCTCTGATGGAGAGATAAATATATATGTATGTGTGTGTGTGTATATATATATATATATATATATATATATATATATATATATATATATATATATATGAAATGGCGGAGAAGGCAATGGCACCCCACTCCAGTACTCTTGCCGGGAGGAGCCTGATAGGCTGTAGTCCATGGGGTTGCTAAGAGTCAGACACGACTGAGCGACTTCACTTTCACTTTTCACTTTCATGCATTGGAGAAGGAAATGGCAACCCACTCCAGTGTTCTTGCCTGGAGAATCCCAGGGACGGGGGAACCTGGTGGGCTGCACAGAGGTCGCACAGAGTTGGACATGACTGAAGCAACTTAGCATTAGCATATGAAATGGCAACCCACTCCAATATTCTTGCCTTGAAGATTTTGTGGACAGAGGAGTCTGGCAGGCTACAGTCCATGGGGTCTCAAAGAGTCGGACACAACTGAATGGCTAAGCACACATACACACCTACACATCACAATGTCTAACAGTTCGTGAAGTCTGTTCTTTAGTGACCTAATTAGGTGAGCTGTCAATACTGTCTTCGGTTCCCAGATTAGAACAGGTGAATCAAGTCTTCTAAAATCTCCACTTTGTCAACACACTTGTGAAAGTAATGAAGCATGTTTTGCGGTGTCTATATACCTATTTAAGGGACTTTCCTCAAAAGATAGTAACCTGAGAAGAAAGGAACATTATTTAAGATGCAGGTTTCCAATTTCCGTGCAATGGTAAGTTTGAATTGCCCAATCAGAAAAATTCTCTGACAAATATATATTTGTCTATATATAAACAAGTATTTAATATTATAGTTATCATACATATGTATTTTTATTTATTATATATTTTATGGTATAAATATAAATAATATATTTATATATTATAAACATATTATGATAAATATACATATATTTGGCAATATGCCTGCTTGATGTCTAGTAAGCATTCAAATACTGATGTTATTTTTAAAAGACAGACAGCAGTAATTATGAAGTATCCACCCGCCTAGTTGCTGTGATGGGTACTTTCCTGTGTTATTTCCCTTTATCCTCACCACCATCCAGAAGCTGGTAGTCATCTTCATTTTACACATGAGGAAACTGAGGCTCAGGTTGGTTAACTAACTGTCAGGATCACACACACAGGAAATGGTGGAGCTGGAAATAGGACTCAGGCGTGACTTTCTGCTCCACCACTGAGACTCTCAAAGACTCGGCTTCAAATGTGACAAGGGAAATTACTCCCTGAGCCCAACCAGGTGGGTTAACTGTTCAGCCTCATCTCCCTCTGCAGACGGGGCTCTGCCGGCAGGTTAAGAGCATTTCCATTGCCTTGCTGGACCCCGTTTCTGATGTTTCTGAAGGTTTCCAACAATGAAGGTAAAGCCAGAGGACGTCCCTCATTAAAACTCCCTCTCCTGTGTTCCAGGATGGCTCATCTGCCAGAACCTGATTTAGGCACAGAATCCTGGTGAGTGAAGGGGTAAAGTTCAGAAACATGGGCAAGTTCTAAGATCCATGTGCCTCAGTTGGGAGAGCCTTCAATATGCTTTTTTATTCTTCACTCAAATAAGCTCTTAATTAGAGATTCTGATTCAGTACCTATGGATGGGGCCAGAACTCTGTATTTAAACAGGCACCCCTGGCGATGTAGTGTCCATGGGCTTTACTGTGGGAGTGAGCAGTGGGGAGGGAGTCACAGGAAATGCTTGGTGCCATATTTAAAACCTCAACTTTGTTCTCTGTGATCCCAGGGGCTCAGCAATTGCTGGGCCAGTAGTCTCCAGAGACATGTGAGTTGGGAGCCAGTCCCTTGGGGAGCAGCCAAAAGAGCTGGTGTCCTAACCCTTTGATTCTCAGTGACAAGTTGGCAATTAGAGATCCCCACCTGGCTGCATGGCTTCCCTGGTGGAGCAGAAGGTAAAGCATCTGCCTGCAGTGCAGGAGACCCGGGTTCGATCCCTGGGTTGGGAAGACCCCCTGGAGAAGGAAATGGCAACCCACTCCAGTACTCCTGCCTGGAAAAGCCCATGGATGGAGGAGACTGGTAGGCTACAGTCCATGGGGTCGCTAAGAGTCGGACACGACTGAGTGACTTCAATTCACCTGGTTGTACAGATGTCAGAGTTAGGCCATAAAGAAGGCTGAATGCTGAAGAATTAATGCTTTCGAATTGTGGTGCTGGAGAAGACTCTTGAGAGTCTCCTAGACTGCAAGGAGATCAAACCAATCAATCCTAAAGGAAATCAACCCTGAATGTTCATTGGATGGACTGGTACTTGAAGCTGAAGCTCCAAGACTTTGGCCACCTGATGTGAAGAGCCATCTCATTGGAAAAGACCCTGATGCTGGAAAAGATTGAAGGCAAAAGGAGAAGAGGGTGGCGGAGGATGAGATGGTTAGAGAGTGTCACCAACTCAATGGACATGAATTTGAGCAAACTCTGGGAGATAGGGGAAGACAGGAGATCCTGGCATGCTGCAGTTCATGGGGTCACAAAGAGTCAGACACGACTTAGTGACTGACAACAATAATAACAACCCGGTTGTATGGTGTTGAGCTAGGGGTGAGATTATGTCTCAGATTTTCCTACCCATTTTGAAGAATTTTCTCAGTTACCCCACTTACAGGAGTCTCTCTAGTAGTTTCTGGATTTCTCCAGAGGGAGCTGATCTGTGCCATAGCCCCAAAACAAAAAACAGTAGGCACAAGGGCTGAATTCACACCTGGCCCCTATGAGTTGCTCAGTGACAGTTAGTCCCCAGGTTCTGTCTGGGGAGAGAGACAATACATAAACTTTGGGCCAAGTGGCATTTCTTACCTGGTTGTGAGCGCATCTTGTCTGCATCGTTGTATCTCACCTAGAGGTAGGCACTGCTCAAAAACCTCATTTCAGGTGACTCTGCCAATGCATCCATTTTCCTTTCCCTGTAGGACGTTTGGAATGGCCAGATGGGCAGAGATGGGGATTCCATATCAGTTCAGGTTTATGAATGTCAACAGGGCTGTTTATTCCCTGGGACCATTTTACATACGGCTCTTATAGTCTCATCATCACCATCAAAGTGTTTTCCGGGGTGTTCCACTGAACAGAGTCCTTTGCACATCCAAATACATGCACTGTGGGCCAGGGAGGTCTACGCAGAGCAGTTATACGTTCCAGCCACAAGTTCTTCTTCCCCTTCCTTGGACATGCCACACTCCATTTTTCTAGAAGGGCTTTGCACAGGCTCTTCTCTATGTCCAAATGGCCTGCTTCACCTTCTTCATCTAGTTAACTCCCGCTCAGTCTTCATGTAATCACAGTTGACTTTCCTGACCTCCTAGCCTAGATCATGTTGCTTTGCTGTGACCTATCTGATAACCACATTCTTTCCTTCAGAAGCTTTACCTCACTTTGCAAGTGGAGGTCAGTTAGTGAGACTATTTGGGTCTTTTCCATTAGACCAGGAACTCTTCTCATTCATCATAAAGGTTCCCAAGCCTTATGTGATGTTTGACTCAAAGATATTCAATAAACATCAATGAAAAGAAGGAAGAAAGGAAGGAAGAAATGAAAGGGGGAGGGGAAAATGGAGGGAGGACAGGAAGGAGGAGAAGGGAGGGGTTAGGTTCATGATGAAAAGAGAAACCCTTAGAACTTGGAAGCAAGGTCCTCTCTCTTCCTCTGTGATCAGAAATCGTACTTCAGGTGTTCGTGTCCTGAGATTGTTGACCCTGAAAAAACTAAAAATGAGTCTTATCATTCATTATCTTGGCTGGTCAGACTGGCATTCAAAAATTGGGTATCAGATGAAGAGAGGACAGGTTTATCATTGATCGAATATCTTCTGTGAGCTGTGTTTGCGATCAGGCAGTTTGCCCATGGGATGTTCTGACCCTCTGCCAGCGGTGTGGCCAGCCTGCTCTTGCAGCACTACCATGCTGCTGCTGCTTAGATGCTTAGTCATGTCCAACTCTTTGCAACCCCACAGACTGTAGCACGCTAGGCTCCTCTGTCCATGGGATTTCCCAAGCAAGAACACTGGAGTGGGTTGCCATCTCCTTCTCCAGGAGTCTTCCTGACCCAGGGATCGAACCCATGCCTCCTGCGCTGGCAGGCAGATTCTTTATCTCTGAGCCGCCTGGGAAGCCCAGCAGCACCTACCATACTGTGCAGTAGCTGTCTGCTTGTCAGTGTTCCCAGCCAGACTTCAGGCACTCAGAGCATGAGGACCTTTGTTGAGAGGGTTCCACATTAAACATTGTTATGTGGTAAAGGAATGGAGACCAGATGGCTCTGTCCACGATCCTGCAGGGAAACACATTCGAAAACACAGCAACAATCAGAGTGAAAGAGTCCAGACAAAGAGCTCAGAATTGTTTGGTAAATAAAGGAATAGTGCTCCCTGTGAGCACCCATTATGAAAAAGCTGAGAGTTGAAGAGTTGCAGGTTTTGTCTGTTTGCTTGTTTATCTTTTCTTTTTTCTTCCTTTTTCTTTTTACTAGCACAGGAGAAATGAACAGAGCAGAGAAGGCTGGTAATTCAGTTAAGCTGCCACTCACAGAGTGAGGAACCAGAGGAAAAAACAGAGCCACACGTTAGATTGAACGCCTATCGCATGCCCGAGTATTGGGCTGGGCAGACAGCACAGGGCGGTGAATAGGGTATTGGTTCTGCAGTCAGGATGATCTGGGCTCAAGCTCTGGCTCCACAAGTTCTTAGCTCTGTGATCCTGGACACCACTGCCCCATACCTTGGTTTTCTCAGAAAAGAAGTGAAAAAATATGCCTACTATATTGAGTTGTTGTAAAAATTAATAATTGACAAAGATGCAACTAGCAAAAAGAAACAGATGAAAACAGATGGCAAATGGAAAATGCCTTGCATACTGCAGATTGGGTGCTTTGGGGGAGTCTTTCTGAGAAGAGGACATTTACCTTGTGATCTAGAGAGTGAATAAGACAGTGGAGGAAGCAGGAGAGGAATCTTAGACTATTCAGTGCCAGTTGTGGAGGGTCCAATGCATAACGAAGGCCAGAGTATTCAGAGACCTGATGGATGGACAGCATGTCTGGAGTACAGAGAAGAAAAGAGGTATATAGGGACTTCCTTGGTAGTTCAGTGGCTAAAGCTCCAAGCTCCCAGTGCGGGGGCCTGGGTTCAATCCCTGGCCAGAGAACTAGATTCCATACGCACAACTAAAGATCTCATGTGCCACAAGGAAGATCAAAGATCTCACGTGCCACAACTAAGACCCAGCACAGCCAAATAAATATTTTTGAAAAAAGAAAAGTGGTATCCAATTCAGGCAGAGGTTGAATCCCATTGTGCCTTAAAGGTCATTGATGGAGGTGGGCTGATTCCAAGGGATGAGCAGGAAATAGATTGAGGATGAAGGCAAGGGTGGAAGCAGAGAGACCGCTGCTGTTGCGGTGGTGGAGGTAGAAATGGAGAGAGGTGGACGGAGGGAAGGAGGCAGGGTGGGATGGGTGCGTGGGGTGGGGGCTGAGGGAACCAGGTCAGAGAAGGGCTCTCTGCTTTCTGCTTTGGGCTTGACGGGCGGTGCCACCACCCTCTGTGGTGGGGAGGGCCGCAGGACGAATGACACACTTTAGGACGAGATGAAGATTTTAGTTTTGGGAGTGTTAAGTCTGGATTACAGTTAGACATCCAAATGGAAATGTCAAGTAGGCAAAAAAAAAAAAAAAAAGAAATACAAGTCTGAAGCTCTCAAGGGAGATCCAGACCAGAAATACAAATTTGAGGGTTGTCAGCCTACAGCCTGTGCTGAATGTCACGAGACTGACCAGAGGTATGGAAAACAGGGAGAAAGAATACCCTGAGGAAAGGAGATTGAGCTTCATGGGCTCTGTAATTACACACACACACACATACACACATACGTGTGTGCACGCACACACACACACACCCCCCATGGACGATGAACTGGGCACAAAGCTATTTGAATTCTGCCTCTGCCCTTTACAATCTTTGAAATTTTATGCAAGTTACCCCCACCTCTCTTAACCCCATTTCCCTTATCCGCAAAATAGGAGGATGTTATGAGCATTAGAAATGATATGTGCTAATACCCTGGGTATGTCATAAAGGCACACAAATGATAAAAAGCTTGGGGGCTGGTTCTTCTCTGATACCCTCCCCCACCAACTTCCCAGCTTCTGTCCCCAACTCTGCAACTCCTTGATTCATGCCATATGCGTTCCTAATCTCCTTCCAAACCCCCAGCAGCAAAAGGCAGATCACTGATAACTCTCTGTGGGGTTTCTTTGATTTCCGATATTCCTCCACTTTCCTGCCTCTGAGTAATAGCTGGCTCATCTGAACAATCTCCAAACTTCTCAAGTGGAAAAAAAAATAGACTATTCAGGATGATCCACTTTCTAAGCTGCATGCTAATAAGTGGCATTCTTATTGTTATTATGTTTGCTTTCAAATCAGTGAGAAATCTTATTAGCCAGGGTAGATGGGGAACAATATTACCCAGTGGTGTGGAGAAAATGAAAGTTATTCTTAGAAAACCTTTCTTTGGATTAGACCCCGATGTTCACTGGGTAGTCAATGATGTCAGTAGATAATCTGGAGGTGATGTCAGCGGGTGTTGGGGCAGGGCTGCAGGAGACGGAGGAGAATGAATGGAGAATGGCGTGTCTGTGCAGCGTAATGCTGGCCATGCCTCCTCCTCACCTCCAGCATCCCTCAACCTTTAACCAACATCCTTCCACTATGAGACTTGCACCAGGCACTTCTTAAAACTGCACATGAGGCCAAAGGGAGGGTGATAAAGACCTCAGGCTCTGGACCCACATAGATTAGGCTCAACTTTGTTTGTTTGTTTGTTTTTTCCATTGCCCATGTGACCTTGAGCAAGGTACTAATGACTTTGGGTGTCCAGGTACTCATCTGCAGCCTGGGAAAAACAATACCACCTGCCTCAGAGTTGGGTTGTGAGGATTAAATGGGACAATTGTGTAAAAAATTAAGGCCATTAGTGGTAATGTGGTTATAACTCCATAAATGTCCATTTTTACCATCCTTATTTAGTGATCCTCTTATTTTTTAAGGCAGATGCTAATATTACCTCTTTCCATCTTGCCCTCTTCTCCCAATGTACTCAAACTGAAGCTCAAACAGGTTAGAGGCATTGCAGCACTATTTACCATAGCCAGGACACAGAAGCAACCTAGAAGTCCATTGACAGAGAAATGGATAAAGAAGCTGTGGTACATACATACAACGGAATATTACTCGGCCATGACAAAGAATGAATGTGAGTCAGCTGCAGTGAGGTGGATGAACCTAGAGCCGTTACACAGAGTAAGTCAGAAAGAGAAAAAAGAATACCGCCTGTTAACATACATATATGGAATCTAGAAAAATGGTACCGATCAACCTATTTGAAGGGAAACGATGGAGGCACAGACTCCATCACTTACAGGGAACGGACTTGTGAACTCAGTAGGGGGAGGAGAGGCAGGACGGATTGAGGGCATGGCATTGGCGTATAGACACTGCCATGTGTAAACCAGATGGCTGGTGGGAAGCTGCCGCAAAACACAGAGAGCTCAGCCTGGCGCTCTGTGATGACCGAGACAGGCATGGGGGGCAGCGGGAGGGACACTCAAGAAGAAGGGGACATGTATAACTGTGGCTGATTCCTGTTATTGTATTGCAGAAACCAACTTAACACTGTGAAGCAATTATCCTCCAACTGAAAAAAAAAATGAGGCTGGAGGCTGGCTCTGGAGACCCAAAGAGACATGTGTCTGATCTGGGATTTGAATCTTAGTCTCCCCTGTTTGCGAGGCTGGCATTGCTGTTTCTGCACCCATAACCTGGAATATGTGATGGAAAACGAGTGACCAGACCTCCAGGGAGACTTGGGACTGACTGAAGGAAAGCATCCTGGGGTGGCCGTGGGTAAGAGGGATGAAAGAACCTGATCACCCTGAAGACATGCCTGCTGTGTTCAGCAACGCACATTCACACATTCCAAAAATGCTGACTGAACTCCTAAGAGTGCCAAGAACTGGGCCAGATGCTGAAATGAGTAAGAGGAGACTCAAGAGTCTGCCTTCATGGAGCTGACAGCTTAGGGGTGGGGGACTGACGTAATGCAGATAGATAATTGCCAAGTATGAATAAATGCAAAGTTGCAATTGATATCACTTCTACACTGAGGAAGTAGAGAGTCCCTAACACACACACACACACACAAACGCACACCCTGGGTCCCTGACCTAGACTGAGGGCTTGGAGGACACTCTCCTGAATAATTATAATTGTTATTATGTGATAATAATGATTAGTGCTTTGACAGCATTTCTACAAGCCGAGGCCCTGAGCTTTCTTGTTATGTCTTATGTATCAGCCTCAGAGCAGCTCTATTCTTTATTGCTACTAGTGTGTCTGTTTTCTTGTTGTTCAGTGGCTAAGTCTTGTCCAGCTCTTTGCAGCCCCATGGACGGCAGCATGCCAGGCTTCCCTGTCCTTCACAGTCTCCCAGAGTTTGCTCAAATTCATGTCCATCAAGTTGGTGATGCTACTGAACCGTCCCATTGTCTGTTGCCCCCTTCTCCTCTTGCCCTCCATCTTTCCCAGCATCAGGGTCTTTTCCACTTTAGAGATGAGGAACTGAGATTCAGCAGGGTTGATTGGTTTGCCCAAGGTCACACAGCCACAAATGCAGAGCTGTACCAGGCAGCTGGCCCAGAGTCGGTGCTCTTACCCATGCTGAGGTCTGAAGGTTGTGTTGGTTTTAACCGGACAGAGGGAAGAGGCAGAGGATGGCCCACCCAGGATCCCTTTTCCACTAGGAGGACAGAGGGTGCTCAGGACTGAACGCAGCTGAGTGGACATAGAGCTCGGGGAGCTGGGTGCGCAACCAGAGAGAAAGGTGTAGGTGGACCAGGAACGGCCTCCAGCCCACAGGAGAGGCTTTGATTCTTACCAGAAGAGCCATGGGTATCCACGGAGCAGTTTTAAAAGGGGGAGGTCACATGATCTGCATTTACTAAAAGTTCACTCGGGCTGTTTCATGAAGCACAGGTTACCGTTGTTCAGTCGCGAAGTCGGGTCTGACTTGGCGACCCCATGGACTGCAGCAGGCCAGGCTTCCACAGGTTGAAAGGCAGCAGAAGAAGAAGTAGGGAGACGGATGCTGAGAGAATGCCATCACGCTGAGATGAGGTGCGGCTGAGATGAGGTGCGGCTGAGATGAGGTGCGGCTGAGATGAGGTGCGGATGAGATGAGGTGCGGCTGAGATGAGATGAGATGATGGAGCCTGGGCCAGACAGGGGATGGCAGAGCAGGAGCAAAGCTGATGGATTAAACAAAAAAAATCCTTAGGAGGTGAAAGGGCTGTGACTTTGTGGTTAGGTGGTGCCGTGGGTGAGAGAGGAGGAGGATTCAATGTGTCCTCGTTGGATCCAGGGCATAGAGAGTGGTTCACCATACCCGAGACCAGGTTTGAAGGTGAAGGAAGAGGGAGACATTTGGTCACAGTTTGGGCTCCAAAGTGACTCAGCAGGTTGTAGACTAACTGGGATAAGATCAATTCTTGCAGCTGGGCCCCAGTAGCCACCATTCCAGAACAGGATGGAGGTGTTACTTCTGAGTACAGCATGTAGAGGGGTCCGAGTCAAATGGAAGTACTGTATGAATCAGTCACGTGACGCGGCCACCCCAACACTCAGAATACTCTCAGGTTATGCCTGCAGGCAACACCTAGGGAATGGCATTTGCAACCTACCTGTCATACAAACAGGAGTTGGCAGACCCCCACCATGTCGTGATGGCAACCAAGGGAAACATATAGAGTTGTCTGAGCATTTGTTTTGTTTCGAGCACATCACACATAGGCCTGCAAATCTCCTCCTAACCTTGTAATATGATAACCCTGTTGACAAGCAGACGGCAGCTCAGATGTTTAAGTGACTCGTTGAAGCCGGTGCCTCTTGTAAGAGACAGATGAGACGTTGTAATTTGGGTCAGCCTGACTCAAGCAGTTACGCTCTGCCCACTATACTGTCTTGTCTCTCAAGACAGAAGATGAAGAGCTGATACAATAGGAGGACACATAGCTTTGAAAATTAAAAAAACTTGGTGCAACTTGATATTTATTTCCTGATACAGATTCCTCATCTGTGAAATGGGGATAATACTACTACCGACTTCCTAGGGTTATTCTAGGAATGAGCAATACCGTGCTGGTAAAGCACAGATCTGGGTCTGACATATAGTCCTTCAGACAGGTAAGATTTTATTACCATTATTATTATCTTTATTGTTATTACTGAAAAGGAATTAAGGCTTATTTGATAGCTCAGTTGGTAAAGAATCTGCCTGCAATGTGGGAGACCTGGGTTCGATCCTGGGTTGGGAAGATCCCCTGGAGAAGGGAAAGGCTACCCACTCCAGTATTCTTGGGCTTCCCTGGTGGCCCAGCTGGTAAAGAATCCACCTGCAATATGGGAGACCTGGGTTCGATCCTGAGTTGGGAAGACACTCTTGAGAAGAGAATGGCTACACACTTCAGTATGCTGGCCTGGAGAATTCCATGGATTGTATAGTCAATGGGGTGACAAAGAGTCGGACATGACTAAGCAACTTTCACTTTTCACTTTCTGGTGGTTCACTGGTTAAGAATCTGTCTGTCAGTGCAAGGGACATGGGTTCAATCCCTGGTCCAGGAACTAAGATCCCACATGCTGCAGAGCAATTAAGTCTGCATGCTGCAACTACTGAGTTCACATGCCCTAAAGTCTGTGCTCTGCAACAAGAAAAGCCACGACAATGAGAAGCCCGCGCAACACAACTGCAAAGTAGTCCCACTCGTTGTGACTAGAGAAAGCCTGTGTGTGGCCATGAAGAGTCCACGCACCGAAAGAACGACCCAGTGCAGACATTGAATAAATAAATCTTAAAGAAAAAAACCCCAAACAGAGAGGGAATTGCACTTAGCTGAGATGAATCCAGACGACAAGACGACAGCAAATAGAGATAAGAAGCTGGCTTGTCTCCATGGGGCCAGGAGAGCTGTTCAAATAGGTAGAGCTGACCCACAGTGCAAGGAGCAACTTCAGGAAGTGGTGAGCTGTCCATCACAGGAGGCATGCAAATCTAGGCTAGACGACCACTTATAGAAACAACCCATGAGTGGTCTGCTCAATCACACCGAGTCACACAACCTCTGTTGGCCCTTTAAGCTGAAAGTCTGATTCTACCTCCCGCACCTGCTCTAAAGTGACAACTTTTGTTGTGACGTGGACTAAATCTAGGGCACCTGTTCCAAAAATAGCCAGCGGGTAAGGCAGGAGGAGGAGCTGGGGCTTGTGTCCGTCACCTTCCCTTTGACTCAGTCCTCAAGGATGTCACAAGGGCTGACGAGACACTCACTCTGAACCATCCCTTGACTTTCTGCGGCATCTCACCTAGGGCAGCCTCCTCCCCCCAACTCCATCTGCCCCTGAGAAGCCCAGCTTGTGGCTGCCCCTAGGGGAAGATACCCTAACACTGGCCCAGGTGTGCACCCCAGGAGCACCTGCCCTTCCCCCTTTAAGGCACGGATTCAGAATCTCAGGAAGTCATCCCTGTGAAGGATGAAGGATGCCTTAAGAGCTTAAGGCAAATTCACCCTCGAGACCTCTTGAGGCCTCATAGGAGGGCTTAATTGACATTCAGCCAAATGAGAGCCCCTCTAAGATAGGGATATTCTATTCAGCTTAGTCAGCCTCACAGTTTAGTAGGGCCTTGCACATAATACATGCTCAGTAAATATCTAATAAATGAATATTAGGAAAAATGAGTAGGGATTTGATGTAATTTATTCATTTGACAAATATGACATCTACTGGGTTTCAATTCCACTCAATGTTTACCATACAATTTAACACAATTGCTAGTGTGCAGTTACAGATTTAGAAGAGATCTCCAGGCAAAGAACAGTTCCAAACTTCTTGACTGGAAGGCTATAACTGATACTGAACTTTGTATTTCCAGGGCTTGGATGGATGCAGGATTTGCTCATGTGCAGCAAGAGATGAGAGACAGAAAAATAGTTGGAACACTTCGGATAAATGAAGTCAGACATACTTGGCCTTCTCCTGTGCTCAGCCTTCTCTCTCTCTCTCTACACACACACACACACGCACACACACACACACACACACACACACACACACACACACACTTAATCTGCTCCTCTTGAGCACGGGTTGAACTTAGTGACTCATTTCCTTCCCATAGACTATGATGGAAGGGCTGGTGGTTCACTCACGAGACTGTTTTATAGTAGATTTCTCTTTCTCTGTCTCTCTGTCTGTCCCTCTGGGTGTGTCTCTCTGTCTCTCTCCCTCTTATCACTCCCTCTCCCTAGACAAGTCAGATATCATGTTGTAAGCACTCGAGCATCCCTATGGAGAGACCCACATGTTGAGGAACTGAGGACTCCCCCAGAAATCATGTGAGTGAGCTTGGAGGAGCTCCTCAGCCCCAGGCAAGCCTTCAGATGATGGAACCCTGAGTCACCACCTTGACTGCAACTTCACGAGAGACTCTGAGTCAAAAGCACACAGCTAAGCTGATTTTTAAATTCCTGATCCACTTTGAGGTAGTATATGTTTGAAGCTATTAAGTTTGGGGGCCACTGGTTTTGTGACAATAGATAAGTGATGTGGTTTTCAGTAGTCAGAGTCCAATCAGATAAGAGCCACGAGGAGATAGATAGATAATAGATAGAGAGGTAATAGATAGATAATAGATAGAGATAATAGATGATAGTGTGTTGTGTTCAGTTGCTAAATCGTGTCCGACTCTTCATCCCATGAACTGCAGCATACCAGGCTTCCTTGTCCTTCCCTGTCTCCCGAAGTTTGTTCAAACTCTTGTCCATTGAGTTGGTGATGCTACCTAACCATCTCATCCCCTGCTGCCCCCTTCTCCTTTGCTTTCAATCTTTCCCAGCATCAGGGTCTTTTCAAATGAGTCAGCTCTTTGCATCAGGTGGCCAAAGTATTGGAGTTTCAGCTTCAACATCAGTCCTTCCAATGAACACCCAGGACTGATCTCCTTTAGGATGGACTGGTTGGATCTCTTTGCAGTCCAAGGGACTCTCAAGAGTTTTTTCCAACACCACAGTTCAAAAGCATTAATTCTTCAGTGCTCAGCTTTCTTTATAGTCCAACTCTCACATCCATACATGACTACTGGAAAAACCATAGTTTTGACTATGATAGAGATAGATAATAGATAGATATGGAGAAAGATGATAGATTTGACCTTAGGCAGTTGTGGAAGCTGAGTGAACAGTGTCTGTAAGGTCTTGTCTCCATGTCTGCTGGTGAAGATTGAAGACCCCAGGGAAAGTCACCGGGAAGGGCAGATAGATGTAAAAGGAGAGAGGAAGAACAAGGGCAAAGCGGAACCCATAAGAGTGAGCCTGGAACTCACGATGAGAGAACAGAACCTGTGTTATTTCTCACTGCCTCCCGCCTTGATGAGGTAGAGTCCTGCTGAAGAAGCTGACATCCTTGACACATCCTTGGAACTCAACATGCACCCGGATTCGAAACTGGAAAAGCTGAAGGGGGACCCAAGGGATGGCAGAGCAGGTCAGCCAGCAACCCTTCCCCAGTGAAATGAGTCAGATAAAAAACATATATGCACTACCCTGAAAACAAATGACTGCTTTCTCCCTCCAAATCTCCCTTCATTTCGCTTGTCAATGCCTCCGAATCAGGAAGGCGACACAGTATAAAAGCAGCATATTCTCTCAAGTGGTCTCATCCACAGCCTCAGTTTTTTGTTTGTTTTTGAAGTTACCAATGCTATTTCAAACTTTATTTCACAATGTTCATTCGACAAAACTTCCTAAGGTTATATTATGAAAAAGAAAGAGAACAACTATTTCAACCAATCCTGAACAATGACAGTCCATCTAAAAGTCTAGCACTTCACATAACAGCCTCAACTGGAAAAGTGAGACAACATGACACAGGGAAAAAAATAATCTCCTTTGGCAGAACAAAAAGAAAACAAAAGGAATTTCTTGAATCAACTCAAGTTGTGGACAGACCTGATATGGAAACTTAGCTAGTTCAAAGGACTCAGAGAGCCCATCATTAGTGTATGACCATAGGCAAAACTTGGGTTAGTGTTCTGTGCTTTATACAAAAAAGGAGGAAAATTCGTATTGGAAAATGAAATTAATCAACTTTTAAGACTCTGCTGCTGCTGCTGCTGCTGCTGCTGAGTCGCTTCAGTCGTGTCCGACTCTGTGCGACCCCATAGACGGTAGCCCACCAGGCTCCCTCGTCCCTGGGATTCTCCAGGCAAGAACACTGGAGCAGGTTGCCATTTCCTTCTCCAATGCATGAAACTGAAAAGGGAAAGTGAAGTCGCTCAGGTATGATAAAAGAGACTTAGTTTCAAATAACCTAGGGAGAGTCCCAGAGACTAACAAGTTTATAAACTTATCTTCTAAATGATATCGGACTGAGCAAAAACGAAGGTCTTTAGTAATTTGAAGTATGGATAAATAATTAAAAATAGCTAACATTTTAGAGTGTTCCCTTTGTGATAGGCATTTCATTGACAGCCTTATCTCTGATTTCTTAAACCTAAAAAGTAGTAATAATTATTCTCATTTTCACAGATAGATCAACTGTCTTAGAAAGATTAATTACTGTGTTCAAGGTCATAATGGTAGTAATCATTGGAGGCTGGTCTCCCTCCAACATCACTGTCTTAAGCCCTATCCTATATGATCACCACCTGTGCTTACACACATGCATTATGTGGGACTAACATTTGACAATCTTTCACATCCACAGGTTCAATTATGATCTATATTTTGGTGACTTCCAAGTTATCTCTAGTTCAGTTCTTTTCCTGTGCCTCATACAGTTTGTTGTCTTAAAAAAAAAAAAAAAAAACAACCAACACTTTATTGATGTAGGATGGACATGTAAAGAGCTGTGTATGTTTAAGGTACACAGCTCAATGCATTTGGGGATAAGCTCATATCCATGAAACCATCATCATGGTCAAGGCTATAGATATCCATCACCTCCCAAAGTTGCCTTCTGCCCCTATTGTTATTATAAGAATATTTAGCATAAGGTCTATCCTCTCGGGGGGACTTCCCTGGTGGTCCAGTAATTAAGACTCCTCACTCCCAATGCAGGGGGTCTGGGTTCGATCCCTGATCAGGGAACTAGATCCTGTATCCTGCAGTGAAGATCCCATGTGCTGCAACTAACATCTGGCACAGCCAAAATAAATTAACTAATTTAAAAAATCTATTCTCTTGGAAAATTTCAAGTATCCAATGCACTGTTGTTAGCTATAGTTTCTAAGCATAAAGCAGATCTCAGAATATATTCATAACTGAGACTTCATATCCTTTGACCAAAGTATATGGTCAAAGGATATCCTTCCAGTCCCCTCTCCCAAATCCACCGTTACCACTGGGAGTCAACATTCTATTCTCTGTTTCTATGAGTCTGACTATTCTAGATTCATATACAAGTGAGAACATACAGTCTATGTTTCTGTCAGGCTTATTTCACTTAACATAATGTCTTCCAGGTCCATCCATGTTGTCACAAATGGCAATATCGCCTTCCTTTCTAAGGCTGAATAATATTCCATTGCATATATATATATATATATACATACACACACACACACGTATGTATATCACATTTTCTTTACCCATTCATTAATTGACAGATATTTAGGTTGTTTCTATATTTTGGTTATTCTGAATTCTGTTGTGAATGCGGGATCCAGATATCTCTTCAAGGTCCCGAGTTCAGTTTCTTTGGAGATGTACACTCAGATGTGTAATTGTTGGATCATATTTCTACTTTTAATTTTTTAGGCACCACCATGCTGCCTTCAATAGTGGCTGCACCAATTTACATTCCTACCAACAAAGGGTGGACCAGGGTTCCCTTTTCTCTATATCCTGGCCAACTCTTGTTACTTCTTATCTTTTTGATGATATCCATTCTAACAGGTGTGGAGGATGACACCTCGTTGTGGTTTTGATTTGCATCATCCTGGTGGCTAACATTTTTACATGTTCTTGTGGGATCACAGACAATTATCTTCAAGGGAAACCTCACAGTAGGAGGAAGCAGACAGACAAAGGGACCAATAACATGCTGCAATGAAGAAATGTCCCAAAATCCATGGGAGTCCAGAAGACAGTGCCGCTAACACTGGGGAAACTGAGAAAAGATTCATGGAGTTGACATGAGCTGGGAGGTGCAAGGTAATTAAACATTTGCCAGATGGTTAAATAATATTCATCAAGAAGTGGAAACAGGATCTTTTAAGGACAGAGTTTGTTTTGGCTGGATCAGTATCTGTGTGCAAGGAAGTACTGGGAGTTAAGATTAGAGAATTTGTGTCAGCAAGAACAGACCAGAAGGTCCTGGAAGCTCCCTGGTGGTCCAGTGGTTAAGAATCAGCCTTGCAGCACAGGAGACATGGGTTCTATCCCTGGTGGAGACTAAGACCCATGTGCCTTGGAGCAACTAAAGCCGTGTGCTTCAACTAGAGAGCCCACGTGCTGCAACCACTGAGCCTGCATGCCACAATTCCAGAGTCTGTATGCCACAAAGAAAGATCCTGCACGATGTACCCAAGATCCTGTGAGCTGCAGCTAAGACCCAATGCATCCAATTAACTAATTAAGCAAATATTAAAAAATGCAGATCTGACCAGGAAACTCCATGGCAGGCATGCCAACAGTCTTGGTCTTTACATGATCTGGTGATGGGGAGTTATTAAAAGACTTTCAGTTGGGGATGACAAGCCCAGAATTAAGTTTTAGAACAATTCAAGTGGCAGGTATATAGAGAAAGAGGTAAAGGTGGGTCAGTATCGGAGGTAGGGAGACCAGTTATTAGACTGTGACAATAATTCACGTAGGAGAAGATGAGAGATGGAAATCAGACAGTGGGAGCAGGAGGCATGTGGGAGGATATAGACAGGGAGATTAACCAAAACTGGAGGAAGGGAGGAAGAGAGAGGAGTCAAAAGACTGTCATGATTTTGGCCCAGTGAGTGGGAGCTGATGGTGCTCTGCTCTGAGATAGAAAACTCTAGAAGGGAAGCAAGTGCAGGTGGGGGCGAGGGGAGGAGGATGCGTTTGGTTTTGACAATGTTGAGTTTGGGATGCTTTCAAGATATGCAAGAGGCAGCTGAGTATGTGTATCTGTGTTATTATTTTTACTTATCTTTGATGAATCACTGTGGGCTTTGTGACGCTGAGCTTTATGGCCAACATTGAAAACTGCAGAAGGCAATACCAATGCTCACACTTCCTGTAAATATCTCTCCCCTGCAGCTTATGATGGAATATGAGTGGTTAAGATGGTGGGAGGGGATTGGGAAAGATGTAGAATTTGGTTTACGGTTTAACCCATGATCGTGATTTTGGGATGCTCTGGATTACAAAGCCTCCCATGCGTGTTGACTGCACTGAGATGGGCTTGTCTCTTCACATTTCCTATTCTGATGATGTCCATCCATCTTGAAGTCAGTTCAAATATGCTATGGTTTGCTAAGCCAGCTTGGACCCTGGCTTCTTTAGATTAGTCTGAGTGTACCAGGGAGGCCACAGGTAATCAGTCACCTTCTTGAAACACAGCAAGAGGTCTGTGTGTTTTTCTCATTGTGTTTGGTGATGGGGACACAGAGTGGGATCTGGGGAAGAAGGTAATGACTCCTTCTTCCTTCCATCTTCTGTTGCACTTTTTTTTTTTTTTTTAATTCCTTGGCTCCTGTTTCAATGAAAGGCTGCAAGCAATGGAAAGTAACAAAATTGTTGAGCACATGTGATGCCACTAGCTCCAGGGGCCCAGCCTCTGAACTGGGCACGGGGATGTCTTACCTGCTTAGGAAGAAATGGAAGAGGAGGATGATCTCCTTAAGAATGCAGGGCTGCCTGCAGTACCGCTGAGTTAAGAAGAACAAGGCTGCTGTTTCCTCCTCAGGCAGGAACAAAGACAAAGTGAGAGAAAGGCAAGAGAAAGAAAGAGAAAACTTCCAAAACAGCCTGGCATGTCAGCGGGTGGTGGGAAGCAGGAGAGAGCTGGACACTTCTTCAAGGGAAATAAAGACTTTCAAACGGAAAGTCATAGCACAGTCTCCTCCTGGCTTCTGCCAGTGTGCAAGCTGAATGGAAGTTTTTCTAAACCATAGTGCACCAGGCTTTGCATACACAAACTTGGAAATTTTAGCATCTTGAAGTTTCCAGAAACAAAAATGTGAACCTCTTGTCTTTCTGCTGTCTAAGGAGAGTAGTGAAGACTTGGCACATAAATCTTTGGAGCTTTCAGTACCGTGGAGAGCTCAGAAACAAAGCCAGTGGCCACTTTTCTGCTTCCTTAGTGGAAGTATGGCAAAACCAATACAATATTGTAAAGTAAAAAAAAAAAAAAAAAAAAAGTCCTAATCTATGACCTCTAATTCTTGGACCATTCTCACCTCCAGGGAAAGATACCCTCTATCCCCAGAAAAGAAGAGAAGTCAGATGGTCACTGGAAATTGTTTTTCTTTGGAGATACCTGGAACACAACTCCAAAGTTTTGAAACTAAAGAAAGTACTGAAGGGGTTATCTTTTGTATGCTATAGTTGACAATGCCTCTGCACATGCCTAGGAAGAGGGCAAAGTTGGAGCTGAAAATCCTCATTTCACAGATATGCATGAGAAGACTGTGAAAAGAATCAGAGAGGTGAAGTGAAAAGACAAAAGTCACACAGCAAAGATGTGGCCAAGAACTGAGACTTCCTGGTTCTTCTTTCTGCTTCTTGTTTTTTTAAAAACCTTCACTGGCCATTTACAATACGTAAGTCATCAGGAACACAGAGGCGGTTCCTCTTGCACAGGACTCTGAGAGTATTGGAAGCTAAGTAATGGTGAACACTAAGTAGAGATGAAAATATCACGGGATGTGAGGTCCAGCTGACATGTGCTCACCTCTGGCCCCAGCTTCACAATGACCTGGTTGTATAGTCTTCGGGAAGTCACTTCAACTCTCTGAACCTTGGTTTCCGAATATGTAAAATGGGTATTATAATCCCTGCTACAATGGAGTGTTTTAAGGATTTAAAAAGAGATTTTTACACAGATGGGTTAGTTGAAGAACTTTAATAAACTGCATCAAAACTCTTGTAAAAAAGATAACTGATTTCCTCCTCTCCCCCCACTCCATTCCTAGCAGAAGATTACAAGGTCTTCCAAAAGAAATATATTTGGTTTTGTTCTCAGAATGATAGCACATTTGACTGGAAAGTGAGAGATTTTTCCCTCCCACAGGAACAGAACTGTCTGTTAATTAACTTTGCTTGGCTGTCTGGTCATCTGGCTTTAGCCAGCAGAATCTTGAGGGAGAAAAAAAAAAAAAAAAAGAACTGAACCATTCTGGATAGCCACGTCACTGGCAAAAGCAAATGTCCCAAGTCCCAAGTATAAACTGCCTCCTAATTAGGAAATAATTATGACCCCAAATGGGGCCACATGGATGTAAAGGCATCTCACAAATTGCTGATTAGTTTCATAGCAGCGAGTGGTATTTAGTGCCACTTCAGTTAATGGAAAATGTGTTGGAAATGGCCCATCGTTGGCTGATCCAAAAAAAGAGAAAAGGCTTTGGAGTCCCTAGACTCCAAAAACAAGGAATAAGGCAAGAGCAAAGGGAAACGTTTGTCTTTTCTTTTTCTCAGAGTGTGACTACAGTATAAGAGTTTGGGGGCTTCTCTGGTGGTTCAGTGGTTAAGAATCCGCCTGCCAATGAAAGGGACATAGGTTTGATCCCTGGTCTGGGAAGATCCCACATGACATGGAGCAACTAAGGCCAACTACTGAGCCTTTGTTGTAGAGCCTAGGTACCACAGCTACGGACGCCGGCACCCTAGGGCCCGTGTTCCCCAACAAAAAGAGCCAGCGCAACGAGAAGCCTGCACACCACAACCAGGGAGGAACTCCCGCTCGCCACAACTAGAGGACGCCCGTGTGCCAACAACGGAGACCCGGTGCAGCCCAAAATAATTAAAAATGACAAAGACACAGTTTTCAAAAAAAGAGTTTGGGACTTGGAGTTAAAATGGGGAAGAATTTTGATTTTATTCTGACCGCAGTGCAAAGGTACTAAAGGCTTGAGACCCGGTGAGGGATGTGATGCAATTCGTGTCTTCCGTCTGGAGAATGGAGGCAAGGAGGCAAGAGAGGAGGCAGGTACACAGGTTAAAAAGCAGTTGTATTTGCATAAACGGGTGGGTGACAGGGAGGTGGTAGAAGTGATGAGAAGCAGATGGATCCTGAGTGCATTTTAAAAGTCACACAGACGGAGCTGGTGGATGGAGTAAGGTGGGGGGTGGGGGTCAGGAGGAAGAGTGAAGGATGGCCAGGGAGTATTTAGCCTGAGATGTCAGGTCAGTAGCAGAGCTGTTTCCTGAGATGGGGAACACTGTGGGAGGATAAGAATTCTATGTGGGGAGGGGGGGATGGGCCAATATGCTTTTTTTTTTTTTTTTTTTTTTTTGGCATTGGACATCTTTAAGACCTCTAGGTGGAGTTACACAATACAGATATGGATATGTACGTCTAGAATTTACAGGGGAGGCCACACAAATACAAAGATGTGGGACTAATCAGTGGCATTTATAGTCAGAGTAGGTAAGGTGGACAGCAAAGTGAACCAAGAACAGGTTCCAAGGCACTCCATCTATATGCCCAGCCAGCCACTCACCCAAGCATCAGCCACCCACTCTTCCAATTAGCTCTTCTCCTACCCATCCAAAAAGGCCCACTCTATGTCAGACGCTGGGCTGGGTGCTAGGACTCAAAGATGAAAAACTATATCTTTTCATCTAGAACTGAAAATTCCTGGAAAATCGTACACTAGGAGAGATAGCACACATTAAAAAGTTCAGTGTGTTTGTGTGTGCGCTCAATTGTGTCTCACGCCTTGCGACCCCATGAACTGCAGCCCACCAGGCTCCTCTGTCCATGGGATTCTCCAGGCAAGAGTACTGGAGTGGGCTGCCATTCCTTCTCCAGGGAAGCTTCCCGACCCAGGGGCTGAACGCACGTCTCTTGCATGTCCCGCACTGGCAGGTGGATTCTTCCCCACTAGTGCCACCCAAGAAGCCCCCAAATTTTAGTTGTTGTTCAGTCACCAAGTCATGTCCAACTCTTTGCGACCCCATGGACTGCAGCACACCAGGCTTCCCTGCCCTTCACCATCTTCCACAGTTTGCTCAAACTCATGTCCATCGAGTCGGTGATGCCATTCAACCATCTCATCCTCTGTCATCCCCTTCTTCCCCTGCCTTCAATCTTTCTCAGCAACAGGGTCTTTTCCAAAAAGTTTAGTGGAGCCTGCTAAATCGTTTGATAGATGTGTGTACAAGGGGCTGAATCATGGAAAAGTCAGCTGTTCATTCTGCTGCTGGGGGGAGCTTGGGAAGACTAAGAAGAGGCTTCTGTCAAAGATGCAATTGTAAGGAGGATTAAGAGTTGACCAGGAGATGAGCAGGAGGCTAGCATCTCGGGAGGAAAGAAGAGCATGAGCGAAGGCATGGAACCCCCAGAGCTCATGGTGGCTTTGGAGAGGAGCAGAAAAGACCTCAGTTGCAGATATAGCCTAAGGCACGTGGTGGGAAGGGGTTTGGTGGGTACTGGGAAGACTGCGTGCTGGCCTGTGGAATTCGGGCTTTACCTGTGGATTCTTTGTTTCAAGCTGAAGATTTGAAGTACAGGAGCAGTGGAGTGAACACAGTCGGATTTTGGTTTCAGAAATGTGATTTGATCTAGAGCTGGGAGTTGTCAAGTGAAAATTAAATCTAGAGTTAGTCAGGAGAGACTTGATTGAGAAGAATTACTTCAAGGAAAAGAAAGGAACTCTTATAATAGGGGGAAGACTGTTGGAATGGGGAGAATGCTGTGACTATAGGATCTGCAAGCATCTCACGCGTTAGGTAAAAGCAGTGTTTCTTTTGTAGGTGGTGGTAAACAGAACTGGAAAGAACAGGATGTGGGGGCATGAGATGAGGGAGAGAGTGGGGACTGGATAGAAGTACATCTGAGAATTTGAGGCCAGTCCATTCCTAGGAGCAGGCGGGGAGCTTGCTCTGGCAGGTCAACAAGCAGTTTTGTTTTAATTGATCATTGGGAACAAGAAGGTCAGCTGATCATTTATGAGGAAGACACTGGGAATTTGAAGGGTCTGTGTTTGGCCTTGGAATGGAGAAACAAGCAGACATCTGTGAGTCATATCGAAGGCATATGGAGAAGGGTGGTTCTTTGAGGTCAGCTGTTGCCTGGGATACGAAAAGGAGAGAGAGGAGGGCTTTAACCATGGTTTGTTTGTTTGTTTTTTCCCCCAGAATCATAAGTCACAGGCCTCGGTGAAGTTCAGTGTGATCAGAGTCAAGACTGAGTGTGGAAAGTGCACAGGAAGATGAGATCCAGGTGAAGGACAGCGGCCAAGCTTGCTGCTAAAATCCTGAAGCCAAGTCCTGGGTTCTTCTCAGTTCCACGCTCCCCTCACCACTCCTCCAATGTGCAGAGGGGCAAGTCAAACGATTTCCCATTTCTACAAACATGAACCCCGTATGAAACGTTCCCGATGCCCATGTTGCAGCAGCAACAACAAGAACAAAGACCACAACTCCATTTCTCATTTTCATATCAATTGGCAGAAATTATCTTTATTAGAAAAATGAAATTTTCCTGTATTTACATTTTTACACCATAGGACTGGGCACTTTTGTTGCCTCGGGAGTTATGTACATACCAGATTGCACACACATTTCAAACCCCATTCCTTAAAACAGTTGATAACACGTTGAACAAAAATAAAAGACATACTACAAGGAGACAACCAGAGTATCTACTTCCTCTATCATAGAAAGGTGTTAAGCAAACGTGTAATTCTGTAGCTATGCTTGGAAATATTTAATACAGTTATTAGCACTTCCTCATGCAGTGGATTAAAACATGACAGATATACACGGTTGCGGTTGGTAAGTGAACATCTTATTCCTGAACAAAGACCAGTGAGTAGATAATGCAGCTTGCTTTGGGCTCCACCAAACCAGAGATCAAGCCAGTTCTGATGTGGGTTTTCGACTGTGTTTGAATGTAGCTGTGAATGGAAACCCTCTGCATACAGACGTGTAATCCTATCCACGTTGCGTTAAAAGTGAACTCAGACACGGACCTTTCAAGCCGCTTAATTAAATTTCTTTCTTGTGGGTAATGACCAGCTTGTGTATTATTAAGTGAGTCTTAGAACACAAGTGAAAGATGGATCGTTTACCCTCTTTTTCTGTCTGAGAAGGCCATTATTTATGATGTTTATGATCTTCTTA
This sequence comes from Capra hircus, assembly GCF_001704415.2. Taxonomy (NCBI): domain Eukaryota; kingdom Metazoa; phylum Chordata; class Mammalia; order Artiodactyla; family Bovidae; genus Capra; species Capra hircus. The sequence continues at coordinate 8,363,467 of NC_030832.1, forward strand.
TTCAAGCCACCGATTAACTCACCTAATTCTTTCTGAATATCTAGCTTGAAATATATAGACTATACGTAAACATACACACAGACATTCTATTGTGATAAACTACATTGACTTATCCCGACTAAATAATTTGGAAAGTGTATGCTTTTAAATTTGTTTTAGCAAGGGAATGAATAAGATTAAGATTCAGAGTTAAAAACAACTGATAAAAGAAATCTTTGGGGACCCTCAGGCTTGGAAGGCATCTGAGCCATATCTAGCCATGTAATTAGTTTTTTGAGTAGTTTACTGAATTTTCTATGAAAATATTATTCTAACCTTATCTCTTATTTGAAAAAAATAAACAATTGACATTCTTTCCCAGGGAAAAAAAATTTAAGAAACATAAATGTCAGGAGTGCTGTATTCATCTTCCCAAATCCATCAAGATTTTCAAAGATGATCAACTGAAATGACCCCAAATAGTCATCTGAATCTTATTAATAAATTTCTGCCCAGGAACATTTACTTAATGGTCATGGCCCCAGAACTGTGTCTACAAACCTAATAAACTAAAGATTTTCTAAGAAAATAAAACAGGTTTAAAAAGTCAATACAGTTCATTTATTCAGATTAGCTTAACTGAGAACAGAATAATTCAATAAATCTTAGATGGCTAATGTAGAAACCTCAATCGAATTCAAAAGCTTATGACTGTTCTTCATGGAAAAGCCAACAATGTTTTTTTATATTTCTGGACCTTCACTATTTGCTCAGCTATCAATAGTCTTTGATTTGAGCCCTTTTAAAAGCTTGAAACAGCAAAATGTCAGATCAATGAGAAGCATTTAAAATGCCAAAGACAAACTTATGTTTGCTGGAGAACAATTAACCTTATTAATTTAAAAGGCAGCTGTGGTATTGGCTACGTGTTATATTAATATCCTTTTGAAGGCTCAACTTAAATCCTTCCCAAAGGTGTGAGAGAGAATTAACTGGAGGAGGTGATGACCAAGGGTTATGGCTAATGAGGAATGTTGTCAGAATTGCCGGGATGCAAACTCATTGTTTCAGGCATGTGGCATAGAAGAGGGATTTATGAGTGATGACCTTGGTTTTCTCTTGTTTGTTCCTACATACTGCTGACACCTCATTGGAGGAAGTTAATCTGAGAAATGACTCCATTTTCAACAATTTGGTTCCTGCTCCCTAGAGAGTTGTGTGCTTTGAAATACAGCCCCAGTGAAGAGATACCACTGGCCAAATTGTTCTCTTGAGTGTTCTAGTTTACGCAAAGCTCAGCATCCCTGGGAGAATGTTGTCATGCATTTGTAGACGCAACAACAGGATCTCAAATAACTATTAAGTAACAATAACCTTTCTGTCTTTAGAGACTTTTTACTGCCAACTTGAAATACGTAAAGGGCTAGAGAATTTCTCAGGGACTAGGACACCCTCAAGGTCAAGGTCATTTACCCTTGGGTTAATTGACCCTCTAGAGGGACGGGGTCACAGAATCCCCCAGATAGACCTTCAAACCACTCAGTTTGCTTTTCTATAGAATGGTTCTACTGTGCCCCACCTCGCAGTGAATATAAATGCCAGGAGAGAGGGGTATGGCTTAGAACATGGGAGAGGGGGTTCAAGAAAGGCTTCATGGGTCATTGCCTGCACAATGCATTATGCCCTACATCTTTTCAGACTCCTAGAAAGCCTGGTGGGAATATTCTGGTGCGACATTCTTTAATGAGACAAACCAAACAAGCATTGCAGTGGTTCAACAGTTATCTTAAAGTCAGTGACCAGGGGAATAAAATCTTAATAGCTGGCCCTCAGCCATACTGATTACCAAAGCTCCTGGTCATTTATGCACAAACTCTATTTCTTATTCCCTGTCACACCTCCAAACTCTGTTCTGTCTGCTTGGCAAAGACAATCAACAGAAGGGACAGTCATTTGCAAGCAGTATCCTCTTTCTGAAAATGGGCCGCCATGCGTAGGAAGGCTTTAATGGGGCTACAAGGCAGTGTGTGTGTGTGTGTGTGTGTGTGTGTGTGTGTGCGCGCGCACACGTGCAGGCATGTGTGCCTGCACACATGTGAGAGCATATTATTTGCATATGTTAATGGAATTATCCCTGATGTCTACTAGGAAAAAGAAGAGATATTAGGAAGGGGATATTTAATATTAGGCACATGCTAAGTAGAGAAAATAACTCCCCAGGAACCAAAAAGTAAGTGCTGAGTGCAAGCATACAGGGGAGAGACAGATAGCATTCAAGTCTCAGGAGGGGCCAGTGAACAGAGGTGGGATCCTGGGCCTTCTCAACACATCCCAAAACAGACACTCATCACCTTCCTCACCACAGAGGCGGAAACTCAAGACAGAGCCCCGGGGACCTCAAAACAACACATCTCTTTTCCAGACTTCTATTCTGACCCCCTCCCCCGGAGGAGATCAGGCACTTCAAGACTATGCCTAATAAAACACGATTATTAGCAGATTCTGTGGCTGAATGAGGCTGAAACCAACCTGCATCCGTTTTCTTATCTGTAAAAGGAGAGCAATCCTACTTAACATCCCCAGGCTATTTTGAGGATCGCATTCTAGGACGTACCCAGAATACAGTCTACACGCAATGTAGATACATTTTGATATTTCCAAATTCAGGTGCTGAACCAAGGCACGTTCTCGGGATGAACGGAGACCCCCGTGTTTCAGAAATGCACAGGATAGGATGGACAGAGAAAAAAATAAGCCCCTTCTCCACCCCACCATCTTTCTGAAATACACCTTAATTCCTTTTGCTGTCTCATCGTCCCCTTTTCTTTCCAGGCACCTGACGCGTTCTTTTTGGCTAGCCACAACACAGAGGCACTTGGGACTCCACAGGAATTCTCTCTACTTTCCTCCCTGATACATTTCTTACCCTGAACTATCCAAAGTACTCTTCACAAGTCAAAAACCAAACCAAACACAAAAGCTTTCAGGAAATAGTCTTTTTACATCATGGTCTATTTCCCAATCCTTTGAGGATATTCCCCCCCCCCCAACCTTTTCTTAAAGCACATGTCATAAAGCCGAGGTGGAAGGAGGCGTGATGCGGCAAGGTCTGGAGAACTGAGAGGACCCAGATCCAAGCCTGCCTGTGCAAAACCAGAGAAGGGCGAGTCTGTTTACCTGATCAATGCTCCTAGGTGTCCTGAGTGCCATCATGGACGGGTATCTCCAGGAACAACTATATTCGCTAAAGGTACTTGGAAATAAGTCTAGGGAAGGGATTACCTGTTTTGTTTGATCAAGGAATCACATACATTTTTATCTCCTGATGAAAACGTCATCATTTCGTTTCTTCATCTGGTCTGTCTTTTGTCCTAGGGCACTGAAGTTCTAGAGGGTGCTTATGGGAAGAGACTGGACTTCCTATTCCCTCCGCCTCTCCTCCATCCCAAATTGGCCCTAAAAGGAGAGTGGATACTTAGTCAGCTTCCCTCAGCTAATCAAGGTCCTTTGTTCATCCTTGGCTAACGAGAAATGTAACAATATAACCTCAACGATTTCTGCCAATTTTCATCTTTGGTTTGAGATTTTAAACTTTATCCCGTTATCCACTCTTCCCAGGGAATAAGTCCCTGGAAAGAGGTTTCTCTTCTCCGGGACTCTGAGGCAAGGGGTTTTGGGGGAGCTTAAAGGAAAACCAAATTCAAAGAAGGGTGCATGGGTCTGTATAAGGCAAGAGACAAAGACAGCCAGGTCAGCTCTGTGAGGTTTTCTGGCACTGATCCTAGAGGTGTTCAGGGGAACACTCTTGAGAGAAACCTAGGGATGAGATAGCCTGGAAAGGGGAACCAAGCTAGGACTTGGACCAGGACGTCTTGGATTCTAGACCTGACTCTGACCCTGTCAACTTGACAGTCTCAAACAGATGACTGCTGCCCCTTTGCAGCTTCATTTTCTCTTAATTTTCCCATCTCCTTTCTCCTTGCCCCAGAACTTGGTGTAGTTCCATAAGTTCTGTTTTTTTAAGACCCCTGTGGGCAGACTCTGTTAGCTGATACTATACTGAGTATTTACGGGCACGGGAAGAGTGTGGGTGGGCAAACAGGAAACGCGCCCTTCAGTGGGTTTGCAGAAATCAAGTGCATGTCTGTATCAGCACTGTCTTCTAGAGTAACAGTGAACAGACTACATCCCGCACCCCTAACCCCAGATATTTTTTTATATAAGAGGCCAAGAACTCCAATACACTAATGCCACTTGGTTTCTGTTATCCTCCCTAGAACTGAGATTATTAAAAAAAAAAAAATAGTGCCCTCTTTACAGAAATATCATCCCATCAATAACCAGAATGGGTTTTCCATGTGTTAATATCCTTATCATCATTTAAATTTTAACATAAACTTTACATTATATACAACTTTATTTGGATAATACACGTACGTGTAAATTGTAGAAAACAAGCATGTATATTATATACATGTGTACCCGAGCATTGATATTCACAGGATAAGTGTATTTGGACATCTCCGATCTCCATCAAGGGCCAAGCTGACCTCATCTGATACAATTAGACAGGAACATACAACAATGTAAAGGGGTTGAATGCGAAAGGGCAGCTGCATACTGGGGGAACTTTTCAAGTCAAAACTCCAGGTAACCTTTCATTAAACACTTCCGACACTGTTTACCAAGAGACGATGGGGTATCTGCAAAGGTCTTATTTTGTCTCAAGGGAAAATAAACACTGCTTTTGGAATGCAAATTGCCTTGAACTCATATTAAATACCAACCACTGAGTTTAGCTTTCACCTATTAAGTTTGGGGAGTTTTTTGTTGTTGTTGGTTTTCCCCTTGAAGTCCAATTATGTCTGTTCTAGCTGCGCTTCATACCAGCAGGCACCATTTCAGCAATTCATGTTCCCCTTTGAAGAATTCATAAACAACAGCTCTACACAAAGAAACAGTATAGGGTTTGCATAAAGTTAACGAATATATTCAGCTCTTCTGAAAGATATTTAGGTTTCTCAACTTAGTATTTATTTAGGTCTTAAACCCTGCAAAGGATTTCAGTGCAAGGTATTGATTTATATGACAACTGATTATTAAGGCTAGACGTTTTTAGGTTTAAAGGAGATAAATTTTTAATCACCATTTAATTAACACCAACTTTTTGTTTTATTTTTCATTAGCAATTCCATTTGCAAAGAATTCGGGGCATTCGTCATTTCCTGAGAAAGATGCAGAATATTAAATACACATCAGTGGTAGACATATCAAATAGAATAAACAATGTATGAATGCACGACTGCCGTGAGTCTTTGACTAATTAACTGCCTTGGCTGGAGTCCCATTTAAGTGAAACTATTTCATTTGTAAACAAGGTGTAATTTTATTTTTTCTCCCCTGAAAATAAGTGTGAATTGATTTGACTGAGTTTGCTGCAAAGGATGAATTTTAATGCTTTTGTCGGGAAACCTAAGTACAAACACTTCTCAGGCACCTTAACCAAACAGGGAAGAGAAAACCAGGTACAGGCCATGAGACAGTGCTGACTAAAAGAACACAATGCGATTTGCAAAGGACACAAGCGTAATGAGTAGGACGATTGTAATCCCACGCCTCTCCTGGAAGCCTCACTGGCAGAAAAGCAGACTCATTGACATCTCACCCTTCAGAGCACTAAAACCTGGGATGGCCTAGGAACCTGCAGATGTAAGGATAATGGAAACAATTTTCCAGAAACCCAAAGGCTGCCCAGAGTGGACCCTGCATCCCAGAAGACTCTCCTCTTACACAGAACATTTTAAGTTGGTTGCACATATGCACTATAACCTATCTGGGTCCTTCTCAAGCGGAGAAAACCATTAAGAGTTAATTAGCATAACAACGGACACCGGCTCCGACTTCGAGTCCGATGAAACTCAGGCACGCCTTTGAGGTCAGAGATCCTGGATCCTCGGCATCAACAAATCAAAGTTCTCAGAGTTGAGATGTGTCTGAGGAATCTTCTGTAATGAACCCGTCGTTCAGGGCATTCCCTGTAATTCTTATCACCTCCTGTCCTGAAGGTGTGATTTACCTCTGGATGTTATACTCCTGCTACTCTTTCCCCAAAGAACTGAAAGACTTGGATGGCCTTCTAATAGCCTGACATCACTATCTTTCAACTGGAAAATGACCATCAATCAATGTCGGTTGTCTTATGTTTGGGATCATCACTATTCGGTGTCAGTGAATCTATGGAGAAAGGAAATGATGTATTTACTACATAGCATCCAACTCTAGCTATTTCTTTTTTAAAAAAACCCTTTCGCTATTAGAGGAAGGGTATAGTTTTTCCTCTTTTCGGGGCTACATTGCTGTTGATTCTTCCCAAAGCCATATATTTAGTTTCTATACCCAGAGAGGTATGGGGTTAACAGCAGAGCTAATGTTGTTATTAGAAGAAGGCTTTTTGATCTATGAGGTCATTCCAAGTGTAATTCTCACTCTCCCTGGAGATATCTGCCACCTTTGGCAGCTCTTTGGTTTTGAGGAGACACTGGAGAAAGACAGATAGCCTCTTTAGATTGGTGATATACCATGGCTATCTTCTGGGAGACTTCAGTTCATTTTGTGTCAAGACATGACACTCTTGTGAGGAAATGGAGGTGATCCTGGCTGGGGGCGTGCAGGTCTGGAAAGCAGTGGAAGGGCAAAGACAGAACATGGTGAAAGAGGAAACGATCACAGGTGTGCATGACAGTAGAGATTGGAGGGCTCTTCCGGGTTCTTTAATCTAGGCTTCTCCCTTGCTGGAGAAGCAAAGGTGCAACATTCAAGCAATGAAATGCAACATTCAAGTGCGCTCATCTTCGGTACCTTGTCAGCCCCTTCTGCCTGTCCACCTCAAAGACTTTCACTGGCTCCCTCTGCCTCTCTCCCACTGACCCTGAACTTCTCAGCAACCACTTTGCATCATTATAGGACTATGGTAGATCAGGTGTCCTAACTCAAAGATGGAGACATACAATGAGTCCTCAAGCTCTAAGAGAATTATTCCCGGCACCTGCCCACTCACAGGAAATCACTGCCTACAAGACAGAACAGGACAGGACTCTAAGACGCAGGTTAACTTTTCAAGCTGTCATTCTGCCCCCTCCTCCAAGAGCCCAGGGCAAAATGCAGGAGGAAGCCGGGGAATGGTCCAGCTAGTTTGCATTAGCCTAGGGCTTCTGTAACAGGACACCAACACAGATCCAGGGACTATGCAAATCAGGTGGCTACTTAGCCCAAACATCTTAGGCATATTCATGTATTTAAAACACGCTAATTACTAGATTAGAACTGTATAAAATATGTAATGAATGTTGTTTGTAGTTTTTATCGTGTTTAATAGTGTTTAATTTTTAAACTAGAAAATTCTGTTTTGGTGAAGTGTCGCAATATAACAACTTGCTTGTTATTTGCAGGGGCACACTGAATGTACAGGGTGCTGTGCTGAGAGCTTCTCCTGTGTCAAGATTCCCCAGCCTCACCCCACGGTGGACAAAAATGAATATCATTTCCTATCATTTTTGCAGAGGTTTGAGGCGAGTGAGAAGGGAATGATGGAAGTGACTCGGAAATGACAAATGCCTCGAGGAATTTTGCGAGTTCTGTTGGTGCTGGTGAGGCAGTTGGCTTTCAACAGAGCAGCTATTTCAGAAGAGAGGAATCACTCGTCCCACTAAAGATTATCCACAATTGGGAGGATGCTCAGGGTAGATACATGAGTGTCTCTCCTGTTTTGAAGGCTGTTGATTTAAGGAGGCTGGAGCGGGGACGCGTGTCCTGCCAAATTTCAGAACAGGTTAAGGAAGATCGCCCTACAGCCACACTGGCCTTTAGCAAGACAGATGGCATTTTACTTCTTAGAGATCACGGCACACATGTGGCTGCTGGCACGTGCCCCCACATTCACCATGCTGGGAACAGCAACGCACAATTAAATGCCATTTGGGGGACTGAATGAGTGAAGGTTCCTGGAGGGAGGAGGAGAGTAACAGATACTATACAACCCTGAGTCATCACCAGAGGAGGGGGAAATGCAAACTTACGTACACAGGAGTCTTCGGGATCAACTACAAGGGCCGCTGCATCATAGATGGAAGATCCACACTTACGGTACCGAAGACACATGTGTGTGAGTCTGTGCAGCTCTGAGCAAGACCACCGAAGCCAAGGGTGAGAGAGTGTCTGTGAAATACACAAATGGACATCCAAAGAGACTCGTCGCTCTCTGCCTGAGGGTCCTCCTGGGCCTTTTACTCCATGTGTCTTGGAAATGGACTACAAGGAAGCTAGTAGAGTGAACCATGAACACGCGGGTTTGCTATACTTTGGGGGAGCCTGGAGTTCTGGGGTTGGGCCAGGGCCATCACGGGAGGCAGAGCACTAAAGCCGAACCCCTTAAAAAGCCAAACTTCCTAATCTCCGGCACACTCTGTCTCACTACAGTGCGGATGCATTCTTGTTTTATTTTGTGACAGGTTTACATGCATACCATATTGCTTATTCTGTATCAGAGGAACTGTGAGGCATTTCTGATGAGGAAATTACAGGGTGGGCTGGTCTTAATGGAATTTGGAATATAGGAAATCGTCACATGACCAGTGGCATCCGATGCGTCGTTATTGCGACATACCTGGAGGGCATGTCCAGGAGACTTGTCCTGGTGTGGATTGGTTTTTGGTTAAGAACTCACCTATCTGGGCTCTGGTGTGCTCGGCACACACCTCACAAGATTCCTTGAGTGGAAGACTACGGCTTGGAGCCATGTGCAAAAGAACCAACTGAAAAATACCTTCCTAAATCCTCTTCCTCTGGTCAGGGCACTATTGGGGCATCCACCATTTACCCATCCAGACATTGGCCATTAGGTATATTTCCCTATAGATATAAACATTAATGGAAGGTTTTAAACATCAGATTCAATACTAGGCATTTTCTTGTACACACGTCTATTGCTGCAGGAGTTTAAAACCCTGGGGGCAGAGTACATATTATTCTTATTTGCAGCATAAGGCATAACATGCTCTGAAATATACACGTCGCTATGGCCTCTACTGTCCCTGGAACAGTATGACGCTGTCGACCTCAAGGACGAGCGGAGATAGCCGTCGTTCGCAGCCTGAGACGGCAGCGAGTGTTTGTAAGGGTCCGAGGGGCACCTGCCGATCACTAAGCGTTGGTCATCCCCGTAGGAGCGGAGGAAAGGGTTCTCGGAGGTGTGGTCCGGCAAGAGGGACTTGCTCCGCTTGCCGACCTCCAGGCCCTGGGGGAAAAGGGAACCCTTGTTCCCTGCGAGTTTGCTGGAGGGGACGCTAAAGAGACTCCCGTACAGGTTTCCCTCCAGGAGCCGTTCACGGTCCTTGAGGCTGATGCTCCGGGAGGGCCTGCTAGGGTCCACCTCCCTGGGTTTGTCGAGGATGTTATCATAGGAGTGCTGCCGGCTGATCCTCAGCTTGTTCTTTTGGAGTTGGAGGGCGCTGTTCGGGGCCCAGTCCTGCTGGTAGACCTCCTCCTGCGGGGCGGGGTTCCCCGTCTCCTGAAGCATCTGGTCCTCGTCGATGTCGTAGAGGTTCCCCATCCGTAGGCAGGCGTCGCACTTGAAGGGGGAGCGCACGGTGAAGTGGCCCGCGTAGGTGGGCAGGTTGGACAGGCAGCTCCGGCAGTGCGTGGAGTTCTGGCGGTACCGGTCGCTGCCCTCGCTGTGCGGGGAGCTCTTGTCTTTGAGGCTGAAGTGCTTGGAGTAGAGTTTGTACGGCTCATTGTTGGGGAGCACGTCCTCATCATGCAGGGCGTTCCGGTTGAGGGGCAGCGTGGAATCCCCCTTGCGGAAGCTCTCGCTGCGCTCCTGGTAGGTGTCGGAGAAGTCCACGTTCTCTGGGAGGGCCATGCTTTCCGCGAACGAGGGCGGGTCGAGGTGGAAACTGGGCTCCTTCTCGCCATCGATGGTGTAGATCTTGTCCCTGGGGGAGCTCGCTTTGGTTTTCAGGTAGGAGCGCTCTGCCTCGCTGCAGTCCTTGGGGTACTTGGAGGCCATGGTCCTCTTGAAGTTGTCCTTGGCCTTGTGGTTCTTATTATTGTCTGGCTCCCGGTGGCACGCGGCCCGGCTCGACGTTTCAGAGACATCTGAGTGGGCCACCTCTTCAGGAAGGTACCGAGGACTCTTCAGGGAGTGGGTCCGGTTCTCCACGGGCCCCTCATCCCTCTGGGAGATGGGGTTCTGGGTCAGGGAGTCTTGGCGGAGTGACTCCATTGATTTCTTCCAAAGCTGCCGGGGCCGGGAATTCCCTTTGGACTCCGTGCTGACGGCCACCTCCACTGTGTTGGGGTTGGACTCATTGAGAGTCAGAGGATGCTGGCCCTGGAACACATAGTTGTTGAGGTTATCCTTGTGCCTGTTGGCCACGAAGGTCTGGAGTTCATTCATGTTGTCCCCGAAGATGCTGTCTTTCCCCTGGAAGGACCGGTTGTCTGAGTAGACCAGGTTGCCCTTATCGGAAACCATGTCCATGATGAGGGAGCCTCGTTGGATGAAGTCCGCAGCTCTCTTGGGGGAATCCATCCTCGAGGAGTTCATGTTGGACAAGTTGGAGATGTTTTTGGCGGACCGAAGGAGTTTTAACATGTTGCTCTGGGATCCAGTCAGGTTGAAGTCTGGAGACTTCTTCTTTTCTTCAATGTGCACTCCGTGGATGCAGCTGTAGATGCCCTGCGGGGAGGAATGGAGAACACCGTTAGCAGCATTGGGGGCACGAAACCGTGTCTCACCTGAACTCTGTCTGCAAAGGAGAGACATAGGTGCCCTGGAGAAACAGCGAAATGCAATCTGAATCCTGATAATGTTCTCAAGTGTATGAGACCAGTGGCAGAGCATCAGACTTCCCTTGCCTCTCTCGTTTGATTATGATTTACTTAGATTATCGAGATTATCTGACACTTTTGCCAATAGTCATACATGGAATTTGAGGAAAAAATATCCTCTAATCCTCATACAACTGGGCTTCCCAGGTGGTGCAGTAGTAAGAATCTGCCTGCAATGCAGGAGATGTAGGTTTGATTCCTGGGTTGGGAAGATCCCCCGGAGTAGGAAATGGCAACCCACTCCAGTGTTCTTGACTGAGAAATCCCACGGACAGAAGAGTCTGGGGGGCTAGAATCCATGGGGTCACAAAGAGTCAGACGTGACTTAGCCACTGAACACCAACAACCTAAACGGAACAATCAGGTCCAGGCTTTAGGGTCTGACCTGGTTCTCCCAAGACTGACAGGGGTCTGGCCCAAGAAGGGGGTTGTGAAAGGGAAGCGGAAGCTGCTGCCGACTCTGGGGTAAACTGGTGGGAAGGATGTGTGAGAAGTGCGGACGCGGGTGACAGAGGCCCCACTGATCCCCACGGCAGGGACGCTCAGAACCCGTAGGGATGCTCGTGTAACTGTGGCAGCCACCACTGTTTGCCCTCCTGCATCTTTCTGGTTTTCTAGAGACAGTCTCCACTGCGTCAAGGAAGAGTAAACAGCAAGGCCTACAGCTGTGCGTTTGAGCCTCTCTTCCTCTGACCTCTCCACCCCAGGCTGCAGGATGAAGACTGCCCAAGACGAGGCGACGGCCCTTCCCACCTTCCTGCAGCCTGTCCTCTCGTCTCCTTCTCTAGGCCCTGAGTGGTCTCTTTCCCTGCCAGGAGGCAGCGTCTCCTTTTTGTTTCTGAGGCTGCAGGATGTCAAAATGTACAAACGTGTATTTCACATAGAGCAGGGCTTTTGAATCTTGTATGCTAACTTAAGCTTTCCCTGACCAATTCGGTGATGTAATAGTCTCATAAGCTAACCTAGAGGGACTCGGCTATATTGGGTGAAAATCAGTGTGTCTCCTACATGTCTGAATCAGCCAAGATCAGAGCCTTTTCTTCCTGTTGTTAGCACTGTGAGAACATTAGCTTTTACATGTTTTTCTAACTTTGCAATTTTATTTTAATGAGCTTCTGTCTTCCTTTTAGAGATTTTGAGAACTCGCCTCCAACCTCCCCCATCAGAGTGGTGTGCTCCCGCCTGTCGAGATGAGCTCGTTGTCTCTGTATTTGCAAGAGGCTCTCAGAAGTGGCTGGGGAGCTGAGCTATGTTTCAAGAGCCGGGAGGATGGCAGCTGACTGCTTTTTCTCATCCCTGGTTTCCCCTGGGGCTCACTGGACACAGCTAAGGCAGTTCCTAGGTGCAGATCTGCCTGGCAAAGCCTCAGGAAGGAGTCATCATAATGGGGGCCTGTACCCCAGGTTGGGTTGGTGGGGGTTCTCCAACTGAGCTGATCCATCCTCCAGATGGGCTGATGGGGAGGTGGGAGTGTGTATTACAGAAGGGTGGGAAGAGTCAGAGGCCAGAAGCCCACTGGAAACGAGCCCCAGCATCATCTGTTATTAGCTCTGGGACCTTGGCTAAGTCACTACATCTTTTTGAGCCTCAAGTCCCACATCTGTAAAATGGGAATCATACTCTTTAAGGTTTATATCAGGGCAAGATCTGACAATGCAAGCAGAGCACCTCACGTGGATGGGGCTCTGTGAATGCAAGTGAGTGAGTGCTCCATCATCCCCATTGTGCCCCTCCTGCTTGTCACCCCTCCCCTCTGTCCTCTCACACAGTGGCCCTATGATCAGAGCCGTAGGAAATGGGTGCTACCCTTTACTACTGCACATTAGCTCTGGAAAGTCATCGTGGCTTTCTGATTCCATATGCTGCCCAAACCCGACCTTGGAAGGCAGATCCCTGGGCTGGGGTTTCTTTCTTCCCTGCAGAGGTCTCCCTTTCCTCCTCTCTAGTATTCACAGTCTCCAGCTACCTTTTATGGCTTGTGTAAGTGATATTGCCCTCTTGGCCCACGATGGGTTCAGATGAACGGAGCACTGGAGGCTCAACATGCTGTTCCAGACAACTGGCTCTGTCCATCCTCCAACTCCCAGAGGACCCTGACCACTCAGAACATTCTCAGTGGGGCCTGAGCACGACTGTCCTCCTTGGTTCCTTGGCACCCGGGCCTGATGCCTAAAGTTTCTGGTATCCTCTGCTTATTTGTGTCCCCCTAGCCTTCCAATTCATGTATTGAGATCCCAGCTCCCAAAGGTGATGTATTAATAGTAGGTGGGTGCTTAGGTCATGAGGTCCAAGGTGGGGCCTTTGGCAGGGGCACTTCTTATAAAAGAGACTCACAGAGCCCCTTCATTCCCTCAGCACAAGGGGACATCTGCAACATGGAAGAGGGCCCTCACCCCCCCATGCTGACACACTGATCTTGGATTTCCAGCTTCCAGAACTGTGAGTGTCATGTTTTTGTTGTTGATGAAGCACTGAGCATGTGGTAATTTGTTAGAGCAGCCGGAAGGGCCCAAGATGATTGTTGTTATTTGCTAAGCTGTGCCTGATTCTTTTGCGACCCCATGAACTGTAGCCGCATGAGGCTCCTCTGTCCATGGAATTCTCCAGGCAAGAATGCTACAGTGGGTTGCCATTTCCTCCTCCAGAGCATCTTCCCGACCCAGGGATCAAACCTACATCTCCTGCACCTCCTGCATTGGCAGATGGATTCTTTACCACTGAGCCACCTGGGAAGCCCCGGCTAAGACTGTTTATCACTTCTATTCTGTCGTCCCCACTGCAGGTCAGCCAGAAGCTGCCTCAGGCTCTCCTCTGAGCTCTCTGGAAGGACGTCATGGTTTCCACCTCCTTTGTCTCTGGCTTTGCTATGTTTCCCATTCCTCACATCTCAGGAGACAACCAAAGTGGTTCTCTTTCCTGATGACAGTGAAATTTTTTTTTTTAATATAATGAAAGGGACAGTGTCTTGGAGAGGAAACAAAAGTTAAAGGCATCCCGCAGAAGAGAGGATGTCTTTTTTGTAAGTCATAATGGACAAAAGTCACAGCTATGGGAGAAGCTTGGTTCTAATGTAAAATAAATGACCCTCTGAGTTCTGGCCTCTGCCCTTGGCCATTGCAAAAGGGCAGGCATCTCAGGTTTGTGTCCCGTGGGACATGGGGTCCCCTCTCCACGAGGGAGAGGGAGATGGAAGTTCAGGTCCTGGCTTGTCAAGGACACAACACAGCAATGCTGCACTGAGTTCCCCCTTTGTGCCTGTCCCTCAAGAGGCTTGGAACAGGAGGAGTGAGGGGTTTAGTTCATTTCTCAGAATAACAGTCCTCACTTGGCTTCCTTAATGGTATCTCGGACAGAAGGAGCGCTCTTTCAAAAACAAGCAGGATTTACAAGTAAAGGCAATTGTGTGCATTCGCTCATGGCAATCCCAGAATCATTTAGATATGGAAAGCCTTCAGTAATTGGCAGAGAGAATTAGCTTAAAGTTGGCTTAATACCTAGCTACATGCATGCACATTGTTATTTTTAAACAATCTGTGTGTTTAGATGCCATCAAGCTAATTAGGAAATATGTATTTGCATAGAACTCAAGTTTAGTTGCCACTGAATGGAGAAAATAAATCCTCCTGACTCAGCCTGTGTGTACCTTCTGGATCTCTTAAAACCACCAAACCCCAAGAACACAGAAATTCCTCTTTAACTGATTATTTTGTTTTCCCAATAAACATTAGCATCTAAAGCTAGATGCTTCTAACTACATATTTTTCACCATGTTTCAAATCTTAATTTGTCCAATTCTTTCAGAGTAAAACAAATTCCAAGGCGAGTAAATGGGAGAAATAGACAGATAAATAGATGGATGCATAAATGAATGAATGGATGGATAGATGGGTGGATGGATGGATAGATAGATGACATTGATTATCAGATAGATAGATAATATTATACCGCATTGGAAGATCAGTGAGCAATATGTATGTATGTAAAGTGAAAGTGTTTGCGTCAGTTGCGTCTAACTCTACGACACCATGGAAGTAACCCACCAGGCTCCTCTGTCCATGGCATTCTCCAGGCAAGAATACTGGAGTGGACTGCCATTTCCTTCTCCCGGGGATCTTCCTGACCCAAGAATTGAACCTGGGTCTCCTACATGGCAGGCAGGTTCTTTACCATCTGAACCACCAGGGAAGCCCCTATCCTGTGCTGGAAGATCAGTAAACGATATATGTATATGCTTTTATCTGAGGCAAGTAAGCGGCTAGCTTGTGTTGAACAGGTAAACGTCGTTCAGTTGTGTGCATATATATGTGTGTAGTATGATTTGCATCAAATCTCTTAGTTTGCTTGTATTTGATGTCTATTGCTTGGGCAAGATTGTGGGCTCAGGCTGTTACTACACCACCTAGAGTCAGATCCTGGCTCCAGCAAGGCTGAGCGGTGTTGGGTAATTCCTCTAACCTTATAACTGTGAGTTTCCCCAACTCTAGGACCATAGAAGTGGTTTGTCGGTTAAATGAGATGAAGAGTATACAGTCCTTCCCTGGTGCCTGGGAAATAAATGTGTCCCCCAGATAGAAGCACTTTCCACGACTGTCATTGTGATGAATGCATCTCACCATGCGTACCTGTGTATGGCCACACGCACGTGCCATGCTGTGCCACACGAAAGGAGACTTCTGCGGCTTTCATGTGAGTGCACTGACTATGGTGTGCATACTCTGTGCTGCTGTTTATGTCGGGCTGAACACATATTTTGTTTTCTGTTTGAAGTGTGTGTGTTTTCTTGTGGTCCTTCAAGCCTCTGTTTCATTTCAGGCTCTGTTGCATCACACATGTTCCTGTGGCTTGTTATCTGTGTATACACATGGTGTTGCATCGTGATTCTGTTTGGTCACATGTGATCTCTTTGAAGGCATGCAAACGTTGTAACATGCTGCACAGGAATTTTAATAATGTCCTAGAGCATATCCGGGTGCTCGTCAGGGAGGCCGCAGACTGGCTGTGCTTAGCCCATGTGTTTTGGTGTTTTCTCTAGTTTTCAATGGAATTAGTTACTAGCATTTAAAAACTGAGGGACATCCCTGGCCGTCCAGTGGTAAAGATTCCTCCCTTCTGTTGCAGGGGGTGCGGGTTTGATCCCTGGTTGGGGAAATAAGAGCCTGCCTGGCTCACAGCACAACCAAAAAATTTTAAATAAAAATTGAAAGTTTTCCTGTATAATCAGATGGCCATTTTCTCCTATCAAAACTGAAAATTGGCCTTGCCTTCCGCTAAGAACCATCCTCAGCAAGAGCAGAGAATGATCATCTCCTTTGGGTTTGACACACTGTCATATTTTACCACGGTCTCCATTGCTCTCTCTCCTTGATACCCAGGCTCAGCTGCTATTTTTCATTCCATTTGTGCTATTTTTCTCAGGCCCAGCCTGCCTTATTCATTCACCTTCCATTTCTGGCTTGTACGGTCGTCTGGCTCATGAACACAGAATCCAGTGCCCTTTCCACACATCCAAGAAGGGTTGGTGAGTGAGGGGAGGGTGTGCAGACCCCCACCCCCTGCCCAGGGGTCCCAAAGCACTCTGGGAGCCCCCGTGCTTTTCTGGACCTGCCTGCTGCAGAGAGAAGAAGCCGTCAGGGATACTGACCCTGCTGATGGAGAAGAGCAGGCCCGGCCGGTCGGAGCAGACGCCCGTGAAGCAGAAGCGCAGCTTCCAGTAGAAGAGATGCTCCCAGATGAAGGTGATGAGGCTGAGCGCCATGGCGGCTGCCAGCATGTAGAACACGCCTGCCATGTTGTCGATGTCCAGCTGGCTGCTCATCACCTCATTCTTCTCGTTGTGGCAGATCCCTGTGAGCCACAGCGTCTCCAGCTCCTCCATCTCCCCTGGACGGAAGACAAGAGCCACAGGCAGTGAGGAGCAGGGCCCGCGCTGCGGGGCAGACACCCCTGTGCTTGGGGCGGACAGGTGTGACTTAGAGCTGCACAACCGCAGGGGGGGTACTGAGCTCTGCATTCCCTTCCTGGTCAGCTGAAGATAATGATGGCAACGCCTACGAAACATGGTTGCAGGAGGAGGAACTGAGATCCTGTCTAGAGAGAATTTGGCGTAGTCCCTGAATCTCTCTCTCTCTTTTTGGTCATTATTATAGTGTTCTTCCCACCCTGCTTTAGGCTTCCCTGGTGGCTCAGACAGTAAAGAATCCACCTGTAATGCAGGAAACCTGGGTTCAATCCCTGGATTGGGAAGACCCCCTGGAGGAGGGCATGGCAACCCACTCCAGTATTCTTGCCTGGAGAATCCCATGTACCGAGGAGACTGGTGGGCTACAGTCCATGGGGTTGCAAAGAGTCAGACACGACTGAGTGACTAAGCACACAGCACCCAGCTTTTCTGTATCCCCACCCCCCACATCCACCCAAGCCTAGAACAGGACATGGGATAAGCTGACAGTAGGTGGCAGTGGGAAGACTTGCATTCTTGTTATGACTCCATCACTGACTAGCTGTGTTACCTCAGAGCCACAGTGATCCTGTCCGTGAAATGGGTAGAATAATAGTGCATACTCCCTCCGGTTCTAGAGACGATCAAAGGAGCTCACATATGCAAAATTCTTAAATGTACTGCCTGGCTCATGGTAAGTACTCCTAAATAGTAGCCTGCAAGGGTTGTTGTCCAGGAAGCACCCAGCACAGAGCCTGGTACACGTTTGTACAGGAAGTATACACTAGTCATTTCTTTGTTTAGAGCATCAAAGATTATTCCAAAAAGTCACCTCAAGCAATGCACTTAGGGCACAGAGTGTTCCTTGCAAAGAAACAACTCAATCGCTTCTAAATGGCCCCTTGCAAACTAAATACTTCCCCAGGCAGGCAACTAAAGAAGCAGGTGGGGTTTTCAATGGGGAAAAAAAAAAAAAGCATTATTTTGTCTCTCTTTTATGTGTATTTTATCCAGTTGCCATTTAGGAGGAAATTCTCTGGTCTAAATGTCTAGTAATTATACTAACTGTCTAGCAATTCACTAAACCATGGTGCTTAGACTATGATTCAGGCCTTTAAAAGTTATCCTTCAAAAGCAGTGAAAATCGAAAAAGATGCCTAGAATGTTAAGTGAAGTGTACGACTAATATTGTATATACATGTGATCTCTAAGATATAAAAGATACAAGTATAGGATTAAGAAATACACATGACTGTGTATAAAATAGGTCCACAACAAGGATATATTGTACAGCACAGGGGAACGTTGCCATTATTTTGTAATAACTTTAAGTGGAGTATAATCTATAAAAACATTGAATCGCTATTTGCGCATTTTAATATAACATTGTAAGTCAACTATACTTCAGTAAAAAAAACACTTGCAGAGAAAAAGAAATGCTCAAAATGTCTGATTTTCTTTGAAGAGATTAATCATAATTATTGCCTTTACACCGCTCTCTTTAAGTTTTATGAAATGCGTGTATATTGCTTTCTGTTTCTTCTCACTCCTGAAACACTTGCCTGAACATAGAGACCGAAGGTGCCACTTATTTTTCTTAGACCTTTTGGAGACGTTATAAAGTGTCCTTCTGACCGAGATTGTAATTGTTGAGAGGTCAGCTCATCATGTATTTATAATTACTTTCTGTGCAATCTAGATTTCCTCTCTAATCGCTTTGAGAATTTCATTCTCTCTGTGTGGAATCCAGGTGTGGGTATGTTTCAATTGTTCTGCTTTGCCTGTGATTCTGTGATTCTTCAATCTGATGACTCATAACTTTAATTTGGGAAGAATTTCACCCATCATTGCTTTGACTATTAACTTTCCCCATCTTTTAAAAAATTAACAGACTTTATTTTTAATTTTAAATTTAGAGAAAAACTGAGCAGAAAGTGGAATCCCCATACAGTCTCTCTTCCCATTCCTCTTGGTTTCCCCTATTAACATCTGGCATTGATGTGATATATTTTTATGACTTATGAGCTAAATGCATTATCATGAACTACAGTCCATAGTTTATATTGACTACCCTGGTAGCTCAGCAGCTGGTAAAGAATCTGCCTGCAATTCAAGAGACCTGGTTCAATTCCTGGGTTGGGACGATCCCCAGGAGAAGGGAACGGCTACCCACTTCACTATTCCTGGGCTCCCCCAGTGCTCAGCTGGTAAAGAATCCGCCTGCAATGTGGGAGACCTGGGTTCGATCCCTGGGTTGGGACGATCCCCAGGAGAAGGGAACGGCTACCCGCTCCAGTATTCTGGCCTGGAGAACTCCATGGACTATCCCATGGGGTCACAAAGAGTCAGACACTACCGGGTGACTTTCACTTCACTTCACATAGTTTATATAAGGGTTCAATCTTTGTGCTGTACAATTCTCTGGGTTTTGCCAACGCTTAACATCATGTATCCACCAAGACAGTATCATACAGAACAGTTTCACTGCCTTAAACATCCTCTGTGATCCAGCTGTTCATCCTCCGTCACCCCTCATTCCACCCCCTGGCAACCACTGATCTTCTCTTTCTATAGTTTCGCCTTTTCCAGAACATCGTATAGTTGGAACCATACACAGTGCAACCTTTTCAGACATGCTTCTTTCTCTTAACAAGATGCATCGAAAGTTCCTCCATATCTTTCCCTGGGTTTATAGACCTCTTCTTTTTATCTCTAAGCTGTATTCTACTGCATGGACATATAGTTTGTTTATGCATTCAACTACTGAAGGATATGGGGCTTCCCAGCTGGCTCAGTGGTTGAAGAATCCACCTGCAATGCGGGAGACCCAGGAGATGCCGGTTCAGTCCCTGGGTGAGGAAGGTCCCCTGGAGAAGGGAATGGCAACCCACTCTAGTATTCTTGCCTGGAAAATCTCATGAACAGAGGAGCCTGGTGGGCTACAGTGCATGGGGTTGCAGAGAGTCGGGCACGACTGAAGCAACTGAGCATGCGTGCATGCGCTGAAGGATATCTTGGTTGTTTCCAAGTCTGGACATTTATGAAAGAAACACAAACATTCATGTTTAAGTTTCTATGAGGATATAAGTTTTCAACTCATTTGGGTAAATACCTAAGGGCATTATCAGTGACTATATTGTAAGACTATATCTAGCCTTCTTGGAATCTGCCAGTCTTTCAAAATGACTGTACCATTTCACACTCCCATCAGCAATGAGTGAAGCTCCTGTTCATATAATACATCCTCACCAGCACTGATTTTGTTTTGGATTTTGACCATTCCAATAAGGTGTGCATCACATTGTTTTAATTTGCAAGTCCTTTGCAAATCCTTAACATGATAACCTTATCCTCAGAAAATTTTGTTTAAAATACTCTAGACAGGGACTTCCTGGTGATCCTGTGTTTGGGACTCCACACTCCCAATGCAGGGGGCATGGGTTCAATCCCTGGGCAGGGAACTAAGACCCTACATGCCACACAGCTCCTTAAAACAATCCTAATAAGCTACTTCTAAATTCTGTTTAAAAATATTCTAGACGTTCTCACTCTGTCCTCTTGGTTATTAACTTTGTTTTCATGTCTTTCATTCCTTCACTGTTCTGTCTTGCATTTATCTGATTCCCACAGATCTATTTTCCAGTTCATTTATTCCTTCATTGGTAATATTTGACTTTATGTTTTAATTTTTAATCTATTTTAATTGTGACATTCATTTAGTTCTTTTAAAATTCTGCCTGCTCATTTTGTCCTAACGCCCTACTTCAGTTGACTTTGAAAACTTTTATACAGTTTGGAATTTCAAACCTATCGTCTTTGAGATTATTCTCAGCCTCATACCCCGCTCCACCCGCCCCCCCGCCCCCCGCCCCCCACCAGCCATCTGAATCCTCAGGGTTCTGTTCTGTTTGCCATGCGTGCTGACTCTCATGGTAGATTACTTCCTTGTGGCATTTGTAACTTTTGATTATGAGCGCATCTTCAGCAAAGCTGTTCTCTCCCTAAACCCCCTGGGGCTCCCAAGCAAACTGGGTTACAGACAAGGCCTTATGGAGGGGCTCTGGGTTTGCTCTGGCCATGGTTCCAGGGGCTCTCGATGTACCAGTTTTTAACTTTTATTGGAGTATAGTTGCTTTACAAAGCTGTGTTGTTTCTGCTGCACAGCAATGTGAGTCAGCTGCAGGTATACATATATCCCCTCTTCCTTAGATTTTCTTCCCATTTAGGTCATCACAGGGCATTGAGGAGAGTTCCCTAAGCTAGACAGTAGGCTCTCATTAGTTATCTATTTTCCTGAGGCTGGGAAACATTGAGGGCAGGAGGAGAAGCAGACGATAGAAGATGAGTTGGTTGGATGGCATCACTGACTCAATGGACATGAGTTTGAGCAAACTCCAGGAGATAGTGAAGGACAAGGAAGCCTGGAGTGTTACAGTCATGGCGTTGCAAAGAGTTGGACACTATTAGCAACTGAACACCAACAGTACATAGTATCAATAGTATATACATGTCAATCCCGATCTCCTAATTCATCCACCCTCCCCTTTCCCCACTTGGCGTCCATACGTTTGCTCTCTGCATCTTTGTGTGAAAGAAATCCGACCATTTTACTCCACCATTTAACATACATTTAAACCTCCATACTAATTTGAGTTTTAATCTCTCAGCTTCAAACATGTTAAGCTCCTTGTACTTCCTTTGCTATGATGGACTGTTTTTTCCAGTCTCCTTTTCACAGACTCCTTGACAGTCTCAGATTGAAGCCGTGGTATCATCTCCTTGCACAGTTCAGGGCCTCCCTGTGGATGTTAAAGCCCCAGGTCCCACCCCTCTTGCCTGTCTCCCTGTCAGCACCGCAGCTGAAGCATACCATGAGGATTCCCATTCCCCTCTGTTTCTGGCACCAAAGGATTTCTCTTCCTTTTGGCCTTTGCTGTGCATTGTGGGCTTGCATATGTGTACGTGTGTACATGCCTATAATGCTGCATTTTTATGCAGTTTGTAGCACGAAGGGGTCCCACATCAGTTAAGTTTCCATTGTACCACTACCATCTATGCATGTATAACTTTTGTGAAAGTGAAAGTGTTAGTCGCTCAGTCGTGTCTGCCCCATGGACTGTAGCCCACCGGGCTCCTCTGTCCACGGAATTCTCCAGGAATACTGGAGTGGGTCCTTCTCAAGGGGAATCTTCCCGACCCAGGGTCGTAACCTGTGTCTCCAGCATTGCAGGCAGATTCTTTGTTGTCTGAGCCATCAGGGAAGCCCCATAAATTTTGTAATCATGATTTTTTAAAAGCATACATGTTTATGGGAAAAAAACTCTTTCTCTCTAACTCAACTCTTTCTCTCTAACAGTCTCCAGTACTGCGCTCACAAATGTCATGGGACAGTCAGCGATATGACCTCCCCGTTCACCCAGCACCACCATTGACTTGACCAAATTCATTGCCTGCTGTATACTTCAAGATTTACCTGGTGGCTTCCTCCTCTCCCCAAAACACCAATGCCATCCTTCCAAAAATACTCTGTTGTTGACTTTCTCCCTCCCACTGGAGTTTGTGAGGACTCAGAAATGGGTCTTTTCATTATATTTTGTCAAATTCCCAGCATATCTTCCCTTTGGTATTGTCCCAAGGCTTCCCTGATAGCTCAGGGAAGAACTAAGAATCTGCCTGCAGTGCAGGAGAGCCCAGTTTGCCCAGTTTGATTCCTGGGTCAGAAGATCTGCTGGAGCAGGGATAGGCTGCCCACTCCAGTATTCTTGGGCTTCCCTGGTGGCTCAGCTGGTAAAGAATCCACCTGCAATGTAGGAGACCTGGGTTTGATTCCTGGGTTGGGAAGGTCCCCTGGAGAAGGGAAAGGCTACCCACTCAAGTATTCTGGCCTGGAGAATTCCATGGACTGTATAGTCCATGGGGCCGCAAAGAGTCAGACATGACTGAGTGACTTTCACTTTCACTTACTTTTCACTTTCAGAGAGAGACAGGGCTTCCCAGGTGGGACTCTTGGTAAAGAACCCACCTGCCAGTGCAGTAAACATGAGAGATGCGGGTTCGATCCCTGGGCCAGGAGGATCCCCTGGAGGAGGGCATGGCAACCCACTCCAGTATTCTTCCTGGAGAACTCCATGGACAGAGGAGCCTGGCAGGCTACAGTCCATTGGGTCGCAAAGAGTCGGACACAACTGAAAGGACGTAGCCCGCACACAAGGAGAGACAGAATGTCTGTAACAGGGTCAGTCTCAGTCGAAGGAATATCATTTTGATTCCTTTCAGGATGTAAATATAAAGATTTTCCCTCTGCCTTTTGCTCAAACACCTCTCTTTGAAATAGGTCAACTTGGTAAACCAGACCCACCTCCCGAAAGGGGGGCAAACACACATTTCTCAACACCAGTTACACCTTGTTCCAGTCATTCTCCAGCCATTCATTTCCTGCCTCGTGGCCTTTTCTACTTGTGCGCTGAACTGTAGTTCAAATACTTTCTAAATTCTTTTTTAATTTACTCAAATATTGTCATCTCCTTGAGGGAGATTAGGAACCACGTTTTACGATTTTGATTATTTCTCAGGCCTGGAGCAGGTAGTAAGCATTGCATCCATATTTTCTGTCTCTTTCCATCTCCAGGCTTAAATTGGGCAGCATTGCAAGAAAAAAAATATGGTCACATCTATTGGGTGAGCTTTCCTGCCACAGAAAGAGAGGAAGAGTCGGACATGACTAAGCAATGAACACTTACTTAAAGAGAGGAAATACAAAGCAAAAGGGAGTGGGCTTGAGAGTAAAAGGCTGGAGAGTACATCCTCTGCTTAGGGAAAAGCCCAAATGTCATTTTCTTTCCCCTACCAGGAAGCAGCCTGTGTTGCTCAGTCCGTGTCAGTTCAGCCCATTACAAAGAGGCCACAATCTTTGTCAGTGGGATCTTAGGACGTGGAGCTGGTCAATGGGGCAATTAAACGCCTTTTCTAAAGCAGACTTATTCTTGCTGGAAGACAAAAACTAACAGCTCCTGGTGGCAGAGGGAGGTTGCAGAGCTTTGGGTTTGCAGCCAGGGCAACACTTGAAATCCCCTCCCCACCGACGGCACAGCTCCCAACTCCATGACATGGAAAGCCCTCTCTTTCCGACTCTGTTTCTACATCCAATGACAGGAGGCTCACATGCACTTGAAAATGCCCCTGCAGGCATGGAGGTCATGCCTGTTTCAATGTTCTTGCTGAATCTGTCTTCGGGGAAGATGGCACTGCCAGCCGTGTGCATCCTCTGCTGGTCTCTGAGTTCTGTGCCACCCTAAGGAAGGCTGTGATGTCCTGATCACAGAGCAGGACGTCACAGCCTTTTCCCTTCCTCTTCCTCCTTCTTTCTTTCTTTCCTCTTCCCTTCCTTCCTCCCTTTCCCTCTTTCTTTCCTCTCCCTTTCGTTCAGCTTTCTCCCACAGTTGCTAGTTAAAAGGCAGAGAGATGTGGCTTCAAAAGGCAGGAGCCATAAAGATGCAAAATCTAAAAGGGACCACGTGAGAACTGAGCTGCATTGTGTAGCATCTGAGACCCTCTTCCATCTTCTTCTTAGATGATGCTGTTGCAAGAGGCTATGTGAAGTGTACAGGGCCGGTCAGACGAAAGGGACAGAAAGGATGTAGACAGTGAGGCCTCACACACAAACACAGGACTTCTCCCATTATCCATCCCCTCACAAAGTTGAAGCCAGGGGTTTCAGATTTGCAAAAGAGAATTAGATGAAAATTCAAGTAGACACCATCCAGCAAATTACAAGAAAGAATGCTTCAGGTAGAAAATAACCTAGGATAAGCTACAAAAGGGATCGCCCTTCCCTGAAGTGTTTAGGGAATGTGTTGAATCACCCTGTAAGGTCTAAACAGTTACAGGAGGTAGAACAAGGGTCAGACTGCCTATGATCAATTCGTCTTCAACACTTACTACCCAGTTGATCTTGGGTCTGGTACTCTGCTTATCTATGCATCCACTCATCCATTCACTGATCTATTTTTCTAGTCTTTCAGTTAACAAAGTTACATAAAGTCTGTTCTGTTTCAGGGCATATACTAAGGTTTTCACAAATTAACCCAGGTAGCCGCATAGCCATGTAATGAGGCTGGGGCCAGGATCACACCCATTTTACAGATGAAGCACAAAGAGGTTAAGGGACTTGCTTAGTCTCTCTGAGATGCCGTTCTGGCACCTACCAAATCAGCACAACAGTGTTTACCTGTAGGAGTTCTACTGGAATTAAGTGAGGATGCATGCACGCGGTGCCTGGTACACCTTGATTACTCAGTACCTATAACCCGATGCTGGGAAAGACTGAAGGCAAAAGGGACAGCAGAGGATGTGATGGTTAGCATCACTGACTCA